>NW_027141441.1:5000000-6250000 GCF_036365525.1 Heterodontus francisci | reverse complement strand
GTGAATGTCCACAGATCCCTGAAGTAGCAGTACAGGTCAATAAGCTGGTTCAGCAGGTAAATGGAATCCTTTCCTTTATTAACTGAGGTATAGAGTATTAGGGTGACCTGGTATCCATGGCAATAAGTCACTGACAGCTAACATTCAGGTGCAGCAAGCAATTAGGAAGGCTAATAGTATGTTAGCCTTTATCACAAGAGGATTTGAGTACAGGAGTAGTGAATTCTTGCTTCAATTGTATAGAACCTTGGTTAGACTGCCCTTGGAGTACTGTGTGCAGTTTTGGTCCCCTTGCCTTAGGAAGGATATTATTGCCATAGATAGAGTGCAAAGAAGGTTCATCAGACTTGTTCCTGGGATGGTGGGACTGTCCTATGAAGAGAGATTGGGGAAACTGGGGCTGTATTCTCTGGAGTTTTGAAGAATGAGAGGTGATCTCATTGAAACCTACAAAATATTTAAAGGACAGTCAGGGTAGATGTAGCTAAGATGTTTCCCCTGGTTGGGGAGTCGAGAACCAGGGGACGCAATTTCAAAATAAGGGGCATGCCACTTCGGACAGTTTTGAGGAGAAATGTTGTTACTCAGAGGGTTGTGAATCTTTGGAATTCTGTACCCCAGAGGGCTGTGGAAGCTCAGTCATTGAGTATGTTTAAAGCAGAGATTGACAGATTTCTAAATACAAATGACATAAGGGAATATGAGGAAAGTGTGGGGAAAAGGGCATTGAAGTGGATGATCAGCCATGATCATGTTGAATGGTGGGGCAGGCTCGATGTGCTGAATGGCCGACTCCTGCTCCTATGTTCCTATGTTCCTAACTCCACATTATCGATGAGACACAGCCTCAGGCCGACTTGTCGGGTGTTGCAAACATTAACACTGCTTCTGATCTTCACCAGAACAGAGAGTGAGATGTAAAATTGATCATCAAACAGACTGTGAGAGAATACAACAGAATAAAACACATGGAGAGACACTGTGGAATAACAAATAGATTTGATTGGAATGTTGAATTATGATTGGAATGGATAAAATAGCAGATTAAATTGTGACAGAAAAGAGAAACTGATGGGAAGAAGGAAGAAAAGAAAGGATGGATCTGTTCACTTTTTTCAGTTTTTTCACTGGTCCATAAAAGCTGGATTAAAAAAGATGCAAAAAACAGAGAATTTCACCAAAAAGGGAGATTAAATGCTGCCGAAACCTTGGTTCGAAGGATGCCCCAACAGATCAACTGTTTAACTGTCTCCTCACTGGGGGATTTCAATCAATGAGCAATATTATTCTCTCCTTTTCTTTTGTTAAATGAAACCACTACTGTCACTTGGAGTTAATATCACTGTGTTCCAACTCCTGAATAATAAAATTGTGAGTTTCGTGATATTTTCTGGACACATTTCCTGCTGAAAGAACTAAGAACTCTTTTCTAATTTACACAATACTATATACACACTCATCAAGCCTCCGAAACTCGCATCCTTGGTGCTGCTCTCTCCTCCCAAACCTCATCTCATGTGACTGTTACATCATCACTCTGATTGTGGGAGGGGTTAATCCCACTTCTCTTCAGCATTAACCCTTTACATCCTCATACTGCACTGTCTGTCCAAAAATATCGGTGGAGGGAACTTGAATTATCAAAACAGCAACAGCTGCCAGTTGCAAATCAACTCAACCCATCAGAGAGAGACTGTCAGAGAACTTCCTGCATCCAGTCCTGACCCTGTCACATGAAGCAGCTGCTCACCCAGACCCCACTCTCATCAACACTGAACATTTTTACTGAGACCCTTCAAATACTGTTTATAAAAGGCAGGAAAGATCAAAGTTCACACAGTTGTATTAAATACAACAAAGTTTAATATCTTCTCACCGTTTCTCGGTAACCACATGAGACTTAGGTTTTCTTATTTGGTTCCTTTGATTTTTCTTGTTCCTGACTGACAAATATTCCAAACCTCAGATAAACACTCCCACTTGCGTCATGTCCCAGTCTCGGTTAAAAGCAACACATAATGACACAAACACTCTCCTTCAGTGAGATTAATATCAAGCTGTTTTCCAGGTTGAATGTAACTGTGAACTAATTTATGTCAAAGAAGTTACCTTTGATGTATCAGCACTGAAATTCTGTACAAGGAGGAACAGCCATTCCAAACTCTTATCCTTCACAAAGGCTGTTTTTTTATGTGATTGAAATTCATCAAGTATTTTGAATTAAAGTTCACAAGACACAGATGTCAATGTTGATAATGAAACTTTTCAAGCATGTTGCTGCTGTGAAATAAGGCTCTGTTGAGAGTTGAACCCAGGCTCTCCTATTTACTAGACATGTGCTTTAACCAACTAAGCTACAGAGCCAGATCACGAATGTGTGTGCAATTGAAATCAGAGGAAGGCCTTGTAGATAGTGGGTAGGCTTTGGCGAGTCAAGAGCTGAGTTCGTCACGGCAGTGTTCCCAGCCTCTGACTCGCTCTTGTAGTTGCAGCTGTAGTTGTAATTGTAATCGGCAACCGTCCGTCTCGGAAGACGATGGGCTACACCCGGGGTGTACGTCACTTCTGTGTGAAACATCGTTTGTTGTGGCTGGAGAGGACGACTCGTGAGTGACGATCCCTTCCACAGCTGGTACAGATGAATATCATTGGCCCGAGGTCGACTGATAATTTTTCCTTCCTCTGAGCTCTCTTTCCCACCATCTGGTCATTTCTTTTGTCCTCTGCTTTTCCCACGGTCTTCCTGAATGCCTTTCTCCAGGAATTCCAGTCAGCAGGAAGGACTTCCCATGCATCGACTCCAATCCCAGTCAGCTTGAGATCTCGCTTTGCAGATGTCCTTGTATCACAGACGTGGGTGACCTGTTGGTCTCGTGCTGATAGCAAGCTCACCAAAGAGCATGTCTTTGGCAAAGCGACCGTCATCCATTCAGCACACATGACCCAGTCAACAGAGTCACTGCTGACTCAAGAGGGCAAACATGCTGCAGATCCTTGCACGCTGGTGTACTTCTGCATTCGGCACTCTGTCCTGCCAGGAGATGCCCAATATCCATCTGAGACAGCGGACGTGGAAGCTGTTCAGCTGCTTTTCTTGGCTTGCATAAGTTGTTGATGCTTCTCTACTATAAAGGAGGGTGCTGAGAACACAAGCCTGGTACACGCGGAGCTTTGTATTTTCGATCAGTTTGCTGTCGGTTCACACTCGTCTTCTCAACTTTGACATGACAGCTGCAGCATTGACAATCCTGGTGCTGATTTCAGTATCAAGGGCCAGATTGCTGGTGATTGTTGATCGAAGGTCTGTGAAGCTGCTGACAACCTCCAAAGTGAGGCTGTCGATGTTGATGGAAGGTGGAGTCTCTACGTCCTGGCCCATAACTTTGATCTTCCTGATGCTGATCGTCAGTCCAAACTCCTTGCAGGCCAGGGAGAACCGATATACAAGCTGCTGTTAATGAACTTCATTATGGGATGTCAGCACAGCGTCATCAGCAAACAGCAACTCACAGACCAAGAACTGACTCATTTTGGTCTTGGTGCGCAGTCTTGCCAAGATGAACAGCTTGTCATCAGCTCTGGTATGCAGGTGGACACCCCCATCTGAGTCACAGAAAGTTTAAAATAGCAGCATGGAGAAGAATATGCCAATTGAAAAGGATGTGAGCTGTGAGGAGGTTACAAGGAGGCTTCCAGGGGACTTGGACAGGATAAGTGAATGAAATGACAGATGGAATATAATGTGAATAAGTGTGAAGTTATCCATTTTGGTAGAATAAACAGAAAGATAGAATATTTCTTAAATGGTGAGAGGTTGGGAAGTGTTGATGTCCAAAGGGACCTGGGTGTCCTTGTTCATGAGACACTAAAAGCTTGCATGCAGGTGCAGCAATCAATTAGGAAGGCAAATGGTATGTTGGCCTTAACACGAGGGGTCATGAGTACAGGAATAAAGATGTCTTGCTGCAATTGTATAGAGCCTTGGTGAGATCGTGCTGGAGTATTGTGCACAGTTTTGGTTTCCTTATCTAAGGAAGGATGTACTTGCCACAGAGGGAGTGCAACGGAGGGTCACCAGACTAATCCCTGGGATGGTGGGATTGTCATATGAGGAAACTGGGCTTGTATTCCTTAAAGTTTCATTTAAAAGGCCATTTAAAACTGAGATAGGGTGGAATTTCTTCACTCAGAGTGTGGTGAATCTTTGGAATTCTCTACCTCAGGGGTTTGTGAAAGTTCAATCATTGAGCATGTTCAGGACAGAAATTGATAGAAATCTTGATACTCATGACATCAAGGGATAGGGGGAGAGCGCGGGAAAGTGGTGTTGAGGTAGATGATCATCAAGGATATAATTGAATGACAGATCAGGCTCGACAGGGTAAACTGCCTCCTCCTACGTTCCGAAGAGAGTTTGCACCAGGACACAGCCCTGTTTTACCCCACTGCTGATCGTGAAAGAGTCTGATGTTGCTCCATTGTAACTGACGGAACTGTGCATGTTCTCGTGGAAAGAAGAGATGACGCCCAAGAGTTTAGGAGGGCAGCCTAGTTTCCACAGCAGTTTGAAGAGTCCGTCTCTGCAAACAAGATCGAAGGCCTTGGTGATGTCTATAAAGACAATGTAGAGTGGTCTGTACTGTTCACAGTACTTCTCCTGTAACTGCCGAAGTGAGAAAATCATGTCGAATGTCGATCTACCAGCTCTGAAGCTGCACTGAGACTCAGGATAGATGTGATGTCAGGGTCTGCAATCTGGTCAGAGCAATGCGAGCAAAGACCTTCCCCACAATACTTAGCAAGCAGATGCATCGCTAATTGCTGCAGTCACTGCGATCGCCTTTATTGTTGCACAAGGTGACAATGTTTGCATCACGCATGTTGAGAGGCACAGATCTCCCCTTCCAACAGAGACACAGAAGTTCATGGGGATGCTGCAGCAGAGCTGCCTTTCCACTTTTGATGATTCCAGGTGGAATATCATTATTTCCCAGGGCTTTACCACTGGCAAGACGATCAATGGCGTTGTCGAGCTCTATGGTGGTGTCGCTGTCCAGCTCCTCCATGACATGGAAGTCTGGAATGGTGCTGAGAGCTACTTCAATGACAATGTTCTCCGTTATGTAGAGTTCAAGGTAATGCTCCACTCACCTTTCCATCTGCTTGTTAGGTTCAGTGATGATCACCCCTGTCTTTGTCTTCAAAGGTGTTGATTTAGTTACTGCTGCTCCCATTGCTTTCATAATTTTTTTTTTATTCATTCATGTGATGTGATCATCACTGGCTCAGCCAGCATTTATTGCCCATCCCTCATTTCCCATGAGAAGGTGGTGGTGAGCTGCCTTCTTGAACCGCTGCAGTCTGTGTGAGGTAGGTACACCCACAGTGCTGTTAGGAAGGGAGTTCCAGGATTTTGACCCAGCAACAGTGAAGGAAAGGCGATATAGTTCCAAGTCACGATAGTGTGTGGCTTGGAGGGGAACTTGCAGGTGGTGGTGTTCCCATGAATTTGCTGCCCTTGTCCTTCTAGTTGGTAGAGGTTGCGGGCATGGAAGGTGCTGTCTAAGGAACCTTGGTGTGTTGAATTCCTTCATATGTTCCTCTAGCATCCCCCAGATTCAGTGGCAGTTTGTATGCTGTTGCAGAGTTTTAACCAGTATTGATTGGTGCAGTGCTGAGCAGTCTGCAGAGACTTGTTTCTGGCAGCTCTGAGAGCGTCTAGAGTTTGTTTGCTGGGGACTTGTTTGTAGTTCATGAGGACTCTCTTCTTAGTTGCAGTAACTGACTCCATTTCAGTCCAATAAGCCTCAAACCAGTCAGCATTCCTCCCATCTCTTTTCCCATACACAGCGAGTGCAGAGTTATAGATGGTGGCGTGCAGATGATTCCACTTTGATACCACACTGAGGCCTTGGGCGTTTTCTGAAAGAGCCTGATCGAGGATGTTGAGGAACTCCTGGGTCCTTTCTGGATCAGTGGTTCGGCTAGTGTTGATCCGAGAACGACCTTTCTTCTTGGATGGGTGAAGCTTTCTTGGCTGAAGCCTGACCTTGTTACACACCAGGGAGTGGTCAGTGTCTCAGTCAGCGCTATGATAGCTGCGTGTGATGAGGACACTGCTGAGGGTGGTACGTCTGGTGATGATAAGGTCTAGCTGGTGCCAGTGGCATGATCTCGGATGTCTCCAGGACACCTTGTGGCACAGCTTGACCTGGAAATAGCTGTTCGTCACACAGAGTCCATGGTGACAGCATAGCTCCAGAAACCTCTGTCCATTTTCGTTCATCTTGCTAATCCCCTGGTGCCCTATGCTCGTTGGCCAAGCTGTAGTCAGTACCCAAGCTTGCGTCGAAATCCCCTAGAAGATACAGTCCCTCAGTGCTGGGAATTCTACTGATGGCAGTGTCAAGTGTCTCATAGAATTGATCCTTGACATCTGGGGTGGAGGTGAGTGTCGGCACATAGATGCATATGAGATTAACTGGGCCCGCGCTTGTTGACAAGTGAAGGGTAAGAAGTCTATCTCAGCCTACTGTGGGTGGTTCACTCATCACAAGTAGCATGTTATTTACTGTGAAACCCACTCCATGCTCACGAGTTGCCTCTTGGGCTTTCCCCTGCCAGAAGAAGGTGTAGTGTTTCTCTTTGAGGGATCCACTTTGAATGAGTCTAGTTTCTTGCAGCACAGCAATGTCCACATTGAGCCTTGTGAGTTCCTTGTCAATCACAGCTGTCTTGTGTGTGCTATCAACCTGCAGAAGGTTGTCGGTAAGGCCAGGACACATGGTCCTTACATTCCAGCTTGTGATGCGAAGCACTGGTGTCTTCTTTGTTGAGTTTGTCTTGCCTGGTGCTTAGATTATCAATCCGCCAGTTGAGAGATATCTCTCGAAGCAGCAAGCACCCATTGAAGCAAGTAGGTCGTGGCAGGACAGCACCTACCTGACTGGGGGCTGCACAGCTTGGAGTAGGTGGTAGTTATCCATTGAGACGCGATGATCTCTCCCACTGTCAAAAGTAGCCCCTGGTGCTCATACTCTACACCAATTGAGTGAGAGCTTATAATCGGTAACTGTTTCTTCCCATGTTTTGCTAATGTTTAACCATGAAGCTGCAGTGTCCTCTCCAGGGCACAGGCCTGGGCAAATAGTATGGAGACACTGAGCATCAGGACCCCCTCTCAGCATTGCTAGTATTGTCCAAAGGAAAGGAAAAAACCAGTACTATTTGGTACCAGCTCTGCTGTAGGAGTTGCTGAAAAAACTACCTGATAAGTAACAGGTATGGGACTCCACTCCGGATTTACTGTCCAGGTTTACTCCCTAAGCCTTCTTCTCTCTCAAGACACCCACAGGGAAGTGAGACTTTTTGCCCATAGATGGGGCTCTGTTTCTTGGCATCAGGATGGAACCACACGCCAGTGGGCCTGCATGACATGCACAAGGATATCACACACTACCCCATCCCTGTGACAGCTCAGAGAGATACCCTGATGATAATATACCCCACAGGAAAATCACAAACAGCCCCCTCCCTAGGACAGCTCAGGGTCAGACACTGCACACACTGCAACAACAGTGACATTACTGTATTAGTCCCTCCATTCTGAAAAACAAGCATTCACCCTACTTTATGTTTTCCGTCTCTCAGCCAATTTTGTATCCACGCTGCCACTGCCTCTTTAATCCCATCTGCTCAAATTTTGTTAACAAGTCTATTTTATGGTACTTTTTCAAACACAATTTTGAAGTGCAGACACACACCATCAACCTCACCACCCTGGTCAACTCTCTCTGAAACCTCATCAAAGAAATTAATTCATTAATTAGTTCATACACAATCTTCTGTTAACCAATCTGTACTGGCTGTCATTTATTAGCCCATGTTCTACCAAGTGCCAGTTAATTTTCTCCTGGATAATTGTCTCTAAAAGTTTCCCCACCACTGACATTAGACTAACTGGTCGGTAGTTCCTGGGTTTATCTCTCTTTTTAAACAGGGCTGTAAAATTAGCAATCCTTGCAGACTTATCTTTCAGTTCTGGAAAGTCTATTGTGGATAATCTCTTTGGGCATGACTTTAACCAATTAAAGCAACAGGATACTTGATTAATAAGTCCAGAACTTTTATTGAGAGTAAAATAGTACTTAATAATTGGAAGTAAAATTATCTTGAACAAACTTGGGGAACATAACTTTACAGCTCTAGCAGGTGTGTGGACTAGTCGAGCTTGGTCTCAGAGTGTCACGGTCCTCTTTGTCCAGCCTAGATCCCTCATCAGGTGGAGAACTTGGTCGATGATCTGAGCCTTTACCCCTGAGATCTTCTCGTGTTCCTGCACACTGAAACCTTACAAGATCCCTACTTTTAACCCCTGGAAGGCCATCACACCACCTTGTAAAATAATAATTGGTCTGAGCTGTTGCTAGGTACATTTAATTGATGATGTCTTCCACTAACAGCCAACTGTCCTCAGAATCTCAGACATGAGTACAATGGAGTGGTTTCACACTGTCTCCCAATCTGATCTGAAACAAGTTTCCTATTCATTAAATCGAGACTCTTGAAAATGATGGAAATACTCAGCAGGTCTGGCAGCATCTGTGGAGAGAGAAACAGAGTTAACGTTTCAGATCTGTGATCTTTCATCAGAACTGGGCTGAAATTGATTGAGGGACTGAGATTGTGGAATCAATTTCAGGGTCAAAAACATTGTACTCTGTAAGGATAGGAAGATGGTGATTATTAAGTATAGTGCAAGAATATAGATGCTTTTACATTATTTGAATCAACATTGATTTAAACTTTGTGCTCACAAAACCTATCTTTTGATCACAATGATATTGATAACAATGGAAAAAGCAACACATGCATTTCACGACCACAGGACTTTGTAAAGCCTTTTACAGCCAATGAAGTACTTTCCAAGTGTAGTCACTGTGCAGTACAATACAATACCCTACAATAAGGATATTTCACATTCGAGTCACGCAAGTCCCAGGCAATGACCTTCTGAAACAAGAGAGAATCTAACCCTCTCCCCTTGACATTCAACAGCATTACGAGTGCTGAATCCCCCACTATGAACATCCTGGGGGTTACCATTGACCAGAAACTGAACTGCAGTAGTCATATAAATATCATGGCTACAAGAGCAGGTCAGACAGTAGGAATCCTGCGGCGAGTAACTCACCTCCTGACTACCCAAAGCCTGTCCCCTATCTACAAGGCACAAGTCAGGAGTGTGATGCAATACTCTCCATTGCCTGGATAGGTGCAGCTCCAACAACACTCAAGAAGCTCAACGTCATCCAGGACAAAGCAGCCCCCTTGATTGGCACCTCATTCACTATATTCACTCTCTCCATCACCAACGCACAGTGGTAGCAGTGTGTACCATCCACAAGATGCACTGCAGCAAGGCAGCAAGCCTCCTTACACAGCACCTTCCAAACCCGTGACTTCTACTACCTAGAAGGACAAGGGCAGCAGATGCATGGGAACACCATCACCTGCAAGTTCCCCTCTGAGCCACACACCATCCTGGAATTGGAACTATATCACCGTTCCTTCACTGTGGCTGGGTCAAAATCCTGGAACTCCCTTCCTAACAGCACCACATCGACTGCAGTGGTTCAAGAAGGCAGCTCACCACCACCTTCTCGAGGGAATTAGGGATGGGCAATAAGTGCAATAAATAAAAATAAAATCAATAAAAAATGACAATATCCTGTAATCCCCAAAAGTAGAAAATCCATATGAAAATGAAAATATAATAAAACACAGTCAGCATGGATTTCACAAAGAAAGACTTGATTAAACTTATCTTTGAAGAATCAACAGCAAGAGTAATACAGCAGATGTAGAAGAGTTTAAGTTAATAAAGCCTCATCCTTTTAAGTGCTTGAACCAACAAATTGTGGGTTAACAAACAAGCACACTAACTGACAGAGCTGGGTGTTGTGCTTTCTAGATTACCCGAAAGCAGGGTGTCAATGAGTTAAATCTTCAGGTTGCTGCAACCAGAATAGCCATTGTCCACGATCAGTTTTACTATTGCAAATAAAGGGTGGAACATTCATTGTGAATCTATAGAAACAGTCTGGTCCTGCACACTGCAGACACATCCACGTCATCTCCAACCAGCTCTCCTATAATAGATGCTGTTATTTGACTTTTCCCCATTAGCTCCATGGAATTAATTTTGAAAGATTTTAAATTCCAAGAAGCTTTGTTAATATTCAGCCCTTGAGAAGAAATCATTCCCTGGCCACAGTGGAGAGAGCATTGAAAATAAAACAGTAGACTATCAGGTAACACAGAGAATGCTCATCAGCTAATCTATAATTGCTTAGTTTTCTTACTTTTGCTCTTATTATTCGGTTTTTCATCCTTTTCAGTTCCTGACTCCGGATATTATTGTGATTAAATGTGAAAAGATACACTGTGTCTCAGCCCCGGTATATTGGCTCTTTCTCTGTGCAGTGCTGTGTGCACTCAGATACTGACAGTGTCTCTCCCTCACTCAACTTTCCAGCCCTGACGGTGCAGAAAGCGCTGCTCAAAGTTACACATTCTGACTGTTTGCAGTTGATTAGTGAGAGATTATTAACGTATCCTTCTGCAGCGCTGCCTCGGTTAATAACAGCAGATCGAAGTCACATTTCAGATACAGAAACAGATGCATCAATTATTCACTCTTTCCCAGAGTGAGTGAGGCCGGGACAAGCAGCAACATTCCGGCCCCTCACTCTGCAATTACCCAGCACCAGCGGAAAGCAGTGAATACAGATTCAATCAGTGGGTTAATGTCCATTGCAGGGATGCAACATTCCACGGCCCAGGATAAACATCCCCATACACCGAGAACAAGCTCAGGAAAACCCGGGGGAGTTAATATCCCAATCACTGAGTATTCCAGTAACATTGAACAAGTTCCTGAACTGAGTGAACCTTTCAAAGGACAGAAGTGATGACGAGGTCAAAAAGGTCTGAACAGTTGAGGTGACTGAGCGGTTTCAGCTTCTCTGTTCAGGTTGCAGCTTTCACTGGAGGCATGTGTTTAAATCCCACTTCTGACAACTTAATTTTCAGTTACTTTGCAGAGTTTCCTTGAAGGTTTGAGGTGGAGTAAATACTGAGGAACTGTTTCTAACTGCTGAACGGTCAGTAACCGAAGGTTACAGATTTAAAGTGACTCACAAAACCAGAAGGAACATGAGGAAAAATTCCTTTCTGCAACGTGTGGTTAGGATTTCAGTTATGTGGATCGATTGGAGAAGCTGGGGTTGTTCTCCTTCGAGAGAAGATTTGATAGAGGTGTTCACAATCATGAGGGGTCGTGACAGATCCGAAAGAGAGAAACTGTTGGTAGAAGGATTGAGACTCAGGTAAAAGCTGTGGCTCAGTTGGTCACACTCACCTCGAAATCACAAGCTTCTGGGTTCAGATTGCACAGCTGACACTCCAGTGCAGCACTGAGGGTGTTGAAGGTGCTGCCTTTCAGGTGTGATGTTAAACCAAGACCTGGTCTGCATGTTTGGGTGAATGTAAAGGATCCCATGCTGCAATTTCAAACAAGTGAAGAGCAATTCTCCCTGGTGTTGTGATCAATATTTGCCCCTCAATCAGATCAGTTGGTCATTATCACATTGCTGTTTGTGGGTATTAGCTGCTGCATTTCTGACATTACAACAGTGATTACACTTCAAAAGTATTTCATTGTTTACAAAGTGCTTTGCTATATCCAGTGGTCAGGAAAGGTGCTATATAAATGCAAGTCTTTTCTTTCTTTATCACAACACATTGCAGTGTAACAAATGGTTCCTCATGTCACCTCTGGTTCTTCTGCCAATCACCTGATATCTGTGTCCTCTGCTTACTGACCCTTTTACCACTGGAAACAGTTTCTCCTTATTTAAACTATTGAAAACCTCCATGATTTTGAACAAATGTGTCAAATCTTTTCTGAATTTTCTCTGCTGCAAGGAGAAGAACCCCAGCTTCTCCAATCTCTCCACATAACTGAAATCCCTCACCCTGCTACCATTGTGGTAAATCTCTTTTTTATTCTTTCCTGGGTTGTGGGCACTGCTGACACAATGTGATTCCGATCAACGGAGCGGCCTGCTGACATCATCAGAGAGCGCCAAGCTGCGCATAGGCACAGCTACATCTTGCCAGGGTTAAGTGGCACATGCACAGGATGATGTCATGGCTCAGCACCAACATCATCGCAAATCAGCGCCTGGTCCATCTTCGCACATGCACGCGAAAGCGTCATCGGGTATCCAGCCTCTCACTCAGCTGAAGGAAGCGGCTGAATGGGAGACTTTGAGGTTGGAGCTCTCCCCACTCGGCCTTGACGCTTCTTCTCCTCAGCTGCTCGCTCTCCACCTCGCTGCTCCCCGGGCCGATTGTTCCCTGTTCGCGTCACCCAGCTCTCCTGCCACTCGCTCCCAGCCCCCCAACCCCCACTCCAGCCATTAGCTCTATGCCGTGCCACTTTCCTCCTCTTGGTCACTCGTTCTTCACTCCTACGTCACGCTTTAAGAGAGGCATAGATAGTGTAGATAGCCAGACTCTGTTTCCCATGGTAGGGGTGACTAAAACTAGAGGGCATAGATTTAAGCTAAGAGGGAGGAGGTTTAAAGGGGGTCAAAGGGGGAAATTTTTCACAGAAAGAATAGTGGGTATCTGGAATGAGCTGCCTGGTGGAGGCAGGAACAGTAGTCACATTTAAGAGGCATCTGGACAGGTACTTGAATGAGCAAGGCATGGAGGGATATGGAATAAATGCAGGCGGGTCGGATTAGTATAGATAGGCATTATGGTCGGCATGGACGCGGTGGTCCAAAGGGCCTGGTTCTATGCTGTACGACTTTATGACTCTATGTGACTCCTGTTAATTGTTTAATGATCCACCACCATTCAGGACTGGATGTGGCAGGACTGCAGAGCTTTGATCTGATCTGTTGATTGTGAGATTGCTGAGCTCTGTCTATTGCATGCTGCTTCCGCTATATGACATGCAAGTAATTCTGTGTTGTAGCTTCACCAGGTTGACACCTCATTTTTAGGTCTGCTTGGTGCTGCTCCTGACATGCCCTCCTGCACTCTTCATTGAACCACTATTGCTCCCTTGGCTTGATGGTAATGGTAGAGTGAGGGATATGCCAGGCCATGAGGTAACATATTGTGTTTAAATACAATTCTGCTGCTGCTGATGGCCCACAGTGCCTCATGGATGCCCAGTTTTGAGCTGCCAGATCTGTTCATTTATTCCCTCAGACATAATTGAAAAAAAAAATTCTGAAGAAATGCATGAACTAAATAAAAAGGAGAGAGAAATAAATACTGACAAAATAGATGGCAGCATTTGGAAGGTAAAAAGATTTCAGATTTATTATTGATGAGTGAGAGGAATTTCTCACACTTTGGGGCTTCTGTAAGTGGATTTACTGTATCAGAGTAGAAGTACTGTTTCAGGCCTTGTTAGCTCAGTTGGTAGAGCATGAGACGTTTAATCTCAGGGTCTTGGATTTGAGACCCTTGTTGTGTGGTTGCTCTTCCCTTTTTCAGTCTTCATCGGCAGAGAGTTCAAGGAGTGTTTGAAATTAAATTCAACAACATCGCCAGATTTCAACCCCCACCCCTTGCCCCCCTCGCAGTGTAGTTGACAGGACCATCAACCTCTGCCTTCCCCCTTCCCCTCCCTCCCAGAACTGCGACAGGGATCCCCTTGTCCTCACTTTCCACCCCACCTGCCTCCACATCCAAAGGATCATCTTCCACCATTTCCACCACCTCCAGCGTGATGCCACCACCTACCTCATCTTCCCCTCCCCTGTCAGCATTCTGTGAGAATAGGAAATACTGAAATGTTGTTTCTACAGCTTGTGGAAAGTTACCAAGAAGTCATTTGTACACAACATAATGAAATCACTGAAAAAGAGAACTGATAAGGGTATGTAAGTGGAGACCTTAAGACAGTACATCACTGAAAAAGAGAACTGATAAGGGTATGTAAGTACAGACCTTGGGACAGTACATCACTTAAAAATTGTGCTTAGGCAGATAAAAGAGAAACAGCAAGAGTTAGAACAAAGGATGTAGTGAATAAGAAACAGCCCCACTAAGATAAAGGCTGACAGCTGCAAGTTAAAACACACAATGGAGAGCCAAATAAGGTAAAACAAAAACAAGAGTTAGGGGCTAGAAAGTTAGAGTAGGGGGAGAAGTAAACAGAGGAGGAGACTGTAGCAACCATAGGATAGGTTAGTGTCATAATACGTTATAACCAATAATGTAAAATAAAGGCGTGGACAATTGGATTTGTATTGTAGAAACATGAACTGAATATGTTGATCGGTGTGCCTGCTTGTAGGACATCCGATCTTGCAAGAACGTTAAATAAACTTACTTCTTCAGAGTTTGACTTGGTGTAAATTATTATTAAGTGGGCTACGTTTCTCACAATTGGGGGCTCGTCCGGGATCTCTTCATCATTGCCGGGACCGCGGCCGACGACAGACGAGAAGACGCGTCCCGTTAATTTAAAAACGGTCTCGTTTCTCTCGTTGGTAGCGGACCCGAGTAATTGACTGAAAACGATCCTAGGGAAGTCACTCTGAACGAGTAATTATTGCGGCAGGTACACATGTGAAGTCAGGCAACTCCGTGCACGGACCAAGGTAAGAAAAACGACTTTTAAGTATTATCTTGGTGACTTATGGTTAACTGTAGGATAAGACCTTCTAAGTACCAAAAGTCCTTGAGGAGTGAATTTTACAGTCCTGCAGTATAAGACCCTTCAGCTAGGAGGTGAGTACTGTATGGTATAAGACCCTTCAGTTAGGAGGTGAACACCGTAAGGTATAAGACCCTTCAGCTAGGAGGTGAATACCGTAGGGTCCAAGACCCTTCAGTTAGGAGGTGAATACTGTCGGGTATAAGACCCTTCAGTTAGGAGGTGAATACCATAGGGTACAAGACCCTTCAGTTAACCATGGGAAATAAATCATCTAAAAAGGAAGACGATGGGAGACAAGGAAAGTCTGCCGGCAACATCCCTCCAGAAAGTCCATTGGGACGGATGTTGGCGTATTGGGATTTAGAGTCAAAAACCAAGGAGAAAAAGACCCAAATATGATCTAAGGACAGCAAGAAGGACCACCCCTAAACCCGACGATAACGACGACGATAGAGACAGAGAGTCTCCTCAGACAATGATGCCCTTGAGAGAGGTACCAATAGGAAATAATGAAATTGGATTTGTTAGTGCACCATTAACGTCAGGAGAGGTAAGAGTGTTTAAAAAGGAAATGAAAGTCCTCGTAGATGACCCCTGAAAATTTGGGAAAGAGAAAACCCTCCCGGGGTAGGGGGAAACGAACCAGCTGAACAAAAATACCCCAATCAAGACCCGCAGTGGCAGCACAATAATATCGGCCAAAGGGGCCAGATGAAAGACCTTAGAAATCTGATAGTAAAAGGCATTGTTGTAAACAAGTAGTTGAAGCCCCTGCAAAACTTATGCCTTTACAGAGTTACCGCAGGCCCCTCTTATGGCACAAGCAGGCGACGTATTGAGTGCGACCCCTCTGGGTGTTGAAGGCTGTTTGTAGACAAATAGAGACCATTAAAGGCACCTAGGTGGGATCAAGGGATTGATTTTTAAAAATGTTTTGAAGAATCAAAAGGGGGGACTGTGAGAACAGAATTTAGATTTTAGAATTTTTAAGAACAGAATTACATGGGAACATTTAAGATGAAACAATTAATCAGTCATGTATTGCTAACAAGCTAGCTGACTTCATAACTTCAGGGCTGCAGAGGCAACTTGGCCTTGCAGCTGGTACAGCGAGAGAGAGAGAGAGAGCGAGACATTGTAATTCAACAGCACTCTTCTTATCACCCAGACATGACAATCCTAGGGAAAGGCTAGAATGAAAAACATACCGACCAGGCTAATACACGCCCCCTTGTTAGAGGGTGGCTCAGCCTACCCTGAAACAATTAATCAGTCATGTACTGCGAACAAGCTAGCTTCAGTGCTGTAGCTTATCAGAAATGACTTCATAACTGTTAGAGGGTGGCTCAGCCTACCCTTCTGATTCAGCAGTGGCTGAGTTTTTTATATTTGCTTTTATCTTATACTGTTTAAATATTATTTGAGCAAATAGATCCATATAATCCTAGTGAATATATATAATCATATATAAGTTGATCAGTAGAGAGAGAAGGTTATCATAGAATGATAAAAGGGGGGAATGTGGAAGTGAGCAGAAAGGCATGGCACTATGCTTAATGGGAAATATAGCCAAGTTAGGAATAGTAGCTTTGCTGAGCTTTGATTTTAAGTGGCAGAAACCACAATGAAATAGCTAAAAGGGATGGCCAGAGTGTGTGCAAGCTGTGGCAGCCACAGCACTTCAGACCAAGGAAGTCATTTTACCTCGAAGCTATCACAAGAAATAGTTAGGGGATTGGGAATCCAATGGGACTTCCATACCCCTTGGCACCCTCCCTCTTCAGGGCGGGTGGAAAGAATGAATCAGACCTTAAAGAAACACCTGTCCAAAATGATACTTGAAACAAGGTTACCCTGGACAAAATGTTTCCCTATAGCAATACTCAGAATTCGGACAGCCCCTAGAAAAGATGTGGGACTGTCCCCCTATGAAATGCCATTCGGATTACCCTATATGGGAACCAGGGGCAAGATGCCAACCTTAGAAACTAAAGATTTGTTTCTAAAGAACGATATACTGGCGTTGTCTTCCTCATTGTCATTCCTCAGGAAGCAAGGCCTGTTAGCACAGACACCACCTCTCGAATTTGCAGTGCACAAGATCCAACCAGGAGATTGGGTTCTGGTGAAATCGTGGAAAGAGACTAAACTACAACTGAACTGGGAAAGACCATACCAGACTCTCCTAACCACTGAAACAGCCATAGGAACGGCAGAAAGAGGTTGGACCCACTACACAAGAATCAAGGGGCCGGTACAAACCCCGGCCGAGGAAGGAACTTGGACAACCGAATTAACAGAAGAACCATTGAAAATAAAGCTAAAAAGACTTTGAGTAACAAACTTTTTTTTAATATAACGGCGCGAGCGCGGAAATACTGTCTGTAATATTGTGCGCCTTCTTTCTTTCTTTTCAAAAGTAGCCAGGAAATAAAATGGGTTGGATGTTTTTGTATTACCCACTTCCAATTAGACAACAAGGTGTTTGGAGTAACAGTTAGAGAAGGGAAAAAGAAAGGTGAATTAAAATGTTGTTTTCAGGTAACAATAGATAAGACTGGTAAACCAGCTAACAAACTAAAAGGGACCTCTCATAACGATCCTGATATGGTAAAAATAATAGAGGTAAAAGACTTGAGAAAGACAATTGAGATAGAAACCGGTTACGGGGACACAAATGCCTGGGTAGAATGGATAAAATATACTGTAAAAAGTTTGAACAAAAACAATTGCTATGCTTGTGCATCTGGTAGACCGATAGCTCAAGTAGTACCTTTCCCGCTGGGGTGGGAGCGTGACCGAAAGGGCATGGAATGCATGTTCGCCCTACATCAGGATAAGACGGCTTGGGGTATTCAAACTTGCATATCCTTGTCAATAATGTTCCCTCCCCTAGAGAAAGAAGATTCAAGGACTCCCCCTTCATTTTTAGCCACCAGTGTGAATCACACATCATGCGTATGTCGACACGGTGCGGAGCTAACCAGCAATATGGGAGAGTTGAAGTCATGCATAGAGACTGAGGACGTAACTGGAAGAGTCAGGGGAGGGAACTACTCATCATTGAATGTTCCCAGAGCGGATTTATGGTGGTATTGCGGAGGAAAAATCCTGAGACAGACCCTACCCTCCCAGTGGAAGGGGACTTGCGCAATTGTTCAATTGGCAATACCATTCACCTTGGCATTTGAGAAACAAAAGATAATAACGAGGGAAAGGGGTAAAAGGGAAGCGATAGCGAACTCTTTTGACGACCAGGTAGACATGGATTTCATAGGGGTCCCAAGAGGGGTACCTGATGAATTCAAGGCCCGAAACCAAATAACCGCCGGTTTCGAGTCTTTGTTTTGGTGGGTCACGATGAACAAAAATGTAGATTGGATAAATTATATTTATTACAACCAACAAAGATTTATAAATTATACTAGAGATGCGGTAAAAGGTATAGCTGAACAATTAGACGCCACTAGTAGAATGGCTTGGGAAAATCGACTGGCTCGAGATATGATCTTAGCAGAAAAAGGAGGTGTGTGTATCATGTTAGGAGGGAAATGTTGCACACTTATCCCAAATAACACAGCACCCG
The DNA here is from genome assembly GCF_036365525.1 of Heterodontus francisci. Classification (NCBI taxonomy): domain Eukaryota; kingdom Metazoa; phylum Chordata; class Chondrichthyes; order Heterodontiformes; family Heterodontidae; genus Heterodontus; species Heterodontus francisci. Next base: position 6,231,662 of record NW_027141441.1, on the reverse strand, counting down.
GTGGTTCAATCACACGAGCACTGCAAGGGTTAACAACTTTAGCAGAGGAGATGGCCTAAAATTCAGGAGCAGACACTTCCCTGACGGGGTGGCTTGAATCCTGGTTTGGAAAATGGAAAGGCATGATAATCTCGGTTTTTACCTCCCTGATCATGGTTGTCGGAATACTAATAGCCATCGGGTGTTGTATTATTCCTTGTGTAAGAGGGCTGACACAGCGATTGATTGAGACAGCTTTGACGAAGCAGATGTCAATACAAAGAGGCCAGGAAGAGAGTATGTACCTGTTAGGTAATGACAAAGTGGATAGTATCAACTGAAATACAGACATTGAAAAGGCGGCTGAAATAATGCTCAGAGGATTTGAGAGGACATATGAGAACCCTCCGCAGTATGTAGAAAACAACAAGGATTAAGTAAAAGAAAAGGGGGAATTGTGAGAATAAGAAATACTGAAATGTTGTTTCTACAGCTTGTGGAAAGATACCAAGAAGTCATTTGTACACAACATAATGAAATCACTGAAAAAGAGAACTGATAAGGGTATGTAAGTAGAGACCTTAAGACAGTACATCACTGACAAAGAGAACTGATAAGGGTATGTAAGTGGAGACCTTAATACAGTACATCACTGTAAAAGAGAACTGATAAGGGTATGTAAGTACAGAACTTGGGACAGTACATCACTTAAAAATTGTGCTTAGGCAGATAAAAGAGAAACAGCAAGAGCTAGAACAAAGGATGTAGTGAATAAGAAACTGCCCCACTAAGATAAAGGCTGACAGCTGCAAGTTAAAACACACAATGGAGAGCCAAATAAGGTAAAACAAAAACAAGAGTTAGGGGCTAGAAAGTTAGAGTAGGGGGAGAAGTAAACAGAGGAGGAGACTGTAGCAACCATAGGATAGGTTAGTGTGATAATACGTTATAACCAATAATGTAAAATAAAGGCGTGGACAAATGGATTTGTATTGTATAAACATGAACTGAATATGTTGATCGGTGTGCCTGCTTGTCGGACAACCGATCTTGCAAGAACGTTAAATAAACTTACTTCTTCAGAGTTTGACTTGGTGTAAATTATTATTAAGTGGGCTACGTTTCTCACAATTCTGAAGGGATCGTTCCCTCCACGACACCTTGGTCCACTCCTCCATTATCCCTGACACCTCGTCCCCTTCCCAGGCATCTTCTCATGCAATCGCAGGAGATATAATACCTACCCTTTTCCCTCCTCTCTGCTCATTATTTAAAGCCCAAACACTCCTTTCAGGTGAAGCAGCGATTTACTTGCACTTCTTTCAATTTAGTGTACTGTATTCGCTGCTCACATTGCAGTCTCCTCCAAATTGGGGAGACCAAACGCAGATTATGTCGAACACCTCTGCTCAGTCCGAAAGCATGACCCCGAGCTTCTGGTTCCTTGTCGTTTCAACACTCCTGCTCTCATGTCAACATTTCTGTCTTGGGCCTGTTTGAGTGTTCCAGTGATCATCTCCGTGGAAAGATCAATCTTACACGCTAGCTCAAATGTTGGATTTTGTATGTTAAGTATCTTTTCTCATCCAAAGATTACACTATCAATCATTCACCACTCTGTCTTCTCCTGAACTTCGAGTTCAAATTTGTTTGTGAAGTTGAGTGACACGTTAAGACAGCACAGTCTTTGTCTTTGTGAAGGAAGTGATTTCGGAATGGCTGTTTGAAACTGCCCCTCCTTGCACAGAAATTCAGTGCAAGTGCTCAAATCACCCACAATTTCTTCGTGAGAAATTTGTTCACAATTGCATTCGACATGGAAACCGTCTCAACATTAATCTCACTGAAGGAAAGTGTGACTGTGTTGTTTGTTTCAGAGTGTTGGTGCTGTTATGTGTCGCTTTTAACCAAGACTGGGACACAACGCAAGGTTGATCCAAGGTTGGCATATATTATCATTCAGGAGCAAGAAAAATCAAAAGGAACCTAACAAGAAAACCCAGTCTCCAGATGTGAGAATCTGTAGATCTGCTTTGGGAAAGTGAATCAGAGCAGAATGAAGGGTGAACTGTCCGACTGCCCAGAAGAGAGAAGAGATGAAGACACAGCTCAGTCAGCACGTTCCCCTGGTTTATGATGCTGGAACATTCCTCACACAGAAATTATTCAACCCGATGACAAACGTGCTTACAGCCGATAATTTATTAAGATATTTTTTTTTGAGCTACAACACAAACAGCTACTCGACAATGTGGAAAATTGCCGAGGTGTGTCCTGTCCATAAAAAAAAAGCAGGACAAATCCAATCTGACCAATTACCGCCCCATCAGTCTACTATCAATCATCAGCAAAGTGATGGAAGATGTCATCAACAGTGATATCAATCACCACGCATTTAGCAATAATCTGCTCATCGATGCTCAGTTTAGATTCCGCCAGGGCCTCTCGGATCCAGGCAAACATTTGGAAGCTGGAGTATAATGTGGGAAAATGTGAGGTTATTCACTTTGGCAGTAAGAACAGATAAATTAAATATTATTTAAATTGCGAGAGACTACAGAATGCTGCGGTATAGAAGGATCTGGGTGTCTTCGTACGTGAATCACAAAAAGTTAGCATGCAGGTAGAGCAAATAATTAGGAAGGCAAATGGAATGTTACCCTTTATTACAAAGGGGAATGGAGTACAAAAGGAGAGAAGTCTTGCTACAAATGTACAGGGTGTTGGTGAAACCACACCTGGAGTACTGTGTACAGTTTTGGTCTCCTTATTTAAGGAGGGATATACTTGCATTGGAGGCAATTCAGAGAAAGAGGTGGGCAACTGTCTCTTCCCCACCACAGCCACCTCGAGGGCATTGTGCGGAGGGGGTTAGACTTCGGGCGTGCAGGAAGGATCTGATGGGGAGGGCTCTTCTCACCACCAGCCAAGTTTCATCTTGGTGCTTGTTTGAAAGTTCTGGTGATGAGGCATTCCGCCAAATGACTTTGGAAGTTTGCTCGGGGAACCATCCGACTGGATCCACCATCTCCTTTTCCTGTAGGGCCTTGAGGACATTCCGTGCAGACCACTACCTGAAGGATTGGTGGTCAAAGATGTTTTTCCACAGAAACTTTCCCACGAAGGATAGGTGGTACGGCATGGTCCAACTGGATGGAGCATTCCGCGGCAATGTGACCAGGCCCATCCTTCACAACGCTGGGGACAGATAGAACCTCAGCACGTAGTGACACTTGGAGATTGTGCACTGGGAATCTGCGCACAGCTTGATGCAGCCGCACACGAAGGTAGTCATCAGGATGAGGGCGACGTTGGGTACATTTTTCCCGCCCTTATCCAGGGGTTTGAACATCGTGTCCCTCCAGACCTGGTCCATTTTGGAACCCCATATGAAGCGGAAAATGGCTCGGGTGATCGCCACAGCGCAGGAGTGGCGTATGGGCCAGACCTGCACCACGTACAGCAACGTGAGCGCCTCGCACCTGATCACCAGGTTCTTACCCACAATGGAGAAAGATCGCTGCTCCCACATGCTCAGCTTATGGTGTATCCTGGCTACTCGCTACTTCCAGGTTTTGGTGCACGTCCCAGCCCTTCCAAACCATATCCCCAGCACCATCAGGTAGTCTGACCTGATGAGTGAAGGGGACAAAGGATCGGTCAGCCCAGTTCCCAAAGAACATGGACTCGCACTTGCCGTGGTTAACTTTGGCTCCCGAGGCGAGTTCGAACTGGTCGCAGATGCAGTTGAGTCTGCGAACGGACAGCAGATCCGAGCAAAAGACGGCGACGTCATCCAGGTACAGGGAAGTTTTAACCTGAGTGACTCCACTGCCTCGGATTGTAACCCCCGCTTATGCTTGCATCCTTCCTAATAGACTCAGCAAAGGGTTCAATACAGCAAACAAACAAGACAGAGGAGAGAGGACTGCCCTGTCTGTCTTTGCAAAGCAGGTGTAGAAAAAGATGCAGTGGTTTTTATCGCGGTTCATCCCAAGCAGCTGTGTGACACAGGAGTCTGTGCTCTACAGGCTGTTCTCAGGGATGCACACCGAGATAAACATCAACTGCTGCTGGAGGACTATCAATTCGGTGAAAGACGCCCTTTGGTCTGCCCGAAACTTGCTGGTCGTCCAGCGCAAAGAGTTGTCCACGACCTAATGTTGCAGACAGGCACATTCCAAGGTCCAGGACTACGTGCTGAGGGACGCACTACAGCTTGGGGCAGCCGCTGCAAAGGTTCACTGGGGAAGACCACTGTTTAAGGTGCCCCCACCAAGGTGAAGTGAGGGACTGGATCCATGGAAGTCCCCTCGGGCTGTATCCAGAAAATATTTCTCCGCCTCCAGGCTCACTTCTTTGACCAGGAGTCCTCCTCCCGACCAGCAGACCCATTCTCCCACCTCCAGCATTCTCCCTCTACTTGGACCCCCACCCCCACCCCCGGCCACTTACCCGCTCTTGATCTCTTCATTGAAAACTGTCGGCTAGACATTTGTCATCTCAATTTCTTTGCCCCCCTCACTCACTCTAACCTGTCCCCCTCTGATCTTGAGGCACTCCGTTCTCTCAGATCTAACCCCGACATGGTCATCAAACCTGCAGACAAGGGTGGTGCTGTTGTTGTAAGGCGTACCGACCTCTACCTTGCAGAGGCTCAGTGCCAACTCACAGACACTTCTTCCTACCTCCCTCTGGACCATGACCCCATCACCGAACATCAAGCCACCGTCCAAAGGACTGTCACTGACCTCATCTCCTCTGGAGATCTTCCCTCTACAGCTTCCAACCTCATAGTCCCGCAACCCCAAACAGCCCGCTTCTACCTCCTTCCCACAATCCACAAACGGGTACGTCCCGGCAGACCCATTGTGTCAGCCTGCTCCTGCCCCACTGAACTTATTTCTTCCTATCTTGACTCTATCTTTTCTCCGCTGGTCCAGTCTCTTCCCAACTACATCCGTGACTCTTCTGACGCCTTACGTCATTTTGACAATTTCCAGTTTCCTGGTCCCAACCGCCTCCTCTTCACTATGGACGTCCAATCGCGCTGCACCTCCATCCCCCGCCAGGATGGTTTGAGGGCTCTCCGCTTCTTCCTGGAACAGAGGCCCAACCAGTCCCCATCCACCACCACCCTCCTCCGCCTGGCTGAACTTGTTCTCACATTGAACAACTTCTCCTTCAACTCCACGCACTTCCTTCAAGTCAAAGGTGTCGCTATGGGTACCCGCATGGGTCCTAGTTATGCCTGTCTTTTTGTGGGATATGTCGAGCATTCTTTGTTCCAGCCCTACTCAGGCCCCCTCCCCCAACTCTTTTTCCGGTACATTGATAACTGTATCGGTGCCATTTCCTGCTCCCGCCCCGAACTGGAAAACTTTATCAACTTTGCTTCCAATTTCCACTCTTCTCTCACCCATACGTGGTCCATCTCTGACACTTCCCTTCCCTTCCTTGACTTCTCTGTCTCCATCTCTGGGGATAGGTTGTCTCCCAATATCCATTATAAGCCCACCGGCTCCCACAGCTACCTCGACTACACTTCTTCACACTCTACCCCCTGTGAGGACTCCATTCCATTCTCCCAGTTTCTCCGTCTTCGACGCATCTGCTCTGATGATGCTACCTTCCATGACGGTGCTTCTGGTATGACCTCCTTTTTCCTCAACCGAGGAATCCCCCCACTGTTGTTGACAGGGCCCTCAACCGTGTCCGGCCCATTTCCCGTACTTCTGCCCTCAACTCTTCCCCTCCCTCCCAGAACCGTGACAGGGTTCCCCTTGTCCTCACTTTCCACCCCATCAGCCTCCATATCCAAAGGATCATCCTCTGCCATTTTCGCCACCTCCAGCGTGATGCCACTAACAAACGCATCTTCCCCTCCCTTCCCCTGTCAGCATTCCGAAGGGATCATTCCCTCCGCGACAACCTGGTCCACTCCTCCATTACCCCCACCACCTCGTCCCCATCCCATGGCACCTTCCCCTGCAATCGCAGGAGGTGTAATACCTGCCCATTTACCTCCTCTCTCCTCACTATCCCAGGCCCCAAATACTCCTTTCAGGTGAAGCTGCGATTTACTTGTACTTCTTTCGATGTAGTATACTGTATTCGCTGCTCACAATGTGGTCTCCTCTATATTGGGGAGACCAAGCGCAGGCTGGGTGACCGTTTTGCGGAACACCTCCGCTCGGTCTGCAAGCAGGACCCTGAGCTTCCGGTTTCTTGCCATTTCAACACTCCCCCCTGCTCTCATGCTCACATCTCTGTCCTGCGATTGCTGCAGTGTTCCAGTGAACATCAACGCAAGCTCGAGGAACAGCATCTCATCTATCGATTAGGCACACTACAGCCTGCCGGACTGAACATTGAGTTCAATAATTTCAGAGCATGACAGCCCCCCATTTTACTTTCATTTTTAGTTGTTTTTTCTTTTTTCTTCTTTTTTGCTTTTTTACATTTTTTACAACCTTTTATATTGCATTTATTTCATTTCATCTTAGTTTTTTCAGTTTGCTTACCCACTGTTTATTTTCAGGTTTGCACTTGCTGCTGTTCAATATTCAGTCCGTTAACACCTATTCTGTACTAATGCTTTGTCTTTCAACACACCATTAACATATTGTTTGCCTTTGCTCCATGACCTTTTGGTCAGCTATGTGGCCTTGTCCAACCTGCACCTTCTCCTTTGTTATCTCTTGCCCCACCCCCACCTCACTTGCTTATAACCTGTGACATTTTTAATATTTGTCATATCCGAAGAAGGGTCACTGACACAAAACGTTAACTCTGCTTCTCTCTCCACAGATGCTGCCAGACCTGCTGAGTGGTTCCAGTATTTCTTGTTTTTATTCCAGAAAATATTTGTTTGCTGCAAAAAGTACATGGCAGGTAAAATGAAATGGAAGGGTTGTGAGGCAATTCACTCCTGTACTGAAGGAAACTGATCTCCTTTGCAATCTTTGTATTGTTGACTTGGTGCTGTTTTTGAACTGTTTTGTAATGTATCTTTTTATAGTTTTTTTAACGAATAAAGTATATGTTGGAAATTTTAAAAAAAGTTCAGAGAAGGTTCACTGGATTTATTCCTGTGATGAAGGGGTTGTCTTTTGAGGAGGATTGAGCAGGTTGGACCTATACTGATTGGAGTTTAGGAACATGAGAGGTGATCGTATTGAGACATATAAGATTCTGAAGGGTCTTGACAGGGTAGATGCTGAGAGGATGTTTCCCCTCGTGGTGGAATCTAGAACTAGGGGACACAGTTTCAGAATTAAGGATTTTCCATTTAAGAAGGAAATGAGGAGGAAGTTCTTCTCTCAGACAGTTGTTCATCTTTGTATTTTTATCTACAAGGAAGTCAAGGGTTATGGGGGGCAGGCAAGAAAGTGGGGTTGATGCCATGATCAGATCAGCCATGATCCTATTGAATGGCAGAGAAGGCTCGAGGGGCCAAATGGCCTACTCCTGCTACTATTCCTGTTCTGATGATCTCATTGCAGCTTGTTCCAAATAGAGACAAAAGAGTGGAATTCCAGAGGAGAGGTGAGAGTAATTACCCTTGAGTGAGTGTGGCATCAAGGATCCCCAGCAAAATTGAAATCAATGGGAATCAGGGGAAAACTGTCCACTTGTTGGAGTCATACCCAGCACAAAGCAAGATGATTATGGTTGGTGGAGGCCGATCATCTCAGCCCAGGACATTGCCTCAGGAGTTTCTCAGGGTAATGTCCTTGGCTCAACCATCCTCAGCTGTTTTATTAATGAGTTTCCCCTCAACTTAAGTCAGAAGTGGGAATGTTAGGTGATGACTCACAACTCCTCAGATACTGAAGCAGTCCATGTCTGCAAGCAGCGAGACCTGAACAACATTCAGGCTTGAGCTGATAAGTGACAAGCGACTTGGTTGCCACAAAAGTGCCACGCAGTGAACATCTCCAATGAGAGAGAATCAAACCATCTACCTTTTAATACTCAGCAGCATTATCATCACTGAATCCCTCACCAGCAACATCTTGGGGGTTACCATTGATTATAAACTAAACTGGACCAGTCACATCTATGCTGCGGCTTTTAGCGTAGGTCAGAAATTGGGATTTCTGCAGCAAGTATCTCACCTCCTGACATGCCAAAGCCTGTCCATTGTCTACAAGGCACAAGTCAGGAGTGTGATGGAATACTCTCCACTTTTCTGGATAGCTGCAGCTCCAAAAACACATAAAAAGCTCAATACCACGCAGGACAAAGCAGTCCTCTTCATCGGTACCTCACCCACCACCTTAAACATTCACTCCCTCCACCACCAGAGCACAGTGGCAGCAGTGTGTACCACCTACAAGATGCACTGCAGTAACTCGCTAAGTAACGTTCGACAGCACCATCCAAACCCGTGATCACTACCACCTCGAAGGACAAGGGCAGCAGATGCATGGGAACACCACCACCTGCAGGTTCACCTCCAAGTCACTCACCATCATGACTTGGAACTAAATCACCATTTCTTCACTGTTGCTGGGTCAAAATCCTGGAACTCCCTCTGCAATAGCACTGTGGGTGTTCCTACACCACATTGACTGCAGCAGTTCAAGAAGGCAGCTCCCCACCACATTCTCAAGGGCAATTAGGGATGGACAATAAATGCCAGCCTTGCCAGCGATACTCACACCCAAGAATGAATAAAAAACAAATCATTCTCCACAGATTCCCCACAATTCAGGCTTGGACATTTACTTCAGGAGCACAGAGCTTTATATAACTACAACATGAGTTCCAATCTTCAGATTCCATTCGCCTTTCACATTATTTTCTACCAGTCCACTAGCGTTTAGTGATTCAGCACTCGGGTCCCTGCTTCTCCAGTTTCTAACATCTCGCCCCTTATAAAAAACACTCTGATCTATCTTTCGTAGGTCCTAGATGACCCCTCATTTTAAACTCCATCTGCCAAAGCATTGCTCACTCACTTAATCTATCAAGAAGATTTGAAAATAAATTTCTTGCCAAAGGATAATGTTCTGCTTCTGCTCCCTCGCCGTTTGCTTTTCCCGTTAGTCTTTCATTTGGTGCAAATCCAGGGAAAGTAAAGATGGAGGGAAGGAGGGAGGGAAAAATCTCCTTTTCGTGATCCCTATTTGATCTTCATTCCAGTCCAATTTGGGTGAAGAATTCCGATTGTCTGTCTCAATTTTAATAAAGGATAAACAATTCTGGAATCACCAGCGAGATATTGACAAGAACATGTTTCCAGGCCAACTTTCCACAAAAGCTCCCCCACAACAATGTACTGGACACTTCATGAACTAATGACAAAATTGGGATCCGAACCCACACATGCAAAGCAAAATGCATTAGCACGCCCCCGTCTTAACCTCTCGACCACCTTCTCAGCTGTTTGGACAGTACAGATCCTGGCTGTGCAGCCAGATGTGCAATGAGGGAAATGTAGCTTCTGTAAGTAAATGAAATTTGCATCACATCAGGTCATGGCCTGTTGGGAATGGAGCGGTGTGAAACATTTCCAGACCATGTCCAACACGTTTCTACTCAGTGTGAAAACCCACCACGGAAAGACTGGAACATACAATCATATAATCACATCATGAATAACATCACTCAGACACCTGAACCACGAGGTCACTGATGAAGTCATGATGACCGAATTTCTCATGAAATGACAACTGAACTAACTGACTGGAAGAATTGCTTTAATTCCACATGATCAGAGAGGCACAGCCTTTGACCGACTTGGCAGATGAGTATTGATTGAATAATTTCTGTGTGAGGAATGTTCCAGCATCATAAACCAGGGGAACGTGCTGACTGAGCTGTGTCTTCATCTCTTCTGGGCAGTCGGACAGTTCACCCTTCATTCTGCTCTGATTCACTTTCCCAAAGCGGATCTACAGATTCTCAAACAGATCTGTTCACAAGAAAACAGATGTAAACGATTGATAGCTAAACTTTTGAAGCAAGGATATGAATCCAAGATTTTCTGATTATTGGACAAACACTCGAGCCAACAAAGCTGCAGAGGCAGGTCACAAATGCTGTGACAACTAAGGGCAGAGGAGGGCACTCTTTATTCTCATCCCACTGCTCCACAGGTCACAACATCTATCTTAACTTTTCCCACTTACTGAAACAGTCAATAATATACTCTATTTTTCCCAGAATAGAGGACACTGACCAGGTTTCTTTAATGAACAACAAAATGATTCATTTATTGTAGAACAAGTTTTAACTAGTCATGAAGTAAAGCATAAACACACAGGTGGAAATTTTAAAAGTTCCCTTTTCACCTTTACTTTTAAAGTCTTTTTTTTTAATCTTCGAGCCACATGCACACACACACATACACCGGTTAACTGAAAAGATAAAAGGGATTTAAAAAAAAAAAAATTACATTTTGTTATGTTGCAGAAAATCTAGATTGCGCGCAATTGTTGAACAAATTCTCCGGACTCAGACCTTGAGAATCAAACACTTTATTGCATGATATCATGGGGGATAACACCTTACCTAAAGGCGGTCCAGTGCTACTCCCAAAAAGCTACAGATCGCCGTGGACCTATATAGTATAAAAGAGGCAGAGCTAACAGTTTCACAATTAGATAAGCACCCACAAGACTTCCTCCGTAACGGTGCACCATGCAGGGTCCGAGGTCAGCAAAGCATCAGTTTCAACAATAACAAGCTAGTTCCTTCATTCAATGCCCACTCTAGACACCATATCTGGCCGTAACGTCTGATTGTGGTTAGCTGCTCTGTCTACATTTTATGACCGTTGGTTGTGGTTAGATTAGCTACAAGCTGTCTCCTGCTTTTCTGCTTCTACAAAGTTAAGTAATAATTAGCAAAGCTAAGAAAATTTCTCCAACAATCCCTCCTTTTATCATACCATGATAATACAGCATCATCATGAGTCGAGGGAGAGGCAGGGGCTTAAAGTAATCATTGAAGCATAACATCTTTTTCTGCCATTGCGCTGTAGCAGCCGCAAGGCCAAGCTAACAATACATGATTGATTAATCTCAGCTTAAATGTCCCCATAATATTCTGTTCTTAAAATTCTAAAATTCCCTTCTCACAGTCCCCTCTTGACTCTTCTACAACCCTTTTAAGAATCCTTCCCTTGATCCCACCTAGGTGCCTTTAATGGTCTCTATTTGTCTAGAAACAGCCTTCAACACCCGGAGGGGTCGCACTCAATACGTCGCCTGCTTATATCACAAGGGGGCAGCGGGAACTCTGTAAAGGCATAAGTTTTGCAGGGGCTTCAAATACTTGCTTACAAAATAAAAGGGTGGTACACTTGTACAATTACAAATTCATTTTAACATCACTGTTACATTATCGATTGTATAAACAGAATACAATTTCATAAAGTACATTGATCATTCATTTGCTCACTTTAAGTATATATGAAAAGGTTATACAATTACCCTTTTATGGCATAACTAATTGTCCCTCCTTTGACAGAGTAAGTTCGAACACTAATTGCTTTTCGGGTAGCTGTCCAACCTGTGTTCATACATCCTCTTGCATCGCCTAATTAATTTCTTAAGTTGCCAAATTAAGTATGTCACATCTAACACCATGATACCCAAAACCACTATCAGGACATGGGAGACGATTCTAAACCAGGGGTGTATCTGCACGTCTGACCCCAGTTCCAGAAGTCCTCCTGCAAGGTAGAATCATTTATCTTGTCAATCCCATCTTGTAGCATCTTCGACTGTTGTTCCAGCTTGCAATGGCTTCTAGCTGCTGTCTATCTTTACCCAAGGGTGTGGGCAATGGTTGAATAGTATATTCATAGTCCCGGAGGTAATATGTCAAATCCTCCTTAATACGTTCTGTCACAGTTATCGTTTCTGCCTTTTGTTTATGTATCTCTACCAACTCCATTTTCCCTACTCGGGTTGGTATTTGTGGGTTGAACCAAAATGTACTGTTGCTCACCGGACAAGTCCGTTTCTGTCCATACTGGTAGTCCTTCGCTGTGGTGGTTAAGCAATATCTCCCCTTTCCCACATAGGCCACATGGGTTAGTCCTGACAATGCTTTCCCAGCCTCCCTGGTGCTATTTACAGTGGCATTAAATCCACATTTTGATTCTGCCAATTTATCTATAGGATGAGGACATATGATCACCTGGTTTTCCAGACGACACTCAGACAATGGACAATGTTATTCCAATTACCTCTTTTCCAATTTCCATAACATAGGGTAAAATATCATTGTATTTTATGTAATCTTTTCCCCTTATCATTTTCTCATTACCAAATTCCTGTCTCAACAATTGTCACAGTAATATCTTGTACAACTCTCGGGTCTTCTCAGGGCACCAGTCAGGTAGCTGGATGTCTGAGAAAATCAATATTACCGTTACCAACTCAAGCTTTACAATATCATATACAATTTTATTCGTTTTTTATTATCGCAAGTCCATTTTCTGGTCCTGTAGTCAATGCAAGGCAAGGGAGACCAGTCACTTGTGGCTGTTGGGTCGTAACCTTACTCGTCGGTAATTCGGATGTGGGGTTAACCGTGGGGTTGGTGCTTCTTGTCTGCTTAATCTCACAACCTGAAATAGGAACTATCCTTTTTTTATCTTAGAGCTTTAATATCTTGCGCTAGGGGGAGTTCGAGGATTGGCTGCACTCACTTTTGCTCTGTCTCATGCTTTCCCTGTGTTATTACTATTCCCAAATAAGAAACCTTTTCCTTCATTATCGGTGCCATTTTCAGCCTAACTTTCACTCTGACCTTCTGAAGGAAGGTGGAATATCGATGGATTATTACAAAATCCCTGGGAGAGACACGTCCAGATGTACTGTTGTCCCTTGAACGTAAACGCAAATTTATATTGACACTCTTGTGCCAACTGCATGGACCAGAATCCATTGCTAATGTTCAACCACTGATTTTGTTATTTTCTAAAACTTTGATTGTCCTCTTAAATATCAGATAGATATCCCTTTGAGTGCTTTAAATAACCACTCATATCAACTAAATTTTGTTTATTGATTCCAATTTCTTATGCCCAGACTTGGTTGTACTTTTTGCCCATTAAGGACAGAAGTGTTTGCAACTATCTTTCCTTCTCAAGCATTTTGTCTCATTGATAAAGATGCTGTGATATTTGATGTCTGCAATTAAGTTTTAAATTCTCAAAGCTGCTGGATCTCTTGTTGTGGCATCAGTTCTCATGTGGCCTTGGAACCTGCCGTCAACTGCTTAAAAAGAATCCATTGTGGCTCTGCCCCTGAGCCCAATGGGTTAATTTGTCCAATTCTATCTGTCAACTTAGAAATGTAAAATTTGGCAATGTCCAATATGTATAAATTTGACTATCAGCAATGCAAAAACTGCAGCGGGTTAAGTTCTTTGTTTGTATCCAAGGGGGCGGAGCAAAACATTCTCAGCTACGTGATCAAAAAGAACTATCCATTTTAAATTTTTTTCAATCCTTTTGGTATCCTTAGGGTTTATAAACAACAAAATCATGTGTAACATTTTCAACTTCAAAGGAAAGCATCTCCATCAGGAAAGACAGCATTTTTAGATTAAACGCCAATTGTTTCCAAATGCCAATTCACTGCAATAAATATTTTTTTTTAAAATCAAAACTGCCGATGTTATATGAGTGAGTCCCACGTCCGGAACTTAAGACTCCTCCAAAACATGACATAATAAACTTGAAAGTTCATTGTTGCAACAAATGAAATTTCCAGTTCTTCAACTTAAACAGGTCAATTAACCTTAACAGTATTAATTCAATTCAGACTTATTAACTTATAATACCTATTAACTACACACAACAGAACAGAATAGCATGTGCTTATTTTAAAAGATAGGTAAATTACGTCATTTTTCTTGCTCTTTCTTCAGGTGTCAGCCTGTAATAAAACCAAAAACTATAGAAAAAGTTATTTAACATTCTTACAACAAAAGATTTAACACCAGCTTTTTAAACAGACAGAATCTTTCCTATATCTCCTTTGTTTATTTATCTCTCCCTTAAAACAATATAACAGTCAATAAAACATGTCTTCAAATTTAGACTGTAAAATAAAACAATAGCAAAGTTTCCAATTAAAACAATGTTCCAAACCCCAAATTAGATTTCTGCCAGACATCTTCAGACCTTCAAGGCTGAAGCTTATCCCTCAGAAAATTGTTCATTGCCTTTTCACAGTTGCAAAAACAACTAAAAATAAAACTTTAACTTAAAATATAATTCAATTTTATATCCCATTCCTGGGTGCACAATCTTAAATCGAAATGAACACACTCAACAATCCCTTTTCACACTCATTCAATTCCAAACAACTTAATAGACTCATGCTTTTAACATCAAAGCCAGACAACAAAGAGTTAACGACAGTCAGTTCTACAGAACACAAACTGTAAAATCCAGATATTCAATTCATTCGCGGAAGCTTCCGACATTCTCACAGTCGAATCAAAGACACAGTTACTTGTTTTACTCTAAAACATACCTATCTTTAAAACACATATTTACCGTGGCGCTTCTGCGTCTTCTTCGAGGGGGGAAACGGACGTGGGTCGCCTTTCTCCAGAGGACATGGATTACTCGTCCCCGGGGGCAACCCTTCCTTCTTGGAAGCCGTTGAGTCCACTCCTACTTCTACTCAAAACCTTCTAATTTTATGAGTTAATTTCGATGGAATAAACAACATTAACACAAACAAAAGACAAAACCACACACAAGGAGACAAACAGGCGCAGTTAATGTTAAATTCTCAATGTCAGCTAACCGGCTCATCCCTGTCTCTTCAGGTCAACGGTATTTTCGTTCTCCAACTCTTGTCACCCGCATCTTTCTCTAGGGCCAGATCAGCGGGTGTACTCAGGAGCCCCGAAAACGTGCCTGTTGGGTCAATTTGGTAATTTAGTTACAGCCCCAGTCATCTCTGTCCCATATCTTGCTCCGTATTTTACTCACTTCCCATGTGTGAGAGTTAACTTCGTATACTCAATGGGATCAGGTATTCGGCCCAGCCGACTATGCCAGATTCCTAAATTTACTGGATTTTCCACTTATCTACTTTTCAACTTCCCTTCGCAGAATTACTCACTTCCCATGTGTGAGCTTAACTTACTCAAATTTAGACCTTTTCTGATCAGGTTTCAGCCAATTCTTCCTTGACCCCTTTGTTCCCTTCGCCCATTTAAATCCTGGCCTTCACGTGGCACCCAATTGTCCTCTTAATTCCGGCTCACGCTGGGTGATTGGGATATCAGGGTCGCAGAAAAATTGACTTACCCCTGATCCTGTTGATTATTTTTTCACTAGGTTCATTTGGATCCCGTGAACTCAGGGATCCTGCCAACTATGCCAAACTGTTGGAGAAAATCCAGATTGTGCCCAATTGTTTAACAAATTCTCCGGACTCAGACGTTGAGAACAAACACTTTATTGCATGATATCATGGGGGAACACACCTTACCTAAAGGCGGTCCAGTGCTACACCCAAAAAGCTACAGATCGCCGTGGACTAATATAGCATAAAAGAGGCAGAGCTAACAGTTTCACAATTAGATTAGCACCCACAAGACTGCCTACGTAACGGTGCACCATGCAGGGTCCGAGGTCAGCAAAACATCAGTTTCAACAATAACAAGCTAGTTCCTTAATTCAATGCCCACTCCAGACACCATATCTGGCCGTAACGTCTGATTGTGGTTAGCTGCTCTGTCTACATTTTATGACCGTTGGTTGTGGTTAGATTAGCTACAAGCTGTCTCCTGCTTTTCTGCTTCTACGAAGTTAAGTAATAATTAGCAAAGCTAAGAAAATTTCTCCAACATGTTACAAACACAAATAAAAACTCTTGGGCTGTTTACTTGCTCATTTTTGAAGAAAACATCAGATGATATACGTTGCTCCAAAATTGGAATACAGTCTAACTTCTGAGTATATGTAGACAGGTCACTAGGGTATTTTAGAACAGTTCTTTTCAGAAGGCATTGAGAATTAATTTTAGCAGGCCTTTTTCAAAGACATGCGACAAGATGAATTAACTCAGTGGACTTCGCAGGGTCTTTTAAAGATTTTCTGGAAAACAAGCTGGGTTGTGGTCTTCTCTCCTTCCTTGACACTTCTTCAGGCTAACTTTATCAGCTGCTCACTCCAGCAGGTAAAACACAATGACTCTACAACCAAAAGCTTGTGAGTTTTCTGCTCTCTTAGGTGTACGCTGCTGCTGCTGAGCTTGTCCAATCAAGGGGCGCGAATGACTTCCCTAACCACATCTCCATGTTACCATGGTTTCTGTTCTATATTTAAATTGAATTATGTGACGAACAGTAAACATAGTTGCCAAATTGGCTCTTATGGTGCTCTCTTGAAAAAGAACTGGTCCTACATTTATTCAGTTTGATTATGACTTCTTCAAAAAATATTTTAACAGAAGAAACAGAATCACTTCCATAACATCATGTACTTTCCCTGAGCTACAGGTTATTGCAAGTCTCTCTGGCTGTGTTTATTTTAGGTGATTTTGTACTCAGGTTCTTTTGGAATCCATGTGTTTGCAGATCTTTGTAAGTGAGAGATGTGGTAATATGTTTAAAAAATTTCCCTATAAATTATTCATATCTCCGTCTTTCCCCGAACTTTGTGCAAACATATTAATGAGGGAATCACACACATCAAGCCGTCAAACCTGTCCGCTAAACATTGAAAGGTAACAGTGTTTATTGTAACGGGGTTCCATTTATTCAGACACATCTTGATGATTCACACATGTAATGTATTTGTATATTATATTCATGACATAATGACGTAAATAAACACTTCCTGGCACTTGCCACGCTTGGTAAACATTTTCTCTGCTGATGCCCCCTGAATATATTAGAGAACATGGTGTCGAGGTTGAGATAAAAGTCTGTAAATGCAGGCAGCAAACAGCAGCAGGGACTGCAGTGAACAAGATTTACGTGACATATTTGTGCTTCTATTGGTGGGTGAAATAAGATACTAAACACACAAAATCCTACATTTGAGCGCGCGTAAAATATTGCTCTGTCTATGGAGATAGCATCAAAGAATGCTCAGGAATTTTGTCCTTTACCAGTGATAGTAACACACTTCAGGGGAACTTAAAAAAAAATGGTAAAATGGGCTTTCACATAACAGATGAAATTTTACACAGAGAAGTGTGAGGTGATACAATTTGGAAGGAAGAATGACATATAAATGAAACGTTACAATTCTAAACTGGGTGCAAGAGCAGAGAGACAATGTGCACCAATGTTAGAAGGATTGAAAAGGTAGCTAAGAGCAAACAGGACACTTGGCTTTATTAATAGAGGCACAGAGTAAAAACATATAAGTTAAGCTAAATCTTTATAAAATACTGGGAATGAATGGCCTCCACCTGTACCTCCACAGAAAGCTTCCATTCCAGGTTTACACACACTCGTCAGGATCACTCTCCACAGATTCTGCCCTCCAGGTTCGGACACCCACTTCAGGATGACTCTCCATAGATCCCAGCACTATGGGCTCGGTGACCCTCTTCAGAGATCCTAAATCTCCAGACACGGACATCCTTTGAGGACCACTCTCCACAGATTCTGCCCTCCAGGCTCAGACATCCTCTTCAGAATCACTCTCCATACATCCCGCCACTCCACGCACGGATATCTCCCTCAGGATCAGATCAAAGAATGTTGCTTGTCACTTATCAGCTCAAGCCTGAATGTTGTTCAGGTCTTGCTGCTTTCAGGCACAGACTGCTTCAGTATCTGAGGAGTTGTGAATCATCAGCGAACATTCCCACTTCTGACTTATGTTGAAGAGAAAGCCATCAATGAAAGAGCTGAGGATGGTTGGGCCTTGGACACTGCCCTGAGAAACTAGGTATCCAGTCATGAAAGGTGGAGGATAATTAAATAACGAACCAGATGAGGAGGCTCCAAAATCATCCCTATCCTCAATGTTGGTGGAGCCGAGCACATCAGTGCAAAAGATGAAGCTGAAGCATTTGAAACCATCTTCAGTCAGAAATTGCTCAGTGGATGATTCATCTTGGCCTCTTGAGGTCCCCAGCATCACAGCTTCCAGTTTTCAGCCAATTTGCTTCACTCCGCATAATGGCAAGAAACAGCTGAAGGCACTCGAAACAGCAAAGACTATGGGCCCTAACAACATTCCGGCTCTAGTGTAAATCTGAGTTTTTTTTGCCTTCAGTCTGGTTCAGTAAATATACTGAGTCGGATGTAAAGGTAAAATCAATTACTTTATTTGCGCATTTAGCCGGCTGACTTACTCTAATGCAACGACACTGACTCCACCCAGAGTCTGTCTGGTCCACTAGAGTAAGTGAAGTTTTTTGATACAGGTACTACTGTTTATACATTAAGATTCATGCTATACCCCCTTGTTTAACCAATCTGTGCGATACAATTCGACTTCACCCACGTGGTGACATGCAGTACATCTGTTACTGAGTTTACAATGCACTCCATTTTCAATACATACTTGTTAGTCATAAAATATTGTTTTGTACCAGCAAGATAAAACAAAGCAGACAAGCAAGCTAATTAGCAAGAGCATAGGAATCATCAATAATCATTCTAGTCTCACTCCCTGCATGGATCATGAGTCTGTCTCTACCTTGTGACAAGTAATTGCGGCGCGTCCTGCTATCTCTGTTAGGTGTACATTCCTGAGTGTTTCATGCAGTCTGCAGCTACATCAAGTAGTGGCAGTTCACGAAGATAAGAGGGGCCGAGCACTCCTTATCACTCACACAGGGATGGACATCATTTGATTCACAGGAGTCCATTTGTTCCAAACCACAGGGAGTCACACAATCAGGCCATAAAGAACAGATGTCTTTGCAATTACCAGTGTCGGCTAGTCTTTACAGTCTCACACGCTCTGCCTTTACTTTTAACTATTTCATTGTGGTTTCTGCCACTTAAAATCAAAGCTCAGCAAAGCTACTATTCCTAACTTGGCTATATTTCCCATTAAGCACAGTGCCATGCCTTTCTGCTCACTTCCACACTAGTACTGAAGACTTGTGCTCCAGAACTAGCTGCGCCCTCAGCCAAGCTGTTCCAGCAGAGCTACAACACGGGCATCTACTTGACAACGTGGAAAGTTGCCCAAGTGTGCCCTCTCCACAAAAAAAATGCAGGACAAATCCAATCTGAACAATTGCCACCCCATCAGTCTACTATCAATCATCAGCAAAGTGATGGAAGATGTCATCAACAGTGCTATCAAGCACCACACACTTAGCAATAATCTGATCATCGATGCTCAATTTAGGTTCTGCCAGGGTCTCTCAACTCCAGGAAATAATTTGGCAGATAGAGTATAATGTGGGAAAATGTGAGGTTATCCACTTTGGTGGGAAGAATAGAAAAGGAAAATATTATTTAAATTGTGAAAGGTTACAGAATGCTGCGGTGTAGAAGGATCTGGGTGTCCTCGTACATGAATCACAAAAAGTTACCATGCAAGTGCTGCAAATAATTAGGAAGGCAAATGGAATGTTACCCTTTATTGCAAGGGGGATGGAGTATAAAAGTAGAGAAGTCTTGCTACAAATGTACATGGTGCTGGTGAAACCACACCTAGAGTACTGTGTACAGTTTTGGTCTCCTTATTTAAGGAGGGATATACTTGCATTGGAGGCAGTTCAGAGAAGGTTCATTGGATTAATTCCTGTGATGAAGGTGTTGTCTTATGAGGAAAGTTGAGCAGGTTGGACCGATACTCATTGGAGTTGAGAAAAATGAAAGGAGAACGTATTGAGACATATAATATTCTGAGGGGGCTTGACAGGGTAGATGCTGAGAAGATGTTTCCTCTCGTGGTGGGATCTAGAACTAGGAGACACAGTTTCAGATTTAGGGCTTTTTCATTTAAGAAGGTATTTCTTCTCTCAGAGGGTCATTAATCTTTGGAATTCTTTACCGCAGAGAGCAGTGGAGGCTGGGTCATTGAATGTCTTCAAGATGTTTATCTACAAGAGAGCCAAGGGTTATGTGGGCAGGCAAGAAAGTGGGGTTGAGGTCATGATCAGGTCAGCCATGATCCTATTGAATGGCGGAAGAAGCTCGAGGGGCCAAATGGCCTACTCCTGCTATGAATTCTTCCGATCTTCTGTTCTTATGATCTCATTGCAGCTTGGTCCAAACAGAGACGAAAGACTGGAATTCCAGAGGAGAGGTGAGAGTGATTGCCCTTGAGTGAGTGTGGCATCAAGGATCCCTCGCAAAATTGAAGTCAATGGGAATCAGGGGGAAAACCCTGCACTTGTTGAAGTCATACCTCGCACAAAACAAGATGTTGTGGTTAGTGGAGGCCAATCATCTCAGCCCAGGACATTGCCTCAGGAGTTTCTCAGGGTAGTGTCCTAGACCCAAACATCCCAGCTGTTTCATTGACGACTTTCTCTTCAACATAAGTCAGAAGTGGGAATGTTAGACGATGATTCACAACTCTTCAGATACTGAAGCAGTCTGTGCCTGCAAGCAGCAAGACCTGAGCAACATTCAGGCTTGAGCTGATAAGTGACAAGCAACCTTCTGGCCACGCAAGTGCCAAGCAGTGAACATCTCCAATGAGAGAGAAAAAAAATCTACCTTTTGAAATTCAGAAGCATTATCATCGTTAAATCCCCCACCATCAACATCTTGACCAGAAACGTAACTGGACCAGTCACATCTATGCTGTGGCTATAAGCGCAGGTCAGAGATTACGAATTCTGCAGCACGTATCTCACCTCCTGACACCCCAAATCCTGTCCACCATCTCCAAGGCACAAGTCAGGAGTGTGATGGAATAAATCCCACTCAACAACACTCAAGAAGCTCAACACCATCCAGGACAAAGCAGCGCACTTGATCGGCACCTCACCCGCCACCTTAAACATTCAATCCCTCCACAACCAGTAAACAGTGGCTGCAGTGTGTACCATCTCCATATGCACTGCAGCAACTCGCCAAGTATCCTTCAACAGCACCTTCCAAACTCGTGACCACTACCACCTCGAAGGACAAGGGCAGCAGATGCATGGGAACTCACTACCTGCAGGTTCCCCTCCAAGTCAGTCACCATCCTGACTTGGAACAATATAGCCATTTCTTCACTGTTGTTGGGTCACAATCCTGGAACTCCCTCCCCAATAGCACTGTGGGTGTTCCTTCACCATATGGACTGCATCAGTTCAAGAAGGCAGCTCTCCACCACCTTCTCAACGGCAATAGGAATGGATAATAAATGCTAGCCTTATCAGCGATACTCACACCCAAGAATGAATAAAAACCAAATCACTCTCCACAGATTCCCCACAATCTGGGCTTGGACATTTACTTCAGGAGCACAGAGCTTTATATCACTGCAACATGAGTTCCAATCTTCAGATTCTGTTCACTTTTCACATTATTTTCTACCAGTCCACTAGCTTTTATTAATTCAGTATTCGGGTCTCTGCTCCTCCGCCGTTTCTAACATCTCACCTCTGACAAAAAACACTCTGATCTATCGTCTGTACTAGATGACCCCTCATTTTAAACTCCATCTGCCAAAGCATTGCTCACTCACTTAATCTATCAAGAAGATTTGAAAATAAATTTCTTGCCAAAGGATAATTTTCTGCATCTGCTCCCTCGCCATTTGCTTTTCCCATTTGTCTTTCACTTGGTGCAAATCCAGAGAAAGTAAAGATGGAAGGAAGGAGGGGAGGAAAAATCCTGCTCTGTTTCGTGATCCCTATTTGATCTTCATTCCAGTGCAGTTTGGGTGAAGAATTCCAATTGTCTGTCTCAATTTTAATAAAGTATAACAAATTCTGGAATCACTGTCTGGACATTGACAAGAACAGGTTTCGAGGCTGACTTTACACAGAAACAATACACTGAACAGTTCATAAACTAGCAACAAGGATGGGATTCCAACCCACGTGTGCAGAGCACAATAGATTAGCAGTCCATCGCCTTAACCTCTCAGCCACCTTGTCAATTGCATAGGCATAACTGTCACCTTCAGCACAGCTTCTGGCTGTGCAGCCAGCTGTGTAATGATGGAAATATATCTTCTGTCAGTAAATGAAGTTGGGAATGGAGCGGTGTGAAACATTTCCAGACCATGTCCAACACGTTTCTACTCAGTGTGAAAACCCACCACGGAAAGACTGGAACATACAATCATTTCATCACATCATGATTAACATCACTCAGACACCTGAACCATTAGGTCACTGACGAAGTCATGATGACCGAATTTCTCATGAAATGACAACTGAACTAACTGACTGGAAGAATTGCTTTAACTCCACATGATCAGTGAGGCACAGCCTCAGGCCGACTTGTCGGGTGGTGTAAACAGATATCACTGCTTCTGATCTTCACCAGAACAGAGAGTGAGATGTAACATTGATCATCAAACAGACTGCGAGAGAATACAACAGAATAAAACACATGGAGAGACACTATGGAATAACAAATAGATTTGATTGGAATGTTGAAATTTTGATTGGAATGGATAAAACACCAGAAACAGCAGATTAAATTGGGATTCTCATCATTATATTGATCTGGGACAGAAAAGAGAAACTGATGGAAAGAAGAGAAGAAGGAAGAAAAGAAAGGATGGAACTGTTCAATTTTTTCAGTTTTTTCACTCGCCCATCAAAGCTGATAAAAAAAGTTGCAAATAACAGAGAATTTCACCAAAAAGGGAGATTAAATGTTGCTGAAACCTTGGATCGAAGGATGCCCCAACAGATCACCCGTTTAACTGTCTCCTCACTGGGGGATTTCAATCAGTGTGCAATATTATTCTCTACTTTTTTTGTTAATTGGTCCCAGAACGGTCACTTGGAATTAATATCTGTGTTCCGACTCCTGAATAATAAAATTGTGAGTTTCTCGATATTTTCTGGACACAGTTTCTGCTGAAAGAACTAAGAAATCTTTTCTAATTTACACAATACTCGAAACACACTCATCAAGCCTGCTAAGCGAGCATCCTTGGTGCTGCTCTCTCTTCTCCCAAACTTCATCTCATGTGTCTGTTACATCATCACTCTGACAGTGGGAGAGGTTGCAGGTTGATAGGTAAATTGGCCATTGTAAATTGTCCCTAGTGTAGGTACGTGGTAGGAGAATGGTGGGGATCTGGTGGAGAATATGGGATTAATGTAGGATTAGTATAAATGGGTGGTTGCTGGTTGGCACAGACTCGGTGGGCTGAAGGGCCTGTTTCAGTGCTGTATCTCTAAATAAGAAAAGGAAAATAAAGCTACCAGTCGTAAATCAACTCAAACCCATTGGAGAGATTGAGGGAGACTGTCAGAGAACTTCCTGCATCCAGTCCTGACCCTGTCACACTCAGCAGCTTCTCACCCAGACCCCACTCTCATCAACACTGAACATTGTTACCGAGACCCTTCAAATACTGTTTATAAAAGGTAGAAAAATTCAAACTTCATCACAGCTAGATTGAATAGAACAAAGTTTAATATCTTCTCGAAGTCACTCGGTAACCACATGAGACAGTCCTTAAATCAGTAGCATAAATTATCAGCTGTAAGAATGTTTGTCATTGGGTTGAATCATTTCTGTGTGAGGAATGTTCCAGCATCATAAACCAGGGGAACGTGTTGACTGAGCTGTGTCTTCATCTCTTCTGGGCAGTTGGGCACCCTTCATTCTGCTCTGATTCACTTTCCCAAAGCGGATCTCCAGATTCTCAAATCTGGAGACTGGGTTTTCTTATTTGGTTCCTGTTGATTTTTCTTCCTCCTGAATGATAATATATTCCAAACTCGGATGAACCTTTCCCTGTGTCCTGGTCTCGGTGAAAAGCGACAAATAACGGCACCAACATTCTGAAACATACAACACGGTCACATTCTGCTTCAGTGAGATTAATGCTGAGGCAGTTTCCGTGTCGAATGCGATTGTGAACAAATTTCTCTCAAGGAAATTGTGAGTGATCAAGTATTTGCACTGAATTTCTGTGCAAGAAGGGGCAGTTTCAAACAGCCATTCCCAAATCACTTCCTTCACAAAGACAAAGACTGTGCTGTCTTAACGTGTGACTCAACGTCACTAACAAATTTGAACTCGAAGTTCAGGAGAAGACAGAGATGTGAATGATTGACAGTGTAATCTTTAAATCATAATTTTCCGTTTCTTCGTTGAAGTGAGGCTCAACCCTAAGCCACTAGAGATCGCGGAAAGCTACAAACTTGGATCCAGAAATCAGAAAAGTAGTGAAACAGTTGGTGAGTACATTGTGACACTGAAGAATTTATCACCACATTGCAACATTGGCACATTCTTAGACCGTACATTATGAGACAGATTTGTGCTTATATTGGTGGATGAGGAAAGATACTAAACACACAAAATCCCAATTTGAGCTAGTGTGTAAGATTGCTCTTTCCACGGAGATAGCATCAAAGAATGCTCGTGAATTTCGTCCTATGCCAGTGACAGTAACACACTTCAGAGGAACTTAAACACACTGGTAAAATGGGCTTTCACACAACAGATAAAATTTTACACAGAGAATTGTGAAGTGATACAGTTTGGGAGGAAGAATGAGACAATGTACACCAATCTTTTTTGATCAAGGTTTGAAAAGGTTGCTAAGAGCAAACAGGACACTTGGCTTTATTAATAGAGGCATAGAGTAAAAGCAAATAAGTTATGCTAAACCTTTATAAAACAGTGGGGCTGAATGGCCTACTCCTGTACCTCCACGGAAAGCTTCCACTCCAGGCTCGGACACCCTCTTCAGGATCACTCTCCATACATCCCGCCACTCCACGCACGGATATCTCCCTCAGGATCAGATCACAGCTCCAAAGTCCTGCCACATCCAGTCGTGAATGGTGGTGGATAATTAAATAACTAACAAGATGAGGAGGCTCCAAAAACATTCACATCCTCAATGATGGTGGTGCTGAGCACGTCAGTGCAAAAGATGAAGCTGAAGCATTTGCAACCATCTTCAGTCAGAAATATTGAGTGGATTTGATCTGTGCTAATTTCAGCTCCTCATGCTCGCTGGTGCCTTGGTTCTCTGGTGCTAATTTCAGAGTAAATCATGCAGCTTGACAATTGGAGCCAAAGAAAAAGACACAGGAGAGGTTGAAAGTGCCAAAACCTGGGATTGAACCAAGAACTGTTTAACTGTTAGTACAACACGAACTCAACAAAGCTATTTCAACAACACACTAAAGCCACCATTCTGTCACTGCTTTGGAAGACAATATATACATTAAAGTGTTTGTAAAAAGTTACAGAACACAACATGTGAGTAATATTCCCCATTGTTTTCTCAGTACTGATGGATTGTGAAGTGGGAGACAGCCAGAAGTCCCACTGTGCCACACTGACCCTGAGCTGTGAGTGAAATGAGATAAAGTTCAATCTTTAGCGGCGAGATTCTGGAGAGAGGTAAGAGTCCTGAATCAAGGAAAGACTTTCTGACACAATTAAAGCAAAATACTGCAGATGCTGGAAATCTGAAATAAAAACAAAAAGTGCTGGAAATACTCAATAGCTCTGCCAGCATCTGTGGTGAGAGAAACAGAGTTAACGTTTCTGGTCTGTGACCTTTCATCAGAACTGACACAGGTTAGAAAAGAATTCGGTTTTAAACAAGTGAAGGGGAGGGGCATGTGGGAGAGAACAAAGGGGAAGGTGTTTGATAGGGCAGAGGGCAGGAGAGATTAAATAACAAAGCTGTCCTGGGACAAAGGCAAAGAGTGTGTTAATGCTTGTGGTTGCCTGACACCAGTCATGCTCTGATGTTATTGAACACAATGTTCAATCCACAAGGCTGTAGAGTGCCGAATCAAAAGGTCAGGTGCTGCTCCTCGAGCTTGGGTTGATTTTCACTGGAACACTGGAACAGGCCAAAGACAGAAATGTTGACATGAGAGCAGGAGAGAGTGTTGAAATGGCAAGCAACCAGAAGCTCAGGATCATGCTTTCGGCCTGAGCAGAGGTGTTCCATCTAATCTGCGTTTGGTCTCCCCAGTTTAGAGGAGACCGCATTGTGAGCAGTGAATACAGTATACATAATTGAAAGAAGTACAAGTAAATCGCTGCTTCACCTGAAAGGAGTGTTTGGGGCTTTAGATAATGAGCAGAGAGGAGGGAAAAGGGCAGGTATTATATCTCTTGCGATTGCATGGGAAGGTGCCTTGGGAAGGGGACGAGGTATTGGGGGTAATGGAGGAGTGGACCAGGGTGTCGCGGAGGGAACAATCCCTTCGGAATACTGACAGGGGAGGGGAGGATGCGTTTGGTGGTGGCATCACGCTGGTGGTGGCGGAAATGGTGGAGGATGATCCTTTGGATGTGGAGGCAGGTGGGGTGGAAAATGAGGACAAGGGGAACCCTGTCGCAGATCTGGGAGGGAGGGGAAGGGGGAAGGCAGAGGTTGAGAGTCCTGTCAATTACACTGGGAGGGGGCGGGGTGGGAGTAGTTGAAATCTGGTGATGTTGTTGAATTTAATTTCAAACAATCCTTGAAATCTCTGCTGATGAAGACTGAAAAAGGGAAGAACAACCACACAACAAGGGTCTCAAATCCAAGACCCTGAGATTAAAAGTCTCATGCTCTACCAAGTGAGTTAACAAGGCCTGATACAGTACTTCTACTCTGTCTGTTATTGGACGGATGCAGCTGTTGGCTCCACACCAAGGGCGGGAATTTGTTCCACCAACTATGAAGCAGCTTCCTATCAATTCCCCAGATTATCAGTAAATCCACTTCCAGAAGCCCCAATGTGTGAAATATTCCTCTCACTCATCAATAAGAAAACTGAAATCTTTTTACCTTCCAAATGCTGCCATCCATTTTGTCAGTATTTATTTCTCTCTCGTTTTTATTTAGTTCATGCATTTCTTCAGAATTTTTTTTTCAATTATATCTGAGGGAAGAAATGAACAGATCTGGCAGCTCAAAACTGGGCATCCATGAGGCACTGTGGGCCATCAGCAGCAGCAGAATTGTATTTAAACACAACATATTACCTCATGGCCTGACATATCCCTCACTCTACCATTGCCATCAAGCCAAGGGAGCAATAGTGGTTCAATGAAGTGTGCAGGAGGGCATGTCAGGAACAGCACCAAGCAGACCTAAAAATGAGTGAAGCTACAACACAGGATAACTTGCATGTCAAATAGCGGAAGCAGCATGCAATAGACAGAGCTGAGTGATCTCACAACCAACAGATCAGATCAAAGCTCTGCAGTCCTGCCACATCCAGTCCTGAATGGTGGTGGATAATTAAACAATTAACAGGAGGACGAGGCTCCACAAATATCCCCACCCTTAATGATAGGGGAGACCAGTATATCAGTGCAAAATACAAGGTTGAATCATTTGCAACCATCTTCAGCCAGAAGTGCCAAGTAGATGATCAATCTCGGCCTCTTCCTGAGGTCCCCAGCATCACAGGTGCCAATCTTCAGCTAAATCCACTTCACTCCACATGATATCAAGAAATGGCTGAAGGCTCTGGATACTGACAACATCCTGGCTGCAGTGCTGAAGACTTGTGCTCCAGAACTAGCCACACCGCCCGCCAAGCTACAACACTGGCATCTACCCAGCAATGTGGAAAATTGCCCAGGTATGTTCTGTATACAAAAGGCAGGACAAATCCAACCCGATCAATTCCTGCCCCATCAGCCTCCTCTTGATCATCAGTAAAGTGATGGAAGGTGTCGTTGACAGTGCTATCAAGCAGCACTTACACAGCCATAACCTACTCACCAATGCTCATTTTGGATTCCGCCAGGGCCACTTAGTTCCTGACCTCATTATGGCCTTGGCCCAAATATCGAAAGAAGAGCTGAATTCAGGAGGTGAGGTGAGGTGACAGTGACTGCTCTTGCCAAGGGCATCAAGGAGCCCTTGCAAAATTGAAGTCAATGGCAATCAAGGAGAAAAATCTCCACTGGTTGGAGTCATACCTTGCGCAAAGGAATATGGTGCTGGTTGTTGGTGGCCAATCATCTCAGTACCAGACATCGCTCAGGAGTTCCTCAGGGTAGTGTCCTAGGCCCCAACCGTCTTCAGTTGCTTCATCAATAAACTTCCTTCCATCATAAGGTCAGAAGTGGAAATGTTCACTGATGATTGCAAAATGTTCAGTTGCATTAGTAACTCCTCAGATACTGAAGCAGTCCATGTCCACATGTCGAGAGACCTGGGCAAGATTGGGCTTGGACTGATAAGTGGCAAGTAACATGCACGCCACAAAAATGCCAGGCAATGACCATTTCCAACAAGAGTGAATCTAACCATCTCCCCTTGACAGTCAATGACATTACCATTGCTGAATCCTTCACAATCAACTTCCGGGGGGTTACCAATGAGCAGAAACTGAATTGGATCAGTCATAAAAATACCGTAGCTACTAGAGCAGGTCAGAGGCTGGGAATTCTGCTGCAAGTAACTCACCTCCTGTCCACCATCTACAAGGCACAAGTCAGGAGTGTGATGTAATACTCCCCACTTGCCTGGATGAGTGGAGCTCCAACAACACCAAAGAAACTCAACACCATCCAGGACAAAGCAGATCACTTGATCAGCACTCCATCCACTACTTTAAATATTCACTTCCTGCACCACCAGTGAACAGTGGCAGCAGTGTGTACCATCTACAAGATGCACTTCAGCAACTCACCAAGCCTCCTTCGACAGCACCTTCCAAACCCCCAACCTCGACCACCTAGAAGGACATTGGATGAATGGGAACACCACCATCTGCAAGCTCCCCTCCAAGTTACACACTGTCCTGACTGGGAACTATATCACCATTCCTTCACTGTCACTGGATCAAAATCTTGGAACTCCCTTCCTAACAGCACTGTGGGTTTACGTACAACACATGGACTGCAGCAGCTCCAAAAAGGCAGCTCACCACCACCTTCTCAAGGGCAATTAAGGATGGACAAAAAAGGCTGCGTTTGCTGACAACGCAACCACTAAGTGGCACAACTCGCTTTCTCCCCCTGCTTTGCACCGGCCGCTTCCACCCTCCACAGTCGCTCGCTCCAGACCTTGCTGCTCCACCCCCCCTACTTCCCTGGCCGATTGTCTCCCGATCATGTCACCCCATTCTCCAGTCTTTCGCTCACTCCCCACCCCCCCCCCTCCCCTCCAGCTGCTAGCTCTAGGCTGCGCTGCTTCCCTTCTCTCGGCCACTTGCTCCCACGTCTGTCCAGTCTCCACGTGCCCCCCGAAGAAGCAAGGTGGGCTGCAAAGTGTGACGTAGGAGTGAGTAGTGAGTGGCCTAGAGGAGGGAAGTGGCACGGCCTAGAGCTAGCGGCTGGAGCGGGGGTTGGGGGGCAGAGAGCTAGCGGCCATAGAGCTGGATGACGCGAGCGGGGAACAATTGTCCAGGGGAGCATCGAGGTGTGGAGCGAGCGGCTGAGGGGAGGAAGCGTCGAGGCCTGGAGCGAGTTGCCGAGGGGGGAGAGCACCAGCCTCAAAGTCTCCTATTCAGCCGCTTCCTCCAGCTGAGTGAGGGGCTGGATACCCGATGACTCTTTAGAGCACGTGTGCGAAGATGGACCAGGCGCAGATATGCGATGATGTTGGCGCTGCGCAATGACATCATCCTACGCATGTGCCACTTAATCCTGGCGAGATGCAGCTGTGCCTATGCACAGCTTGGCACAGTCCGATTTTGTCAGCGGGCCGCTCCATTGACAGGAATCACATTGTGTCAGCAGTGCCCACATCCCAGGAAAGAATAAAAAAGAGATTTACCACAATGGTAACAGGGTGAGGGATTTCAGTTATGTGGAGAGATTGAAGAAGCTGGGGTTGTTCTCCTTGCAGCAGAGAAAATTCAGAAGAGATTTGACACATTTGTTCAAAATCATGGAGGTTTTCAATCGTTTAAATAAGGAGAAACTGTTTCCAGTGGTAAAAGGGTCAGCAAGCAGAGGACACAGATATCAGGTGATTGGCAGAAGAACCAGAGGTGACAAGAAGAACCATTTTTTACACAGCAATGTGTTGTCATAAAGAAAGAAAAGACTTGCATTTCTATAGCACCTTTCGAGACCACTGGAAATATCAAAGCACTTTGTAGACAATGAAATACATTTGAAGTGTAATCACTGTTGTAATGTCAGAAATGCAGCAGCTAATACCCACAAACAGCAATGTGATAATGACCAACTGATCTGATTGAGGGGCAAATATTGATCACAACACCAGGGAGAATTGCTCTTCACTTGTTTGAAATTGCCGCATGGGATCTTTTACTTTCACCCAAACATGCAGACCAGGTCTTGGTTTAACATCACACCTGAAAGGCAGCACCTTCAACACCCTCAGTGCTGCACTGGAGTGTCAGCTGTGAAATCTGAACCCAGAAGCTTGTGATTTCGAGGTGAGCGTGACCAACTGAGCCACAGCTTTTACCTGAGTCTCAATCCTTCTACCAACAGTTTCTCTCTATCGGGTCTGTCAAGACCCCTCATGATTGTGAACACCTCTATCAAATCTCCTCTCGAAAGAGAACAACCCCAGCTTCTCCAATCTATCCACATAACTGAAATCCTAACCACATGTCGCAGAAAGGAATTTTTCCTCAAGTTCCTTCTGGTTTTGTGAGTCACCTTAAATCTATAACCTTCGGTTATTGACCTTTCAGCAGTTAGAAACAGTTCCTCAGTATTTACTCTACCTCAAACCTTCAAGGAAGCTCTGCAAATTAACTGAAAATCAAGTTGTCAGAAGTGGGATTTAAACACATGCCTCCAGTGAAAGCTGCAACCTGAACAGAGAAGCTGAAACCGCCCAGTCACATCAACTGTTCAGACCTTTTTGACCTCGTCCTCTCTTCTGTACTTTGAAAGGTTCACTCAGTTCAAGAAATGTTCAATGTTACTGGAATGCTCAGTGATTGGGATATTAACTCCCCCGGGTTTTCCTGACCTTGTTTTCGGTGCATGGGGATGTTTGTCCTGGGCTGTGGAATCTTGCATCCCTGTAATGGACATTAACCCACTGATTGAATCTGTATTCACTGCTTTCCGCTGGTGCTGGGTTATTGCAGAGTGTGGGGCTGGAATGTTGCTGCTTGTCCTGGCCTCACTCACTCTGGGAAAGAGTGAATAATTGATGCGTCTGTTTCTGTATCTGAAATGTGACTTCGATCTGCTGTTATTAACCGAGGCAGCGCTGCAGGAGGATACGTTAATAATCTCTCACTAATCAACTGCAAGCAGTCAGAATGTGTAACTTTGAGCAGCGCTTTCTGCACCGTCAGGGCTGGAAAGTTGAGGGAGGGAGAGACAGTGTCAGTATCTGAGTGTATACAGCACTGTACAGAGAAAGAGTCAATATACCGGGGCTGAGACACAGTGCATCTTTTCACATTTAATCACAATAATATCCGGAGTCAGGAGCTGAAAATGATGAAAAACCGAATAGCAAGAGCAAAAGTAAGAAAAGTAAGTAATTATAGATTAGCTGATCAGCTTTCACTGTGTTACCTGGTAGTCTACAGTTTTATATTTAATACTCTCTCCACTGTGGCCAGGGAATGATTTCTTCTCAAAGGCTGAACATTAGCAAAACTGCTTGTAATTTAAAATCTTTTAAAAGTAATTCCATGGAGCGAATGGGGAAAAGTCAAATAACTGCACCAATTATAGGAGAGCTGGTTGGTGATGAAGTGGATGTGTCTGCAGTGTGCAGGACCAGACTGTTTCTATAGATTCACAATGAATATTCCATCTTTATTTATAACAGTAAAACTGATAGTGGACAATGGCTATTCTGGTTGCAGCAACCTGAAGCTTTAACTCATTAACACCCTACTTTAGGGTAATTTAGAAAGAACAACACCCAGCTCTGTCAGTTCGTGTGCTTGTTTGTTAACCCACAATTTGATGGTTCAAGCACATAAATGGATGAGGATTTATTAAGTTAAACTCTTCTACATCTGCTATATTACTCTTGCTGTTGATTTTTCAAAGTTAAGGTTAATCAAGTCTTTCTTTATGAAATCCATGCTGACTGTGTTTTATTATATTTCATTTCCATCTGTATTTTCTACTTTGGAGGATTACAGGATATTATCATTTTTTTAATTCATTCATGGGAGGTGGGTGTCGCTGGCTGGGCCAGCATTTATTATCCATCCCTAATTGCCTTGAGAAGGTGGTGCTGAGCTGCCTTCTTGAACCACTGCAGTCCATGTGCTGCTGTTATGAAGAGAGTTCCAGGATTTTGACCCAGCAACAGTGAAGGAACGGTGATACAGTTACAATTCAGGATGGTGTGTGGCTTGGAGGGGAACTTGCAGGTTGTGGTGTTCCCATGCATCTGCTGCCCTTGTCCTTCTCGGTGATAAATGTCGCGGGTTTGGAAGGTGCTGTCTCAGGAGCCTTGGCGCATTGCTGCAGTGCATCTTGTGGATGGTACACACTGCTGCCACTGTGTGCCAGTGATGGAGGGCATGAATGTTGTAAATGGGGTGCCAATCAAGCGGGCTGCTTTGTCCTGTTGAGTTTCTTGAGTATTGTTGGAGCTGCATCCATCCAGACAAGTGGAGAGTATTCCATCATACCCCTGACTAATGTCCAGGCTTTGGGGAGTCAGGAGGTGAGTTACTTGCCGCAGGATTCCTAGTCTCTGACCTGCTCTTGTAGCCATAATATTTATCTGGCTACTGCAGTTCAGTTTCTGCTCAATGGTAACCCCCAGGTTGTTGAGAGTGGGGGATTCAGCGATGGTAATGCCATTGAATGTCAAAGGGAGATGGTTAGATTCTCTCTTATTTGGGATGGCAGGTGTGTGGTGAGAATCTTATACATCTTTATTGTCGGGTACTCTATTGTACTGTTGAGTGACTACACTTGAAAAGTCCTTCCTTCATTGGCTGTAAAAGGCTTTGCAATGTCCTGTGGTCGTGAAATGCAAGTCTTGCTTTTTCCATTGTTATCAGTGTCATTGTGATCAAAAGATAGGATTCATGAGCACAAAGTTTAAATCTATTTTGATTAAAATAATGTGAAAGCATCTATATTTTTGCACTGTACTTAATAATCTCCATCTTCCTATCCTTACCAAGTACAATGTCTTTGACCATGAAATTTATTCCACAATCGCAGACCCTCAGACAATTTCAGCTCAGTTCTGAAGAAAGGTCACAGATCTGAAACGTGAACTCTGTTTCTCTCTCCACAGATGCTGCCAGACCTGCTGAGTATTTCCAGCATTTTTTGTTTTTATTTCAGATTTCCAGTATCAGCAGTATTTTACTTCTGTGTTACTTTGAAAGTTAAAACTGACCCACCTGTCTGCAATTCACACTGGGGTCTCCCATGAAATGATTCTGTATAATGTTGATGTAATGAATACAGACTCCGAGCACAGAGCTTCCTGTGGGGAATTGGGGATATGAAAACCAGCAGACTCTGCAGGAATTTCCACTGGGAGCACAAATTCACAAAATCTACCTTTTATCTATCGATTCATTTTAATTGTCCTTCCGGAAAATTATTTTGAAACAATTTAAACATCAACCCACAGCTCCATGACTGGGTCAATTATGAGGTCATCCTCTGACAGGTCATGTGACAGCTGGAGCCACAAGACATCAGAACCAGATTTGTGACTGGATTAAAACCCGGAATCCTGTCCCAATGGCTTTTCAAATAAAGCTGTTGCTGTTTGAAAACACAGCAGTTAAACTTTCTGCCTGACCATGAGGGGAGCGAGGGAGAAATTTACAAAACTAAATCCTTTTACAAAATAGTTCAAAAACCATTCACTGAGAAATCATGTGAGGATTCATATGCAGTAGAGAAACAAGCAGAATACAGAAAGTGCAGAGCGGAGCTGAAAAACGAAAAGAGATCAGGAAGAGAATGTATGAGAAAAGATTAGCAGGTCACATAACTGGGAACACTGAAGTCTTTTCCCAACATATGGACAGTCAATGAAAGGGTGGGTCAATTAGGAGATCCTGTGGAGGCAGAGGGTGTGGCTGAGGTACTAATTAAGTACATTTCATCTGTCACAAAACAAACGGGTGCTGCAAATGTCACAGTAAAGGAGGAGGAAGTGGAGAATTTGGAGGGGATGAAAATAGATAAAGAGGAGACAATTACAAGGTTAGCAGTGCTCACAGTAGAAAAGTCACCCGGTCTGGATGGGCTGCATCCTGGGTTGCTGAGGGAAGTAAGGGTGGAAATAGCGGAGACTCGAACCACAATCTTTCAATCCTCCTTGAATATGGGAATGATGCCAGAGGACTGGAGGATGGAGGTAAGATTGGGTAGTTCGATCTTAGTTTAACTTGACCATTTTTATAATGTATCCATTGTCATAACTAACAACGTTACGAAAGCCATTTTATAATTAACACATGACCAAAGGAACCATTTTGTGTTCAGTACTAACGTTTATATCCTGTATAATTAATGAGCAGCTACCCATCCTGAAACAGATGATTGTAAAAGTAATGAACCTTGATTGAGTTATAATTAATAAATCATTAAACATTTTAGAGAGAATGGGTTTTCATTTAAAGTTAGTTCAATCTAATTACTGTGAGTTTCTGTGTCTTTGTGGGAAAGGACAGTTTCAGCTAAATTTATTCAAACAATGGACCTTTCTCGGACCCCTGATAAAACCCATGGCATGGTACATCGTGACCTTTAAAATCTTTGTCTTTTGCGAGGAGCAGCCTTGATAGAACGGGGTGCGGAGCGGACTTTCAGCTGAGCGGTCAATTTCAGTAAGTTACAAGTTAATCCCTTTTTTGTTTCGGAGGACCGGGGACTGCTGGGTAGGGGAAAACTATTTATTTGGGCAGTTTTAAAATCTTTGTCTTTTGCGAGGAGCAGCCTTGATAGAACGGGGTGCGGAGGGAACTTTCAGCTGAGCGGTCAATTTCAGTAAGTTACAAGTTAATCCCTTTTTTGTTTCGGAGGACCGGGGACTGCTGGGTAGGGGAAAACTATTTAT
Source organism: Heterodontus francisci (assembly GCF_036365525.1). Classification (NCBI taxonomy): domain Eukaryota; kingdom Metazoa; phylum Chordata; class Chondrichthyes; order Heterodontiformes; family Heterodontidae; genus Heterodontus; species Heterodontus francisci. Next base: position 6,196,657 of record NW_027141441.1, on the reverse strand, counting down.
TTGGGCAGTTTTAAAATCTTTGTCTTTTGCGAGGAGCAGCCTTGATAGAACGGGGTGCGGAGCGGACTTTCAGCTGAGCGGTCAATTTCAGTAAGTTACAAGTTAATCCCTTTTTTGTTTCGGAGGACCGGGGACTGCTGGGTAGGGGAAAACTATTTATTTGGGCAGTGGCAGTACCAGAGACACTACACGTGTAGTGTCTCCCACCCACCCTCCTCCTCTAACCAAAAAAAAAGGACTCTAGGGTGTTGATAAGGTAAGCTTTTTATTTAAAAAGTTCAGTCCGTCGGATTGCTAAGCGAACAAGTTTTGACTTTTTTTTTCGTTTGGTTTTTCAGTAGATTTATTGGGAATCTAGAATAGTGGGAATGTTGGTAAAGGCAGTTGTATGTTCCTCCTGCAGAATGTGGGAGGTAGGGGTCGCCAAGAGTGTCCCTGCTGACTGCATCTGCGGGAAGTGCACCCAACTCCAGCTCCTCGCAGACCGCGTTAGGGAACTGGAGCTGGAGCTGGATGAACTTCGGATCATTCGGGAGGCGGAGGGGATTATTGACAGGAGTTATAGGGAGGCAGTCACACCTCAGGTAAAAGAAGTAGGTAGATGGGTTACCGTCAGGGGAAGGAAAGGGAACCAGCAGGCAGTGCAGGGATCCCCTGTGGCCGTTTCCCTCAACAACAGGTATACCGTTTTGGATACTGTTGGGGGGGACGACTTACCAGGGGTAAGCAATGGGGTGCAGGTCTCTGGCACAGAGTCTGTCCCTGTTGCTCAGAAGGGAAAAGGGAAGAGGAGCAGAGCATTAGTCATTGGGGACTCCATAGTTAGGGGAACAGATAGGAGGTTCTGTGGGAACGAGAGAGACTCACGGTTGGTGTGTTGCCTCCCAGGTGCCAGGGTACGTGATGTCTCCGATCGTGTTTTTGGGATCCTTAAGGGGGAGGGGGAGCACCCCCAAGTCGTGGTCCACATAGGCACCAACGACATAGGTAGGAAGAGAGATGGGGATTTAAGGCAGAAATTCAGGGAGCTAGGGTGGAAGCTTAGAGCGAGAACAACCAGAGTTGTTATCTCTGGGTTGTTGCCTGTGCCACGTGCTAGCGAAGAGAGGAATAGGGAGAGAGAGGAGTTGAACACGTGGCTGCAGGGATGGTGTAGGAGGGAGGGTTTTGGTTTCCTGGATAATTGGGGCTCTTTCTGGGGTAGGTGGGACCTCTACAAACAGGATGGTCTTCACCTGAACCAGAGGGGTACCAATATCCTGGGGGGGAGATTTGTTAGTGCTCTTCGGGGGGGTTTAAACTAAATCAGCAGGGGAATGGGAACCTAAATTGCAGTGCCAGTGTACAGGCTGTTGAGAGTAGTGAGGTAGGGGATAAGGTTACAGGGACACAAGAGGGCACTGGCAAGCAAGAACTTGGTTTAAAGTGTGTCTACTTCAACGCCAGGAGCATCCGGAATAAGGTGGGCGAGCTTGCAGCATGGGTTGGTACCTGGGATCCTGATGTTGTGGCCATTTCGGAGACATGGGTAGAGCAGGGGCAGGAATGGATGTTGCAGGTTCCGGGATTTAGATGTTTCAGAAAGAACAGAGAAGAGGGTAAAAGAGGGGGGGGGGGTGGCATTGTTAATCAAGGAAAGTATTACAGCGGCAGAAAGGACGTTTGAGGACTCGTCTACTGAGGTAGTCTGGGCCGAGGTTAGAAACAGGAGAGGAGAGGTCACCCTGTTGGGAGTTTTCTATAGACCTCCGAATAGTTCCAGAGATGTAGAGGAAAGGATAGCGAAGATGATTCTCGACAGGAGCGAGAGTAACAGGGTAGTGGTTATGGGGGACTTTAACTTTCCAAATATTGACTGGAAATACTATAGTTCGAGTACTTTAGATGGGTCTGTTTTTGTCCAGTGTGTGCAGGAGGGTTTTCTGACACAGTATGTGGACAGGCCAACCAGGGGCGATGCCACATTGGATTTGGTACTGGGTAATGAACCCGGCCAGGTGTTTGATTTAGATGTAGGTGAGCACTTTGGCGATAGTGATCACAATTCGGTTAGGTTTACCTTAGCGATGGGCAGGGACAGGTATATACCGCAGGGCAAGAATTATAGCTGGGGGAAAGGAAATTATGACGCGATTAGGCAAGATTTAGGATGTGTAGGATGGGGAAGGAAACTGCAGGGGATGGGCACAAACGAAATGTGGAGCTTATTCAAGGAGCAGCTAATGCGTGTCCTTGATAAGTATGTACCTGTCAGGCAGGGAGGAAGTTGTCGAGCAAGGGAGCCGTGGTTTACTCAAGAAGTTGAAGCGCTTGTCAAGAGGAAGAGGGCGGCTTATGTTAGGATGAGACGTGAAGGCTCAGTTAGGGCGCTTGAGAGTTACAAGCTAGCCAGGAAGGATCTAAAGGGAGGGCTAAGAAGAGCAAGAAGAGGACACGAGAAGTCATTGGCGGATAGGATCAAAGAAAACCCTAAGGCTTTCTATAGGTATATCAGGAATAAACGAATGATAAGAGTTAGAACAGGGCCAATCAAGGATAGTAGTGGGAAGTTGTGTGCGGAATCAGAGGAGATAGGGGAAGCGTTAAATGAATATTTTTCGTCAGTATTTACAGTAGAGAAAGAAAATGTTGCCGAGGAGATTACTGAGATACAGCCTACTAGGCTAGATGGGATTGAGATTCACAAGGAGGAGGTGTTAGCAATTTTGGAAAGAGTGAAAATAGATAAGTCCCCTGGGCCAGATGGGATTTATCCTAGGATTCTCTGGGAAGCCAGGGAGGAGATTGCAGAGCCGTTGTTGTTGATCTTTAAGTCGTCATTGTCGACAGGAGTAGTGCCGGAGGACTGGAGGATAGCAAATGTTGTCCCCTTGTTCAAGAAGGGGAGTAGAGACAGCCCTAGTAATTATAGACCTGTGAGCCTTACTTCGGTTGTGGGTAAAATGTTGGAAAAGGTTATAAGAGACAGGATTTATAATCATCTTGAAAAGAATAAGTTCATTTGCGATAGTCAGCACGGTTTTGTGAAAGGTAGGTCGTGCCTCACAAACCTTATTGAGTTTTTCGAGAAGGTGACCAAACAGGTGGATGAGGGTAAAGCCGTGGATGTGGTGTATATGGATTTCAGTAAGGCGTTTGATAAGGTTCCCCACGGTAGGCTATTGCAGAAAATACGCAAGTATGGGGTTGAAGGTGATTTAGAGCTTTGGATCAGAAATTGGCTAGCTGAAAGAAGACAGAGGGTGGTGGTTGATGGCAAATGTTCATCCTGGAGTTTAGTTACTAGTGGTGTACCGCAAGGTTCTGTTTTGGGGCCACTGCTGTTTGTCATTTTTATAAACGACCTGGATGAGGGTGTAGAAGGGTGGGTTAGTAAATTTGCGGATGACACGAAGGTCGGTGGAGTTGTGGATAGTGTCGAAGGGTGTTGTAGGGTACAGAGGGACATAGATAGGCTGCAGAGCTGGGCTGAGAGATGGCAAATGGAGTTTAATGCGGAGAAGTGTGAGGTGATTCACTTTGGAAGGAGTAACAGCAATGCAGAGTACTGGGCTAATGGGAAGATTCTTGGTCGTGTAGATGAGCAGAGAGATCTTGGTATCCAGGTACATAAATCCCTGAAAGTTGCTACCCAGGTTAATAGGGCTGTTAAGAAGGCATATGGTGTGTTAGCCTTTATTAGTAGGGGGATCGAGTTTCAGAGCCACGGGGTCATGATGCAGCTGTACAAAACTCTGGTGAGGCCGCACCTGGAGTATTGCGTGCAGTTCTGGTCACCGCATTATGGGAAGGATGTCGAAGCTTTGGAAAGGGTGCAGAGGAGATTTACTAGGATGTTGCCTGGTATGGAAGGAAGGTCTTACGAGGAAAGGCTGAGGGACTTGGGGTTGTTTTCGTTAGAGAGAAGGAGGAGGAGAGGTGACTTAATAGAGACATACAAGGTAATCAGAGGGTTAGATAGGGTGGATAGTGAGAGTCTTTTTCCTCGGATGAGGATGGCAAACACGAGGGGACATAGCTTTAAGTTGAGGGGTGAACGATATAGGACAGATGTCAGAGGTAGTTTCTTTACGCAGAGAGTAGTAGGGGCGTGGAACGCCCTGCCTGCAACAGTAGTAGACTCGCCAACTTTAAGGGCATTTAAGTGGTCATTGGATAGACATATGGATGTAAATGGAATAGTGTAGGTCAGATGATCGGCGCAACATCGAGGGCCGAAGGGCCTGTACTGCGCTGTAATATTCTAATTCTAATTCTAAAAAAGAGTCTTGATTTAATGAACAGGAAACTTGTTTCAGATCAGATTGGGAGACAGTGTGAAACCACTCCATTGTACTCATGTCTGAGATTCTGAGGACAGGTGGCTGTTAGTGGAAGACATTATTAAGAACGAATTAAATGTACCTAGCAACAGCTAGGAGCAATTATTATTTTACATTGTGGTGTGATGGCCATCCAGGGGTTAAAAGTAGGGATCTTGTAAGGTTTCAGTGTGCAGGAACACTAGAAAACCTCAGGGGTAAAGGCTCAGATCATCGACCAAGTTCTCCACCTGATGAGGGATCTAGACTGGACAAAGAGGACCGTGACACTCTGAGACCAAGCTCGACCAGTCCCCAGAGCTGTAAAGTTATATTCCCCAAGTTTGTTAAGTATAATTTTACTTTCAATTATTAAGTACTATTTTACTCTCAATAAAAGTTCTGGACTTATTAATCAAGTCTCCTGTTGCTTTAATTGGTTAAAGTCATGCCCAAAGTTATTGTCTGCAATAGACTTTCCAGAATTAAAAGATAAGTCTGCAAGGGTTGTGAATATTACAGCCCTGTTTAAAAAGAGAGATAAACCCAGGAACGACAGACCAATTAGTCTAATGTCGGTGGTGGGGAAACTTTTAGAGACAATTATCCAGGAGGAAATTAACTGTCACTTGGTCGAACATGGGCTAATAAACGACAGCCAGTACAGATTGGTTAACAGAAGATTGTGTCTGAAATAATTAATGAATTAATTTCTTTGATGAAGTTTCAGAGAGAGTTGACGAGGGTGGTGAGGTTGATGGTACGTGTCTGTACATCAAAATTGTGTTTGAAAAGGTACCATAAACTAGACTTGGGGCAGCACAATGGCACAGTGGTTGGCACTGCAACCTCACAGCTCTCGCAACCCAGGTTCAGTTCTGGGTACTGCCTGTGCAGAGTTTGCAAGTTCTCCCTGTGACTGTGTGTGTTTCTGCTGGGTGCTCTGGTTTCCTCCCACAAGCAAAGACTGCAGGTTGATAGGTAAATTGGCTGTTGTAAATTGCTCCTAGTGTAGGTAAGAGAATGGTGCGGATGTGGTAGGGAATATGGGATTGGTGTCGGATTACTATAAATGGGTGGTGGTTGGTCAGCACAGACTCAGTGGGCCGGATGGCCTGTTTCAGTTTTGCATCTCTCTATGACTTGCTAACAAAATTCAAGCAGATGGGATTAAAGGGGCAGTGGCAGTGTGGATCCAAAATTGGCTGCAGGGTAAAAAGTAGGGTGAATGCTTGTTTTTCAGAATGGAGGGAGTTATACAGTAATGTCCTTGTTGTTGCAATATGTTCAATGTCAAACCCCGAGCTGTCCGAGGGATGGGGCAATTTGTGATGTTCCTGTGGTTGCAATATTTGCAGTGTCTGACCTTGATCTGTCACAGGGACGTGGCATTTATGAGGTCCCTATGGGGTGCTGTTTGTTTGGTGTATCACACTGACCTGTCCCAGAGAGCGGGAAGGTTGTGATGTCCTTGTGGGTTGCAATCTGTTCAGTGTCTGATTCTGATCTGTACCAGAGATGGGGCAGTGTGTGATATCCTTGTGCATGTCATACAGGCCTACTGGTGTGTGGTTCCATCCTGATGCCAAGAAACAGAGCCCCATCTCTGGGCAAAAAGTCTCACTTCTCAAGGGGTGTCTCGAGAAGACCCAGTGGCGCAGTGGTTGGCACCGCAGCCTCACACCTCTAGTGACCCGCGTTCGATTCTGGGTACTGCCTGTGCAGAGTTTGCAAGTTCTCCCTGTGACTGTGTGTGTTTCTGCTGGGTGCTCTGGTTTCCTCCCACAAGCAAAGACTGCAGATTGATAGGTAAATTGGCCATTGTAAATTGCCCCTAGTGTAGGTAGGTGGTAGGGGAATTGAGGGGATGTGGTAGGTATATGGGATTAATGTAGGATTAGTATAAATGGGTGGTTGATGGTCGGTACAGACTCGGTGGGCTGGAAGGGCCTGTTTCAGTACTGTATCTCTAAATAAATAAATAAGAAGACTGAGGCAGTAAACCTGGACAGTAAATCCGGAGTGGAGTCCTGGAGGCGGTTACCTGTGACTTATCAGGCAGTTTTCCTGCAACTCCTACAGCAGAACTGGCAACAAACAGTACTGGTTTTCCCTTTCCTTCGGACAATGCAAGCAATGCTGAGAGGGGGTCCTGATGCTCAGGGTCTCCATACTGTTTGCCCAGGCCTGTGCCCTAGAGAGGACACTCCAGCTTCGTGGTTCAACATGAGCACAACCCGGGAATAAACAGTTACTGATTATAAGCTCTCATTCAATTGGTGTAGAGTATGAGCGCCAGGGGTTACTTCGGACAGTGGGAGAGCTCTTAGTGTCTCATTGGATAGCTACCATTCACTCCAAGCTGGGCAGCCCCCAGTCAGTTAGGTGCTGTGAAGCCACGACCTGCTTGCTTCAATGGGTGCTTGGAGCTTGGAGAGTCATCTCTCAACAGGCGGATTGATAATCTATGCACCAAGAAAAACAAACTCAACAAAGAAGACACCAGTCCTTCGCATCACAAGCTGTAATGTAAGGACCATGTGTCCTGGCCTTACCGACAACCTTCTGCAGGTTGATGACACACACAAGACAGCTGTGATCGACAAGGAACTCACAAGGCTCAATGTGGACATTGCTGTGCTGCAAGAAACTAGACTCGTTCAAAGTGGATCCCTCAAAGAGAAACACTACACCTTCTTCTGGCAGGGGAAAGCCCAAGAGGCAAGTCGTGAGCATGGAGTGGGTTTCACAGTAAAATACACGCTACTTGAGATGAGTTGACCACCCACAGTAGGCTCAGAGAGACTTCTTACTCTTCACTTGTCAACAAGCGTGGGCCTAGTTAATCTCATGTGCATCTATGTCCCGACACTCACCTCCACCCCAGATGTCAAGGATCAATTCTATGTGACACTTGACACTGCCATCAGTAGAATTCCCAGCACTGAGGGACTGTACCTTCTAGGAGACTTCAACACAAGCTTGGATACTGACTACACAGCTTTGCCAATGTGCATAGAGCACCAGGGGATTTGCAAGATGAACGAAAATGGACAGAGGTTGCTGGAGCTATGCTGTCACCATGGATTCTGTGTGATGAACAGCTACTTCCAGGTCAAGCTGTGCCACAAGGTGTCCTGGAGACATCCGAGATCACGCCACTGGCACCAGCTAGACCTTATCATCACCAGACATACCACCCTCAGCAGTGTCCTCATCACTCGCAGCTATCACAGCGCTGACTGTGACACTGACCACTCCCTGGTGTGTAACAAGGTCAGGCTTCAGACAAGGAAGCTTCATCCATCCATGAAGAAAGGTCATCCTCTGATCAACACTTGCCGAACCACTGACCCAGGAGTTCATCAACATCCCCGATCAGGCTCTTTCAGACAACAATGCTCAAGGCCTCAGTGCAGTGTCAAAGTGGAATCATCTGCACACCACCATCTATAACTCTGCACTCACTGTGTATAGGAAAAGAGATGGTAGGAATGCTGACTGGTTTGAGGCTTATTGGACTGAAATGGAATCAGTTACTGTAACTATGAGGAGAGCCCACATGAACTACAAACAAGTCTCCAGCAAACAACATCTAGATGCTCTCAGAGCTGCCAGAAACAAGTCTCTGCAGACTGCTCGGCACTGCACCAATCAATACTGGTTAAAACTCTGCTGTTGAATCCGGGGATGCTAGAGGGATGTATGAAGGAGTTAAGAAAGCAATGGGCCCAGTAGTAACTCAATCAGCACCTTTTGAAGACAAAGACAGGGGTGATCATCACTGAACCTAACAAGCAGATGGAAAGGTGAGTGGAGCATTATCTTGAACTCTACATAACGGAGAACATTGTCATTGAAGTAGCTCGCAGTGCCATTCCAGACTTCCCTGTCATGGAGGAACTGGACAGTGAGCCCTCCATAGTCGAGCTCAACAAGGGCTCAAAACATGCGTGATGCAAACATTGTCACCTTGTACAAAATTAAGGGGGATCGCAGTGACTGCAGCAATTATCGGAGCCAGCTACTCAGTTCCACTCACCTGCTCGATCCCTTTCCTCCTGCAAGTTCCTTTGCTTCAGGTATCCATCCAATTTCCTTTTCAAATCATTGATTGTCTCTACTTCCACCACACTCGTGGGTCAGGACATTACCACTCACAGCATAAAAAAATTCCACCTCACCCAAGGATGGGAAATATTTATATCTTCTATATTTAGCTTATTCTCTATCTCTACGAGAATAGAATGGCAGTCAACATGAAAGGGAACCCAAAAATCTTCGAGCAGTATATAAATAATAAGCAGGTAGTCAGCGGTGAAGTGGGCCCCATTAGGGACAAAGAGGGTAATATATACTTCGAGCTGCAGGGCAATGTTAATCTAGTTAATAAGTACCTTGTATCAATGATCACTAAGGAAGTGGAATTTGACAAAATATCAGTAGAAGTGGAGAGTGTAGAGGCAATGGAGAGGGTACAAATTGAGAGAGGGAGGTACTGAAAAGGCTGGTTATGCTTCAGGAAGATAAATTACCTGGTCCGGATGGCTTTCATCCCAGATTGCGAAAGGAAATGTGGATGCAGATAACAGAAAGGCTTTCTATAATCTTCCAATCTTCCCTGGATACGGGGGAGGTGTCAGAGGATTAAACAGTGGCAAATGTGACACCCTTATTCAAGAAAGGGTGTAAGGACAGTCCGGCTAACCACAGGCCAGTTAGATGAACAGCAGTGGTGGGTAAGGTTTCAGAAAGAACAATCAGGGAAAAAATCAACAGTCACTTGTAGAGGTTTGAGTTAATTAAGGAGAGTGAGCATGGATTTATAAATGGGAGTTCATGCTTGACTAATCTAACTGCATTTTTTGATGAACTACCAGAGAAGGTTTATGAAGGGCATGCAGTGGATGTTGTTTATATGGATTTTAAGAAACGACACATAAAAGGGTGATTAACAACATTGAGGTTCATGGAATAGGAGGGTCAGTGTCCAATTGGATAGAAAATTGGCTTAAGGACAGAAAACAGCAAGTCGTAATAAATGATTCATTCTCAGACTGGAAGGTTGTCGTCAGTGCTGTTCCCCAAGGGTCACTGCTGGAACCACTGCTTTTTACTTCCGACAAATAAATGACTTGTATCTTGGAATAAAGAGTTGAATCTCAAAATATGCCGATAACACCAAACTTGGAGAAGTGGCTAACAGTGAGGATGAAATGAACCACCTGCAACAAGACAGTGATAGGCTAGCAGAATGGGCAGACAGGTGCAGATCGATTTTAATAGTGACTAGTGTGAGGTGATGCATTTTAGCAGAAGGAATAGGGAGAGGCAATATATACTTAATGGCACAGTTCTAAAGAGTGTGCAGGAATAGAGGGACCTGTTCACTGAACAATGAACAACGTGAACAATTACTTCTTGTTGTGTGCTCTCAGATTTGTCACCTTCACTGTACTGGAGTGAGGTGACATCTACTGGCAGGAAGCAAGAACTGCAATCAAGCAGCAGAAATTCCATCGTCTGTCAGGGTGAAAGAAACATTGCAATGTGAGGAAATAGTGAATGGGTTTGATTGGGTTGATGGCGACATGATTCCAATTGTGGTGGAGTCCAAAGCAAAGGCCAGCAATATAAAATTGTCATTATTAAAAGATATGAGGAATTCATGATAAATGTATTTAGGTAGTGAGTGGGTGGAATCTAGATAAAATAGAAAGTGAGATTGGGTGGACAGAAGCAGTGTGAAAGGATGGCTCAAACAAAAGGTAAACGCCCTGAAAGGTGAACTCTGTTTCTCTCTCCACAGATGCTGCCAGAGTTTCTGAACATTTCCAACACTTTCTGTTTTTATTTCAGAATTTGCAAGATGTTGCTTTGCTCTGAAAAAAAATTGGATGATCGGCTTTGGCTGCCAGTGAAATACCACAGGAGCTAAAAGGAAGTTCTGACATCAGTGGCATGTTTATCTAGGGGTATGATTCTTGCTTAGGGTGAGTGATTAATTAATGTGTGAGAGATCCTGGGTTCAAATCCTGGACAAGCCCTTCTTCTTTGGCATTTTTAGATTAAGGTCATTGATTGGTTTCAGCCTTGCAGAAGGCGGAATTGATTTCCATATGGAGCCTGCTTGAGGACCAGAGAGCTGGATGCAAAGAGCTTGATAAACTAAATGTACAGATAGCCAAGTGGGAATATAAAGTTGTTGCAGTAATTGTGACCTGACTCCAAAAACAACAGGACTGGGTTCTGGACTGGAATGGAATGGAATTCTTCAGTGTTTCTGCTGTTTGGCTTGCATTGACTCATCGATTTTCTTGTTTTTCACTTTGTCGATGCCTTTGAATAATTGTGGATCCTTCTTCAGATTGTCTTCTTTCACCAGGTAGTTCTGACCTCTGATGATGATGATCGTTATGAGCTTCAACTCACTGATAGTTTTGGAACTGAACAGATTTCCTTTGCTTGAGTCTACAACATGGAACTCAGTCTGACATGTGGACCCATGGGAGGATTTGAATGCCACCCCTGCGTTGGAGAATACAGTTGCATCCATCCAATAAGAGACCGAGTAGAAGTGACAGTTCAGTCAGTCAAACATTAAACTTTTAATTTCAGGGTGGTGAGTTTGAGTGCCATTTTGTTTTTCCCTTTTTTAAGGCTTCATTAGCAGAGAGTACAAGGAGCGTTTGAAATGAAATTCAGCAAAAGTATGAGAAAGTCTCACTTTGATTCGGGACTCATCTCTCTGAAGCATCTCGCTGTGAAAGATTGAACTTCATCTCGTTTCATTCCCAGCTCGGGATCAGTGCGGCTCAGTGGGACTTCTGGCTGTCTCCTGCTTCACAATCCATCAGTGCTGAGAAAGCAATGGGGAATATTATTCACGGCTCTGTAACCTGAGGACACCGATTTAAGGTGAATGGCAAAAGAACCAAAGGCAACATGAGGAAACACTTCTTTTGCACAGCGAGTGCTTAAGATATGATATGCACTGCTTGAGAGTGTGATGGAGGCTGATTCAACCATGGCTTTCAAAATGGTATAAGATAATTATCTGAAGTGGAAAAATTGCATGTTTTCATGGAATACATGGGTCTGTGGCATGAGCTGAGTTGCTCGTGCAGAGAAGCAGCACAAGCACAATGAGCTGAATGGCTTCCTTTTGTTCTGTAACTATTCTATGATCTATGATTCTTTTCAGAGTGAAATCAACACTCACATACAAGAAACGGATGGGTACAATGTAAACCCCACACTAACATACCAGCGAATGCGAGGGACAGAGTAAAACAAATCAGTCCTGGACTAGAAACTGACAGGTACACTGTAAACTTCGCATTACCAGACAAGAAATTGACAGATACAGTGTGAAACCCACAGTCACGTAGCAGCAGTTGGCAGGTAACGTGTAAAAATCTTTCTTTCATATCCCAACTGCAAGGTACAAAGGAAATTAGGGACAAACCCAGGCTCACACTTCAAAGACTGAGAGATACAAAGCAAAACACATATTCACCTACAAGTACAGAGACGAAGACACACTCAGAGGAGGTGCAGATTAAAGACACATGCATGTAACAGAAACTGATAGGGATAGAATCAAACCCTTTCTCACTTCTCAGAAACTGATAGATATAGACAAAAGCTGATGCTCACATACAAGTTGTTGAAAGATATGTGGTGAAACTCACAGAGCAATAGCAGAAACAAACAGGTACTGAATAATACCCACAGTCACAGACCAAAAACTGAAATATACTGAGTTAAACATCACTTTCTCACAACAGAAACTCATGGCTACAAAGTGAAGCTGACTCTATCCTCCCAGGCATTGACAGGTGCAAAAGAAAACACTCACGATGATACCAGGTCATGAAATGTACGGAATAAAACCTTTCAGCTGAAAGAATAGCATTAATGACAGGTGTGGTACCCAGAATGCTCAGCGGCCTAGAATCCGCCCTATCTGTGACAGGAGCAGGGCGCGCAGGCGCAGTAGAGAGCTTTGTCAGCAGCTCGAGCTGCGGGTTCGGAGTTGGTGCGGGATATTCACAAAGTGCGAGAAGACTTTGCGGGCTCGCACAGCTGGAGCAGGGCCTCAGGGCCACAATAAGATGTAATAATCCCATCTGTATCCCTGCGGATGGCGGTGGTGAAGCTTTTCCCGATGAGGCTTCCCGAAACGGCGTCTATAAATGGGTAAGAATTGGGGACTGGGCAGGGAGCGTCTCTAAATGAATAAAATTTGGGTACTGGTCAGGGAGCGTCTGTAAATGGATAAGAATTGGGGACGGGGCAGGGAGCGTCTGCAAATGGATAAGAATTGGGGGACTGGGCAGGGAACGTCTCTAAATGAATAAAATTTGGGTACTGGTCAGGGAGCGTCTGTAAATGGATAAGAATTGGGGACTGGGCAGGGAGCGTCTGCAAATCGATAAGAATTGGGGGACTGGGCAGGGAGCGTCTCTAAATGAATAAAATTTGGGTACTGGTCAGGGAGCATCTGCAAATGGATAAGAACTGGGGACTGGGCAGGGAGTGCCTATAATTGAATAAGAGTTGGAGACTGGGCAGGAAGCGTTTCTAAATGAATAAGATTTGGGGACTGGGCAGGGAGCGTCTATAAATGCTTAAGAATTGGGGACTGGTTAGGGAAAGTTTTTTTATTCGTTCGTGGGATGTGGGCGTCGCTGGCTCGATCTCAGCTCGAGTAATGTGTCCAGTTCTGGGCACCAGGCTTTAGAAAGGACATCAAAGCTTCTGAGACAGTTCAGAGGACATTTACTAGAATGATCCCAGAGATGCGGGGTTTCAGTTCTCTGGACAGGCTGGTGAAGCTGGGATTGTTCTCCTCAGAGTAGAGAAGGTTAAGGGAAGATTTAATAGAGATGTTCAGAATCATGAAGGATTTTCATAGGGTAGAGAGGGAGAAACTGTTTCCACTGTCCTGGGGGTCAGTAACCAGAGGACACAGATTTAAAATAATTGGCCAAAAATGTCAAGGGGAGGTGAGGAAAGATCTTTTTACCCAGTAACTGATTCGGATTTGGAATGAATTGTCTGACAGGGTGGTGGAAACAGATTCAATTATAACTTTCATAAGGGAATTGGACAAATATTTCAAAGTGAAATTCTCCAGGATTATGGGGAAATAGGCAGGGGGTTGGACTAATTGCATCTTTTTGTTAGAGAGTCAGCAGAGGCACAATGGGGCCGAATGGCCTCCATCTGTGCTGTATGATTCTATGAACATAAGAACGAGGAGCCGGAATCGGCAATTCAGCCACTCGAGCCTGCTCTGCCATTCAATACAATCATGGCTGATCTCATCACGGCAGTTCTTGTTTCTTGCCAGTAGATGTCACTTCACTCCAATACAGTGAAGTTTACAAATCTGAGAGAGACACAACAGGAAAGAATTGTTCACATTATGGTGAATGTGTGGGATTTAGAAATACTAGGAGTGGAGACGAGTTATTACTTGGCTGCTCGATCCCCATAGCCCTGTAAAATTATTTCCTTCAAGTGCCCATTCAAATTCCTTTTGTAATCCTCGATTGTCTCCATTTCCACCGCCCTCATGGGCAGCAAGTTACAGATCATCACCAATCAGTGTAAGAAAGTTCTTCCACACTGTCCCCCTGTATCTCCTGTCCAAAACCTTCAATCTGTGTCCCCTAGTCCTTGTACCAATAGTTAACGGGAACAATGTTTCCTTGCCAACTTATTTAAAACTGTCATAGCCGAAAACACATCCATCAATTCTCCCCTCACTCTCCTTTGATACAGGCAGAACAACCCTAGCTTCTCCAACCCAACCTTGTAACTAAAATCCTCCATCCCTGGATCCATTCTGGTGAATTTCCTCTGCATCCTCTCAAGGACCCTCACATTCTTTCTTAAGTGTGGGAATCAAAACTGGAAGCAACACGCCAACTGGGGCCTAACCAGAGTTTTATAATGGTTCAGCATAACTTCCCTGCTTTGTACTCAATGCCTCTATTTATAAAGCCCAAGATCCCATATGCTTTGCAAACCACTCTCGCAATATTTCTTGCCACCTTCAAAGATTGATGAACATGAACCCCAAGTCCCTCTATTCCAACACACTCTTTAGAACTGTGCCATTAAGTAAATATTGCCACTCCCTATTCCTTATGCCAAAATACATCACCTCACAATTGTCACTATTCAATTCCATCTGCCACCTGTCTGCCCATTCTGCTAGCCTATCATTGTCCTGTTGCAGGCAGTTCATATCATCCTCACTGTTTGCCACTCCTCCAAGTTTGTTGTCATCGGGATATTTTGAGATTCTACTCAATATTCCAAGATCCAAGTCATTTATCTTTAGCAAAAAAGCAGTGGTTCTAGCACTGACCCTTGGGGAACACCTCTGTCGACTATCCTCCAGGCTGACAATGAATCATTTAATAAGACTCGCTGTTTTCTGTCCTGAAACAATTTTCTATCCAATTGGACACTGGCCCTCCTATACCACGAACCTCAATTTTGTTAACCGCCCTTTTATGTGGTACCTTGTCAAACGCTTCCTTAAAATCCATATAAACAACATCCACTGCATTCCCTTCATCAACCTGCTCTGTTAGTTCATCAAAAAATGCAGTGAGATTAGTCAAGCATGAACTCCCATTTATAAATCCATGCTCACTCTCCTTAATTAACTCAAACCTCTCCAAGTGACTGTTGATTTTTTACCGTGATTATTCTTTCTAAAACCTTACCAACCACTGCTGTTAATCTAACTAGCCTGTAGTTACCCAGACTGTCCTTGCACCCTTTCTTGAATGAGGGCATCGCATTTGCCACTGTTTAATCCTCTGGCACCTCCCCGTATCCAGGGAAGATTGGAAGATTGTAGCAAGCCCTTCCGTTATCTGCATCCGCATTTCCTTTCGCAACCTGGGATGTAAGCCATCCGGACCAGGTGATTTATCTACCCTAAGCACAGCCAGCCTTTTTAGTACCTCCCTCTCCTAATTTGTACTCTCTCCATTGCCTCCACTCTCTTCACTTCGACTGATATTTTGTCAAATTCCACTTCCTTAGTGATCACTGATACAAAGTACTCATTAAGTAGATTAACATTGCCCTGCACCTCTAAGCTTATATTATCCTTTTTGTCTCTAATGGGCCCTACTCAACCTCTCACTACCCACTTATCATTTACATGCTGCTCGAAGATTTTTGGGTTCCCTTTCATGTTGACTGCCAGTCTATTCTCATAGAAATAGAGAATAAGCTAAATATAGAAGATATAAGTATTTCCCATCCTTGATGAGGTGGAACTTTTTTGTGTTGTGGGTGGTAATTACTTGGCCCACGAGTGTGGTGGAAGCAGAGACAATCAATGATTTGAAAAGGAAATTGGATGGATACTAGAAGGAAAGAAACTTGCAGGAGGAAAGGGATCGAGCTGGTGAGTGGAACTGACTCTATTGCTCCGGGGAGAGCCAGCATGGACGTGATAGGCCAAACAACCACCTTCTGTGCTGTAAATGACTCTGTGTTGTTTCTCAAATTCAATCCACTGGTGCTTGGTAAATAATTTCAAAGTAAATTGTGCAACTGGAAAATCAGAACCAAGGCAAGGGACGCATAAGGAAGCGTAATTGCTGAAACCCAGGATTGAATCAGGGACCTTTAGATCTTCAGTCTAACGCTCTCCCAACTGAGCTATTTCAGCCCTACATTGACAGCACCTTGGTGTCCTTGTTTTGGAAGAAAATACATACATTCAAGTTTTCCAAAAAATTAAAGAACACAAGATGTGAGTAATATTCCCCATTGCTTTCTCAGTACTGATGGATTGTGAAGCGGGAGACAGCCAGAAGTGCCACTGAGCCGCACAGACCCCGAGCTGAGAATGAAATGAGATAAAATTCAATCTTTCATAGTGAGATGCTGCTGAGAGGCAAGATTCCTGAATCAAAGCGAGACTTGCTCATTTTCAAACACTCCCTGTACTCTCTGCTCATGAAGCCTTAAAAAAGGGAAAAACAGAATGGCACTCAAACTCACAACCCTGCCATTAAAAGTCTCATGTTCGACTGACAGAACTGTCACTTCTACTCGGTCTCTTATTGGATGGATGCAACTCCAACGCAGGGGTGGCATTCAAATCCTCCCATGGGTCCACATGTCAGACTGAGTTCCATGTTGTAGACTCAAGCAAAGGAAATCTGCTCAGTTCCAGAACTATCAGCGAATTGAAGCTGATTACGATCAACATCATCAGAGGTCAGAACTACCTGGTGAAAGAAGACACCCTGAAGAAGGATCCACAATTATTCAAAGGCATCGACAAAGTGAAAAACAAGAAAAACAAGAAAATCAATAAGCAAGATGCTGGAGAGAGTTAAGAATCACAGAATCATAGAAAGTGTAGCGCACAGAAAGAGGCCACTAGGCCCATCATGTCTGTGGCGGCTGAAAAACGATCCACCTGTTCTAATCCCACCTTCCAGCATTTGGTCCGTAGCCCTGCAGATTACGGCACTTGAGGTGATTATCCAGACTCCTTTTGGATGAGTTGAGGGTTTCTGTCTCAACCACCCTTTCAGGCAGTGAGTTCCACACCCACACCATCCTCTGGGTGAAAAGGTTTTTCCTCGTCTCCCCTCTAATTTTTCTACCAATCACTTTAAATCTATGCCTCCTCGTCACTGACCTCTCTGCTAAGGTGAATAGACCTTGCACTTCCACTCTATTTCGACCGCTCAAAATGTTGTACATTTCAATCAGATCTCCTCTCAGCCTTCTCTGTTCCAAGGAGAACAGTCCCAGCCTATCCAGTCTTTCCTCATAGCTGCATTTTTCCAGTCCTGGCAACATCCTTGTAAATCTCCTCTGTACCTTCTCTAGTGCAATTGCATCCTTTCTGTAATGAGGTGTCCAGAACTGCACACAGAACTCAAGTTGTAGCCTAACCAATGAGTTATACAGTTGCAGCATAAGCTCGCTGCTCTTGTATTCTATACCTCGGCTAACAAAGGAAAGGATTCCATCTGCCTTCTTAACCACCTTATCGACCTGTCCTGCCATCTTCAGGGATCTGTGGACATTCAATCCAAGGTCTCTCACTTCCTCTGTACTTCTCAGTATCGTGTATTCTGTTGCCTTGTTTGACCTCCCCAAATGCATCACTTCACTCTTCTCCAGGTTGAATTCCATTTGCCACTTTTCTGCCCACCTGACCAAACCATCAATATCTTCCTGCAGCCTACAGCTATCCTCCTCATTATCTACCTCATGGCCAATCTTTGTGTCGTCTGCAAAGGTCTTGATCATGCCCCCTACATTGACTTCCAAATCGCTAATATGTACCACAAAAAGCAGGGGACCTGGTACTGAGCCCTGCAGAACACCACTGGAAACAGCCCTCCAGTCGCTAAAACACCCGTCAACAATTACCCTTTGTTTCCTGCCACTGAGCTAATTTTGGATCCACCTTACTGCATTTCCCTGGATCCCATGGGTTTTTATTTTTTTAACCAGTCTGCCATTTGGGACCTTGCCAAATGCCTTGCTAACATCCATGTAGGACACGTCAGCTGCACTACCCTCATTTATCTTCCTTGTTACTTCTTCAAAAAATTCCATCAAGTTGGTCAAACAAGATCTTCGCTGAAAAATCCATGCTGACTATCCTTGATTAACCTGTGCTTTTCGAACTGACAGTTTAT
Organism: Heterodontus francisci; assembly: GCF_036365525.1. Lineage (NCBI taxonomy): Eukaryota > Metazoa > Chordata > Chondrichthyes > Heterodontiformes > Heterodontidae > Heterodontus > Heterodontus francisci. Next base: position 6,178,647 of record NW_027141441.1, on the reverse strand, counting down.
TCTGTCTCTCAGAATAGGTTCCAGTTATTGGGCCATGACTTAGCTTAGTCTGACTGGCCTGTAATTACTCGGTCTTTCCTTCGCTCCCTTTTTCAACAGAGGTTCAACCTCTTTTGTAGCAGACTATTGTAAATTTCACAATTCGCATGGGAAAAAGTATTAAATACTTCACTTACAAGTTCTAATGTTACTGGCGAAATGAGGGCTTATGTATGATTTGAACCCAGGACCTCACACAAATACGCAGCAGGAATTCTGCTCCTTTACCAAAAAGCCATCTCCTTTATAGAGATGTAAATATGTAATATTGGAAGAGTGGAGGACTTGGGACCAGGACAGTGACTTTGACTTTTCTGCCTGTCTTCCAAATTCTGCAAGGTTCCATACAGACAATTAATGAATTGTCAGGGTGTTACTTTATTCCATTCTTCTTCTTCTTCTTCTTCTTCTTAGGCAGTCCCTCGAGAACGAGAATGATTTTCTTCCACTTCAGGGTTCAGGGTCCTGTGACTAGATGTCTACTTAAATCGCAGAGAAATTAAACACTTTTCAATTTGTCTCACGACATAAATAGCAATATTTGCAGATATTTCACAGCTGTATGATTGGATGCTGCTAACGTTGTTACACTCAGTACACATGGTACCTTAATGTTGCAATAAATATTATAATATCTATTCAGGTAACTGTCATCCCACAGCTGCAAAATTTCACTGGTTCAACATTCTCATCAAATACTAAAGCATTCCACAAAGCAAGCCTCACAAATTCAACACCAGTTTCTCTTTTGGAGTCTCTCTGGTGTAATCTGATCTCTGATAGATTACTGGTGATCATCCTCCACATGAGCCGTCGTCCTAATCCCATGAACCTGTCCTGTTCCCACCTCCCTTTCCTGTATCCACCACAGAATTCCATACTGCTGATATATGCTGGTAAACACTTTCCTTGTTGTATGAAACTGTGATTACAGTGGAAATCCGCAAGAGAGGAAGCTATTGTTGGCACCTTTAACTCTGCAGCCAGTGACCAGAAGAATTCTCACTCCTGAACGAGGACTGTTTCAATTTCCTTTTGGAAGATCACATCATCACATGAAGGAAGTGAAGTGTTTTTGTATCACAGTGACCACAGAGGAGTTTTAAAACAAACTATTAAATTATGAATTCATATTTTATTTTGAATGCTACATTGGAGGTTAATTTCACAGACAGTCCTGCAGTTTATGATTTGTGTGAAATCAGTGAGATTGTGAGTTGGGTCGACCCCTCCCTATCAGAGTCACCAGGACAAAGGGAGTGTTTAGTCATCGACATCTTGCTCAGTTCAGCATTTTGGTGGCTGGCTCTTGAACTCACACCGTCTCCTGACAGTGACAGGAGTAAACAAGTCATCGCTGAGGATTTCAAGTGCTATTTAAAGATTAATCACCTTTTACTGTTCACTGACTGCTGGAGGTTTGAAGAGGACATTTGAAACACGTTGGGAGACTTTCTGGGAAACTTTGTCAAGACTTCACCAACACTGTCAGCATTTACTCGGGAAATACTCTGAGGATTGCACCTATAAAGTGTAAGTGCTGTATTACTCCACCTTATTGGAAACTTTATAAGAATCAGCAGGAGAAAGGGAGCGTTTGGTCATTGACATCTTGCTCGGTCTGCGGGAGGAATGGGAGGAGGACACGAGGCCAGGCTGAGCAGCACCAGCCGCGGCAGGAGAGAAGGACAGGAGAGACAGGAGAGGGAGGTGGACTCCTTCTCCTCTGTAAGTACAGGACATTCCTCCTCCTTTGGACCTCCTCCATCAAGACCTCCAGTACTGTATCTGTGAACCTGTGCCTTCGTTCCCTCAGTCCCTGAGCGATCCTGAAACATGCTGCTGTGTGTCAGACAGCACTCTTCACACCTTCAGTGGAAATGTGTGTGTGGAACCCACTAAAACTGCACCAAGAACATTGCTTCGAATCAGCACTCGAGTGATGAACTGCAGCTTTCTGTTTTCATGCCTCCAGGCAATTTCAAATTATGGTCATCAGAATGTTGTGTGAAAACCAGATTTCAAACAGGCGAGTCTTATTATCACAGCACCCGTATCCCAAAATCACCAGCTGGAATTTCCTTCTGAAAACCACCCACTTCTGGGAGCTGGTCTGGCAAGTGAAGTGGGACACGGCCCCTCAGCAAAACTCCACACCAGAAGTGACCACTGGGATTTCTGCCATGATTTCCCTCTCTGAGCCTCTGTAACTCTGATCATTTTGTGACAGTGCACCCACCAGAATCAAATGACTGGGGCGACGGGGGAGAAATGGCTAAATGTGAACACACAGTGGGCTAATTCTTGATCAGGGATTTACCAGGAGTTATGGCAATGATGATGAAACTGCAGTTTCTGAGCAGTCAAGGCTACGTTGTCAGAGTGCCCTCCATGGAAGCAGTAACTGTTGTCACTGTAGAAGTGACCAGAGCTCTTCTACCCACCTCCGAATGTCTGGTTGGCAGCTACATTGATCTCCCGGACGGCCAGTGCCCAGGGTCTTCCTCACTTCATGTGTTGCCTCCCTCATTGTGTTGTCGGTGTGTGTTCTGGACTCCTCCAATTGTCCCGTCATCTGCACCAGGAGAGAAGAGACTGTCTCCACAGCCTGTGTGTGAGACCAATGCTCATCAATCATTGATCTTTACCAGCCGAGGCCTCAGAGATCTTGCTCTTGGAATCCTCAGCTGAGACCTCCTGCTTCTGTCACCCCCGGGGGAGAGACAGATTTCTCCTCAATGTTATCCACATTTCCTCCTGCTCACTGCTGCTCTGTGTCAGGAATACTGCCTCCCTGAATGGGTTTGAAGATTCACCAATAGTTACAATAACACAACAGAATATTTATTTAATCACAATACATACATTTACAAATGTGTAGGTCATGTTGAAAGAATGATCAGTTTGTTGTTCTGAAGAGGAGGAGGTGGAGGAGGATCGGGGTCTGTGTCTTTAGGTTTCATTAGGTTACACAGCTCGTCCACCAGGTAACCCACCGGGCGGGTCAGACACGTTCCAGCTGCTGCAGGAGTAAAGTTGAAAAGGTCACTGCGTGTTCTCGGAGCTGCTCCTGCTCATTATTGAAGAATAACTCACAATCCATGGTATAGGAATTGATCTTTCTCTGATCAATGGTTTTGTTTCTGAGAGTGAATCACAGCAGAGAGAATTCACAGCTCAATTTCAAACATCTATAAGTAGGGATTTGTGTGTCAATAGTGTGGAGACACTAAAGATCCCTTTGAATCAGACAATTATAGAGACGGAGCTGAATACATGGAAAGAAATGGAGGATGGGAACAGATGATGAACCTCTGCAAATTCAACAAGGGGGTTGTTCTGCTGCCAGAGCAATGGTGGAATATGTTGGTCCCAGTCTGCCTGGTATTGTGGAGCAGCTGGCTGCTCACATCCTTAAGATCCAACACTGTCAGGCAGTCACTGTGACTGTCTTCCTTGGAGAACTGATAAAAGCTCCACAGGTTTCGAAGCATCTTAAACTAACTGCTGTGATAGGTATCTGAGGAAGTCCATGTAACTCCCATTGGGCTCCTCTAGATATCTATGAGGAAGCCTCGGCAGATCCAGTAAGTGGCAAGATCATCCACAGTGTTGACCTACAAGATCTGATGATCTCCTCACTCTTTCCATCCAAGTGCAACAATAAGTGAACGAGTTTGGAATGGACCTGTTGGTAGAAGAAAGATCTTCACCCTCAGATTCCACTTGGTCAAGTTTCCCAACACATTGGAACATTTCCACCAGTACTTTCAAACACCTTCCCTCAAAGAGTGACTGAATTCTGCTGAGAATTGTATCGACAAAGGGTGGATTAGTGTTTGCTCTCAACTGAATCATGTTCTTCGACAGGTATGACAGCACCTCAAGCGTTAGCATCTCTTTGTTCTGCTTATTCCTCAACAGGATAATGATTGAGTCCAGCACCCTCCAAAACCATCCAGCATCTCCAAAGGTCATGTTCTCCAGGCCCCTGCCACACTGCAATGAGAGAAGCAAACAGCAAATACCTCAACAATCTGCTCACCAGAGTGATTGTGAGTGGTTGCGAAGAGGATGGAAGGACAGCAAGTGACAATATTAGCTTGCCCAGCGGAGACAGAAATTGATGAAACCTGGTGGTGTTTGGAGGATCCCCCAGCTCCAAAACTTGAACAGAGACAGGGAATGAGGCCACCGTTCCCTTTCTCACCCCCTTTATCATCTCCGACTTCGGAGCACCAAACCTACATGGTTCAAGTGGTGACTGAGGAAACTGCAGCAGCCCCGACAATGTCTCTAGTTGAAATTAGCTAACTCAGCCAAGAGTGGGAATCAAACCTGAGATCCTCTGGTTCATATGGTTGAATGTCAGGTGAGCGGTAGTACCTTTACCACTAGACCATTGGGGAACTCGAGAAACTGCGTTTCTAAATTAAAAAGTGCAATTTGTTTCCAGCAGCTTAAAAAACACAGATTTAGTATATTTTCACAATTCCCTGTCTGGTTTTTACACAAATGCACTGAGTTCCCATTGAGCCTTGAGGATAGAGTGTAATTAGTCTACAAAAGCAGACAGGTCAAATGGCTCCTGATTGGGACAATCCTATTAATGTCATTTGAGAATTATAATAACTTAAATCTCTGGGAAGGAGAGGAACTTATTACACTGGGTTTTTAAAAATCTACAATATATGTGATTATGTTTGTAAACGGTTTCAAAGCAGCTGTTTACAGAAGTTAAAGGAACTCGGTTATGAATTATAGTCATCTTTTTGATGAGGCATTATTAGAGGTCATGCAAGATTAACGCTGGTGTTTTGTAGAACCACGGTTTCTCTGGCCTCAAAATTCCTCGCGTTCTACCACAATGTTGCTCATCAACACACTTAGCTTTTAGATCCTTAACTATTTACAAACATGTCCCACCCCCCTAAAAATTATATTTCCTGTGCTTGAATGGATCAGATTGTCAGACGGCTCTAATCTTGATTACCTCATGTTTTTTTCATGCTTGTAGAGAAAGGGAACACATTTACAAAAGGTCAGGGATGAGTTTTGTTTGACCAGTGGGTTCTGGATTTCTTTGGTAAGTTGTCTGGTCTGTTTAGTAGTGCAGTCTTCGGAAGGTAAGCCTGCTTTTGCTGCAGAGCCTCTGCTGGAAGCACAGCAGCTCAGTGAAGTGCTTGAAGACTCAATAGCATCTGTCAAGCTGCTGTCTTCTAGATCTGGGGACTAAAAAACACAATCACATGAATAAAAAGTTACTGTGCTGAGAATGTTTCAGGTGATTGAAGTGCTGTGACTCAGTCTGGGTTCAACACACTCCATAAGAGAAACAAGCAGTTTGCAAGAACCAGTTTCTCAATTGTATAAAAACCGTCATTCTTCAACTCAACCGAAAGCGAAACAAATGTTACATTCTGTAGAAAAAAATTATTCCCTTATTGCTCGGGCTGTCAACACAGGCCAAACCCATGCATACGAGGGAGTCAGTGTGACTGCATGGTGTCACAAGTGTTTCCACCCTGACCATTGAGGCCAGACTCCTTTTCTTAAAGATGGTCTTTTTGCATCTTCCCCATGCCCTGCACCATAATTCACTCCTCGCCAAGTGCACAAGTGACCTTACACACTACAAATTAGCAGCACTAGAACAGAACCGTGTGGGGCACTGCTACCCACTTCCATCCCCTCGGAGAAACTGCCCTTAACTCCTACTCTCCCCTCCCTCAGAACCAGTTTTTAATCCCATTTCATCCCATTCCCCTAATTCCAAAAGTGTTAATCTTCTCCAATGGTCTCCTCTCTACTAACTTTTCCAAGGCATTCCGAATGTCCCTGTACACACGGCCACCATTATCTGTCACTTCAAAAGAACTCTATTGGGTTTTGTCGAGCACGATTTTCCTTTATGAAACCAGTGTTTCTACTTCTAATAATGTTCTCACTTGGATATTTAGTAATTTTATCTTTAAAGATTCTAAACATTGACCTAGAAAATAAGAAATAGGAGCGGGTGTAGATTGTACGGCCCCTCGAGCCTCTCCACCATCCAATAAGATCATGGTTGATCTTCTACCTCAATCCATTTCCCACCCTATCCCCATTTCCCTTGTTTCCATTCATGTCCAAGACTCTACCAATCTCAGTCTTGAACATACTCACTCAACTAACATAGATGTTAAATTAACTGGGCTGCAATTATTCGGCTTAGTTCTGTCACCCTTTTCGAAGATGGATATTACATTACTTCTGAATGAACATAATAAAAGTGTCAGTGCAAAGTTGAAACCACTTCACACTGATCGAAAATGCAGTCTAAGTACACCCAAAATGCAAGAGGGAACTTCTGGATTTTGACCACAAAGACTTAATAAAGGATCCAGTTGATGTGAGGATTAGTGAAATAGATTCAGAAACACATTTGTGAATAAGATCTTGGGTTTTACAAAGAGGTGATGTAAAATACATACAGGTTTTCCAAATCTATTTTGAAGATCTGTTAGCTGTACCTTGAGCTCGCAGTTCTGTGTCCTCACCATGCTTATCATAACCTTGTCACTGCATGAGAGGGAGTCTCATGTAGGTGAGTTACCTCTTTTCCATTGGTTGTTTTGCCCATGCGAGACACTTCACTCAGACTACGAAGCAAACAGATAACCTATCCCCAAACATATAGCAATTCAGCCTTACAGGTTATAAACATTGGGATTCTGAGGAATGCCATCTGGCCTATTCAAGCTCATTGATGCAGAAAGAACTGCATCCCTCACTCCCACACTCTCCAACTGTTTCTTCAGTGTTGACAAGCTTTTTTATCTTCACTGCCCTATCTGGAAGTCTTTTCCACACGGCGATCACTATTTGTGTACGGAACTTCTTGACATCAGTCCTAATTTTGCTTTCTACCAGTTGAACCTGTGTGTCTTAGTTTGCTAAAATAACTGGCACTAGCTTTCATGTCCTAGGCTGACACTCCAATTTTTACTTTCACTGAGGAGCCTCCTAGTCTGTAGATGGAGAATATTACTGCTGGGCACTTACGGGTTCAAACCCACATCATGTTGTTTTGTTGCAGCATGAACTGTTACATTATATATAACTTTACAAACAGCATTTCAATTATTTTATCCAATCATTGTTTTTCTCCTCCTCTGGTTGTTGAGTCCTCACTGGGATTATGATCCATGGGTTTGGTCAGCCTTCTAGAACATTCTTCATGTGTGAGCTGAGAGAGCCATTGTTGACAGGCTGCTTGGAGCACATCACAAGTTGAGCTTAATCTCTCCTTTGCCTCAGGTCCATCCCTGTGTAATTGACATCAAGTCACTGAATTGCTATTAGGAGGAGGAATCCTGGCTACGTTTTCCCATTCTTAAACTAAGGGCACTGAGACTAAATGTGGTACGTCAGCTCAGCACAAATCTGGGCAAATCTACCTTGGGGTTTCCGAGTTTCCATCATTCCATTGCCACGCCACATACACCCATTAAACCTTTAGGGGAGGTGGAACAACAAACAGCGGCAAAGAATTTTGATCCCGTTTCTCCAGTTGAATGTGTCCAGTGCATTTCTTTCTTTGTTTTAAAGAACATTTTTTCCTCAAGCCCCAAGAGAGTGGGAAAAGGAACTGGATTGTTATCTCACAACATTCTGTGCAGTTCAGTTCAGTCAAAACTCTGAATGGATGTCTTCTTTGAGATTTATGTCTTCTGGGAAAGCCATTCCTCCTCCCCCTGCCCTAAATGAAGAGGGAGCCCCTCTTATCTGTGCAGGGATAGGCACTGACATGTTGATGTTGCACCATGGACATTTGACAAAATTATTGACTCAGCCATGGACATGGGGGCAATTAATCTGTATATAAATTGTATAGCCAATCTGATGCCTTCAAAACACAGTCTGATTTAAAACATATTTTCTCCCTATAAATAATGCAGCATACAAACATCAATGGAGAGCAGCAAAATGCATTAGCTAGCAAGCAAGCAATATAGTATGTAATGCCAATGCGAATTACTTTCATTGATAGAATAAAGCTAGCTACACCATGTCACGGGGCAGTAGATGGACCTTATCGATGACTTCTGTGGATTCACACTGTGTCAGGACTGCAAATTCATTCAATAAACCAAGAAACCCAAGGAGATGATTGTTATTGTGGTTATTGAGGTGAGGCAATAGAAAAATCAGCAGGAAAATGGACCATTTCTCATACTACTGATGTTCTTGTGTTCTTGTGTCTGGACAGAGTAGATAGGGAGAAACTGTTCCCATTGCTGGAAGGATCTACAACCAGAGGACACCAATTTAAGATGATTGGCTAAAGAATCAATGGCAACATGAGGAAAAACTATTTTAAGCAGCGAGTGGTTAGGATCTGGAATGCACTGCCTGAGAGTGCGGCGGAGGCAGGTTCAATCGAGGCCTTCAAAAGAGAATTGGATAATTATCTGAGGAGAAAAACTTGCAGGGCAATGGAGAAAAGGCAAGGGAGTGGGACTGGGTGAGTTGCTGTTGCAGAGAGCTAGCATTGACACGATAGGCTGAATGGCCTCCTTCTGTGCTGTAACCAGTCACTGATTCTATGAGTTTATCACCTTAAAGCCCTGTTACATTTGCTCTTCCTTTCATCCATGTTAAACACGAACATTTTTGATTTCTTGTGTTAAATACTGCTTACATGCTTATTTGCACAAATCTATTATTTATTCAGGTTGAACTGTCTTATTCAAAAAAAATTATCTGTTTATTTATTTCTGTTTTATTTATTAATAACACCTAAGTACATTTATACACAAAAATACACACAAATATATTCCAAAACCACACACACAGACATACACATTTATTCATAATGAGCCCATTGATGCACTCCCGGCTACAGTAAAATAGTGGTAATATTTACTGCACTAGTAATCCAGAGGCCTGGACTAATAATCTGGTGACAGTGATTTCAAATCCCAGCAATAATCTGATGACAGTGATTTCAAATCCCATCGCTAATCTGGTGACAGTGATTTCAAATCCCAGCAATAATCTGCTGACAGTGATTTCAAATCCCATCAGTAATCTGGTGACAGTGATTTCAAATCCCATCAGTAATCTGGTGACAGCGATTTCAAATCATAGGAATAATCTGGTGACAGTGATTTCAAATCGCATCAGTAATCTGGTGACAGTGATTTCAAATCCCAGCAATAATCTGGTGACAGTGATTTCAAATCCCATCAGTAATCTGGTGACAGTGATTTCAAATCCCAGCAATAACCTGGTGACAGTGATTTCAAATCCCATCAGTAATCTGGTGACAGTGATTTCAAATCCCAGCAATAATCTGGTGACAGTGATTTCAAATCCCATCAGTACTCTGGTGACAGTGATTTCAAATCCCAGCAATAATCTGGTGACAGTGATTTCAAATCCCATCACCACAGTTGCAGAATTTAAGTTCAGTTAATGAAATAAATCAACAATAAATAGCTTGTATCAGTAATGATGACAATGAAACAACTGGAGTATTGGTTCACTAATGTTCTTAGGACAGGAAATCTGTTCTCCTCACCTGGTCTGGCCCATGTGTGACTTCAAACTCACAGCAATGTAGTTAACTCTTTACTGCTCTCTGAAATGCCCGAACATACCGTTCATCTGTTTCAAATGAATAACTACAAGAAACACTGCAAATCCACACGGGCTGCAGCTGTTCAGGAAGCCAGTTCAGCACCAGCATCTCAAGGGCAAGTCAGGATGGGCAGTAAATGTTGGCCTTGTAAACGATGTCCACATCCAATGAATGATTAATAAAACTCACCATTTACAGGAGCACAGTTTCAATCATAGATATGTATAACATATTACAGATTAGAAACATAATGAAAATACATTTACAACTGATACCATCATAACTTCAGCACTCACTTTGTATATAAATGTGACACCCACATTCACACACTGACAGTTTATATTGTCACAAGGTACTATTTGCAGCTCTGGGAAAAGTCTACACACCAGACCTTTGCAAAGCCAAATGCTGCAGTTGTAGAAAATGTGAAATTAGGATGGGAAATGTTCATCGAGTCATAGAATAGTGAACAAAGACCATTTGGCCCATCATGCCAGTGCTGTATCTTTGGCTGTGTTCTCCAATTAGTCCAACTGCTCTGCTTCTTCCTAAAAGCATCTCAAGGTGATCCTCCCCTGTTCTGGCAATATATCCACGTGACATTCATTTTACAGAAACTTTGCATGTATGTCAGCCAATGGCCAGGAGAGGGCAGCATGAACCGCCATTGCAGCTGAACATTTCGGGCTGAATTATACCAGCCTCTCGATGTCATGGGTCACGGCCTTGTCTCTCCTCCTTGATTCACCATATCTTCCCAAATTTGATCCCTTGCCCCCACTATTCAGTTTAAAACCGTCTCTACTTCCCTAGTTATGTGGCTAGCTAGAACACCGGCCCCAGCATGGTTCAGGTGCAGACTGTCCCAACGGTACAGCCACCTCTTTCCCCAGTACTGGTGCCAATGCCCCACGAACCAGAACCCACTACTACCACACCAGACTTTGAGCTGTGCATAAGTTTCTCTAATCTTATTTGTCCTATGCCAATTTGCACGTGGCTCAGGTAATAATCCAGAGATGATTACCTTTGAGGTTCTGCTTCTTAATTTGCTGCCTAGTTCCTCATACTGACGATGCAGAACCTCTATCCTTGTCCTGCCTATGTCGTTGGTACCGACATGTGCCACGACAACTGGATCCTCCCCCTCCCATTGTATGTTTCACTCCAGCCCTGAGCAGATGTCCTTAATCCTAACACCGGCAGGCAACACAGCCATCTGGACTCTTGCTCTTTGCTGCAGAGAACAGAGTCAATCCACCTTACTATACTGTCCCCGACTACCACTACGTTCCTTTTTTCTCCCTCTTTGAGCCGCAAACACTTACTGCAGACGTGTTTGCCCTGGATCACACTGACATCAAGGAGCTCCCACATGCTGCAGCTGTGACACATCACCTGTCCTGTCATCCTTAAAGTGTTCTAATTAACTACTTAATTATTTTATTCAATTATTTATTTTATTGTATATTTTATTAAGCTTACCACGAGTTTGTTTACTATTTTAAACGTTAGGACTAAAATGGACCTTAATCACGTACCAGATAGTCATCAAACATGCAGCTTTTTCCAAATCAAAGAACTACCTGCTTGCCTGTGATGTCACAGCTTATCAGATCCTCACCAAACAGCTCCTTCCACTGCACCGAAGCAAGAACCAAATCCTGTGCATTCACCCCAGCGGCTCTCTGTTTCCCTGCTCTCACTCTCCATTGTGATGTCACTCCTGCCTTGCTCTGTCTCCAAGTCTGTGCTTTTGACGCACTTTTTATATCTCTGTTCCGTCGTGCTCCTGTGTCTCTGGTCCAAAGTTAGATTTTGGTGAGATTCGAACCCGCACCTTTGAATATTTTCTCTATCATTATTTACAAGGTCCAACACGCTACCCATTGCACCACAGAGCCTCATATGTTTTAAGGAACATCACCAGGGCCTTTGATCTTGTCAGCAGAGATGGTCTCTTCTTCTTTCCACAAGAACATGCACCGTTCCATCAGTTACAATGGAGCAACATCAGACACTTTCAAGATCAGCAGTGGGGTAAAGCAGGGCTGCGCGCTGGCGCCAACTCTCTGAGGAACAGAGGAACATAGGACTAGGCCATTCAGCACGTCGAGACTGCTCGACCATTCAATTTGATCATGGCTGATTATCTACCTCAAAGCCCCTTTCCCCTGCTATCCCCATATCCCTTGACATCATGAGGATCAAGATTTCTATCAATTTCTGTCTTGAACATGCTCAATGATTGAGCTGCCACAGCCCTCTGGGGTTCAGAATTCCAATGATTCACCACCATCTGAGTGAAGAAATTCAACCCTATCTCAGTTTTAAATGGCCTACTCCTTATTCTGAGACTATGTCCCCTGGTTTTAGACTCACCAACCAGGGCAAACATCTTGTCGACACCCACACTATCACGCCCTGTAAGAATTTTGTCAGTTTCAATGAGATCACGTCTCATTCTTCGAAACTTTATGGAATACAGGCCCAGTTTCCTCATCAGACAATCCCACCATCCCAGGGATTAGTCTGGTGACCCTCTGTTTCACTCCCTCTATGGCAAGTATATCCCACCTTAGATGAGGAGACCAAACTGTACACAATACTCCAGTGCGGATTCAACAAGGCTCTATACAATTGCAGCAAGACATCTTTACTCCTGTACTCAAGACCCCTCGTGTGAAGGCCAACATACCATTTGCCTTCCTAATTGATTGCTGCACCTGCACAAGAGCTTTTAGTGTCTCATGAACAAGGACACCCAGGTCCCTTTGGACATCAACACTTCCCAACATCTCACCATTTAAGAAATACTCTGTCTTTCTGTTTATTCTACCAAAGTGGATAACTTCACACTTACTCACATTATATTCCATGTTCTTGCCCATTCACTTAGCCTCTCCAGGTCCCCTGGAAGCCTCTCTGCATCCTCCTCACAACTCACACTTCACCGAGCTTTGTGTCATCTGCAAACTTGGAAATATTACATTTAATCCCCACATCCAAATCATTTATATAGGTTGTTAACATCTGTGGCTCCAACACTGATCCTTGCAGCACCCCAATAGTAACAGCCTGCCATCCTGAGGAGGACCCGTTATTCCTGCTCTCTGTTTTCGGTCTGTTAACCAATTCTCAATCCATACCAGTATATTATCCCCAATCCTATGTGCTCTAATATTGTTTACTCACCTCCTGTGTGGGATCTTACCAAAGGAAAATGCAAATACCACACATCCACTGGTTCTCCTTTATCTGTTCTGCAGGTAACATCCTCAAAAAACTCAACAAGTTTTTCAAACCTGTTTTCCTTTTCATAAATCTATGTTGACTCTGCCCAATCATATCATTATTTTCTAACTGTCTAGTTATCACATCCTTTACAATTGGTGTATTCTTCTCCATGCTGCTATTGTACACTTTCAGTGACTCAGATGGGGGTGTTCACCTGCACATCAGAGCTGACGACAAGCTGTTCAACTTGGCAAGACTGTGCGCCAAGACCAAATTGGGTAAATTCCTAGTCTGTGAGTTGCTGTTTGCTGATGATGCTGCGCTGACATCCCATAATGATGTTCACTTCCAGCAGCTTGTATATCGGTTCTCCCTGGCCTGCAAAGAGTTTGGACTGACGATCAGCCTCAGGAAGATCAAAGTTATGGGCCAGGACGTAGAGACTCCACTTTCCATCAACATCGACAACCTCATTTTGGAGGTTGTCAACAGCTTCACATACCTTGGATCAACAATCACCAGCAATCTGTCCCTTGATACTGAAATCAGCACCAGGATTGTCAATGCTGCAGCTGTCATGTCAAAGTTGAGAAGACGAGTGTGAACCGACAGCAAACTGAACGATACAAAGCTCCACGTGTACTCGGCTTGTGTTCTCAGCACCCTCCTTTATAGTCAAGAAGCATCAACAACTTATATAAGCCAAGGAAAGCAGCTGAACAGCTTCCACCTCCGCTGTCTCAGATGGATATTGGACATCTCCTGGCAGGACAGAGTACCGAATGCGGAAGTACACCAGCGTGCAGGGATCCACAGCATGTTTGCCCTCTTGAGTCAGCGGTGACTCTGTTGACTGGGCCAAATGAATGACGGTCACATTGCCAAATAAATGCTCTATGGTGAGCTTGCTATCAGCATGAGGCCAACAGGTCAGGAAAAAAATTCAAGTCATTTGGAGAGGTTTGAGTTAACTAAGGAGAGTGAGCATGGATTTCTAAATGGGAGTTCATGCTTGACAAATCTAACTGCATTTTTTTATAAATTATCTGAGAAAGTTGATGAAGGGAATGCAGTGGATGTTGTTTATTTGGATTTTACGAATGCGTTTGAAAAAGTACCACTTGCAAATTCCACACAAGCAGTACTCAGAACTAAACCTGCGTCATTGGAGTTGTGAGATTGCAGTGCTCACCACTGTATCACCTTTAGAATGTGGATAGAATAAAAAGTGAGATTGGATGGACAGAAGCAGTCTGAAAAGATGGCTCAAACAAAAGGTGAAAACCCTGAAATGTTAATTCTGTTTCTCTCTCCACAGATGCTGCCCGAGGTGCTGAGCATTTCCTGCACTTTCTGTTTTTATTTCAGCTTTGCAGGATGTTGCTTTGATCAGAAAAAAATGGATGATCGGCTGTGGGCGCCAGTGAAATTCCACAGGAGCAAATCAAAAGTTCACCAATAGCGGCTTGTTGGTCTTGGGGCATGATACTCACTTTGGGTGTATAAATGATTAACATGCGAGAGGTCCTGCGTTCAAATCCCAGACGAGCCCTTCTCTGTTGCTATTTTTAGTTTAAGGTCATCGATTGGTTTCAGCCTTCCAGAAGGTGGAATCGATTTCCATACTGAGCCTGCTTGAGGACGGGTGAACTGGATTCAAAGAGCTTGTCGACAAAATTGAAATGAACAAAATATACAGGTTGTCAAGTGGGAATATAAAGTTGCAGCAGTAACTAAAGGCCTGCTCAGGTCTGCAAATGTAACCCGACCCAAGCCTGACAGCACCACATCCGACCTGGTCCGAGTCCTTTCATTTTTTCCCGTGCCCGAACCGACCACCAGAATGTTCAGTTAAACTTGCTTCCGTTTTTCACTTTTTAAGCTTGTGCAGATAAGGCAACAAAAACTGTAACTGGACTTGAAAGGTTGTTTAAATGTACATTAAGATTAGAGCTACATACAGGAGGTGATGAGCTGAAGATTGTTACCACAGAAGTTAGTGATTGTTAGGTCACTAGTTAAAGAGAAAGTCATGGAGTTGTGCCCAGACAGGTTGTCCCACACTGTATTGATTAAAATATTGCCCGAAGGCTAGAAAATATCATTATACATTCCCTAGACTCCTGCTTTACAGGTTGAAATACTTGCTGCAAGTTTATCCAGAGAGCAGCTGAGATGCAGAGACCAGGAAGGTCTTGAGTGATTAATTATTATAAAATATACATTCTTATATTAAAGAGATTGTGCTCTACCTTCAATAGAATCGCTCACTGCAGACTAGTGCAGAGTGTTTCCCACCTTGACGTCCTGGCTGTCACTGGATCTTGAGTCCAGGCCTCTGGATTACTGGTCAAGTAATCTTTGAAATGTCTCCTTTGATTTAATATTTTAGTCTGGTAAGTCAGATTTTACAAAAAAAAATTAACTTATTTAAGACTGCTTCGTATTTAGCAGTGTCAAATGAATAAAGAAATTAAAATATATTCAAAATTATATATCAACTATTAAATACTAATGACCAGCTTTGTATATAAAAAATGCCTCTTAATTTCATTAATTATCCATAAACACTGAGGCCACATTAAACTAAAAGCAGCGATTTATCAGATCTGACACTTAATTGATTAAATATATTCCAAATTTAGAGCATAATTCATTGTCTTTCCCCTTTAAATCTCTTAATTTGCATTACAAGCCTCCTTTACTTTACAATCTTTTTTCAATACAATATGTTTTGAGGCAGGTACAAGAAGTCTTGCCAACCCCTAACGGGATGTAGTCAATTCATTTGCAAACTGTGCAATTAAAGAAAAGGGTGAAGTTGCCATTAATGCAGATTGTAGCTGTTCAACTGCTTTTGTCACCAAGAATACAAAGCACGAAGGAAAACCAAGAGATAAACCAAAACACAAAAAGGTTAAATTTGTGTCAGTGAAAAATAGAACTCATTAAAAACATCATATTACACAACAGTGCAGCAACTGATTACATTGTACATATTTCATTATGATTAAAATGGCAAAGAGCTTAAACACCCCGCGAATCAGGAAAGGGCAAGAAAGGGCTAACTGGATAATTATGTGCCTGGGGCTGAATTCTGCTACAATGTACGCCAAAAACTGTTTATTGATTAGTACACAGTAAGTTGAAATAGCAAGCAGAGTAGACTTCAAAAATACCAAGCAAGTACACTTCAAAAGATCTGCGGTTTCCAGTGTTTCACTAACACAATTTGAACACAAGGCATTTAGAGTTTTCGAGTGTGTCTGACCCAGCCTGGCCTGACCTGAGCCCGAATGCCGAACCCAAATGCTGAACCAGGAGGAGCGAACCAAACCCGACACATGTCATCGGGACCCGTCGGGTTAGGGTCAGGCAGGTAGCCATGTTCTAGCATTAACTGAGACCTGGCTCCAAAAGCAACAATACTGTGTTCTGGTCTGGAATGGAATTCTTCAATTGTTTCTGTTTGGCTTGGATTGACTTATCGATTTTCGTGTTTTTCACTTTGTCGATGCCTTTGAATAATTGTGGCTCCTTCTTCAGGGTGTCTTCTTTCACCAGGTAGTTCTGACCTCTGATGATGTTGATCGTAATCAGCTTCAATTTGCTGATAATTTTGGAACTGAGCAGATTTCCTTTGCTTGAGTCTACAACATGTAACTCAGTCTGACATGTGGACTCATGGGAGGATTTGAAAGCTGCCCTTGCATTGGAGCATAAGGTTGCATCCATCCAAACAGAGGTAGAGTAGAAGTGACAGTTCAGTCTGTCAATCATGGGACGTTTAATCTCAGGGTTGTGAGTTTGAGCGCCATTTAGTTTTTCCCTATTTTTCGGCTTCAGTAGCAGAGATGACAAGGAGTGTTTGAAATGAAATTCAAAAACAGTATGAGAAAGTCTCACTTTCATTCGGGACCCTTAACTCTCTGCAGCATTTCGCTGTGAAAGATTGAACTTTATCTCATTTCTTTTTCAGCTGGGAGTCAGTGCGGCTCAGTGGGACTTCTAGCTGTCTCCCACCTCACAATCCATCAGTACTGAGAAAGCAACGGGAAATATTACTCATGGCTGAGTAAGCAGAGGACACCGATTTAAGGTGATTGGGAAAAAAACCAAAGGCAACATGAGGAAAAACCTTTTTTTAAGCAGCGAATGGTTAAGATCTGATATGTACTGCATGAGAGTGTGACGGAGGAAGATTCAACCATAGCTTTCAAAGGGATATATGATAATTATCTGAAGAGAAAAAAAAAATCAGGTTTTCATGGAATACATGAGGATGTGGCATGAGCTGAGTTGCTTGTGCAGAGAGGCAGCACAAGCACGATGAGCTGAATCCCTCCTTTTGTGCTGTAGGTATTCTGTGATCTATGATTCTATACAAAGTGAAACCAACATTCACATATGAGAAACTGACAGGTACAGTGTAAACCCCACACAAACAAACCAGCAAATGCCAGGGACAGAGTAAAACCAACAGTCCTAGACAAGAAACTGACAGATACTGTGTGAAACCCAAATATCATTTATCAGGATTTGGCAGTTAATGTGTAAAAACCTCTCTTCAATATACATACTGCAAGGTACAAAGAAAATTAGGTACAAAACCAGGCTCATACTTGTAAGACTGAGAGATAAAAAGCAAAACACAGACTCACCTACAAGAGACTGACCATTACAGAGAATAAAACACACTCACCTAGAGGAGGTGCAGATTAAAAACACATGCATGTAACAGAAACTGATAGGGACAGAATCAAATCCTTTCTCACACATGACACAAAAATTGGTGGTGTCGTAAATAGTGAGGAGGAAAGCTTTAGATTACAGGACGATATAGATCGTCTGAGGCATAGAATATAAGAGCAGGGTGTTATGATGGAGCTGTATAAAATGCTAGTTAGGCCACAGCTGGAGTACTGTGTACAGTTCTGGGCACCACACTATAGGAAGGATGTGATTGCACTGGAGAGGGTGCAGAGGAGATTCAGCAGGATGTTGCCTGGACTGGGGAATTTCAGCTATGAAGAGAGACTGAAAAGGTGAGGGTTGTTTTCCTGAGAGCAGAGAAGGCTGAGGGGAGAGCTATACAAAATTATGAAGGGCATTGATAGTTTAGATAGGAAGAAAGTATTTCCATTAGCAGAGGGGTGAATAACGAGGGGGCGTAGATTTAAGGTGAGGGGCAGGAGGTTTAGAGGTGATTTGAGGAAAAAATTTTACCCAGAGGGTGGTTGGAATCTGGAATGCACTACCTGAAGGGGTGGTAGAGGCAGGAACCCTCACAACATTTAAGAAGTATTTCGATGAGCACTTGAAATGCCATAGCATACAAGGCGACAGGCCAAGTACTGGAAAATGGGATTAGAATAGTTAGCTGCTTGATGGCCGGCACAGACACGATGGGCCGAAGGGCCTGTTTCTGTGCTGTATAACTCTATGACTCTATATCAGAAACTGATAGATCTGGACAAAAGCTGATGCTCACATACAAGTTGTTGAAAGATATGTGGTGAAACTCACATAGCAATAGCAGAAACAAACAGTCACAGACCAAAAACTGAAACATACAAAGTAAAAACCCACATTTTCGCACTCGAAATTCACAGTTACGAAGTGAAGTTGACTCTCTCCTCCCAGGCACTGACAGGTACAAAAGAAAACACACACTAACATACCAGGAAATGAAAGGCTGCATTTGCTGACAATGCCACCACTAGGTGGCGCTGCATCAGCACATGTGCAAAAGCAGCCTGCTCAAATCAGACCGCAATTGTTGACAACGCGATCGGTAGGTGGCGCTGCTTTGGCACATGCGCAGATACATCATGTGCCACGAAAACGTCACAGCCTGCGACTGCAGCAGCTGCCAGGACTAAAGATGGCGCTGGTCAAAAAATCACAGAGATGAAACCTAACAAACACGTGGCAGAATACAATGGCTGGAGTGAGAGAGTGGAGCGCGCCGGGGAGAGCAGTGCGGGGAGACCAGCGGTAGCGGTGCCCGGGGGGGAGTGTGAAAGGGGGAGACCAGCGGTAGCGGTGCCCGGGGTGGGGGGGGGATGAAAGAGGGAGAGGGAGGGGGGGGATGGGAGAGGGAGGGGGGGCATGAAAGAGGGAGGGGAGGGATGAAAGAGGGAGAGGGAGGGAGGGATGAAAGAGGGAGGGGGGGAGAAAGAGGGAGAGGGAGGGGGAGAAAGAGGGAGGGGGAGAAGGGGAAGAGGGAGGGAGGGAGAAGGGGGAGAAAGAAGGTGAGGGAGAGGGAGGGGGGGAGAAAGGGGGGGAGAAAGAGGGAGGGAGAGGGAGTGGGGGAGAAGGGGAAGAGGGAGGGGGGGAGAAGGGGAAGAGGGAGGGGGGAGAAGGGGGAGAGGGAGGGGGAGAAGGGGGAGAAAGAGGGAGGGGGGGAGAAAGAGGGGGGGAGAAAGAGGGAGAGGGAGGGGGGAGAAAGGGGGAAAGGGAGGGGGGAGAAAGGGGGAGAGGGAGGGGGGAGAAAGAGGGAGAGAGTGGGGGGGGAGAAGGGGAGAGAGTGGGGGGGAGAAGGGGAGAGAGTGGGGGTGAGCAGCGGAACAGAAGAGGAGTGCCTTTTTCTGTGCATGCGCTATGAACACAACAGCAAAAGACTTACTGGCCAGTCCCTGGACCCGGTGACACCAAGGTCTTCGCACGCTCGCTCCCCGCGGCTCTCTACGGCCTCTCGCTTCCGGCCCTCTCCATTCAGCCCTTCCCTCCAGCTGCGGATGCCCAATCCAGTTGCTTTCTCCCCTACCCAGTTGCTTTCTCTACTTCTCCACAGTACTTCAGGCATTGCAACTGTTTGGTCCCTGCATTTTGCATGCTCCCTCTCCCCACCCCTCCCCCTCTTCACCCACCCCTCCCTCTACCCCCCCACCATAGTTGAATATCTGAAGTGCAGTTGCAAAGTCGGGGAAATAACATGCAAAACAAAACCTCAACAATTCTGGGTTTAATTATTGAAAAGTTTTATTAAGTTCATTAAGTATCCGAGGAACTGCTGTGCATGGATACATGAGTGTTGTGTCCAGCATTCCCGTTAGACAGACAGGCCGAGTCTCTGCTATGCACAGCTAAAGAGATTGTTCCTGGAGAGCCTTTTGGTGAATGAACGCTTGGCTCTCTATTCCACTACTGTATTGTCCATGTGAAGAAGGCAAAGTCACAAGAGTCTGAGCTCAGTCTATTCTTGGTGAATGTTCCCCAAGCGCATCCCAATGTGCATTCCCAATTCATCCATAAATGCAATGTTCCTTTCCACATCGTGATGAGCTCCGCAGCATGATCCAGTTGCCTTCGTTGCTTGAATGCTGACCGTAAGTCTCGAGGATTGTTTTCTCGACGGCATGTTTTACATGAAAAGAAGAAAGGCAAATCAGAGTCAGAGCTTCCCTCCCTCCAATGAAATTACTGTTGCGCATGCTTTATGCTCTGCAGTATAGGCCAATGAATCACTTAGTACCCACCTCAGCTGTAGGAGGCAGGATGATGTAACTGCCCTTATCTCGTGATGGTTCAATGCTGCTCTCAGGGAAAACATGAATGATGTGAGGGTGCTGGAAAAAGAAGCACATTTCTTTTGGACTATGAACATAAAGCAGGCCATTTAGCCCAGCTGTTCCCTGCTAGTGGTTATGCTACTCGTGAATCTTTCCATCCATTCCCATTTAATCCTGCCTCCAACTATCAGCATCATCTTCCATTTCTTTCACTCTTATCTACCTTTGCCTTAAAGCAACACTGAGGATGGAGAATGGTGTGGCTGCACTCCCACCTCACCAGTTGTGTACGCAGCAAGAGCATTCACATTTGTGCTACCACTGGACACGGCATGCTTGTTTCTTTTAGTGCTCAGTCTCTTCTTGCTGAATGTTCCCCAAGTTCTTGACCCCTTTGGACGCCTTCTCTGCTTGACAGGCAGCAGCTGGCAATTGCGGAGTCTCACAAGGCTCTGCATGGTTGTTTCAAGGGCGGATGGGGAAACATGTGGCAGTGTGTCCACGTGCACTGCTTGGATGAGTGCAGGAACAGGTGACTGTGTAACTGAACAGCAAGGAGAGTGTACCGCAGGTGGGGGAAGTGGAGCTTTGAACAGGCAGGCATATGTATGGTCCATCAGATCATTAGGCCAGGGGGTGAAATGCTCAGGATCCATGGATTGTGGCACGCGACTGATGTCCAGCGCGTGGCCACCTCCATCCGAAGGTGCTTCCGGGCAATTGTTGGGCAAATTAATTGGCTCCATCTCATCAGTCAGTCCTTGTGTCCTCCCACCCTCCCCCCTTCCCCCCCGTCCCTCCCTTCCCTTCCCTCCTTTCCCCCTCCCTTCCCCCCTCCCTTCCCCCCTACCTTCCCTCCTTCCTTCTTCCCCCTGCCCTCCTCCCTTCCCCCCTTCTCTCCTCCCTTCCCCCCTTCCCTCCCCTTCCCTTCCCTCCCTTCCCTTCCCTCCCCTCCCCTCCCCTCCCCTCTCTTCCCTTCCCTCCCCTCCCTTCCCTCCCCTCCCTTCCCTCCCCTCCCCTCCCCTCCCCTCCCTTCCCTTCCCTCCCTTGAAATGTATTTTCAGAGCAACTTACCTTGGAACAATCTCCTCTGTCTAATAAAAATGAAGCAAATGTCCAAAATGACTAAATAATTGAGATAAAATGCCCGACGAAACCTCTCCTCCTTCCATTTTCAAAAACTCGCGCCGAAGCATTCGGAAGATTGACGCACAAGCGCACACGGGCTCCGGTCATCTGCGCATGCGCTGCGGTCCGTATTGCCAGGACCAGTTTGCGCATGCGCAAAGGCCAACCTGACGTGTTCCCGAGGAAGATGACGTTACGCGATGACGTCGTCTGCGCATGCGCAAACTGGTCCTGGCAATCCGGAACGCAGTGCATGCGCAGAGTGCCCGAGACCGTGTGTGCATGTGCGCACCGCGGCGCATTCTGATGACGTAGCGTTGTCATCAATCACTTTGTTCAAATAAAACGTCCCAG
Source organism: Heterodontus francisci (assembly GCF_036365525.1). Classification (NCBI taxonomy): domain Eukaryota; kingdom Metazoa; phylum Chordata; class Chondrichthyes; order Heterodontiformes; family Heterodontidae; genus Heterodontus; species Heterodontus francisci. The sequence continues at coordinate 6,156,750 of NW_027141441.1, read as the reverse complement.
TCAGCGACGTTCTGGCAGCTGCCAGGACTAAAGATGGCGCTGCTCAAATAATCACGCAAAGGCAATGTAAAGCAAAACAAAGGCCATGTGTTTAAATGACAGCAGGGAATGGCTGGTGAGATCGGGCGGAGGGGGTTAGGGTAGAGGGAGGGGGGGGTGGAATGGCCGGAGAGATCAGGCGGGGGAGAAAGACCGGAGAGATCAGGTGGGAGAGAATGTCCGAAGAGAGCGGGGAGGAGGAGGAGAGCACACCCACCGCCACCAAGGTCTTCGGCCGCTCCCTCCCCACTTCCCCCATGCTCTCTACTTGCTTCCCCCACACTCTCTCCCCGCTTCCCCCACGCTCTCTTCCCACTTCCCCCACACTCTCTCCCCGCTTCCCCCACACTCTCTACTTGCTTCCCCCACACTCTCTCCCCGCTTCCCCCACGCTCTCTACTCGCTTCCCACACCTCTCCCCGCCCTCTCCCCTCACTTCCCCCGCTATGTCCCCCCACCCTCTCCAACCCCCACTACCCCCGCCCTCTCCTTCTGTTAAGCTATTCCGTGACCTTGTCCTATCAATACCTTCTCCTTTGTTATCTCTTGCCCCACCCCGGCTTTACTTGCTTAAAATCTTTGACATTTCTTATATCTGCCAGTTCTGAAGAAAGGTCACTGACCTGAAATGTTAACTCTGTTTCTCTCTCCACAGATGCTGCCAGACCCGCTCAGTTTTTCCAGCACTTTCTGTTTTTATCATCGATTTTCTTCTTTTTTACTTTGCCGATGTCTTTGAATATATTGTGGATCCTTCTTCAGAGTGTCTTCTTTCACCAGGGAGTTCTGACCTCTGTTGATGTTGATCGTAATCAGCTTCAATTTGCTGATAGTTTTGGAACTGAGCAGATTTCCTTTGCTTGATTCTACAACATGGAACTCAGTCTGACATGTGGACCCATGGGAGGATTTAAAAGTAACTTGGATGATCCCTAGGACAGGTGGAGGAGTATCTGATCCATGGGAACCCAGGTTCAATCCCGGGTTTCAGCAATTCTGCTTCCTTATGCGTCCCTTGCCTTGGTTCTGATTTTCCATGTGCACAATTTACTTTGAAATTATTTACCAAGCACCAGTGGATTGGATTTGAGAAACAACACAGAGTCATTTACAGCACAGAAGGTGGTCGTTTGGCCTATCACGTCCATGCTGGCTCTCCCCGGAGCAATCTAGTCAGTTCCACTCACCAGCTCGATCCCTTTCCTCCTGCAAGTTTCTTTCCTTCAAGTATCCATCCAATTTCCTTTTCAAATCATTGATTGTCTCTGCTTCACCACACTCGTGGGCCGAGACATTACCACCCACAACATAAAAAAGTTCCACCTCACCCAAGGATGCGAAATATTTATATCTTCTATATTTAGCTTATTCTCTATTTCTATGAGAATAGACTGGCAGTCAACATGAAAAGGAACCCAAAAATCTTTGTGCAGCATGTAAATGATAAGTGGGTAGTAAGAGGTAGAGTGCGGCCTATTAGGGACAAAGAGGGTAATATATGCTTCGAGGTGCAGGGCAATGTTAATCTACTTAATGAGTACTTTGTATCAGTGATCATGAAGGAAGTGGAATTGGACAAAATATCAGTAGAAGTGCAGAGAGTAGAGGCAATGGATAGGGTACAAATTGAGAGAGGGAGGTACTAAAAAGGCGGAGCAAAGCAGCACCGCAAAGTGCTTCGTGATAATATCCAGGGCATCACTAAACCAGCAATCCGCCGCCTGGTTCGCCGTGGCGGGGTCAAGCGGATTTGGTTTGATCTATGAGGAGACTCGCGGGGTGTTGAAGGTATTCCTGGAGAATGTGATCAGGGATGCGGTCACCTACACTGAGCACGGCAAGCGCAAGACGGTCACTGCCATGGATGTGGTGTATGTTCTGAAATGGCAGGGTCGCACTCCACGGATTCGGCGGCTGAACAACTCGACCCTTTCCAGCAAACACACAACAAAGGCTCTTCTGAGAGCCACCCACCGCCTCACACAGAGAAAGCAGTGACCTGGAAACGGGAGCTGGGATAGGCTGTTCAGAACTGACTGGAATAAATCTGTCCTGTATTCGGGAATAAAACTGGAATCCCCGAATTTGACATTTCATTTGCAGCAAGGATGTGCAGTGGATTTGATTTTCTAAACGGGCTGTGTAAACAGTGCCCGAGGTTCTACAGTTAGTTATTTCCCCAGTCGACACATGCCCTCAGTGAAAAGCCACATCTTCTTCTTTGGCCTCCTTGTCTCGAGAGACAATGGGTAAGCGCCTGGAGGTGGTCAGTGGTTTGTGGAGCTGTGCCTGGAGTGGCTATAAAGGCCAATTCTAGAGTGACAGGCTCTTCCACAGGTGCTGCAGATAAAAGTGGTTGTCAGGGCTGTTACGCAGTTGGCTCTCCCCTTGCGCTTCTGTCTTTTTTCCTGCCAACTGCTAAGTCTCTTCGACTCGCCGCACTATAGCCCCGCCTTTATGGCTGCCCGCCAGCTCTGGCGATCATTGGCAACTGACTCCCATGACTTGTGATCAATGTCACAGAACTTCATGTCGCATTTGCAGACGTCTTTAAAGTGGAGACATGGATGGCCGGTGGGTCTGATACCAGTGGCGAGCTCGCTGTACAATGTGTCCTTGGGGATCCTGCCATCTTCCATGTGGCTCACATGGCCAAGCCATCTCAGGCGCCGCTGCCTCAGTAGGGTCTATAAGCTGGGGATGTTGGTCACCTCGAGGACTTCTGTGTTAGAGATGCGGTCCTGCCACCTGATGCCAAGGATTCTCCGGAAGCAGCGAAAATGGAATGAATTGAGACGTCGCTCTTGGCTGACATATGTTGTCCAGGCCTCGCTGCTGTAGAGCAAGATACTGAGGACACAGGCTTGATACACATGGACTTTTGTGTACTGTGTCAGTGTGACATTTTCCCACACTCACTTGGCCGGTCTGGACATAGCAGTGGAAGTCTTTCCCATGCGCTTGTTGATTTCTGCATCGAGAGACAGGTTACTGGTGATAGTTGAGCCTAGGTAGGTGAACTCTTGAACCACTTCCAGAGTGTGGTTGCTGATATTGATGGATGGAGCATTTCTGACCTCCTGTCCCATGATGTTCGTTTTCTTGAGGCTGATGGTTAGGCCACATTCGTTGCAGGCAGTCGCAAACCTGTCGATGAGACTCTGCAGACACTCTTCAATGTGAGATGTTAATGCAGCATTGTCAGCAAAGAGGAGTTCCCTGATGAGGACTTTCCGTACTTTGGTCTTCGCTCTTAGACAGGCAAGGTTGAACAACCTGCCACCTGATCATGTGTGGAGGAAAATTCCTTCTTCTGAAGACTTGAATGCATATGAGAGCAGCAGGGAAAAGATGATCCCAAACAGTGTTGGTGCGAACAGTTCCGGATCCAAAACGTTAACTCTGCTTCTCGTTCCAAAGATGCTGCCAGACCTGCTGAGTGGTTCCAGCATTTCTTGTTTTTATTACATTGGTTTAAATTGTCGACCTGGCAGAAAGTTTGAATTCGCAAAAGGCGCCAACTTCAGTGTCGGAAAGAAGCGATTACTGGAAAATCTATTTAAAGTTGTTCTTAAAATATTTTCCACCAACCTTTAAAAACCTTTGTTTATTCCACTATTTTCGCCACAAATTCCTGGCGCTATTTTACGCACAGTTTTAACCTGTCATTTTTTTCCCACTTCTTATCTGTAACTGGCAGTAAAAGACTCCATTCAGCAATCCTTAAGGGACCAATAACTCAAACTTGGTGTGGAAAGGAATAAATTAGACTTTTGGTAATTCCCCTTCACACAGGGATCAGGGGGATAGTGAGAAGCCACTGAAATAGTTGCTTAAACATTTTAAATAGATCTTATTCTGTCCTGTTACTGACATGCTGGAATTAGACAGTAATCAGCCCTTTCACAGAGACTGTGGGTGGCTCTGAAAAGAGCCTTTGGGTTATTAGATGACATTTTGGCCGCTTTCCTTTTTCTGGAAGCTCTGAGCGCTGGCTTTCTTGGGCAGCAGCACGGCCTAGATATGAGGCAGCACCCCGCCCTGTGCGACGATCACTCCTCCCAGCAGCTTGTTGAGCTCCTCGTCGTTGCGGACGGCCAGCTGCATGTGTCTGGGGATGATGCGGGTCTTCTTGTTGTCCCGGGCCGCGTTACCACCCAGCTCGAGGATTTCAGCGGTCAGATACTCGAGCACAGCAGCCAGATGGACCGGGGCTCCCGCACCCACACGCTCAGCATAGTTGCCTTTTCTCAGGAGCCTGTGAACACGGCCCACCAGGAACTGCAGTCCAGCCTGGGAGGAGCGAGACTTGGCCTTGGACCGAGCTTTTCCGCTGGTCTTTCCTCTTCCAGACATTTCCACAATCTCACAAATACTTTCACAAAGAATGGATAACTACCTCAGCATTAAGCATCCACATGGGGTAGACAGGATGGTCAAGCAGTCTGAAATGGTGCATTCAGATCACAACGCTCTCTGGAGGGGTGGGTTTAAATCCCACTTCTGACAAGTTGTGCTTTGACATGACTACAGGCATTTGGGAGCAGTGGTGAAAAACACAGAGCATGAAAGAATTTTGACAAGCAAAATCAAAACGAATTCAAAGATATTTCTTCAATATATGGGAATAAGAGGCAACAGAGGAAAATGTAGGGCCCATCAAAGAACTAAAAAGTAACCTATGTGTCAGGGTTGAAGATGTTGGTATGTTTGTTAATGAATACTTTACTGTCTTTACAAATGAGGGGGTGATGCACACATTATAATTAAGGAGAAGGAGTGTGAAGCATTGGACATGATAAACTGAGGGGGAGAAGAAGTATAAATGGGATGAGCATCCTTGAAAGTGGATAAATCATCAGGGCCGGATGAAATGTACCCCAGGCTGTTAAAAGAAGCCAGTGAGGAAATAGTGGAAGGTCTGACCATCAGTTTCCAATCCCTCACTGGATACAGGTGTGATGTCAGAGGATTGGAGGTCTCTGCAATAAAAGCAAAATTCTGCAGATGCTGGAAATCTGAAATAAAAACTATTAGTGCTGGAAATACACAGCAGGTCTGGCAGCATCTGTGGAGAGAGAAGCAAAGTTAACATATCTGTTCTGATGAAAAGTCACTGACCTGAAATGTTAACTTTGCTTCTCTCTCCACAGATGCTGCCAGATCTGCTGTGTATTTGCAGTCCATTTTGTTTTTATTGCTAACATTGCACCATTGTTGAAAAAGGAAGCAAGAGATAGACCGAATAATTAAAGACCAGTCAGCCTAACCTCAATAGTGGGTGAATTATTGGAATTAATTCTGAGAGACACTTTAAACTGTCACTTAGAAAGGCTCAGATTAATCAAGTATCATCAGCATGGATTTGTTAAGGGAAGCTCCTGTCTGACTATCTTGAGTGAATTTTTTGAAGAAGTAACAATGAGGATTGTGAGGATAGTGCAGTTGATGTGGTCTACATGGATTTTAGCAAGACTTTTGACAAGGTCCCACATGGCAAACTGGTTAAAAAAACATAAAAGCACATGGGATCCAGGGGAATGTAGCAAACTGGACATAAAATAGACTCGGTGGCAGGAAGCAAAAAGGAATTGGGTACGGGTGTTTGTGCAACTGGAGGTCTGTTTCAAGTGGTGTTCCACAGGGCTCAGAACTAGGTTCCCTGCTTTTTGTGGTATATATTAATGATTTGGACATGAATGTCGAGGGCATAATCAAGACGATTGCAGATGACATGAAAATTGTCCGTGTTGCTGATAGCGAGGAGGATAGCTGTACACTGCAGGAAGATATCAATAGACTGGTCAGGTGGGGAGAATAGTGGCAAATGGAATTCAAATTGGACAAGGGTGAGGTGATGCATTTGGGAGGTCAAAAAAGGCAAAGGAATACACAATTAATGGGAGAACACTGAACGGTGCAGAGGAAGTGAGGGACGTTGGAGCGAATGTCCACAGATCCCTGAAGGTAGCAGGACAGGTCAATAAGGTGGTTCAGCAGGTATATGGAATCCTTTCCTTTATTAGCTGAGGTATAGAATATAAGGGTGACCTGGGTGTCCATGTCAATAAGTCACTGAAAGCTAACATGCAGGTGCAGCACTCAATTAGGAAAGCTAATAGTATGTTAGCCTTTATCACAAGACGATTTGAGTACAGGAGTAGTGAATTCTTGCTTCAATTGTACAGAAACTTGGTTAGAGCGCACTTGGAATACAGTTTTGGTCTCCTTACCTTAGGAAGGATATTATTGCCGTGGAGGGAGTTCAACGAAGGTTCATCAGACTTCTTCCAGGGATGGTGGGACTGTTGTATGAAGAAAGGTTGGAGAAACTGGGGCTGTATTCTCTAGAGTTTATGAAGAATGGGAGGTGATCTCATTGAAACCTACAAAATAATTAAACGACATTCAGGGTAGATGCAGCTAAGATCCCTGGTTGGGGAGCCGAGAACCAAGAGAAGGAATTTCAAAATAAGGGAGTAGCCGCTTAGGACAGAGATGAGGAGAAATTTCTTTACTCAGAGGTTTGTGAATCTTTGGAATTCTCTACCCCAGAGGGCTGTGGAAGCTCAGTCATTGAGTATGTTTAAAGCAGAGATTGACATATTTCTAAATACAAATGACATAAGGGAATATGAGGAAAGTGTGGGGAAAAGGGCATTGAAGTGGACGATCAGCCATGATCATATTGAATGGTGGGGCAGGCTCGATGGGCTGAATGGCCGACTCCTGCTCCTATGTTCCTATGTTCCTAACTCCACATGATCAGCGAGGCACAGCCTCAGGCCGACTTGGTGGGTGGTGCAAACAGATATTACTGCTTCTGATCTTCACCAGAACAGAGTGAGATGTAACATTGATTATCAAACAGACTGTGAGAGAATACAACAGAATAAAACACATGGAGAGACACTGTGGAATAACAAATAGATTTGGTTGGAATGTTGAATTCTAATTGGAATGGATAAAACAGCAGATTAAATTGGGATTCTCATTGATCTGGGACAGAAAAGAGAAACTGATGGAAAGAAGGGAAGAAGAAAGAAAAGAAAGGATGGAACTGTTCACTTTTTTCAGTTTTTTCACTCACCCATCAAAGCTGGATAAAAAAAGTTGCAAATAACAGAGAATTTCACCAGAAAGGGAGATTAAGTGCTGTCGAAACCTTGGATCGAAGGATGCCCCAACAGATCACCTGTTTAAACTGTCTCCTCACTGGGGGATTTCAAGCAGTGAGTAATATTATTCTCTACGTTTGTTAAATGAACCCAGAACTGTCACTTGGAGTTAATATCTGTGTTCCGACTCCTGAATTATAAAATTGTGACTTTATCAATATTTTCTGGACACACTTCCAGCTGAAAGAACTAAGAACTCTTTTCTAATTTACACAATACTGTATACACACTCATCAAGCCTCCTAAGCTAGCATCCTTGGTGCTGCTCCCTCTTCTCCCAAATCTCATCTCATTTGACTGTTACATCATCACTCTGACAGTGGGAGGGGTTGATCCCACTGTCTTCAGCATTAACCCTTTACACCCTTATCCTACACTGTCAGTCAGAAAAAAATGGTGAGAGGGTACTTCCTTCATTTATCGAAAAACCAGCTGCTCCCAGTTGAAAATCAACTCAAACCCATCAGCGAGAGAGAGAGACTGTCAGAGAACTTCCTGCATCCAGTCCTGACCCTGTCACACTCAGCAGCTGCTCGCCCAGACCCCACTCTCCTCAACACTGAACATTGTTACCGAGACACTTCAAATACTGTTGAGAAAAGGCAGGAAAGGTCAAAGTTCACAGCTGTTTTGAATAGAACAAAGTTTAATATCTTCTCACCGTTTCTCGGTAACCACATGAGACAATGGTTTTCTTATTTGGTTCCTTTGATTTTTCTTGTTCCTGACTGAGAAATATTCCAAACCTCAGATCAACCCTCCCACTTGTGTCGTGTCCCAGTCTCAGTTACAAGCAACACATAATGACACACACACTTTGAAACAGACAACACGGTCACACTTTCCTTCAGTGAGATTAGGGTCGAGCTTTTTTCCCAGGTCGAATGCAACTGTGAACAAATTTGTATCAAAGAAGTTGCCTTTGAAATATCAGCACTGAATTTCTGTACGAGGAGGAAGAGCCATTCCAAACTCACATCCTTCACAAAGGCTGTTTTCTCCTGTGAATGAAATTCATCATGTAATTTGAATTCAAAGTTAAAGTTCACAAGACACAGACATAAATGTTGATACGGAAACTTCTCAAGCATATTGCAAATATGAAATAAGGTTCTGCTGGGAATCGAACCCAGGATCTCCTGTTTACAAGACAGGTACTTTAACCAACTAAGCTACAGAGCCAGATCACAAGTGCTGTTGCAATTGAAATCTGAGGTGGTTACTATTTATTCTCATCCCACTTCTCCACAGGTCACAACAAAAATTTTAACTTTTCCCACTTACTGATACAGTCAATCATATGCTCTATTTTTCCCAGAATAGAAGACACTTAATGAACAACAAAATTATCAGTTTCTTATAGAACAAGTTTTAACTAATCATGAAGTAAAGCATAAACACACAGGTGGAAATTTTAAATGTTCCCTTTTTACCTTAACCAACATTTAAAGTCCCTTTCTTACCTCAGCTGAACACACGCACACACACATACTGAAAAAAAAGGGATTTTTCTATACAATTCAGGGCTCTGTTAAAGACAAAAAAAAAACACTTGGACTGATTACTTGCTCATTTCTGAAGAAAACAGTAGATGAGATATGTTGTTCCAAAATTGACATGCAGTCTAATTTCCGAGTACATGTACACAGGTCACTCGGTTCTTTTAGAAGAGTTTATTTAGAGGTGGGGTTGAGAATTAATTTTAGCAGGCTTTCTTCAAAGACAGAATATGAGACGAATTGACACAGTGAACTTCTCAGAGTCTTTTCAAGATTTGCTGCAAAACAAGGTGGGTTGCGGTCTTCTCTCATTCCTTGACACTTCTTCTGGCTAACTTTATCAGCTGCTCACTCCAGAAGGTAAAACACAATGACTGCTCCAAACAAAAGCTTGCGATTTTTCTGCCCTCTTTGGTGCGCGCTGCTGCTGCCAGGCTTGTCCAATCAAGAGGCACGACTGACTTCTCTGTCCACATTTCCCCGTTACCAGGGCTTCTGTTCTACATTTAGCTTGAGTTGTGACAACTTGTCAACATAGTTGTCAAATTAATACTTTCAGTGCCCTCTTGAAAAATAACTGGTCTTACATTTATTCAGTTTGATTATAATTTCCTCAACAAAATAAAATTCACAAAAAAAAAATTCAAAGTCCCTTCCATAACATCATGTACTTTCCCTGAGCTACAGGTTATTGCAAGTCTCTCTGGCTGTGTTTTTTTCTGTTGATTTGCACTCAGGTTCTTTCTGAATCCATGTGTTTGCAGTTCTTTGTGCGTGAGAGACATGGAGATATGCTTAAAGATTTCCCAACAAATTATTCATATCTCCGTGTTTCTCCGAACTTTGTACAAACACATTAATGTGGGAATCACACACACCAGGCCGTCAAACCTCTCCGCTAAACATTGAAAGGTGACAGTGTTTGTTGTGACGGGGTTCCATTTATTCAGACACATCTGGTATAAAGGTAATAGTGATCAAGATGTGATTCACACATGTAATGTATTTGTATATTATGTTCATGAGGTAATGATGTAAATAAACAATTCCTTGCACTTCCCACACTTGGTGTACATTTTCTCTGCTGATGCCCCCTGAACATATCAGAGAAAATGGTGATGAGGATGAGATAAAAGTCCGAAAATATTGGCAGCAAACAGCAGCAGGAACGGTAGTGAACAAGATCAGCCAGCTCCTGGTGAGCTACCTGCTCGGATGATGGAGATTTTGGGTGGATTGTGTGAAGCCTGGGCCACAGATTGTCTCCTCAGTTGAATGAGATGCCGCAGGGTCTCAGTGTGCATCCGATTCAAAGTGATATTTTGGGAAAATATGGCTACACCCATGGGATACATGGCTCGGAACATATGAGAGGGCTCGAGAACCATTCAGTTCATATATTGAAAGAATTGAAATGTTTTTCAGAGCTAATAACATATTGGAATGTGAAGATGAAAATATAGAGGTCAAGACTCTGAATAAAGCAATTCTTGAGGGCAAGAAAGCAATTTTGCTAATGGAAATTAGCCTGGAAGTGTATGACCAGCTGACAAAGCTTCCTGCTCCCATCAAGGCAAAAGATGTGCCATTCAAAACAATCATCACCAAGTTGGAGGAACATTTCAACCCTAAGCCATTAGAGATCACGGCAAGCTAGAAATTTGGAACCAGAAAGCAGAAAAGTAGTGAATCAGTTGGTGAGTACATTGTGACACTGAAGAATTTATCACTGCATTGCAGCTTTGGCACATTCTTAGACGGTACATTATGAGACAGATTTGTGCTTATATTGGTGAATGAGAAAAGATACGAAACACACAAAATCCTACATTTGAGTTAGCGTGTCAGATTGCTCTTTCCATGGAGATAGCATCAAAGAATGCTCGGGAATTTCATCCTATGCCAGTGATAGTAACACACTTCAGGGGAGCTTAAAAAAAACTGGAAAATGGGCTTTCAAATGGCAGATAAAATTTACAGAGAGAATTGTGAAGTGATACAATTTGGGAGGAAGAATAAGGAGAGGCCATATAAATGAAATGTTACAATTCTAAAGTGGGTGCAAGAACAAAGAGACAATGTACACCAATCTTAGAAGGTTTGAAAAGGCTGCTAAGAGAAAACAGGACACTTGGCTTTCTTAATAGAGACATAGAGTAAAAGCAAATAAGTTATGATAAACCTTTATAAAATACTGGGTCTGAATGGCCTACTCCTGTACCTCCACAGAAAGCTTCCATTCCAGGTTTACACACACTCGTCAGGATCACTCTCCACAGATCCCACCACTCCATGCAAGGATATCTCCCTCACGATCAGATCACAGGTCCTTAGTCCTACCACATCCAGTCATGAATGATGGTGGACAGATGAGATGAGGAGGCTCCAAAAACATCCCCATCCTCAATGATGCTGGAGCCAAAGCTGAAGCATTTCTAACAATCTTCTGTCAGAAATTGCTCAGTGGATAATTCATCTCGGCCTCCTGAGGTCCCCAGCATCACAGTTTCCAGTCTTCAGCCAATTCGATTCACTCCACATGATAGCAAGAAACAGATGAAGGCACTCGATACAGCAAAAACTATGGGCCCTAACAACATTCCGGCTCTAGTACTGAAGACTTGTGCTCCAGAACTAGCTGCACTCTCAGCCAAGCTGTTCCAGTAGAGCTACAACACAGGCATCTACTTGACAATGTGGAAAATTGCCCAAGTGTGCCCTCTCCATCAAAAAAATCAGGACAAATGCAATCTGACCAATTGCCGCCCCATCAGTCTACTATCAATCATCAGCAAAGTGATGGAAGATGTCATCAACAGTGCGATCAAGCACCGCACACTTAGCAATAATCTGCTCATCGATGCTCAGTTTAGGTTCTGCCACGGTCTCTCGGCTCCAAGCAAATACTAGCAGGTAGTGTATAATGTGGGAAAATGTGAGGTTATCCACTTTGGTGGGAAGAATGGAAAAGAAAAATATTATTTAAATTGCAAGAGACGACAGAATGCTACGGTGCAGAAGAACAAAGAACAAAGATAATTACAGCACAGGAACAGGCCCTTCGGCCCTCCAAGCCTGCGCCGGTCCAGATCCTCTCTCTAAACATGTCGCCTATTTTCTAAGGTTCTGTATCTCTTTTCTTCCTGCCCATTCATGTATCTGTCTAGATACATCTTAAAAGACTCCATCGTGCCCGCATCTACCACCTCCGCTGGCAATGCGTTCCAGGTGCCCACCACCCTCTGCGTAAAGAACTTTCCACGCATATCCCCCCTAAACTTTTCCCCTTTCACTTTGAACTCATGTCCTCTAGTAATTGAAACCCCCACTCTGGGAAAAAGCCTCTTGCTATCCACCCTGTCTATACCTCTCATGATTTTGTACACCTCAATCAGGTCCCCCCTCAACCTCCGTCTTTCTAATGAAAATAATCCTAATCTGCTCAACCTCTCTTCATAGCTAGCGCCCTCCATACCAGGCAACATACTGGTGAACCTCCTCTGCACCCTCTCCAAAGCATCCACATCCTTTTGATAATGTGGCGACCAGAACTGTACGCAGTATTCCAAATGTGGCCGAACTAAAGTCCTAGAAGGATCTGGGTGTCCTTGTACATGAATCACTAAAAGTTGGCATGCAGGTAGAGCAAATAATTAGGAAGGCAAATGGAATGTTACCTTTTATTTCAAGGGGAATGGAGGACAAAAGTAGAGAAGTCTTGCTGCAAATGTACAGGGGTGTTGGTGAAAACACACCTAGACTACCGTGTACAGTTTTGGTTTCCTTATTTAAGGAGGGATATCCTTGCAGTGGAGGCAGTTCAGAGAAGGTTCACTGGATTGATTCCAGTGATGAAGGGGTTGTCTGATGAGGAGCGTTGAGCAGGCTGGACCTGTACTCATTGGAACTGAGAAAAAATGATAGGTGATCGTATTGAGACATATAATATTCTGAGGGGGCTTGACGGGGTAGATGCTGAGAGGATGTTTCCCCTCATGGTGGAATCTAGAACTCAGGGACACGGTTTCAGAATTAGGGGTTTTCCATTTAAGAAGGAAATGAGGCCGAATTTCTTCTCTCAGAGATTCATTAATCTTTGGAATTCTCCAGCGCAGAGAGCAATAGAGGCTGGATCATTGAATGTCTTCACGACTGAGTTCGACAGACTTTTATCTACCAGGAAGTCAAGGGTTATGGGGAGCAGGAAGAAAGTGGGAGTGAGGCCATGATCAGGTCAGCCATGATCCTATTGAATGGCGGAGCAGGCTCGAGGGGCAAAATGGCCTACTCCTGCTACTATTTCTTCTGTTCTTCTGTTCTTATAACCTCATTGCAGATTGGTTCAAACAGAGACGAATGAGTGGCATTCCAGAGGAGAGGTGAGAGTGATTGCCCTTGAGTGAGTGTGGCATCAAGGATCCCTAGCAAAATAGAAGTCAATTGGAATCGGGGGAAAACTCTCCACTTGGTGGAGTCGTACCTCGCACAAAGCAAGATGGTCGTGGTTAGTGGAGGCCAATCATCTCAGCCCAGGACATTGCCTCAGGAGTTTCTCAGGGTAGTGTCCTAGGTCCAGACATCCTCAGCTGTTTCATAGTTGACTCAGAAGAGTCAGAAGCGGGAATGTTCCCTGCTGATTCACAATTCCTCAGATACTGAAGCAGTCTGTGCCCACAAGCAGCAAGACCTATACAACATTCTCAGCTGATAAGTGACAAGCAACCTTCTGGCCACACAAGTGCTAAGCAGTGAACATCTCTAATGAGAGAAAATCAAACCATCCACCTTTTGATATTCAGCAGCATTACCATCGCTGAATCCCTCACCATAAACATCTTGGGGGCTACCATTGACCAGAAACTAAACTGGACCAGTCACATCTATGCTGCGGCCAGAAGCGTAGGTCAGAGATTGGGAATTCTGCAGCAAGTATCTCACTTCCTGATACACCAAAACCTGTCCACTATCTACAAGGCACAAGTCAGGAGTGTGATGGAATACACCTCACTCAACAACACTCAAGAAGCTCAACACCATCCAGGACAAAGCATCCCACTTGATCAGAACCTAACCCACCACCTTAAACATTCACTTCCTCCACCACCAGTACACAGTGGCTGCAGTGTGTACCATCTCCATATGAACTGCAGTTACTTGCCAAGTATCCTTCAACAGCACCTTCCAAGCCCGTGACCACTACCACCTCGAAGGACAAGGGCAGCAGATGCATGGGAACTCACTACCTGCAGTTTCCCCTCCAAGTCACTCACCATCCTGACATGGAACTATATCGCCATTTCTTCGCTATTGTTGGGTCACAATCCTGGAACTCCCTCCCCAATAGCACTGTGGGTGTTCCTACACCATATGGACTGCAGTGTTTCAAGAAGGCAGCTCACCACTGCATTCTCAAGGGCAATTAGGGATGGGTAATAAATGCTAGACTTATCAGCGATACTCGCGCCCAAGAATGAATAAAAACCAAATCACTCTCCAAAGATTCCCCACAATTCAGGCTGGGACATTTACTTCAGGAGCACAGAGCTTTATATAACTACAACATGAGTTCCAATCTTCAGATTCCATTAGCCTTTCACATTATTTTCTACCAGTCCACTAGCTTTTAGTGATTCAGCACTCGGGTCTCTGCTTCTCCAGTTTCTAACATCTCATCACTTATAACAAACACTCTGATCTATCTTTCGTAGGTACTAGATGACCCCTCATTTTAAACTCCATCTGCCAAAGCATTGCTCACTCACTTAATCTATCAAGAAGATTTGAAAATAAATTTCTTGCCAAAGGATAATGTTCTGCTTCTGCTCCCTTGCCGTTTGCTTTTCCCGTTAGTCTTTCATTTGGTGTAAATCCAGAGAAAGTAAAGATGGAAGGAAGGGAGGGAGGGAAAAATCTTCCTCCTTTTCGTGATCCCAATTTGATCTTCATTCCAGTCCAATTTGGGTGAAGAATTCCAATTGTCTGTCTCAATTTTAATAAAGTATAAACAATTCTGGAATCACCTTCCAGATATTGACAAGAACAGGTTTCCAGGCCGACTGAACACAAAATTTCCCCCCCTGGAAACAACGATGCACTAGACAGTTCATAAACTAACAACAAGGATGGGATTTGAACCCACGCGCGTGAAGCACAATGGATTAGCAATCCATCATGTTAACCTCTCAGCCACCTTGTCAACTGTTTTGGCGTAATGGTCACCTTCAGCTCAGATCCTGACTGTGCAGCCAGATGTGCAATGATGGAAATGTAGCTTCTGTAAGTAAATGAAATTTCCATCACATCAGGTCATGGCCTGTTGGGAATGGAGCGGTGTGAAACATTCCAGACCATGTCCAACACGTTTCTACTCAGTGTGAAAACTCACCACGGAAAGACTGGAACATACAAACATTTGATCACACCATGATTAACATCACTCAGACATCTGAACCATTAGGTCACTGACGAAGTCATGATGACTTCAAATTTCTCATGAAATGACAACTGAACTGACTGGAAGAATTGCTTTAACTCCACATGATCAGAGAGACACAGCCTCAGCCGACTTGTCAGGTGGCGTAAACAGATATTACTGCTTCTGATCTTCACCAGAACAGAGAGTGAGATGTAACATTGATCATCAAACAGACTATGAGAGAATACAATAGAATAAAACACATGGAGAGACACTGTGGAATAACAAATAGATTTGACTGGAATGTTGAATTTTAATTGGAATGGATAAAACACCAGAAACAACTGATTAAATTGAGATTCTCATCATTATATTGATCTGGGACAGAAAAGAGAAACTGATAGAAAGAAGGGAAGAAGGAAGAAAAGAAAGGATGGAACTGATTACTTTTTTCAGTTTTTTCACTTGCCCATCAAAGCTGGATAAAAAAGTTGCAAATAACAGAGAATTTCACCAAAAAGGGAGATTAAATGCTGCCGAAACCTTGGATTGAAGGATGCCCCAACAGATCACCTGTTTAACTGTCTCCTCACTGGGGGATTTCAATCAGTGAGCAATATTATTCACTACTTTTTTGTGAAATGAACCCAGAACTGTCACTTGGAATTAATATCTGTGTTCCAACTCCTGAATAATAAAATTGTGAGTTTCTCAATATTTTCTGGACACATTTCCTGCTGAAAGAACTAAGAACTCTTTTCTAATTTACACGATACTATATACACACTCATCAAGCCTCCTAAGCTGGCATCCTTGGTGCTGCTCTCTCTTCTCCCAAACCTCATCTCATGTGACTGTTACATCATCACTCTGACAGTGGGAGAGGTTGATCCCACTGTCTTCAGCATTAACCCTTGACATTCTTATGCTACACTGTCTGTCCAAAAAATGGTTAGAGAACTTCCTTCAATTATCGAAACACCAACAGCTGCCAGTTGTAAATCAACTCAAACCCATCAGAGAGAGAGAGAGAGAGAGAGAGAGAGACTGTCAGAGAACTTCCTGCATCCAGTCCTGACCCTGTCACACTCAGCAGCTGCTCACCCAGACCCCACTCTCATCAACACTGAATACTGTTACCGTGACCCTTCAAATAATGTTTATAAAAGGCGGAAACATTCAAAGTTCATCGCAGCTGGACTGAATAGAACAAAGTTTAATATCTTTTCACCGTCACTCGGTGACCACATGAGAGACAGTCCTTAAATCAGTCGTATAAATTATCAGCTGTAAGAATGTTTGTCATTGGGTTGAATAATTTCTGTGTGAGAAATATTCCAGCATCATAAACCAGGGGAATGTGCTGACTGAGCTGTGTCTTCATCTCTTCTGGTCAGTCGGACAGTTCACCCTTCATTCTGCTCTGATTCGCTTTCCCCAAGCGGATTTTCAGATTCTCAAATAGTCATAGAGTCGTACAGCATAGAAACAGGTCCTTCGGCCCACCGCATCCATGTCGACCATAATGCCTATCTATACTAATCCCACCTGCCTGCATTAATTTCCTGTCCCTCTATGCCTTGCTCATTCAAGTACCTGTCCAGATGCCTCTTAATTGTCACTACTGTTCCTGCCTCCACCACCTCCTCAGGCAGCTCATTCCAGATACCCACGATTCTTTATGTGAAAAATTTACCCCTTTGATCCCCTTTAAACCTCCTCCCTCTCACCTTAAATCTATGCCCTCTAATTTTAGTCACCCCTCCTCTGGGAAGCAGACTCTGGCTATCTATGCTATATATGCCTCTCATAATTTTATATACCTCTATAATGTCTCCTCTCAGCCTCCTTCGCTCCAGGGAAAACTGACCCAGCCTGTCCAATCTCTCTTGATAACTCAAGCCCTCCAAACCAGGCAACATCCTTGTGATTCTTTTCTGCACCCTTTCTAGCTTAATCACATATTTCCTGTAATGCGGCAACCAGAACTGCACACAGTACTCCAAATATGGCCTAACCAACGTTCTGTATAACTGTAACATGACGTCCTAACTCTTGTACTCAATGCCTCGGCTAATGAAGGCAAGCATGCCATACGCCCTCTTCATCACCCTGTCTACCTGTGTTGCCACTTTCAGGGAACTATGTACTTGCACACCAAGGTCTCTCTGCTCAACAACACTCCCCAGAGCCCTGCCATTCACTGTATATGTCCTGCCCTGGCTTAACTTCACAAAATGCATCACTTCACACTTGTCTGCATTAAATTCCATTTGCCAAGCCCTTGTCCACTTTCCCAGTTGATCTATATCCTGTTGTAACCTTAGACAACCTTCTTCACTGTCCACTATACCACCAATTTCGGTGTCTTCTGCAAACTTACTAATCATGCCCCTTACAATCACATCCAAGTCATTAATATATATGAAAAACAACAGGGGGTGCAGCACCGATCCCTGCGGCACACCACTGGTTACCGGCCTCCAATCTGAAAAACAACCGTCCACTACCACCCTCTGCCTCCTATCACCAAGCCAATTTTGCATCCAATTTGCTAGCTCATCCTGGATCCCATTTGTTCGAACCTTCTGGACCAGCCTACCAAGTGGGACCTTGTCAAATGCCTTGCTAAAGTCCATGTAGACAACATCCATCGCCCTGCCCTCGTCAATCCTCTTGGTCACTTCCTTGAAAAACTCAATCAAATTCGTGAGACATGATTTCCCACGCACAAAGCCATGCTGACTATCGCTAATCAGACCATGCCTTTCCAGAAGCATATAAATTCTGTCTCTCAGAATGCCTTCCAATAACCTTCCCACCACTGATGTAAGACTCACCGGCCTGTAGTTTCCTAGCTTATCCCTTCTGCCCTTCTTAATAAAGGCACAACATTAGCTATCCTCCTGTCTCCCGGTACCTCACCCGCGGCTAACGATGACACAAAAATCTCTGCCAGGGCCCCAGCAATCTCCTCCCTTGCTTCCCATAGCATCCCAGGATACACCTGGTCAGGCCCTGGGGATTTATATCCACCTTAATGCACTTCAAAACCTCCAACACCTCCTCCTTTGTAATGTTGATATGCTCCAGGATATCAGTGTTCCTTCCCTTGAACTCACTAGCTTCCATGACCTTCTCCACGGTAAATACGGATGAGAAATATTCATTTAAGACCTCGCCCATTTCCTGTGGCTCCACACATAGATTGCCACACTGATCCTTAAGGGAACCTACTCTCTCCCTAGCTACCCTTTTACTCTTAAAATACTTATAGAATCTTTTAGGATTCTCCTGTATCTTATGTGCCAGGGAAATCCCATGGCCCCTTTTCGCCCTCCTAATTTCCTTCTTAAGTGTACTCCGACATCCCCTATACTCCTCGAGTGAGTCGCTCGATCCCAGCTGCCTATACCTGACATATGCCTCCTTCTTTGTCCTGACCAGACCTCAATATCACTCGTCAACCAAGGTTCCCTAAACTTGTCAGCTTGCCCTTCCATCTAACAGGAACACGCCTGCCCTAAACTCTTCCTATCTCATTTTTAATAGCCTCCCACTTACCTGCAAACAGCCTCTCCCATTCAACTTTTGAGAGTTCCTGTCTGATGCCATCGAAATTAGCCTTCCCCCAATTTAGGACTTCAACCTGAGGACCAGTCCTATCCTTTTCCAGAACTATCTTGAAGCTAATAGAGTTATGGTCACTGGTCCCAAAGTGCTCCCCCACTGACACATCAACCACCTGCCCAGCCTCATTTCCTAAGGGGAGGTCGAGTGTAGCCCCTTCTCTGGTAGGGCCATCCATATACTGCTTCAGAAAACTATCCTGGACACATTTAACAAATTCTTCCCCATCTGATCCCTTAGGACGAAGGCAGCCCAGTCAATATTAGGGAAGTTACAATCACCCACTATTACAACCCTATAATTCCTACACCTATCTGTGATTTCCCTACGTATATGCTCCTCCACTTCCCTCTGACTATTGGGGGGCCTATCGTATAATCCCATCAAAGTGATCACCCTTTTCTTATTTCTAACTTCTACCCACAGGTCCTCGCTGGACATTCCCCCCCCGGATATCCTCTCTAAGTACTGCCGTGATGTCCTCCCTAATCAATAGTGCAACTCTCCCTCCTCTCTTACCTCCACCTCTGTCACGCCGAAAGCTTCGGTACCCCGGAACATTGAGCTACCACTCCTGTCCATCCCTCAACCACGTTTCCGTAATAGCTACAATATCACAATCCCATGTACCGATCCATGCTCTGAGTTCATCTGCCTTACCTGTCAGGCTTCTTTCATTAAAGTAAATGCAGTTTAGCCTACCAGACCTTCCACGCTCCCTGTCCTGCCCCTGCCCAGCCTGCCTACTGGACTTGCTTGCTTTAACCTCTACATTTGCCTCAACCATCTCATCTGAGAGATTACTACTTTAGATCCCACCCCCTGCAAGACTAGTTTAAACCCTCCTGAGTAGTACTATCAAACCTCCCTGCAAGGATATTGGTCCCCCTCCAGTTCAGATGCAACCCATCCTTCTTGTACAGGTCACCTCTGCACCAGAAGAGATCCCAATGATCGAAGTAGCTGAAGCCCTCCCGCCTTCGCCAGTCTTCAGCAACGCATTCATTTGCCTTATCCTCCTATTCCTACCCTCACTATCACGTGGAATAATCCTGAGATTACAACCCTAGAGGTCCTGCTTTTTAACCTTCTGCCTAACTCCCTATATTCACTTTGCAGGACCTCATCTCTCTTCCTGCCTATGTCCAATATGGACCACGATCTCTGGCTGCTCACCTTCCCCTTTCAGAATGTCCTGCAGCTGCTCCGAGACATCCTTGACCTTCGCACCAGGGTGGCAACATACCATCCTGGAGTCTCGTTTGTGACCACAGAAACGCCAAACTGCACCCATTACTATAGAATCCCGATCAGTATAGCTCTTGCAACATTTTTCCTCCCCTGCTGTGCAGCAGAGCCCTCCGTGGTGCCACAAACTTGGCTGTTGCTGCTTTCCCCTGGGAGGTCATCCCCCCGCAACAGCATCCAAAGCGGTATATCTGTTTGAGAGGTGGATGGCCACAGGGGACTCCTGCACTACCTGCTACTCCGTCTGGTGGTCACCCATCTCTTTTCTGCCTGTGCAGCCCTTACCTGCATTGTGACCACCTCACTAAACATGCTATCCACAACGTCCTCAGCATCGCGGATGCTCCACAGTGAATCCACCTGCAGCTCCAGTTCCGTAATGCGGGTAGTCACTAGCTGCAGCTGGATACACTTCCTGCAGACATGGTCACCAGGGACACCGGAAGCGTCCCTGATTTCCGTCAAAGCGCAGGAGGAGCATATCATGGGGCTGAGCTCTCCTGTCATGACTTACCCTTTGGTTAATTAGTTACTACCTTCATGAAAAAATACTAATTATACTAGGGTAATTGTTCTACCCACTTCAATCTAAAGTCCTTAAAAAAAAAACACTTTAGTAGTACTCACCTTATCACCAGAGGATTTTTTTTCCAACAAAAAAAAACAACTTTCCCCTTATTTTTTAAGATATTCAAACAGCTGCTACTTACCAAGCAATCGGCTTGCAGCTCTCCTCTGATGTCACTGTTTGCCTTTTTTGTTCAATATTCCAGCGCATTGGAAGAGGTTCGACTGCTCTCCGCTCCCGGAAGGTAAGAGACTGGGCCTCGATCCTCGGGGTCGATTTACAGGCTCCGCTCCCGGTGTTCCCCCCACAGGTCCGCTCTGCTCCTCACCTCTCCACTCTTGGAA
The DNA here is from genome assembly GCF_036365525.1 of Heterodontus francisci. Taxonomy (NCBI): domain Eukaryota; kingdom Metazoa; phylum Chordata; class Chondrichthyes; order Heterodontiformes; family Heterodontidae; genus Heterodontus; species Heterodontus francisci. The sequence goes on along the minus strand of NW_027141441.1, from coordinate 6,135,829 downwards.
GGTAAGAGCAAATCTGGACACTGGGTTTTCTTATTTAGTTCCTTTCGATTTTTCTTGCTCCTGAATGATAATATATTCCAACCTTGGATCAACCTTGCCCTGTCTCCCAGTCTCGGTTAAAAGTGACACATAACGGCACCAACACTCTGAAACATACAACATGGTCACACTCTGCTTCAGTGAGATTAATGCTGAAGCAATTTCCATGTCGAATGCGATTGTGAACAAATTTCTTTCGAGGAAATTGTGGGTGATTGAGTATTTGCACTGAATTTCTGTGCAAGAAGCGACAGTTTCAAACAGCCATTCCCAAATCACTTCCTTCACAAAGACAAAAACTGTGCTGTCTTAACGTGTGACTCAACTTCACAAACAAATCTGAACTCGAAGTTCAGGAGAAGACAGAGAAGTGAATAATTGACAGTGTAATCTTTGAATCATAATTTTCTGTTTCTTCGCTGAAGTGAGGCTCAACCCGAAGACACGCGAGATTACGGAAATCTACAAATTTGGAATGAGAAAGCATAAAGTAGTGAAACAGTTGGTGAGTACATTGTGGCACTGAAGAATTTATCACTACAGGGCAACTTTGACACATTCTTAGACCGTACATTATGAGACAGATTTGTGCTATCTTGGCGGATGAGAAAAGATACTAAACGCACAAAATCCCACATTTGAGCGAGCGTGTAAGATTGCTCTTTACATGGAGATAGCTTCAAAGAATGCTCGTGAATTGCGTCCTATGCCAGTGACAGTAACACACTTCAGAGGAACTTAAACACACTGGTAAAATGGGCTTTCACATAACAGATAAAATTTTACACAGAGAAGTGTGAAGTGATACAGTTTGGGAGGAAGAATGAGACAATGTACACCAATCTTTTTTGATCAAGGTTTGAAAAGGTTGCTCAGAGCAAACAGGACACTTGGCTTTATTAATAGAGGCAAAGAGTAAAAGCAAATAAGTTATGCTAAACCTTTATAAAACACTGGGGCTGAATGGCCGACTCCTGCACCTCCACAGAAAGCTTCCACTCCAGTCTCAGACACCCTTGTCAGGATCACTTTCCATACATCCCGCCACTCCACGCACGGATATCTCCCTCAGGATCAGATCACAGCTCCACAGTCCTGCCACATCCAGTCGTGAATGGTGGTGGATAATTAAATAACTAACAAGATGAGGAGGCTCCAAAAACATTCACATCCTCAATGATGGTGGTGCTGAGCACGTCAGTGCAAAAGATGAAGCTGAAGCATTTGCAACCATCTTCAGTCAGAAATATTAAGTGGATTTGATCTGTGCTAATTTCAGCTCCTCATGCTCGCTGGTGCCTTGGTTCTCTGGTGCTAATTTCAGAGTAAATCATGCAGCTTGACAATTGGAGCCAAAGAAAAAGACACAGGAGAGGTTGAAAGTGCCAAAACCTGGGATTGAACCAAGAACTGTTTAACTGTCAGTACAGCACGAACTCAACAAAGCTATTTCAACAACACACTAAAGCCACCATTCTGTCACTGCTTTGGAAGACAATATATACATTAAAGTGTTTGTAAAAAGTTACAGAACACAACATGTGAGTAATATTCCCCATTGTTATCTCAGTACTGATGGATTGTGAAGTGGGAGACAGCCAGAAGTCCCACTGAGCAGCACTGACCCTGAGCTGTGAGTGAAATGAGATAAAGTTCAATCTTTAGCAGAGAGATTCTGGAGAGAGGTAAGAGTCCTGAATCAAGGAAAGACTTTCTGACACAATAAAAGCCAAATACTGCAGAGGCTGGAAATCTGAAATAAAAACAAAAAGTGCTCGAAATATTCAGTAGGTCTGGCAGCATCTGTGGAGAGAGAAAGAGAGAAAACGTTTCAGGTCTGTGACCTTTCATCAGAACAGACAAAGGTTAAAAAAGTATTAGGTTTTAAACAAGTGAAGGGGAGGGGTGTGTGCGAGAGAACAAAGGGGAAGGTGTTTGATAGGGCAGAGGGCAGGAGAGATTAAATAACAAAGCTGTCCTGGGACAAAGGCAAAGAGTGTGTTAATGCTTGTGGTTGCCTGACACCAGTCATGCTCTGAAGTTATTGAACTCAATGTTCAGTCCACAAGGCTGTAGAGTGCTGAATCGAAAGCCAGGTGCTGCTCCTCGAGCTTGCGTTGATGTTCACTGGAACACTGGAACAGGCCAAAGACAGAAATGTTGACATGAGAACAGGGGGGAGTGTTGAAATGGCAAGCAACCAGAAGCTCAGGGTCATGCTTTCGCACTGAGCAGAGGTGTTCCACCTAATCTGCGTTTGGTCTCCCCAGTTTAGAGGAGACCGCATTGTGAGCAGTGAATACAGTATACATAATTGAAAGAAGTACAAGTAAATCGCTGCTTCACCTGAAAAGAGTGTATCGGGCTTTGGATAATGAGCAGAGAGGAGGGAAAAGGGCAGGTATTATATCTCCTGCGATTGCATGGGAAGGTGCCTTGGGAAGGGGACGAGGTGTTGAGGTAATGGAGGAGTGGACCAGGGTGTTGTGGAGGGAACAATCCCAGCAGAATGCTGACAGGGGAGGGGAGGATGCGTTTGGTGGTGGCATCACGCTGGAGGTGGCAGAAATGGTGGCGGATAATCCTTTGGATGTGGAGGCAGGTGGGGTGGAAAGTGAGGACAAGGGGAACCCTGTCGCAGTTCTGGGAGGGAGGGGAAGGCGGAGGGCAGAGGTTGAGGGTCCTGTCAACTACACTGGGAGGGGGCCGGGGCGGGTGGGGGGGGGGGGTGGTAGATGAAATCTGATGAAGTTGTTGAATTTAATTTCAAACACTCCTTGAACTCTCTGCCGATGAAGTCTGAAAAAGGGAAGAACAACCACACAACAAGGGTCTCAAATCCAAGACCCTGAGATTAAAAGTCTCATGCTCTACCAACTGAGCTAACAAGACCTGATACAGTACTTCTGCTCTGTCTGTTATTGGACGGATGCAGCTGTTGGCTCCACCCCAAGGGCGGGAGTTTGTTCCACCAACCATGAAGCAGCTTCCCATCAATTCCCCAGATTATCAGTAAATCCACTTCCAGAAGCCTCAAAGTGTGATATATTCCTCTCACTCATCAATAATAAAACTGAAATCTTTTTACCTTCCAAATGCTGCCATCTATTTTGTCAGTATTTATTTCTCTCTCCTTTTTATTTAGTTCATGCATTCCTTAGGAATTTGTTTTCCAATTATTTCTGAGGGAAGAAATGAACAGATCTGGCGGCTCAAAACTGGGCATCCATGAGGCACTGTGGGCCATCAGCAGCAGCAGAATTGTATTTAAACACAATATGTTACCTCATGGCCTGACATATCCCTCACTACCATTACCATCAAGCCAAGGGAACAATAGTGGTTCAATGTAGTGTGCAGGAGGGCATGTCAGGAACAGCACCAAGCAGACCTAAAAATGAGGTGTCAACCTGGTGAAGCTACAACACAGGATTACTTGCATGTCAAACAGTGGAAGCAGCATGCAATAGACAGAGCTAAGCGATCTCACAACCAACAGATCAGATCAAAGCTCTGCAGTCCTGTCACATCCAGTCCTGAATGGTGGTGGATAATTAAACAATTAACAGGAGGTCAAGGCTCCACAAATATTCCCATCCTTAATGATAAGGGAGACCAGCATATCAGTGCAAAATACAAGGTTGAATCATTTGCAACCACCTTCTGCTAGAAGTGCCAAGTTGATGATCCATCTCGGCCTCCTCCTGAGGTCCCCAGCATCACAGATGCCAATCTTCAGCTAATCCAATTCACTCCACATGATATTTGCAGCGATTCAAGAAGGCAGCTCACCACCACCTTCTCAAGGGCAATTAGGGATGGCGCCCATATCCCATGAATGAATTAAAAAAAAAATCAAGAAATGGCTGAAGGCTCTGGATACTGACAACATCCCGGCTGTAGTGCTGAAGACTTATGCTCCAGAACTAGCCGTGCCACCAGCCAAGCTGCTCCAGTACAGCTACAACACTGGCATCTACCCGGCAATGTGGAATATTGCCCAGGTGTGTTCTGTACACAAAAAGCAGGACAAATCCAACCCGGTCAATTACTGCCCCATCAGCCTCCTCTTGATCATCAGTAAAGTGATGCAAGGTGTCGTTGACAGTGCTATCAAGCAGCACTTACTCAGCAATAACCTGCTCTTCATTGCTCATTTTGGGTTCCGCCAGGGCCACTCAGTTCCTGACCTCATTATGGCCTTGGCCCAAATATGGGCAGAAGAGTTGAATTCAGGAGGTGAGGTGAGATGACAGTGACTGCTCTTGCCAAGAGCATCAAGGAGCCCTTGCAAAATTGAAGTCAATTTTAATCAGGGGAAAACTCTCCACTAGTTGGAGTCATACATCGCGCAAAGGAAAATGGTGATGCTTGTTGGTGGCCAATCATCTCGGTCCAAGAACATCACTCAGGACTTCCTCAGGGTAGTGTCCTAGGCCCCAACCATCTTCAGCTGCTTCATCAATGACCTTCCCTCTGTAATAAGGTCAGAAGTGGGGATGTTCGCTGATGATTGCAAAATGTTCTGTCGCATTAACATCTCCTCAGATACTGAAGCAGTCCAAGTCCACATGTAGAAAGACCTGGACAACATTGGGCTTGGGCTAACAAGTGGCAAGTAACGTTCACGCCACAAAAATACCAGGCAATGACCATTTCCAACAAGAGAGAATCTAACCATCTCCCCTTGATATTCAATGACATTACCATTGCTGAATCCTTCACTATCAACATTCTGGGGGTTACCATTGAGCAGAAACTGGATTGGATCAGCCATATAAATAGCATAGCTACAAGAGCAGGTCAGAGGCTGGAAATTCTGCTGTGACTGACTCACCATCTACAAGGCACAAGTCAGGAGTGTGATGCAATACTCCCCACTTGCCTGGATGAGTGGAGCTCCAACAACACCAAAGAAACTCAACACCGTCCAGGACAAAGCAGCTCGTTTGATCAGCACCTCATCCACGACTTTAAATATTCATTCCCTGCACCACCAGTGAACAGTGGCAGCAGTGTGTGCCATCTACAAGATGCACTGCAGCAACTCACCAAGCCTCCTTCAACAACACCTTCCAAACGCCCGACCTTGAGAACCTGGAAGGACATTGAATGAATGGGAACACCACCATCTGCAAGCTCCCCTCCAAGCTTCACACCATCTTGACTTGGAACTATATCACCGTTCCTTCACTGTCACTTGATCAAAATCCTGGAACCCCCTTCCCAACAGCACTGTTGTTTTACGTACAACACATGGACTGCAGTGGCTCAAATAAGCTGCTCACCACCACCTTCTCAAGGGCAATTAAGGATCGACAATGAAGGCTGCGTTTGCTGACAACACAACCACTAGGTGGCACAACTCGCTTTCTCCCCCTCCTTCGCACCGGCCGCTTCCACCCTCCACAGTCGCTCACTCCAGACCTCACTGCTCCCCCCACTTCCCTGGACGATTGTCCCCCGATCGCGTCACCCCATTCTCTGGTCGCTTGCTCACTCCCCACCCCCCTCCCCTCCAGCCGCTAGCTCTATGCTGCGCTGCTTCCCTTCTCTCGGCCACTTGCTCCCACGTTTGTCCAGTCTCCACGCGCCGCCCGAAGAAGTAAGGTGGGCTGCAAAGTGTGACGTAGTTGCGAGTAGTGAGTGGCCTAGAGGAGGGAAGTGGCACAGCCTAGAGCTAGCAGCTGGAGCGGGGATTGGGAGGTTGAGAGAGAGCAGCCAGAGAGCTCGGTGACGCGAGCGGGGAATGATCGGCCAGGGGAGCATCGAGGTGTGGAGCGAGCAGCTGAGAGGAGGAAGCGTCGAGGCCTGGAGCGAGTTGCCGAGGGGGGAGAGCTCCAGCCTCAAAGTCTCCTATTCAGCCGCTTCCTCCAGCTGAGTGAGGGGCTGGATACCCGATGACGCTTTAGCGCACATGAGCGAAGATGGACCATGCGCGGATATGCGATGATGTTGGCGCTGCGCAATGACATCATCCTGCGCATGTGCCACTTAATCCTGGCAAGATGTAGCTGTGCCTATGAGCAGCTTGGCACAGTCCGATGATGTCAGCGGGCCGCTGCATTGACAGGAATCACATTGTGTCAGCAGTGCCCACATCCTATGAAAGAATAAAAAAGAGATTTACCACAATGGTAGCAGGGTGAGGGATTTCAGTTATGTGGAGAGATTGGAGAAGCTGGGGTTGTTCTCCTTGCAGCAGAGAAAATTCAGAAGAAATTTGACACATTTGTTCAAAATCATGAAGTTCTTTAATAGTTTAAATAAGGAGAAACTGTTTCCAGTGGTAAAAGGGTCAGTAAGCAGAGGACACAGATATCAGGTGATTGGCAGAAGCACCAGAGATGACATGAAGAACCATTGTTTACACTGCAATGTGTTGTGATAAAGAAAGAAAAGACTTGCATTTATATAGCACCTTTCAAGACCACTGGACATATCAAAGCACTTTGTAAACAATGAAATACTTTTGAAGTGTTATCACTGTTGTAATGTCAGAAATGCAGCAGCTGAAACCCACAAACAGCAATGTGATAATTACCAACTGATCTGATTGAGAGGCAAATATTGATCACAACAGAGTGAATAATTGATGCGTCAGTTTCTGTATCTGAAGTGTGACTTTGGTCTGCTGTTATTAACCGAGGCAGCGCTGCAGAAGGATATGTTAATAATCTCTCACTAATCAACTGCAAACAGTCAGAATGTATAACTGTGAACAGCACTTTCTGCAATGTCAGGGCTGGAAAATTGAGGGAGGGAGAGACACTGTCAGTACCTGAGTGTACACAGCACTGTACAGAGAAAGAGCCAATATACCGGGGCTGAGACACAGTGCATCTTTTCACATTTAATCACAATAATATTCTCAGTCAGGAATTGAAAAGGATGAAAAACTAAATAACAAGAGCAAAAGTAAGAAAACTAAGCAATTATAGATTAGCTGATAAGCTTTCACTGTGTTACCTGGTAGTCTACTGTTTTATATTCAATGCTCTCTCCACTGTGGCCAGGGAATGATTACTTCTCAAGGGCTGAATATTAACAAAACTTCTTAGAATTTAAAATCTTTCAAAATTAATTCCATGGAGCTAATGGGGAAAAGTCAAATAACTGCATCAATTACAGGAGAGCTGGTTGGTGATGACGTGGATGTGTCTGCAGTGTGCAGGACCAGACTGTTTCTATAGATTCACAATGAATGTTCCACCCTTTATTTGGAACAGTAAAACTGATGGTGGACAATGGCTATTCTGGTTGCAGCAACCTGAAGATTTAACTCATTAACACCCTGCTTTAGGGGAATCGAGAAAGCATAACACCCAGCTCTGTCAGTTAGTGTGCTTGTTTGCTAACCCACAATTTGTTGGTTCAAGCACTTAAAAGGATGAGGCATTATTAACTTAAACTCTTCTACATCTGCTATATTACTCTTGCTGTTGATTCTTCAAAGATAAGGTTAATCAAGACTTTCTTTGTGAAATCCATGCTGACTATGTTTTATTATATTTTCATTTTCATATGTATTTTCTACTTTTGGGGATTACAGGATATTGTCATTTTGTATTGATTTTATTTTTATTTATTGCATTTATTGCCCATCCCTAATTCCCCGGAGAAGGTGGTGGTGAGCTGCCTTCTTGAACCACTGCAGTCGATGTGGTGCTGTTAGGAAGGGAGATCCAGGATTTTGACCCAGCCACAGTGAAGGAACGGTGATATAGTTCCAATTACAGGATGGTGTGTGGCTCAGAGGGGAACTTGCAGGTGGTGGTGTTCCCATGCATCTGCTGTTCTTGTCCTTCTAGGTGATAGAAGTCATGGGTTTGGAAGGTGCTGTCTAAGGAGGCTTGCTGCGTTGCTGCAGTGCATCTTGTGGATGGTACACGCTGTGTGTTGGTGATGGAGAGAGTGAATATAGTGAATGAGGCGCCAATCAAGTGGGCTGCTTTGTCCTGGATGACGTTGAGCTTCTTAGGTGTTGTTGGAGCTGCACCCATCCAGGCAATGGAGAGTATTGCATCACACTCCTGACTTGTGCCTTGTAGATAGGGGACAGGCTTTGGGGAGTCAGGAGGTGAGTTACTTGCCGCAGGATTCCTAGTGTCTGACCTGCTCTTGTAGCCATGATATTTATATGGCTACTGCAGTTCAGTTTCTGGTCAATGGTAACCCCCAGGATGTTGATAGTGGGGGATTCAGCAATGCTGTTGAATGTCAAGGGGAGATGGTTAGATTCTCTCTTGATTCAGAAGGTCATTGCCTGGCACTTGCGTGACTCGAATGTGAAATATCCTTATTGTAGGGTATTGTATTGTACTGTACAGTGACTACACTTGGAAAGTCCTTCATTGGCTGTAAAAGGCTTTACAAAGTCCTGTGGTCGTGAAATGCATGTGTTGCTTTTTCCATTGTTATCAGTGTCATTTTGATCAAAAGATAGGTTTCGTGAGCACAAGGTTTAAATCAATGTTGATTTAAATAATGTAAAAGCATCTATATTCTTGCACTGTACTTAATAATCACCATCTTCCCATCCTTACAGAGTACAATGTTTTTGACCCTGAAATTGATTCCACAATCTCAGTCCCTCAGACAATTTCAGCCCAGTTCTGATGAAAGATCACAGATCTGAAACGTTAACTCTGTTTCTCTCTCCACAGATGCTGTCAGACCTGCTGGGTATTTCCAGCATTTTCAAGAGTCTCGATTTAATGAACAGGAAACTTGTTTCAGATCAGATTGGGAGACAGTGTGAAACCACTCCATTGTACTCATGTCTGAGATTCTGAGGACAGTTGGCTGTTAGTGGAAGACATTAATTAAATGTACCTAGCAACAGCTCAGACCAATTATTATTTTACATGGTGGTGTGATGGCCATCCAGGGGTTAAAAGTCGGGATCTTGCAAGGTTTCAGTGTGCAGGAACACTTGAAGACCTCAGGGGTAAAGGCTCAGATCATCAACCAAGTTCTCCGCCTGATGAGGGATCGAGACTGGACAAAGAGGGCCGTGACACTTTGAGACCAAGCTCGACCAGTCCACACACCTGCTAGAGCTGTCAGGTTATATTCCCCAAGTTTGTTAAGTATAATTTTACTTCCAATTATTAAGTACTATTTGACTCTCAATAAAAGTTCTGGACTTATTAATCAAGTATCCTGTTGCTTTAATTGGTTAAAGTCATGCCCAAAGAGATTGTCCACAATCGACTTTCCAGAACTGAAAGATAAGTCTGCAAGGATTGCTAATTTTACAGCCCTGTTTAAAAAGAGAGATAAACCCAGGAACTACAGACCAGTTCATCTAATGTCAGTGGTGGGGAAACTTTTAGAGACAATTATCCAGGAGAAAATTAACTGGCACTTGGTCGAACATGGGCTAATAAATGACAGCCAGTACAGATTGGTTAACAGAAGATTGTGTCTGAAATAATTAATGAATTAATTTCTTTGATGAAGTTTCACAGAGAGTTGACCAGTGTGGTGAGGTTGATGGTGTGTGTCTGCACTTCAAAATTGTGTTTGAAAAAGTACCATAAAATAGACTTGTTAACAAAATTTGAGCAGATGGGATTAAAGAGGCAGTGGCAGCGTGGATACAAAATTGGCTGAGAGACGGAAAGCATAAAGTAGGGTGAATGCTTGTTTTTCAGAATGGAGGGACTAATCCAGTAATGTCACTGTTGTTGCAGTGTGTGCAGTGTCTGACCCTGAGCTGTCCTAAGGAGGGGGCTGTTTGTGATGTTCCTGTGGGGTGTATTATCATCAGGGTATCTCTCTGAGCTGTCACAGGGATGGGGCAGTGTGTGAGATCCTTGTGCATGTCATGCAGGCCCACTGGCGTGTGGTTCCATCCTGATGCCAAGAAACAGAGCCCCATCTATGGGCAAAAAGTCTCACTTCCCTGTGGGTGTCTTGAGAGAGAAGAAGGCTTAGGGAGTAAACCTGGACAGTAAATCCGGAGTGGAGTCCCATACCTGTTACTTATCAGGTAGTTTTCCAGCAACTCCTACAGCAGAGCTGGTACCAAACAGTGCTGTTTTTTTCCTTTCCTTTGGACAATACTAGCAATGCTGAGAGGGGGTCCTGATGCTCAGTGTCTCCATACTATTTGCCCAGGCCTGTGCCTGGAGAGGACACTCCAGCTTCATGGTTAAACATCAGCAAAACATGGGAAGAAGCAGTTACCGATTATAAGCTCTCACTCAATTGGTGTGGAGTATGAGCACCAGGGGTTACTTTTGACAGTGGGAGAGATCATCGCGTCTCAATGGATAACTACCACCTACTCCAAGCTGTGCAGCCGCCAGTCAGTTAGGTGCTGTCCTGCCACGACCTACCTGCTTCAATGGGTGCTTGCACCTTCGAGAGATATCTCTCAACTGGCGGATTGATAATCTATGCACCAGGCAAGACAAACTCAACAAGGAAGACACCAGTGCTTCGCATCACAAGCTGGAATGTAAGGACCATGTGTCCTGGCCTTACCGACAACCTTCTGCAGCACACACAAGACAGCTGTGATTGACAAGGAACTCACAAGGCTCAATGTGGACATTGCTGTGCTGCAAGAAACTGGACCCATTCAAAGTGGATCCCTCAAAGAGAAACACTACACCTTCTTCTGGCAGGGGAAATCCCAAGAGGCAACTCGTGAGCATGGAGTGGGTTTCACAGTAAAAAAACACGCCACTTGCAATGAGTGAACCCTCCACAGTTGGCTCAGAGAGACTTCTTCCCCTTCACTTGTTAACAAGCGCGGGCCCAGTTAATCTCATGTGCATCTATGTCCCGACACTCACCTCCACCCCAGATGTCAAGGATCAATTCTATGAGACACTTGACACTGCCATCAGTAGAATTCCCAGCACTGAGGGACTGTATCTTCTAGGGGATTTCAACGCAAGCTTGGGTACTGACTACAGCTTGGTCAATGAGCATAGGGCACCAGGGGATTAGCAAGATGAACAAAAATGGACAGAGGTTGCTGGAGCTATGCTGTCACCATGGACTCTGTGTGATGAACAGCTACTTCCAGGTCAAGCTGTGCCACAAGGTGTCCTGGAGACATCCGAGATCATGCCACTGGCACCAGCTGGACCTTATCATCACCAGACATACCACCCTCAGCAGTGTCCTCATCACTCGCAGCTATCACAGCGCTGACTGTGACACTGACCACTCCCTGGTGTGTAGCAAGGTCAGGCTTCAGCCAAGGAAGCTTCATCCATCCATGAAGAAAGGTCGTTCTCGGATCAACACTCACCGAACCACTGATCCAGAAAGGACCCAGGAGTTCCTCAATATCCTAGATCAGGCTCTTTCAGAAAACACCCAAGGCTTCAGTGCAGTGTCAAAGTGGAATCATCTGCACGCCACCATCTATAACCCTGCACTCACTGTATGGGAAAAGAGATGGGAGGAATGCTGACTGGTTTGAGGCTTATTGGACTGAAATGGAGTCAGTTACTGCAACTAAGAAGAGAGCCCTCATGAACTACAAACAAGTCCCCAGCAAACAAACTCTAGATGCTCTCAGAGCTGCCAGAAACAAGTCTCTGCAGACTGCTCGGCACTGCACCAATCAATACTGGTTAAAACTCTGCAACAGCATACAATCTGCCACTGAATCTGGGGGATGCTAGAGGGACATATGAAGGAATTCAACACACCAAGGTTCCTTAGACAGCACCTTCCATACCCGCAACCTCTACCAACTAGAAGGACAAGGCAGCAAATTCATGGGAACACCACCACCTGCAAGTTCCCCTCCAAGCCACACACTATCGTGACTTGGAACTATATCGCCTTTCCTTCACTGTTGCTGGGTCAAAATCCTGGAACTCCCTTCCTAACAGCACTGTGGGTGTACCTACCTCACACAGACTGCAGCGGTTCAAGAAGGCAGCTCACCACCACCTTCTCATGGGAATTGAGGGATGGGCAATAAATGCTGGCTTAGCCAGTGATGACCACATCACATGAATGAATTAAAAAAAAATTATGAAAGCAACGGGCCCAGCAGTAACTAAATCAGCACCTTTGAAGACAAAGACAGGGACAATCATCACTGAACCTAACAAGCAGATGGAAAGGTGAGTGGAGCATTACCTTGAACTCTACATAACGGAGAACATTGTCATTGAAGTAGCTCACAGCACCATCACAGACTTCCCTGTCATGGAGGAGCTGGACAGCGACACCACCATAGAGCTCAATAACGCCATTGACCGTCTTGCCAGTGGTAAAGTCCCGGGAAATGATGGTATTCCACCTGGAATCATCAAAAGTGGAAAAGCAGCTCTGCTGCAGCATCTCCATGAACTTCTGTGTCTCTGTTGGAAGGGGAGATCTGCGCCTCTAAACATGCGTGATGCAAACATTGTCACCTTGTGCAACAATAAAGGTGATCGCAGTGACTGCAGAAATTACCGAGGCATCTGCTTGCTAAGTATTGTGGGGAAGGTCTTTGCTCGCATTGCTCTGACCAGATTGCAGACCCTGACATCACACATCTATCCTGAGTCTCAGTGCAGCTTCAGAGCTGGTAGATCGACAGTCGACATGATTTTCTCACTTCGGCAGTTACAGGAGAAGTACTGTGAACAGTACAGACCACTCTACATTGTCTTTATAGACATCACCAAGGCCTTCAATCTTGTCAGCAGAGACGGACTCTTCACACTGCTGTGGAAACTAGGCTGCCCTCCTGAACTCTTGGGCGTCATCTCTTCTTTCCACGAGAACATGCACAGTTCCGTCAGTTACAATGGAGCAACATCAGACACTTTCACGATCAGCAGTGGGGTAAAACAGGGCTGTGTCCTGGTGCAAACTCTCTTCGGAACGTAGGAGGAGGCAGTTTAACCTGTCGAGCCTGCTCTGTCATTCAATTACATCCTTGCTGATCATCTACCTCAACACCACTTTCCCGCGCTCTCCCCATATCTCTTGATGTCATGAGGATCAAGATTTCTATCAATTTCTGTCCTGAACATGCTCAATGATTGAACCTTCACAAACCCCTGAGGTAGAGAATTCCAAAGATTCACCACCCTCTGAGTGAAGAAATTCCACCCTATCTCAGTTTTAAATGGCCTTTTAAATGAAACTTTAAGGAATACAATCCCAGTTTCCTCATAAGACAATCCCACCATCCCAGGGATTAGTCTGGTGACCCTCTGTTGCACTCCCTCTGTGGCAAGTATATCCTTCCTTAGATAAGGAAACCAAAACTGTACACAATACTCCAGCACGATCTCACCAAGGCTCTATACGATTGCAGCAAGACATCTTTACTTCTGTACTCATGACCCCTTGTGTTAAGGCCAACATACCATTTGCCTTCCTAATTGATTGCTGCACCTGCATGCGAGCTTTTAGTGTCTCATGAACAAGGACACCCAGGTCCCGTTGGACATCAACACTTCCCAACCTCTCACCATTTAAGAAATACTCTGTCTTTCTGCTTATTCTACCAAAGTGGATAACTTCACACTTATTCACATTATATTCCATCTGTCATTTCATTCACTAATCCTGTCCAAGTCCCCTGGAAACCTCCTTGTAACCTCCTCACAGCTCACATCCTTTACAATTGGCATATTCTTCTCCATGCTGCTATTTTAAACTTTCAGTGACTCAGATGGGGGTGTCCACCTGCATACCAGAGCTGATGACAAGCTGTTCATCTTGGCAAGACTGCGCACCAAGACCAAAATGAGTCAGTTCTTGGTCTGTGAGTTGCTGTTTGCTGATGACGCTGTGCTGACATCCCATAATGAAGTTCATTAACAGCAGCTTGTATATCGGTTCTCCCTGGCCTGCAACGAGTTTGGACTGACGATCAGCATCAGGAAGATCAAAGTTATGGGCCAGGCCGTAGAGACTCCACTTTCCATCAACATCGACAACCTCACTTTGGAGGTTGTCAACAGCTTTACAGACCTTGGATCAACAATCACCAGCAATCTGTCCCTTGATACTGAAATCAGCACCAGGATTGTCAATGCTGCAGCTGTCATGTCAAAGTTGAGAAGACGAGTGTGAACCAACAGCAAACTGATCGAAAATACAAAGCTCCGCGTGTAACAGGCTTGTGTTCTCAGCATCCTCCTTTAGAGTAGAGAAGCATCAACAACTTATACAAGCCAAGAAAAGCAGCTGAACAGCTTCCACCTCCGCTGTCTCAGATGGATATTGGGCATCTCCTGGCAGGACAGAGTGCCGAATGCGGAAGTACACCAGCGTGCAGGGATCTGCAGCATGTTTGCCCTCTTGAGTCAGCAGTGACTCTGTTGACTGGGTCATGTGTGCTGAATGGATGACGGTCGCTTTGCCAAAGACACGCTCTTTGGTGAGCTTGCTATCAGCACGAGACCAACAGGTCACCTACGTCTGTGATACAAGGACATCTGCAAAGCGAGATCTCAAGCTGACTGGGATTGGAGTCGATGCATGGGACGTCCTTCCTGCTGACTGGAATTCCTGGAGAAAGGCATTCAGGAAGACCATGGGAAAAGCAGAGGACAAAAGAAATGACCAGATGGTGGGAAAGAGAGCTCAGAGGAAGGAAAAATTATCAGTCGACCTCGGTCCAATGATATTCATCTGTACCAGCTGCGGAAGGGATTGTCACTCACGAGTCATCCTCTACAGCCACAACAAACGATGTTTCATACAGAAGTGACGTACACCCCGGGTGTCGCCCATCGTCTTCCAAGACGGACGGTTGCCTATTACAATTAAAACGACAGCTACAACTACAAGAGCGAGTCAGAGGCTGGGAACTCTGCCGTGACGAACTCAACTCTTGACTCGCCAAAGCCTGCCCACTATCTACAAGGCCTTCCTCTGATTTCAATTGTACGCACATTTGTGATCTGGCTCTGTAGCTTAGTTGGTTAAAGCACCTGTCCAGTAAACAGAAAATCTTGGGTTCAACTCCCAGCAGAGCCTTGTTTCACAGTAACAACATGCTTGAAAAGTTTCATTATTAACATTGACATTTGTGAACTTTAATTCAAAATACATGATGAATTTCAATGACATAAACAAACAGCCTTTGTGAAGGATATGAGTTTGGAATGGCTGTTCCTCCTTGTGCAGAATTTCAGTGCTGATACATCAAAGGTAACTTCTTTGACATAAATTTGTTCACAGTTCCATTCAACCTGGAAAACAGCTTGATATTAATCTCACTGAAGGAGAGTGTTTGTGTCATTATGTGTTGCTTTTAACCGAGACTGGGACATGACGCAAGTGGGAGGGTTTCTCTGAGGTTTGGAATATTTGTCAGTCAGGAACAAGAAAAATCAAAGGAACCAAATCAGAAAACCTATGTCTCATGTGGTTACAGAGAAACGGTGAGAAGATATTAAACTTTGTTGTATTTAATACAACTGTGTGAACTTTGATCTTTCCTGCCTTTTATAAACAGTATTTGAAGGGTCTCAGTAAAAATGTTCAGTGTTGATGAGAGTGGGGTCTGGCTGAGCAGCTGCATAATGTGACAGGGTCAGGACTGGATGCAAGAAGTTCTCTGACAGTCTCTCTCTGATGGGTTGGGTTGATTTTCAACTGGCAGCTGTTGCTGTTTTGATAATTCAAGTTCCCTCCACCAATTATTTTGGACAGACTGGGACATGACGCAAGTGGGAGGGTTTCTCTGAGGATGTAAAGGGTTAATGCTGAAGACAGTGGGATCAACCCCTCCCACAATCAGAGTGATGATGTAACAGTCACATGAGATGAGGTTTGGGAGGAGAGAGAGCAGCACCAAGGATGCTAGTTTAGGAGGCTTGATGAGTGTGTAGATAGTATTGTGTAAATTAGAAAAGAGTTCTTACTTCTTTCAGCAGGAAATGTGTCCAGAAAATATCGCGAAACTCACAATTTTATTATTCAGGAGTTGGAACACAGTGATATTAACTCCAAGTGACAGTAGTGGTTTCATTTAACAAAAGAAAAGTAGAGAATAATATTGCTCATTGATTGAAATCCCCCAGTGAGGAGACAGTTAAACAGGTGATCTGTTGGGGCATCCTTCCATCCAAGGTTTCGGCAGCATTTAATCTCCCTTTTTGGTGAAATTCTCTGTTTTTTGCATCTTTTTTTAATCCAGCTTTGATGGACCAGTGAAAAAACTGAAAAAAGTGAACAGATCCATCCTTTCTTTTCTTCCTTCTTCCCATCAGTTTCTCTTTTCTGTCCCAATTTAATCTGCTGTTTTATCCATTCCAATCATAATTCAACATTCCAATCAAATCTATTTGTTATTCCACAGTCTCTCTCCATGTGTTTTATTCTGTTGTATTCTCTCACAGTCTGTTTGATGATCAATTTTACATCTCACTCTGTTCTGGTGAAGATCAGAAGCAGTGTTATCTGTTTGCAACACCCGACAAGTCGGCCTGAGGCTGTGTCTCATAGATAATGTGGAGTTAGGAACATAGGAACATAGGAGCAGGAGTCGGCCATTCAGCCCATCAAGCCTACCCCACCATTCAATATGATCATGGCTGATCATCCACTTCAATGCCCTTTTTCCAACACTTTCCTCATATTCCCTGATGTCATTTGTATTTAGAAATCTATCAATCTCTGCTTTAAACATACTCAATGACTGAGCTTCCACAGCCCTCTGGGTTACAGAATTCCAAAGATTCACAACCCTCTGAGTAACAACATTTCTCCTCATCTCTGTCCTAAGTGGCTTGCCCCTTATTTTGAAATTGCGTCCCCTGGTTCTCGACTCCCCAACCAGGGGAAACATGTTAGCTGCATCTACCCTGACTGTCCTTTAAATATTTTGTAGGTTTCAATGAGATCACCTCTCATTCTTCAAAACTCTAGAGAATACAGCCCCAGTTTCCCCAATCTCTCTTCATAGGACAGTCCCACCATCCCAGGAACAAGTCTGATGAACCTTCTTTGCACTCCATCTATGGCAATAATATCCTTCCTGAGGTAAGGCGACCAAAGCTGCACACAGTACTCCAAGTGCAGTCTAACCAAGGTTCTATACAATTGAAGCAAGAATTCACTACCCCTGTACTCAAATCCTCTTGCGATAAAGGCTAACATACTATTCGCCTTCCTAATTGCTTGCTGCACCTGCATGTTAGCTGTCAGTGACTTATTGACATGGATACCAGGTCACCCTTATATTCTATACCTCAGTTATTGACCTGTACTGCTACTTCAGGGATCTGTGGACATTCACTCCAACGTCCCTCACTTCCTCTACACCGTTCAGTGTTCTCCCATTAATTGTGTATTCCTTTGCCTTTTTTGACGCCTGCTCTCGCTGTTCCCTGCTCTCCGAGTGAACTCTTGCTCCCTCTCTCTCCTGGGCTCTTTATGCTCCACTCTGCTCTCACTGTTTCCTGCTCTCTTAATGTATCAAGATTTGTTTGCCTTGTGTTTAATTTAAAATATGGATTAACTGTATTTTACAGTTGTAGGTTTTATTTGGTAGTCCTGTGCAAGTTGTGGATTGGTATTTAATATTTAGCTCTGTGAAAACGATTGTGAATGAAAATATAACTTTCAATCTTATACATGGGCTGGTCTGCAAGCTCCAAGTCCTTCATTTTGTAGTAATGGAATTGATACTGTATCTTTCAGTCTTAATCTCTGTGGGATTTTTGAACTGGTATGTAATGCATAACTTGGTCTAACGTCTGGTGTACATTATTGGGATTCATAGGATCATAGGAAATAGGGGCATTAGGTCATTGAGCCCATCAAGCCTGCTCCAACATTCAAACAGATCGTGACTGATCATCTACCTCTACGCCATTTTTCCCTGCTATCACCATATCCGTTGATCTTGTTAGTATTTAGAAATCTATCGATTTATATCTTGAATATGTTCAATGATTGATCTTCCACAGCCCTCTGGGATAAAGAATTCGACAGATTTCTCACCCTCTGAGTAAAGAAATTCCTGCTCATCTCAGTCTCAAATGGCCTGCCCTTATTCTGAGACTGTGTCCCCTTGTTCTAGACTCACTAGACAGAGGAAACATCCTATCCATATCTACCCTGTGACACCCTGTAAGAACTTTGTCTGTTTCAATGAGATCACCTCTCATTCTTCAAAACTCCAGAGAATTTCGGCCCAGTTTCTGCAGTCTTTCATCATCAGACAATCCCACCATCCAAGGGGATGAGACCGGTGAATCTCTGTTGCACTCCTTCTGTGACAAGTCTATCCTTCCTTAGATAAGGAAACCAAAATTGTACAGAATACTCCAGGTGCGGTCTCATCCAGACTTCATACATCTTTACTCATGTACCCAAATACGCTTTCAATGAAGCCAACATACCATTTGCCTTCCTGATTGCTTGCTGCACCTGCATACTAGCTTTTAGTCTCATGAACAAGGACACCCAGGTGCCTTTGGACATCGACACTTCCCAGCCTCTCACCATTTAAGAAATACTCTTTCTGTTCATTCCACCAAAGTGGAGAACTTCACACTTATTTACATTTTATTCCATCTGCCATGTTCTTGCCCATTCATTTAACCTGTCCAAATCCCCTTGAAGCCTCCTTGCATTCATTCTGTACCTTTCAACCAGGTAAATTTTGTCTGTTCTATTTCAGATGTTATATTTAAAATGTAACCATGGTGACAGAGTTTATTTAGATCTGATAGTGAGTTTGTTTTTGGACTGTGATTGATGTATCAACCTGTCAGCTGTATTGAATTGGAGTGAAATGGAAACAACTTCTGTCTCTCCTGTTGTTGTTTGACTGTTGGATTGAAAATGTGTCTCTTGACTTTGGGATCAGTGTCTGTCTGACTACTTCTTTTGTTTGCTCCAGTGGAACTAATGAGCTGGCAGTATCTCTGTGCTTTGGGAGTGATCCTGTACCGACTGTGTGTTGGAACGAGATCACTTTCCTTGTGTCCAAGAATCACCACATCCATTCAGGTTCCTTCGTGTATTTTCCTGCAGGAATGAAAGAACTGGTGAGGTAGAAGATACAAAAGCGATCAATGTAATCGTCCCAATAATAATCATTATGAACAATCACAAAATGAAAACCAGGAACACAAACAGTTTCAGTGTCTCACTCCACTGCAGTACTGCAGCATTCAGCTTCTGTTTACCAGGTGTTTGCAGAGGTTTTCCAAACACTCCCCGATTCCACCTCAACTTCCCGCCACTCAATGCTAATCTCTGAGCACATCTGCGGACACACTCCCAAAGCAGTGGCTGCTGGAAGCAGATGCTGTTTGTTCCCTTCCCCCGGGCCCGGGAAGTCTCCATTAGCAGCTGATTTAAAGCATCTGCCCCTGATTGAGTGAATGGCCTCACAGACTGGGTTGGGGAAAGACTGCGCATGCGCTCCACTCCTCATTGTGACGTCCCACTGGGGCGGGGCTGGATCTCGCGTGCGCAGATCTTTGCAGCAATTCAGCATTCAAACATCAATGGGAACTTTCCCCATTTCACCCTCATCAAAGTCCCAAAGAAAGTGAAGAGGGGCTTGGACTGGAGGGAGGGAGGGGCG
This sequence comes from Heterodontus francisci, assembly GCF_036365525.1. NCBI lineage: Eukaryota > Metazoa > Chordata > Chondrichthyes > Heterodontiformes > Heterodontidae > Heterodontus > Heterodontus francisci. The sequence goes on along the minus strand of NW_027141441.1, from coordinate 6,116,256 downwards.
GGGTAGGGGGAACCTAGAACCCAGAAAGCTGCCCACTTGCCCCATTTTGATGCTCAATTTGCGGTCATTCCCTGCAGGGGGTTTGTTATTATTGAGCCCCTCCTGGTAAAACAATCCGATAGAAAGAGGGGAGAAAGGAGGGAGCCGGTGTGTTTGCTGGGACCTTGCAGAATTCATTTTAGCAGCAATAGTCCCGGGTTATATTAACCCGAGTGAAACACGCTGTCAGTGAGAGGGAAACCGAACGGCCCTTTTCATCTTTTCATTGGAAACAAAGTAGAGCCGGAAGTGCGGCGAGCAGAGCAGACACACAAGCTCAATGACAGGAGAGCTCGGCCGTCCCTGAGTTTCAGCTCCCGGCTCTTACATTTCTTCATCCACACTGTCTTTACTGTGGATGTTCAGGGGTTCCTTGTCGGATCTGAGGACTGTATCCATTAAACATTCTGAGTCAGGGGATCCATACACTCTCTGTTACCAAGATTTATGGGCAGGAATGTTTCAAAACTTTGTCTATTAAATCATTGTATTATTCACAGAACTAATGAGGCAATCGGTTCATTATTCAGGCCTTGAACTTGGTTTGGGTAGACCGAAAACTGAGAGGTTCAGCACCTTTCCAGTTCTTCACTAATATAACTGATTTTTTTTGATGAAGTAACAGAAAAGGTTGATGAAGGGAAAGCAATGGATGTTGTCTATATGGATTTTAAGAAAGCGTTTGACAAACTACCACATAAAAGACTGGGTAACAAAACTGAGGCTCCTGGAATAGGAGGGTCAGTATCTGCTTGGATTTAAAAATGGATGAAATATCAAGAAAAGCGAGTTGTGATATTTGGTTGTTTTTCAGAATGGAAGATGGTGAACAGTGATGTCCACAAGGGTCAGTGTCAGGACCACCATATATATAAATGACTTGAATATTGGAATCACAGAATCACAGACTTGTGACTACACAGAAGGAGGCCATTTGGCCCATCGTCTCTGCACTGACTCTCCAAATGAGCAATTCACCTCATGTCACTTCCCCGTCTTCTCCCCATAATCCTGCACATTCTTCCTTTTCAGATAACAGTCTAATTCCCCTTTGAATTCTTCAATTGAACCTGCCTCCATCACATTCTCAGGCAGTTCATACTTTAACCACTCGCTGTGTGAAAAAGTTTTTCCTCATGTCGCTTTTGCTTCTTTTACCAATGACTTTAACTCTGTGCCCTCTCGTTCTCGATCCTTTCACAAGTGGGAACAGTTTCTCCCTATCCACTCTGTCCACACCCCTCATCATTTTGAATACCACTATGAAATCTCCTCTTAGCCTTCTTTTCTCCAAGGAAAACAGTCCTAACTTCTCCAATCTATCTTCATAACTGAAGTTCCTCATCCCTGGAACCATTCTCATGAACCTCTTCCATAATCTCTCCAATGCCTTCACATCTTTCCTAAAGTGTGGCACCCAGAACTGGACGCAGTTCTTCAGCTGAGGCTAGTGTCTTAGACAAGTTCAACATGACCTACTTGTTCTTGTACTCTATGCCTCTATCACTAAAGCCGAGGATACTGTATGCTTTATTAACCACTCTCTCAACCAATAACGTATAACCCCAGGTCCCACTGCTCCTGCACCCCCTTTAGAATTGTACCCTTTATTCTATATTGTCACTCCATGTTCTTCCTACCGAAATGAATCAATTCACATTTCTCTGCATTGAACTTCACCTGTCATCTGTCCTCCCATTCCACCAACTTGTCTCTGTCCTTTTGAAGTTCTACACTATCATCCTTACAGTTCACAATGCTTCCAATTTTCGTATCATCCATAAACTTTGAAATTCTACCCTGTACACCAAGGTCTAGGTCATTAATATATATCAGGAAAGGCAAGGGTCCCAACACTGACTCCTGGGGAACTCCACTACAAACCTTCCTCTAGCCCGAAGAACGTCCATTGCTCACTACTCTTTGTTTCCTGTCACTCAGCCAATTCCATATCCATGTTACTGTTGTCCCTTTTATTCCATGAGTTATAACTTTGTTCACAAGTCTGTTGTGTTGCATTGTATCAAATTCCTTTTGAAAGTCAATAAAAGCAAAATACTGCAGATGCTAGAAATCTGAAATATAAACAGAAAGTGCTGGAAATACTCAGCAGGTCTGGCTGCATCTGTGGAGAGAGAAACAGAGTTAATGTTTCAGATCAGTGACCATTCAGATGCTGCCAGACCTCTTGAAAGTCCATGTACACCACATCAACAGCATTGCCCTCATCATCCCTCTCTGTTACCTCATCAAAAAACTCCAGCAGGACAGTTAAACATAACTTTCCCTTAAGAAATCCATGCTGGCTTTCTTGAATTAACCCACATTTGTCCATGGGGCGATTAATTTTGTCCCGAATTATTCTTTCGAGAAGAGTGTGAGACGAGGTGAGTTGCTTTAGCAGAGAGCCAGCATGGGTTCTTCAGGCCGAATGGCCTCCTTCTGTGCTTTAGCCATTCTATGATTGTATGATTCTAGCAGCAACTGTTGGTGGAGAGGCAGTGATGCAGGAATGGGTTGACAGAAAGGGGAAAGTCTGGGCTGGTGTGTATTTGCAGCATTTGCAGCTTGTGTTCGGGTTTGAATAAAGGTGATTTGGAAGCTGTGTTCCAAATTGAAGTGTTTATTGGAAGCCTGAAGTTGATGTGAATGAAGAATAAAATGTGTTAAGATGAAGCGTGGTGAAAGAAACAAAGTTAATGTGAGCTAAGGAAACAGAGCTGAACTGTTAACTGTTTCTCTCTGCACAGATGCTGCCAGACCTACTGAGCATTTCCAGCATTTTCTGTTTTTATTACAGCAACACCTTTGATCAGCAGTAGCGGTGATAGTGCGAGCCTGGGGGCAGCCAGGAAGGTACGTTTCACTATAAAGTAATTACCTGGCGATTCGGCGGACGCGGACACGGGGACTGCTGGGTAAGTGAACTTATATATTCGGGCAGTGGCTAAACCCAAAACACTACACGTGTAGTGTCTCCCACCCACCCTCCTCCTCCAACCAAAAAAAAGGACTTTTGTGTGGAGGGTTTGGTAAGGTCAAGTTTTCCTTTATATTTTTTAATTCCCTGTTGTCAATTTAGAGCAGAGGGGATGGAAGCTAGGGCAGTTGCATGTTCCTCTTGCAGGATGTGGGAGGTAAGGGTCACCACTTGTGTCCCTGCTGACTTCACCTGTGAGAAGTGCACCCAACTCCAGCTCCTCACAGACCACGTTAGGGAACTGGAGCTGGAGCTGGATGAACTTCGGATCATGCGGGAGGCAGAGGGCATGATAGAGAGCAGTTATAGGGAAGTACTGACACCTAAGTCACAGGATAAATGTAGCTGGGTGACCGTCAGGGGAGGGAAAGGGAATAGGCACACAGTGCAGGGATCCCCTGTGGCCGTTCCCCTCAATAATAAGTATACCGTTTTGGATATGGGGGTGGCGGGGGACCTACCAGGGGAAAGCCACAGCGGCCAGGTCTCTGGCACTGAGCCTGGCTCTGCGGCTCAGAAGGGAAGGGTGGAGAATAGGAGAGCGATAGTGATAGGAGATTCAATGGTTAGAGGAACAGACAGGAGATTCTGTGGTCGCGAACGAGACTCCTGGATGGTATGTTGCCTCCTGGGTGCCAGGGTCAGGGATGTCTCAGATTGAGTCTACAGGATTCTTAAGGGGGAGGGGGAGCAGCCAGAAGTCGTGGTACATATCGGCACCAATGACATAGCTGGGAAAAGGGATGAGGACCTGAAAAGCGAATATAGGAGTTCGGTTGGAAGTTAAAAGGCAGGACGAGCCGAGTAGTAATCTCAGGATTGATACCGGTGCCACGTGCTAGTGAGGCTAGAAACAGAGAGCGAGTGCAGCTGAACACGTGGCTACAGAGCTGGTGTAGCAGGGAGGGCTTCAGTTATGTGGATCATTGGGATACCTTCTGGGGAAGGTGGGACCTGTACAAGAAGGACGGGTTGCATCTGAACTGGAGGGGCACCAATATCCTGGGCGGGAGGTTTGCTAGATCTCTTCGGGCGGGTTTAAACTAGTTTGGCAGGGGGATGGGAACCGGAGCTATGGATCAGTGGATGGGGTAGCTGTTGAACAGGCAGATACCGAGTGCAGAGAGTCTGTGAACAAGGTTAGACAGTTGACAGGGCAAAGTTTCAGCCAGTATGATGGGTTGAAGTGTGTCTATTTTAATGCAAGAAGTGTCAGGAATAAGGGTGATGAACTTAGAGCATGGATCAGTACTTCGAGCTACGATGTTGTGGCCATTACGGACACTTGGAGATCACAGGGGCAGGAATGGATGTTGGATGTTCCGGGGTTTAGATGTTCCAAAAGGAATAGGGAGGGAGGAAAAAGAAGTGGGAGAGTGGCATTGTTAATCAGGGATAGTATCACAGCTGCAGAAAGGTAGGTCATCGAGGAGGGTTTGTCTACTGAGTCATTATGGGTGGAAGTCAGAAACAGGAAAGGAGCAGTCACTTTATTGGGAGTTTTCAATAGACCCCCCAATAACAACAGAGACACGGAGGAACAGATTGGGAGGCAGATTTTGGAAAGGTGCAGAAGTAACAGGGTTGTTGTCATGGGTGACTTCAACTTCCCTAATATTGATTGGAACCTCCTTAGTGCAAATAGTTTGGATGGAGCAGTTTTTGTCAGGTGTGTCCAGGAAGGTTTCCTGACTCAATATGTAGATTTTTTTTATTTATTTCCAAAATATACTTTATTCATAAAGATCTGTAAAAATTACATTGCCAAACAGTTTCCAAACAGCACCAAAAAATACAAACATTGACAGGGGGATCAGTTTCCTTCAATACTGTCATGAGTTTCTTCCCAACCCTTCCGTTTCACAACTGTCATGTCAATTACAGTTTTACATTTACACCAATTGAGAATATTAACGATACAGTTCGAGGGATTTCCCATGGATCCAGCCCCTCAGTCCAGCTTGGTGGGGGAACCAGACACTGTGGTCTTTCCCCATTGAACCTTTGCTGCGGCTGCCCCAAGCTTTAGTGCGATACTCAGCACGTAGTCCTGGACCTTGGAATGTGCCAGTCTGCAACATTCGGTGGTGGACAACTCTTTGCGCTGGAAGACCAGCAAGTTTCGGGCAGACCAAAGGGCGTCTTCCACCGAATTGATAGTCCTACAGCAGCAGTAGATGTTTGTCTCGGTGTGCGTCCCTGGGAACAGCCCGTGGAGCACAGACTCCTGTGTGACAGAGCTGCTTGGGATGAACCTTGACAAAAACCACTGCATCTCTTTCCACACCTGCTTTGCAAAGGCACATTCCAGGAGGAGGTGGGCGACCGTCTCTTCCCCACCACAGCCAACGCGAGGGCACTGTGCGGAGGGGGCGAGACTTCGGGTGTGCATGAAGGATCTGACGGGGAGGGCCCTTCTCACCACCAGCCAAGCTACAACTTGGTGCTTGTTTGAAAGTTCTGGTGATGAGGCATTCCGCCAAATGACTTTGACGGTCTGCTCGGGGAACCATCCGACAGGATCCACCGTTTCCTTTTCCCGTAGGGCCTTGAGGACATTCCGTGCAGACCACTGCCTGATGGACCGGTGGTCAAAGGTGTTTCCCCGCAGAAACTGCTCCACGAAGGATAGGTGGTACGGCGCCGCCCAACTACATGGAGCGTTCCGCGGCAATGTGACCAGGACCATCCTTCGCAACACCGGGGACAGATAGAAACTCAGCACGTAGTGACACTTGGAGTTTGCGTACTGGGGATCCATGGGATTATTCATTTTGTCCCGAATTATTCTTTCGAGAAGTTTTCCCACCTCCAAAATTGAACTGACTAGGGAGTGAAATGAGGTGAGTTGCTCTAACAGAGAGCCAGCACGGGTTCGACAGGCTGTATGGCCTCCTCCTGTGCTGTAGCCATTCTGTGATTGTATGATTCTAGCAACAACTGTTGGTGGAGAGGCAGTGATGCAGGAATGGGTTGACAGAAAGGGGAAAGTCTGGGCTGGTGTGTGTTCGGGTTTGTGAATAAAGGTGATTTGGAAGCTGTGTTCCAAATTGAAGTGTTTACTGGAAGCAAGAAGTTGATGTAAATAAAGAGTAAAACGTGTTAAGATGAAGTGTGGTGTGATTGTGGGCAGCAGTAAATATAGTGCTGGTGAATTATTTGTGTCAATAAACTTCCACTGCGCCCTCTGCTGCAGGCTGCTGTTTATATCCAGCTGTGTATTCGTGCTGTGTGTTAACTAGATAAATGTTTGTTTCAACGCTGTTGAAAAAGCAATAGCATTGCACTCAAACAGTCCCAGACACAGCAACACACGTACAAAAGCAAAATACTGCAGATGCTGGAAAATTGAAACATAAACAGAAAATGCTTGAAATAATCAGCAGGTCTGGCAGCATCTGTGGAGAGAGAACAAAGTTAATGTGAGCTAAGGAAACAGAGCTGAACTGTTAACTGTTTCTCTCTGCACAGATGCTGCCAGACCTACTGAGCATTTCCAGCATTTTCTGTTTTTATTACAGCAACACAGGTGTTGGGAGGCTCAGCCTGGCTACACAATGTTACAAGGACGCTGAGTAACACCATCGACAACGGGATAGAGAGAAAAACACACAGAAAACCAAGAATAGACTGTGAGGAAGCAAAAGTGAGGGACAGAGAGAGAGGCAACGAGACTGAAATGGAGAAACAAGGCATTTGTATGATTGTGTTCTCCCTGTTATCTAAAGGTATTTCCTGTTGTGTAAATATGTTTTCTGTTGTGTAAAGATGTACCCTGTTGTTGTGTAAAGGTTTTCCCTGTTATTGTTTTATTTTCTGTGACTGACCGTCTCCTCACTGTGACCATTTGTCCTGGTTTTATTGTGGCCAACATCACCATCTGGTGGTGGAGAGGAGGCTCTGCAGGAAGGGGTTGACAAAGTGGGAGAGACTCGGCTGGTCCGTGTTTGCAGCTTGTGCTCGTGTGAGCAAAAGTGATTTGTTACTGATTGATGTGTTCACTGAAAAGAAGAAGCTGATTGCAATAGAGAGCCTTTGGAAGCATCTTGTTATTATGGCTAAAATACTTGATGTTTTGAAAGTGAACTGTTTGTATTGTTACCAAACATAAATCGCAGAGAATGTTTTCGATCCATCGACCTCTGTGTTATGGGCCCAGCACGCTTCCCCTGCAGCACTCTGCTGACTACTGTTTTCAATTTCAGCTGCCCGTTAGTGAAATATGTTCATTCCCCAATGTTTTTATAAAAATAGGATTGGAGTCGGATTTCTCAAGAATCCCGGAATCAGCAACACACGTGCTGACGGACTCACCCTCACTGCCCAATGACACAAGGACACAGAGTAACAGCACCGACAATGAGGCAGGCAGAGAAAGACACACAGAAAACCAGGAAGATATTATCAGGATCCAGAAATGAACAGACAGAGAAAGGTACTGAGCAAACCAGCAAGAGACAGCGAGATAAAAGCAAAATACTGCGGATACGGGAAACCTGAAATAAAAACAATAAATGCTGGAACCACTCAGCAGGTCTGGCAGCATCTGTGGAAAGAGAAGCAGAGTTAACGTTTCGGGTCAGTGACCCTTCATCAAGGAGGCGAGGACAAATAGTATGGGAAGCAACAACTAATTTTTAGTAAAAAATGGGTGTAAGAATTGCTTCCATTAATGTGCGTAGCATTAAATCTACTACGCGATGTGTTTCAACCTTGGATTACCTTGCCAAGGTCAAAGCTGACCTACTGTTTCTGCAGGAGTGTGGAATACCACACCTCAGCACCTACAGGCAGTGGTCGCGATGGTGGTCCCACGGGCCATCGATCTGGTCGGGGGGTAATGACTGCCGTTCCTCCGGCCTGGGTATTCTGCTGCGGGGAGGTAACTTCACCATCTCCGAAGTTAAGGAGGTGGTGGGCGTCCGCCTCCTCGTAGCAGACGTGATGCACAACAACGCTCCGCTCCGGTTGATCAACGTGTCCGCCCGGTACAACGCAGCGAGCGGCTGACCGTCTTCCAGCAGCTCCCACTGCTGCTGGCGACGTCCAGGCCGGTCATCCTAGGCGGTGACTTCAACTGCATCATCTGGAGATCTAAAATGGACCAGGGCGGGAGGGACACGATGTTCAAACCTCTGGACAAGGGCGGGAAAAACGTACCCAACGTCGCCCTCATCCTGATGTCACCTTCGTGTGCAGCTGCACCAAGCTGTGTGTGGAGCCCCAGTACACAAACACCAAGTGTCACTATGTGCTGAGGTTTTGCGAAGGATGGGTCTGGTCACATTGCCGCGGATCGCTTCATCCAGTTGGACCATACCGTACCGGCTATCCTTCGTGGGAATGTTTCTGCGGGAAAACACCTTTGACCACCAATCCATCAGGCAGTGGGCTGCACGGAATGTCCTCAAGGCCCTACGGGAAAAGGAGATGGTGGATCCGGTCGGATGGTTCCCTGAGCAGACTGCCAAAGTCATTTGGCAGAATGCCTCATCACCAGAACTTTCAAACAAGCACCAAGATGTAGCTTGGCTGGTGGTAAGAAGAGCCCTTCCTGTCAGATCCTTCCTGCATGCCCGAAGTCTCGCCCCCTCCACACGCGGCCCTCGAGGTGGCTGCGGTGGGGAAGAGACAGTTGCCCACCTCCTTCTGGAATGTGTCTTTGCAAAGCAGGTGTGGAAAGAGATGCAGTGGTTTTTGTCGAGGTTCATCCCAAGCAGCTCTGTTACACAGGAGTCTGTGCTCTACGGGCTGTTCCCAGGGATGCACACCGAGATAAACATTAACTGCTGCTGGAGGACCATCAATTTGGTGATAGACACTCTTTGGTCTGCCCGAAACTTGCTGGTCTTGCAGCGCAAAGAGTTGTCCACGACCGAGTTTTGCAGACTGGCACATTCCAAGGTCCAGGACTACGTGCTGAGGGACGCACTAAAGCTTGGGGTAGCCACTGCAAAGGCTCAATGGGGAAAGACCACTGTGTAAGGTCCCCCCGCATTAGTGAACTGGGCAGCTGGACCCATTGGAAACCCCTCGTGCTGTATACACCAGATATGGGTTTGCTGTAAAATGTCCATGTCAGGTAAAATGGAGTGGAAGGGTTGTGAGGCAACTCACTCCTGTATTGAAGAAAACTGATTTCCTTTGCACTTTTTGGAATGTCAACTTGGTGCTGTTTTGAACTGTTGTATAATGCATTTTTTACAGATTTATATGAAGAAAGCATATTTTTAGGAATAAAATCCTGGGGATTCATATGCATAGTTCTTTGACGGTGGCAGGACACATTGAGAAAATAGTTAGCAAAGCATATGGGATCTTGGGCTTCATAAATAGAGGTACTGAGTACAAAAGTAGGGAAGTTATGCTGAACCTGTATAAATCTCTAGTTGGGCCACAACCAGAGAATTGCATCCAGTTCTAGTCAACACACGTTTGGAGGGATGTGAGTGTCCTTGAGAGGGTGGAGAAGATTTATCAGAATGGTTCCAGACATGAGGGATTTTAGCTGTGAGGTTAGGTTGGAGAAGCTGGGGTTGTTCTCCTTGGAGCAAAGGAGATTGAGGGGAGATTTGATAGACATGTACAAGATTATAATAAATATGACAGGTTTAGATAACTTACAGGGCGATGGGGATAGAGCGGGAGAATGGGACTGAATGGATTGATTTACATGGGCTTGATGGGCAAAATGGGTTCCTGTACTGTAGTGACTCCATGACTCAATGACTCTCTCTCCTTCTCTCTCTCTCTCTCTCTCTGTCTATCGCTTTACCTCTCTCTGCCTCTCTCTCTCTATCTGTCTTTAGCTGGTCCTCTAACTTTCTATCGCACTCTCTCTCTCTTTTTTTTTCACTCTCTCTCTCTCCATTACACACATATTTGTCAATCACATGTCAAAGAAGGAAGCGTAATGAAGGAATGTCTGCGCCCTTGAAAATGTTTCCAGCAGAATAGTTAAATGTTTAAAGTTTCTGTAGGGAGTTTGACCTGAGATGGTGAGACACAAGGATGTGAGGTTATTAAAGTCTTCACCAAATGTAATAGGGAAAAATTTTCCTCACTGGTGAACCCAAAGGAACAAATATGGCACAAGAATGAGAAAAGTCAGAGGATTGAGAAACATCCAATGGTTCTTCACATCTACAAGTCAGCAGACACACAGAAATACAGCAGGTTGAGAGTTCAGATCCAGTGATCGACTGGACAAATATCGAGCCAGTGCTTTTTTCTTTATAAACCTGACATCTGTCCACTTGGCTATTGCACCTCATCTCGATGTATCTGATAATACTGATACTATTTGTATTCCACAGTTGCTTTGAAATCACAGGCAATATAAATGGATTGGGAATGTCAATGGTCAGAAACCATTAATGGATTGGGATAGTCAATGGACTGGAAAATATCAGTGGATTGAGAAATTCTATAGACTGAGTTATATCAATGGATTGGGACAGTTCAGTACATTGTGAAACATCAATGGATTAGGAAACAGGAATTAAAGGGACAGATGGAGTTCAACCTGGAAAAGTGTGAAGTGATTCATTTTGGAAGGTCGAATTTGAATGCAGAATACAGGCTTAAAGACAGGATGCTTGGTAGTGTGGAGGAACAGAGGGATCTTGGGGTCCATGTCCATAGATCGCTCAAAGTTGCCACCCAAGTTGATAGGGTTGTTAAGAAGGCATATGGTGTGTTGGCTTTCATTGACAGGGGGATTGAGTTTAAGAGCCGCGAGGTTATGCTGCAGCTCTATAAAGCCCTGGTTCGACCACACTTGGAATATTGTGTTCAGTTCTGGTCGCCTCACTCTAGGAAGGATGTGGAAGCTTTAGATAAGGTGCAGAGGAGATTTACCAGGATGCTGCCTGGACTGGAGGGTACGTTTTAAGAATAAAGGTTGAGGGTGCTAGGGCTTTACTCATTGGAACGAAGAAGGATGAGAGGTGACTTGATAGAGGGGTACAAGATGATGAGAGGCATAGATAGAGTGGATAGCCAGAGACTTTTTCCCAGGGCAGAAAGGGCTATCACCAGGGGACATAATTTTAAGGTGATGGAGGAAGGTTTCGGGGAGATGTCAGAGGTAGGTTCTTTACACAGAGAGTGGTGGGTGCGTGGAATGCACTGCCAGCGGTGGTAGTAGAAGCAGATACATTAGGGACATTTAAGCGACTCTTGGATAGGTACTGGATGATAGTAGAATGAAGGGTATGTAGGTAGTTTGATCTGAGAGTAGGTTAAAGGTTCGGCACAACATCGTGGGCCGACGGGCCTGTACTGTGCTGTACTGTTCTATGTTCTATGTTTCAGATGAAAGGATTGCATTAATCAATGGATTAGAATGTGAAGAGGCAGGAGAAAATGATGCCATTTTAAGTAGGGGGCCGGGGGTTAGTAGAAACAGACCAGGGCTATTTTACTCTCTATCTCACTCCTTTCTTCTATCTGGCTCATTATCACATCCTCTCTCTCTCAGAGCGGTGGGAATCACTGGAACCCACACTTGCTGCTCAGATTGTTTGGTTCCGGGAAAATACAAGATCCACATCAGATTCACAGGAAGGATAAATGTGATTCAGAGCCAATCATATTCCTTTTGGTGATGTGTGCTCAGCCTTGTTATATCAGCAAAGGCAGCAGGAAATGCAAATCCTGAAGAGTTTTGATAGAGTGAAGAAGGAGAAAGTGTTGCCAGTGTCAGAAGGGTCAGGAACCAGAGGAAACACATTTAAAGTAATTGACAAAAGAATTCGAGTTGTGATGAGGAGATTGTTTTTTCCGCAGTGTGTTGTTCTGGTCTGGAATGCAATCCTGAAAGCAGATTCAATGTTAACTCTGAATGGAATTGGATATATACCTGACATGGAAAATCTAACAGGGCAATGGGGGAAAGGACAGGAGTGCGGGATGTGGGATTAGATTAGATTAGAGATACAGCACTGAAACAGGCCCTTCGGCCCACCGAGTCTGTGCCGAACATCAACCACCCATTTATACTAATCCTACATTGCTACCAAACATCCCCACCTGTCCCTATATTTCCCGACCACCTACCGACATAAGTGACAATTTATAATGGCCAATTTACCTATCAACCTGCAAGTCTTTTTGGCTTGTGGGAGGAAACCGGAGCACCCGGAGAAAACCCACGCAGACACAGGGAGAACTTGCAAACTCCACACAGGCAGTACCTGGAATCGAAGCCGGGTCCCTGGAGCTGTGAGGCTGCGGTGCTAACCACTGCGCCACTGTGCCGCCCTTAATAAAATAGCTCTGTTAAATATCAAGCCAATGCACAGTAAAAAGGTTCAGTGCTTGGACCTCAGTTATTTTCACTCTGTCAATGGCGGAGAAGGCTCGAGGAACCATGTGGCTACTCCTCATGTTCTTCCCAGTGTCCAGAATAAAGTGTAACATGACACTGATTTCCAGATGGCCGACACAAATGCAATGCACATCTTTTCCGGAAACATCACATTTAAAGTGAGAAACTAATCATAAGGCACGGACGGGGATTGAACCCGTAATCTTCAGTTTACGAGACTGACGCCTTACCACTTGGCCACCATGCCTTTTATTGATGGACACTTGAGGCTCCAGAGGAGGATTTGTGATTCTTCTTCAATTTGGTTGAAACAGCATCGATAAACATGCACAGAAATAAAGAGGGATTGTGGAATGGGTAACAGATCAGCCTCATTTACATCATCAGCATCATGAAATCTTCATTCAGACGTTCCATTCCCATCCTCAGCTTTTCTCACATCTGTACAATAATATAAGAGTGGACATTGGGTTGTTACTGGGCAGATTATATAAATAGACTATGTGCATCATCACAGGAAGTGATGTAATATAATCTGTGTGGCACCTCATGGAGAGTTGTCGATGAAACCTTCAATGCAAGGTGTGTGGAGTAAACTCAGGTTATTTTAACCGTCAGATTCTTATAAATTCTGTACTAAGCCTTGACAGATATCAGAATATTATATGGGGGGCACAGTAAACCAAAGCGAAGATGGAGAAATCTTTGCCTGCACCTTTGAAAAGGTCACTGGACTGAACCAAGCCGAGGAGTGGCCGAGATGGTTCCAGAGGTTTGCAAGGTATCGTACTGCATCGGGTCTCGTGCAGAAGCCAGACATGGAACAGGTCAGTACGCTATTGTCTGCAATGGAGGGAGTGTGCTGGCAACATCCTCATGAAGAACAGAAGGCTACATGTGAAGAAGTTATTAAGGCACTCAAGACATATTTTAATTGAGGAAAAAAATGTCATCGTGGAGCCAAAGTTAAAACGCTGCATTTGCTGACAACGCAACCACCAGGTGACGCTGTACTAGCACATGCGCAAATGCAGCCTCTTCCACTGAAACGTCACTGTCTGTGACATTCAGGCAGCTGCCAGGATTAAAGATGGAGCTACTCAATTTATCACAGAAAACAACTTCGACCCAAAAATCCCCTCAAAGTTTGCCATCGCCGCCTCCGTCCCACCCCAACAGTCCCCCGCTACCTCTTGCGCATTCGCGTTATACAGTACCAAGTCATCTTAATTCACCTAAAGTGAATTACTTTAGGAGCAGTGACTGTCGTTTCATAAGCAAATACGGCACATATCTACACAATGGACATGTTTTGGTTGATACTCGGAGAACGTTGCGCTGTTTGAAGTCTCATTAGAAGGACAGCACCTCTGATAGTGCTGCACACCCTCTGTAATTCAGTGAGGTTTCATAGAGTCATAGAGTTATACAGCACAGAAACAGGCCCTTCGGTCATCATGTCCGTGCCGGCCATCAAGTACCTATCTATTCTAATTCCATTTTCCAGCACGTGGCCGTAGCCTTGTATTCTGTGGCGTTTTGAGTGCTCATCTAGATACTTCTTAAATGTTGTGAGGGTTCCTGCCTCTACCACTCCTTCAGGCAATGTGTTCCAGATTCCAACCACCCTCGAGGTGAAACATTTTTTCCTCAAATCCCCGCTAAACAGTGCCATCCCATTCTCTGGACAATCATTCCCCACTTCCCCCCATCCCACTCTCTGACTGCTCACTCCCCGCTTCACCCACCACCACCCCCATCCTGCTCTCTGGCCGCTCACACTCCAGGCCATGGGCTCTGCCGCTTCCCTCCTCTCGGCCACTCACTCCAACATTGCCCCATCACCCCTCGAGGCTCGCCTTGCTTTACCGGGTGGTGCGGTGAAGAATGATCGAATATTGGAGCGAGAGGCCGAGAGGAGGGAAGCAGCATGGCTTAGAGCTAGTGTCTGGAGGGACGTGGGGGTGAAGTGGGCCGTGAGTGGACGGAGAGAGGGCAGTGCGGGGGTGGGGGGGTAGCAAGTGGCCGGAGGGCGGGGGAGCGGGGTAGCGAGGAGCGGGCAGCGAGCGGCCAGGAGTGAGTGGCTGAGAGGGGGGTAGTGAGTTTTCCCGCGCATGCGCCACTTCGTCCTGGAAGACGGAGGCTGAGCATGCGCAGCATCTCAGAGCGCAGGAGACTGTTTGTGCATGTGCGCAGCTTGGAGCGCTCTGATGACGTCGGCTGGCTGCTGCATTGTCAGGAATCACTTTGAATTTAATAAGCGTACAAAACCGAAAGGGGAGAGTATTCATTCATTTATCAATGACTTGTACCATCTCACGGAGGATTGTGAATACCGCAACTTAAGGGAAGAGCTGAATGGAGACAGGATTGTGGGGTATTAGACAACACCCTTTCAGATCATCTACAGTCCAGGGCTGGTCTCACATTAACGAAAGAGTTTCAATTGAGCAGACAAACAGAGGTTAGAAAGTTTAACCAATCCGTTGTCCAAGGGGACAGGGAGAGTCTGATCTCGAGAGTTGCAGACTCAATTGAATTTGTTCAGAAAACAAAAGGAAAAATTAGGGGTAAAAGACAAGAAAGACGGGAAGAGCATTTTTAGATTAGATTAGATTAGAGATACAGCACTGAAACAGGCCCTTCGGCCCACCGAGTCTGTGCCGACCATCAACCACCCATTTATACTAATCTTACACTAATCCCATATTTCTACCAAACATCCCCACCTGTCCCTATATTTCCCTACCACCTACCTATACTAGTGACAATTTATAATGGTCAATTTACCTACCAACCTGCAAGTCTTTTGGCTTGTGGGAGGAAACCGGAGCACCCGAAGGAAACCCACACAGACACAGGGAGAACTTGCAAACTCCACACAGGCAGTACCCGGAATCGAACCCGGGTCCCTGGAGCTGTGAGGCTGCGGTGCTAACCACTGCGCCACTGTGCCGCCCGCATCTAGTGGTAGCTGCAACCAATTGCAGTAGGTGTGGCCGAGAGAGACACAAGTGGGAAAACTGCCTCGCCAAAGAAGCTGAGTGTTTTTCCTGCAGAAAGATGGGACACTTTCAGTCAGTGTGTGGCAGTAAAATACCAGCGCTGAATATAATTAAAGGGAAATCCCCAGAGAGCAAAAACATTAATGAAGTACAGGATATCCAGTGTGGAAATACATTTTTTAGGTGAAATCCAGGAAATAAAGTGAGAGTTGCTGGACGACAGAAATTCTGAAATATTTTAAGATAGAGGTAGATAGATTCTTGATAAACACGGGGGTGAAAGGTTATCGGGGGCAGGTGGGAATGTGGAGTTGAGGTTACAATCAGATCAGCCATGATCTTATTGAATGGTGGAGCAGACTCGAGGGGCCGAGTGGTCTACTCCTGCTCCTAATTGGTATGTTTGTATGTAAGAAAACATGTTCTAGATACAATGAGAACTATCATTTGTTTGGAAATGGATTTGAAACCCCCTTTTATCAAAAGGTTATAGAGCTTTAATTTTTCTACAATTAACAGACAAATCCTTGTGGAGTTGAGATTGACAGAAACAATGGGCTGGATTCTATAGAGCCCTCAACGTCGAGATCTGTGGTGGGGGTGGGGTGGGAGCCTCCTGAAGATGGCCCCGGATGAGGCACGCCATGGACCTCAACGCCGGCAGGGCCTGGCTCGATATTACCGGCGACGGCGAGGCGTTGTGGGGGGACCCCCACCGCTCGGCAACGGGACCACAAACCTGCATTAATTATTATCCCATCACTTCCTGATATCCAGCTGCGATCTTCAGCCCGGTGACCGGCACTGCCGTGACTTCGGAGCCCCATCCGGGGAAATGAGGTGCAACACTGGTGGGGAGGGGGAGAAGGTAAGTTTCTCAGTGTGGGGGAGGGGGGACGGAGTCAAATTAATGTCATGGGTGTAGGGGATGGTGGGAAGGGTTATAGTTTACAGTTTGCACAGTTTTGGGCGGAAGGTCAGATGGTAAAGGTAGGTTTTGGGAGGGAAGGGCAAATAATTAATTTAACTGTTATTGGGGGGATGGGAGAGAGGCAAAAGCAATGAATTTATTTCATTTCATTTCATCTTCCTTTAAATATTTTCCAGTCGGACTAACAGCCCGTTAAAAATGGCTGACACTCCAGTACAGTACTAAGGCAGTGCTGCACTGTCAGAAATGCTGTTTTTCAGGTGAGACAGAAAACTGAGGATCCCTCTGCCCTCTCAGGTGGATGTTAAAGGTACCATGGCACTATTTCAGAGAATAGAAGGGGAATTATTTCTGGGGTACTGGTCATTGTTTAACCCTGAATCAACATCACTTAAAAACAGATTATCTCGTTTTTATCACGTTGTTGTTTCTGGGAGCTTGCTGTGCGCACATTAGCCACCATGTTTCCTACATGACCACAGTGACTACACTTGGAAAGTCCTTCATTGGCTGTAAAAGGCTTTGCAACGTCCTGTGGTCGTGAAATGCAAGTCTTGCTTTTTCCATTGTTATCAATGTCATTGTGATCAAAAGATAGGATTCGTGAGCACAAAATTTAAATCAATTTCGATTAAAATAATGTAAAAGCATCTATATTCTTGCACTGTACTTAATAATCTCCATCTTCCTATCCTCACAGAGTGCAATGTCATCGACCCTGAAATTGATTCCACAATCTCATGGAATCACAGAGTCAGAGAATGTTTAAGGCACAGAAAGAGGCCACTTGACCCATCGTGTCTGTTCCACAAACAATTTCAGCCCAGTTCTGATGAAAGGTCACAGATCTGAAACGTTAACTCTGTTTCTCTCTCCACAGGTGCTGCCAGACCTGCTGAGTATTTCCAGCATTTTCTGTTTTTATTTCAGATTTCCAGTACCTGCAGTATTTTGCTTCTGTGTTACTTTGAAAGTTAAAACTGACCCACCTGTCTACAATTCACACTGGGGTCTCCCATGAAATGATTCTGTGTAATGTTGTTAGAATGAATGCAGACTCCGAGCACAGAGCTTCCTGTGGGGAATTGGGGATATGAAAACCAGCAGACTCTGCAGGAATTTCCACTGGGAGCACAAATTCACAAAATCTACCTTTTATATATCGATTAATTTTAATTGTCCTTCTGGAAAATTATTTTGAAGCAATTTAAACATCAACCCACAGCTCCATGACTGGGTCAATTATGAGGTCATCCTCTGACAGGTCATGTGACAGCTGGAGCCACAAGACATCAGAACTAGATTTGTGACTGGATTAAAACCCGGAATCCTGTCACAATGGCTTTTCAAATAAAGCTGTTGCTGTTTGAAAACATAGCAGTTAAACTTTCTGCCTGACCATGAGGGGAGCTAGGGAGAAATTTACAAAACTCAATCCTTCAACAAAATAGTTCAAAAATCATTCATATCGAAATCATGTGAGGATTCATATGCAGTAGAGAAACAAGCAGAATACAGAAAGTACAGAGGAGAGCTGAAAAAGGAAATGAGATCAGCAAGAGAATGTATGAGAAAAGATTAGCGGGTCACATAACTGGGAACACTGAAGTCTTTTACCAACATATGGACAGACAATGAAAGGGTGGGTCAATAAGGAGATCCTGTGGAGGCAGAGGGTGTGGCTGAGATACTAATTAAGTACATTTCATCTGGCATCACAAAATGAGCGGATGCTGCAAATGTCACAGTAAAGGAGGAGGAAGTGAGAAAATTGGACGGAATGAAAATAGATAAAGCGGAGACAATTACAAGGTTGGCAGCTCTCACAGTAGAAAAGTCACCCAGTTTGAATGGGCTGCATCCTGGGTTGCTGAGGGAGGTAAGGTTGGAAATAGCGGAGACTCGAACCACAATCTTTCAATCCTCCTTGAATATGGGAATGATGCCAGAGGACTGGAGGAATCTCCTCAAGATTCCACATGAATCAGTGTCCATAATTCAACTTTACATATTTAAAACATGTTTACAAAAACAGTAGAAGTACTCTCATAACATAAAAGCAAAATACTGCAGATGCTGGAAATCTGAAACAAAAACAAAAAATGCTGGAAATACTCAGCAGGTCTGCAGCATCTGTGGAGAGAGAAGCAGAGTTAACGTTTCAGGTCAGTGATTAGGCACGCTACAACCTGCCGGACTGAACATTAAATTCAATCATTTCAGAGCATGACGGACCCCACCCCCCACACCCCCCCTACACACTTTTTTATGTTTAGTTTTTTTTCTTTTTTCTTTTTTATTTGGTTATTTTATTTCAGTTTTTTTTTAGTTTGGTTAGTTTGTTTCTACTGTGTCTACCCATTGTTTCTGTTTTAAAAAAATGTTTAATGTGTGTGCTCGGAGTGCTTTGTGCATTCCAGTCAATTCACACCTTTTCTGTACTAACGCTTTGTCTTTCAGCACACCATTGAGCACTGTTCAGCACTGTTCGCCTTTGTTCCATGCCCTTCTGGTCAGTTGTTCTCTGTGACCTTGTCCAATCAACACCTCTTTTGTTATCTCTTGCCCCACCCCCAGCTTTACTTGCTTAAAACCTTTTCATTTATAATATTGTCAGCTGTGATGAAGGGTAACTGACTTGAAATGTTAACTCTGCTTCTCTCTCTGCACAGATGCTGCCAAAACCTGCTGAGTATTTCCAGCATTTCCTGCTTTTACTCTCATAGCACAGTTAACCTGTTTTTTCTCTCTCTGTTCTTATTCTGTCTCAGTGTTTGGATCTCTCACTGTTTGGATTGAGAATTGAGCTTGTATCAGTCCTGTGATGGACAGATCTGCTGAGTATTACCAGCATTTTCTGTTTTTTCTTCATTTCAGATCAGAATTTCTTATTGAAACACGGGGAATGCTGTTTCAACTGCTCCGGGGATACCTTCATGAGTTGCTGAAACATTCTAATTCCCATTCCCACACGGAACGAAGCCAGGAAGGAGGAGATACCTGTGACTCAATGATCAGACATTGCAGCTCATGAAGTGTGTTTTCTGATGGTCGATGGGTTCCTGTGTGAAGTTGACACGGGTTTGGTTTTTCTCCCATACACTTTGACCCTTCAGTTAGTTCTTTGTGTTTAGCTGTTTCAGGTGATGTTACTGAGTCAGGAATGTTGGTCAGGACAGTGCGAGAATTCCCTGTGATTCTTTCAATCGCACTGGGGAATCTTTAACATCCACCAACAGGGCCTCATTTAATTGTCACTTCAAAAACCTGCTGGCAATTATTGCTCAGGATTACACTGAGCTGGGACACTAAGGATATTCAATTAATGAAATCAGTACTTTAAACTGAGAGCAATAGTCCCTCCCACATCCTGATACCTTAGGATTTCTGAACTTTAATTACTGCTTCATTCCTTGGTTTGTGGGCTGGTTCACCACCTGCAGACATGTGAGGCACTCAAAGGCACTGGTAATCTCTAGGCTTAGAGTCAGAGAATCATAGACAGGTTACAGCACAGAAGGAGGCCATTCAGCCCTTTGTGTCCATGCCAGCTCTCTGCAAGAACAAGCCAGCTAGTCACACTCCCCCGCCTTTGCCTGTAACCCTGCATTTTCTTTTCTTCAGATAATTATTAAATTCTCTTTCAAAAGTCATGATTGAATCTGCCTCCACCACACTGTCAGGCAGTGCAATCCAGATCCTAACCAGTCGCTGCATAAAAAAGTTTTTCCTCATGTTGCCTCTGGTTCTTTGGCCTTTCACCTTAAATCTGTGCCCTCTGGTTCTTGACACTTCTGCCAATGGGAATAGTTTCTCCCTATCTACTCTGTCCAAACCCTTCATGATTTTGAACACCTCTATCAAATCTCATCTCAACCTTCTCTTCCCAAAGAAGAACAACTTCAGATTCTCCAAAATAGTAGAAGGCGTTCTATTTCTACTGGAAAATGGGCAGAGAGAAAGAGTATCAGACAGAGTTCACAAGAGAGAGAAAAAATTGGGTATGTGTCTGTGAGAGAGAGCAAGACAGAGGGAGGGAGAGTAACTGTCTGTGTGTGAGAGAGAACACAACCCAGTCCCAATATAATTGCTCTTTCTTGATACTATTCGATAAACTCAGACCCTACCCAGATAACGACAGCTTCTCTCCCTCAATGCTGTTCCCCGCCCTGACTGTACAGAAATCCCCTCTCATAGCAGCACATTAACACTGGTCTCACTGCTTTTCCCTGCCCTGATGGTGCAGAAATCCCCTCTCATAGTTGCACATTAACACTGGTCTCACTGCTGTTCCATTCCCTGACTGTACAGAAATCCCCTCTCATAGCTGCACATTAACACTGGTCTCACTGCTGTTCCCTGCCCTGACTGTACAGAAATCCCCTCTCATAGCTGCACATTAACACTGGTCTCACTGCTGTTTCATTCCCTGACTGTACAGAAATCCCCTCTCATAGCTGCACATTAACACTGGTCTCACTGCTGTTCCCTGCTCTGACAGTACAGAAGTCCCCTCTCATAGCTGCACATGAACACTGGTCTCACTGCTGTTCCATTCCCTGACTGTACAGAAATCCCCTCTCATAGCTGCACATTAACACTGGTCTCACTGCTGTTCCCTGCCCTGACTGCACAGAAATCCCCTCTCATAGCTGCACATTAACACTGGTCTCACTGCTGTTCCCTGCCCTGACTGTACAAAAGTCCCCTCTCATAGCTGCACATTAACACTGGTCTCACTGCTGTTCCCTGCTCTGACTGTACAAAAGTCCCCTCTCATAGCTGCACATTAACACTGGTCTCACTGCTGTTCCATTCCCTGACTGTACAGAAATACCCTCTCATAGCTGCACATTAACACTGGTCTCACTGCTGTTCCCTGCCCTGACTGTACAAAAATCCCCTCCCATAGCTGCACATTAACACTGGTCTCACTGCTGTTCCCTGCTCTGACAGTACAGAAATCCCCTCTCTCAGCTGCACATTAACACTGGTCTCACTGCTGTTTCATTCCCTGACTGTACAAAAGTCCCCTCTCATAGCTGCTCATTAACACTGGTCTCACTGCTGTTCCATTCCCTGACTGTACAGAAATACCCTCTCATAGCTGCACATTAACACTGGTCTCACTGCTGTTCCCTGCCCTGACTGTACAAAAATCCCCTCCCATAGCTGCACATTAACACTGGTCTCACTGCTGTTCCCTGCTCTGACTGTACAGAAATCCCCTCTCATAGCTGCACATTAACACTGGTCTCACTGCTGTTCCCTGCTCTGACTGTCCAGGAATCCCCTCTCATAGCTGCACATTAACACTGGTCTCACTGCTGTTCCCTGCCCTGACTGTACAAAAGTCCCCTCTCATAGCTGCACATTAACACTGGTCTCACTGCTGTTCCCTGCCCTGACTGTACAAAAGTCCCCTCTCATAGCTGCACATTAACACTGGTCTCACTGCTCGTCCCTGCCCTGACGGTACAGAAATCCCCTCTCATAGCTGCACATTAACACTGGTCTCACTGCTGTTCCCTGCTCTGACTGTACAGAAATCCCCTCTCATAGCTGCACATTAACACTGGTCTCACTGCGGTTCCCTGCTCTGACTGTACAGAAATCCCCTCTCATAGCTGCACATTAACACTGGTCTCACTGCTGTTCCCTGCTCTGACTGTACAGAAGTCCCCTCTCATAGCTGCACATTAACACTGGTCTCACTGCTGTTCCCTGCTCTGACTGTACAGAAATCCCCTCTCATAGCTACACATTAACACTGGTCTCACTGCTGTTCCCTGCTCTGACTGTACAGAAATCCCCTCTCATAGCTGCACACTAACACTGGTCCCAGGTGAATTTTGAGTGGTCATTAAATGATCCGACAATAGCGTGGCCTCGGTTAATAGCAGTTTGAAGCCGGATATGTTTTAAATTCCATCGGCTCATCCCAAAAACCGACCTTTAAACAAGTCAAAACACTGGAAACACACGATGGCTCATTCAATGTCTATGGAGAGAACAAAGACGTTTACTGTTGGGGTTTGGACAATGAAGAGAAACATAGGAACTTGACGAGGACATTCAGCCTTTCGAGTCTGTTCCACCATTCAATTAGATATTTGCTGATCTGTATATTAACACCATTTGTCTGCTTGTTTCTGTCACACTTGGTACCTTACCTAACTCAAATCTATCATTTGTCAGAAATAAATAAGGAAACTGATTCATCGAATTTCTTAAAAGCAAAATACTGCGGATGCTGGAAATCTGAAAGAAAAACTGAAAGTGCTGACAAGGCTCAGCAGGTCTGGCAGCATCTGTGGAGAGAGAAGCAGAGTTCACGTTTCAGGTCAGTGACCCTTCTTCAGAACTGGCAAATATTAGAAATGTAAAAGATTATAAGCAAGTAAAGCGGGGGTGGGGCAAGAGATGACAAAGGAGAAGGTGTAGATAGGACAAGGCCACAGAATAGTTGACCAGAAAAAGGCAAACAATATGTTAATGGTGTGCTGAAAGACAAAGCATTAGTGCAGATAGGGTGTTCATGGACTGAAAAACTAAACAGCCACAATCACAAACATGAAAAAAACAGTGGGTAGGCACAGTAGAAACAAACTGAACAAAGTAAAATAAAGTTTTCTTTTTTACTTTGCCGATGTCTTTGTATATATTGTGGATCGTTCTTCAGACTGTCTTCTTTCACAATGTAGTTCTGACCTCTGGTGATGTTGATCGTAATCAGCTTCAACTTGCTGATAGTTTTGGAACTGAGCAGATTTTCTTTGCTTGATTCTGCAACATGGAACTCAGTCTGACATGTGGACCCCTGGGAGGACTTAAAAGTAACTTGGATGATCCCTAGGACTGGTGGAGGAGTATCTGATCCATGGGAGAAGATTTTAGATATCAGCTTGTTCAATTACAGTTTCTGTTTTCTCTGTTACTTGTGGAATGTCGGAGCATCCATTATGTTGATCATTGCTCCGAGTCAATTACTGCAGATATTGTCGAATTACCTCTGAACACATCACACATGGGCAGGTGTCGGGACTTGTGGTCGCGAGCAACAAAAATCTTCTCTCGTGCTGCAAATATGTAATCTTCCTTCTGGCATTTAAATCTATGAATGTCTCCTGCAGGCTTCGATCAGCATACTGCAGTGAAATGTCCCATTTTTCTGCAGACTTGACACTTCTTCCCTCTCGAAGGACAAGTTTTGTAATAAGGATCCTCACCACTGCAATGATTGGATGTTTGAATGTGATTGTGATTTCTGTCTTGGTCTTCCTTGACCTTGCTCTGGGTTTCCTCTGTGTCCTTGTGTTTTGTGTGTTTCTCAGGGGAATCTCGTCGTCACGTTATTTGCCTCTTTCTCAGACTTCTGAGTCTCATCATGTAGTGGTCAAGAGTCTCGCACCAGATTGTTTTGCTTGCCTGAAACATAAATTTCAGAGTGAGGATTTTCCCTTGCTTAAAAATATCTTGTTAGAAAATGCATCGCAACATCATAATCATTATCGGTTCCAGTGTCGCTGAGTGTATTGAAGGTATTGTCAACTTTTGGTCCAGCAGAGTGTAGGAGTAACGCTCTCTTTCTTCGGGGTGTATTGATAGCGAGTGCCATCATTAGGAGTTCAAGTCTTGTGAGCCATTTGCTCCAGTGTGGCCCTGGGTTGCTGTCTATCTCTGTAAAGGCTGGAAAGACTGGCTGTTGTTGTGCACACATGATGATTGTTATTTATTTAAATCTAGAATTGTCAATGTAAGTCTTCTGTATGTCCCTGGTTGTCTGTGTGATTACTTCTTTTTAATCCTCAATGTCAGAAAAATATAGTGTTGTGCTGTGTTCTTACGTCTACATTAAATGATGACCCCAGGCTTTATATTCAGATTCAATACAAACAGTATTTATTGTCTTTCTTATCTACATGGCATGATCACAGGTCCCAGGTCTTTTTCTCATTTTTTTTTTTATTTTTTTTTTTCCAAAATATACTTTATTCATAAAAATCTGTAAAAATTACATTGCCAAACAGTTTCCAAACAGCACAAAAAATACAAACATTGCAAAAGAGATCAGTTTCTTTCAATAATGTCATGAGTTTCTTCCCAACCCTTCCGTTTCACAATTGTCATGTCAATTACAGTTTTACATTTACAGCAATTGAGAACATTAACGATACAGTTCGAGGGGCTTCCCATGGTTCCAGCCCCTCAGTCCAGCTTGGTGGGGGAACCTTACACTGTGGTCTTTCCCCATTGAGCCTTTGCTGCGGCTGTCCCAAGCTTTAGTGCGTCCCTCAGCACGTAGTCCTGGACCTTGGAATGTGCCAGTCTGCAACATTCGGTGGTGGACAACTCTTTGCGCTGGAAGACCAGCAGGTTTCGGGCAGACCAAAGGGCGTCTTTCACCGAATTGATAGTCCTCCAGCAGCAGTTGATGTTTGTCTCGGTGTGCGTCCCTGGGAACAGCCCGGAGAGCACAGACTCCTGTGTTACAGAGCTGCTTGGGATGAACCTTGACAAAAACCACTGCTTCTCTTTCCACACCTGCTTTGCAAAGGCACATTCCAGGAGGAGGTGGGCGACCGTCTCTTCCCCACCACAGCCAACGCGGGGGTACTGTGCGGAGGGGGCGAGACTTCGGGTGTCCCAGAACCGTGACAGGGTTCCCCTTGTCCTCACTTTTCATCCCACCAGCCTCCATATCCAAAGGATCATCCTCCGCCATTTTCGCCACCTCCAGCGTGATGCCACTACCAGTCGCATCTTCCCCTCCCTTCCCCTGTCAGCATTCCGAAGGGATCGTTCCCTCCGCGACACCCTGGTCCACTCCTCCATTACCCCCACCACCTCGTCCCCGTCCCAGGGCACCTTCCCCTGCAATCGCAGGAGGTGTAATACCTGCCCATTTACCTCCTCTCTCCTCACTATCCCAGGCCCCAAACACTCCTTTCAGGTGAAGCAGCGATTAAATTGTACTTCTTTCAATGTAGTATACTGTATTCGCTGCTCACAGTGTGGTCTCCTCTACATTGGGGAGACCAAGCGCAGATTGGGTGACCGCTTTGCGGAACATCTCCGCTCAGTCCGCAAGCAGGACCCTGAGCTTCCGGTTGCTTGCCATTTCAACACCCCACCCTCCTCTCATGCTCACATCTCTGTCCTGGGATTGCTGCAGTGTTCCAGTGAACATCAACGCAAGCTCGAGGAACAGCATCTCATGTACCGATTAGGCACACTACAGCCTGCCGGACTGAACATTGAGTTCAATGATTTCAGAGCATGACAGCCCCCCATTTTACTTTCATTTTTAGTTATTTTCTCTTCCTTTTTTTTTACATTCTTTTTTACAATTTTTCCAATCTTTTTTTGCATTTATTTCATTTCATCTTAGCTTGTTCAGTTTGCTTACCCACTGTTTTTTTTCAGGTTTTTTTTCAGCTTTGCACTTGCTGCTGTCCAACATTCAGTGTATTCACACCTAATCTGTACTAATGCTTTGTCTTTCAACACACCATTAACATATTGTTTGCCTTTGCTCTGTGACCTTTTGGTCAGCTATGTGGCCTGGTCCAATCTGCACCTTCTCCTTTGTTATCTCTCGCCCCACCCCCACCCCACTTGCTTATAATCTGCGACTTTTCTAATATTTGTCAGTTCCGAAGAAGGGTCACTGACCCGAAACGTTAAGTCTGCTTCTCTTTCCACAGATGCTGCCAGACCTGCTGAGTGATTCCAGCATTTCTTGTTTTTGTTTCAGATTTCCAGCATCCGCAGTATTTTGCTTTTATTTTTGTGAGTTTGAGTGCCATTTTCTTTTTCCCTTTTTTAAGGCTTCATGAGCAGAGAGTACAGGGAGTGTTTGAAATGAGCAAGTCTCGCTTTGATTCAGGACTCTTACCTCTCTGCAGCATCTCACGATGAAAGATTGAATTTGATCTCATTTCATTCTCAGCTCGGGGTCTGTGCGGCTCAGTGCCACTTCTGGCTGTCTCCCGCTTCACAATCCATCAGTACTGAGAAAGCAATAGGGAATATTACTCACATGTTGTGTTCTTTAATTTTTTGGAAAATTTGAATGTATGTATTTTCTTCCAAAACAAGGACACCATGCCGCTGTTGATGTAGGGCTGAAATAGCTCAGTTGGGAGAGCGTTAAACTGAAGATCGAAAGGTCGCTGGTTTAATCCCGGGTGTCAGCAATTTTGCTTCCTTTTGCATCCCTTGCCTTGGTTCTGATTTTACGGTTGCACAATTTGCTTTGAAATTATTTACCAAGCACCAGTGGATTGAATTTGAGAAACAACACAGAGTCATTTACAGCACAGAAGGTGGTCATTTGGCCTATCACGTCCATGCTGGCTCTCCCCGGAGAAATCTAGTCAGTTCCACTCACCAGCTCGATCCCTTTCCTCCTGCAAGTTTCTTTCCTTCGAGTATCCATCCAATTTCCTTTTCAAATCATTGATTGTCTCTGCTTCCACCACACTCGTGCGCCAAGACATTACCACCCACAACATAAAAAATTCCACCTCATCAAGGATGGGAAATACTTACATCTTCGATATTTGCTTTTTCTCTATTTCTATGAGAATAGACTGGCAGTCAACATGAAAGGAAACCCAAAAATCTTCGAGCAGCATGTAAATGATAAGTGGGTAGTAAGAGGTTGAGTCGGGCCTATTAGGGACAAAAAGGATAATATAAGCTTAGAGGTGCAGGGCAATGTTAATCTACTTAATGAGTACTTTGTATCAGTGATCACTAAGGAAGTGGAATTTGACAAAATATCAGTCGAAGTGAAGAGAGTAGAGGCAATGGAGAGAGTACAAATTAGGAGAGGGAGGTACTAAAAAGGCTGGCTGTGCTGAGGGAAGATAAATCACCTGGTCCGGATGGCTCACATCCCAGGTTGCGAAAGGAAATGCGGATGCAGATAACGGAAGGGCTTGCTATAATCTTCCAATCTTCATTGGATACGGGGGAGGTGCCAGAGGATTAAACAGTGGCAAATGCGACACCCTTATTCAAGAAAGGGTGTATGGACAGTCTGGGTAACGACAGGCTAGTTAGATTAACAGCAGCGGTGGGTAAGGTTTTAGAAAGAATAATCAGGGTAAAAAATCAACAGTCACTTGGAGAGGTTCGAGTTAATTAAGGAGAGTGAGCATGGATTTATAAATGGGAGTTCATGCTTGACTAATCTAACTGCATTTTTTGATGAACTAACAGAGCAGGTTGATGAAGGGAATGCAGTGGATGTTGTTTATATGGATTTTAAGGAGGCGTTTGACAAGGTACCACATAAAAGGGCGGTTAACAAAATTGTGGTTCGTGGTATAGGAGGGTCAGTGTCCAATTGGATAGAAAATTGGTTTAAGGACAGAAAACAGCGAGTCTTATTAAATGGTTCTTTGTCAGACTGGAGGATAGGACAGTGGTGTTCCCCAAGGGTCAGTGCTCGCACCACTGCTTTTTCTGCTCAAGGTAAGTGACTTGGATCTTGGAATACAGAGTAGAATCTCAAAATATCCCGATGACACCAAACTTGGAGGAGTGGCAAACAGTGAGGATGATATGAACTGCCTGCAACAGGACAGTGATAGGCTAGCAGAATGGGCAGACAGGTGGCAGATGGAATTTAATAGTGACAAGTGTGAGGTGATGTAAAGGAATAGGGAGAGGCAATATATACTTAATGGCACAGTTCTAAAGAGTGTGCTGGAATAGAGGGACTTGGGGTTCATGTGCATCAATCTTTGAAGGTGGCAAGACATATTGCGAGAGTGGTTAGTAAAGCATATGGGATCTTGGGCTTTATAAGTCGAGGCATTGAGTACAAAAGCAGGGAAGTTATGCTGAACCATTATAAAACTCTGGTTCGGCCCCAATTGGAGTGTTGCTTCCAGTTCTGCTCAGCAGACTTTAGAAAGAATTTGAGGGTCCTTGAGAGGACGCAGAGGCGATTTCCCAGAATGGATCCAGGGATAGGGGATTTTAGTTACAAGGTTAGGTTGGAAAAGCTAGGATTATTCTGCTTATATCAAAGGAGATTGAGTGGAGAATTGATAGAGGTGTATAACACCTCTAGAGAACAGGCCATCCTGGACTGGGTATTGTGTAATGAGAAAGGATTAGTTAACAATCTTGTTGTGTGGGGTCCCTTGGGGAAGTGTGCCCATAATATGATAAAATTCTTCATTAAGATGGAGAGTGAGAGAGTTGATTCCGAGACTCGGGTCTTGAATCTAAACAAAGGAAACTATGAAGGTATGAGGCGGGAGTTGGTAATGATAGATTGGGGAACGTTACTTAAAGGGTTGACAGTGGATAGGCAATGGCTAGAATTTAAAGAGCGCATGGATGAATTACAACAATTGTTCATTCCTGTCTGTGCAAAAGTAAAACAGGAAGGGTGTCTCAACTGTGGCTGACAAAAGACATTAAGGGAAGTATTAGATCCAAGGAGGAGAAATATAAAATGGCCAGAACAAGCAGCAAACCTGAAGATTGTGAGCAGTTTGGAATTTAGCAGAGGAGGACAAAGGGATTGATTAACAAGTGGAAATAAGCTTGCAGAGAACATCAAAATTGACTGAAAAAGCTTCTATCGATATGTGAAGAGAAAAAGAGTAGTGAAGAAAAATGTGGGTCCCCTCCTGTCAGAAACGGGGGAATTTATAATGGGGAACCAAGAAATGACAGACCAATTAAATACATACTTTGGAACTGTCTTCTCAAAGGAGGATACAAATTATCTCCCAGAAATGTTGGGGAACATAGGGTCTAGTGAGAAGGAGGAACTGTATGAAATCAGTATTAGTAGGGAATGTTTGGGAAATTGATGGGATTGAAAGCAGATAAATCCCCAGGGCCTGTGAATCTACATCCCAGAGTACTTAAGGAAGTGGCCCTTGAAATAGCAGATGCATTTCTGGTCTTTTTTCAAAATTCTATAGACTCTGGAACAGTTCCAATGGATTGGACGGTAGTTCATGTAACTCCGCTATTTAAAAAAAGAGGCAGAAAGAAAACAGCGAATTATATACCGGTTAGCCTGACATCAGTCGTGGGGAAAATGCTGGAGTCCATTATAAAAGATGTAATAGCAGAGTGCAATAATAACTCGTCTCCACTCCTAGTATTTCTAAATCCCACACATTCACTATAATGTGAACAATTATTTCCTGTTGTGTCTCTCTCAGATTTGTAAACTTCACTGTATTGGAGTGAGGTGACATCTACTGGCGGGAAGCAAGAAACACAATCAAGCAGCAGAAACTCCACAGTCTGTCAGAGTTAAAGAAACATTGCAATGTGAGGAAACAGCGAAGTGGTTTGATTGGGTAGATAGAGACCTGATTCCACTTGTGGTGGTGTCTGAAGCAAAGACCAGAAATACAAAATTGTCATTAATAAAAGAAATGAGGAATTCATGAAAAATGTAGTAACGTAGTGAATGGTGAGAATGTGGATCGAATAGAAAGTGAGATTGGATGGACAGAAGCAGTCTGAAAGGATGGCTGAAACAAAAGGTGAGTGCCGTGAAATGTTAACTGTGTTTCTCACAGCACAGATGCTGCCAAAGCTGCTGAACGTTTCCAGCACTTTCTGTTTTTATTTCAGCATTTGCAGGATGTTGCTTTGATCTGAAAAAAAATGGATGATTGGCTGGGGGGGGTTCCAGTGAAATTCCACAGCAGCTAATAAACCTGATCTGTCAGTGGCTCGTTGGTCTAGGGGTATGATTCTCACTTAGGGAGTTTAGTTAATTAACAAGCGAGAGATCCTGGGTTCAAGTCACGGACGAGCCCTGGTCTGCTGGCATTTTTAGATTAAGGTTATCTATTGGTTTCAGCCTTGCAGAAAGTGGAATTGACTTCCAAACGGAGCTGGCTTGAGGACCAGACAACTGGATTCAAAGAGCTTGTCGACAAAATTGCAATTAACTAAATGGACAGATCGCCAAGTGGGAATATAAAGTTGTTGCTGCAATTGTGACCTGACTCCAAAAACAACAGGACTGGGTTCTGGACTGGAATGGAATGGAATTCTTCAGTGTTTCTGTTGTTTGGCTTGCATTGACTCATCGATTTTCTTGTTTTTCACTTTGTCGATGCCTTTGAATAATTGTGGATTCTTCTTCAGGGTGTCTTCTTTCACCAGGTAGTTCTGACCTCTGATGATGTTGATCGTAATCAGCTTCAATTCGCTGATAGTTTTGGAAGTGAGCAGATTTCCTTTGCTTGAGTCTACAACATGGAACTCAGTCTGACATGTGGACCCATGGGAGGATTTGAATGCCACCCCTGCGTTGGAGTTGCATCCATCCAATAAGAGACCGAGTAGAAGTGACAGTTCTGTCAGTCGAATATGAGACTTTTAATGGCAGGGTTGTGAGTTTGAGTGCCATTCTGTTTTTCCCTTTTTTAAGGCTTCATGAGCAGAGAGTACAGGGAGTGTTTGAAATGAGCAAGTCTCGCTTTGATTCAGAACTCTGACCTCTCTGCAGCATCTCACTGTGAAAGATTGAATTTGATCTCATTTCATTCTCAGCTCGGGGTCTGTGCGGCTCAGTGCCACTTCTGGCTGTCTCCCGCTTCACAATCCATCAGTACTGAGAAAGCAATGGGGAATATTACTCAAATGTTGTGTTCTTTAATTTTTTGGAAAACTTGAATGTATGTATTTTCTTCCAAAACAAGGACACCCAGCCACTGTTGATGTAGGGCTGAAATAGCTCAGTTGGGAGAGCGTTAAACTGCAAATCGAAAAGTCGCTGGTTCAATCCCGGGTTTCAGTAATTTTGCTTCCTTTTGCGTCCCTTGCCTTGGTTCTGATTTTCCGGTTGCACAATTTACTTTGAAATTATTTACCAAGCACCAGTGGATTGAATTTGAGAAACAACACAGAGTCATTTACAGCACAGAAGGTGGTCATTTGGCCTATCACGTCCATGCTGGCTCTCCCCGGAGCAATCTAGTCAGTTCCACTCACCAGCTCGATCCCTTTCCTCCTGCAAGTTTCTTTCCTTCGAGTATCCATCCAATTTCCTTTTCAAATCATTGATTGTCTCTGCTTCCACCACACTCGTGGGCCAAGTCATTACCACCCACAACATAAAAAATTCCACCTCATCAAGGATGGGAAATACTTACATCTTCGATATTTGCTTATTCTCTATTTCTATGAGAATAGACTGGCAGTCAACATGAAAGGAAACCCAAAAATCTTCGAGCAGCATGTAAATGATAAGTGGGTAGTAAGAGGTTGAGTCGGGCCTATTAGGGACAAAAAGGATAATATAAGCTTCGAGGTGCAGGGCAATGTTAATCTACTTAATGAGTACTTTGTATCAGTGATCACTAAGGAAGTGGAATTTGACAAAATATCAGTCGAAGTGAAGAGAGTAGAGGCAATGGAGAGAGTACAAATTAGGAGAGGGAGGTACTAAAAAGGCTGGCTGTGCTGAGGGAAGATAAATCACCTGGTCCGGATGGCTCACATCCCAGGTTGCGAAAGGAAATGCGGATACAGATAACGGAAGGGCTTGCTATAATCTTCCAATCTTCATTGGATACGGGGGAGGTGCCAGAGGATTAAACAGTGGCAAATGCGACACCCTTATTCAAGAAAGGGTGTATGGACAGTCTGGGTAACGACAGGCTAGTTAGATTAACAGCAGCGGTGGGTAAGGTTTTAGAAAGAATAATCAGGGTAAAAAATCAACAGTCACTTGGAGAGGTTCGAGTTAATTAAGGAGAGTGAGCATGGATTTATAAATGGGAGTTCATGCTTGACTAATCTAAATGCATTTTTCGATGAACTAACAGAGCAGGTTGATGAAGGGAATGCAGTGGATGTTGTTTATATGGATTTTAAGGAGGCGTTTGACAAGGTACCACATAAAAGGGCGGTTAACAAAATTGTGGTTCGTGGTATCGGAGGGTCAGTGTCCAATTGGATAGAAAATTGGTTTAAGGACAGAAAACAACGAGTCTTATTAAATGGTTCTTTGTCAGACTGGAGGATAGTCGACAGTGGTGTTCCCCAAGGGTCAGTGCTCGAACCACTGCTTTTTTTGCTGAAGGTAAGTGACTTGGATCTTGGAATACAGAGTAGAATCTCAAAATATCCCGATGACACCAAACTTGGAGGAGTGGCAAACAGTGAGGATGATCTGAACTGCCTGCAACAGGACAGTGATAGGCTAGCAGAATGGGCAGACAGGTGGCAGATGGAATTTAATAGTGACAAGTGTGAGGTGATGTAAAGGAATAGGGAGAGGCAATATATACTTAATGGCACAGTTCTAAAGAGTGTGCTGGAATAGAGGGACTTGGGGTTCATGTGCATCAATCTTTGAAGGTGGCAAGACATATTGCGAGAGTGGTTAGCAAAGCATATGGGATCTTGGGCTTTATAAATAGAGGCATTGAGTACAAAAGCAGGGAAGTTATGCTGAACCATTATAAAACACTGGTTCGGCCCCAATTGGAGTGTTGCTTCCAGTTCTGCTCAGCAGACTTTGGAAAGAATTTGAGGGTCATTGAGAGGACGCAGAGGCGATTTACCAGAATGGATCCAGGGATGGGGGATTTTAGTTACAAGGTTAGGTTGGAAAAGCTAGGATTATTCTGCTTATATCAAAGGAGATTGAGTGGAGAATTGATAGAGGTGTATAACACCTCTAGAGAACAGGCCATCCTGGACTGGGTATTGTGTAATGAGAAAGGATTAGTTAACAATCTTGTTGTGTGGGGTCCCTTGGGGAAGTGTGCCCATAATATGATAAAATTCTTCATTAAGATGGAGAGTGAGAGAGTTGATTCCGAGACCCGGGTCTTGAATCTAAACAAAGGAAACTATGAAGGTATGAGGCGGGAGTTGGTAATGATAGATTGGGGAACGTTACTTAAAGGGTTGACAGTGGATAGGCAATGGCTAGAATTTAAAGAGCGCATGGATGAATTACAACAATTGTTCATTCCTGTCTGTGCAAAAGTAAAACAGGAAGGGTGGCTCAACTGTGGCTGACAAAAGACATTAAGGGAAGTATTAGATCCAAGGAGGAGAAATATAAAATGGCCAGAACAAGCAGCAAACCTGAAGATTGTGAGCAGTTTGGAATTTAGCAGAGGAGGACAAAGGGATTGATTAACAAGTGGAAGGAAGCTTGCAGAGAACATCAAAATTGACTGAAAAAGCTTCTATCGATATGTGAAGAGAAAAAGAGTAGTGAAGAAAAATGTGGGTCCCTTCCAGTCAGAAACGGGGGAATTTATAATGGGGAACCAAGAAATGACAGACCAATTAAATACATACTTTGGAACTGTCTTCACAAAGGAGGATACAAATTATCTCCCAGAAATGTTGGGGAACATAGGGACTAGTGAGAAGGAGGAACTGTATGAAATCAGTATTAGTAGGGAATGTTTGGGAAATTGATGGGATTGAAAGCAGATAAATCCCCAGGGCCTGAGAATCTACATCCCAGAGTACTTAAGGAAGTGGCCCTTGAAATAGCAGATGCATTTCTGGTCTTTTTTCAAAATTCTATAGACTCTGGAACAGTTCCAATGGATTGGACGGTAGTTAATGTAACTCCGCTATTTAAAAAAAGAGGCAGAAAGAAAACAGCGAATTATATACCGGTTAGCCTGACATCAGTCGTGGGGAAAATGCTGGAGTCCATTATAAAAGATGTAATAGCAGAGTGCAATAATAACTCGTCTCCACTCCTAGTATTTCTAAATCCCACACATTCACTATAATGTGAACAATTATTTCCTGTTGTGTCTCTCTCAGATTTGTAAACTTCACTGTATTGGAGTGAGGTGACATCTACTGGCGGGAGGCAAGAAACACAATCAAGCAGCAGAAACTCCACAGTCTGTCAGAGTTAAAGAAACATTGCAATGTGAGGAAACAGCGAAGTGGTTTGATTGGGTAGATAGAGACATGATTCCACTTGTGGTGGTGTCTGAAGCAAAGGCCAGAAATACAAAATTGTCATTAATAAAAGAAATGAGGAATTCATGAAAAATGTAGTAACGTAGTGAATGGTGAGAATGTGGATCGAATAGAAAGTGAGATTGGATGGACAGAAGCAGTCTGAAAGGATGGCTGAAACAAAAGGTGAGTGCCGTGAAACGTTAACTGTGTTTCTCACAGCACAGATGCTGCCAGAGCTGCTGAACATTTCCAGCACTTTCTGTTTTTATTTCAGCATTTGCAGGATGTTGCTTTGATCTGAAAAAAAATGGATGATTGGCTGGGGGGGTTCCAGTGAAATTCCACAGCAGCTAATAAAGCCTGATCTGTCAGTGGCTCGTTGGTCTAGGGGTATGATTCTCACTTAGGGAGTATAGTTAATTAACAATCGAGAGATCCTGGGTACAAGTCCCGGACGAGTCCTGGTTGCTGGCATTTTTAGATTAAGGTTATCTATTGGTTTCAGCCTTGCAGAAAGTGGAATTGACTTCCATACGGAGCTGGCTTGAGGACCAGACAACTGGATTCAAAGAGCTTGTCGACAAAATTGTAATTAACTAAATGGACAGATCGCCAAGTGGGAATATAAAGTTGTTGCTGTAATTGTGACCTGACTCCAAAAACAACAGGACTGGGTTCTGGACTGGAATGGAATGGAATTCTTCAGTGTTTCTGTTGTTTGGCTTGCATTGACTCATCGATTTTCTTGTTTTTCACTTTGTCGATGCCTTTGAATAATTGTGGATCCTTCTTCAGGGTGTCTTCTTTCACCAGGTAGTTCTGACCTCTGATGATGTTGGTCGTAATCAGCTTCAATTCGCTGATAGTTTTGGAAGTGAGCAGATTTCCTTTGCTTGAGTCTACAACATGGAACTCAGTCTGACATGTGGACCCATGGGAGGATTTGAATGCCACCCCTGCGTTGGAGTTGCATCCATCCAATAAGAGACCGAGTAGAAGTGACAGTTCTGTCAGTCGAATATGAGACTTTTAATGGCAGGGTTGTGAGTTTGAGTGCCATTCTGTTTTTCCCTTTTTTAAGGCTTCATGAGCAGAGAGTACAGGGAGTGTTTGAAATGAGCAAGTCTCACTTTGATTCAGGACTCTTACCTCTCTGCAGCATCTCACTGTGAAAGATTGAATTTGATCTCATTTCATTCTCAGCTCGGGGTCTGTGCGGCTCAGTGCCACTTCTGGCTGTCTCCCGCTTCACAATCCATCAGTACTGAGAAAGCAATGGGGAATATTACTCACATGTTGTGTTCTTTAATTTTTTGGAAAACTTGAATGTATGTATTTTCTTCCAAAACAAGGACACCAAGCCACTGTTAATGTAGGGCTGAAATAGCTCAGTTGGGAGAGCGTTAAGCTGAAAATTGAAAGGTCGCTGTTTCAATCCCGGGTTTCAGCAATTTTGCTTCCTTTTGCGTCCCTTGCCTTGGTTCTGATTTTCCGGTTGCTCAATTTACTTTGAAATTATTTACCAAGCACCAGTGGATTGAATTTGAGAAACAACACAGAGTCATTTACAGCACAGAAGGTGGTCATTTGGCCTATCACGTCCATGCTGGCTCTCCCCGGAGCAATCTAGTCAGTTCCACTCACCAGCTCGATCCCTTTCCTCCTGCAAGTTTCTTTCCTTCGAGTATCCATCCAATTTCCTTTTCAAATCATTGATTGTCTCTGCTTCCACCACACTCGTGGGCAAAGACATTGCCACCCACAACATAAAAAATTCCACCTCATCAAGGATGGGAAATACTTACATCTTCGATATTTGCTTATTCTCTATTTCTATGAGAATAGACTGGCAGTCAACATGAAAGGAAACACAAAAATCTTCGAGCAGCATGTAAATGATAAGTGGGTAGTAAGAGGTTGAGTCGGGCCTATTAGGGACAAAAAGGATAATATAAGCTTAGAGGTGCAGGGCAATGTTAATCTACTTAATGAGTACTTTGTATCAGTGATCACTAAGGAAGTGGAATTTGACAAAATATCAGTCGAAGTGAAGAGAGTAGAGGAAATGGAGAAAGTACAAATTGAGAGAGGGAGGTACTAAAAAGGCTGGCTGTGCTTAGGGAAGATAAATCACCTGGTCCGGATGGCTCACATCCCAGGTTGCGAAAGGAAATGCGGATGCAGATAACGGAAGGACTTGCAATAATCTTCCAATCTTCCCTGGATACGGGGGAGGTGCCAGAGGATTAAACAGTGGCAAATGCGACACCCTTATTCAAGAAAGGGTGCCAGGACAGTCCGGGTAACTACAGGCTAGTTAGATTAACAGCAGTGGTGGGTAAGGTTTTAGAAAGAATAATCAGGGTAAAAAATCAACAGTCACTTGGAGAGGTTCGAGTTAATTAAGGAGAGTGAGCATGGATTTATAAATGGGAGTTCATGCTTGACTAATCTAAATGCATTTTTTGATGAACTAACAGAGCAGCTTGATGAAGGGAATGCAGTGGATGTTGTTTATATGGATTTTAAGGAAGCGTTTGACAAGGTACCACATAAAAGGGCGGTTAACAAAATTGAGGTTCGTGGTATAGGAGGGTCAGTGTCCAATTGGATAGAAAATTGGTTTAAGGACCGAAAACAACGAGTCTTTTTAAATGGTTCTTTGTCAGACTGGAGGATAGTCGACAGTGGTGTTCCCCAAGGGTCAGTGCTCGAACCACTGCCTTTTTTTGCTAAAGGTAAGTGACTTGGATCTTGGAATATAGAGTAGAATCTCAAAATATGCCGATGACACCAAACTTGGAGGAGCGGCAAACAGTGAGGATGATATGAACTGCCTGCAACAGGACAATGATAGGCTAGCAGAATGGGCAGACAGGTGGCAGATGGAATTTAATAGTGACAAGTGTGAGGTGATGTATTTTGGCATAAGGAATAGGGAGAGGCAATATTTACTTAATGGCACAGTTCTAAAGTGTGTGTTGGAATAGAGGGACTTGGGGTTCATGTGCATCAATCTTTGAAGGTGGCAAGACATATTGCGAGAGTGGTTAGTAAAGCATATGGGATCTTGGGCTTTATAAATAGAGGCATTGAGTACAAAGCAGGGAAGTTATGCTGAACCATTATCAAGCTCTGGTTAGGCCCCAGTTGGGGTGTTGCTTCCAGTTTTGCTTCCCACACTTAAGAAAGAATGTGAGCGTCCTTGAGAGGATGCAGAGGAAATTCACCAGAATGGATCCAGGGATGGAGGATTTTAGTTACAAGGTTGGGTTGGAAAAGCTAGGGTTGTTCTGCCTGTATCAAAGGAGAGTGAGGGGAGAATTGATAGATGTGTATTCGGCTATGACAGTTTTATATAAGTTGGCAAGGAAACATTGTTCCCGTTAACTATTGGTACAAGGACTAGGGGACACAGATTGAAGGTTTTGGACAGGAGGTACAGGGGGAATGTGCGCAAGAACTTTCTTACACTGATTGGTGATGATCTGTAACTCGCTGCCCACGAGAGCTGTGGAAATGGAGACAATCGAGGATTACAAAAGGAATTTGAATGGGCACTTGAAGGAAATAATTTTACAGGGCTATGGGGATCGAGCAGACAAGTAATAACTCGTCTCCACTCCTAGTATTTCTAAATCCCACACATTCACTATAATGTGAACAATTATTTCCTGTTGTGTCTCTCTCAGATTTGTAAACTTCACTGCATTGGAGTGAGGTGACATCTACTGGCAAGAAACAAGAACTGCCGTGATGAGATCAGCCATGATTGTGTTGAATGGCAGAGCAGGCTCGAGTGGCTGAGTTGCCGACTCCGGCTCCTCGTTCTTATGTTCATAGAATCATACAGCACAGAAGGAGGCCATTCGGCCCCATTGTGCCTCTGCTGACTCTCTGACAAAAAGATGCAATTAGTCCAACCCCCTGCCTATTTCCCCATAATCCTGGAGAATTTCACTTTGAAATATTTGTCCAATTCCTTTATGAAAGTTATAATTGAACCTGTTTTTACCACCCTGTCAGACAATTCATTCCAAATCCGAATCAGTTACTGGGTAAAAAGATCTCTCCTCACCTCCCCTTGACATTTTTGGCCAATTATTTTAAATCTGTGTCCTCTGGTTACTGACCCCCAGGACAGTGGAAACAGTTTCTCCCTCTCTACCCGATGAAAATCCTTCATGATTCTGAACATCTCTATTAAATCTTCCCTTAACCTTCTCTACTCTGAGGAGAACAATCCCAGCTTCACCAGCCTGTCCAGAGAACTGACACCCCTCATCTCTGGTATCATTCTAGTAAATCTCCTCTGAACTGTCTCAGAAGCTTTGATGTCCTTTCTAAAGCCAGGTGCCCAGAACTGGACACATTACTCGAGCTGAGATCAAGCCAGCGACGCCCACATCCCACGAACGAATAAAAAAACGCTCCCGAACCAGACCCCAATTCTTAAGCATTGATCGACGCTCCCTGCCCAGTCCACAAATCTTATTCATTTAGAAACGCTCCCTGCCCAGTCTCCAACTCTTATTCAATTATAAACACTCCCTGCCCAGTCCCCAATTCTTATCCATTTACAGACGCTTCCTGACCAGTACCCAAATATTATTCATTTCGAGACGCTCCCTGCCCAGTCCCCCAATTCTGATCCATTTGCAGACGTTCCCTGCCCAGTCCCAATTCTTATCCATTTACAGACGCTCCCTGACCAGTCCCCAAATATTATTCATTTAGAGACGCTCCCTGCCCAGTCCCCAATTCTTATCCATTTATCGACGCCGTTTCGGGAAGCCTCACCGGGAAAAGCTTCACCGCCGCCATCCGCAGGGATACAGATGGGATTGTTCCATCTTATTGTGGCCCTGAGGCCCTGCTCCAGCTGTGTGAGTCCGCAAAGTCTTCTCGCACTTTGTGAATATCCCGCTCCAACTCCGAACCCGCAGCTCCAGCTGCTGACAGAGCTCTCTACTGCGCCTGCGCGCCCCGCTCCTGTCACAGATCGGGCGGATTCTAGGCCGCTGAGCATTCTGGGTATCACACCTGTCATTAATGCTATTCTTTCAGCTGAAAGGTTTTATTACGTACATGTCATGACCTGGAATCGTCGTGAGTTTTTTCTTTTGCACCTGTCAGTGCCTGGGAGGATAGAGTCAGCTTCACTTTGTAGCCATGAGTTTCTGGTGTGAGAAAGTGGTGTTTAACTCAGTATATTTCAGTTTTTGGTCTGTGACTGTGGGTATTATTCAGTACCTGTTTGTTTCTGCTATTGCTCTGTGAGTTTCACCACATATCTTTCAACAACTTGTATGTGAGCATCAGCTTTTGTCTATATCTATCAGTATCTGAGAAGTGAGAAAGGGTTTGATTCTATCCCTATCAGTTTCTGTTACATGCATGTGTCTTTAATCTGCACCTCCTCTGAGTGTGTCTTCGTCTCTGTACTTGTAGGTGAGTATGTGTTTTGCTTTGTATCTCTCAGTCTTTGAAGTGTGAGCCTGGGTTTGTCCCGAATTTCCTTTGTACCTTGCAGTTGGGATATGAAAGAAAGATTTTTACACGTTACCTGCCAACTGCTGCTACGTGACTGTGGGTTTCACACTGTATCTGTCAATTTCTTGTCTGGTAATGCGAAGTTTACAGTGTACCTGTCAGTTTCTAGTATGTGAGTGTTGACTTCACTCTGAAAAGAATCATAGATCATAGAACAGTTACAGAACAAATGGAAGCCATTCAGCTCATTGTGCTTGTGCTGCTTCTATGCACGAGCAACTCAGCTCATGCCACAGACTCATGTATTCCATGAAAACATGCAATTTTTCCACTTCAGATAATTATCTTATACCATTTTGAAAGCCATGGTTGAATCAGCCTCCATCACACTCTCAAGCAGTGCACATCAGATCTTAACCACTCGCTGTGCAAAAGACGTTTTTCCTCATGTTGCCTTTGGTTCTTTTGCCATTCACCTTAAATCGGTGTCCTCAGGTTACAGAGCCGTGAATAATATTCCCCATTGCTTTCTCAGCACTGATGGATTGTGAAGCAGGAGACAGCCAGAAGTCCCACTGAGCCGCACTGACACCGAGCTGGGAATGAAATGAGATGAAGTTCAATCTTTCACAGCGAGATGCTGCAGAGAGATGAGTCCCGAATCAAAGTGGGACTTTCTCATACTTCTGCTGAATTTCATTTCAAACACTCCTTGTACTCTCTGCTAATGAAGCCTTAAAAAAGGGAAAAACAAAATGGCACTCAAACTCACCACCCTGAAATTAAAAGTTTAATGTTTGACTGACAGAACTGTCGCTTCTACTCGGTCTCTTATTGGATGGATGCAACTGTATTCTTCAACGCAGGGGTGGCATTCAAATCTTCCCATGGGTCCACATGTCAGACTGAGTTCCATGTTGTAGACTCAAGCAAAGGAAATCTGTTCAGTTCCAAAACTATCAGTGAGTTGAAGCTCATTACGATCATCAGCATCAGAGGTCAGAACTACCTGGTGAAAGAAGACAATCTGAAGAAGGATCCACAATTATTCAAAGGCATCGACAAAGTGAAAAACAAGAAAATCGATGAGTCAATGCAAGCCAAACAACAGAAACACTGAAGAATTCCATTCCATTCCAGTCCAGAACCCAGTCCTGTTGTTTTTGGAGTCAGGTCACAATTACTGCAACAACTTTATATTCCCACTTGGCTTTCTGTACATTTAGTTAATCAAGCTCTTTGAATCCAGCTCTCTGGTCCTCAAGCAGGCTCCATATGGAAATCAATTCCGCCTTCTGCAAGGCTGAAACCAAACAATGACCTTAAATTAAAAATACCAAAGAAGAAGGGCTTGTCTAGGATTTGAACTCAGGATCTCTCACACATTAATTAATCACTCACCCTAAGCAAGAATCATACCCCTAGATCAACATGCCACTGATATCAGAACTTCCTTTTCGCTCCTGTGGAATTTCACTGGCAGCCAAAGCCGATCATCCATTTTTTTTCAGAGCAAAGTAACATCCTGCAAATTCTGAAATAAAAACAGAAAGTGTTGGAAATGTTCAGAAACTCTGGCAGCATCTGTGGTGAGAGAAACAGAGTTCGCCTTTCAGGGCGTTTACCTTTTGTTTGAGCCATCCTTTCACACTGCTTCTGTCCACCCAATCTCACTTTCTATTCTATCCAGATTCCACCCACTCACTACCTAAATACATTTATCGTGAATTCCTCATATCTTTTAATAATGACAATTTTATATTTCTGGCCTTTGCTTTGGACTCCACCACAAGTGGAATCATGTCTCCATCAACCCAATCAAACCCATTCACTATTTCCTCACATTGCAATGTTTCTTTCACCCTGACAGACGATGGAGTTTATGCTGCTTGATTGCAGTTCTTGCTTCCTGCCAGTAGATGTCACCTCACTCCAGTACAGTGAAGGTTACAAATCTGAGAGCACACAACAAGAAGTAATTGTTCACGTGACAGTGAACAGGTCCCTCTATTCCTGCACACTCTTTAGAACTGTGCCATTAAGAATATATTGCCTCTCCCTATTCCTTCTGCTAAAATGCATCACCTCACACTAGTCACTATTAAAATCCATCTGCACCTGTCTGCCCATTCTGCTAGCCTATCACTGTCTTGTTGCAGGTGGTTCATTTCATCCTCACTGTTTGCCACTTCTCCAAGTTTGGTGTTATCGGCATATTTTGAGATTCTACTCTATATTCCAAGATCCAAGTCATTTATCTGTAGCAAATAAAAAGCAGTGGTTCCAGCAGTGACCCTTGGGGAACAGCACTGTCGACAACCTTCCAGTCTGAGAATGAACCATTTATTACGACTTGCTGTTTTCTCTCCTTAAGCCAATTTTCTATCCAATTGCACACTGAACCTCCTATTCCATGAACCTCAATCACCCTTTTATGTGTCGTTTCTTAAAATCCACATAAACAACATCCACTGCATTCCCTTCATAAACCTTCTCAGGTTAGTTCATCAAAACATGCAGTTCGATTAGTCAAGCATGAACTCCCATGTATAAATCCATGCTCACTCTCCTCAATTAACTCAAACCTCTCCAAGTGACTGTTCATTTTTCCCCTGATTGTTCTTTCTAAAACCTTACCCACCACTGCTGTTAATCTAACTGGCCTGTAGTTAGCCGGACTGTCCTTGCACCCTTTCTTGAATAAGGGTGTCACATTTGCCACTGTTTAATCCTCTGACACCTCCCCCGTATCCAGGGAAGATTGGAAGATTATAGAAAGCCTTTCTGTTATCTGCATCCACATTTCCTTTCGCAATCTGGGATGAAAGCCATCCGGACCAGGTAATTTATCTTCCTGAAGCATAAGCAGACTTTTCAGTA
Source organism: Heterodontus francisci (assembly GCF_036365525.1). NCBI lineage: Eukaryota > Metazoa > Chordata > Chondrichthyes > Heterodontiformes > Heterodontidae > Heterodontus > Heterodontus francisci. The sequence goes on along the minus strand of NW_027141441.1, from coordinate 6,073,645 downwards.
CCTCCCTCTCTCAATTTGTACCCTCTCCATTGCCTCTACACTCTCCACTTCTACTGATATTTTGTCAAATTCCACTTCCTTAGTGATCAGTGATACAAGGTTTAACTAGACTAACTAGATTAACATTGCCCTGCAGCTCTAAGTATATATTACCCTCTTTGTCCCTAATGGGGCCCACTTCACCGCTTACTACCTGCTTATTATTTATAAACTGCTTGAAGATTTTTGGGTTCCCTTTCATGTTGACTGCCATTCTATTCTCGTAGAGATAGAGAATAAGCTAAATATGGAAGATATAAATATTTCCCATCCTTGGGTGAGGTGGAATTTTTTTATGCTGTGAGTGGTAATGTCCTGACCCACGAGTGTGGTGGAAGCAGAGACAATCAATGATTTGAAAAGGAAATTGGATGGATACTTGAAGCAAAGGAACTTGCAGGAGGAAAGGGATCGAGCAGGTGAGTGAAACTGAGTAGCTGGCTCCGATAATTGCTGCAGTCACTGCGATCCCCCTTAATTTTGTCCAAGGTGACAATGTTTGCTTCACGCATGTTTTGAGCCCTTGTTGAGCTGGACTATGCAGGGCTCACTGTCCAGTTCCTCCATGACAGGGAAGTCTTGAATGGCACTGAGAGCTACTTCAGTGACAATGTTCTCCGTTATGTAGAGTTCAAGGTAATGCTCCACTCACCTTTCCATCTGCTTATTAGGTTCAGTGATGATCACCCATGTCTTTGTCTTCAAAAGGTGCTGATTTAGTTACTACTGGGTCCATTGCTTTCTTAATTCCTTCATAAATCCCTCTAGCATGCCCGGATTCATCAGCAGAGTTTTAACCAGTATTGATTGGTGCAGTGCCGAGCAGTCTGCAGAGACTTGTTTCTGGCTGCTCTGAGAGCATCTAGATGTGGTTTGCTGGGGACTTGTTTGTAGTTCATGAGGGTTCTCTTCTTAGTTACAGTAACTGACTCCATTTAAGTCCAATAAGCCTCAAACCAGTCAGCATTCCTCCCATCTCTTTTCCCATACACAGTGAGTGCAGAGTTATAGATGGTGGTGTGCAGCTGATTCCACTTTGAAACCGCACTGAGACCTTGAGCATTGTTGTCTGAAAGAGCCTGATCGAGGATGTTGAGGAACTCCTGGGTCCTTTCTGGATCAATGGTTCGGCAAGTGTTGATCAGAAGACGACCTTTCTTCATGGATGGATGAAGCTTCCTTGTCTGAAGCCGAACCTTGTTACACACCAGGGAGTGGTCAGTGTCACAGTCAGCACTGTGATAGCTGCGAGTGATGAGGACACTGCTGAGGGTGGTATGTCTGGTGATGATAAGGTCGAGCTGGTGCCAATGGCATGATCTCGGATGTCTCCAGGACACCTTGTAGCACAGCTTGACCTGGACGTAGCTGTTCATCACACAGAATCCATGGTGACAGCATAGCTCCTGCAACCTCTGTCCATTTTCGTTCATCTTGCCAATCCCCTGGTGCTCTTTGCACATTGGCAAAGCTGTGTAGTCAGTGTCCAAGCTTGTGTTGAAGTCTCCTAGAAGGTACAGTCCCTCAGTGCTGGGAATTCTTCTGATGGCAGTGTCAAGTGTCACATAGAATTGATCCTTGACATCTGGGGTGGAGGTGAGTGTCGGGACATAGATGCACATGAGATTACCTGGGCCCATGCTTGTTGACAAGTGAAGAGTAAGAAGTCTCTCTGAGCCTACTGTGAGTGGTTCACTCATCTCAAGTGGCGTGTATTTTACTGTGAAACCCACTCCATGCTCACGAGTTGCCTCTTGGGCTTTCCCCTGTCAGAAGAAGGTGTAGTGTTTCTCTTTGAGGGATCCACTTTGAACGAGTCTAGTTTCTTGCAGCACAGCAATGTCCACATTGAGCCTTGTGAGTTCCTCGTCGATCACAACTGTCTTGTGTGTGTCATCAACCTGCAGAAGGTTGTCGGTAAGGCCAGGACACATGGTCCTTAGATTCCAGCTTGTGATGCGAAGGACTGGTGTCTTCTTTGTTGAATTTGTTTTTCTTGGTGCATAGATTATCAATCCGTCTGTTCAGAGATGACTCTCCAAGCTCCAAGCACCCATTGAAGCAAGCAGGTCGTGGCTTCACAGCACCAAACTGACTGGGGGCTGCCCAGCTTGGAGTGAATGGTAGCTATCCAATGAGACACTAAGAGCTCTCTCACTGTCCGAAGTAACCCCTGGCACTCATACTCTGCACCAATTGAATGAGAGCTTATAATCAGTAACTGTTTATTCCCGGGTTGTGCCAATGTTTAACCACGAAGCTGGAGTGTCCTCTCCAGGGCACAGGCCTGGGCAAATAGTATGGAGACCCTGAGCATCAGGACCCCCTCTCAGCATTGCTCGTATTGTCCAAAGGAAAGGAAAAACCAGTACTGTTTGGTACCAGCTCTACTGTAGGAGTTGCTGGAAAACTGCCTGATAAGTAACAGGTAACCGCCTCCAGGACTCCACTCCGGATTTACTGTCCAGGTTTACTCCCTCAGCCTTCTGATTTATTTATTTAGAGATACAGTACTGAAACAGGCCCTTCCAGCCCACCGAGTCTGTATCGACCATCAACCACCCATTTATACTAATCCTACATTAATCCCATATTCCTACCACATCCCCTCAATTCGCCTCCCACCTACCTACACTAGGGGCAATTTACAATGGCCAATTTACCTATCAATCTGCAAGTCTTTGGCTGTGGGAGGAAACCGGAGCACCCGGCAGAAACCCACGCTGTCACAGGGAGAACTTGTAAACTCTGCACAGGCAGTACACAGAATCAAACGTGGGTCACTGGAGGTGTGAGGCTGCGGTGCTAACCACTGCGCCACTGTGTCTTCTCGAGACACCCATTGAGAATTGAGACTTTTTGCCCAGAGATGGGGCTCTGTTTCTTGGCATCAGGATGGAACCACACACCAGTGGGTCTGTATGACATGCACAAGGATATCACACACTGCCCCATCTCTTGTACAGATCAGAGTCAGACACTGAACAGAGTGCAACCCACAAGGACATCACAACCTTCCTGCTCTCTGGGACAGGTCAGTGTGATACACCAAACAAACAGCACCCCACAGGGACCTCATAATTGCACATCCCTGTGACAGATCAAGGTCAGACACTGCAAATATTGCAACCACAGGAACATCACAAATTGCCCCATCCCTCGGACAGCTCGGGGTCTGACATTGAACATATTGCAACAACAAGGACATTACTGTATAGCTCCCTCCATTCTGAAAAACAAGCATTCACCCTACTTTTTACCCTGCTGCCAATTTTGGATCCACACTGCCACTGCCCCTTTAATCCCATCTGCTTGAATTTTGTTAACAAGTCATAGAGAGATGCAAAACTGAAACAGGCCCTACGGCCCACTGAGTCTGTTCTGACCAACCACCACCCATTTATAGTAATCCTACAACATAATCCCATATTCCCTACCGCATCCCCACCATTCTCTTACCTACACTCGGAGCAATTCACAACAACCAATTTACCTATCAACCTGCAGTCTTTGCTTGTGGGAGGAAACCGGAGCACCCAGCAGAAACACACACAGTCACAGGGAGAACTTGCAAACTCTGCACAGGCAGTACCCAGAACTGAACCTGGGTTGCGAGAGCTGTGAGGTTGCAGTGCCAACCACTGTGCCATTGTGCTGCCCCAAGTCTAGTTTATGGTACCTTTTCAAACACAATTTTGATGTCCAGACACGTACCATTAACCTCACCACCCTCGTCAACTCTCTCTGAAACTTCATCAAAGAAATTAATTCAGTAATTATTTCAGACAAAATCTTCTGTTAACCAATCTGTACTGGCTGTCATTTATTAGCCCATGTTCTACCAAGTGACAGTGAATTTCCTCCTGGATAATTGTCTCTAAAAGTTTCCCCACCACCGACATTAGACTAATTGGTCTGTAGTTCCTGGGTTTATCTCTCTTTTTAAACAGGGCTGTAATATTCACAACCCTTGCAGACTTATCTTTTAATTCTGGAAAGTCTATTGCAGACAATCACTTTGGGCATGACTTTAACCAATTAAAGCAACAGGATACTTCATTAATAAGTCCAGAACTTTTATTGAGAGTAAAATAATACTTAATAATTGAAAGTAAAATTATACTTAACAAACTTGGGGAATATAACTTTACAGCTCTGGGGACTGGTCGAGCTTGGTCTCAGAGTGTCACGGTCCTCTTTGTCCAGTCTAGATCCCTCATCAGGTGGAGAACTTGGTCGATGATCTGAGCCTTTACCCCTGAGGTTTTCTAGTGTTCCTGCACACTGAAACCTTACAAGATCCCTACTTTTAACCCCTGGATGGCCATCACACCACCATGTAAAATAATAATTGGTCCAAGCTGTTGCTAGGTACATTTAATTTGTTCTTAATAATGTCTTCCACTAACAGCCACCTGTCCTCAGAATCTCAGACATGAGTACAATGGAGTGGTTTCACACTGTCTCCCCATCTGATCTGAAACAAGTTTCCTATTCATTAAATCTAGACTCTTGAAGGTCACAATGTGACATAACATGGGTTTTATCAGGGGTCCGAGAAAGGTCCATTGTTTGAATAAATTTCGCTGAAACTGCCCTTTCCCACAAAGACACAGAAACTCACAGTAATTAGATTGAACAAACTTTAAATGAAAACCCATTCTCTCTAAAATGTTTATTGATTCATTAATTATAACTCAATCAAGGTTCATTACTTTTACAATAATCTGTTTTAATAAAAAAAAAAAGACAGAGGCGCAAGGGGAGAGCCAACTGTGCAACAGCCCCAACAAACAAATTTCTCTGCAGCACCTGTGGAAGAGCCTGTCACTCCAGAATTGGCCTTTATAGCCACTCCAGGCGCTGCTTCACAAACCACTGACCAACTCCAGGCGCGTATCCATTGTCTCTCGAGATAAGGAGGCCCAAAAGAAAGAAAGAAAGAATCTGTTTTATGATGGGTAGCTACTCATTAATTATACAGGATATAAACGTTAGTATTGAACACAAAATGGTTCCTTTGGTCATGTGTTCATTATAAAATGGCTTTCTTAACCTTGTTAGTTATGACAATGGATACATTATAAAAATGGTCAAGTTAAACTAAGATCGAACTACCCAAGCTTACCTCCATCCTCCAGTCCTCTGGCATCATTCCCAAATTCAAGGAGGATTGAAAGATTGTGGTTCGAGTCTCCGCTATTTCCACTCTTACTTCCCTCAGCAACCCAGGATGCAGCCCATCCAGACCGGGTGACTTTTCTACTGTGAGCACTGCTAACCATGTAATTGTCTCCTCTTTATCTATTTTCATCTCCTCCAAATTCTCCACTTCATCCTCCTTTCCTGTGACATTTGCAGCACCCGCTTGTTTTGTGATGACAGATGAAATGCACTTAATTAGTACCTCAGCCACGCCCTCTGCCTCCACAGGATCTCCTAATTGACCCACCCTTTCATTGACTGTCCATATGTTGGTAAAAGACTTCAGTGTTCCCAGTTATGTGACCCGCTAATCTTTTCTCATACATCTTGCTGATCTCATTTCCTTTTTCAGCTCTCCTCTGCACTTTCTGTATTCTGCTTGTTTCTCTACTGCATACGAGTCCTCACATGATTTCTCAGTGAATGGTTTTTGAACTATTTTGTAAAAGGATTGAGTTTTGTAAATTTCTCCCCAGCTCCCCTCATGGTCAGGCAGAAAGTTTAACTGCTGTGTTTTCAAACAGCAACAGCTTTATTTGAAAAGCCATTTTGACATGATTCCGGGTTTTAATCCAGTCACAAATCTTGTTCTGATGTCTTGTGGCTCCAGCTGTCACATGACCTGTCAGAGGATGACCTCATAATTGACCCAGTCATGGAGCTGTGGGTTGATGTTTAAATTGTTTCAAAATAATTTTCCAGAAGGACAATCAAAATGAATCGATATACAAAAGGTAGATTTTGTGAATTTGTGCTCCCAGTGGAAATTCCTGCAGAGTCTGCTGGTTTTCATATCCCCAATTCCCCAAAGGAAGCTCTGTGCTCGGAGTCTGTATTCATTACATCAACATTATACAGAATCATTTCATGGGAGACCCCAGTGTGAATTGTAGACAGGTGGGCCAGTTTTAACTTTCAAAGTAACACAGAAGCAAAATACTGCAGATACTGGAAATCTGAAATAAAAACAGAAAATACTGGAAATACTCAGCAGGTCTAGCAGCATCTGTGGAGAGAGAGACAGAGTTAATGTTTCAGATCTGAGATCTTTCATCAGAACTGAGCTGAAATTGTCTGAGGGACTGAGATTGTGGAATCAATTTCAGGGTCAAAGACATTGTACTTGGTCAGGATAGGAACATGGAGATTATTAAGTACAGTGCAAAAATATAGATGCTTTTACATTATTTTAATCAAAATTGATTTAAACTTTGTGCTCATGAATCCTATCTTTTGATCACAATGACACTGATAACAATGGAAAAAGCAAGACTTGCATTTCACGACTTTTCAAGTGCAGTCACACAACAGTACAATAGAGTACTCCACAATAAAGATGTATAAGATTCCCACCACACAACTGCCAGACGATGACCATCCCAAACAAGAGAGAATCTAACCATCTCCCTTTGACATTCAATGGCATTACCATCGCTGAATCCCCCACTCTCAACAACCTGGGGGTTACCATTGAGCAGAAACTGAACTCCAGTAACCATATAAATATTATGGCGACAAGAGCAGGTCAGAGACTAGGAATCCTGCGGCAAGTAACTCACCTCCTGACTCCCCAAAGCCTGTACACTAGTCAGGAGTGTGATGGAATACTCTCCACTTGTCTGGCTGGGTGCAGCTCCAACAATACTCAAGAAACTCAACAGGACAAAGCAGCCCGCTTGATTGGCACCCCATTTACAACATTCTTGCCCTCCATCACTGGCACACAGTGGCAGCAGTGTGTACCATCCACAAGATGCACTGCAGCAATGTGCCAAGGCTCCTTAGACAGCACCTTCCAAACCCATGACCTTTATCACCTAGAAGGACAAGGGCAGCAGATGCATGGGAACACCACAACCTGCAAGTTCCCCTCCAAGCCACACATCATCCTGAATTGTAACTGTATCACCGTTCCTTCACTGTTGCTGGGTCAAAATCCTGGAACTCTCTTCATAACAGCAGCACATGGACTGCAGTGGTTCAAGAAGGCAGCTCAGCACCACCTTCTCAAGGCAATTAGGGATGGATAATAAATGCTGGCCGAGCCAGCGACACCCACCTCCCACGAATGAATCAAAAAAATGATAATATCCTGTAATCCTCCAAAGTAGAAAATACAGATGGAAATGAAAAATAATAAAACACAGTCAGCATGGATTTCATAAAGAAAGACTTGATGAACCTTATCTTTGAAAAATCAACAGCAAGAGTAATATAGCAGATGTAGAAGAGTTTAATTTAATAAAGCCTCATCCGTTTATGTGCTTGAACCATCAAAATGTGGGTGAACAAACAAGCACACTAACTGATAGAGCTGCATGTTGTTCTTTCTAAATTACCCTAAAGTAGGGTGTTAATGAGTTAAAGCTTCAGGTTGCTGCAACCAGAATAGCCATTGTCCACTATCAGTTTTACTTTTATAAATAAAGGGTGGAACATTCATTGTGAATCTATAGAAACAGTCTGGTCCTGCACCCTGCAGACACATCCACGTCATCACCAACCAGCTCTCCTATAATTGGTGCAGTTATTTGACTTTGCCCCATTCGCTCCATGGAATTACTTTTAAAAGATTTTAAATTACAAGCAGTTTTGTTAATGTTCAGCCTTTGAGAAGAAATCATTCACTGGCCACAGTGAAGAGAGCATTGAATATAAAACAGTAGACTACCAGGTAACACAGTGAAAGCTGATCAGCTAATCTATAATTACTGACATTTCTTATTTTTGCTCTTGCTATTTGGTTTTTCATCATTTTCAGCTCCTGACTGCGGATATTATTGTGATTAAATGTGAAAAGATGCACTGTGTCTCAGCCCCGGTATATTGGCTCTTTCTCTGTACAGGGCTGTATCCACTCAGATACAGACAGTGTTTCTCCCTCACTCAACTTTCCAGCCCTGACGGTGCAGAAAGCGATGCTCAAAGTTACACATTCTGACTGTTTACAGTTGTTTAGTGAGAGATTATTAACGTATCCTTCTGCAGCGCTGCCTCGGTTAATAACAGCAGATCGAAGTCACATTTCAGATACAGAAACAGACGCATCAATTATTCACTCTTTCCCAGAGTGAGTGAGGCCGGGACAAGCAGCAACATTCCGGCCCCACACTCTGCAATTACCCAGCACCAGCGGAAAGCAGTGAATACAGATTCAATCAGTGGGTTAATGTCCATTACAGGGATGCAAGATTCCACAGCCCAGGACAAACATCCCCATACACCGAGAACAAGCTCAAGAAAACCCGGGGGAGTTAATATCCCAATCACTGAGCATTCCAGTAACATTGAAGAAGTTCCAGAACTGAGTGAACCTTTCAAAGTACAGAAGTGATGACGAGGTCAAAAAGGTCTGAACAGTTGAGGTGACTGAGCGGTTTCAGCTTCTCTGTTCAGGTTGCAGCTTTCACTGGAGGCATGTGTTTAAATCCCACTTCTGACAACTTGATTTTCAGTTACTTTGCAGAGCTTCCTTGAAGGTTTGAGGGAGAGTAAATACAGAGGAACTGTTTCTAACTGCTGAATGGTCAATAACCGAAGGTTACAGATTTAAGGTGACTCACAAAACCAGAAGGAACATGAGGAAAAATTGCTTTCTGCAACGTGTGGTTAGGATTTCTGTCATGTGGATAGATTGGAGAAGCTGGGGTTGTCATCCTTGGAGAGGAGATTTGATAGAGGTGTTCACAATCATGAGGGGTCGTGACAGACCCGATAGAGAGAAACTGTTGGGAGAAGGATTGAGACTCAGGTAAAAGCTGTGGCTCAGTTGGTCACACTCACCTCGAAATCACAAGCTTCTGGGTTCAGATTTCACAGCTGACACTCCAGTGCAGCACTGAGGGTGTTGAAGGTGCTGCCTTTCAGGTGTGATGTTAAACCAAGACCTGGTCTGCATGTTTGGGTGAATGTAAAAGATCCCATGCTGCAATTTCAAACAAGTGAAGAGCAAGTATTTTATTTTTATTGAGAGCTACAGCACTGAAACAGGCCCTTCAACCCACCTTGTCTGTGCCGACCAACAACCACCCACTTGTACTAATCCTGCAGTAATCCCATATTCTCTACCTCCACTAGGGGCAATTTACAACAGCCAATTTACCTATCACCTGCAAGGGAGGAAACCGGAGCACCCGGCAAAAACCCACATGGTCACAGGGAGAACTTGCAAACTCCGCACAGGCAAAACCCAGAGTCGAACCTGGGCCCTTGGAACTGTGAGGTTGCAGTGCTAACCATTGCACCACCCCTGGTGTTATGATCAATATTTGCCCCTCAATCAGATCAGTTAGACATTATCACATTGCTGTTTGTGAATATCAGCTGCTGCATTTCTGACATTGCAACAGTGATTACACTTCAAAAGTATTTCATTGTCTACAAAGTGCTTTGATATTTCAAGTGGTCTTGAAAGGTGCTATATAAATGCAAGTCTTTTCTTTCTTTATCACAACACATTGCAGTGTAAAAAATGGTTCTTCATGTCACCTCTGGTTCTTCTGCCAATCACCTGATATCTGTGTCCTCTGCTTACTGACCCTTTTACCACTGGAAACAGTTTCTCCTTATTTAAAATATTGAAAACCTTCATGATTTTGAACAAATGTGTCAAATCTCTTCTGAATTTTCCCTGCTGCGAGGAGAACAACCCCAGCTTCTCCAATCTCTCCACATAACTGAAATCCCTCACCCTGCTACCATTGTGGTAAATCTCTTTTTTATTCTTTCATGGGATGTGGGCACTGCTGATACAATGTGATTCCTGTCAATGCAGCGGTCCGCTGACATCATCGGACTGTGCCAAGCTGCGCATAGGCACAGCTACATCTTGCCAGGATTAAGTGGCACATGCGCAGGATGATGTCATTGCACAGCGCCAACGTCATCGCATATCTGCGCCTGGTCCATCTTCGCACATGTGCGCTAAAGCGTCATCGGGTATCCAGCCCCTCACTCAGCTAGAGGAAGCGGCTGAATAGGAGACTTTGAGGCTGGAGCTCTCCCCCCTCGGCAACTCGCTCCAGGCCTCGACGCTTCCTCCCCTCAGCCGCTCGCTCCACACCTCGATGCTCCCCTGGACAATTGTTCCCCACCCGCGTCATCCAGCTCTATGGCCGCTTGCTCTCTGCCCCCCAACCCCTGCTCCAGCCGCTAGCTCTAGGCCGTGCCACTTCCCTCCTCTAGGCCACTCACTACTCGCTCCTACGTCACACTTTGCAGCCCACCTTACTTCTTCGGGCGGCGCGTGGAGACTGGACAAACATGGGCGCAAGGAGCCGAGAGAAGGGAAGCAGCGCGGCCTCGAGCTAGTGGCTGGAGGGGAGGGGGTTGGTGGGGAGTGAGCGAACGACTGGAGAATGGGGTGACATGATCGGGAGACAATCGGCCAGGGAAGTAGTGGGGGGGGAGCAGCGAGGTCTGGAGCGAGCGACTGTGGAGGGTGGAAGCGGCCGGTGCGAAGGAGGGGGAGAAAGCGAGTTGTGCCACCTAGTGGTCGCATTGTCAGCAAACGCAGCCTTTATTGTCCATCCTTAATTGCCCTTGAGAAGGTGGTGGTGAGCCGCCTTATTGGAGCTGCTGCAGTCCATGTGTTGTACGTAAACCCACATTGCTGTTAGGAAGGGAGTTCCAAGATTTTGATCCTGTGACAGTGAAGGAATGGTGATATAGTTCCCAGTCAGGACAGTGTGTAACTTGGAGGGGAGCTTGCAGATAGTGGTGTTCCCATTCATCCAATGCCCTTCTAGGTGGTCGAGATTGGGGGTTTGGAAGGTGCTGTCGAAGGAGGCTTGGTGAGTTGCTGCAGTGCATCTTGTAGATGGTACACACTGCTGCCACTGTCCACTGGTGGTGCAGGAAGTGAATATTTAAAGTAGTGGATGGAGTGCTGATCAAGTGATCTGCTTTATCCTGGATGGTGTTGAGTTTCTTTGGTGTTGTTGGAGCTCCACTCATCCAGGCAATTGGGGAGTATTACATCACACTCCTGACTTGTGCCTTGTAGATGGTGGACAGGAGGTGAGTTACTTGCAGCAGAATTCCCAGCCTCTGACCTGCTCTTGTAGCTACGGTATTTATATGACTGATCCAATTCAGTTTCTGCTCATCGGTAACCCCCCCGGATGTTGATTGTGAAGGATTCAGCAATGGTAATGTCATTGACTGTCAAGGGGAGATGGTTAGATTCACTCTTGTTGGAAATGGTCATTGCCTGGCATTTTTGTGGCGTGCATGTTACTTGCCACTTATCAGTCCAAGCCCAATCTTGCCCAGGTCTCTCTACATGTGGACACGGACTGCTTCAGTATCTGAGGAGTTACTAATGCAACTGAACATTTTGCAATGATCAGTGAACATTTCCACTTCTGACCTTATGATGGAAGGAAGTTTATTGATAAAGCAACTGAAGACGGTTGGGGCCTAGGACACTACCCTGAGGAACTCCTGAGCGATGTCTGGTACTGAGATGATTGGCCACCAACAACCAGCACCATATTCCTTTGCGCAAGGTATGACTCCAACCAGTGGAGATTTTTCTCTTTGATTGCCATTGACTTCAATTTTGCAAGGGCTCCTTGATGCCCTTGGCAAGAGCAGTCACTGTCACCTCACCTCACCTCCTGAATTCAGCTCTTCTGTCCATATTTGGGCCAGTGCCATAATGAGGTCAGGAACTAAGTGGCCCTGGCGGAACCCAAAATGAGCATTGGTGAGTAGGTTATGGCTGTGTAAGTGCTGCTTGATAGCACTGTCAACGACACCTTCCATCACTTTACTGATGATCAAGAGGAGGCTGATCAGGCAGGAATTGACCGGGTTGGATTTGTCCTGCCTTTTGTATACAGAACATACCTGGGCAATTTTCCACATTGCTGGGTAGATGCCAGTGTTGTAGCTTGGCGGGCGGCGTGGCTAGTTCTCGAGCACAAGTCTTCAGCACTGCAGCCAGGATGTTGTCAGTATCCAGAGCCTTCAGCCATTTCTTGATATCATGTGGAGTGAAGTGGATTTAGCTGAAGATTGGCACCTGTGATGCTGGGGACCTCAGGAGGAGGCCGAGATTGATCATCTACTTGGCACTTCTGGCTGAAGATGGTTGCAAATGATTCAACCTTGTATTTTGCACTGATATACTGGTCTCCCCTATCATTAAGGATGGGGATATTTGTGGAGCCTCGTTCTCCTGTTAATTGTTTAATTATCCACCACCATTCAGGACTGGATGTGGCAGGACTGCAGAGCTTTGATCTGATCTGTTGGTTGTGAGATCACTCAGCTCTGTCCATTGCATGCTTTTTCCGCTATATGACATGCAAGTAGTCCTGTGTTGTAGCTTCACTCATTTTTAGGTCTGCTTGGTGCTGCTCCTGACATGCCCTCCTGCACACTTCATTGAACCACTATTTCTCCCTTGGCTTGATGGTAATGGTAGAGTGAGGGATATGTCAGGCCATGAGGTAACATATTGTCTTTAAATACAATTCTGCTGCTGCTGATGGCCCACAGTGCCTCATGGATGCCCAGTTTTGAGCTGCCAGATCTGTTCATTTCTTCCCTCAGATATAATTGAAAAAAAAATTCTGAAGAAATGCATGAACTAAATAAAAAGGAGAGAGAAATAAATACTGACAAAATAGATGGCAGCATTTGGAAGGTAAAAAGATTTCAGTTTTATTACTGATGAGTGAGGAATATATCACACTTTGGGGCTTCTGGAAGTGGATTTACTGATAGTCTGGGGAATTGATAGGAAACTGCTTCATAGTTGGTGGAACAAATTCCCGCCCTTGGGGTGGAGCCAACAGCTGCATCCGTCCAATAACAGACAGAGTCGAAGTACTGTATCAGGCCTTGTTAGCTCAGTTGGTAGAGCATGAGACTTTTAATCTCAGGGTCTTGGATTTGAGACCCTTGTTGTGTGGTTGTTCTTCCCTTTTTCAGTCTTCATCAGCAGAGAGTTCAAGGAGTGTTTGAAATTAAATTCAACAACATCACCAGATTTCAACTACTCCCCCCCCCCGCCCCTCCCAGTGTAGTTGTCAGGACTCTCAACCTCTGCCTGCCCCTTCCCCTCCCTCCCAGAACTGCGACAGGGTGCCCCTTGTCCTCACTTTCCACCCCACCTGCCTCCACATCCAAAGGATCATCCTCCACCATTTCCTGCACCTCCAGCGTGATGCCACCACAAAACGCATCCTCCCATCCCCTGTCAACATTTTGAAGGGATTGTCCCCTCCGTGACACCCTGGTCCACTCCTCCATTACCCCCGATACCTTGTCCCCTTCCCAAGGCACCTTCCCATGCAATCGCAGGAGATATAATACCTGCCCTTTTCCCTCCTCTCTGCTCATTAGCTAAAGCCCCAAACACTCCTTTTAGGTGAAGCAGCGATTTACTTGTACTTCTTTCAATTAAGTATACTGTATTCACTGCTCACAATGCGGTCTCCTCTAAACTGGAGAGACCAAACGCAGATTAGGTGGAACACCTCTGCTCAGGCCGAAAGCATGACCCTGAGCTTCTGGTTGCTTGCCATTTCAACACTCCCCCCTGCTCTCATGTCAACATTTCTGTCTTTGGTCTGCTCCAGTGTTCCAGTTAAAATCAACCCAAGCTCGAGGAGCAGCACCTGATCTTTTGATTCGGCACTCCACAGCCTTGTGGATTGAACATTGTGTTCAATAACATCAGAGCATGACTGGTGTCAGGCAACCACAAGCATTAAGACACTCTTTGCCTTTGTCCCAGGACAGCTTTGTTATTTAATCTCTCCTGCCCTCTGCCCTATCAAACACCTTCCCCTTTGTTCTCTCCCATATGCCCCTCCCCTTCACTTGTTTAAAACCTAATTCTTTTCTAACCAGTGTCAGTTCTGATGAAAGGTCACAGACCAGCACAGTGTTGCAGTGGTTCGCACCGCCACCTCGCAGCTCCAGGGACCTGGGTTCGATTCCTGGTGCAGCCTGTGTGGAGTTTGCAAGTTCTTCCTGTGTCTGAGTGGGTTTTCTCCGGTTTCTTCCCACAAGCCAAAAGACTTGCAGGTTGATAGGTAAATTGGCCATTATAAATTGTCAGTAGTACAGGTAGGTGGCAGGGAAATATAGGAACAGGTGGGGATATTTGGTAGGAATATGGGATTAGTGCAGGATTAGTATAAATGGGTAGCTGATGTTCAGCACATACTCGGTGGGCCGAAGGGCCTGTTTCAGTGCTGTATCTCTAATCTAATCTAACCAGAAACATTAACTCTGTTTCTCTCACCACAGATGCTGCCAGAGCTATTGAGTATTTCCAGCACTTTTTGTTTTTATTTCAGATTTCCAGCATCTGCAGTATTTTGCTTTTATTGTGTCAGAAAGTCTTTCCTTGATTCAGGACTCTGACCTCGCTCCAGAATCTCTCTGCTAAAGATTGAACTTTATCTCATTTCACTCACAGCTCAGGGTCAGTGTGGCACAGTGGGACTTCTGGCTGTCTCCCACTTCACAATCCATCAGTACTGAGAAAACAATGGGGAATATTACTCACATGTTGTGTTCTGTAACTTTTTACAAACACTTCAATGTATATATTGTCTTCCAAAGCAGTGACAGAATGGTGGCTTTAGTGTGTTGTTGAAATAGCTTTGTTGAGTTCGTGCTGTACTAACAGTTAAACAGTTCTTGGTTCAATCCCAGGTTTTGGCACTTTCAACCTCTCCTGTGTCTTTTTCTTTGGCTCCAATTGTCAAGCTGCATGATTTACTCTGAAATTAGCACCAGAGAACCAAGGCACCAGCGAGCATGAGGAGCTGAAATTAGCACAGATCAAATCCACTTAATATTTCTGACTGAAGATGGTTGCAAATGCTTCAGCTTCATCTTTTGCACTGACGTGCTCAGCACCACCATCATTGAGGATGTGAATGTTTTTGGAGCCTCCTCATCTGGTTAGTTATTTAATTATCCACCACCATTCACGACTGGATGTGGCAGGACTGTGGAACTGTGATCTGATCCTGAGGGAGATATCCGTGCGTGGAGTGGCGGGATGTATGGAGAGTGATCCTGACAAGGGTGTCCGAGACTGGAGTGGAAGCTTTCCGTGGAGGTACAGGAGTAGGCCATTCAGCCCCAGTGTTTTATAAAGGTTTAGCATAACCTATTTGCTTTTACTCTATGCCTCTATTAATAAAGCCAAGTGTCCTGTTTGCTCTTCGCAACCTTTTCAAACCTTGATCAAAAAAGATTGGTGTACATTGTCTCATTCTTCCTCCCAAACTGTATCACTTCACAATTCTCTGTGTAAAATTTTATCTGTTGTGTGAAAGCCCATTTTACCAGTGTGTTTAAGTTCCTCTGAAGTGTGTTACTGTCACTGGCATAGGACGAAATTCACGAGCATTCTTTGATGCTATCTCCATGGAAAGAGCAATCTTACACACTAGCTCAAATTGGGATTTTGTGTGTTTAGTATCTTTTCTCATCCACCAATATAAGCACAAATCTGTCTCATAATGTACAGTCTAAGAATGTGCCAATGTTGCAATGTGGTGATAAATTCTTCAGTGTCACAATGTACTCACCAACTGTTTCACTACTTTTCTGATTTCTGGATCCAAGTTTGTAGTTTTCCGCGATCTCTAGTGGCTTAGGGTTGAGCCTCACTTCAACGAAGAAACGGAAAATTATGATTTAAAGATTACACTGTCAAGCATTCACATCTCTGTCTTCTCCTGAACTTCGAGTTCAAATTTGTTTGTGACGTTGAGTCACACGTTAAGACAGCACAGTCTTTGTCTTTGTGAAGGAATTGATTTGGGAATGGCTGTTTGAAACTGTCCCTTCTTGCGCAGAAATTCAGTGCAAATACTTAATCACTCACAATTTCCTTGAGAAAAATTTGTTCACAATCGCATTCGACACGGAAACTGCCTCAGCATTAATCTCACTGAAGCAGAATGTGACCGTGTTGTATGTTTCAGAATGTTGGTGCCGTTATTTGTCGCTTTTAACCGAGACTGGGAGACAGGGCAAGGTTCATCCGAGTTTGGAATATATTATCATTCAGGAGGAAGAAAAATCAACAGGAACCAAATAAGAAAACCCAGTCTCCAGATTTGAGAATCTGTAGATCCGCTTTGGGAAAGTGAATCAGAGCAGAATGAAGCGTGAACAGTCCAACTGCCCAGAAGAGATGAAGACACAGCTCAGTCAACACATTCCCCTGGTTTATGATGCTGGAACATTCTTCACACAGAAATGATTCAACCCAATGACAAACATTCTTACAGCTGATAATTTATGCTACTGATTTAAGGGCTGTCTCATGTGGTTACCGAGTGATGATGAGAAGATATTAAACTTTGTTCTATTCAATCTAGCTGTGATGAAGTTTGAATTTTTCTACCTGTTATAAACAGTATTTGAAGGGTCTCGGTAACAATGTTCAGTGTTGATGAGAGTGGGGTCTGGGTGAGAAGCTGCTGAGTGTGACAGGGTCAGGACTGGATGCAGGAAGTTCTCTGACAGTCTCCCTCTATCTCTCTAATGGGTTTGAGTTGATTTACGACTGGTAGCTTTTATTTTACTTTTCTTATTTAGAGATACAGCACTGAAACAGGCCCTTCGGCCCACCGAGTCTGTGCCAACCAGCAACCACCCATTTATACTAATCCTACATTAATCCCATATTCTCTACCACTTCCCCACCATTCTCCTACCACGTACCTACACAAGGGGCACTTTCCAATGGCCAATTTATCTATCAACCTGCAAGTCTTTTGGAGGTGGAAAGAAACCAGAGCACCCGGCGGAAACCCACACAGACACAGGGAGAACTTGCAAACTCCACACAGGCAGTACCCAGAACTGAATCCTGGTCGCTGGAGCTGTGAGGCTGCGGTGCTAACCATTGCGCCACTGTGCTGCTGTTGGTGTTTTGATAAATGAAGGAAGTTCCCTCCACCCATTTTTTTTGGACAGACAGTGTGGTATAAGGATGTAAAGGGTTAATGCTGAAGATAGTGGGATCAACCCCTCCCACTGTCAGAGTGATGATGTAACAGTGACATGAGATGATGTTTGGGAGAAGAGAGAGCAGCACCAAGGATATTGTGTAAATTAGAAAAGAGTTCTTAGTTCTTTCAGCAGGAACTGTGTCCAGAAAATATCGAGAACCTCACAATTTTATTATTCAGGAATAGGAACACAGATATTAATTCCAAGTGACATTTCTGGGACCAATTAACAAAAAAAGTAGAGAATAATATTGCTCACTGATTGAAATCCCCCAGTGAGGAGACAGTTAAACAGGTGATCTGTTGGGGCATCCTTCGATCCAAGGTTTCAGCAACATTTCATCTCCATTTTTGGTGAAATTCTCTGTTATTTGCAATTTTTGTTATCAGCTTTGATGGGCGAGTGAAAAAACTGAAAAAATTGAACAGTTCCATCCTTTCTTTTCTTCCTTCTTCTGTTCTTTCCATCAGTTTCTCTTTTCTGTCCCAGATCAATATAATGATGAGAATCCCAATTTAATCTGCTGTTTCTGGTGTTTTATCCATTCCAATTAAAATTTCAACATTCCAATCAAATCTATTTGTTATTCCACAGTGTCTCTCCATGTGTTTTATTCTGTTGTCTTCTCTCACAGTCTGTTTGATGATCAATGTTACATCTCAGTCTCTGTTCTGGTGAAGATCAGAAGCAGTGATATCTGTTTACACCACCCGACAAGTCGGCCTGAGGCTGTGCCTCGCTGATCATGTGGAGTTAAAGCAATTCTTCCAGTCAGTTAGTTCAGTTTTCATTTCATGAGAAATTCGGTCATCATGACTTCGTCAGTGACCTAATGGTTCAGGTGTCTGAGTGATGTTAATCATGATGTGATGAAATGATTGTATGTTCCAGTCTTTCCGTGGTGGGTTTTCACACTGAGTAGAAACGTGTTGGACATGGTCTGGAAATGTTTCACACCGCTCCATTCCCAACTTCATTTACTGACAGAAGATATATTTCCATCATGACACAGCTGGCTGCACAGCCAGAAGCTGTGCTGAAGGTGACAGCTATGTTTATTCAACTGACGAGGTGGCCGAGAGGTTAAGGCGATGGACTGCTAATCCATTGTGCTTTGCACACGTGGGTTCGAATCCCATTCTTGTCGCTAGTTTATGAACTGTGCAGTGTATTGTTTATGTGTCAAGTCAGCCTCGAAACCTGTTCTTGTCAATGTCCAGACAGTGATTGGAGAATTGGTTATACTTTATTAAAATTGAGACAGACAATTGGAAATCTTCACCCAAACTGCACTGGAATGAAGATCAAATAGGGATCACGAAACGGAGCAGGATTTTTCCTCCCCTCCTTCCTTCCATCTTTACTTTCTCTGGATTTGCACCAAGTGAAAGACAAATGGGAAAAGCAAATGGCGAGGGAGCAGATGCAGAAAATTATCCTTTGGCAAGAAATTTATTTTCAAATCTTCTTGATAGATTAAGTGAGTGAGCAATGCTTTGGCAGATGGAGTTTAAAATGAGGGGTCATCTACTACCTACTACCTAGATTAGAGTGTTTTTTGTAAGAGGTGAGATGTTAGAAACGGCGGAGGAGCAGAGACCCGAATACTGAATTAATAAAAGTTAGTGGACTGGTAGAAAATAATGTGAAAAGTGAACAGAATCTGAAGATTGGAACTCATGTTGCAGTGATATAAAGCTCTGTGCTCCTGAAGTAAATGTCCAAGCCCAGATTGTGGGGAATCTGTGGAGAGTGATTTGGTTTGTATTCATTCTTGGGTGTGAGTATCGCTGGCAAGGCTGGCATTTATTGCCCATCCCTAATTGCCCTTGAGAATGTGGTGGGGAGCTGCCTTCTTGAACTGCTGCAGTCAATGTGGTGTAGGAACACCCACAGTGCTATTGTGGAGGGAGTTCCAGGATTTTGACCCAGCAACAGTGAAGAAATGGTGATATAGTTCCACGTCATGATGGTGAGTGACTTGGAGGTGAACCTGCAGGTGGTGGTGTTCCCATGCATCTGCTGCCCTTGTCCTTCGAGGTGGTAGTGGTCACGAGTTTGGAAGGTGCTGTTGAAGGATACTTGCTGCAGTGCATATGGAGATGGTACACACTGCAGCCACTGTTTACAGGTTGTGGAGGGATTGAATGTTTAAGGTGGCGTGTTAGGTGCCGATCAAGTGCGCTGCTTTGTCCTGGATGGTGTTGAGCTTCTTGAGTGTTGTTGAGTGGGATGTATTCCATCACACTCCTGACTTGTGCCTTGTAGATGGTGGACAGGATTTGGGGTGTCAGGAGGTGAGATACTTGCTGCAGAATTCGTAATCTCTGACCTGCGCTTATAGCCACAGCATAGATGTGACTGGTCTAGTTACGTTTCTGGTCAAGATGTTGATGGTGGGGGATTTAACGATGATAATGCTTCTGAATATCAAAAGGTAGATTTTTTTCTCTCTCATTGGAGATGTTCACTGCTTGGCACTTGTGTGGCCAGAAGGTTGCTTGCCACTTATCAGCTAAAGCCTGAATGTTGTTCAGGTCTTGCTGCTTGCAGGAACAGACTGCTTCAGTATCTGAAGAGTTGTGAGTCATCATCTAACATTCCCACTTCTGACTTATGTTGAAGAGAAAGTCGTCAATGAAACAGCTGGGATGTTTGGGTCTAGGACACAGCCCTGAGAAACTCTTGAGGCAATGTCTTGGGCTGAGATGATTGGCCTCCACGAACCACAACATCTTGTTTTGGGCGAGGTATGACTTCAACAAGTGGAGAGTTTTCCCCCTGATTCCCATTGACTTCAATTTTGCTGGGGATCCTTGATGCCACACTCACTCAAGTGTAATCACTCTCACCTCTCCTCTGGAATTCCACTCTTTCGTCTCTGCTTGGACCAAGCTGCAATGAGATCATACGAACATAAGATCAGAAGAACTAATAGCAGGAGTAGGCCATTTGGCCCCTCGAGCTTGCTCCGCCATTCAATAAGATCATGGCTGACCTGATCATGACCTCAACCCCACTTTCTTGCCTGCCCACCTAACCCTTGGCTCTCTTGTAGGTAAAAATCTTGAAGACATTCAATGACCCAGCCTCCACTGCTCTCTGCGGTAAAGAATTCCAAAGATTAATGACCCTCTGAGAGAAGAAATTCCTTCTTAAATGAAAAACCCCTAATTCTGAAACTGTGTCCCCTAGTTCTAGATTCCACCACGAGAGGAAACATCCTCTCAGCATCTACCCTGTCAAGCCCCCTCAGAATCTTATATGTCTCAATACGTTCACCTTTCATTTTTCTCAACTACAATGAGTATCAGTCCATCCTGCTCAGCTTTCCTCAGAAGACAACACCTTCATCACAGGAATCAATCCAATGAACCTTCTCTCAACTGCCTCCAATGCAAGTATATCCCTCCTTAAATAAAGAGACAAAAACTGTACACAACACTCCAGGTGTGGTTTCACCAGCACCATGTACATTTGTAGCAAGACTTCTCTACTTTTATGCTCCATCCCCCTTGCAATAAAGGGTAACATTCCATTTGCCTTCCTAATTATTTGCTGTACCTGCATGGTAACTTTTTGTGATTCATGTACGAGGACACCCAGATCCTTCTACACCGCAGCATTCTGTAATCTCTCACAATTTAAATAATATTTTCCTTTTCTATTCTTCCTACCAAAGTGGATAACCTCACATTTTCCCATATTCTCCTCTATCTGCCAAATTATTTCCTGGAGCTGAGAGACCCTGGCAGAACCTAAACTGAGCATCAATGATCAGATTATTGCTACATGTGTGGTGCTTGATAGCACTTTTGGTGACATCTTCCATCACTTTGCTGATGATTGATAGTCGACTGATGGGGTGGCAATTGGTCAGATTGGATTTGTCCTGCATTTTTTTTATGGAGAGGGCACACTTGGACAATTTTCCACATTGTCAAGTAGATGCCTGTGTTGTAGCTCTACTGGAACAGCTTGGCTGAGGGTGCAGCTAGTTCTGGAGCACAAGTCTTCGGTACTAGAGACGGAATGTTGTTAGGGCCCATAGTCTTTGCTGTATCGAGTGCCTTCAGCTGTTTCTTGCCATTATGTGGAGTGAAGCAAATTGGCTGAAAACTGGAAGCTGTGATGCTGGGGACCTCAAGAGGCCGAGATGAATCATCCACTGAGCAATTTCTGACTGAAGATGGTTTCAAATGCTTCAGCTTCACCTTTTGCACTGACGTGCTCGGCTCCACCAACATTGAGGATAGGAATGTTTTTGGGCCCTCCTCATCTGGTTCGTTATTTAATTGTCCACCACCATTCATGACTGGATACCTAGTTTCTCAGGGCAGTGTCCGTGGCCCAACCATCCTCAGCTGTTTCATTGATGGCTTTCTCTTCAACATAAGTCAGAAGTGGGAATGTTCGCTGATGATTCACAACTCCTCAGATACTGAAGCAGTCTGTGCCTGCTAGCAGCAAGACGTGAACAACATTCAGGCTTGAGCTGATAAGTGACAAGCAACATTCCTTGATCGGATCCTGAGGGAGATATCCGTGTGTGGAGTGGCGGGATGTATGGAGAGTGATTCTGAAGAGGGTGTCTGAGCCTCGAGGGAAGAATCTGTGGAGAGTGGTCCTCAAAGGATGTCCGTGTCTGGAGATTTAGGATCTCTGAAGAGGGTCTCCGAGCCTATAGTGCTGGGATGTATGGAGAGTGATCCTGAAGTGGGTGTCCGAGCCTGGAGTGGCGGGATCTGTGGAGAGTGATCCTGAAGTGGGTGTCCGAGCCTGGAGTGGCAGGATCTGTGGAGAGTGATCCTGATGAGTGTGTGTAAACCTGGAATGGAAGCTTTCTGTGGAGGTACAGGAAGAGGCCATTCATTCCCAGTATTCTATAAAGGTTTAGCATATCTTATATGTTTTTACTCTATGCCTCTATTAATAAAGCCAAGTGTCCTGTTTGCTCTTAGCTACCTTTTCAATCCTTCTAACATTGGTGTACATTGTCTCTCTGCTCCTGCACCCAGTTTAGAATTGTAACGTTTCATTTATATGAGGCTGTGCCTCTCTGATCATGTGGAATTAAAGCAATTCTTCCAGTCAGTTAGTTCAGTTGTCATTTTATGAGAAATTCGGTCATCATGACTTCGTCAGTGACCTCATGGTTCAGGTGTCTGAGTGATGTTAATCATGATGTGATGATATGATTGTATTTCCGTGGTGGATTTTCATACTGAGTTGAAACGTGTTGGACATGGTCTGGAAATGTTTCACACCGCTCCATTCCCAACAGGCCATGACCTGATGTGATGGAAATTTCATTTACTTACAGAAGCTGCATTTCCATCATTGCACATCTGGCTGCAAAGCCAGGATCTGTACTGTTCAAACAGCTGGCAAGGTGGTCGAGAGGTGAAGACGGTGGCGTGCTCATGCATTTTGCTTTGCATGTGTGGGTTCGGATCCCAATTTTGTCGTTAGTTTATGAAGTGTCTAGTACATTGTTGTGGGGGAGCTTTTGTGGAAAGTTGGCCTGGAAACATGTTCTGGTCAATATCTCGCTGGTGATTCCAGAATTGTTTATACTTTATTAAAATTGAGACAGACAATCGGAATTCTTCACCCAAATTGGACTGGAATGAAGATCAAATAGGGATCACGGAAAGGAGCAAGATGTTTCCCTCCCTCCTTCCTTCCATCTTTACTTTCTCTGGATTTACACCAAATGAAATACTAATGGGAAAAGCAAATGGCGAGGGAGCAGAAGCAGAACATTATCCTTTGGCAAGAAATGTATTTTCAGAATCTTCTTGATAGCTTAAGTGAGTGAGCAATGCTTTGGCAGATGGAGTTTAAAATGTGGGGTCATCTAGGACCTACGAAAGATAGATCAGAGTGTTTTTTATAAGGGGTGAGATGTTAGAAACTGGAGAAGCAGAGACCCGAGTGCTGAATCACTAAAAGCTAGTGGACTGGTAGAAAATAATGTGAAAGGCTAATGGAATCTGAAGATTGGAACTCATGTTGTAGTTATATAAAGCTCTGTGCTCCTGAAGTAAATGTCCAAGCCTGGATTGTGGGGAATCTGTGGAGAATGATTTGTTTTTTATTCATTCTTGGGTGTGAGTATCGCTGGCAAGGCTGGCATTTATTGCCCATCCCTAATTGCCCTTGAGAATGTGGTGGGGAGCTGCCTTCTTGAACTGCTGCAGTCAATGTGGTGTAGGAACAGCCACAGTGCTATTGTGGAGGGAGTTCCAGGATTTTGACCCAGCAACAGTGAAGAAATGGTGATATAGTTCCAAGTCATGATGGTGAGTGATTTGGAGGTGAACCTGCAGGTGGTGGTGTTCCCATGCATCTGCTGCCCTTGTCCTTCGAGGTGGTAGTGATCACGGGTTTGGATGGTGCTGTCGAACGTTACTTAGCGAGTTACTGCAGTGCATCTTGTAGGTGGTACACACTGCTGCCACTGTGCTCTGGTGGTGGAGGGAGTGAATGTTTAAAGTGGTGGGTGAGGTACCGATGAAGAGGACTGCTTTGTCCTGGGTGGTATTGAGCTCTTTATGTGTTGTTGGAGCTGCATCTATCCAGAAAAGTGGAGAGTATTCCATCACACTCCTGACTTGTGCCTTGTAGATAATGGACAGGCTTTGGCATGTCAGGAGGTGAGATACTTGCTGCAGAATTCCCAATTTCTGACCTACGCTAAAAGCTGCAGCATAGATGTGACTGGTCCAGTTTAGTTTCTGGTCAATGGTAACCCCCAAGATGTTGATGGTGAGATATTCAGTGATGATAATGCTGCAGAGTATTAAAAGGTAGATGGTTTGATTCTCTCTCATTGGAGATGTTCACTGCGTGGCACTTTTGTGGCAACCAAGTCGCTTATCACTTATCAGCTCAAGCCTGAATGTTGTTCAGGTCTCGCTGCTTGCGGACATGGACTGCTTCAGTATCTGAGGAGTTGTGAATCATCACCTAACATTCCCACTTCTGACTTAAGTTGAGGGGAAACTCATTAATAAAACAGCTGAGGATGGTTGAGCCTAGGACACTACCCTGAGAAACTCCTGAGGCAATGTCCTGGATTGAGATGATCGGCCTCCACCAACCATAATCATCTTGCTTTGTGCTAGGTAGGACTCCAACAAGTGGACAGTTTTCCCCTGATTCCCATTGATTTCAATTTTGCTAGGGATCCTTGATGCCACACTCACTCAAGGGTAATTACTCTCACCTCTCCTCTGGAATTCCACTCTTTTGTCTCTATTTGGAACAAGCTGCAATGAGATCATAAGAACAGAAATAGTAGCAGGAGGAGGCCATTTGGCCCCTCGAGCCTTCTCCGCCATTCAATAGGATCATGGCTAATCTGATCATGGCATCGACCCCACTTTCTTGCCTGCCCCCCATAACCCTTGACTTCCTTGTAGATAAAAATCCAAAGATGAACGACTGTCTGAGAGAAGAAATTCCACCTCATTTCCTTCTTAAATGGAAAATCCCTAATTCTGAAACTGTGTCCCCAAGTTCTAGATTCCACCACGAGGGGAAACATCCTCTCAGCATCTCCCCTGTCAAGACCCTTCAGACTCTTATATGTCTCAATACGATCACCTCTCATGTTTCTAAACTCCAATCAGGATAGGTCCAACCTGCTCAATCCTCCTCACAAGACAACCCCTTCATCAGAGGAATAAATCCAGTGAACCTTCTCTGAACTTTTTTTTTAATTTCCAACATCTACTTTATTCGTTAAAAAAACTATAAAAAGATACATTACAAAACAGTTCAAAAACAGCACCAAGTCAACAATACAAAGATTGCAAAGGAGATCAGTTTCCTTCAGGACAGGAATGAATTTCCTCACAACCCTTCCATTTCATTTTACCTGCCATGTACTTTTTGCACCAAACAAATATTTTCTGGAATAATAACAAGAAATACTGGAACCACTCAGCAGGTCTTGCAGCATCTGTGGAAAGAGAAGCAGAGTTAACGTTTCGGGTCACTGACCCTTCTTCGGAACTGACAAGTATTAAAAATGTCACAGGTTATAAGCAAGTGAGGTGGGGGTGGGGCAAGAGATTACAAAGGAGAAGGTGCAGGTTGGACAAGGCCACATAGCTGACCAAAAGGTCAGCAATATAAAAGGTTGTAAAAAATGTAAAAAAGCAAAAAAGAAGAAAAAAGAAAAACAACTAAAAATGAAAGTAAAATGGGGGGCTGTCATGCTCTGAAATTATTGAACTCAATGTTCAGTCCGGCAGGCTGCAGTGTGCCTAATCGATAGATGAGATGCTGTTCCTCGAGCTTGTGTTGATGTTCACTGGAACACTGCAGCAATCCCAGGACAGAGATGTGAGCATGAGAGCAGGGGGAGTGTTGAAATGGCAAGAAACCGGAAGCTCAGGGTCCTGCTTGCGGACCGAACGGAGGTGTTCCGCAAAACGGTCACCCAGTCTGCGCTTGGTCTCCCCAATATAGAGGAGACCACATTGTGAGCAGCGAATACAGTATACTACATCGAAAGAAGTACAAGTAAATCGCTGCTTCACCTGAAAGGAGTATTTGGGGCCTGGGATAGTGAGGAGAGAGGAGGTAAATGGGCAGGTATTACACCTCCTGCGATTGCAGGGGAAGGTGCCATGGGATGGGGACGAGGTGGTGGAGGTAATGGAGGAGTGGACCAGGTTGTCGCGGAGGGAACAATCCCTTCGGAATGCTGACAGGGGAAGGGAGGGGAAGATGCGTTTGGTAGTGGCATCACGCTGGAGGTGGCAAAAATGGCAGAGGATGATCCTTTGGAGATGGAGGCTGATGGGGTGGAAAGTGAGGACAAGGGGAACCCTGTCACGGTTCTGGGAGGGAGGGGAAGGGTTGAGGGCAGAAGTACGGGAAATGGGCCGGACACGGTTGAGGGCCCTGTCAACAACAGTGGGGGGGATTCCTCGGTTGAGGAAAAAGGAGGTCATACCAGAAGCACCGTCATGGAAGGTAGCATCATCAGAGCAGATGCGTCGAAGACGAAGAAACCTGGAGAATGGAATGGAGTCCTTACAGGAGGTAGGGTGTGAAGAAGTGTAGTCGAGGTAGCTGTGGGAGTCGGTGGGCTTATAATGGATATTGGGAGACAACCTATTCCCAGAGATGGAGACAGAGAAGTCGAGGAAGGGAAGGGAAGTGTCAGAGATGGACCACGTATGGGTGAGAGAAGGGTGGAAATTGGAAGTAAAGTTGATAAGGTTTTCCAGTTCGGGGCGGGAGCAGGAAACGGCACCGATACAGTCATC
Organism: Heterodontus francisci; assembly: GCF_036365525.1. Classification (NCBI taxonomy): domain Eukaryota; kingdom Metazoa; phylum Chordata; class Chondrichthyes; order Heterodontiformes; family Heterodontidae; genus Heterodontus; species Heterodontus francisci. The sequence goes on along the minus strand of NW_027141441.1, from coordinate 6,047,114 downwards.
AATGTATCCGAAAAAGAGTTGGGGGAGGGGGCCTGAGTAGGGCTGGAACAAAGAATGCTCGACATATCCCACAAAAAGACAGGCATAACTAGGACCCATGCGGGTACCCATAGCGACACCTTTTACTTGAAGGAAGTGCGTGGAGTTGAAGGAGAAGTTGTTCAATGTGAGAACAAGTTCAGCCAGGCGGAGGAGGGTGGTGGTGGATGGGGACTGGTTGGGCCTCTGTTCCAGGAAGAAGCAGAGAGCCCTCAAACCATCCTGGCGGGGGATGGAGGTGCAGCGCGATTGGACGTCCATAGTGAAGAGGAGGCGGTTGGGACCAGGAACCTGGAAATTGTCAAAATGACGTAAGGCGTCAGAAGAGTCATGGATGTAGTTGGGAAGAGACTGGACCAGCGGAGAAAAGATAGAGTCAAGATAGGAAGAAATAAGTTCAGTGGGGCAGGAGCAGGCTGACACAATGGGTCTGCCGGGACGTACCCGTTTGTGGATTGTGGGAAGGAGGTAGAAGCGGGCTGTCCGGGGTTGCGGGACTATGAGGTTGGAAGCTGAAGAGGGAAGATCTCCAGAGGAGATGAGGTCAGTGACAGTCCTTTGGACGGTGACTTGATGTTCGGTGATGGGGTCATTGTCCAGAGGGAGGTAGGAAGAAGTGTCTGTGAGTTGGCGCTGAGCCTCTGCAAGGTAGAGGTCGGTACGCCATACAACAACAGCACCACCCTTGTCTGCAGGTTTGATGACCATGTCGGGGTTGGACCTGAGAGAACGGAGTGCCTCAAGATCAGAGGGGGACAGGTTAGAGTGAGTGAGGGGGGCAAAGAAATTGAGATGACAAATGTCTAGCCGACAGTTTTCAATGAAGAGATCAAGAGCGGGTAAGTGGCCAGGGGGAGGGGTCCAAGTAGAGGGAGAATGCTGGAGGTGGGTGAATGGGTCTGCTGGTCGGGAGGAGGACTCCTGGTCAAAGAAGTGAGCCTGGAGGCGGAGAAATATTTTCTAGATACAGCCCGAGGGGATTTCCATGGATCCAGTCCCTCACTTCACCTTGGCGGGAGTACCTTACACAGTGGTCTTCCCCAGTGAACCTTTGCAGCGGCTGCCCCAAGATGTAGTGCGTCCCTCAGCACGTAGTCTTGGACCTTGGAATGTGCCAGTCTGCAACATTAGGTCGTGGACAACTCTTTGCGCTGGAAGACCAGCAAGTTTCGGGCAGACCAAAGGGCGTCTTTCACCCAATTGATAGTCCTTCAGCAGCAGTTGATGTTTATCTCGGTGTGCATCCCTGAGAACAGCCTGTAGAGCACAGACTCCTGTGTTACACAGCTGCTTGGGATGAACCGCGATAAAAACCACTGCATCTTTTTCGACACCTGCTTTGCAAAGACAGACAGGGCAGTCCTCTCTCCTCTGTCTTGTTTGTTTGCTGTTTTGAACCCTTTGCTGAGTCTATTAGGAAGGATGCAAGCATAAAGGGGGGGTTACAATCCGAGGCAGTGGAGTCACTCAGGTTAAAACTTCCCTGTACCTGGATGACGTCGCCGTCTTTTGCTCGGATCTGCTGTCCGTTCGCAGACTGATCAGCATCTGCGACCAGTTCGAACTCGCCTCGGGAGCCAAAGTTAACCACGGCAAGTGCGAGTCCATGTTCTTTGGGAACTGGGCTGACCGATCCTTTGTCCCCTTCACCATCAGGTCAGACTACCTGACGGTGCTGGGGATATGGTTCGGAAGGGCCGGGCCGTGCACCAAAACCTGGAAGTAGCGAGTAGCTAGGATACACCATAAGCTGAGCATGTGGGAGCAGCGATCTCTCTCCATTGTGGGTAAGAACCTGGTGATCAGGTGCGAGGCGCTCACGTTGCTGTACGTGGTGCAGGTCTGGCCCATACGCCACTCCTGTGCGGTGGCGATCACCCGAGCCATTTTCCGCTTCATATGGGGTTCCAAAATGGACCAGGTCTGGAGGGACATAATGTTCAAACCCCTGGATAAGGGCGGGAAAAATGTACCCAACGTCGCCCTCATCCTGATGACTACCTTCGTGTGCAGCTGCATCAAGCTGTGCGCAGATTCCCAGTACACAATCTCCAAGTGTCACTACGTGCTGAGGTTCTATCTGTCCCCAGCGTTGTGAAGGATGGGCCTGGTCACATTGCCGCGGAATGCTCCATCCAGTTGGACCGTGCCGTACCACATATCCTTCGTGGGAAAGTTTCTGTGGAAAAACATCTTTGACCACCAATCCTTCAGGTAGTTGTCTGCACGGAATGTCCTCAAGGCCCTACAGGAAAAGGAGATGGTGGATCCAGTCGGATGGTTCCCCGAGCAAACTTCCAAAGTCATTTGGCGGAAGGCCTCATCACCAGAACTTTCAAACAAGCACCAAGATGAAACTTGGCTGGTGGTGAGAAGAGCCCTCCCCATCAGATCCTTCCTGCACGCCCGAAGTCTCACCCCCTCCGCACAATGCCCTCGAGGTGGCTGTGGTGGGGAAGAGACAGTTGCCCACCTCTTTCTCTGAATTGCCTCCAATGCAAGTATATCCCTCCTTAAATAAGGAGACCAAAACTGTACACAGTACTCCAGGTGTGGTTTCACCAACACCCTGTACATTTGTAGCAAGACTTCTCTCCTTTTATACTCCATTCCCCTTTGTAACAAAGGGTAACATTCCATTTGCCTTCCTAATTATTTGCTCTAGCTGCATGCTAACTTTTTGTGATTCATGTACGAAGACACCCAGATCCTTCTATACCGCAGCATTCTGTAGTCTCTCGCAATTTAAATAATATTTAATTTATCTGTTCTTACTACCAAAGTGAATAACCTCACATTTTCCCACATTATACTCCAGCTTCCAAATGTTTGCCTGGATCCGAGAGGCCCTGGCGGAATCTAAACTGAGCATCGATGAGCAGATTATTGCTAAATGCGTGGTGATTGATATCACTGTTGATGACATCTTCCATCACTTTGCTGATGATTGATAGTAGACTGATGGGGCGGTAATTGGTCAGATTGGATTTGTCCTGCTTTTTTTTTATGGAGAGGGCACACCTGGGCAATTTTCCACATTGTCGAGTAGCTGTTTGAGTTGTAGCTCAAAAAAAAAATTATCTTAACAAATTATTGGCTGTAAGCACGTTTGTCATCGGGTTGAATAATTTCTGTGTGAGGAATGTTCCAGCATCATAAACCAGGGGAACGTGCTGACTGAGCTGTGTCTTCATCTCTTCTGGGCAGTCGGATAGTTCACACTTCATTCTGCTCTGATTTACTTTCCCAAAGCGGATCGACAGATTCTCACATCTGGAGACTGGGTTTTCTTGTTAGGTTCCTTTTGATTTTTCTTGCTCCTGAATGATAATATATGCCAACCTTGGATCAACCTTGCGTTGTGTCCCAGTCTTGGTTAAGAGCGACACATAACGGCACCAAGACTCTGAAACAAACAACACAGTCACACTTTCCTTCAGTGAGATTAATGTTGAGGCGGTTTCCAAGTCGAATGCAATTGTGAACAAATTTCTCACGAAGAAATTGTGGGTGATTTGAGTATTTGCACTGAATTTCTGTGCAAGGAGGGGCAGTTTCAAACAGCCATTCCGAAATCGCTTCCTTCACAAAGACAAAGACTGTAATGTCTTAACGTGTCACTCAACTTCACAAACAAATTTGACCTCGAAGTTCAGGAGAAGACAGAGTGGTGAATGATTGATCGTGTAATCTTTGGATGAGAAAAGATACTAAACATACAAAATCCAACATTTGAGCTAGCGTGGAAGATTGATCTTTCCATGGAGATGTTCACTGGAATACTGGAACAGGCCCAAGACAGAAATGTTGACATGAGAGCAGGGGGGAGTGTTGAAACGGCAAGGAACCAGAAGCTCGGGGTCATGCTTTCGGACTGAGCAGAGGTGTTCGACATAATCTGCGTTTGGTCTCCCCAATTTGGAGGAGACTGCAATGTGAGCAGCGAATACAGTACACTAAATTGAAAGAAGTACAAGTAAATCGCTGCTTCACCTGAAAGGAGTGTTTGGGCTTTAAATAAGGAGCAGAGAGGAGGGAAAAGGGTAGGTGTTATATCTCCTGCGATTGCATCAGAAGGTGCCTTGGGAAGGGGATGAGGTGTCAGGGATAATGGAGGAGTGGACCAAGGTGTCGTGGAGGGAACGATCCCTTCGGAATGCTGACAGGGGAGGGGAGGATGCGTTTGGTGGTGGCATCACGCTGGAGGTGGTGGAAATGGTGGAGGATGATCCTTTGGATGTGGAGGCAGGTGGGGTGGAAAGTGAGGACAAGGGGAACCCTGTCGCAGTTCAGGGAGGGAGGGGAAGGGGGAAGGCAAAGGTTGAGAGCCCTGTCAACTACACTGGGACGGGGGGGAGGGGGGAGGACAGAGGTTGTGGGTCCTGTCAACTACACTGGGACGGGGGTGGTGGGGGGGGGCGTTGAAATCTGGTGATGTTGTTGAATTTAATTTCAAACACTCCTTGAACTCTCTGCCGATGAAGACTGAAAAAGGGAAGAACAACCACACAAGGGTCTCAAATCCAAGACCCTGAGATTAAAAGTCTCATGCTCTACCAACTGAGCTAACAAGGCCTGATACAGTACTTCTACTCTGATACAGTAAATCCACTTACAGAAGCGTGAGATGCTGGCTCTCACCGGAGCAATCTAGTCAGTTCCACTCACCAGCTCGATCCCTTTCCTCCTGCAAGTTTCTTTCCTTCTAGTAGCCATCCAATTTCCTTTTCAAATCATTGATTGTCTCTGCTTCCACCACACTCGTGGGCCAAGACATTACCACCCACAACATAAAAAATTCCACCTCATCAAGGATAGGAAATACTTACATCTTCTATATTTGCTTATTCTCTATTTCTATGAGAATAGACTGGCAGTCAACATGAAAGGAAACCCAAAAATCTTCCAGCAGCATGTAAATGATAAGTGGGTAGTAAGAGGTTGAGTCGGGCCTATTAGGGACAAAAAGGATAATATAAGCTTAGAGGTGCAGGGCAATGTTGATCTACTTAATGAGTACTTTGCATCAGTGATCACTAAGGAAGTGGAATTTGACAAAATATCAGTTGAAGTGAAGAAAGTAGAGGCAATGGAGAGAGTACAAATTAGGAGACGGAGGTACTAAAAAGGCTGGCTGTGCTTAGGGAAGATAAATCACCTGGTCCGGATGGCTCACATCCCAGGTTGCGAAAGGAAATGCGGATGCTGATAACGGAAGGGCTTGCTATAATCTTCCAATCTTCCCTGGATACGGGGGAGGTGCCAGAGGATTAAACAGTGGCAAATGCGACACCCTTATTCAAGAAAGGGTGTAAGGACAGTCCAGGTAACTACAGGCCAGTTAGATTAACAGCAGCGGTGGGTAAGGTTTTAGAAAGAATAATCAGGGTAAAAAATCAACAGTCACTTGGAGAGGTTCGAGTTAATTAAGGAGAGTGAGCATGGATTTATAAAAGGGAGTTCATGCTTGACTAATCGAACTGCATTTTTTGATGAACTAACAGAGCAGGTTGATGAAGGGAATGCAGTGGATGTTGTTTATATGGATTTTAAGGAAGCGTTTGACAAGGTACCACATAAAAGGGCGGTTAACAAAATTGAGGTTCGTGGTATAGGAGGGTCAGTGTCCAATTGGATAGAAAATTGGTTTAAGGACAGAAAACAGCGAGTCTTATTAAATGGTTCTTTGTCAGACTGGAGGATAGTCGACAGTGGTGTTCCCCAAGGGTCAGTGCTAGAACCACTGCTTTTTTTGCTCAAGGTAATTGACTTGGATCTTGGAATACAGAGTAGAATCTCAAAATATGCCGATGACACCAAACTTGGAGGAGCGGCAAAAAGTGAGGATGATATCAACTGCCTGCAACAGGACAGTGATAGGCTAGCAGAATGGGCAGACAGGTGGCAGATGGAATTTAATAGTGACAAGTGTGAGGTGATGTATTTTGGCATAAGGAATAGGGAGAGGCAATATATACTTAATGGCACAGTTCTAAAGAGTGTGCTGGAATATAGGGACTTGGGGTTCATGTGCATCAATCTTTGAAGGTGGAAAGTCATATTGCGAGAGTGGTTCGCAAAGCATATGGGATCTTGGGCTTTATAAATAGAGGCATTGAGTACAAAAGCAGGGAAGTTATGCGGAACCATTATAAAACTCTGGTTAGGCCCCAATTGGAGTGTTGCTTCCAGTTCTGCTCAGCAGACTTTAGAAAGAATGTGAGGGTCCTTGAGAGGACGCAGAGGCGATTTACCAGAATGGATCCAGGGATGGGGGATTTTAGTTACAAGGTTAGGTTGGAAAAGCTAGGATTATTCTGCCTATATCAAAGGAGATTAGTGGAGAATTGATAGAGGTGTAAAACACCTCTGGAGAACAGGCCATCCTGGACTGGGCATTGTGTAATGAGAAAGGATTAGTTGACAATCTTGTTGTGTGGGGTCCCTTGGGGAAGAGCGCCCATAATAAGATAAAATTCTTCATTAAGATGGAGAGTGAGAGAGTTGATTCTGAGACTCGGGTCCTGAATCTAAACAAAGGAAACTATGAAGGTATGAGGCGGGAGTTGGCTATGATAGATTGGGGAACGTTACTTAAAGGGTTGACAGTGGATAGGCAATGGCTAGCATTTAAAGAGCGCATGGATGAATTACAACAATTGTTCATTCCTGTCTGTGCAAAAGTAAAACAGGAAGGGTGGCTCAACTGTGGCTTACAAAAGAAATTAAGGAAAGTATTAGATCCAAGGAGGAGAAATATAAAATGGTCAGAACAAGCAGCAAACCTGAAGATTGTGAGCAGTTTGGAATTTAGCAGAGGAGGACTAAAGGATTGATTAAGAAGGGGGAAATAGAGTATGAGCGTAAGCTAGCAAAGAACATAAAAACTGACTGTAAAAGCTTCTAGAGATATGTGTAGAGAAAAAGATTAGTGAAGACAAATGTGGGCCCCTTCCAGTCAGAAACGGGGGAATTTATAATGGGGAACAAAGAAATGGCAGACCAATTAAATACATACTTTGGATCTGTCTTCACAAAGGAGGATACAAATTATCTCCCAGAAATGTTGGGGAACATAGGGTCTAGTGAGAAGGAGGAACTGTATGAAATCAATATTAGTAGGGAATGTTTGGGAAATTGATGGGATTGAAGGCCGATAAATCCCCAGGGCCTGATAATCTACATCCCAGAGTAATTAAGGAAGTATCCCTTGAAATAGCAGATGTATTTCTGGTCTTTTTTCAAAATTCTATCGACTCTGGAACCGTTCCAATGGATTGGACGGTAGTTAATGTAACTCAGCTATTTAAAAAAAGAGGCAGAAAGAAAACAGCGAATTATATACCGGTTAGCCTGACATCAGTCGTGGGGAAAATGCTGGAGTCCATTATAAAAGATGTAATAGCAGAGTGCAATAATAACTCGTCTCCACTCCTAGTATTTCTAAATCCCACACATTCACTATAATGTGAACAATTATTTCCTGTTGTGTCTCTCTCAGATTTGTCAACTTCACTGTATTGGAGTGAGGTGACATCTACTGGCGGGAAGCCTGAACTGCAATCAAGCAGCAGAAACTCCACAGTCTGTCAGGGTTAAAGAAACATTGCAATGTGAGGATGCAGCGAAGTGGTTTGATTGGGTAGATGGAGACATGATTCCACTTGTGGTGGTGTCTGAAGCAAAGGCCAGAAATACAAAATTGTCATTAATAAAAGAAATGAGGAATTCATGAAAAATGTAGTAACGTAGTGAATGGTTAGAATGTGGATAGAATAGAAAGTGAGATTGGATGGACAGAAGCAGTCTGAAAGGATGGCTGAAACAAATGGTGAGTGCCCTGAAACATTAACCGTGTTTCTCACAGCACAGATGCTGCCAGAGCTGCTGAACATTTCCAGCACTTTCTGTTTTTATTTCAGCATTTGCAGGATGTTGCTTTGATCTGAAAAAAAATGGATGATTGGCTGGGAGGTTCCAGTGAAATTACACAGCAGCTAATAAAGATTGACTTGTCAGTGGCTCGTTGGTCTAGGGGTATGATTCTCGATTAAGGAACATGGTTAATTAGCATGTGAGAGATCCCGGGTTCAAGTCCCGGACGAGCCCTGGTCTGCTGGCATTTTTAGATTAAGGTTATCTATTGGTTTCAGCCTTGCAGAAGTTGGAATTGACTTCCATCCGGAGCTGGCTTGAGGACCAGACAACTGGATTCAAAGAGCTTGTCGACAAAATTGCAATTTACTGAATGTACAGATAGCCAAGTGGGAATACAAAGTTGTTGCTTTAATTGTGACCTGACTCCAAAAACAACAGGACTGGGTTCTGGACTGGAATGGAATGGAATTCTTCAGTGTTTCTGTTGTTTGGCTTGCATTGACTCATCGATTTTCTTGTTTTTCACTTTGTCGATGCCTTTGAATAATTGTGGATCCTTCTTCAGAGTGTCTTCTTTCACCAGGTAGTTCTGACCTCTGATGATGTTGATCGTAATCAGCTTCAATTCGCTGATAGTTTTGGAAGTGAGCAGATTTCCTTTGCTTGAGTCTACAACATGGAACTCAGTCTGACATGTGGACCCATGGGAGGATTTGAATGCCATCCCTGCGTTGGAGTTGCATCCATCCAATAAGAGACCGAGTTGAAGTGACAGTTCTGTCAGTCGAATATGAGACTTTTAATGGCAGGGTTGTGAGTTTGATTGCCATTCTGTTTTTCCCTTTTTTAAGGCTTCATGAGCAGAGAGTACAGGGAGTGTTTGAAATGAGCAAGTCTCGCTTTGATTCAGGACTCTTACCTCTCAGCAGCATCTCACTATGAAAGATTGAATTTGATCTCATTTCATTCTCAGCTCGGGGTCTGTGCGGCTCAGTGGCACTTCTGGCTGTCTCCCGCTTCACAATCCATCAGTACTGAGAAAGCAATGGGGAATATTACTCACATGTTGTGTTCTTTAATTTTTTGGAAAACTTGAATGTATGTATTTTCTTCCAAAACAAGGACACCAACCCTCTGTTAATGCAGAGATGAAATAGCTCAGTTGGGAGAGCGTTAGACTGAAGATCTAAAGGTCCCGGGTTCAATCCCAGGTTTTAGCAATTTCGCTTCCTTATGTGTCCCTTTCCTTGGTTCTGATTTTCCAGTTGCACAATTTACTTTGAGATTATTTACCAAGCACCAGTGGATTGAATTTGAGAAACAACACAGAATCATTGACAACATAGAAGGTGGTCATTTGGCCTATCACGTCCATGCTGGCTCTCCCCGGAGCAATCTCGTCAGTTCCACTCACCAGCTCGATCCCTTTCCTCCTGCAAGTTTCTTTCCTTCAAGTATCCATCCAATTTCCTTTTCAAATCATTGATTGTCTCTGCTTCCACCACACTCGTGCGCCAAGACATTACCACCCACAACATAAAAAATTCCACCTCATCAAGGATGGGAAATACTTACATCTTCTATATTTGCTTATTCTCTATTTCTATGAGAATAGACTGGCAGTCAACATGAAAGGAAACCCAAAAATCTTCGAGCAGCATGTAAATGATAAGTGGGTAGTAAGAGGTTGAGTCGGGCCTATTAGGGACAAAAAGGATAATATAAGCTTAGAGGTGCAGGGCAATGTTGATCTACTTAATGAGTACTTTGCATCAGTGATCACTAAGGAAGTGGAATTTGACAAAATATCAGTTGAAGTGAAGAAAGTAGAGGCAATGGAGAGAGTACAAATTAGGAGACGGAGGTACTAAAAAGGCTGGCTGTGCTTAGGGAAGATAAATCACCTGGTCCGGATGGCTCACATCCCAGGTTGCGAAAGGAAATGCGGATGCAGATAACGGAAGGGCTTGCTATAATCTTCCAATCTTCCCTGGATACGGGGGAGGTGCCAGAGGATTAAACAGTGGCAAATGCGACACCCTTATTCAAGAAAGGGTGTAAGGACAGTCCAGGTAACTACAGGCCAGTTAGATTAACAGCAGCGGTGGGTAAGGTTTTAGAAAGAATAATCAGGGTAAAAAATCAACAGTCACTTGGAGAGGTTCGAGTTAATTAAGGAGAGTGAGCATGGATTTATAAAAGGGAGTTCATGCTTGACTAATCGAACTGCATTTTTTGATGAACTTACAGAGCAGGTTGATGAAGGGAATGCAGTGGATGTTGTTTATATGGATTTTAAGGAAGCGTTTGACAAGGTACCACATAAAAGGGCGGTTAACAAAATTGAGGTTCGTGGTATAGGAGGGTCAGTGTCCAATTGGATAGAAAATTGGTTTAAGGACAGAAAACAGCGAGTCTTATTAAATGGTTCTTTGTCAGACTGGAGGATAGTCGACAGTGGTGTTCCCCAAGGGTCAGTGCTAGAACCAATGCTTTTTTTGCTCAAGGTAATTGACTTGGATCTTGGAATACAGAGTAGAATCTCAAAATATCCCGATGACAACAAACTTGGAGGAGCGGCAAACAGTGAGGATGATATGAACTGCCTGCAACAGGACAGTGATAGGCTAGCGGAATGGGCAGACAGGTGGCAGATGGAATTTAATAGTGACAAGTGTGAGGTGATGTATTTTGGCATAAGGAATAGGGAGAGGCAATATATACTTAATGGCACAGTTCTAAAGAGTGTACTGGAATAGAGGGACTTGGGGTTCATGTGCATCAATCTTTGAAGGTGGCAAGACATATTGCGAGAGTGGTTCGCAAAGCATATGGGATCTTGGGCTTTATAAATAGAGGCATTGAGTACAAAAGCAGGGAAGTTATGCTGAACCATTATAAAACTCTGGTTAGGCCCCAATTGGAGTGTTGCTTCCAGTTCTGCTCAGCAGACGTTAGAAAGAATGTGAGGGTCCTTGAGAGGACGCAGAGGTGATTTACCAGAATGGATCCAGGGATGGGGGATTTTAGTTACAAGGTTAGGTTGGAAAAGTTAGGATTATTCTACCTATATCAAAGGAGATTGAGTGGAGAATTGATAGAGGTGTATAACACCTCTAGAGAACAGGCCATCCTGGACTGGGTATTGTGTAATGAGAAAGGATTAGTTAACAATCTTGTTGTGTGGGGTCCCTTGGGGAAGTGCGCCCATAATATGATAACATTCTTCATTAAGATGGATTGTGAGAGAGTTGATTCCGAGACTCGGGTCCTGAATCTAAACAAAGGAAACTATGAAGGTATGAGGCGGGAGTTGGCTATGACAGATTGGGGAACGTTACTTAAAGGGTTGACAGTGGATAGGCAATGGCTAGCATTTAAAGAGCGCATGGATGAATTACAACAATTGTTCATTCCTGTCTGTGCAAAAGTAAAACAGGAAGGGTGGCTCAACTGTGGCTTATAAAAGAAATTAAGGAAAGTATTAGATCCAAGGAGGAGAAATATAAAATGGTCAGAACAAGCAGCAAACCTGAAGATTGTGAGCAGTTTGGAATTTAGCAGAGGAGGACTAAAGGATTGATTAAGAAGGGGGAAATAGAGTATGAGCGTAAGCTAGCAAAGAACATAAAAACTGACTGTAAAAGCTTCTAGAGATATGTGTAGAGAAAAAGATTAGTGAAGACAAATGTGGGCCCCTTCCAGTCAGAAACGGGGGAATTTATAATGGGGAACAAAGAAATGGCAGACCAATTAAATACATACTTTGGATCTGTCTTCACAAAGGAGGATACAAATTATCTCCCAGAAATGTTGGGGAACATAGGGTCTAGTGAGAAGGAGGAACTGTATGAAATCAATATTAGTAGGGAATGTTTGGGAAATTGATGGGATTGAAGGCCGATAAATCCCCAGGGCCTGATAATCTACATCCCAGAGTAATTAAGGAAGTATCCCTTGAAATAGCAGATGCATTTCTGGTCTTTTTTCAAAATTCTATCGACTCTGGAACCGTTCCAATGGATTGGACGGTAGTTAATGTAACTCAGCTATTTAAAAAAAGAGGCAGAAAGAAAACAGCGAATTATATACCGGTTAGCCTGACATCAGTCGTGGGGAAAATGCTGGAGTCCATTATAAAAGATGTAATAGCAGAGTGCAATAATAACTCGTCTCCACTCCTAGTATTTCTAAATCCCACACATTCACTATAATGTGAACAATTATTTCCTGTTGTGTCTCTCTCAGATTTGTCAACTTCACTGTATTGGAGTGAGGTGACATCTACTGGCGGGAAGCCTGAACTGCAATCAAGCAGCAGAAACTCCACAGTCTGTCAGGGTTAAAGAAACATTGCAATGTGAGGATGCAGCGAAGTGGTTTGATTGGGTAGATGGAGACATGATTCCACTTGTGGTGGTGTCTGAAGCAAAGGCCAGAAATACAAAATTGTCATTAATAAAAGAAATGAGGAATTCATGAAAAATGTAGTAACGTAGTGAATGGTTAGAATGTGGATAGAATAGAAAGTGAGATTGGATGGACAGAAGCAGTCTGAAAGGATGGCTGAAACAAATGGTGAGTGCCCTGAAACATTAACCGTGTTTCTCACAGCACAGATGCTGCCAGAGCTGCTGAACATTTCCAGCACTTTCTGTTTTTATTTCAGCATTTGCAGGATGTTGCTTTGATCTGAAAAAAAATGGATGATTGGCTGGGAGGTTCCAGTGAAATTCCACAGCAGCTAATAAAGATTGACTTGTCAGTGGCTCGTTGGTCTAGGGGTATGATTCTCGATTAGGGAACATGGTTAATTAACATGCGAGAGATCCCGGGTTCAAGTCCTGGACGAGCCCTGGTCTGCTGGCATTTTTAGATTAAGGTTATCTATTGGTTTCAGCCTTGCAGAAGTTGGAATTGACTTCCATCCGGAGCTGGCTTGAGGACCAGACAACTGGATTCAAAGAGCTTGTCGACAAAATTGCAATTTACTGAATGTACAGATAGCCAAGTGGGAATACAAAGTTGTTGCTTTAATTGTGACCTGACTCCAAAAACAACAGGACTGGGTTCTGGACTGGAATGGAATGGAATTCTTCAGTGTTTCTGTTGTTTGGCTTGCATTGACTCATCGATTTTCTTGTTTTTCACTTTGTCGATGCCTTTGAATAATTGTGGATCCTTCTTCAGAGTGTCTTCTTTCACCAGGTAGTTCTGACCTCTGATGATGTTGATCGTAATCAGCTTCAATTCGCTGATAGTTTTGGAAGTGAGCAGATTTCCTTTGCTTGAGTCTACAACATGGAACTCAGTCTGACATGTGGACCCATGGGAGGATTTGAATGCCATCCCTGCGTTGGAGTTGCATCCATCCAATAAGAGACCGAGTTGAAGTGACAGTTCTGTCAGTCGAATATGAGACTTTTAATGGCAGGGTTGTGAGTTTGATTGCCATTCTGTTTTTCCCTTTTTTAAGGCTTCATGAGCAGAGAGTACAGGGAGTGTTTGAAATGAGCAAGTCTCGCTTTGATTCAGGACTCTTACCTCTCAGCAGCATCTCACTATGAAAGATTGAATTTGATCTCATTTCATTCTCAGCTCGGGGTCTGTGCGGCTCAGTGGCACTTCTGGCTGTCTCCCGCTTCACAATCCATCAGTACTGAGAAAGCAATGGGGAATATTACTCACATGTTGTGTTCTTTAATTTTTTGGAAAACTTGAATGTATGTGTTTTCTTCCAAAACAAGGACACCAACCCTCTGTTAATGCAGAGATGAAATAGCTCAGTTGGGAGAGCGTTAGACTGAAGATCTAAAGGTCCCGGGTTCAATCCCGGGTTTTAGCAATTTCGCTTCCTTATGTGTCCCTTTCCTTGGTTCTGATTTTCCAGTTGCACAATTTACTTTGAGATTATTTACCAAGCACCAGTGGATTGAATTTGAGAAACAACACAGAATCATTGACAACATAGAAGGTGGTCATTTGGCCTATCACGTCCATGCTGGCTCTCCCCGGAGCAATCTCGTCAGTTCCACTCACCAGCTCGATCCCTTTCCTCCTGCAAGTTTCTTTCCTTCAAGTATCCATCCAATTTCCTTTTCAAATCATTGATTGTCTCTGCTTCCACCACACTCGTGCGCCAAGACATTACCACCCACAACATAAAAAATTCCACCTCATCAAGGATGGGAAATACTTACATCTTCTATATTTGCTTATTCTCTATTTCTATGAGAATAGACTGGCAGTCAACATGAAAGGAAACCCAAAAATCTTCGAGCAGCATGTAAATGATAAGTGGGTAGTAAGAGGTTGAGTCGGGCCTATTAGGGACAAAAAGGATAATATAAGCTTAGAGGTGCAGGGCAATGTTGATCTACTTAATGAGTACTTTGCATCAGTGATCACTAAGGAAGTGGAATTTGACAAAATATCAGTTGAAGTGAAGAAAGTAGAGGCAATGGAGAGAGTACAAATTAGGAGACGGAGGTACTAAAAAGGCTGGCTGTGCTTAGGGAAGATAAATCACCTGGTCCGGATGGCTCACATCCCAGGTTGCGAAAGGAAATGCGGATGCAGATAACGGAAGGGCTTGCTATAATCTTCCAATCTTCCCTGGATACGGGGGAGGTGCCAGAGGATTAAACAGTGGCAAATGCGACACCCTTATTCAAGAAAGGGTGTAAGGACAGTCCAGGTAACTACAGGCCAGTTAGATTAACAGCAGCGGTGGGTAAGGTTTTAGAAAGAATAATCAGGGTAAAAAATCAACAGTCACTTGGAGAGGTTCGAGTTAATTAAGGAGAGTGAGCATGGATTTATAAAAGGGAGTTCATGCTTGACTAATCTAACTGCATTTTTTGATGAACTTACAGAGCAGGTTGATGAAGGGAATGCAGTGGATGTTGTTTATATGGATTTTAAGGAAGCGTTTGACAAGGTACCACATAAAAGGGCGGTTAACAAAATTGAGGTTCGTGGTATAGGAGGGTCAGTGTCCAATTGGATAGAAAATTGGTTTAAGGACAGAAAACAGCGAGTCTTATTAAATGGTTCTTTGTCAGACTGGAGGATAGTCGACAGTGGTGTTCCCCAAGGGTCAGTGCTAGAACCAATGCTTTTTTTGCTCAAGGTAATTGACTTGGATCTTGGAATACAGAGTAGAATCTCAAAATATCCCGATGACAACAAACTTGGAGGAGCGGCAAACAGTGAGGATGATATGAACTGCCTGCAACAGGACAGTGATAGGCTAGCGGAATGGGCAGACAGGTGGCAGATAGAATTTAATAGTGACAAGTGTGAGGTGATGTATTTTGGCATAAGGAATAGGGAGAGGCAATATATACTTAATGGCACAGTTCTAAAGAGTGTACTGGAATAGAGGGACTTGGGGTTCATGTGCATCAATCTTTGAAGGTGGCAAGACATATTGCGAGAGTGGTTCGCAAAGCATATGGGATCTTGGGCTTTATAAATAGAGGCATTGAGTACAAAAGCAGGGAAGTTATGCGGAACCATTATAAAACTCTGGTTAGGCCCCAATTGGAGTGTTGCTTCCAGTTCTGCTCAGCAGACGTTAGAAAGAATGTGAGGGTCCTTGAGAGGACGCAGAGGTGATTTACCAGAATGGATCCAGGGATGGGGGATTTTAGTTACAAGGTTAGGTTGGAAAAGCTAGGATTATTCTACCTATATCAAAGGAGATTGAGTGGAGAATTGATAGAGGTGTATAACACCTCTAGAGAACAGGCCATCCTGGACTGGGTATTGTGTAATGAGAAAGGATTAGTTAACAATCTTGTTGTGTGGGGTCCCTTGGGGAAGTGCGCCCATAATATGATAAAATTCTTCATTAAGATGGATTGTGAGAGAGTTGATTCCGAGACTCGGGTCCTGAATCTAAACAAAGGAAACTATGAAGGTATGAGGCGGGAGTTGGCTATGACAGATTGGGGAACGTTACTTAAAGGGTTGACAGTGGATAGGCAATGGCTAGCATTTAAAGAGCGCATGGATGAATTACAACAATTGTTCATTCCTGTCTGTGCAAAAGTAAAACAGGAAGGGTGGCTCAACTGTGGCTTACAAAAGAAATTAAGGAAAGTATTAGATCCAAGGAGGAGAAATATAAAATGGCCAGAACAAGCAGCAAACCTGAAGATTGTGAGCAGTTTGGAATTTAGCAGAGGAGGACAAAAGGATTGATTAAGAAGGGGGAAATAGAGTATGAGAGTAAGCTAGCAGAGAACACAAAAACTGACTGTAAAAGCTTCTATAGATATGTGTAGAGAAAAAGATTAGTGAAGACAAATGTGGGCCCCTTGCAGTCAGAAACGGGGGAATTTATAATGGGGAACAAAGAAATGGCAGACCAATTAAATACATACTTTGGATCTGTCTTCACAACGGAGGATACAAATTATCTCCCAGAAATGTTGGGGAACATAGGGTCTAGTGAGAAGGAGGAACTGTATGAAATCAGTATTGGTAGGGAATGTTTGGGAAATTGATAGCATTGAAGGCCGATAAATCCCCAGGGCCTGATAATCTACATCCCAGAGTACTTAAGGAAGTGGCCCTTGAAATAGCAGATGCATTTCCGGTCTTTTTACAAAATTCTATCGACTCTGGAACAGTTCCAATGGATTGGACGGTAGTTAATGTAACTCCATTATTTAAAAAAAGAGGCAGAAAGAAAACAGCGAATTATATACCGGTTAGCCTGACATCAGTCGTGGGGAAAATGCTGGAGTCCATTATAAAAGATGTAATAGCAGAGTGCAATAATAACTCGTCTCCACTCCTAGTATTTCTGAATCCCACACATTCACTATAATGTGAACAATTATTTCCTGTTGTGTCTCTCTCAGATTTGTAAACTTCACTGCATTGGAGTGAGGTGACATCTACTGGCGGGAAGCAAGAACTGCAATCAAGCAGCAGAAACTCCACAGTCTGACAGGGTTAAAGAAACATTGCAATGTGAGGATACAGCGATGTGGTTTGATTGGGTAGATGGAGACATGATTCCACTTGTGGTGGTGTCTGAAGCAAAGGCCAGAAATACAAAATTGTCAGTAATAAAAGAAATGAGGAATTCATGAAAAATGTAGTAACGTAGTGAATGGTTAGAATGTGGATAGAATAGAAAGTGAGATTGGATGGACAGAAGCAGTCTGAAAGGATGGCTGAAACAAAAGGTGAGTGCCCTGAAACGTTAACTGTGTTTCTCACAGCACAGATGCTGCCAGAGCTGCTGAGCATTTCCACCACATTCTGTTTTTATTTCAGCATTTGCAGGATGTTGCATTGATCTGAAAAAAAATGGATGATTGGCTGGGGGGTTCCAGTGAAATTCCACAGCAGCTAATAGAGCCTGACCTGTCAGTGGCTCGTTGGTCTAGGGGTATGATTCTCGCTTAGGGTTTATGGTTAATTAACATGCGAGAGATCCTGGGTTTAAATCCCAGACGAGCCCTGGTCTGCTGGCATTTTTAGATTAAGGTTATCTATTGGTTTCAGCCTTGCAGAAGGTGGAATTGACTTCCATACGGAGCTGGCTTGAGGACCAGACAACTGGATTCAAAGAGCTTGTCGACAAAATTGTAATTAACTAAATGTACAGATAGCCAAGTGGGAATATAAAGTTGTTGCTGCAATTGTGACCTGACTCCAAATACAACAGGACTGGGTTCTGGACTGGAATGGAATGGAATTCTTCAGTGTTTCTGTTGTTTGGCTTGCATTGACTCATCGATTTTCTTGTTTTTCACTTTGTCGATGCCTTTGAATAATTGTGGATCCTTCTTCAGAGTGTCTTCTTTCACCAGGTCGTTCTGACCTCTGATGATGTTGATCGTAATCAGCTTCAATTCTCTGATAGTTTTGGAAGTGAGCAGAATTCCTTTGCTTGAGTCTACAACATGGAACTCAGTCTGACATGTGGACCCATGGGAGGATTTGAATGCCACCTCTGCGTTGGAGTTGCATCCATCCAATAAGAGAGCGAGTAGAAGTGACAGTTCTGTCAGTCGAACATGAGACTTTTAATGGCAGGGTTGTGAGTTTGAGTGCCATTCTGTTTTTCCCTTTTTTAAGGCTTCTTGAGCAGAGAGTACAGCCAGTGTTTGAAATGAGCAAATCTCGCTTTGATTCAGGACTCCTACCTCTCTGCAGCATCTCGCTATGAAAGATTGAATTTGATCTCATTTCATTCTCAGCTCAGGGTCTGTGCGGCTCATTGGCACTTCTGGCTGTCTCCCGCTTCACAATCCATCAGTACTGAGAAAGCAATGGGGAATATTACTCACATGTTGTGTTCTTTAATTTTTTCGAAAACTTGAATGTATGTATTTTCTTCCAAAATAAGGACACCGAACCACTGCGAATGTGGGGCTGAAATAGCTCAGTTGGGAGAGCGTTAGACTGAAAATCTAAAGATCCCTGGTTCAATCCCGGGTTTCAGCAATTCCGCTTCCTTATGCGTCCCTTGCCTTGGTTCTGATTTTCCGGTTGCACAATTTACTTTGAAATTATTTACCAAACACCAGTGGATTGAATTTGAGAAACAACACAGAGTCATTTACAGCATAGAAGGTGGTCGTTTGGCCTATCACGTCCATGCTGGCTCTCCCCGGAGCAATCTGGTCAGTTCCACTCACACGCTCGATCCCTTTCCTCCTGCAAGTTTCTTTCCTTCAAGTATCCATCCAATTTCCTTTTCAAATCATTGATTGTCTCTGCTTCCAGCACACTCGTGGGCCAAGTCATTACTACCCACAACATAAAAAAGTTCCACCTCATCAAAGATGGGAAGTACTTATATCTTCTATATTTAGCTTATTCTCTTTTTCTATGAGAATAAAATGGCAGTCAACATGAAAGGAAACCCAAAAATCTTCGAGCAGCATGTAAATGATAAGTGGGTAGTAAGAGGTTGAGTCGGGCCTATTTGGGAGAAAGAGGGTAATATAAGCTTAGAGGTGCAGGGAAATGTTAATCTGCTTAATGAGTACTTTGTATCAGTGATCACTAAGGAAGTTGAATTGGACAACATATCAGTAGAAGTGAAGAGGGTAGAGGCAATGGAGAGAGTACAAATTGAGAGAGGGAGGTACTAAAAAGGCTGGCTGTGCTTCGGGTAGATAAATCACCTGGTCCGGATGGCTTGCAGCCCAGGTTGCGAAAGGAAATGTGGATGCAGATAACGGAAGGGTTCAGTATCATCTTCCAATCTTCCCTGGATACGGGGGAGGTGCCAGAGGATAAACAGTGGCAAATGCGACGCCCATATTCAAGAAAGGGTGTAAGGACAGTATGGGTAACTACAGGCTAGTTAGATTAACAGCAGTGGTGGGTAAGGTTTTAGAAAGAATAATCAGGGTAAAAAATCAACAGTCACTTGGAGAGGTTCGAGTTAATTAAGGAGAGTGAGCATGGATTTATAAATGAAAGTTCATGCTTGACTAATCTAACTGCATTTTTTGATGAACTAACAGAGCAGGTTGATGAAGGGAATGCAGTGGATGTTGTTTATATGGATTTTAAGGAAGCGTTTGACAAGGTACCACATAAAAGGGCGGTTAACAAAATTGAGGTTCGTGGTGTAGGAGGGTCAGTGTCCAATTGGATAGAAAATTGGTTTAAGGACAGAAAACAGCGAGTCTTTTGAAATGGTTCTTTGTCAGACTGGAGGATAGTCGACAGAGGTGTTCCCCAAGGGTCAGTGCTAGAATCACTGCTTTTTCTGCTCAAGATAAATGACTTTGATCTTGGAATACAGAGTAGAATCTCAAAATATCCCGATGACAACAAACTTGGAGGAGTGGCAAACAGTGAGGATGATATGAACTGCCTGCAACAGGACAATGATAGGCTAGCAGAATGGGCAGACAGGTGGCAGATGGAATTTAACAGTGATAAATGTGAGGTGATGTATTTTGGCAGAAGGAATAGGGAGAGGCAATATATACTTATTGGCACAGTTCTAAAGTGTGTGTTGGAATAGAGGGACTTGGGGTTCATGTGCATCAATCTTTGAAGGTGGCAAGACATATTGCGAGAGTGGTTCGCAAAGCATATGGGATCTTGGGCTTTATAAATAGAGGCATTGAGTACAAAAGCAGGGAAGTTATGCTGAACCATTATAAAACTCTGATTAGGCCCCAATTGGAGTGTTGCTTCCAGTTTTGCTTACCACACTTTTGAAAGAATGTGAGGGTCCTTGAGAGGATGCAGAGGAAATTCACCAGAATGGATCCAGGGATGGAGGATTTTAGTTACAAGGTTAGGTTGGAAAAGCTAGGGTTGTTCTGCCTGTATCAAACGAGAGTGAGGGAAGAATTCATAGATGTGTTTTCAGCTATGACAGTTTTAAATAAGTTGGCAAGGAAACATTGTTCCCTTTAACTATTGGTACAAGGACTAGCGGACACAGACTGAAGGTTTTGGACAGGAGATACAGGGGGAATGTGCGGAAGAATTTTTTTGCACAGTGATTGGTGATGATCTGTCACTCGCTGCCCACGAGGGCGGTGGAAATGGAAATAATCGAGGATTACAAAAGGAATTTGAATGGGCACTTGAAGGAAATAATTTTACAGGGCTATGGGGATCGAGCAGACAAGTAATAACTCGTCTCCACTCCTAGTATTTCTAAATCCCACACATTCACTTTAATGTGAACAATTCCTTCCTGTTGTGTCTCTCTCAGATTTGTAAACTTCACTGTATTGGAGTGAAGTGACATCTACTGGCAAGAAACAAGAACTGCCGTGATGAGATCAGCCATGATTGTATTGAATGGCAGAGCAGGCTCGAGGGGCTGAATTACCGACTCCTGCTTCTAGTTCTTATGTTCATAGAATCACACAGCACAGAAGGAGGCCATTTGGCCCCATTGTGCCTCTGCTGACTCTCTAACAAAAAGATGCAATTAGTCCAACCCCCTGCCTATTTCCCCATAATCCTGGAGAATTTCACTTTGAAATATTTGTCCAATTCCTTTATGAAAGTTATAATTTAATCTGTTTCCACCACCCTGTCAGACAATTCATTCCAAATCCGAATCAGTCACTGGGTTAAAAGATCTCTCCTCACCTCCCCTTGACATTTTTGGCCAATTATTTTAAATCTATGTCCTCTGGTTACTGACCCCCAGGACATTGGAAACAGTTTCTCCCTCTCCACCGTATCAAAATCCTTCATGATTCTGAACACCTCTATTAAATCTTGCCTTAACCTTCTCTACTCTGAAGAGAACAATCCCAGCTTCACCAGCCTGTCCAGAGAACTGACACCCCTCATCTCTGGGATCATTCTAGTAAATCTCCTCTGAACTGTCTCAGAAGCTTTGATGTCCTTTCTAAAGCCTGGTGCCCAGAACTGGACACATTACTCGAGCTGAGATCGAGCCAGCGACGCCCACATCCCACAAACGAATAAAAAAACGCTCCCTCACCAGTCCCCAATTCTTAAGCATTTATAGACGCTCCCTGCCCAGTCCCCAAATCTTATTCATTTAGAAACGCTCCCTGCCCAGTCTCCAATTCTTATCGATTTACAGACGCTTCCTGACCAGTACCCAATTCTTATCGATTTACAGATGCTTCCTGACCAGTACCCAAATCTTATTCATTTAGAGACGCTCCCTGCCCAGTCCCCAATTCTTATCCATTTACAGACGCTCCCTGATCAGTACCCAACTTTTATTCATTTAGAGACGCTCCCTGCCCAGTCCCTGATTCTTCTCCATCTGCAGACACTCCCTGACCAGTACCCAAATCTTATTCATTTAGAGACACTCCCTGACCAGTACCCAAATTTTATTCATTTAGAGACGCTCCCTGCCCAGTCCCCAATTCTTATCCATTTACAGACGCTCCCTGACCAGTATCCAAATGTTATTCATTTGGAGACGCTCCCTGCCTAGTTCCCAATTCTTATCCATTTACAGACGCTCCCTGACCAGTACCCAAATTTTATTCATTTAGAGACGCTCCCTGCCCAGTCTCGAATTCTTCTCCATCTCCAGACGCTCCCCGCCCAGACCCCAATTCTTATCCATTTATAGACGCTCCCTGACCAGTACCCAAATGTTATTCATTTAGAGACGCTCCCTGCCCAGTCCCCAATTCTTATCCATTTACAGACTCTCCCTGACCAGTACCCAAATTTTATTCATTTAGAGACGCTCCCTGCCCAGTCTCCAATTCTTATCCATCTCCAGACGCTCCCTGCCCAGACCCCAATTCATATCCATTTATGGACGCGGTTTCGGGAAGCCTCACCGGGAAAAGCTTCACCGTCGCCATCCGCAGGGATACAGATGGGATTGTTCCATGTTATTGTGGCCCGGAGGCCCTGCTCCAGCTGTGTGAGCCCGCAAAGGGCGCGGTCTTCTCGCACTTTGTGAATATCCCGCTCCAACTCCGAACCCGCAGCTCCAGCGCCTGACAGAGCTGTCTCTACTGCGCCTGCGCGCCCCTCTCCTGTAACAGATTGGGCGGATTCTGCGCCGCTGAGCATTCTGGGTACCACACCTGTCATTAATGCTATTCTTTCAGCTGATAGGTTTTATTACGTACATTTCATGCCCTGGTATCGTCGTGAGTGTTTTCTTTTGTACCTGTCAGTGCCTGGGAGGATAGAGTCAGCTTCACTTTGTAACCATGAGTTTCTGGTGTGAGAAAGTGGTGTTTAACTCAGTATATTTCAGTTTTTGGTCTGTGACTGTGGATATTATTCAGTACCTGTTTGTTTCTGCTATTGCTTTGTGAGTTTCACCACATATCTTCAAACAACTTGTATGTGAGCATCAGCTTTTGTCTATGTCTATCAGTTTCTGAGAAGTGAGAAAGGGTTTGATTCTATCCCTATCAGTTTCTGTTACATGCATGTGTCTTTAATCTGCACCTCCTCTGAGTGTGTCTTCGTCTCTGTACTTGTAGGTGAGTATGTGTTTTGCTTTGTATCTCTCAGTCTTTGAAGTGTGAGCCTGGGTTTGTCCCGAATTTCCTTTTTACCTTGCAGTTGGGATATGAAAGAAAGATTTTTACACGTTACCTGCCAACTGCTGCTAAGTGACTGTGGGTTTCACACTGTAACTGTCAATTTCTTGTCTGGGAATGCGAAGTTTACAGTGCACCTGTCAGTTTCTAGTCCAGGACTGAGTTGGTTTTACTCTGTCCCTAGCATTCGCTGGTATGTTAGTGTGGGGTTTACATTGCACCTGTCAGTTTCTTGTATGTGAGTGTTGATTTCACTCTGAAAAGAATCATAGATCACAGAATAGTTACAGAACAAAAGGAAGCCATTCAGTTCATTGTGCTTGTGCTGCTTCTCTGCACGAGCAACTCAGCTTATGCCACAGACTCATGTATTCCATGAAAACATGCACTTTTTTCACTTCAGATAATTATCTTTTACCATTTTGAAAGTCATGGTTGAATCAGCCTCCATCACACTCTCAAACAGTGCATATCAGATCTTAACCACTCGCTGTGCAAAATAAATTTTTCCTCATGTTGCCTTTGGTTCTTTTGCCATTCACCTTAAATCGGTGTCCTCTGGTTACAGAGCCTTGAATAATATTCCCCATTGCTTTCTCAGCACTGATGGATTGTGAAGCAGGAGACAGCCAGAAGTCCCACTGAGCCGCACTGATCCCGAGCTGGGAATGAAATGAGATGAAGTTCAATCGTTCACAGCGAGATGCTGCAGAGAGATAAGAGTCCCGAATCAAAGTGAGACTTTCTCATAATTTTGCTGAATTTCATTTCAAACACTCCTTGTACTCTCTGCTCAGGAAGCCTTAAAAAAGGGAAAAACAAAATGGCACTCCAACTCACCACCCTGAAATCAAAAGTTTAATGTTCGACTGACTGAACTGTCACTTCTACTCGGTCTCTTATTGGATGGATGCAACTGTATTCTTCAACGCAGGGGTGGCATTCAAATCCTCCCATGGGTCCACATGTCAGACTGAGTTCCATGTTGTAGACTCAAGCAAAGGAAATCTGCTCAGTTCCAAAACTATCAGTGAGTTGAAGCTCATTACGATCATTATCATCAGAGGTCAGAACTACCTGGTGAAAGAAAACACCCTGAAGAAGGATCCACAATTATTCAAAGGCATCAACAAAGTGAAAAACAAGAAAATCAATGAGCCAATGCAAGCCAAACAACAGAAATGGGAAACGTTTCCTTTCCATACCAGAACCCAGTTCTGTTGTTTTTTGGAGCCAGGCTTCAGTTAAAGTTACAACTTTATATTCCTACTTGGCTCTCTATACATTTCATTCATTCCAATTTTGTCGACAAGCTCTTTGAATCCAGCCCTCTGGTCCTCAAGCAGGCTCCATATGGAAATCAATTCCGCCTTCTGTAAGGCTGAAACCAATCGACGACCTTAAACTAAAAACACCAACAAAGAAGGGCTTGTCCAGGATTTGAACCCAGGATCTCTCACACATTAATTAATCACTTACCCTAAGCAAGAATCATACCCCGAGATCAACATGCCACTGATATCAGAACTTCCTTTTAGCTCCTGTGGAATTTCACTGGCAGCCAAAGCCAATCATCCATTTTTTTTCAGATCAAAACAACATCCTGCAAATTCTGAAATAAAAACAGAAAGTGCTGGAAATGTTCAGAAACTCTGGCAACATCTGTGGGGAGAGAAACAGAGTTAACCTTTCAGGGCGTTTACCTTTTGTTTGAGCCATCCTTTCACACTCCTTCTGTCCACCCAATCTCACTTTCTATTCTATCTCGATTCCACCCACTCACCATCTAAATACATTTGTCATGAATTCCTCATATCTTTTAATAATGACAATTTTATATTTCTGGCCTTTGCTTTGGACTCCACCACAAGTGGTATCATGTCTCCATCAACCCAATCAAACCCATTCACTATTTCCTCACATTGCAATGTTTCTTTCACCCTGACAGACGATGGAGTATCTGCTGCTTGGTTGCAGTTCTTGCTTCCTGCCAGTAGATGTCATCTCACTCCAGTACAGTGAAGTTTACAAATCTGTGAGCCACACAAGAAGAAAAATTGTTCACATTATAGTGAACAAGTCCCTCTGTTCCTGCACACTCTTTAGAACTTTGCCATTAAGCATATATTGCCTCTCCCTGTTTCTTCTGCCAAAGTGCATCACCTCACACTAGTCACTATTAAATTCCATCTGCCACCTGTCTGCCCATTCTGCTAGCCTATCATTGTCTTGTTGCAGGCGGTTCATTTCATCCTCACTGTTTGCCACTTCTCCAAGTTTGGTTTTATCGGCATATTTTGAGATTCTGCTCTATATTCCAAGATCCAAGTCATTTATCTGTAGCAAAAAAAAGCAGTGGTTCCAACAGTGACCCTTGGGGTCGAGCACTGTATTCTGTACAATTTAGGTTTCCTTATTTTATATTTATTTAGAGATACAGCACTGAAACAGGCCCTTCAGCCTACCGAGTCTGTGCTGACCAAAAACCACCCATTTATACTCGCCCTGCAGTAATCCCATATTCCCTACCACCTACCTGCACTGGGAGCAATTTACAACAGCCAATTTACCTATCACCTGCAAGTCTCTGGCTGCGGGAGGAAACCAAAGCACCCAGCAAAAACCCACATGGTCACAGGGAGAACTTGCAAACTCTGCACAGGCAGTAGCCAGAATCAAACCTCGGTTTTTGGAGCTGTGAGGTTGCGGTGCTAACCACTGTGCCGCCCATGACAATGCCACTACGCCATCCCCTCCCCTTATCTAAGGAAGGATAGACTTGTCACAGAGGGAATGCAATGGAGATTCACCAGACTAATCCCCTTATGATGAGAGACTGCAGAAACTGGGCCCAAATACTCTGGAGTTTCAAAGAATGAGAGGTGATCTCATTGAAACTTCCAAAATTCTTACAGGGTGTGACAGGGTAGATATGGATAGGATGTTTCCTCTGTCTAGTGAGTCTGGAAGAAGGGGACACAGTCTCAGAATAAGGACAGGCCATTTGAGACTGAGATGAGCAGGAATTTCTTTACTCAGAGGGTGGGTAATCTGTGGAATTCTTGATCCCAGAGGGCTGTGGAGGCTCAATTACTGAACATATTCAAGACAGAAATCAATAGATTTCTAAATACTACCGGGATCAAGGGATATGGAGATAGCAGGGAAAAATGGCAAAGAGGGATATGATCAGCCACGATCTGTTTGAATGGCGGAGCAGGCTCGATGGGCTGAATGGCCTAATGCCCCTATTTCCTATGATCCTATGAATCCCAATAATGTACATCAGACGTTAGACCGAGCTATGCATTACATACCAGTTCAAAAATCCCACAGAGATTAAGACTGAAAGATTCAGTATCAATTCCATTACTACAAAGTGAAGGACTTGGAGCTTGCAGACCAGCCCATGTATAAGATTGAAAGTTATGTTTTCATTCACAATCATTTTCACAGAGCTAAATATTGAATACCAATCCACAACTTGCACAGGACTACCAAATAAAACCTACAACTGTAAAATACAGTTAATCCATATTTTAAATTAAACACAAGGCAAATAAATATTGATGCATCAAGAGAGCGGGAAACAGTGAAAGTGGAGTGGACAGGAGTCCAAGCATGCTGGAGTTTGGAACAAAGTGAATAGTGACATCACAGGAAAGCTGCAAGGTGACAGGTTGTGATTAACGGCTGTTCGGGAGTAACTGTAAATAGTTAGTACACCACTGTTAGGGTGGGTGTGTAAATGGCTGGGTTATAGCATTTCAACAACAGGCAGAATAAAAAGAGTATAAATTAAGTATTAATGATAAGGGACAAGTGAATCGTTGGTGAGTTTTTTGGAGTAAGGTTTATCTTAACTAGTGAACTGTATTGATTTTTAGTGGGATTTATCAGTACTAGGAACGTTTTATTTATAATTCTAACGTGTTGTAGTACTGTTAAGGTTTTTTTTTAGCAGTAGCAAATGGTCAACTAATGACAGGGGTGTTTCAACCTTGAGAGTGCACCTCCTGTGATATGTGGGAGCTCCAGGATGCTTCCACTATCTTAGAGAACATTTGTGCCAGGAAGTGCTCTCAATTGTGGCAGCTTGAGCTCTGGGTTTTGGAACTTGAGAGGCAGCTGGTGACACTGCAGTGCATTCGTGAGAAGAGAGCTACATGGATAGCACGTTTATAGATGTGGTCACCCCACAGCTGAAGAGTATGCAGGGAGAGAGGGAATGGGTGATCAACAGGCAGTCAAAAAGAATTGAGTAGGTAGTGCAGGACACCCTGACTGCATGACGCTCTCCAACGGGTATTCAGTTCTGAATATGGAGGACAGTGATGCTTCCCTGGGGAGTGCAGCCAGAGCCAAGTCCATGGCACCATGGGTGACTCAGCTGCAAAGGGAGGTACAAGGAAGACTGGAAAAGCCATAGTGATAGGTGATTCAATAGTCAAGGGAACAATCAGGCATTTCTGTAGCCGCAAACATGAATCCAGGAATGGTATGTTGCCTCCCTGGTGCCAGAATCAAGGATGTTATTGAGCAGTTACAGAGCATCCTGAAAGGGGAGGCTGAACAGCCAGCAGTTGTTGTCCACATCGGAACAAACAACATAGGTAGAAATAAGGATGTTGTCCTGCAGTCAGAATTTGGGGAGTGAGGTAAGAAATTTGCAAATGGGACATCAAAAGTAATAATCTCCGGATTACTCCCAGTGCCAAGCGCAAGTGAGTACAGGAATAGAAGAAGACAGATGAATGTGTGGCTGGAAAGATGGTGCAGGAGGAATGGCTTTAGATTCTTGGGACCGGTCAGACGGGTTGCACCTGAACAGAGCTGGGACGGAGTTCCTTGCGGGGCATTTTGCTCGAGCTGTTGGGGAGGGTTTAAATTAGTTTGGCAGGGGGATGGGGACTGGAAGGTAGAGTCAGATGGGACAAAATCAGAAATGAAAATGGAAGGCAGTGAATTAATGGATGAGTCTGGAAGACTGAGGAAACAAAGTTTAGAAAATTAAAAAAGTGTTTGGCAGTGCTCAAGTGTATCTATTTCAATGCAAGGAGTATAGCAAATAAAGCAGATGAGCTGAGGACAGATAGACAGGTGGCAGTATGATATCATAGCTCTGAGAGAAACATGGCTTAAGGAGGGACAGGAATGGCAGCTCAACAGTCTTGGTTACAGGGTTTTCAGACGCGATAGGGAGGGAGATAAGAAAGGAGGGAGAGTGGCAATTTTTGTCAAAGCAACAGTACGGCAGCAATAGAAAGGGATTTTAACCACCCAAACATTAACTGAGATAGTTTTAGTGTAAAAGGAATTGAGGGAGCAGAATTCTTGTGATGCATTCAGGAGAAATATTTTAGCGAATATGTCGCAAGTCCAACAAGAGAGGACGCAGTTTTAGGAAATGAAGATGGGCAGGTGGAAGGAGTGGCAGTTGGAGAGCATTTTGGTGGTAGTGATCATAATTCAGTCAGTTTTAACATAATTATGGAAAGGACAAGGATACAACAAGAGTTAGAGTTCTCAATTGGGGCAAGGCCAACTTTACTAAGCTGAGGAGTGATTTAGCGAAAGTGGACTGGAAACAGGTACTTGAAGGTAAAGCAGTGTCAGAGCAATGGGAAGAATTCAAGGGGAGATTCCAGGGGTTCAGAGTCAACATGTTCCCTCAAAGAAAAAGGGTGGGAAGGCCAAATCAAGAGCCCCATGGATGTCAAGGAGCTTATGGGTATGATATGGCAGTAAAGGAAAAATTATGCCCGACACAGAGAACTCAATACTACAGAAAGCTGAGAGGTCTATAGAATGTGGAGGGGGGAAATCAACATTGAAATTAGGAAAACTAAGAGAGGCATGAAAGAATATTGGCAATCAAAATCAAGGTAAACACAAAGATGTTTTATCAATACATTAAGAGTAAAAGGATAACTAAGGATAGAGGAGGGCACAGAAAAGATCATAAAGGTAACCTATATGTAGGGCAGAAGATGTTGGCATTGTTCTTAATAAATACTTTGCATCTGTCTGCACAAAAGAGGGGGACGATGCAGATATTGTAGATAAGGAAGAGGGGTGTGAAGTATTGGATATGATCAACAGAGGGAGAGAGGACATACTAATGGAATTAGCTTATTTGTAAGTTGATAAATCACTAGGGATGGATGAAATGTACCCCAGGCTGTAAAAAGAAGCAAGAGAGGAAATAGCGGAAGGTCTGACCATCGTTTTCCAGACCTCACTGGATACAGGTGTTGTGCTGGAGGATTGGAGGACTGCTAACATTGTACCTCTGTTTAAAAAGGGAGTGAGGGCTAGACCGAATAATTACAGGCCAGTCGGTCTAACCTCAATAGTGGGAAAATTATTGGAATCTATTCAGAGAGACAGGATAAAATGTCACTTAGAAAGGCACAGATTAATCAAGGATAGTCAGCATGGATTTGTTAAGGGAAGATCTTGTCAGAACAACTTGATCGAAATTTTGAAGAATTAACAAGGAAAATAGATGAGGGTAGTGCAGTTTATGATGTGGTCTACATGGGTGTAAATGTAGGGGGCATGATCAAGAAGTTTGCAAATGACACAAAGATTGGCCATGTGGTAAATAGCAAGGAGGATAACTGTAGGCTGCAGGAAGATCTTGATGGTCTGGTCAGATGGGCAGAAAAATGGCAAATTGAATTCAATCCAGAGAAGTGTGAGGTGATGCATTTGGGGAGGTCAAACAAGGCAAAGGAATACACGATTAATAGGAAAATGCTGAGAGGTGTAGAGGAAGTGAGGGACCTTGGAGTAAATGTCCACAGATCCTTGAAGGTAGCAGGACAGATCGATAAGGTGGTAAAAAGGCATATGGAATCCTTTTTTTTCGACGAGTTATAGAATATAAGAGCAGGGAGGTTGTACTGTAACTGTATAAATCATTAGTCAGGCCACAACTTGAGTACTGTGTGCAGTTCTGATCACCTCATTACAGAAAGGATGTAATTGCCCTGGAGAGGGTACAGAGGAGATTTACGAGGATGTTGCCGGGACTGGAAAAATGCAGCTATGGGGAAAGATTGGATAGGATGGAGCTGTTCTCCTTGGAACAGAGGAGGCTGAGGGGTGATCAGACTGAAGTGTACAACATTTTGCGGGGCCTGTATAGAGTTGAAGTGAAGGGCCTGTTCACCTTAGCAGAGAGGTCAGTGACTAGGGGAATAGATTTAAAGTTATTGGTATAAAGATTACAGAGGAGATGAGGAAAAGTTTTTTTTCAGCCAGAGGGTGGAGGGGGTCTGGAACTCACTGCCTGATAGGGGAGTTGAGACAGAAACCCTCAACTCATTCAAAATGAGTCTGGATATACACCTCAAATGACGTAATCTGCAGGGTTATGCACCAAATGCTGAAAGGTGGGATTAGAATGGGTGGACCGTTTTCATCTGGCACAGACACAATGGGCCAATTGGCCTCTTCCTGTGCCATAAACTTACTTTGATTCTATAAATTACCCAGCTGCTGCAGTGGAATTTGAACTCATGTCTCTGGTCCATTAGTGGAGACTTTTGGATTACTCGTCCTGTAAAGTAACCACAAAATCACCATACCCCTGTATGAGAGTTTTTACAGGTTTGTAATTTTATTTTCAGATACGGCACTGAAACAGGCCCTTCAACCCACCGAGTCTGTGCCAACCAACAACCACCCATATACACTAATCCTACATCAATCCCATATTCCCTCCCACATCTTCACACGAGGGGCAATTTACCTAACAACCTGCAATTCTTGGGCTGTAAGAGGAAACTGGAGCACACAACAGAAATCCACGCGGTCACAGGGAGAACTTGCAAACTCTGCAGAACTGAACCCAGGTCAGTGGAGCTTTGAATCTGCAATGCTAACCACTGCGCCACTGTGTCGCCATAATGTGGAGTTCAGTCTACACAAATGGAATTGATAATCTATTTCACTCTGATCATGTATGAGATGTTTTTGGCTGGAAAATAATGCGTATCATAGACAACTGTATTTTTTATTTCCGCAGTCTGGGTGAGTTCTGTCCAGGCATCTAATTTACATCACAGTTTACACTTCATATCAGCATTGCTCAATCTGATACTGTATGTGATTTTTGGACTGGCAATGATTAGATCAATCTACACTAATGGAATTGATACTGTATGAGTTTTTGGAATAGTATGTAATGTTTAGGTCAATGTGCACTAATAGAATTGATACTGTATTTCAATTTGATATTGTATGATTTTTTAGAATGGTATATAATGTTTAGATCAATCTGCACTAATGGAATTAATACTGTATTTCAGTTTGATATTGTATGAGGTTTTAGAATGGTATATAATGATTAGATCAATCTACACTAATCGAATTGATTCTGTATCTTTCAATTTCACAGCGTGGGTGAGTTCTGAACTGGTATCTAATTTGTGTCTCATCTTACAATATC
This sequence comes from Heterodontus francisci, assembly GCF_036365525.1. Classification (NCBI taxonomy): domain Eukaryota; kingdom Metazoa; phylum Chordata; class Chondrichthyes; order Heterodontiformes; family Heterodontidae; genus Heterodontus; species Heterodontus francisci. The sequence goes on along the minus strand of NW_027141441.1, from coordinate 6,015,728 downwards.
TTTCAGCACCTTTGAAACTTTCACTGTAATGAATATTGAACTTGTATGTAACTTGTATCTCAGGGTACACCATGGGGATGTTTAAACATCCTTTATAATGAATGGGTATGAGCTTTGGGTATGATATTTAATTTAAATCTCAGGGTACATCATTAGCTTAGATTCTGTGCCATTCAATCAATACCGTGTGCCAATTCTATCTGATATTTAATTGCTCGCTGAGTCTGCATTATATTTAGATTGACACATTGTATTTCAATCTGCTGGTGGGTGTGATTTTGACCTGGGATTGATGCATCTGACTGTCAGTGGGACTGAATTGGGGCGAAATGGAAATAATTTCTTTTTCTCCTGCTTTGTTTGATTGAAAATGTGTCTCTGGAACTTGGAATCAATGTGGGCCTGACTACTTCTGCAGTCTGAGACTAGGGAACTGATGAACTGTCTATCCCTCTGTACTCTGAGTGATAATGTACCTACTGTGTGTGAGAGGAGTTGGCTGCACTGTTCCTTGTGCCTTGAGTGCAGCAACCATCACATTCATCACGATACCTTCAAGTATTTGCCTCTATGAAGAAAAAATATATCTTATAACTCAAGAACAGGTGAGGGGCAAAATATCAAAGAGGTGAATTTAATTTCTCAATTAATAATCATTAAGAACACCCACTAATGAAAACCAGTGTCATTATCAGCCTCCACTGAAGTACTGAAGCTCCCAGCTCCTGCATCACAAGTGTTCTGGGCAGATCCATACAGACAAAACACTGCATTGGGATCATCCCAACTGCTCTATGCTCCACACATATTTCCAGCCATCCTGCTTCATATGCACAAATTTTAAAAAATGAAGCCCGATATGTATATCCCTCAATTCATTTCTCCCCATACACTTGTTCATTTGTTCCACCTCCCCTTAAGTGCATCAATACTATTCACCCCAACCTCTCCCTGTGATAGCAAATTCCAGATTCTATCCATTCACTGCATAAATACATTTTTCATGACTTCCTCATTGGTTTTATGAATGTTGATTTTATATTTTTGGCTCTTATTTCAGAAACCACCACAAGTGGAAACATGTCTCTGTGTATTCTGTAAAAGCCCTTCACTATTTCCTCACTTTTTTTCATTTGTTCCTGGGACATAGGCATCGCTGGCTATGCCAGCATTTATTGCCCATTACAAATTGCCCTTGACAAAGTGGTGGTGAGCTGCCTTCTGGAGCCGCTGCAGTCCTTGAGATGCAGGAATACCAACAGTGCTGTTTGGAAGGGAGTTCCAGGATTTTTACCCAACGACAATGAAGGAATGGCGATACAGTTCCAAGTCAGGATGGTGTGTGGCTTGGAGAGGGACTTGCTGATGGTAGTGCTCCCTTGCATCTGCTGCCCTTGTCCTTCTCGGTAGTAGAGGTCCAGAGTTTGGAAGGTACTGTTGAAAGAGCCTTAGTGTGTTGCTGTAGTGCATCATGTAGATTGTACACACTGCTGCCACTATGCATTAGTGGTGAATGGAGTGAATGTTGAAGCTGCTGGATGGGGGCAATCAAACAGGCTACTTGAGTGTTGTTGGAGCTGCACTCATCCAGGCAAGTGGAGAGTATTCCATCAAACTCCTGACTGGTGCCTCGTAAATGGTGGAAAGATGTAAAGATGTGGGGAGACAGGAGGTAAGTTGCTCACTGCAGAATTCCTAGCCTCTGACCTGCTTTTGTAGCAAATGCATTTATGTGGCTGGTCCAGTTCAGTTTATGGTCAATGGTAACTCCCCCAATGTTGATGGTGGGGGTTTCAGTGATGGTAATGCCATTGAACATCAAGGGGAAATGATTAGATTCTCTCTTGTTTGAGATGGTCATTGCCTGGCATTTATGTGACGCAAATGTTATTAACCACTTATCAGCCCAAGCCTGGATGTTGTCCAGGTCTTGCTACATCTGGACACGGGCTGCTTCAGTATCTGAGGAGTCATGAATGGTGCTGAACATTGTGCAATCATCAGTGAACATCCCCACTTTCGGCCTTGTGATCCCACTTCTGATAAGTTGTCTTTTGACTTAACTAGAGGCATTTGGGAGCAGCGATGAAGAGCAAACAGAGAGCACGAAAGAATATTGACAAGCAAAATCAAAATGGATCCAAAGATGTTTCATCAATACATTGGAGTAAGAGGCAACTGAGGAAAGAGTAGGGCCCATCAGGGTGGAAGATGTGGGTATGTTTGTTAATGAATACTTTACTGTCTTCACAAATGAGGGGGTGATGCATATATTGTAATTAAGGAGAAGGAGTGTGAAGTATTGGACATGATAAACTGAGGGAGAGAAGAAGTATAAATGGGATTAACATCCTTGAAAGTGGATAAATCATCAGGGCCGGATGAAATGTACCCCAGGAGGTTAACAGAAGACAGGAAGGAAATAGTGGAAGGTCTGACCATCAGTTTCCAATCCCTCACTGGATACAGGTGTGATGCCAGAAGATGGGAGGTCTCGTAACGTTGCAATAAAAGCACAATTCTGCAGATGCTGGAAATCTGAAATAAAAAACTATTAGCGCTGGAAATACACAGCAGGTCTGGCAGCATCTGTGGAGAGAGAAGCAAAGTTAATGTTTCTGTTCTGATGAAAGGTCACTGACCTGAAATGTTAACTTTGTTTCTCTCTCCACAGATGCTGCCAGACCTGCTGTGTATGTCCAGCACTTTTTGTTTTTATTGCTAACATTGCACCGTTGTTGAAAAAGGAAGCGAGGGAACAATTAAAGGCCAGTCAGACTAACCTCAATAGTGGGCGAATTATTGGAATTAATTCTGAGAGACAGGATAAACTGTCACTTAGAAAGGCACAGATTAATCAGTATCATCAGCATGGATTTGTTCAGGGAAGCTCCTGTCTGACGAACTTGATTGAATTTTTTGAAGAAGTAACAATGAGGATTGTGAGGATAGTGCAGTTGATGTGGTCTACATGGATTTTAGCAAGGCTTTTGACAAGGTCCCACATGGCAAACTGGTTAAAAAAACATAAAAGCGCATGTGATCCAGGGGAATGTAGCAAGCTGGATACAAAATTGGTTCAGTGGCAGGAAACAAGAAGGAATTGGTTACAGGTGTTTTTGCAACTGGAGGACTGTTTCCAGTGGTGTTCCACAGGGCTCAGAACTAGGTCCCCTGCTTTTTGTGGCATATATTAATGATATGGACATAAATGTAGAGGGCACAATCAAGACGTTTGCAGATGACACAGAAATTGTCCGTGTTGTTGATAGGGAGGAGGATAGCTGTACACTGCAGGAAGATATCAATAGACTGGTCAGGTGGGCAGAAAAGTGGTAAATGGAATTCAAATTGGACAAGTGTGAGGTGATGCATTTGGGAGGCCAAAAAAGGCAAAGGAATACACAATTAATGGGAGAACACTGAGCGGTGCAGAGGAAGTGAGGGACGTTGGAGTGAATGTCCACAGATCCCTGAAGTAGCAGTACAGGTCAATAAGGTGGTTCAGCAGGTATATGGAATCCTTTCCTTTATTAACTGAGGTATAAAGTATAAGGGTGACCTGGTATCCATGTCAATAAGTCACTGACAGCTAACATGCAGGTGCAGCAAGCAATTAGAAAGGCTAATAGTATGTTAGCCTTTATCACAAGAGGATTTGAGTCCAGGATTAGTGAATTCTTGCTTCAATTGTATAGAACCTTGGTTAGACCGTACTTGGAGTACTGTGTGCAGTTTTGGTCTCCTTACCTTAGGAAGGATATTATTGCCATGGAGGGAGTTCAACGAAGGTTCATCAGACTTGTTCCTGGGATGGTGGGACTGTTCTATGAAGAGAGATTGGGGAACTGGGACTGTATTCTCTAGAGTTTCGAAGAATGAGAGGTGATCTCATTGAAACCTACAAAATACTTAAAGGACAGTCAGGGTAGATGCAGCTAAGATGTTTCCCCTGGTTGGGGAGTCGAGAACCAGGGGACGCATTTTCAAAATAAGGGGGAAGCCACTTAGGACAGAGATGAGGAGAAATGTTGTTCCTCAGAGGGTTGTAAATCTTTGGAATTCTGTACCCCAGAGGGCTGTGGAAGCTCAGTCATTGAGTATGTTTAAAGCAGAGATTGACAGATTTCTAAATACAAATGACATAAGGGAATATGACGAAAGTGTGGGGAAAAGGACATTGAAGTGGATGATCAGCCATGATCATATTGAATGGCGGGGCAGACTCGATGGGCTGAATGGCCGACTCCTGTTCCTATGTTCCGAACCCCACATGATCAGCGAGGCACAGCCTCAGACCGACTTGTCGGGTGGTGTAAACAGATATCACTGCTTCTGATCTTCACCAGAACAGAGAGTGAGATGTAACATTGATCATCAAACAGACTGTGAGAGAATGCAACAGAATAAAACACATGGAGAGACACTGTGGAATAACAAATAGATTAGATTGGAATGTTGAATTCTGATTGGAATGTATAAAACACCAGAAACAACAGATTAAATTGGGATAAACGCAAAATACTGCGGATGCTGGAAATCTGAAACAAAAACAAGAAATGCTGGATTCACTCAGCAGGTCTGGCAGCATCTGTGGAAAGAGAACCAGAGTTAACTTTTCGGGTCAGTGACCCTTCTTCGGAACTGACAAATATTAGAAAAGTCACAGATTATAAACAAGTGAGGTGGGGGTTGGGCAAGAGATAACAAAGGAGAAGGTGCAGATTGGACCAGGCCACATAGCTGACCAAAATGTCACAGAGCAAAGGCAAACAATATGTTAATGGTGTTTTGAAAGACAAAGCATTAGTACAGATTAGGTGTGAATATACTGAATACAGAACATCGGCAAGTGCAAACCTGAAGAAAAACAACCTGAAAAAAACAGTGGGTAAGCAAACTGAACAAACTAAGATGAAATGAAATAAATGCAAAAAATGTAAAAAGGAATGCAAAAAAAAGGAAGAAAAAATAACTAAAAATGACTAAAAATGAAAGTAAAGTGGGGGGCTGTCATGCTCTGAAATTATTGAACTCAATGTTCAGTCCGGCAGGCTGTAGTGTGCCTAATCGGTAGATGAGATGCTGTTCCTCGAGCTTGCGTTGATGTTCACTGGAACACTGCAGCAATCCCAGGACAGAGATGTGAGCATGAGAGCAGGGGGAGTGTTGAAATGGCAAGCAACCGGAAGCTCAGGGTCCTGCTTGCGGACTGAGCGGAGATGTTCCGCAAAGCGGTCACCCAGTCTGCGCTTGGTCTCCCCAATGTAGAGGAGACCACACTGTGAGCAGCGAATACAGTATACTACATTGAAAGAAGTAGAAGTAAATCGCTGCTTCACCTGAAAGGAGTGTTTGGGGCCTGGGATAGTGAGGAGAGAGGAGGTAAATGGGCAGGTATTACACCTCCTGCGATTGCAAGGGAAGGTGCCCTGGGACGGGGACGAGGTGGTGGGGGTAATGGAGGAGTGGACCAGGGTGTCGCGGAGGGAATGATCCCTTCGGAATGCTGACAGGGGAAGGGAGGGGAAGATGCGACTGGTAGTGGCATCACGCTGGAGGTGGCGAAAATGGCGGAGGATGATCCTTTGGATATGGAGGCTGGTGGGATGAAAAGTGAGGACAAGGGGAACCCTGTCATGGTTCTGGGAGGGAGGGGAAGGGGTGAGGGTAGAGGTGCGGGGAATGGGTCGGACACGGTTGAGGGCCCTGTCAACCACAGTGGGGGGAAATCCTCGGTTGAGGAAAAAGGAGGTCATATCAGAAGCACCGTCATGGAAGGTAGCATCATCAGAGCAGATGCGTCGGAGACGGAGAAACTGGGAGAATGGAATGGAGTCCTTACAGGAGGTAGGGTGTGAAGAAGTGTAGTCGAGGTAGCTGTGGGAGTCAGTGGGCTTATAATGGATATTGGTAGACAACCTATCCCCAGAGATGGAGACAGAGAAGTCGAGGAAGGGAAGGGAAGTGTCAGAGATGGACCATGTAAAGGTGAGAGAAGGGTGGAAATTGGAAGCAAAGTTGATAAAGTTTTCGAGTTCGGGGCGGGAGCAGGAAACGGCACCGATACAGTCATCAATGTACCGGAAAAAGAGTAGGGGGAGGGGGCCTGAGTAGGACTGGAACAAAGAATGCTCGACATATCCCACAAAAAGACAGGCATAACTAGGACCCATGCGGGTACCCATAGCGACACCTTTTACTTGAAGGAAGTGCGTGGAGTTGAAGGAGAAGTTGTTCAATGTGAGAACAAGTTCAGCCAGGCGGAGGAGGGTGGTGGTGGATGGGGACTGGTTGGGCCTCTGTTCCAGGAAGAAGCGGAGAGCCCTCAAACCATCCTGGTGGGGGATGGAGGTGTAGAGCGATTGGACGTCCATAGTGAAGAGGAGGCGGTTGGGACCAGGAAACTGGAAATTGTCAAAATGACGTAGGGCGTCAGAAGAGTCACGGATGTAGGTGGGAAGAGACTGCACCAACGGAGAAAAGATAGAGTCTAGATAGGAAGAAATAAGTTCAGTTGGGCAGGAGCAGGCTGACACAATGGGTCTGCCGGGACAGTCCCGTTGGGATTAAATTGGGATTCTCATCACTATATTGATCTGAGACAGAAAAGCGGAACTGATGGAAAGAAGGGAAGAAGGAAGAAAAGAAAGAATGGAACTGTTCAATTTTTTTCAGTTTTTTCACTCGCCCATCAAAGCTGGATTAAAAAAAGTTGCAAATAACAGAGAATTTCACCAAAAAGGGAGATTAAACGCTGCAGAAAGCTTGGATCGAAGGATGTCCCAACAGATCACCAGTTTAACTGTCTCCTCACTGGGGGATTTCAATCAGTCAGCAATATTATTCGCTACCTTTTTTTTGTTAATGAACCCAGAACTGTCACTTGGTGTTAATGTCTGTGTTCCGACTCCTGAATAATAAAATTGTGAGTTTCTCGATATTTTCTGGACACATTTCCTGCTGAAAGAACTAAGAACTCTTTTCTAATTTACACAATACTATATACACACTCATCAAGCCTCCTCAGCGAGCATCCTTGGTGCTGCTCTCTCTTCTCCCAAACCTCATCTCATGTGACTGTTACATCATCACTCTGACAGTGGGAGGGGTTGATCCCACTGTCTTCAGCATTAACCCTTTACATCCTTATACTGCACTGTCTGTCCAAATAAATCAGTGGAGGGAACTTGATTTATCGAAACACCAACAGCTGCCAGTTGAAAATCAACTCAACCCATCAGAGAGAGAGAGAGAGACTGTCAGAGAACTTCCTGCATCCAGTCCTGACCCTGTCACACTCAGCAGATGCCCACCCAGACTCCACTCTCATCAACACTGAACATTTTTACTGAGACACTTCAAATACTGTTTATAAAAGGCAGGAAAGGTCAAAGTTCACACAGTTGTATTGAATAGAACAAAGTTTAATATATTCTGAACTTTTCTCGGTAACCACGAGACATAGGTTTTCTTATTTGGTTACTTTGATTTTTCTTGTTCCTGACTGACAAATATTCCAAACCTCAGATAAACCCAGTTGTGGGCGGCACAGTGGCGCAGTGGTTCGCACCGCAGCTTCACAGCTTCAGGGACCCGGGTTCGATTCCGGGTACCGCCTGTGTGGAGTTTGCAAGTTCTCCCTGTGTTTGCGTGGGTTTTCTCTGGGTGCTCCGGTTTCCTGCCAAAAGACTTGCAGGTTGGTAGGTAAATTGGCCATTATAAATTGCCACTAGTATAGGTAGGTGGTCGGGAAATATAGGGACAGGTGGGGATGTTTGGTGGGAATGTCGGATTAGTCTAAATGGGTGGTTGATGTTCGGCACAGACTCGGTGGGCCGAAGGGCCTGTTTCAGTGCTGTATCTAAAATCTAATGTCCCAGTCTCGGTTAAAAGCAACACATTATGACACAAACACTCTGCAACACAGAACACGGTCCTTCAGTGAGATTAATGTCAAGCTGTTTTCCAGGTTGAATGGAACGGTGAACAAATTTGTATCAAATAAGTTACCTTTGAAATATCAGGACTGAATTTCTGGAGAAGGAGGAACAGCCATTCCAAACTCACATCCTTCACAAAGGTTGTTTTCTCCTGTGACTGAAATTCATCATGTAACTTGAATTATGAGTTCAAGCTCACAAGACACAGATGTGAACTTCTAAAGCATGTTGTTAATAATGACATAAGGCTCTGCTGGGAGTTGAACCCAGGATCTCCTATTTAATAGGCAGGTGTTTTCGCCAACTAAGCTCCAGAACCAAATAACAAATGTTTCTACAGTTGAAATCAGAAGAGGGCACTATATTCTCATTCCATTTCTCCACTGGTCACAACATATTTTAAACATTTCTCACTTCCTGAAACAGTCAATCATATACTCTATTTTTCTCTGTACTGAGAATGAATGTTTTGGAAGAAAATACATCCATTCAATTGTTTCTGAAAGGTTACAGAACACAACATATGAGTAATATTCCCCATTGCTTTCTCAGCACTGATGGTTTGTGAAGCGGGAGACAACCAGAAGTCCCACTGAGCCACACTGACCCTGAGCTGAGAAAGAAATGTGATAAAGTTCAATCTCTCACAGCGAGATGCTGCAGAGAGAGGAGTCCCGAACCAAAGTGAGACTTTCTCATACTGTTGTTGAATTTCATGTCACACACTCCTTGTACTCTCTGCTAATGAAGCCCCCAAAAAAGGGAAAAACAGAATGGCACTCAAACTCACAACCCTGAGATTAAAAGTCTCATGTTCGACTGACTGAACTGTCACTTCTACTCAGTCTCTTATTGGATGGATGCAACTGTATGCTCCAATGCAGGGGCAGCTTTCAAATCCTCCTATGGATCCACATGTCAGTCTGAGTTACATGTTGTCGACTTAAGCAAAGGAAATCTGCTCAGTTCCAAAACTATCCGTGAGTTGAAGCTGATTACGATCAACATCATCAGAGGTCAGAACTACCTGGTGAAAGAAAACACCCTGAAGAAGGATCCACGATTCTTCAAACGCATCAAAAAAGTGAAAAACCAATAAATCCATGAGTTAATCCAAACCAAACAACAGAAACACAGAAGAATTCCATTCCATACCAGATACTAGTCGTGTTGTTCCTGTATCCAGCTCTCAGTTACTGCTCCACCTTCATACACCCCCTTGGTGATCTGTACATTTTGTTCATTTCAATTTTGTCGACAGGCTCTTTGAATCCAGTTCTCTGGTCCTCAAACAGGCTCCGCATGAAAGTCAATTCCGCCTGCTGTCAGGCTGCAACCGATCGATGACCTTCAACTAAAAACACAAAAGAGAATGGGCTCGTCCGGGAGTTGAACCCAAGACCTCTCGCATATTAACCAATTGTCTACCCAAAGCAAGAATCATACCTCTAGACCAACAAGCCACTTACAATACATGTATGTTTAGCTTCTGTGGAAAAGCTGTACTTCCATTTTTTTTTTAGATCAAAGCAACATCCTGTAAATGCTGAAATCATAAAAGAAAGTGTTGCAAATGTTCAACAGCTCTGGCAGCATCTGTGGAGAGAGAAACACAGTTAACGTTTCAGGGTGTTCACCTTTTGTCTCAGCCATCCTTTCAGACTGCTTCTGTCCATCCAATCTCACTTTCTATTCTATCCACATTCTAACCATTCACTACGCAATTACATTTTTCATGAATTCCTCATTTCTTTTATGAATGACAATTTCATATTTCCGGCCCTTGCTTCGGACACCACCACAAGTGGAATCATGTCTCCATCTACCCAATCAAACCACTTCGCTATTTCCTCACATTGCAATGTTTCTTTAACCCTGACAGACTATGGAGTTTCTGCCGCTTGATTGCAGTTCTTGTTTCCTGCCAGTAGATGTCACCTCACTCCAATACAGTGAAGTTTACAAATCTGAGAGAGACACAACGGGAAATAATTGTTCACATGATAGTGAATGTGTGGGATTTCGAAACACGAGGAGTGGAGACGAGTTATTATTGCATTTTGTCAAAACAAACATAACTTATAATGTTGTGTTAAATCCATCACTCTGTTTTCTTGACTCTGCGAGTGACCTGGAGTCATTGAGTCACTGAGTCATTTGTGGGATAAAAGGAGGCCATTCGCCCCATCGAATCCATGGCGGCTCTCCAGGGAACGATCCAGTCAGTCCCACTCGAATGCTCGATCCCCGTAGCCCTGTAAATTTATTTCCTTCAAGGGCCTATCCAAATTCCTTTTGTAATCATCGATTGTTTCCACTTCCATCACCCTCATGGGCAGCGAGTTGCAGATCATTACCAATCACTGTGTAAAAAAGGTTCTTCCGCACATTCCCCCTGCATCTCTTGCCCAAAACATTCAATCTGTGTCCCTAGTCCTTGTACCAATAGTTAATGGGAACAATTTTACCTTGCCAACTTATCTAAAACTGTCATAGCCTTATACACCTCTATCAATTCTCCCCTCAATCTCCTTTGATACAGGCAGAACAACCCTAGCTTTTCCAGCCTAACCTTGAAACTATAACCCTCCATACCTGGAACCATTCTGGTAAATCTCCTCTGCATCCTCTCAAGGGTCCGCACATTCTTTCTAAAGTGTGGTGAGCAGAACTGGACGCAACACTCCAATTGGGGCCAAACCAGAGCTTTATAATGGTTCAGCATAATTCCCCTGCTTTTGTACTCAATGCCTCTATTTATAAAGCCCAAGATCCCATCTACTTTGCTAACCACTCTCGCAATATGTCTTGCCAACTTCAAAGATTGATGGACATGCACCCAAGTCCCTCTACTCCTGCACATTCTTCACAACTGTAGCATTGAGTATATATTGTCTCTCCCTATTCCTTCTGCTAAAATACATCACCTCACATCAGTCACTATTAAATTCCAGCTGCCACCTGTCTGCCCATTCTGCTAGCCTATCAGTGTCCTGTTGCAAACAATTCATATCATCCTCACTGTTTTCCACTCATCCAGGTTTGGTGTTATCGGCATATTTTGAGATTCTACTCTATATTTCAAGATCCAAGTCATTTATCTGTAGCAAAAAAAGCAGTGATTCCAGCACTTACCCCTGGGGAGCACCACTGTCGACTATCCTCCAGTCTGACAAAGAACCATTTAATATGACTCACTGTTTTCTGTCCTTAAGCCAATTTTCTATCAAATTGGACACTGATCCTCCTATTCCATGAACCTCAATTTTGTTAACCACCCTTTTATGTGGTACCTTATCAAATACTTTCATAAAATCCATATAAACAACATCCACTGCATTCCCTTCATCAACCTGCTCTGTTAGTTCATCAAAAAATGCTGTTAAGATTAGTCAAGCATGAACTCCCATTTATAAATCCCTGCTCGCTATCCTTAATTAACTCAAACCTCTCCAGTGACTGTTGATTTTTTACCCTGATTATTCTTTCTAAAACCTTACCCACCGCTGCTGTTAATCTAACTGGCCTGTAGTTACCCGGACTGTCCTTACACCCTTTCTTGAATAAGGGTGTCACATTTGCCTCTGTTCAATCCTCTGGTACCTCCCCCGTATCCAGGGAAGATTGGAAGATTATAACAAGCCCTTCTGTTATCTGCATACGCATTTCCTTTTGCAACCTGGGATGTAAGCCATCCGTACCATGTGATTTATCTACCCTAAGCACAGCCTGCCTTTTTAGTAGCTCCGTCTCTCAATTTGTACCCGATCCATTGCCTCTACTCTCTCCGCTTCTACTGATATTTTGTCAGATTCCAATTCCTTAGTGATCACTGATACAAAGTACTCATTAAATATATTAACATTGCCCAGCACCTCTCAGCATGTACTATCCTCTTTGTCTTTAATAAGGCCCACTCCACCTCTTACTGCCCACTGATTACTTATATACTGCTCAAAGATCTTTGGGTTCCCTTTCATGTTGACTGCCATTCTCTTCTCATAGAAATAAACAATAAGCTAAATATAGAAGATATAAATATTTCCCATCATTGATGAGGTGGAACTTTTTATGTTGTGGGTGGTAATGACCTGACCCACGAGTGAGGTGGAAGCAGAGACAATCAATGATTTGAAAAGGAAATTGGATGGATACTTGAAGGAAATAAACTTGCAGGAGGAAAGGGATCGAGCTGGTGAGTGGAACTGACTCGATTGCTCCGGGGAGAGCCAACATGGACACGATATGGCAAATGACCACCTTCTATGCTGCAAATGACTCTGTGTTGTTTCTCAAATTCAATCCAATGGTGCTTGGTAAATAATTTCAAAGTAAATTGTGCAACTGGAAAATCAGAACAAAAGCATGGGACGCATAAAGAATTGAAATTGCCTTTAGATCTTCAATCTAACACTCCCCCTACTGAGCTATTTCAGCCCCACGTTGTTAATGTCTTTGTGTCCTTGTTTTGGAAGAAAATACATACATCAATTTTTCCGAAAGGTTACAGAACACAACATGTGAGTAATATTCCCCATTGCTTTCTCACTACTGATGGATTGTGAAGCGGGAGACAGCCAGAAGTCCCACCGAGCCGCACTGACCCCGAGCTGAGAAAGAAATGAGATAAAGTTCAATCTTTTGCAGTGAGATGCTGTAGAGAGAAGAGTCCTGAATCAAAGTGAGACTTTCTCATACTGTTGTTGAAATTCGTTTCAAACACTCCTTGTACTCTCTGCTAATGAAGCCTCAAAAAAGGGAAAAACAGAATGGCACTCAAACTCACAACCCTGAGATGAAAAGTCTCATATTCGACTGACTGAACTGTCACTTCTACTCACTCTCTTATTGGATGGATACAACTGTATGCTCCAATGCATGGGTGGCTTTCAAATCCTCCCTTGGATCCACATGTCAGACTGAGTTACATCTTGCAGACTCAAGCAAAGGAAATTTGCTCAGTTCCAAAACTATCAGAAGCTTATTATGATCAACATCATCAGAGGTCAGAACTTCCTGGTGAACGGAAACACCCTGAAGAAGGATCCACAATTATTCAAACGCATCAAAAAAGAGAAAAACAAGAAAATCGATGAGTTATTATTATTAGAGATACAGCACTGAAACAGGCCCTTCGGCCCACCAAGTCTGTGGCGACCAACAACCACCCATTTATACTAACCCTCCAGGAATCCCATATTCCCTACAACCTACCTACACTACGGGCAATTTACCTATCACCTGCAAGTCTTTGGAGCGGGGAGGAAACCAGAGCACCCAGCAAAAACCCACACAGACACAGGAAGAACTTGCAAACTCCACACAGGCAGTACTCAGAATTGAGCCCAGGGCCCTGAAACTGTGAGTTTGTGGGTCTAACCACTGCGCCACTGTGCCACCCTAATCGAAACCGAACAACAGAAACACAGAAGAATTCCATTCCATATTAGCTACTAGTCGTGTTGTTTTTGTATCCAGCTCTCAGTTACTGCTCCACCTTCAGACACCCACTTGGTGACCTGTACATTTTGTTCATTTCAATTTTGCCGACAGGCTCTTTGAATCCAGTTCTCTGGTCCTCAAACAGGATCTGTATGAACGTCAATTTCGCTTTCTGTAAGGCTGCAACCAATTGATGACCTTCAACTAAAAACACAAATGAAGAAGGGCTAGTCTGTTAACCTCTCGCATATTAACCAATCAGACACCCAAAGTGGTAATCATACCCCTAGACCAACAAGCCACTTACAAGGTGCATTATTTTTAGTTCTATTTAGAACTCTGCTATTAAGTATATATTGTCTCTCCCAATTCCTTCTGCTATAATGCATCACCTTACACTAGTCACTATTAAATTCTATCTGCCACCTGTCTGCCCATTCTGCTAGCCTATCACTGTCCTGTTGCAGGCAGGTCATATCATCCTCACTGTTTACCACTCCTCCAGGTTTGGTGTTATCGGTATATTTTGAGATTCTACTCGATATTCCAAGATCCGAGTCATTTACATATAGCAGAAAAAGCAGTGGTTCTCACAGTGACCACTGGAGAACACCCACTGTCGACTATCCTCCAGCCTGACAAAGAACCGTTTACTATGGTTCGCTATTTTCTGTCCTTAAAGCAATTTTCTATCGAATTGGACAGTGACTCTCCTATTCCATGAACCTCAATTTTGTTAACCACCCTTTTATGTGCTACCTTATCATTCATTCTGAATCCATCCATCCTTCTTAAAATCCATATCGACAACATTCGCTGCATCATCTTCCTGTTAGTTCATCAAAAAATGCAGTTAGTCAAGCATGAACTCCCATTTATAAATCCATGCTCACTCTCCTCAATTAACTCAAATCTCTCCAAGTGACTGTTGATTTTTTGCCTAATATTGTTTCTAAAACCTTACTCACCACTGCTGTTAATCACACTGGCCTGTAGTTACCCCTTACACCCTTTGTTGAAATAGGAAGTCACATTTGCCACTGTTCAGTCCTCTGGCACCTCCACAGTGCTTTTTGGGAGGGTGTTCCTGGTTTTTGACCCTGCAACAGTAAAGGAATGGCGGTATAGTGCCAAGTCAGGAGGGTGTGTGACTTGGAGGGGAACTTGAAGGTGGTGATGTTCCCATGCGTCTGCTACCTTTGTCCTTCTAGGTGGTTGAGTTTGTGGGTTGGAAGGTGCTGTTGAAGGAGGCTTGGCAAGTTGCTGCAGTACATATTGTAAATGTTACACACTGCTGCCACTCTGCATTGGTGCTAGAGGGAATGAATGTTTAAGGTGGTGGATGGGGTGCCAATCAAGTGGGCTGCTTTGACCTGATGGTGTCAATCTCTTGAGTGTTGTTGGAGCTGCACTCATCCAGGCATGAGTATTCCATCACATTCCTGACTTGTGCCTTGTAGATGGTGGGCAGGCTTTGGCGAGTCAAGAGGTGAGTTAGTCGCCGCAGAGTTCCCAGCCTCTGACCCGCTCTTGCAGTAGTAGCTGTAGCTGTAATAGTAATAGGCAACTGTCCGTCTCGGACGGCGATGGGCTACACCTGGCGTGTAGGTCACTTCTGTATTAAACATCGTTTGTTGTGGCTGCAGAGGATGACTCGTGAGTGACAATCCCTTTCGCAGCTGATACAGATGAATATCATTGGCCCGAGGTCGACTGATAATTTTTCCTTCCTCTGAGCTCTCTTTCCCCCCAACTGGTCATTTCTTTTGTCCTCTGCTTTTCCCATCGTCTTCCTGAATGCCTTTCTCCAGGAATTCCAGTCAGCAGGAAGGACTTCCCATGCATTGACTACACTCCCAGTCTGCTGGAGATCTCGTTTGCAGATGTCCTTGTATCACAGACGTGGGTGACCTGTGGGTCTCATGCTGATAGCAAGCTCACCATAGAGCATGTCTTTGGCAATGCGACCGTCATCCATTCAGCACACATGACCCAGTCAACAGAGTCACCGCTGACGCAAGAGGACAAACTTGCTGCGGATCACTGCACGCTGGTGTACTTCCGCATTTGGCACTCTGTCCTGCCAGGAGATGCCCAATATCCATCTGAGGCAGTGGAGGTGGAAGCTATTCAGCTGCTTTTCTTGGCTTGTATAAGTTGTTGATGCTTCTCAACTATAAAGGAGGGTGCTGAGAACACAAGCCTGGTACATGTGGAGCTTTGTATTTTTGGTCAGTTTGCTGTTGGTTCACATTGGTCTTCTCAACTTTGACATGACAGCTGCAGCATTGACAATCCTGGTGCTGATTTCAGTATCAAGGGACAGATTGCTGGTGATTGTTGATCCTCCAAAGTGAGGTTGTGGATGTTGATGGAAGGTGGAGTCTCTACGTCCTGGCCCAAAACTTTGATCTTCTTGATGCTGATCGTCAGTCCAAACTCCTTGCAGGCCAGGGAGAACCGATATACAAACTGCTGCAAGTGAATTTCATTATGGGATGTCAGCACAGCGTCATCAGCAAACAGCATCTCACAGACTAGGAACTGACTCATTTTAGTCTTGGCGCGCAGTCTTGCCAAGATGAACAGCTTGTCATCAGCTCTGGTATGCAGGTGGACACCCCCATCTGAGTCACTGAAAATGTACAATTGCAGCATGGAGAAGAGTATGCTAATTGTAAAGGATGTGAGCTGTGAGGAGGTTACAAGGAGGCTTCCAGGGAACTTGGATATGATAAGTGAATGAAATGACAGATGGAACATAATATAAATAAGTGTGAAGTTATCCACTTTGGTAGAATAAACAGAAAGACAGAGTATTTCTTAAATGGTGAGTGCTGAATAAGTGTTAATGTCCAAAGGGACCTGGGTGTCCTTGTTCATGAGACACTAAAAGCTCTTGTGCAGGTGCAGCAATCAATTAGGAAGGCAAATGGTATGTTGGCCTTCACACAAAGGGTCTTGAGTACAGGAGTAAAGATGTCTTGCTGCAATTGTATAGAGCCTTGGTGAGACTGCGCTGGAGTATTGTGTACAGTTTTGGTTTCCTTATCTAAGGAAGGATATACTTGCCACAGAGGGAGTGCAACGGAGGGTCACCAGACTAATCCCTGGGATGAGGAAACTGGGCTTGTATTCCTTAAAGTTTCATTTAAAAGGCCATTTAAAACTGAGATAGGGTGGAGTTTCTTCATTCAGAGGGTGGTGAATCTTTGGAATTCTCTACCCCAGGCGTCTGTGGAAGTGCAATCATTGAGCGTGTTCAAGACAGAAATTGATAGAAACCTTGATACTCATGACATCAAGGGATATGGGGATAGCACGGGCAAGTGGTGTTGAGGTAGATGATCATCCATGATCTAATTGAATGGCAGAACAGTCTCGACGGGCTAAATGGCCTCCTCCTATGTTCCTCTGTTTCTAAGAGAGTTGTTACCAGGACACAGCCCTGCTTGACCCCACTGCTGATCTTGAAAGCATCTGATGTTGCTCCATTGTAACTGACGGAACAGTGCATGTTCTCGTGGAAAGAAGAGATGATGCCCAAGAGTTCAGGAGGGCAGCCTATGTTCCATCGCAGTTTGAAGAGTCCGTCTCTGCTGACAAGATCAAAGGCCTTGGTGATGTCTATAAAGACAATGTAGAGTGGTCTGTACTGTTCACAGTACTTCTCCTGTAACTGCCGAAGTGAGACAATCATGTCGACTGTCGATCTACCAGCACTGATGCTGCACTGAGACTCAGGATAGATGTGTGATGCCAGGGTCTGCAATCTGGTCAGAGCAATGTGAGCAAAGACCTTCCCCACAATACTTAGCAAGGAGATGCCTCGGTAATTGCTGCAGTCACTGTGATCCCCTATATTTTTGTACAAGGTGACAATGTTTGCATCAGGCATGTTTAGAGGCGCAGATCTCTCCTTCCAACAGAGCCACAGAAGTTCATAGAGATGCTACAGCTGTGCCGCTTTTCCACTTTTGATGATTCCAGGTGGAAGACCATCATTTCCCAGGGCTTTATCACTGGCAAGACGGTCAATGGCGTTGTTGAGCTCTATGATAGTGGGGTCACTGTCCAACTCCTCCATGACAGGGAAGTCTGGATTGGCGCTGAGAGCTACTTCAATGACAATGTTCTCCGTTATGTAGAGTTCAAGGTAATGCTCCACTCACCTTTCCATCTGCTTGTTAGCTTCAGTGATGATCGTCCCTGTCTTTGTCTTCAAAGGTGCTGATTTAGTTACTGCTGGGCCCGTTGCTTTCATAATTTTTTTTTATTCATTCATCTGATGTGGTCATCACTGGCTAAGCCAGCATTTATTGCCCATCCCTCATTTCCCATGAGAAGGTGGTGGTGAGCTGCCTTCATGAACCGCTGCAGTCTGTGTGAGGTAGGTACACCCACAGTGCTGTTAGGAAGAGAGTTCCAGGATTTTGACCCAGCGACAGTGAAGGAAAGGCGATATAGTTCCAAGTCATGATAGTGTGTGGCTTGGAGGGGAACTTGCAGGTGGTGATGTTCCCATGAATTTTCTGCCCTTGTCCTTCTAGTTGGCAGAGGTTGCGGGTATGGAAGATGCTGTCTAAGGAACCTTGGTGTGTTGAATTCCTTCATATGCCCCTCTAGCATCCCCCAGATTCAGCGGTAGATTGAATACTGTTGCAGTGTTTTAACCAGTGTTGATTGGTGCAGTACCGAGCAGTCTGCAGAGACCTGTTTCTGGTAGTTCTGAGAGCGTCTAGAGTTTGTTTACTGGGGCTGGTTTGTAGTTCATGAGGGCTCTCTTCTTAGTTACAGTAACTGACTCCATTTCAGTCCAATAAGCCTCAAACCAGTCAGCATTCCTCCCAGCTCTTTTCCCGTGCAGAGTTATAGATGGTGGCGTGCAGATGATTCCACTTTGACACCGCACTGAGGCCTTGGGTGTTTTCTGAAAGAGCCTGATCAAGGATGTTGAGGAACTCCTGGGTCCTTTCTGGATCAGTGGTTCGGCAAGTGTTGATCCGTGAAGGACCTTTCTTCTTGGATGGGTGAAGCTTCCTTAGCTGAAGCCTGACCTTGCTACGCACTAGGGAGTGGTCAGTGTCACAGTCAGCGCTGTGATAGCTGTGAGTGATGAGGACACTTCTGAGGGTGGTACGTCTGGTGATGTTAAGTTCTAGCTGGTGCCAGTGGCGTGATCTTGGATGGCTCCAGGACACCTTGTGGCACAGCTTGAACTGGAAGTAGCTGTTTGTCACACAGAGTCCATGGTGACAGCATAGATCCAGCAACCTCTGTCCATTTTTGATCATCTTGCCAATCCCCTGGTGCCCTATGCTCGTTGGCCAAGCTATAGTCAGTACCCACACTTGCGTTGAAGTCTCCTAGAAGGTACAGTCCCTCAGTGCTGAGAATTCTACTGATGGCAGCGTCAAGTGTCTCATAGAATTGATCCTTGACATCTGGGGTGGAGGTGAGTGTCGGGACATAGATGCACATGAGATTAACTGGGCCCGCGCTTGTTGACAAGTGAAGAGTATGAAGTCTCTCTGAGCCTACTGTGGGTGGTTCACTCATTGCAAGTAGCGTGTTTTTTACTGTGAAACCCACGAGTTGCCTCTTGGGCTTTCCCCTGCCAGAAGAAGGTGTAGTGTTTCTCTTTGAGGGATCCACTTTGAACGAGTCTAGTTTCTTGCAGCACAGCAATGTCCACATTGAGCCTTTTGAGTTCTTTGTCGATCACAGCTGTCTTGTGTGTGTCATCAACCTGCAGAAGGTTGTCAGTAAGGCCAGGACACATGGTCCTCACATTCCAGCTTGCGATGCGAAGGACTGGTGGCTTTTTTGTTAAGTTTGTCTTGCCTGGTGCATTGATTATCGAACCGCCTGTTGAGAGATGACTCTCTAAGCTCCAAGCACCCATTGAAGCAAGTAGGTCGTGGCAGGACAGCAGTTAACTGAGTGGGTGGTAGCTATCCAATGAGACATGATGATCTCTCCCTCTGTCAGAAGTAACCCCTGGGGCTCATACTCTACACCAATTGAGTGAGAGCTTACAATCAGTAACTGTTTCTTCCCGTGTTGTGCTAATGTTTAACCACAAAGCTGGAGTGTCCTCTCCAGGGCACAGGCCTGGGCAAATAGTATGGAGACCCTGAGCATCAGGACCCCCTCTCAGCATTGCTAGTATTGTCCAAAGGAAAGGAAAAAAACAGTACTGTTTGGTATTGCTCTGCTGTAGGAGTTGCTGGAAAACTACCTGATAAGTAACAGGTAACCGCCTATGGGACTCCACTCCGGATTTACTGTCCAGGTTTACTCCCTAAGCCTTCTTCTCTCTCAAGCCATCCACAGGGAAGTGAGACTTTTTGCCCATAGATGGGGCTCTGTTTCTTGGCATCAGGATGGAACCACACGCCAGTGGGCCTGCATGACATGCACAAGGATATCACACACTGCCCCATCCCTGTGACAGCTCAGGGAGATACCCTGATGATAATACACCCCACAAGAACATCACAAACAGCCCCCTCCCTCGGACAGCTCAGGGTCAGACACTGCACATACTGCAACAACAGTGACATTCCTGGATTAGTCCCTCCATTCTGAAAAACAAGCATTCACCCTACTTTATGCTTTCTGTCCCTCAGCCAATTTTGTATCCATGCTGCCACTGCCCCCTCTAATCCCATCTGCTCGAATTTTGTTCACAAGTCTATTTTATGGTACTTTTTCAAACACAATTTTGAAGTCCAGACACACACCATCAACCCCACTACCCTGGTCAACTCTCTCTGAAACTTCATCAAAGAAATTAATTAATTAATTCAGACACAATCTTCTGTTTCCCAATCTGTACTGGCTGTCATTTATTAGGCCATGTTCTACCAATTGACAGTTATTTTTCTCCTGGATATTTGTCTCTAAAAGTTTCCCCATCACTGACATTAGACTAACTGGTCTGTAGTTCCTGGGTTTATCTCTCTTTTTAAACAGGGCTGTAAAATTAGCAATCCTTGCAGATGTATCTTTTAATTCTGGAAAGTCTATTGTGGACAATCTCGTTGGGCATGACTTTAACCAATTAAAGTAGGATACTTGATTAGTAAGTCCAGAACTTTTATTGAGAGTAAAATAGTACTTAATAATTGAAAGCAAAATTATCTTTAACAAACTTGGACAATATAACTTTACTGCTCGAGCAGGTGTGTGGACTGGTCGAGCTTGGTCTCAGAGTGTCACGGTCCTCTTTGTCCAGCCTAGATCCCTCATCAGGTGGAGAACTTGGTTGATGATCTGAGCCTTTACCCCTGAGATCTTCTCGTGTTCCTGCACACTGAAACCTTACAAAATCCCTACTTTTAACCCCTGGATGGCCATCACACCACCTTGTAAAATAATATTTGGTCCGAGCTGTTGCTAGGTACATTTAATAAGTTCTTAATGATGTCTTCCACTAACAGTCACCTGTCCTCAGAATCTCAGACATGAGTACAATGGAGTGGTTTCACACTGTCTCCCAATCTGATCTGAAACAAGTTTCCTATTCATTAAATCGAGATTCTTAAAGGTCACGATGTACCAGACCATGGGTTTTATCAGGTGTCCTAGAAAGGTCCATTGATTGAATAAATTTCACTGAAACTGCCCTTTCCCACACAGACACAGAAACTCACAGTAATTAGATTAAACTAACTTTAAATGAAAACCCATTCTCTCTAAAATGATTATTGATTCATTATTTATAACTCAATCAAGGTTCATTACCTTTACAATCATCTGTTTCATGATGGGTAGCTACTCATTAATTATACAGGATATAAACGTTAGTACTGAACACAAAATGGCTCCTTTGGTCATGTGTTAATTGTAAAATGGCTTCCTTGACCTTATTAGTTATTACAACAGATACATTATAAAAATGGTCAAGTTAAACTGAGATCGAACTACCCAAGCTTACCTGCATCCTCCAGTCCTCTGGCATCATTCCCATAGAAAGGGGGATTGAAAGATTGTGGCTCAAGTCTCCACTATTTCCACCCTTACTTCCATCAGCAACCCAGGATGCAGCCCATCCAGACCGGGTGACTTTTCTACTGTGAGCGCTGCCAACCTTGTAATTATCTCCTCTTTATCTATTTTCATCCCCTCCAATTTCTCCACATCCTCCTCCTTTACTGTGTGACATTTGCACAATCTGCTTGTTTTGTGACAGATGCAATGTACTTAATTAGTGCCTCAGGCACACCCTCTGCCTCCACAGGATCTCCTAATTGACCCACCCTTTCATTGACTGTCCATATGTTGGTAAAAGACTTCAGTGTTCCCAGTTATGTGACCCACTAATCTTTTCTCACACACTCTCTTGCTGATCTCATTTCCCTTTTCAGCTGTCCTTTGTACTTTCTGTATTTTTCTTGTTTCTCCTGCAAATGAATCCTCACATTATTTCTATATTAATGGTTTTCGAACTATTTTGTTGAAGGATTGAGTTTTGTAAATTTCTCCCTAGCTCCCCTCATGGTCAGGCAGAAAGTTTAACTGCTGTGTTTTCAAACAGCAACAGCTTTATTTGAAAAGCCATTATGACAGGATTCCGGGTTTTAATCCAGTCACAAATCTGGTTCTGATGTCTTGTGGCTCCAGCTGTCACATGACCTGTCAGAGGATGACCTCATAATTGACCCAGTCATGGAGCTGTGGGTTGATGTTCAAATTGTTTCAAAATAATTTTCCAGAAGGACAATTAAAATGAATCGATATATAAAAGGTAGATTTTGTGAAGTTGTGCTCCCAGTGGAAATTCCTGCAGAGTCTGCTGGTTTTCATATCCCCAATTTCCCACAGGAAGCTCTGTGCTCAGACTCTGTATTCATCACATCAACATTATACAGAATCATTTCATGGGAGACCCCAGTGTGAATTGTAGACAGGTGGGTCAGTTTTAACTTTCAAAGTAACACAGGAGCAAAATACTGCAGATACTGGAAATCTGAAATAAAAACAGAAAATGCTGGAAATACTCAGCAGGTCTGGCAGCATCTGTGGAGAGAGAAACAGAGTTAACGTTTCAGATCTGTGATCTTTCATCAGAACTGGGCTGAAATTGTCTGAGGGACTGAGATTGTGGAATCAATTTCAGGGTCAAAAACATTGCACTCTGTAAGGATAGGAAGATGGTGATTATTAAGTACAGTGCAAGAATATAGATGCTTTTACATTATTTGAATCAACATTGATTTAAACTTTGTGCTCACGAATTCTATCTTTTGATCAAAATGACACTGATAACAATGGAAAAAGCAACACATGCATTTCACAGGACCTTGTAAAGCCTTTTTAGCCAATGAAGGACTTTCCAAGTGTTGTCACTGTGCAGTACATTACAATACCCTACAATAAGGATATTTCACATTCGAGTCACACAAGTGCCAGGCAATGACCATCTCAAACAAGAGAGAACCTAACCATCTCCCCTTGACGTTCAACAGCATTACGTTTGCTGAATCTCCCACTATCAACATCCTGGGGGTTACCATTGACCAGAAAATGAACTGCAGTAGCCACATAAATATCATGGCTACAAGAGCAGGTCAGAGACTAGGAATCCTGCGGCGAGTAACTCACCTCCTGACTCCCCAAAGCCCGTCCACTATCGACAAGGTACAAGTCAGGAGTGTGATGGAATACTCTCCACTTGCCTGGATAGGTGCAGCTCCAACAACACTTCAGAAGCTCAACGCCATCCAGGACAAAGCAGCCCACTTGATTGGCACCTCATTCACAATATTCACTCTCTCCATCACCGATGCACTGTGGCAGCAGTGTGCACCATCCACAAGATGCACTGCAGCAAGGCAGCAAGCCTCCTTAGACAGCACCTTCCAAACCCGTGACTTCTACTCCCTCGAAGGACAAGGGCAGCAGATGCATGGGAACACCACCACCTGCAAGTTCCCCTCGAAGCCATACAACATCCTGAATTGGAACTGTATCACTGTTCCCTGACTGTTGATGGGTCAAAATCCTGGAACTCCCTTCCGAACAGCATCACATCGACTGCAGTGGTTGAAGAAGGCAGCTCACCACCACTTTCTCCATGGAATTAGGGATGGGCAATAAATGCAATAAATAAAAATAAAATCAATAAAAAATGACAATAATCACCAAAAGTAGAAAATACATATGAAAATGAAAATATAATAAAGCACAGTCAGCATGGATTTCACAAAGAAAGTCTTGATTAACCTTTTCTTTGAAGAATCAACAGCAAGAGTAATACAGCAGATGTAGAAGAGTTTAAGTTCATAAAGCCTCATCCTTTTATGTGCTGAAACCAACAAATTGTGGGTGAACAAACAAGCACACTAACTGACAGAGCTGGGTGTTGTTCTTTCTAAATTACCCGAAAGCAGGGTGTTAATGAGTTAAATCTCCAGGTTTCTGCAACCAGAATAGCCATTGTCCACTATCAGTTTCACTGTTATAAATAAAGATGGAACGTTTATTGTGAATCTATAGAAACAGTCTGGTCCTGGACACTGCAGACACATCCACGTCATCACCAACCAGCTCTCCTATAATTGGTGCAGTTATTTGACTTTTTCCCATTAGCTCCATGGAATTAATTTTAAAAGATTTAAATTCTAATAAGTTTTGTTAATATTCAGCCCTTGAGAAGAAACCATTCCCTGGCCACAGTGGAGAAAGCATTGAATATAAAACAGTAGACTACCAGGTAACACAGTGAAAGCTTTTCAGCTAATCTATAATAGCTTAGTTTTCTTATTTTTGCTCTTGCTATTTGGTTTTTCATCCTTTTCAGTTCCTGACTCCGGATATTATTGTGATTAAATGTGAAAAGATGCACTGTGTCTCAGCCCCGGTATATTGGCTCTTTCTCTGTACAGTGCTGTATACACTCAGATACTGACAGTGTCTCTCCCTCCCTCAACTTTCCAGCCCTGACGGTGCAGAAAGTGCTGCTCAAAGTTACACATTCTGACTGTTTGCAGTTGATTAGTGAGAGATTATTAACGTATCCTGCTGCAGCGCTGCCTCGGTTAATAACAGCAGATCGAAGTCACATTTCAGATACAGAAACAGACGCATCAATTATTCACTCTTTCCCAGAGTGAGTGAGGCCGGGACAAGCAGCAACATTCCGGCCCCACAATTACCCAGCACCAGCAGAAAGCAGTGAATACAGATTCAATCAGTGGGTTAATGTCCATTACAGGGATGCAAGATTCCACAGCCCAGGACAAACATCCCCATACACCGAGAACAAGCTCAGGAAAACCCGGGGGAGTTAATATCCCAATCACTGAGCATTCCAGTAACATTGAATAAGTTCCAGAACTGAGTGAACCTTTCAAAGTACGGAAGTGATGACGAGGTCAAAAAGGTCTGAACAGTTGAGGTGACTGAGCGGTTTCAGCTTCTCTGTTCAGGTTGCAGCTTTCACTGGAGGCATGTGCTCAAATCCCACTTCTGACAACTTGATTTTCAGTTACTTTGCAGAGCTTCCTTGAAGGTTTGAGGTGGAGTAAATGCTGAGGAACTGTTTCTAACTGCTGAACAGTCCATAACGTAAGTTACAGATTTAAGGTGACTCACAAAACCAGAAGGAACATGAGGACAAATTCCTTTCTGCAACGTGTGGTTGGGATTTCAGTTATGTGGATAGATTGGAGAAGCTGGGGTTGTTCTCCTTAGAGAGGAGATTTGATAGAGGTGTTCACAATCATGAGGGGTCGTGACAGACCTGATATAGAGAAACTGTTGGTAGACGGATTGAGACTCAGGTAAAAGCTGTAGCTCAGTCGATCACACTCAGCTCGAAATCACAAGCTTCTGGGTTCAGATTTCACAGCTGACACTCCAGTACAGCACTGAGGGTGTTGAAGGTGCTGCCTTTCAGGTGTGATGTTAAGCCAAGAGCTGGTCTGCATGTTTGGGTGAATGTAAAAGATCCCATGTTGCAATTTCAAACAAGTGAAGAGCAATTCTCCCTGGTGTTGTGATCAATATTTGCCCCTCAATCAGATCAGTTGGTCATTATCACATTGTTGTTTTTGGGTATTAGCTGCTGCATTTCTGACTTTACAACAGTGATTACACTTCAAAAGTATTTCATTGTTTACAAAGTGCTTTGATATATCCAGTGGTCTTGAAAGGTGCTATATAAATGCAAGTCTTTTCTTTCTTTATCACAACACATTACTGTGGAAAAAATGGTTCTTCATGTCACCTCTGGTTCTTCTGCCAATCACCTGATATCTGTGTCCTCTGCTTACTGACCCTTTTACCACTGGAAACAGTTTCGCCTTATTTAAAATGATTTTGAACAAATGTGTCAAATCTCTTCTGAGCTTTCTCTGCTGCAAGGAGAACAACCCCAGCTTCTCCAATCTCTCCACATAACTGAAATCCCTCACCCTGCTCCCATTGTGGCAAATCTCGTTTTTATTCTTTCATGGGATGTGGGCATTGCTGGCAAAGCCAGCATTTATTGCCCATCCCTAATTGCCGTTGGGAAGGTGGTGGTGAGCTGCCTTTTTGAGCCATCGCAATACCTGCTGTTAGGAAGGGAGTTCCAGGATGTTGATCCAGTGACAGTGAGGGAATCATGATATAGTTCCAAGACAGGATGGTGTGTAGCTTGGAGGGGAACTTGCAGATGGTGGTGTTGCCATTCATCCAATGTCCTTCTAGGTGGTCGAGGTCGTGGTGGATGGAGTGCTGATCAAGTGAGCTGCTTTGTCCTGGATGGTGTTGAGCTTCTTTGGTGTTGTTGGAGCTGCACTCATCCAGGCAAGTGAGGAGCCTTTCATCACACTCCTGACTTGTGTCTTGGAGATGGTGGACAGGAGGTGAGTGATTCACAGTAGAATTCCCAGCCTCTGACCTGCTCTTGAAGCTATGGTATTTATATGGCTGTTCCAATTCAGTTTCTGTTCATTGGCAACCCCCAGGATGTTGATAGTGAGGGATTCAGCAATGATAATGCCATTGAATGTCAAGGGGAGATAGTTAGATTCTCTCTTGTTGGAGATGATAATTTTGGGAATTGATAGGAAGCTGCTTCATGGTTGGTGGAACAAACGCCCGCCCTTGGGGTGGTGCCAACAGCTGCATCCGTCCAATAACAGACAGAGTGGAAGTACTGTATCAGGCCTTGTTAGTTCAGTTGGTAGGGAATGAGACTTTTAATCCCAGGGTCTTCGATTTGAGACCCTTGTTGTGTGGTTGTTCTTCCCTTTTTCAGACTTCGTCAGCAGAGAGTTCAAGGAGTGTGTCTGGTCCATTTCCCACACATCTGCCCTCCCCTCTTCCCATCCCTCCCAGAAACGCCACGGGTTTCCCCTTGTCCTTACTTTCCACCCCACCTGCCTCCACATCCAAAGGATTATCCTCCGCCATTTCCACCACCTCCAGCGTGATGCCACCACCAAATGCATCTTCCCCTCCCCTGTCAGCATTCCGAAAGGATCGTTCCCTCCGCAACACTCTGGTCCACTCCTCCATTATCCCCAATACCTCGTCCCCTTCCCACGGCACCTTCCCATTCAATCGCAGGAAGTGTAATAGCTTCCCTTTTACCTCCTCTCTCCTCACTATCCAAGGCCCCAAACACCCCTTTCAGGTGAAGCAGCGATTTACTTGTACTTCTTTCAATTTAGTGTACTGTATTTTCTGTTCCCAATGCGGTCTTCTCTAAATTGGGGAGACCAAACGCAGATTAGCTGACCGCTTTGTGGAACACCTCCACTCAGTCCGAAAGCATGACCCTGAGCTTCTGGTTGCTTGCCATTTCAACACTTCCCCCTGCTCTCATGTCAACATTTCTGTCTTTGGCCTGCTCCAGTGTTCCAGTGAACATCAACGCAAGCTCGAGGAACAGCACCTGATCTTTCGATTCGTCACTCTACAGCCTTGTGGACTGAACCTTGAGTTCAATAACTTCAGAACATGACTGGTGTCAGGCAAACCGCCCCACCCCACCTGCCAAGACTGAGGCACACATGATTTTTGCCACATGAACATTAAAACTTAAAATTGCAAGCGCCTGACTGGAAAGAAATTTGCATAGTAACAAACAGTATTGAAACAAAGGGACGCAGTCTTTTGCTTCCCCAATACACAGCAGAAGTGGTCAGACCAGTTTTAGTCACATGACTAGTTGGCTGTTGGTTTTTTGAACTTGCCACAGATTTGAACTCAGAACACCATGTGCTCCCAGATGGGGCAGACCCTCTCCAGTCCTGCCTGCCTCCATCTCTTTCCCACAGAACTGAACCTTGTGAAAACATGTGAATCTCAAAGAGAGAAATGTATCCAACATGTACAAGGTTTAAGTAGAATACTGGGCCCTACGAAATGCAAGAATTACCTACAAAAGTGCTATACCGTGAGCTCGAAGCACAGTAACAAGATATTACCTCAAACTGTTCCACTTTATCTTTTATTTTTTCTGTCCCTAGCTGCATCTGTATATCACGTGTGCATGCTAGCATGGGTGCATCGTATATCTGTAGGCATGAACCGTATTAACGTTTAAGCAAGTTTAATAAGTTTCACCTTTCTTCTTTAAACCAAAGAAAGCCTGTTTGTGTTCATTTCTTTGCATTATAATTGGAAAGCTGTGAACAAGGATTCACAAAAGGGGGAGCACAAAACACAGTGTGTTTAAAACCATGTGCCTGTTTTTCATGTAGTCAGAGCTGCTCATTATTCTGCTATTAACACTCTCTCTGGACAAATGCTTTGTCTTTGACCACAAGCATTAACGGACTCTTTGCCTTTGTCCCAGGACAACTTTGTTATTTAATCTTTCCTGCCCTCTGCCCTATCAAACACCTTCCCCTTTGTTCTCTCCCCCAGGCCCCTCTCCTTCACTTGTTTAAAACCTAATTCTTTTCTAACCTTTGGCAGTTCTGATGAAAGGTCACAGACTTGAAACTTTAACTCTGTTTCTCTCTCCACAGATGCTGCCAGACCTGCTGAGTATTTCCAGCACCTTTGTTTTTATTTCAGATTTCCAGCATATGCAGTATTTTGCTTTTACTATATCAGAAAGTCTCTCCTTGATTCAGGACTCTTACGTCTCTCCAGCGTCTCGTTGCTAAAGATTGAACTTTATCTCATTTCACTCTCAGCTCTGGGTCAGTGTGGATCAGTGGGACTTCTGGCTGTCTCCCGCTTCACATTCCATCAGTGCTGAGAAAACAATGGGAAATATTACTCATGTTGTGTTCTGTAAATTTTGACAAACACATGAATGTAAATATCGTCTTCCAAAGCAATGAGCGAAGGCTGGTTTTAGTGTGTGGCTGAAATAGATCAGCTGGATTTGCATTGCACTAAAAATCACAGTTCTTGGTTCAATCCCAGGTTTTGGCACTTTCAACCTCTCCTGTGTCTTTTTCTTTGGCTCCAATTGTCAAGCTGCATGATTTACTCTGAAATTAGCACCAGAGAATCAAGGCACCAGCGAGCATGAGGAGCTGAAATTAGCACAGATCAAATCCACTTAATATTTCTGACTGAAGATGGTTGCAAATGCTTCAGTTTTGCCTTTTGCACTGACGTGCTCGGCTCCACCATCATTGAGGATGTGGGTGTTTTTGGAGCCTCCTCATCTTGTTAGTTATTAAATTATCCACCACCATTCACGACTGGATGTGGCAGGACTGTGGAGCTGTGATCTGATCCTGAGGGAGATATCCGTGCGTGGAGTGGCAGGATGTATGGAGAGTGATCCTGAAGAGGGTGTCCGAGCCTGGAGTGGAAGCTTTCTGTGGAGGTGCAGGAGTAGGCCATTCGGCCCCAGTGTTTTATAAAGGTTTAGCATAACTTATTTGCTTTTACTCTATGCCTCTATGAATAAAGCCAAGTGTCCTGTTTGCTTTCAGCAACATTTTCAAACCTTCTAAGATTGGTGCACATTGTCTCATTCTTCCTCCCAAACTTTATCACTTTACACTTCTCTGTGTAAAATTTTATCTGCCATGTGAAAGCCCATTTTGACATTTCTTTATCTTCTCCTGAAGTGTGTTACTGTCACTGGCATAAGACGAAATTCCCCAGCATTCTTTGATGCAATCTCCATGGAGAGAGCAATCTTACACGCCAGCTGAAATGCAGGATTTTGCGTGTTTAGTATCTTTTCTCATCCACCAATATAAGCACAAATCTGTCTCGTAATGTACGGTCTAAGAATGTGCCAAAGTTGCAATGTAGTGATAAATTCTTCAGTTCCACAATGTACTCACCAACTATTTCACTACTTTTCTGCTTTCTGGTTCCAAATTTCTAGCTTGCCGTGATCTCCAGTGGCTTAGGGTTAAAATGTTCCTCCAACTTGGTGATGATTGTTTTGAATTCACATCTTTTGCCTTGATGGGAGCAGGAAGATTTGTTAGCATGTCATACACTTCCAGGATAATTTCCATTCGCAAAATTACTTTCTTGCCCTCAAGAATTGCCTTATTCTGAGTCTCGACCTTCAAGTTCCAAAATGTTATTAGCTCTGAAAAACATGTCCATTCTTTCAATATATGAACTGAATGGTTCTCGAGCCCTCTCATAAGTTCCTAGCCTTCTGATGTATCCCTTGGGTGCAGCCATATTGTCCCAAATAATCACTTTGAATCTGATGCACACTAAGACCCTGCGGTAAAGGCCTGCTCGTTTATGAAATTGAAACCCGACCCGGTCCGACCTGACCACATCCAACCTGAACCTGACCCGGGCCCGAGTCCTTTGATTTTTTTCCCGCCCGACTACCATAATAAAGTTAATTATATCAAACATACCTTGTCCAAATGTTGTGATCCTCCATTCCGAAAGCTGGCTATTCCTGCGGAATCATGCAGAAGTTCCCTCCCTGAGCAAGGCAGCACTGTGTCTGCCTCCAGCCCAACCCGTCACGAACCCGAATGCCGGACACGGAAGAGAGACCCGACCCGAACCTGACACATGTCATCCGGTCTGGTCGGAGTCGGGTCGGGTAGCCATGCTTTATCCTAGGGCATCTCATTCAACTGAGGAGACAGTCTGTCGCACAGGCTTCACACAATCCACTTAAAATCTCCACCATCTGAGCAGGTAGGTCACCAGGAGCTAGCTGTTCTTGTTCACTGCAGTCCCTGCTGCTGTTTGCTGCCTATATTTACAGACTTTTATCTCTTTCTCATCACCATTTTCTCCAATATATTCAGGGGGCATCAGCAGAGAAAATGGAGACCAAATGCGACAAGTGCAAGGAAATGTTTATTTGCAATATTACATCATAAACATAATATACAAAAACATTACATGTGTGAAACACGTCCCGATCAAGATGTGTCTGAATAAATGGATCCCCTCACAATAAACACTGTCACCTTTCAATGTTTAGCGGATGAATGTGAGGGCCAGATGTGTGTGATTCCCACAGTAATGTGTTTGTTCAAAGTTCAGGAAAAGATGGAGATATGAATAATTTACAGGGAAATCTTTGAAGCATATCTCCATGTCTCTCACTCACAAAGATCTGCAAACTTGTGGATTCCGAAAGAACCCAGAGACAGATAGTCCTGCAATAACCTGTAACTCCAGGAAAGGATGTGTTTGAGATTTTGCCCGATAGCTTAGTTGGTTAAAGCCTCTGTCTAATAAACAGCAGAACCTAACTTCAGACCCCAACAAAGCCTCACTGCAGTGAAGAAACGGAAAGTTATGATTTAAAGATTACTCTGTCAATCATTCACCACTCTGTCTTCCCCTGAACTTTGAGTTCAAATTTGTTTGTGAAGTTGAGTGACACGTTAAGACAGCACAGTCTTTGTCTTTGTGAAAGAAGTGATTTGGGAATGGCTGTTTGAAACTGTCCCTCCTTGCACAGAAATTCAGTGCAAATACTCAAATCACCCACAATTTCCACGAGAGAAATTTGTTCACAATTGCATTTGAAGTGAAACCGCCTCAACATTAATCTCACTGAAGCAGAGTGTGACCATGTTGTATGTTTCAGAGTGTTGGTGCCATGATGTGTCGCTTTTAACCGAGACTGGGACACAACGCAAGGTTGATCCAAGGTTGGAATATATTATCATTCAGGAGCAAGAAAAATCAAAAGGAACCGAATAAGAAAACCCAGTCTCCAGATTTGAGAATCTGTAGATCCGCTTTGGGAAAGTGAATCAGAGCAGAATGAAGGGTGAACTGTCCAGAAGAGATGAAGACACAGCTCAGTCAACACGTTCCCCTGGTTTATGATGCTGGAACATTCCTCTCACAGAAATGATTCAACCCAATGACAAACATTCTTACAGCTGATCATTTATGCTAATGATTGAAGGACTTTCTCATGTGGTTACCTAGTGGTAAGAAGATATTAAACTTAGTTTCAATCAATCCAGCTGCGATGAACTTTGAATTTTTCTGCCTTTTATAAACATTATTTGAAGGGTCTCAGTGACAATGTTCAGTGTTGATGAGAGTGGGGTCTGGGTGAGCAACTGCTGAGCGTGACAGGGTCAGGACTGGATGCAGGAAGTTCTCTGACAGTCTCTCTCTCTCTCTCTCTCTGATGGGTTTGAGTTGGTTCACAACTGGCAGCTGTTGGTGTTTCGATAAATGAAGGAAGTTCCCTCTAAACATTTTTTTTATTCACAGTGTAGTATAAGGATGTAAAGGGTTAATGCTGAAGACAGTGGGATCAACCTCTCCCACTGTCAGAGTGATGATGTAACAGTCACATGGGATGAGGTTTGGGAGAAGAGAGAGCAGCACCAAGGATGCTCGCTGAGGAGGCTTGATGAGTGTGCATATAGTATTGTGTAAATTAGAAAAGAGTTCTTAGTTCTTTCAGCAGGAAATGTGTCCAGATAATATCAAGAAACTCACAATTTTATTATTCAGGAGTCGGAACACAGATATTAATTCCAAGTTACAGTGCTGGGTTCATTTAACAGAAAAAATAGAGAATAATATTACTCACTGATTGAAATCCCCCAGTGAGGAGACAGTTAAACAGTTGGGACATCCTTCGATCCAAGGTTTTGGCAGCATTTGCAACTTTTGCAACTTTTGTTTATCCAGCTTTGATGGACGAGTGAAAAAACTGAACAATTCCATTCTTCCTTCTTCCCTTCTTTCCATCAGTTTCTCTTTTCTGTCCCAGATCAATATAATGATGAGAATCCCAATTTTATCTGCTGTTTCTGCTGTTTTATCCATTCCAATCAAAATTCAACATTCCAATCAAATCTATTTGTTATTCCACAGTGTCTCTCCATGTGTTTTATTCTGTTGTATTCTCTCACAGTCTGTTTGATGATCAATGTTACATCTCACTCTCTGTTCTGGTGAAGATCAGAAGCAGTGATATCTGTTTACACCGCCTGACAAGTCGGCTGAGGCTGTGCCTCGCTGATCACGTGGAGTTGAAGCAATTCTTCCAGTCAGTTAGTTCAGTTGTCATTTCATGAGAAATTCGAAGTCGTTATGACTTCGTCAGTGACCTAATGGTTCAGGTGTCTGAGTGATGTTAATCATGCTGTGATCAAATGATTGTATGTTCCAGTCTTTCCGTGGTGGGTTTTCACACTGAGTAGAAACGTGTTGGACATGGTCTGGAAATGTTTCACACCGCTCCATTCCCAACAGGCCATGACCTGATGTGATGGAAATTTAATTTACTTACAGAAGCTACATTTCCATCATTACACAGCTGGCTGCACAGTCAGGATCTGTGTGAAGGTGACGGTTGTGCTTCTATTACTTGCCAGATGCCGTGGTGGCTGAGAGGTTAAGGCGATGGACGACTAAACCATTGTGCTGTGCACGCGTGGGTTTGAATCCCATCCTTGTCGTTAGTTTATCAAATTCCTGTTGCATTCTTGTTTGCAGCTTCAATGTAAAGTCGGCCTGGAAACCTGTTCTTGTCAGTATCTTGACGGTGGTTCCAGAATTGTTTATACTTTATTAAAATTGAGACAGACAATTGGAATTCTTCACCCAAATTGGACTGGAATGAAGATCAAATAGGGATCACGAAACGGAGCAGGATTTTCCCTCCCCTCCTTCCTTCCTTCCATCTTTACTTTCTCTGGATTTACACCAAGTGAACGACTAACGGGAAAAGCAAATGGCGAGGGAGCAGAAGCAGAACATTATCCTTTGGCAAGAAATTTATTTTCAAATCTTCTTGATAGATTAAGTGAGTGAGCAATGTTTTGGCAGATGGAGTTTAAAATGAGGGGTCATCTAGTACCTACGAAAGATAGATCAGAGTGTTTTTTGTTAAGTGGTGAGATGATAGAAACTGCGGAGGCGCAGAGACCCGAGTACTGAATCACTAAAAGCTAGTGGACTGGCAGAAACATAATGTGAAAAGTGAATGGAATATGAAGATTGGAACTCATGTTGCAGTTATATAAAGCTCTGTGCTCCTGAAGTAAATGTCCAAGCCCAGATTGTGGGGAATCTGTGGAGAGTGATTTGTTTTTTATTCATTAATGGGCGCAAGTATCGCTGATAAGTCTAGCATTTATTACCCATTCCTATTGCCGTTGAGAATGTGGTGGTGAGCTGCCTTTTTGAACTGCTACAGTCCATATGGTGTAGGAACACCCACAGTGCTATTGGGGAGGGAGTTCCAGGATTGTGACCCAACAACAGTGAAGAAATGGCGATATAGTTCCATGTCAGGATGGTGAGTGACTTAGAGGGGAACCTGCAGATGGCGAGTTCCCATGCATCTGCTGCCCTTGTCCTTCGAGGTGGTAGTGGTCACGGGTTTGGAAGGTGCTGTTGAAGGATACTTGGCGAGATACTGCAGTGCATATGGAGATGTACACACTGCAGCCACTGTGTACTGGTGGTGGAGGAAGTGAATGTTTAAGGTGGCGGGTGAGGTGCCGATCAAGTGGGCTGCTTTCTCCTGGATGGTGTTGAGCTTCTTGAGTGTTGTTGAGTGGGATGTATTCCATCCCACTCCTGACTTGTGCCTTGTACATGGTGGACAGGATTTGAGGTGTCAGGAGGCAAGATACTTGCTGCAGAATTCCTAATCTCTGACCTGCGCTTATAGCTGCAGCATAGGTGTGACTGGTCCAGTTTAGTTTCTGGTCAATGGTAACCCCCAAGATGTTGATGGTGGGGGATTCAGTGATGATTATGCTGCTGAATATCAAAAGGTAGATGGTTTGATTCTCTCTCAATCGAGATGTTCACTGCTGAGCACTTGTGTGGCCAAAAGGTTGCTTGTCACTTATCAGCTCAAGCCTGAAGTTTGTACAGGTCTCGCTGCTTGTGGGCACAGACTGCTTCAGTATCTGAGGAGTTGTGAGTCATCAGCGAACATTCCCACTTCTGACTTATGTTGAAGGGAAAGAGATCAATGAAACAGCTGAGGATGTTTGGGCTGAGGACACTACCCTGAGAAACTCCTGAGGCAATGTCCTGGGCTGAGATGATTGGCCTCCACTAACCACAGCCATCTTGCTTTGTGCGAGGTATGACTCCACCAAGTGGAGAGTTTTCCCCCTGATTCTCATTGACTTCAATTTTGCTCGGGATCCTTGATGCCACACTCACTCAAGGGTAATCACTCTCACCTCTCCTCTAGAACTCCACTCTTTTGTGTCTGTTTGAACCAAGCTGCAATAAAAATAAGAACAGAAGAAATATTAGCAGTAGTAGGCCATTTGGCCCCTCGAGCCTGCTCCACCATTCAATAGGATCATGGCTGACCTGATCATGGCCTCAACCCCACTTTGTTGCCTGCCCCCCATAACCCTTGACTTCCTTGTGGATAAAAATCTGTCAAACTCAGTCTTGAAGACATGCAATGACCCAGCCTCCACTACTCTCTGTGGTAGAGAATTCCAAAGACTAATGACTCTCTGAGAGAAGAAATTCCTCCTCATTTCCTTCTGAAATGGAAGACCATTATTCTGAAACTGTGTCCCCTAGTTCTAAATTCCACCATGAGGGGAAACATCCTCTCAGCATCCACCCTGTCAAGCCCCCTCAAAATCTTATATGTCTCAATACGATCACCTATCATTTTTCTTAACTCCAATGAGTATAGGTCCAACCTGATCAACTCTCCATATAAGACAACCACTTCATCACAGGCATTAATCCAGTGAATCTTCTCTGAGCTGCCTCCAATGCAAGTTCTTTTGGGCCTCCTTATCTCGAGAGACAATGGATACGCGCCTGGAGGTCGTCAGTGGTTTGTGAAGCAGCGCCTGGAGTGGCTATAAAGGCCAATTCTGGAGTAACAGGCTCTTCCACAGGTGCTGCAGAGAAATTTGTTTGTTGGGGCTGTTGCACAGTTGGCTCTCCCCTTGCGCCTCTGTCTTTTTTCCTGCCAACTACTAAGTCTCTTCGACTCGCCACAATTTAGCCCTGTCTTTATGGCTGCCCGCCAGCTATGGCGAATGCTGGCAACTGACTCCCACGACTTGTGATCAATGTCACACGATTTCATGTCGCGTTTGCAGACGTCTTTATAACGGAGACATGGACGGCCGGTGGGTCTGATACCAGTGGCGAGCTCGCTGTACAATGTGTCTTTGGGGATCCTGCCATCTTCCATGCGGCTCACATGGCCAAGCCATCTCAAGCGCCGCTGACTCAGTAGTGTGTATAAGCTGGGGATGTTGGCCGCTTCAAGGACTTCTGTGTTGGAGATATAGTCCTGCCACCTGATGCCAAGTATTCTCCGAAGGCAGCGAAGATGGAATGAATTGAGACGTCGCTCTTGGCTGGCATACGTTGTCCAGGCCTCGCTGCCGTAGAGCAAGGTACTGAGGACACAGGCCTGATACACTCGGACTTTTGTGTTCCGTGTTAGTGCGACATTTTCCCACACTCTCTTGGCCAGTCTGAACATAGCAGTGGAAGCCTTACCCATGCGCTTGTTGATTTCTGCATCTAGAGACAGGTTACTGGTGATAGTTGAGCCTAGGTAGGTGAACTCTTGAACCACTTCCAGAGCGTGGTCGCCAATATTGATGGATGGAGCATTTCTGACATCCTGCCCCATGATGTTTGTTTTCTTGAGGCTGATGGTTAGGCCAAATTCATTGCAGGCAGACGCAAACCTGTCGATGAGACTCTGCAGGCATTCTTCAGTGTGAGATGTTAAAGCAGCATCGTCAGAAAAGAGGAGTTCTCTGATGAGGACTTTCCGTACTTTGGACTTCGCTCTTAGACGGGCAAGGTTGAACAACCTGCCCCCTGATCTTGTGTGGAGGAAAATTCCTTCTTCAGAGGATTTGAACGCATGTGAAAGCAGCAGGGAGAAGAAAATCCCAAAAAGTGTGGGTGCGAGAACACAGCCCTGTTTCACACC
Organism: Heterodontus francisci; assembly: GCF_036365525.1. Lineage (NCBI taxonomy): Eukaryota > Metazoa > Chordata > Chondrichthyes > Heterodontiformes > Heterodontidae > Heterodontus > Heterodontus francisci. The sequence continues at coordinate 5,979,005 of NW_027141441.1, read as the reverse complement.
ACTCAGGATAGGAAAGGGCTCTGATGAGGAGCCACCATGTTGAATTGTGCCTTTCATATTGTCATGGAATGAGGTGATGATACTTAGTAGCTTTGGTGGACATCCGATCTTTTCTAGTAGTCTGAAGAGACCACGTCTGCTGACGAGGTCAAAGGCTTTGGTGAGATCAATGAAAGCAATGTAGAGGGGCATCTGTTGTTCACGGCATTTCTCCTGTATCTGACGAAGGGAGAACAGCATGTCAATAGTCGATCTCTCTGCACGAAAGCCACACTGTGCCTCAGGGTAGACGCGCTCGGCCAGCTTCTGGAGCCTGTTCAGAGCGGCTCGAGCAAAGACTTTCCCCACTATGCTGAGCAGGGAGATTCCACGGTAGTTGTTGCAGTCACCGCGGTCACCTTTGTTTTTATAGAGGGTGATGATGTTGGCATCGCGCATGTCCTGGGGTACTGCTCCCTCGTCCCAGCACAGGCATAGCAGTTCATGTAGTGCTGAGAGTATAGCAGGCTTGGCACTCTTGATTATTTCAGGGGTAATGCTGTCCTTCCCAGGGGCTTTTCCGCTGGCTAGGGAATCAATGGCATCACTGAGTTCCGATTTGGTTGGCTGTGTGTCCAGCTCATCCATGACTGGTAGAGGCTGGGCTGCATTGAGGGCAGTCTCAGTGACAGCATTCTCCCTGGAGTACAGTTCTAGGTAGTGCTCAACCCAGCGGTCCATCTGTTTGCGTTGGTCAGTGATTATGTCCCCCGATTTAGATTTGAGGGGGGTGATCTTCTTGATGGTTGGCCCAAGAGCTCTCTTCATGCCATCATACATTCCTCTGATGTTTCCGGTGTCTGAGGCCAGCTGAATATGACTGCATAGGTGTTGCCAGTAGTCGTTTGTGCAACGCCTAGCTGTTCTTTGTGCAGTACTTCTGGCTGCTTTAAGTGCTGCGGATGTTAAATCGCTGGGGGCTTTCTTGTAGTTCAAAAGTGCAATGCGCTTAGCGGCTATGACAGGTTCCAGCTCTTCATTATGAGATTGAAACCAGTCTGCATTTCTCTTCGCACTTTTGCCGTAGGTGGTCAAAGCTGACTCATAGATGGCGTCTCTGATGTGGGCCCACTTGGTCTCAGCATCCCCTGTGGGAGTGTTTTGAAGGGCTGTTACAAGTGAATTTAGAAATTTTTGTAACAGCTGTGGGTGAGAAATTCTGCTCGTGTTGATGCGCGGGTGGCCCTTCTGCTTGGAATGATGCAACTTCTTTGGTCTGAGTCTAACCTTGCTGCACACCAGGGAGTGGTCGGTGTCGCAGTCCGCACTGTGGAAGCTGCGTGTGATTTGAACACTGTTTAAGGCGGCTCGCATTGTGACAATGAGGTCTAGCTGGTGCCAACGACGTGATCTTGGGTGCCTCCATGAAACCTGGTGACAGGGTTTAGTGTGAAAGAACGAGTTGGTGATGCAGAGGTTATGATAGGTACACAACTCAAGCAGTCTCTGCCCGTTCTCATTCATCCTTCCAACGCCATAGCGCCCAAGGCAGGAGGGCCATGCGTCATGGTCGGCCCCAACCCTGGCATTAAAGTCCCCCAGCAGGAATAGGTGTTCGGTGTTGGGGATGCTGCTAATGATGTTATGGAGTTGTTCATAGAACTGGTCTTTAGCTTCAGGTGCGGAACAGAGTGTTGGAGCATAGATGCTGAGTAGGTGTACTGGACCAGAGGTGGTGAGCAGTCGGATGGACAGTATGCGTTCCGAGCCATTTACGGGAGGCTCTATCATGCTGAGCAAGGAGTTTCTGATGGCGAAGCCCACTCCATGCTGTCTTGGTTCTTCAGGATCCCTGCCCTGCCAGAAGAAGGTGTAGTCTTGCTCTGCTAGAGAGCCACTCGCGGGGAGGCGAGTCTCCTGAAGTGCTGCAATGTCCACATTGAGTCTACTGAGCTCGTTGTTAATGATGGCGGTCTTCCGAGAATCGTTGATTTGTGTAAGGTCTTCCGACAGGCCAGGACACATAGTTCTGACGTTCCAGCTTGCAAAGCGAAGGGCTGGTACCTTCTTTCCTTTTTTCATGTTGTTTGGTGCGGTGTATCAGTCCACCTTTCGGGCAATGACCCTGAGCTCCAAGCACCCATTGAAGCAGGCAGACTGTGGCGGGACAGAACCTTATTGACCGGGGGCTGCCCGGTTTGAGGCGGGCGGTAGCTGTCCAGTGAGGTGCAATGACCTCTCCCACCGACAAAGGCAACCCGTGGCGCCCAGTTTCTACGCCAATTTATCTGGACTTATAACCCGTAACTGCTGCCTTCCGTGTTGTTTCAGTCGCTGTGAGGCAACTATGGAGTGACCTCTCCATGGCGCATGCCTGGGCAAATTTATGGAGGTTGAGAGTTGCCCAGTCGTCAAAACCCCCCTCTCGGCCTTTCTGGTGGGGTCCAAAGGAGTGCAGGACACGACGTTTGGCACCAGTATGGCTGCAGGAACTGCCGGAAACATGCCAAAGGTGACACATGACCGCCTACGGGGTTCCACTCCGGATTTTCTGTTAGGGTTTACTCCCTTAGCCTTGGTCTCTCCCGAGACGCCCACAAGGCAGTGGGGTTGTTGGGGCCCCTACACAGGTGTAGGATGGTGCCGGTGGGAGGAGGGGATGCAAGGGGGAGGGGTAGAGGGAGGGGGTGGGGGGGGGTGCAGGGGAAGGGGGTGCGGGGTGAAGATGGTGCGAGGGGGGGCGGGCTGGGACGGGGTTGTGAGGGGGTGAGCTGAGAGGGTGGAGCAGGGAAGGGGACGGGGGTGGGGGGGGTGGAAGGGGGGTAAAGGGGGGGGAGGGGGGGTGGAATCTGGTGCAGGTAATAAGCCATTTCCTCAGTGCCCACCATCGACGTCCGGAAAGCTCATCCACGTCCTTCGGGAGGTGAAGCATCATTTGGCAGACTTAGAGGTGATTACATTTGCTAAGGGTTTTTTTTTTTGCAGTGGTTTAAATAAAGGCATGCAGCATTGCCGACAGTGCGCTGCAGATGCTCTCCGAGCCATCTCCCACGGGCGCTTTGAAGTTGCGGCCGGGGGGGCCGTTCGTGGATGTTTTGGGTGTTCGGGGCACCTTTTCACAGGACTTCTCTCGGGTCCCGCTGTTCCTTCTTCACCTCAATGGACTTACCGCATGCCATGGCTGCAGACACTCTGGACTGTGAAGACAGCAGGATCGGAGATTAAAGTATCGGCAGCTGTTCTCGTCAGTTTCATCCGGATCAATTTCATTGAGAAAACAAAGAGCAGTTGTGGCTGGGGGAGGGCAGTGGGCCCAGGTAACATACACTAAACTAACTGTTAACTTTTAGATAGGGCTAAAATGAACTGATTTAAAGAGCCAGGGGAATTTAAACAGTTTAAGAGGGCAGATTGGGGGAGAAAACGTTAGGGATGGGAGCAGATGGCCATGGATAGAGTTGAACAGCAAGGGAGCTTCCTAGGGAGCTTCCAGCCCAGGAGCCATCTTGAAACCATCTGCAAGTATGTAAGTGTATGCAAGTATATGCAAGTATATCCCTCCTTAAATAAGGAGACCAAAACTGTACACAGTACTCCAGGTGTGTATTGACCAACACCCTGTGCATTTGCAGCAAGACTTCTCTACTTTTATACTCCATCCCCCTTGAAATAAAGGGCAACATTCCATTTGCCTTCCTAATTATTTGCTGTACCTGCATGGTAACCTTTTGTGATTCATGTACGAGGACACCCAGATCCTTCTATACCGCAGCATTCTGTAGTCTCTCGCAATTTAAATAATATTTTGCTTTTCCATTCTTCTTACCAAAGTGGATAACCTCACATTTTCCCACATTATACTCTACCTGCCAAGTATTTGCCTGGAGTCGAGGAACCCTGGCAGAACCTAAACTGAGCATTGATGAGCAGATTATTGCTAAGTGTCTGGTGCTTGATAGCACTGTTGATGACATCTTCCATCACTTTGCTGATGATTGATAGGAGACTGATGGGGTGGTAATTGGTCAGATTGGATTTGTCCTGCTTTTTTTTTATGGAGTGGGCACACTTGGGCAATTTTCCACATTGTTGGGTAAATGCCTGTGTTGCAGCTCAACTGGAACAGTGTGGCTGAGAGCGCAGCTAGTTCTGGAGCACAAGTCTTCAGTACTAGAGCCGGGATGTTGTTAGGGCCTATTGTCATTGCTGTATCGAGTGACTTCAGTTGTTTCTTGCTATCATGTGGAGTGAATCAAATTGGCTGAAGACTGGAAACTGTGATGCTGGGGACCTCAGGAGGCCGAGATGAATCATCCACTGAGCAATTTCTGATGGAAGATGGTTGTAAATGATTCAGCTTTGGCTCCACCATCATTGAGGATGGGGATATTTTGGAGCCTCCTCATCTGGTTAGTTATTTAATTGTCCACCATCATTCATGACTGGATGTGGCAGGACTAAGGACCGATGATCTGATCATGAGGGAGATATCCATGCGTGGAGTGGTGGGATCTATGGAAAGTGATCCTGAAGAGGGTGTCCGAGCCTGGAGTGGCGGGATCTGTGGAGAGTGATCCTGACGAGAGTGTGCAAACCTGGAATGGAAGCTTTCTGTGGACGTACAGGAGTAGGCCATTCAGACCCAGTATTTTATAAAGGTTTATCATAACTTATTTGCTTTTACTATATGTCTCTGTTAATAAAGCCAAGTGTCCTGTTTGCTCTTTGAAGCCTTTTCAAACCTTCTAAGATTGGTGTACATTGTCTCTCTGTTCCGGCACCCACTTTAGAATTGTAACATTTCATTTATATGGCCTCTCCTTATTCTTCCTCCCAAATTGTATCTCTTCACAATTCTCTGTGTAAATTTTATCTGCCATGTGAAAGCGCATTTTACCAGTTTTTTTTAAGTTCCCCTGAAGTGTGTTACAATCACTGGCACAGGATGAAATTCTCGAGCATTCTTTGATGCAATCTCCATGGAAAGAGCAATCTTACATGCGAGCTCGAATGTGAGATTTTGTGTGTTTAGTATCTTTTCTCATCCACCAATATAAGCACAAATCTGTCTCATAATGCACGGTCTAAGAATATGCCAAAGTTGCAATGTAGTGATAAATTCTTCATGCCACAATGTACTCACCAACTGTTTCACTACTTTTCTGATTTCTGCTTCCAAATTTCTAGCTTGCCGTGATCTCTCGTGGCTTCAGGTTGAAATGTTCCTCCAACTTGGTGATGATTGTTTTGAATGGCACATCTTTTGCCTTGATGGGAGCAGGAAGCTTTGTTAGCTGGTCATACACTTCCAGGCTAATTTCCATTGGCAAAATAGCTTTCTTGCCCTCAAGAATTGCCTTGACCTCTGCACTTTCACCTTCAAATTCCAAAATGTTATTAGCTCTGAAAAACATGTCCATTCTTTCAATATATGAACTGAATGGTTCTCAAGCCCTCTCATAAGTTCCTCACCTTCCGATGTATCCCATATGTGTGCAGCCATATTGTCCCAAATAAGCAATTTGAATCAGATGCACAGGAAGACCCTGCGGTATCTCATTCAACTGAAGAGACATTCTGTGGCCCAGGCTTCACACAATCCACCTAAAATCTCAACCATCCGAGCAGGTAGGTCACCAGGAGCTAGCTGATCCTGTTCACTGCAGTCCCTGCTGCTGTTTGCTGCCTATATTTACGGACTTTTATCTCATCCTCATCACCATTTTCTCCAATATATTCAGGGGGCATCAGCAGAGAAAATATACACCAAGAGTGGCAAGTGCAAGGAATTGTTTATTTGCGTCATTATGTCATGCACATAATATACAAATACATTACCTGTGTGAATCATTTCTTGAGCACTTTTATACCAGATGTGTCTGAATAAATGGAACCCCGTCACAATAAACACTGTCACCTTTCAATGTTTAACGGAGAAGTTTGATGGCCTGATGTGTGTGATTCCCACATTAATGTGTTTCTACAAAGTTCGGAGAAAGACGGAGATATGAATAATTTGCAGGGAAATCTTTAAGCATATCTCCATGTTTCTCACTGACAAAGTTCTGCAAACACATGGATTCAGAAAGAACCTGAGTGCAAAATCAACAAAAATAAACACAGCCAGAGAGACTTGCAATAACCTGTAGCTCAGGGAAAGTACATGATGTTATGGAAGTGATTTTGATTTTTTTTTTGTGAATTTTTTTTTGAGGAATTCATCGTCAAACTTAATAAATGTCAGACCAGTTCTTTTTCAAGAGGGTACTGAAAGTATTAATTTGGCAACTATGTTTACTGGTTGTCACATGACTCAAGTTGAATGTCGAACGGAAACCCTGGTAACAGGGGGAAATGTGGACAGAGAAGTCAGTTGCGCCTCTTGATTGGACAAACCCGGCAGCAGCAGCACTCACCGAAGAGGGCAGAACAATCACAAGCTTTTATTTGTAGCAGTCATTGTGTTTTACCTTCTGGAGTGAGCAGCTGATCAAGTTAGCCTGAAGAAGTGTCAAGGAAGGAGAGAAGATCACAACCCACGTTGTTTTGCAGCAAATCTTTAAAAGACCCTGAGAACTTCACTGTGTCAATTCATCTCTTCTCCTGTCTTTGAAGAAAGCCTGCTAAAATTAATTTTCAACACTGCCTCTAAAAAACTGTTCTAAAAGACCCTAGTGACCTGTCTACGCACACTCAGAAGTTAGACTGTATGCCAGTTTTGGAACAACATATCTCATCTGCTGTTTTCTTCAGGAATGAACAAGTAATCAGCCCAAGTGTTGTTTTTGTCTTTAACAGAACTCAGAATTGTAAAAAATAATTCTTTTTTTTTCAGTTAACCGGTGTATGTATGTGTGCATGTGTGGGGCTGTGGGAAGAAAGGGGCTTTCAATGTTGGTTAAGGTAAAAAGGGAACTTTTAAAATTTCTACCTGTGTATTTATGCTTTATTTCATGACTAGTTAAAACTTGTTCTGTAATAAACTGATAATTTTGCTGTTCATTAAAGAAACATGGTCAATGTCTTCTATTCTGGGAAGAATACAGTAAATGATTGACTGTTTCAGGAAGTGGGAAAAGTTAAAATATATGTTATCAATCGCTTCCATCTGTGTCTACTGAACTTTAAGTGAGAATTCAAATTACATGATGAATTTTCGTCACAGCCTTGTGAAGGATGTGAGTTTGGAATGGTTCTTCCTCCTTCTACAGAAATTCAGTCCTGATATTTCAAAGGCAACTTCTTTGCTTCAAATTTGTTCACAGTTGCATTCAACCTGGAAAACAGCTCGACATTAATGTCACTGAAGGAAAGTGTGACTGCGTTGGATGTGTTGCTTGTGACTGAGATTGGGACATGACGCAAGTGGGAGGGTTGATCTGAGGTTTGGAATATTTGTCAGTCAGCAACAAGAAAAATCAAAGGAACCAAATAAGAAAACCTATGTCTCATGTGGTTACCGAGAAACGGTCAGAAGATATTAAACTTTGTTCTGTTCAATAAAGCTGTGTGAACTTTGACCTTTCCAGCCTTTTATAAACAGTATTTGAAGTGTTTCGGTAACAATGTTCAGTGTTGATGAGAGTGGGGTCTGGGTGAGCATCTGCTGAGTGTGACAGGGTCAGGACTGGATGCAGGAAGTTCTCTGACAGTCTCTCTCTCTCTGATGGGTTTGAGTTGATTTTCAACTGGCAGCTGTTAGTGTTTCGATAAATCAAGTTCCTTCCAACCATTTTTTTGGACAGACAGTGTAGTATAAGGATGTAAAGGGTTAATGCTGAAGACATTGAGATCAATCACTCCCACTGTCAGAGTGATGATGTAACAGTCACAGGAGATGAGGTTTGGGAGGAGAGAGCAGCACCAAGGATGCTAGCTGAGGAGGCTTGATGAATGTGTATATAGTATTGTGTAAATTAGAAAAGAGTTCTTAGTTCTTTCAGCAGGAAATGTGTCCCGAAAATATCGAGAAACTCACAATTTTATTACTCAGGAGTCGGAACACAGATATTAATTCCAAGTGACAGTTCTGGGTTCATTTAACAAAGAAATGTAGAGAATAATATTACTCACTGATTGAAATCCCCCAGTGAGGAGACAGTTAAACAGGTGATCTGTTGGGGAATCCTTCGATCCAAGGTTTCGGCAGCATTTAATCTCCCTTTTTGGTGAAATTCTCTGTTATTTGCAACTTTTTTTTTTATCCAGCTTTGGCAAGTGAAAAAACTGAAAAAACTGAACAGTTCCATCCTTTCTTTTTTTCCTTCTTCCCTTCTTTCCATCAGTTTCTCTTTTCTGTCCCAGATCAATATAATGATGAGAATCCCAATTTAATCTGCTGTTTCTGGTGTTTTATCCATTCCAATCAAAGTCAATGTTCCAATCAAATCTATTTGTTATTCCACAGTGTCTCTCCATGTGTTTTATTCTGTTGTATTCTCTCACAGTCTGTTTGATGATCAATGTTACATCTCACTCTCTGTTCTGGTGAAGATCAGAAGCAGTGATATCTGTTTACACCACCTGACAAGTCGGCCTGAGGCTGTGCCTCGCCGATCATGTGGAGTTAGGAACATAGGAACATAGGAGCAGGAGTCGGCCATTCAGCCCATCGAGCCTGCCCCACCATTCAATATGATCATGGCTGATCATCCGCTTCAATGCCCTTTTTCCCACACTTTCCTCATATTCCCTGATGTCATTTGTATTTAGAAATCTGTCAATCTCTGCTTTAAACATACTCAACGACTGAGCTTCCACAGCCCTCTGGGGTACAGAATTCCAAAGATTCACAACCCTCCGTGCAAAGAAATTTCTCCTCATCTCTGTCCTAAGGAGCTTCCCCCTTATTTTGAAATTGAGCCTCTGGCTCTCGACTCCCCATCCAGATGAAACATCTTAGCTGCATCTACCCTGACTGTCCTTTAAATATTTTGTAGGTTTCAATGAGATCACCTCTCATTCTTTGAAACTCTAGAGAATACAGCCCCAGTTTCCCAATCTCTCTTCATAGAACAGTCCCACCATCCCAGGAACAAGTCTGATGAACTTTCGTTGAACTCCCTCCATGGCAATAATATCCTTCCTAAGGTAAGGAGACCAAATCTGCACACAGTACTCCAAGTGCGGTCTAACCAAGTTTCTGTACAATTGAAGCAAGAATTCACTACTCCTGTACTCAAATCCTCTTGTGATAAAGGCTAACATACTATTAGCCTTCCTAATTGCTTGCTGCACCTGCATGTTAGCTTTCAGTGACTTATTGACATGGATACCCAGATCACCCTTATATTCTGTATCTCAGCTAATAAAGGAAAGGATTCCATATACCTGCTGAACCACCTTATTGACCTGCACTGCTACTTCAGGGATCTGTGTACATTCACTCCAACGTCTCTCACTTCCTCTGCACCGTTCAGTGTTCTCCCATTAATTGTGTATTCCTTTGCCTTTTTTGACCTCCCAAATGCATCACCTCACACTTGTCCAATTTGAATTCCATTTACCACTTCTCTGCCCACCTGACCAGTCTATTGATATCTTCCTGCAGTGTACAGCTATCCTCCTCCCTATCAACAACACGGACAATTTTTGTTTCATCTGCAAACATCTTGATTGTGCCCTCTACATTTATGTCCATATCATTAATATATACCACAAAAAGCAGGGGACCTAGTTGTGAGCCCTGTGGAACACCACTGGAAACAGTCCTCCATTTGCAAAAACACCTGTAACCAATTCCTTTTTGTTTCCTGCCACTGAACCAATTTTGTGTTCAGCTTGCTACACTCCCCTGGATCCCATGTGCTTTTATTTTTTTAACCAGTTTGCCATGTGGGACCTTGTCAAAAGTCTTGCTAAAATCCATGTGGATCAGATCAACTGCACTATCCTCATCAATCCTCATTGTTACTTCTTCAAAAACATTCAATCAAGTTCTTCAGACAGGAGCTTCCCTGAACAAATCCATGCTGACGGTACTTGATTAATCTGTGCCTTTCTAAGTGACAGTTTATCCTGTCTCTCAGAATTAATTCCAATAATTCGCCCACTATTGCGGTTAGGCTGACTGGCCTTTAATTGTTCCCTCGCTTCCTTTTTCAACAATGGTGCAATGTTAGCAATAAAAACAAAAAGTGCTGGACATCCACAGCAGGTCTGGCAGCATCTGTGGAGAGAGAAACAAAGTTAACATTTCAGGTCAGTGACCTTTCATCAGAACAGAAACGTTAACTTTGCTTCTCTCTCTCCACAGTTGCTGCCAGACCTGCTGTGTATTTCCAATGCAACTAGTTTTTATTTCAGATTTGCAGCATCTGCAGAATTTTGCTTTTATTGCAGTGTTACGAGACCTCCAATCCTCTGACATCACACCCGTGTCCAGTGAGGGATTGGAAACTAATGGTCAGACCTTCCACTATTTCCTTCCTGGCTTCTTTTAACAGCCTGTGGTACATTTCATCCGGCCCTGATGATTTATCCACTTTCAAGGATGTTAATCCCATTTATACTTCTTCTCTCCCTCAGTTTATCATGTCCAATACTTCACACTCCTTCTCCTTAATTACAATATCTGCATCACCCCCTCATTTGTGAAGACAGTAAAATATTCATGAATAAACATACCAACATCTTCCACACTGACACATAGGTTACATTTTTAGGTCTTTGATGGGCCCTACTCTTTCCTCAGTTGCCTCTGACTGCAATGTATTGATGAAACATCTTTGGATTTGTTTTGATTTTGCTTGTCAATATTCTTTCATGATCTCTGTTTGTTCTTCATCGCTGCTCCCAAATACCTCCAGTCATGTCAAAACACAACTTATCAGAAGGGGAATTTGAACCCACCCCTGCAGAGAGAATTGTGATCTGAATGAACCGTCTCAGACTGCTCGACCATCCTGACTACCCCATGTGTATGTTTAATGCTGACGAAATTATCCATTCATTGTGAAAGTATTTGTGAGATTGTGGAAATGTCTGGAAGAGGAAAGACCAACGGGAAAGCTCGGTCCAAGGCCAAGTCTCGCTCCTCCCGGGCTGGACTGCAGTTCCCGATGGGCCGTGTTCACAGGCTCCTGAGAAAGGGTAACTATGCTGAGCGTGTGGGTGCCAGAGCCCAGGTCTATCTGGCTGCTGTGCTCGAGTATCTGACCGCTGAAATCCTCGAGCTGGGCGGTAACGCGGCCCGGGACAACAAGAAGACCTGCATCATCCCCAGCCACCTACAGCTGGCCGTCCTCAATGATGAGGAGCTCAACAAGCTGCTGGGAGGGGTGACCATCATTCAGGGTAGGGTGCTGCCTAATATCCAGGCCGTGTTGCTGCCCAAGAAAACCAGCGCTCCGGGCACCAAAACCAAGTCAATCTGCCAGAATTTTTTCAAATACGCAAAGGCTCTTTTCAGAGCCACCCACAGTATCTGAAAGGGCTGATTACTGTCTGAAGTCTGCTGTACCCACACCTCTGTCTATCCCTCTTCATCTGGAACAACCAATGCTATCTTCCATTCCTTTCACCATTATGTGTTTAACTAGCTTCTCCTTATAGTCAGTCCAATATCAATGTACTAATGAAATGATCTGTGTCAGTGCTGGCAATTTCCATAGAATCATAGAAAAATTAGGGCACAGAAGGAGTCCATTCAGCCCATCGCGTTTGCTCTGGCCGAAAAAACTAGCCACCCAATCTATTCCCACCTTCCAGCACCTGATCCGTAGACTTGCAGGTTACAGCACTTCAGGTGCATGTCCAGGTATTTTTAAATGAGTTGAGGGCTTCTGCCTCCACCACCATTCCTGTCAGCGAATTCCAGGCACCCACCACCCTCTGGGTAAAAACGTTTCCACTCATGTCCCCTCTAATCCTTCTACCAATCACCTTAAATCTGTGCCCCCTGGTAACTGACCTCCCCACCAGGGGAAACAGGTCCTTACTGTCCACTCTGTCTGGGCGCCTCATAATTTTGTACACCTCATTCAAGTCACCCCTCAGACTCCTCTGTTCTAAGGAAAACAACCCGAGCCGCTCCAATATTTGCTCATGGCTGCAACTTTCAAGCCCTGGCAACGTTCTTGTAAATCTCCTCTGTACTCTCTCCAGAGCAATTATGTCCTTTCTGTAATGTGATGACCAGAACTGTACGCAATACTCCAGCTGTGGCCTAACCGCCATTTTATACAGTTCTAGCACTACATCCCTGCTTTTCTATTCTATACCTTGGCCAACAAAGGAAAGCATTCTATATGCCTTCTTCACGACTCTATCTACCTGTCCTGCCACTTTCAAGGACCTGTGGACATGCACTCCAAAGTCTCTCACTTCTTCTACCCCTCTCAATATCTTCCCATTTATTGTGTATTCCCTTGCTTTGTTTGCCCTCCCCAAATGCATTCCCTCACACTTCTCCAGATTGAATTCCATTTGCCATTTTTCTGCCCACTCAACCAATCCATTCATATCATTCTGATGTCTACAGCTATCCTCCTCACTATCAATTACACGGCCAATTTTTGTGTCATCAGCAAATTTCCCAATCATAGCTCCCACATTTAATTCCAAATCATTAATATATACCACAAACAGCAAGGGACCCAACACTGAGCCCTGTGGAATGCCACTGGAAACTGCTTTCCATTCGCAAAAACATCCGTCGATAACTATCCTTTGTTTCCTGTCACTGAGGCAATTTTGGATCCAACCTGCCACATTCCCCTGTATTCCATGGGCTTTCATTTTACTGACCAGTCTGCCATGTGGGACCTTACTAAAATCCATGTATACCACATCCATCACACTATCCTCATCAATGTTTCTTGTTTCTTCCTCAAAAAACTCAATCAAGTTAGTGAGACATGACCTTCCCTTAACAAATCCATGCTGTCTATCTCTGATTAATCCGTGCCTTTCTAAGTGGCAGTTTATCCTGTCCCTCAGAATTGATTCTAATAATTTACCCACCACCGAGTCCAGACTGACCGGCCTATAATTATTTGGCCTATCCCTCACATCCTTTTTAAATAATAGTACAACGTTCGCAGACCTCCAATCCTCCGGCACCTCCCCCATATCCAGTGAGGAATTGAAGATGATCCTCAGCGCATCCACTATTTCCTCCCTGGCTTCCTGCAACAACCTCAGATGCAAATCATCCGGCCCTGGTGATTTATTCATTTTGAAGGATGTCAGACTCTCTAGTACTTCCACTCTCATTATGCTTATCGTATCTAATATTTCACACTCCTCTTCTTTGTCTGCATCATCCCTCTCCTTTGTGAAGGCAGAGACAAAAACTCATTAAGAACCCCACACACATCTTCTGCATCCACTCATACGTTCCCTTGTACATCTCTGATCGGCCGTACCCTTTCCTTAGTTATCCTCTTGCTCTTAATGTACTGATAGAACATCTTTGGTGTTTCCTTCAAGTAGTTGTATCCAGTCCACATCCACCAAGTCACCTCTCAGTTTTGTAAAATTTGCCTTCCCCCAATTTAAAACTTTTACTTCTGTTGTATCTTTGTCCTTTTACATGATTATGCCAAAACTAATTGGAGCATGGTCACTAGGGGTGGTGGTGGCGTAGTGGTCTTGTCAGTAGACTTGTCAGTGGATTAGTAACCCAGACACCTAGGGTATTGCTCAGGGGACGTGGGTTCAAATACCACCATTGAAATTTAAATCCAAATAATAAATCTGCAATTAAAAAGCAAGTCTAATGATGGCCATGAAACCATTGTTGATGGTTGTAAAAACCCATCTGGTTTACTAATGCCCTTTAGGGAAGGAAATCTGCTGTTCTTGTCTGGCCTGCATGCGACTGCAGACTCACAGCAATGTGGTTGACTCTTGCATGCCCTCTGAAATGGCCGAGCGAGCCACTCAGTTGAAACTAAACACTACGAAGTCATTAAAAAGGAATGAAAGCAGACGGACCACCCGGCGTCGACCTGGGCACCAGAAATGACAATGGCAAACCCAGCGCTGTCGACCCTGCAAAGTCCTCCTTAGTAACATCTGGTGGCTTGTGTTAAGTTGGGAGAGCAACAGCCTGACATAGTCATACTCACAGAATCATACCTTACAGGCAATGTCGCAGACACTGCCATCACCATCCCTGGGTATGTCCTGTCCCACGGGCAGGACAGACTCACCAGAGGTGTCAGTAGAAAGAGAATTGCCCTGGAAGTCCTCAACATCGACTCTGGACCCCATGAGGTCTCATGGCATCAGATCAAACAATGGACAAGGAAACCTCCTATTGATTATCACCTACTGCCCTCCCTCAGCTGATGAGTCAGTACTCCTCCATGTTGAACAGCACTTGGAGGAAGCACTGAGGGTGGCAAGAGCACAGAATGTACTCTGGGTGGGGGACTTCAATGTCCATCACCAAGAGTGGCTCGGGAGCATCTCTACTGGCCGAATCCTAAAGGACATATCTGCTAGTGCTGCTTGATGGCAATGTTGGTGACACCTTCCATCACTTTAGGCCCCATCAGTCTACTCTCAATCATCAGTAAAATGATGGAAGGTGCCATCAAGCGGCACTCGCTTAGCAATAACCTGCCTCAGTGACACTCAGTTTGGGTTCTGCCAGGGCCACTCAGCTCCTGACCTCATGACAGCCTTGGTTCAAACATGGAGAAAAGAGGTGAGGTGTGAGTGATTGCCTTTGACATCAAGGCAGTATTTGACCGAGTATGGCATCAAGGAGCCCGAGCAAAACTGAGGTCAATGGGAAAACCCTCCACTGGCTGGAGTCATACCTAGCGCAAAGGAAGATGGTTGTGGTTGTTGGAGGTCAATCATCTGAGCTCCAGGACATCACTGCAGGCGCTCCTCAGGGTAATGTCCTCAGCCCAACCATCTTCAGCTGCTTCATCAATGACCTTCCTTCAATCAGAAGGTCAGAAGTGGGGATGTTCGCTGATGATTGCACAATGTTCAGCACCATTCATGACTCCTCAGATACTGAAGCAGTCTGTGTAGAAATGCAGCAAGACATGGACAATATCCAGGATTGGGCTGATAAGCGGCAAGTAACATTCGGGCCACACAAGTGCCAGGCATTGACCATCACCAACAAGAGAGAATCGAACTAACTCCCCTTGACATTCAATGGCATTACCATTGCTGAATCCCCCACTATCAACATCCTAGGGGCACCATTGACCAGAAGCTGAACTGGAGTAGCCATATAAATACCGTGGCGACAAGAGCAGGTCAGAGGCTAGGAATCCTGAGGCGAGTAACTCACCTCCTGACTCCCCAAAGCCTGTCCACCATCTACAAGGCACAAGTCAGGAGTGTGTTGGAATAGTCTCCACTTGCCTGGATAGGTGCAGCTCCAACAACACTCAAGAAACTCAACACCATCCAGGACAAAGCAGCCCACTTGATTGGCACCCCATCTACAAACAGTCACTCCCTCCACCACTGACGCACAGTGGCAGCAGTGTGTACCATCTACAAGATGCACTGCAGCAATGCACCAAGGCTCCTTGAACAGCACCTTCCAAACCTGTGACCTCGACCATCTAGAAGTACAAGGGCAGAAAATGCATGGGAACACCACCACCTGCAAGGTCCCCACCATGACACACACCATCCTGACTTGGAACTATATCGCTGATCCTTCACTGTCACTGGGTCAAAATCCTGGAACTCCATTCTGAATAGCAGTGTGGGTGCACCTATCCCAAATGGACTGCAGCGGTTCAAGAAGGCAGCTCACCACCACCTTCCCAAGGGCAATTAGGGATGGGTAATAAATGCTGACCTGGCCAGCGATGCCCAAAATCCCATGAATGAATAAAAAAAAGCTATCTCCAAAATGGTCACCCACTGCTACTTGCCCAGCTTCATTACTGAAGACTACATCTAGAATTGTGCCTCCTCTCATTGGGCTTGTGATGTGCTGGCTATTAAAGTTCTCTTGAATGCAGTTCAGGAATTTTGTGCCCTCTGTGCCCTTCACACTGTTTGTACCCCAGTTGATATTGGGATAGTTGAAATCCCCAACTATTATTTCCCTATAGTTTTGCACTCAGCAATTTGCCTACATATTTGTTCTTCTATCTCTCTCTCACTATTTGGGGGTCTACAGTACACTCCTAGTAGTGTGGCTGCCCCTTTTTTATTTCTGAGCTCCACCCATATGGCCTCATTTGATGATTCATTTAGCATATAATCCCTCCTCAAAGCTGTATGCCTTCCTTAACTAATAATGTAACACTCCCACCTTTTTTATCCCTATGCCACATGAAAACTCTATACCCAGAGATGTTGAGCTGCCATTCTTGCCCTCTTTAAGCCAAGTTTCCCTTATTGCAATGATATTGTGTGACCATGTGTGGGCACAATGGCGCAGTGGTTAGCACCACAGCTCCAGGAACCCGGGTTCGATTCTGGGTACTGCCTGTGTGGAGTTTCCAAGTTCTCCCTGTGGGATTTCGCCGGGTGCTCCGGTTTTCTCCCACAGCCAAAGACTTGCAGGTTGATAGGTAAATTGGCCATTGTAAATTGCACCTAGTGTAAGTAGGTGGTAGGGAATATGGGATTACTGAAGGGTTAGTATAAATGGGTGGTTGTTGGTCAGCACAGACTCAGTGTGCCAAAGGGCCTGTTTCAGTGCTGTATCTCTAAATAAAAATAAAAAGTGTGATGTTACTTTATCAGCGCAGGCTTGGAGGGCCGAATGGCCTGTTCCTGTGCTGTATTGTTCTATGTGTCTATCTGTGCCCTCATCTCATCAGCTTTATTTACTATATGAATATACATACAAGTATAAAAATTAGGAGCAGGAGTCGGCCATTCGACCCCTGGACCCTGCTTCCCCATTCAATAAGTTCACGGCTGAACTGATTACTCCACATTCCCGCCTACCCCGATAACCTTTCACCCCTTTGCTTATCAAGAATCGATGTCCCTCTGCCTTAAAAATATTCAAAGTCTCTGCTTCCACCGCCTATTGAGGAAGAGAGTTCCAAAAACTCACCACCCTCTGAGGGAAAAAAATTCTCCTCATCTCTGTCTTAAATGGGTGACCCCTTATTTTTTAACAGTAACTCCTAATTCCAGATTCTCCCACAAGGGGAAACATCCTTTCCACATCCACCCTCTCAAGACTCCTCAGGATCTGATATGTTTCAATCAAGTTGCCTCTTTAAATAAATAAATATCCTTTAACACTGCCAAATTCCTCTGCTGCACACTTTTTAAACTTTGCTTCTTCTGTCTTTCAGAGTCATTCGCTAATTTTCTGCCTCCCGTTCCCTGCCCTGAAATTGCCCTGTCTGAAACTGCCCTCAGGTTCCCATCAAGCTGCCAAATTAGTTTAAACATTCCCCAACAGCACCTGCAAGGATATTCATCCCGGTCCTGTTCAGGTGTAGACCGTTCGACTTATATAGGTCCTACCTTCCCCAGAACTGGTCCCATTGCCCCAGAAATCGGAAGCCCTCCTTCCTGCACCATCTCTCCAGCCATGCATTCATCTGGTGTATTCTCCTATTTCTATACTCACTAGCATGTGGCCTTGGGAGTAATTTGGAGATTACTACCTTTGAGGTCCTGTTTGTTAATCTCTTTCCTAACTCCCTAAACTCAGCCTGAAGGATCTCATCCCTCTTTCTTCCTATATCGTTGGTACCAATGTGGACCACGACCTCTGGCTGTGCATCCTTGCCCTCCAGAATGCTCTGTAGCCACTCAGTGATATCCATGGTCCTTGCACCAAGGAGGAAACCTGGTTTGCGAGCACTGAAATACCTTTCTGTTCCCCGAACTATACAATCCCCTACCAGTATTGCTCGCTTGTATTTTCTCCTCCCTCCCTGCACAGCTGAGCCACCCATGGAGTTCTGGTCATGACTCTCACTGCACTCTCCAGAGGAACCCTCTCTCCCATCAGTACTCAGAACTGAATACCAGTTAGAAAGTGGGATGCCCTCCAGGGACTCCTGCACTACCTGCCTTGACCTTCTTGTCTGTCTGGCAAACTCCCAATCCCTCTCAGCGTGTGCTCTCTTCAACTCCGAGGTGACAACCTGCTGAAAAGACCTATCCACGTAGTTCTCTGCCTTGCGGATGCACAACACTGACTCCAGTTGCTGCTCGAGTTCTGAAACCTGGAGCTCAAGCTTCTGCAGCTGGTGACACTTCCTGCAGATGTGTTTGTCAAGGACACATGGTGCATCCATGACTTCCCACATACCACAGGAGGCACATTCCACTTGGCCGAGCTGCCCTGCCATAACTTAGCTTTACAAACTCATTATTGCTCGTGTAATAAGTGCAATAAGTAGATTAATTTACCAGTTACTCACCAATCAGCTTCTTCCCCTGTACCATGGAGGCAGAAAAAGCAGAAAAGAAAAGAGACCAAACAGCACCTCCTTCCCCTAGTCAGTGAAGTCCCTCACACATCAACTCACAGCTTTACACTCTGTCCAAACAGCACTTTCTAATTAGTAATTATTATAAATTACAGTACCTAAAACATTAGTAACCTGACCAATTACAAGGTAGCTATTTGAGGGTTTTTAAACAAAGAGCTTTCTCCCCCATCCTGATTTCAGGTCCCACTCTGGACACTTGCTTTTGATTCCAGGACACTGAGGACAGGGTGCTGCCAAATATCCAGTCCGTGTTGCTGCCCAAGAAAACCAGCGCTCCGGGCACCAAAACCAAGTCAATCTGCCAGGATTTTATCAAATACCCAAAGGCTCTTTTCAGATCCACCCACAGTATCTGAAAGGGCTGATTACTGTCTGAAGTCTGCTGTACCCACACCTCTGTCTATCCCTCTTCATCTAGAACAACCAGCGTCATCTTCCATTCCTTTCACCATCATGTGTTTAACTCGCTTCTCCTTATAGACAGTTAGATATCAATGTAATAATGAAATGATCTGTGTCAGTGCTGGCCATTTCCCTGTCCTGATTTCAGACCCCACTCTGGACACTTGTTTCCCATTCCAGGACCTACTTGTATTAATATTCAGCACCACCTGTCAGTCAGAAACTTGTCTCAATGAACTGCTCCTTTCACTGAACTTCCTACTGCTGCTGTCTATTTCTCGAGGGAAAGAGCTGCTCACTGAATAAGGATGTGAGGGGAATGTAACCCGGCTGCTGGTGAGAAGGTCCCGTCTTCTCAATCAAAAGCCTTTTATTTTACTACAGTGATTCCCAGATTCCCAGCTGGTCCGTTGAGGATTTTGTTTTCACAGAAATATCTTGTTAAATACAAATCTGATTCCAACATGTCAGTAACAGGACAGAATGGGAACCTTTTAAAAGGATGAAGCAACTATTTCAGTGGCTTCTCACTGTCCCCCTGAAGCCCATGTGAAGGGGAATTACCAATAGTCTGTAATTTATTACTTCCACACCGAGTTTGAGTTATTTTGCACGTGAAAGATTGCTGAACGGAGTGTTTTCCTGTCAGTTACGGATAAGAAGTTGACAAAAATTGGCAAAATAAAGCTGTTCATAAAATAGCACCAGCAATTTGAGTCGGTAAAAGCAAAATTGTGTTTTAAAAGCGTTTTTTTAAAGCGTGACGGGAAAATAGATTTTTATGTACTTTTCCAGTCGATCACTTCTTTTCCACAGTGAAATTGGCAGCTTTCACGAATTCAAATATTCTGCCAGGTTGACAGGTTCAGCCAATGAATTTTTGTATTTTGTGCTTCGAGGTTCTCCGATTGGATCATTCATTTTATCTAATGGCCGTGTGGCTTAATGAATAAGGCGTTTGACTTCAGTGTATTTTATGAGGTTATCGGAAGATTGTAGGTTCGAGTTCTGCCACGGTCATTTTGACCCAAAGGGGTTATGCAGGGCTTTGGGGATCGAGTCAGGGACTGAACAGATTGGAAACCCGACATGGACTTGATGGGGCGAATGGCCGCCTCATGTGGAAAGAGATGCAGTGGTTTTTTGTCGAGGTTCATCCCAAGCAGCTCTGTAACACAGGAGTCTGTGCTCTCCGGGCTGTTCCCAGGGACGCACACCGAGACAAACATCAACTGCTGCTGGAGGACTATCAATTCGGTGAAAGACGCCCTTTGGTCTGCCCGAAACTTGCTGGTCTTCCAGCGCAAAGAGTTGTCCACCACCGAATGTTGCAGACTGGCACATTCCAAAGTCCAGGACTACGTGCTGAGGGACACACTAAAGCTTGGGGCAGCCGCAGCAAAGGCTCAATGGGGAAAGACCACAGTGTAAGGACCCCCACCAAGCTGAACTGAGGGGCTGGATCCATGGGAAACCCCTCGAACTGTATCGTTGATATTTTCATTTGCTGTAAATGTGAAACTGTAATTGGCATGACAATAGTGAAATGGAAGGGTTGTGAAAAAACTCATGATAGTATAGAAGGAAACTGATCTCCCTTGCAATGTTTGTATTTTTTGGTGCTGTTTGAAACTGTTTGGCAATGTAGTTTTTGCAGATTTTTATTAATAAAGTATATTTTGGAAATAAAGAAAAAGTGCTGTCACTGACTTTATGAGAAGAGGGTGACCAATCAGAAGTGGGCTGGGGTTACAGCAGGTTCAAACTGCAGGAATTCCAGGTCCCTGAATGACTGAGCTGAAACTGATCAGTTTCACTGCAGGAAACACCGTCTCGGGGGAAATAACATCACAAATAATTCCATTTGACTAATTATTCAATTATAAAACAATGGGCAGATGTGAAGGTGTGATGTTACTTTTCACTGTGAGGGGAGAATCCGCCATCTGGGTAAATCAGCAACTTTATAACATCGTCTGTACGTTTGGAAAAGAAACGATGAAAACTCTCCCCATAACCCTGGTGCGGTGGAAAGGCTGAATTCAGAGATTGGAATATAACGAGAGCACAACATAAATCATTAACTGATATTTCTGGCACAAAACACAACCCAGCTCCCGTTCCCAGGTCACTGCTGTCCCTATGAGGCGGTGGGTGACTCTGAAAAGAGACTTTGTTTTGTGTTTCTGCAGGAAAACCACAAAGATCCTCCCAGGCAGTGAAACTCATCTTCCCAGAATCTCCATACCAGATTGAAACAGAAAACACAAAGACAGTGAGAAAGTTCCAGAGAGTTACTGAGCATTAAAACCAATTAAATAAACCAATTCTCGAGAGATGTTGGTGCAGCTTTTTCAGAGAGATTGTGGGTGGCTCTTAAAAGAGCCGTTGTGTTTCGAGTGTTTTCACTACATGGTGGAGTTTTACTTGGAGTTGATGTACTTCGTCACTCACTTTGTCCCTTCTCACATTCCGAGCGCTTTGTTGGGTGGAAATATTTATTCAGGCAGTTACAACAGCTCAGAGCCGACATTGAGTCAGAAACCAGAAATGGGAGTACGGGACACAGACAAGGAATTGAGGCTGAACCTTTATAAATCTCACTGGTTATAGGCCTCAGCTAGAGCATTGTATCTAATTCCATGCTCCACACTTTAGCAGGAATGTCAAGGCCTTAGAGAGGGTGCAGAGGAGATTTACTAGAATGTATCAGAGATGCAGGAATTCAGCTAATGTGGAAAGAATAGGGGTCTGGGGTGTGTGAAGCTGGGGTCCTTCTTAGATTAGATTAGATTAGAGATACAGCACTGAAACAGGCCCTTCGGCCCACCGAGTCTGTGCCGAACATCAACCACCCATTTATACTAATCCTGCACTAATCCCATATTCCTACCTTCTTCTTGGAGCAGAGCTGTTAATGGGCAGTTAATAGTTGTGTTCAACATTGTGAAGAGTTTTTATAAGAATAAAGAAGTTTGACTACAATTAGACAGAGCCTTGGTGAGATCACACCTGGAGCACTGTGTACAGTTTTGGTCCCCTTATCTGAGGAAGGATATACTTGCCTTAAAGGAAGTGTAGCAAAGTGTCACTCGATTGCTTCCTGGGATGAGGGGATTGACCTATGAGAAGAGATTGAGTAGACGAGGCCGATATTCCTCAGAATTTAGAAGAGTGAGAGGTAATCTTACTGGCACCTAAAAATCTTAAGGGATTTAACAGGGTAAATGCTGGGAGGATGTTTCCTCTGGCTGGGGAATCTCGAACTAGGGATCACAGTCTCAGTATAAATGGCTCAATCATTTAGGACTGAGAAGAGGAGAATTTTTTTTCACTCAAAGTATTGTGAATCTTTGGAATTCTCTCCGCACAGTGGTTAGCACCGCAGCCTCACAGCTCCTGTGACCTCGGTTCCGTTCAGGGTATTGCCTGTGCGGAGTTTGCAAGTTCTCTCTGTGACCCCGTGAGAGTTTCCGCCAGATGCTCCAGTTTCCTCCCACAGCCAAAGACTTACAGATTGATAGGTAAATTGACCATTGCAAATTGCCCCTAGTGTAGATAGGTGGTAGGAGAATGGTGGGAATGTGGTAGGGAATATGGGATGAATGTCGGATTAGTATAAATGGGTGGTTGTTGGTCAGCACAGACTCGGTGGGCCGAAGGGCCTTTTTCAGTGCTGTATCTCTCTGTGACTCTAGAGATGTGGATGTTCAATCATTGGGTATATCCAAGAGAGAGATCGATAGGTTTTTGGATACGAAGGGAATCAAGGGATCTGTGCTATTGTGGTAAGATGGAGTTGATGTAGGAGATCAGCTGTGATCTTATTGAATGGCAGAGCTATTTCGATGGGCCGAATGGGCCACTCCTATTTTTTATGTAAAGTTCCATTCCTCTCAGGGAATATTTTATTTTCAAAAAGAGAAATACTGCACACACTGGAAACCTGAATAATAACAGAAGATTCTGGAAACACTCAGCAGTTCCAGCAGTATCTGTGGAGAGAGGAGGCGAGGAGCAATGTTTCAGGTCTATAGAATGGTCACAGAACTGGACCACTAACCCGAGCTTCTCTTCTCCACAGTTGTTTCTGGACTGGCTGAGTGTTTTCAGTATTTTAGGCTTTTTCTTTCTGTATTTCATCCATTTCCCATTTGACTATTTGCTGTGAAACTTTCAGCGTTGTGCTCAGTTCTTTGTGTAGTTAGGTTTTCTTTATTTGAAGTAATGTAAATAGTAACCTGAAATGAATTTGCCAAATGGTTGGGCAAATTGTTACAACCAGCTTTTGAGCAAGTTCTCCACATACACAGTGAAGGATTCCTTCACATTTGTGAAGACCATACAGGACTTGCAAATCGATAGCAATGTCGTGTCCATGTGTTCATTTGACATTGCTAGCCTATTCACCAATGTACCACTTCAGGAAGCCATAGATATTTGCACTGCAGTGCTATATCATGGCAATCTAGACCCGTCACCATTGTGTGAATCAGTATTCATTGAACCTATGAACTCGGCAACTTGCACAGTTGAGTTCAGTTTTATTGACACCATGTATCGCTGGTGTTGCCATGGGATCCCCTCTCGGCCCAGCTCTCACAAACATCTTTGTTGGATTCCATGACAAACCTGTTTTTCAGGGAATGACACCTAACCTCCGACCTCTTGCATATTTCAAATATGTAGATGATACATTTGCTATATTTGAATCCGCAGCTGCGTGAAATAATTTCCTTGCACGTCTTCATGGGCTCCATCCTACACTCAAATTCACCATTGGAATGGAGCAGTCAAATGAGTTCCCTTTCCTTGATGTACTAGTTGAGAAATCTGCTAAGGGGTTTTCTCCCACGGTCTACCGCAAACCTACCTTCACTGGTCAATACACGCGTTGGGATTATTACAGTTCCACGCGCTATAAGATTGGTCTTATCAGCAACCTCATAAATAGGGCTGAGCCATTTGCTCATCATGCAAGCTTGATGCTGAAATAGGGCGAATCAAAGACATCCTGCATTACAATGGCTACACTGATCAGATCATTTCTCACTGGATATCACACAAACTTATAAACGGGCTGAAGGCCGTCATTTTGAGCCCTGGAAAGTGCCCAGTCTCCCTCAAATTACCCTGGAAAGGTAATATATCCCCAGTATTTGAGTAACAGGTGAAGCGAGCTGTTTCCTGCTGGAACGATGCAGGAGCAACAAGTGTGGTGTTCACCAGTAACAGGATGCTGCTGTCAAGCAAAAGAGACGTCCTGCCTATCACACAAATAAGTAACGTGATATATGAATTTCAATACCAGTGTGATGCTAGGTTTCTAGACCGTACATCCCAAAACTGGCGGATTGTATCAAATAACATGTCCCTTCCGCTGTTCGCAATGGGCCCTACCCAACCAACCCGTGCTTGCAAAACCCAAAACACAGTATCCAACATGAGATGTGATTCCACAATAGGACAACATTTGCTAAATAATTCTCAGTGTGCTAAGAATTACACTGACAACCGATTTAAGACTGTCAGTAGGGCTCGCAGTGTGGTGCATTGGTGTGTACTGTAAGCTACATATATTAATACACAGGGCCCTGTTCTTTGCAGACAGAAAGAACATGCACACACATTGTGCCAGTTTCAGCTAAACAAAATAAGTGACAGCCATTCACTGGCTCATTCCACAGGGCAATGCCTTGACCAATCAGAGTTCACTTGCCAACCAATCAGCACTCTCTTCTCATACAGAAGAAAGTTGGTGTTTTCCCTTAAATTGGTACACTTGTGGATTGCCCTGCTGAGTGCAAGACGAAAACAACTGGCTACCAAAGTTTGGACAACATGTCACTATTTTCACGAAATGGTTACCTTTATTTTCAATATAAAAATATAAAGCAATATGAGTGTAACATTTACAGACAAATTCTATTACCTCACATTGCCTGATTCTTTCACACTGACAGACTATGTGAACTACTGTCCCGATTTTGCAGTTCTCACTTCCAGTTAGCAAATGTCAGCAATCTGTGATCCAGTGCAGTTTACAGACCAGACCGTCAATCACAACATGCAATAATTGTTCAGCTTATGTTGGACTGGTGGGATTTAGAAATACTAGGAATTGAGATGAGCTGTTATTGCATTTAATTATTTGTTTCATGTGATGTGGAAGTCGCCAGCCAGGCCAGCATTTATTGTCCATCCCTAATTGCCCATGAGAAGGTGGTGGTGAGCTTCCTTCTTGAACCACTGCAGTCCATGTGGGGGAGGTACACCCACAGTGCTATTAGGAAGGGAGTTCCAGGATTTTGACCCAGCGACAGTGAAGGAATAGCGATATAGTTCCAAGTCAGGATGATGTGTAGCTTGGAGGAGAACTTTCAGGTGGTGGTATTCCCATGCATCTGCTGCCCTTGTCCTTCTAGGCAGTAGAGGATGCAGGTTTGGAAGGTGCTGCCTGAGTAGCCTTGGTGCATTGTTGCAGTGCATCTTGCAGATGGTACACACTGCTGCCACTGTACGTCAGTGGTGAAGGGAGTGAATGTTGTGGACGGGGTGCCAATCAAGCGTGTTGCTTTGTCCTGGATGGTGTCGAGCTTCTTGCATGTTGTTGGAGCTGCACCCATCCAGGCAAGTGGATAGTATTCCATCACACTCCAGACTTGTGCCTAGTAAATGGTGGACAGGCTTGGGGAGTCAGGAGGTGAGTTACTCACCGCATGATTCCTACCCTCTGACCAGCTCATGTAGTCACACTATTTATAAGGCTACTCCAGTTCAGTTTCTGGTCAATGGGAACCCCCAGGAAGTTGATAGTGGGGGACTCAGCGATCGTAATGCTGTTGATTGTCAATGGAAGATCGTTAGATTCTCTCTTGTTTGAGATGGTCATTGCCTGGCACTTCTGTGGCGCGAATGTTACTTGCCACTTATCAGCCCAAGCCTGGATATTGTCCAGGTCTTGCTGCATTTCTACATGGACTGCTTCAGTATCTGAGGAGTCGCAAATGGTGCTAAATTTTGCAATCATCAGTGAACATCCCCATTTCTGACCTTATGATTGAAGGAAGGTCACTGATGAAGTAGTGAAGAAGGTTGGCCCAAGGATACTACCCTAAGGAACTCCAGCAGTAATGTCCTGGAGATGAGATGATTGACCTCCAACAATCACAACCATTTTCCTTTGTGCTAAGTACGATTCCAACCAGTGGAGAGTTTTCCTCTTGATTCCCATTGACTCCAGTTTTACTCTGGCTCCTTGATGCCATACTCAGTCAAATGCTACTTTGATGTCAAGGGCAGACACTCTCACCTCACCTTTTGAGTTCAGCTCTTTTGTCCTTGTTTGAACCAAGGCTGTAATGAGGTCAGGAGCTGAATGTCCCTGGCGGAACCCAACCGAGCGTCACTGAACAGGTTATTGCAAAGCAAGTGCCCCGTCGATGACACCTTCCATCACTATACTGATGATTGAGAGTAGACTGATGCGGCAGCAATTGGCTGGGTTGGATTTGTCCTGCTATTTGTGTACAGGACATACCTGGGCAATTTTCCACATTGCCGAGTAGATGTCAGTTTTGTAGCTGCACTGGAACAGCTTGGCTAGGGGCGCGACAAGTTCTGGAGCACAGGTCTTCAGTACTATTGCCGGAATATTGTCAGGGCCCGTAGCCTTTGCTGTATCCAGTGCCTTCAGTCGTTTCTTGATATCATGTTGAGTGAATCGAATTGGCTGAAGACTGGCATCTGTGATGCTGGGGACTTCAGAAGGAGGCCGAGATGGATCATCAACCCGGCACTTCTGGCTGCAGATTGTTTCAAATTCTTCATCCTTGTCTTTTGCACTGATGTGCTGGGCTCCCCCATCATTGAGGATGGGGATATTTGTGGAGCCACCTCCTCCTGTTGGTTGTTTAATTGTCCACCACCATTCATCATTGGAGGTGGCAGGGTGTAGATCTGATCCGTTGGTTATGGGATCACTTAGCCCTGTCTATTACATGCTGCTTCTGCTGTTTGGCAGGAAAGTAGTCCTGGGCTGTAGCTTCATCAGGCTGATGCCTCATTTCAAGGTGTGCCTGGTGCTGCTCCTGGCATGCCCTCCTGCACTCTTCATTGAATTAGGGTTGATCCCCCAGCTTGTTGGTAATGTGAGAGTGGGGGAATATGCCGGGCCATGAGGTTATAGAATGTGGTTGACTACAATTCTGCTGCTGCTAATGGTCCACAGCACCTCATGGATGCCCAGTTATACATTGCTAGATCTGTTCAAAATCTATCCCATTTAGCACAGTGGTAGTGGCACACAACACGATAGAGGGTATCCTCAATGTGAAGACAGGACTTCATCTCCACAAGGACTGTGCAGTGGTCACTCCTACCAATACTGTCATGGACTGATGCATCTGCGGCAGGCAGATTGGTGAGGATGAGGTCAAGTATGTTTTTCCCTCTTGTTAGTTCCCTCGTCACCTACTGCAGACCCAATCGAGCAGCTATGTCCGTTAGGACTCGGCCAGCATGGTCAGTAGTGGTGCTACCGAGCCACTCACAGTGATGGACATTGAAATCCCCCAGGCAGACTACATTCTGTGCCCTTGCCACCCTCAGTGCTCCCTCCAAGTGGTGTTCATCAGTCTCTCGCTGTCTCTTGCTTGTTTGCTCAGTACCTTTCTCTGTACCTTTCAAAACGTCAAAGGGTCACTGACCCGAAACGTTAACTCTGCTTCTCTTTCTACAGATGCTGCCAGACCTGCTGAGTGAATCCAGCATTTCTTGTTTTTGTTTCAGATTTCCAGCATCCGCAGTATTTTGCTTTTATAAATCATTAACTGTTATTTATTTCCGGCATAAAACACACCCCAGCTCCCGTTCCCAGGTCACTGCTGTCCCTATGAGGCGGTGGGTGACTCTGAAAAGAGACTTTGTTTTGTGTTTGAGAGAAACAGTCGAGTTTTTCGACTGCCGAATCCACAGGGAATGCAGCCCTCCAGTTTCAGAGCGGACACCACATGGTTACATCTTGCGCTTGACCTGCTCAGTGCAAGTGACCGCTTCACTGATGCTGCATTCTGCAGGAAAACCACAAAGATCCTCCCAGGCAGTGAAACTCATCTTCCCAGAATCTCCATACCAGATTGAAACAGAAAACATAGACAAAGTTCAAGAGAGTTACTTAGCATTAAAACCAATGAAATAAACCAATTCTGGAGAGATGTTGGTGCAGCTTTTTCAGAGAGATTGTGGGTGGCTCTTAAAAGAGCCGTTGTGTTTCGAGTGTTTTCACTACATGGTGGAGTTTTACTTGGAGTTGATGTACTTGGTCACTCAATTTGTCCCTTCTCACATTCCGAGCGCTTTGTTGGGTGGAAATGTTTCTTCAGGCAGTTTCAACAGCTTTGAGCCGACTTTGAGTCAGAAACCAGAAATGGGAGTACGGGACACAGACAAGGAATTGAGGCTGAACCTTTATAAATCTCACTGGTTATAGGCCTCAGCTCGTGCAATGTGTCTAATTCCATGTTCCACACTTTAGCAGGAATGTCAAGGCCTCAGAGAGGGCACAGAGGAGATTTACTAGAATGGTATCAGAGATGCACGAATTCAGCTAATGTGGAAAGAATAGGGGTCTGGGGTGTGTGAAGCTGGGGTCCTTCTTCTTCGAGCAGAGATGTTAATGAGGTAGTTAATAGTTGTGTTCAACATTGTGAAGAGTTTTTATAAGAATAAAGAAGTTTGACTACAATTAGACAGAGCCTTGGTGAGATCACACCTGGAGCACTGTGCACAGTTTTGGTTCCCCTGACCTAACGAAGGACATACTTGCCTTAAAGGAAGTTTAACAAAGTGTCACTCGATTGCTTCCTGGGATGAGGGAATTGTCCTTTGAGAAGAGATTGAGTCGACAAGGCCGATATTCCTCGTACTCGGCCCTGTGGGACTGGGTCAGCCCGGACCTGCTGGAAGTATCCGAGAGTATGCTCCTGGCCGGCAGCATGTCAGAATCCATGAGGAAAGGCATCATCACCCTCATTTACAAGCGGAAGGGGGAGAGGGCAGAAATCAGAAATTGGCGGCCCATCTCACTGCTTAATGTTGATTACAAGATTCTGTCCAAAGTCATAGCCAGTCGAGTCAAGTCTGCTCTGGAGTTGGTGATTCACCCCGATCAGACCTGTACTGTACCCGGCAGGAAGATCTCTGATAGTCTCGCACTACTCAGGGATACGATCGCCTCCGTACGGGACAGAAGGGTGGACACCTGCCTCATCAGCCCGGACCAGGAGAAGGCTTTTGACAGGATATCGCACACCGACATGATGGACGTGCTTTCCAAAATGGGGTTTGGGGAGGGAATCTGCAATTGGATCCAACTGCTCTACACAAACATCAGTAGCGCAGTCTCAATCAACGGGTGGGAATCGGAAAGTTTCCCGATCAAATCTGGAGTCAGACAGGGCTGTCCTCTATCCCCGGTCTTGTTTGTTTGCTTCATTGAACCCTTTGCTGAGTCTATTAGGAAGGATGCGAGCATAAGAGGGTTGACAATCCCAGGCAGCGGAGGCACTCAGGTGAAAACCTCCCTGGACATGGATGATGTTGCCGTCTTCTGCTCGGATCCGCTGTCCGTGCGCAGAATGATGAGCATCTGCGACCAGTTCGAACTGGCCTCGGGAGCCAAAGTTAACCACGGCAAGAGCGAGGCCATGTTCTTTGGGAACTGGGCTGACCAATCCTTTGTCCCCTTCACCGTCAGGTCAGATTACCTGAAGGTGCTGGGGATATGGTTCGGAAGGGCCGGGGCGTGCACCAAAACATGGGAGGAGCGAGTAGCCAAGGTACGACAAAAGTTGGGTATGTGGGGGCAGCGATCTCTCTCCATTGTGGGTAAGAACCTGGTCATCAGGTGCGAGGCGCTCACGTTGTTGCTCTACCTGGCGCAGGTCTGGCCCATACCCCACTCCTGCGCTGCGGCAGTCACCCGAGCCATTTTCTGCTTCATCTGGGGATCTAAAATGGACCGGGTCCGGAGGGACACGATGTTCAAATCTCTGGACAAGGGCGGGAAAAATGTACCCAACGTGGCCCTCATCCTGATGACCACCTTTGTGTGCGGCTGCATCAAGCTGTGTGTAGATCCCCAGGACGCAAACTCCAAGTGTCATTACGTGCTGAGGTTCTATCTGTCCCTGGTGTTGTGAAGGATGGGCTTGGCCACATTGCCGCGGAACGCTCCATGCAGTTGGACCGTGCCGTACCACCTATCCTTCGTGGAGCAGTTTCTGCGGGAAAACACCTTTGACCACCGGTCCATCAGGCAGTGGTCTGCACGGAATGTCCCCAAGGCCCTACGGGAAAAGGAGACGGTGGATCCTGTCGCATGGTTCCCTGAGCAGACTGTCAAAGTCATTTGGCGGAATGCCTCATCACCAGAACTTTCAAACAAGCACCAAGACGTAGCTTGGCTGGTGGTGAGAAGGGCCCTCCGCCCTCCCCATCAGATCCTTCATGCACACCCGACGTCTCGCCCCCTCCGCACAGTGCCGCCGCGGTGGCTGTGTTGGGGAAGAGACGGTCGCCCACCTCCTCCTGGAATGTGTTTTCGCAAAGCAGGTGTGGAAAGAGATGCAGTGGTTTTTGTCGAGGTTCATCCCATGCAGCTCTGTAACACAGGAGTCTGTGCTCGACGGGCTGTTCCCAGGGACGCAGACCGAGACAAACATCAACTGCTGCTGAAGGACTATCAATTCGGTGAAAGACGCCCTTTGGTCTGCAAAGAGTTGTCCACCACCGAATGTTGCGGACTGGCACATTCCAAGGTCCAGGACTACGTGCTGAGGGACGCACTAAAGCTTGGGGCAGCCGCAGCAAAGGCTCAATGGGGAAAGACCACAGTGTAAGGACCCCCACCAAGCTGAACTGAGGGGCTGGATCCATGGGAAACCCCTCGAACTGTTTCGTTAATATTTTAATTTGCTGTAAATGTAAAACTGTAATTGGCATGACAATTGTGAAACGGAAGGGTTGTGAAGAAACACATGACAGTATAGAAGGAAACTGATCTCCCTTGCAATGTTTGTATTTTTTGGTGCTGTTTGGAAACTGTTTGCAATGTAATTTTTACAGATTTTTATGAATAAAGTATATTTTGGAAATAAAAAAAAATATTCCTCAGAATTTCGAAGAGTGAGAGGTAATCTTACTGGCACCTAAAAATCTTAAGGGATTTAACAGGGTAAATGCTGGGAGGATGTTTCCTCTGGCTGGAGAATCTTGAACTAGGGATCACAGTCTCAGTATAAATGGCTCAATCATTTAGGACTGAGAAGAGGAGAATTTTTTTACACTCAAAGCATTGTGAATCTTTGGAATTCTCTACGCACGGTGGTTAGCACCGCTGCCTCACAGCTCCAGTGACCTCGGTTCCGTTCAGGGTATTGCCTGTGCAGAGTTTGCAAGTTCTCTCTGTGACCGCGTGGGTTTCCGCCGGGTGCTCCAGTTTCCTCCCACAGCCAAAGACTTGCAGGTTGATAGGTAAATTGGCCATTGTAAATTGCCCCTAGTGTAGATAGGTGGTAGGAGAATGGTGGGAATGTGGTAGGGAATATGGGATGAATGTAGTATTAGTATAAATGGGTGATTGTTGGTCGGCACAGACTCGGTGGGCTGAAGGGCCTGTTTCAGTGCTGTATCTCTCTGTGACTCTAGAGCTGTGGATGCTCAATCATTGGGTATATCCAAGAGAGAGATCGATAGGTTTTTGGATACTAAGGGAATCAAGGGATCTGTGCTAGTGTGGGAAGATGGAGTTGATGTAGGAGATCAGCTGTGATCTTATTGAATGGCAGAGCTATTTCGATGGGCCGAATGGCTTACTCCTATTTTTTATGTAAAGTTCCATTCCTCTCAGGGAATATTTTATTTTCAAAAAGAGAAATACTGCACACTGGAAATCTGAATAATAACAGAAGATTCTGGAAACACTCAGCAGTTCCAGTAGTATCTGTGGAGAGAGGAAGGTAGGAGCAATGTTTCAGGTCTATAGAAGGGTCACAGAACTGGACCATTAACCCGAGCTTCTCTTCTATACAGTTGTTTCTGGACTGGCTGAGTGTTTTCAGTATTTTAGGCTTTTTCTTTCTGTATTTCATCCTTTTCCCATTTGACTATTTGCTGTGAAACTTTCAGCGTTGTGCTCAATTCTTTGTGTCGTTGTGTTTTCTTTATTTGAAGCAAAGTAAATAGTATCCTGAAATGAATTTGCCAAATGGTTGGGCAAATTGTTACAACCAGTTTTTGAGCAAGTTCTCCACAAACACAGTGAAGGATTCCTTCACATTTGTGAAGACCATACAGGACTTGCATATCGATAGCAATGCCGTGTCCATGTGTTCATTTGTCATTGCTAGCCGATTCACCAATGTACCACTTAAGGAAGCCATAGATATTTGCACTGCAGTGCTATATCATGGCAATCTCGACCCGTCACCATTGTGTGAATCCGTATTCATTGAACTTATGAACTCGGCAACTTGCACAGTTGAGTTCAGTTTTATTGACACCATGTATCGCTGGTGTTGCCATGGGATCCCCTCGAGGCCCAGCTCTCACAAACATCTTTGTTGGATTCCATGACTAACCTGTTTTTAAGGGAATGACACCTAACCTCCGACCTCTTGCATATTTCCAATATGGAGATGATACGTTTGCTATATTTGAACCCACAGCTGCATGAAATAATTTCCTTGCACGTCTTCATGGGCTCCAGCCTACACTCAAATTCACCTTTGGAATGGAGCAGTCAAATGAGTTCCCTTTCCTTGATGTACTACTTGAGAAATCTGCTAAGGGGTTTTCCACCACGGTCTATCGCAAACCTACCTTCCCAGGTCAATGCACGCGTTGGGATTCTTACAGTTCCATGAGCTATAAGATTGGCCTTTTCGGCAACCAATCTCTGACCGACATTGGCTCCTGGTCCAGCAACAACTCAACCTCAAAATCCTCAGACCTGCTGAGTGGTTCCAGCATTTCTTGTTTTTATTTCAAAATACTCATCCTTGTTTCTAAATCCTGATGTGTTCTCACCTGTCCCAACCTCCTTCCTCCCTCCGTAACCACCTTCCTCCCTCCCTCTGTAACCACCTCCCTCCCTCCGTAACCACCTCCCTCCCTCCCTCCGTAACCACGGAGTCTTATCGAAAACCTCATAAATAGGGCTGAGCCATTTGCTCACCATGCAAGCTTGATGCTGAAATAGGGCGAATCAAAGAAATCCTGCATTACAATGGCTGCACTGATCAGATCATTTCTATCTGTATATCACACAAACTTATAAATGGGCTGAAGGACGTCATTTTGAGCCCTGAAAAGTGCCCAGTCTCCCTCAAATTACCCTGGAAGGGTAATATATCCCCAGTATTTGAGTAACAGGTGAAGCTCGCTGTTTCCTGCTGTTACTATGCAGGAGCAACAAGTGTGGTGTTCGCCACTAACAGGATGCTGCTGTGAAGCAAAAGAGACGTCCTGCCTATCACACAAATAAGTAACGTGATATATGAATTTCAATACCAGTGTGATGCTAGGTTTCTAGACCGTACATCCCAAAACTGGCGGATTGTATCAAATAACATGTCCCTTCCGCTGTTCGCAATGGGCCCTACCCAACCAACCCGTGCTTGCAAAACTCAAAACACAGTATCCAACATGAGATGTGATTCCACAATAGGACAACATTTGCTAAATAATTCTCAGTGTGCTAAGAATTACACTGACAACCAATTTAAGACTGTCAGTAGGGCTCGCAGTGTGGTGCATTGGTGTGTACTGTAAGCTACATATATTAATACACAGGGCCCTGTTCTTTGCAGACAGAAAGAACATGCACACATATTGTGCCAGTTTCAGCTAAACAAAATAAGTGACAGCCATTCACTGGCTCATTCCACAGGGCAATGCCTTGACCAATCAGAGTCAAACTGCCTTGTTTAAATTTCAAACAAAGCTGGGCAGTTATCTGTCAGTTACCATAAACTGGTGCATTCTAAATGGCAATGCCTCGACCAATCAGAGTTCACTTGCCAACCAATCAGCACTCTCTTCTCATACAGAAGAAAGTTGTTGTTTTCCTTTAAATTGGCATTCTTGTGGATTGCCCTGCTGAGTGCAAGACGAAAACAACTGGCTGCCGAAGTTTGGACAACATGTCACTATTTTCACGAAATGATTACTTTTATTTTCAATATAAAAATATAAAGCAATATGAGTGTAACATTTACAGACAAATTCTATTACTTCACATTGCCTGATTCTTTCACACTGACAGACTATGTGAACTACTGTCCCGATTTTGCAGTTCTCACTTCCAGTTAGCAAATGTCAGCAATCTGTGATACAGTGCAGTTTACAGACCAGACCATCAATCACAACATGCAATAATTGTTCAGCTTATGTTGGACTGGTGGGATTTAGAAATACTAGGAATTGAGATGAGCTGTTATTGTATTTAATTATTTGTTTCATGGGATGTGGACGTCGCCAGCCAGGCCAGCATTTATAGTCCATCCCTAATTGCCCATGAGAAGGTGGTGGTGAGCTTCCTTCTTGAACCACTGCAGTCCATGTGTGGTAGGTACACCCACAGTGCTATTAGGAAGGGAGTTCCAGGATTTTAACCCAGCGACAGTGAAGGAATGGCGATATCGTTCCAAGTCAGGATGATGTGTAGCTTGGAGGAGAACTTTCAGGTGGTGGTGTTCCCATGCATCTGCTGTCCTTCTCCTTCTAGGCAGTAGAGGATGTAGGTTTGGAAGGTGCTGCCTGAGTAGCCTTGGTGCATTGTTGCAGTGCATCTTGTAGATGGTACACACTGCTGCCACTGTTCGTCAGTGGTGAAGGGAGTGAATGTTGTGGACGTGGTGCCAATCAAGCGTGTTGCTTTGTCCTGGATGGTGTCGAGCTTCTTGAATGTTGTTGGAGCTGCACCCATCCACGCAAGTGGATAGTATTCCATCGCACTCCAGACTTGTGCCGTGTAAATGGTGGACAGGCTTGGGGAGTCAGGAGGTGAGTTACTCACCGCATGCTTCCTATCCTCTGACCAGCTCATGTCGTCACACTATTTATAAGGCTACTCCAGTTCAGTTTCTGGTCAATGGGAACCCCCAGGAAGTTGATAGTGGGGGATTCAGCGATCGTAATGCCGTTGAATGTCAATGGGAGATCGTTAGATTCTCTCTTGTTCGAGATGGTCATTGCCTGGCATTTGTGTGGCGCGAATGTTACTTGCCACTTATCAGTCCAAGCCTGGATATTGTCCAGGTCTTGCTGCATTTCTACATGGACCTCTTCAGTATCTGAGGAGTCGCGAATGGTGCTAAATTTTGCAATCATCAGTGAACATCCCCACTTCTGACCTTATGATTGAAGGAAGGTCACTGATGAAGTAGTGAAGAAGGTTGGGCCGAGGATACTACCCTGAGGAACTCCAGCAGTAATGTCCTGGAGCTGAGATGATTGACCTCCAACAATCACAACCATTTTCCTTTGTGCTAGGTACGATTCCAACCAGTGGAGAGTTTTCCTCTTGATTCCCATTGACTCCAGTTTTGCTCTGGCTCCTTGATGCCATACTCAGTCAAATGCTATCTTGATGTCAAGGGCAGACACTCTCACCGCACCTCTTGAGTTCAGCTCTTTTGTCCTTGTTTGAACCAAGGCTGTAATGACGTCAGGAGCTGAATGGCCCTGACGGAACCCAACTGAGCGTCACTGAACAGGTTATTGCAAAGCAAGTGCCCCGTCGATGACATCTTCCATCACTATACTGATGATTGAGAGTAGACTGATGAGGCAGTAATTGGCTGGGTTGGATTTGTCCTGCTATTTGTGTACAGGACATACCTGGACAATTTTCCACATTGCCGGGTAGATGCCAGTATTGTAGCTGTACTGGAACAGCTTGGCTAGGGGCACGGCAAGTTCTGGAGCACAGGTCTTCAGTACTATTGCCGGAATATTGTCAGGGCCTGTAGCCTTTGCTGTATCCAGTGCCTTCAGTCGTTTCTTGATATCACGTTGAGTGAATCGAATTGGCTGAAGACTGGCATCTGTGATGCTGGGGACTTCAGAAGGAGGCCGAGATGGATCATCAACCCAGCACTTCTGGCTGCAGATTGTTTCAAATTCTTCATCCTTATCTTTTGCACTGATGTGCTGGGCTCCCCCATCATTGAGGTTGGGGATATTTGTGGAGCCACCTCCTCCTGTTGGTTGTTTAATTGTCCACCACCATTCATCATTGGATGTGGCAGGGTGTAGATCTGATCCGTTGGTTGTGGGATCACTTAGCCCTGTCTATTACATGCTGCTTCTGCTGTTTGGCATGAAAGTAGTCCTGGGCTGTAGCTTCATCAGGCTGACGCCTCATTTCAAGGTATGCCTGGTGCTGCTCCTGGCATGCCCTCCTGCACTCTTCATTGAATTAGGGTTGATCCCCCAGCTTGTTGGTAATGTTAGAGTGGGGGAATATGCCGGGCCATGAGGTTATAGAATGTGGTTGACTGCAATTCTGCTGCTGCTAATGGTCCACAGCACCTCATGGATGCCCAGTTATACATTGCTAGATCTGTTCAAAATCTATCCCATTTAGCACAGTGGTAGTGGCACACAACACGATAGAGGGTATCCTCAATGTGAAGACAGGACTTCATCTCCACAAGGACTGTGCAGTGGTCACTCCTACCAATACTGTCATGGACAGATGCATCTGCGGCAGGCAGATTGGTGAGGATGAGGTCAAGTATGTTTTTCCCTCTTGTTAGTTCCCTCACCACCTACTGCAGACCCAATCGAGCAGCTATCTCCGTTAGGACTCGGCCAGCATGGTCAGTAGTGGTGCTACCGAGCCACTCATGGTGATAGACATTGAAATCCCCCAGGCAGACTACATTCTGTGCCCTTGCCAACCTCAGTGCTCCCCGCAAGTGGTGTTCATCAGTCTCTCGCTGTCTCTTGCTGGTTTGCTCAGTACCTTTCTCTGTCTGTTCATTTCTGACTCCTAATAATCTCTTCCTGGTTTTCTGTGTGTCTTTCTCTGCCTGCCTCATTGTCGGTGCTGTTACTCAGTGTCCTTGTGTCATTGTGCAGTGAGGGTGAGTCCGTCAGCACGTGTGTTGCTGAGTCCAGGATTCTTGAGCATTCAGACGACAATCCTATTTTTATAAAAACATTGGGGAAATGAACATATTTCACTAACGGGCAGCTAAAATTTAAACCAACAGTTAGCAGAGTGGCGCAGCGGAAGCGTGCTGGGCCCATAACCCAGATGTCGATGGATCGAAACCATTCTCTGCTATTTATGTTCGCTAATAATACAAACAGTTCACTTTCAAAACATCAAGTGTTTCCCCATAATTACAAGATGCGCTCGATTGCGTTCAGCTGGTTTGCTCAGTACCTTTCTCTGTCTGTTCCTTTCTGGGTCCTGATAATATCTTCCTGGTTTTCTGTGTGTCTTTCTCTGCCTGACTCATTGTTGGTGCTGTTACTCCGTGTCCTTGTGTGATTGCGCAGTGAGGGTGAGTCCGTCAGCGCGTGTGTTGCTGAGTCCGGGATTCTTGAGAAATCCGACTGCAATCCTATTTTTATAAAAACATTGGGGAAATAACACAAACAGTTCACTTTCAAAACATCAAGTATTTACCCATAATAACAAGATGCTTCCAAATGCACTCGATTGCAATCAGCTTCTTCCTTCTGGTGAACACATCAATCAGCAACAAATCACTTTTGCTCACACGAACACAAGCTGCAAACACGGACCAGCCGAGTCTCTCCCACTTTGTCAACCCCCTTCCTGCAGAGCCTCCTCTCCACCACCAGATGGTGATGTTGGCCACAATAAAACCAGGACAAATGGTCACAGTGAGGAGACGGTCAGCAACAGAAAATAAAACAATAACAGGGAAAAGCTTTACACAACAACAGGGTACATCTTTACACAACAGAAAACATATTTACACACCACGAAATACCTTCAGACAACAGGGAGAATACAATCATACAAATGCCTTGTTTCTCCATCTCAGTCTCGTTGTCTCTCTGTCCCTCACTTTTGCTTCCTCACAGTCTATAGGTTTTCTGTGTGTTTTCTCTCTGTCCCGTTGTCGATGGTGTTACTCAGCGTCCTTGTAACATTGTGTAGCCAGGCTGAGCCTCCCAACACCTGTGTTGCTGTAATAAAAACAGAAAATGCTGGAAATGCTCAGTAGGTCTGGCAGCATCTGTGCAGAGAGAAACAGTGAACAGTTCATGTCTGTTTCGTTAGCTCACATTAACTTTGTTCTCTCTCCACAGATGCTGCCAGACCTGCTGACTATTTCAAGCATTTTCTGTTTATGTTTCAGATTTCCAGCATCTGCAGTATTTTGCTTTTGTATGTGTGTTGCTATGTCTGGGACTGTTTGAGTGCAATGCTTTTGCTTTATAAACAGCGTTGAAACAAACATTTATCTCGCTAACACACAGCACTAATACACAGCTGGATATGAACAGCAGCCTGCAGCAGAGGGCGCAGTGGAAGTTTATTAACACAAATAATTCACCAACACTACATTTACTGCTATCCCCAATCACACCACGCTTCAACTTAACACATTTTACTCTTTATTTACATCAACTTCTTCCTTCCAGTAAACACTTCAATTTGGAACACAGCTTCCAAATCACCTTTATTCACAAACCCGAACACACACCAGCCCAGACTTTCCCCTTTCTGTCAACCCATTCCTGCATCACTGCCTCTCCACCAACAGTTGTCGCTAGAATCATACAATCATAGAATGGCGAAAGCACAGAAGGAGGCCATTCGGCCTGACGAACCCATGTTGGCTCTCTGCTAAAGCAACTCACCTCGTCTCACTCCCCAGTCATTTCAATTTCGGTGGTGGGAAAACTTCTCGAAAGAATAATTCGGGACAAAATTAACAGTCCCATGGACAAATGTGGTTAATTCTGGAAAGACAGCATGGATTTCGTCAGGGAAAATCATGTTTAACTGCCCTGCTGGAGTTTTCTGCTGAGGTAACAGAGAGGGATGATGAGGGCAATGCTGTTGATGTGGTGTACATGGACTTTCAAAAGGTCTGGCAGCATCTGAATGGTCACTGACCTGAAACATTAACTCTGTTTCTCTCTCCACAGATGCTGCCGGACCTGCTGAGTATTTCCAGCACTTTTTGTTTATATTTCAGATTTCTAGCATCTGCAGTATTTTGCTTTTATTGACTTTCAAAAGGAGTTTGATACAATGCAACACAACAGACTTGTGAGAAAAGTTATAACTCATGGAATAAAAGGGGCAGTAGTAACATGGATATGGAATTGGCTGATTGACAGGAAACAAAGAGTAGTGATCAATGGATGTTCTTCGGGCTAGAGGAATGTTTGTAGTGGAGTTCCCCAGGAGTCAGTGTTGGGACCCTTGCCTTTCCTGATATATATTAATGACCTAGACCTTGGTGTACAGGGCAGAATTTCAAAGCTTATGGAAGGCACGAAAATTGGAAGCATTGTGAACTGCAAGGATGACAGTGTAGAACTTCAAAAGGGCATAGACAAGTTGGTGGAATGGGAGGACAGATGACAGGTGAAGTTCAATGCAGAGAAATGTGAATTGATTCATTTTGGTAGGAAGAACATGGAGTGACAATATAGAATAAAGGGTACAATTCTAAAGGGGGTGCAGGAGCAGTGGGACTGGGGTTATATGTCATTGGTTGAGAGAGTGGTTAATAAAGCATACAGTATCCTCGGCTTTAGTGATAGAGGCATAGAGTACAAGAATAAGTAGGTCATGTTGAACTTGTATAAGACACTAGCCTTAGCTGAAGTACTGCGTCCAGTTCTGGGTGCCACACTTTAGGAAAAGATGTGAAGGCATTGCAGAGATTATGGAAAAGATTCATGGGAATGGTTCCAGGGATGAGGAACTTCAGTTATGAAGATAGATTGGAGAAGTTAGGACTGTTTTCCTTGGAGAAAAGAAGGCGAAGAGGAGATTTCATAGTGGTATTCAAAATGATGAGGGGTGTGGACAGAGTGGATAGGGAGAAACTGTTCCCACTTGTGAAAGGATCGAGAATGAGAGGGCACAGATTTAAAGTCATTGGTAAAAGAAGCAAATGCGACATGAGGAAAAACTTTTTCACACAGCGAGTGGTTAAAGTATGAACTGCCTGAAAATGTGATGGAGGCAGGTTCAATTGAAGCATTCAAAGGGGAATTAGACTGTTATCTGAAAAGGAAGAATGTGCAGGATTATGGGGAGAAGACGGGGAAGTGACATGAGGTGAATTGTTCATTTGGAGAGTCAGTGCAGACACGATGGGCCAAATGGCCTCTTTCTGGGCAGTAACAATTCTGTGATTCTGTGATTCCAATATTCATGTCATTTCTATATATGGTGGTCCTGACACTGACCCTTGTGGACATCACTGTTCACCATCTTCCATTCTGAAAAACAATCAAATACCACAACTCGCTTTTCTTGATATTTCATCCATTTTTTAACCCAAGCAGATACTGACCCTCCTATTCCTGGAACCTCAGTTTTGTGACCCAGCCTTTTCTGTGGTAGTCTGTCAAAGGCTTTCTTAAAATCCATATAGACAACATCCATTGCTTTCCCTTCATCAACCTTTTCTGTTACTTCATCAAAAAATCAGTTATATTAGTGAAGAAGTGGAAAGGTGCTGAACCTCTCAGTTTTCGGTCTACCCAAACCAAGTTCAAGGCCTGAATAATGAACCGATTGCCTCATTAGTTCTGTGAATAATACAATAATTTAATAGACAAAGTTTTGAAACATTCCTGCCCATAAATCTTGATAACAGAGAGTGTGTGGATCTCCTGACTCAGAATGTTTAATGGATACAGTCCTCAGATCCGACAAGGAACCCCTGAACATCCACAGTAAAGACAGTGTGGATGAGGAAATGGAAGAGCCGGGAGCTGAAACTCAGGGACGGCCGAGCTCTCCTGTCATTGAGCTTGTGTGTCTGCTCTGCTCGCCGCACTTCCGGCTCTACTTTGTTTCCAATGAAAAGATGAAAAGGGCCGTTCGGTTTTCCTCTCACTGACAGCGTGTTTCACTCGGGTTAATATAACCCGGGACTTTTGCTGCTGAAATGAATTCTGCAAGGCCCCAGCAAACACATCGGCTCCCTCCTTTCTCCCCTCTTTCTATCGGATTGTTTTACCAGGAGGGGCTCAATAATAACAAACCCCCTGCAGGGAATGACCACAAATTGAGTATCTAAATGGGGCAAGTGGGCAGCTTTCTGGGTTCTAGGTTCCCCCTACCCCGCCCCTCCCTCCCTCCAGTCCAAGCCCCTCTTCACTTTCTTTGGGACTTTGATGAGGGTGAAATGGGGAAAGTTCCCATTGATGTTTGAATGCTGAATTGCTGCAGGGATCTGCGCACGCGCGATGCAGCCCCGCCCCCAGTGAGACGTCACAATGTGGAGTGGAGCGCATGCGCAGCCTTTCCCCAACCCAGTCTGTGAGGCCATTCACTCAATCAGGGGAAGATGCTTGAAATCAGCTGCTAATGGAGACTTCCCGGGCCCGGGGGAAGGGAACAAAGAGCATCTGCTTCCAGCAGCCACTGCTTTGGGAGCGTGTCCGCAGATGTGCTCAGAGATTAGCATTGAGTGGTGGGAAGTTGAGGGGGAGTCGGGGAGTGTTTGTAACAGACACTGTGGAGCAGGAGCTGCTCCCAGAACATGGAGTGAGCCGGGAACACGGGGAAGGGAGAGTCCATTCTCGGACAGTGTCTGTACAGGCTCAGGGAGACACAATGGGAAGAAATCACTATTGAAAATCACTGACAATTTCACCACCCAAAGGAGAGGGAATGTTCCTGCTTTAGTTCCAGTCTCTCACTGTTTGTTGGATTGTGAACAGTGGGGGAAAAATAGCCGCAAAATAACGATGTGGACAGTTAGACAAAGAGCATTCATTGCAGACACCAGGTGAGAAGTGTGAAAGGCACATTTTAAATAGTGGCTGCTTGTTTTCCGTTGAAATAGAAATGTGACTGTGTAAAGGTCACTGCTCTATCGGACAGTCCCAGTCATTGAGCAGTGCAGGGCTTGTGTTGTTTCTGAATGTCACAAACTTGTTGTAAAACCACTGCAAACACCTGGTAAACAGAAGCTGAATACTGCAGTACTGCAGTGGAGGCAGACACTGACACCGTTTGTGTTCTTGGTTTTCATTTTGTGATTGTTCATAATGATTATTATTGGGACGATTACATTGATCGCTTTTGTATCTTCTACCTCACCAGTTCTTTCATTCCTGCAGGAAAATACATGACGGAACCTGAATAGATGTGGTGATTCTTGGACACAAGGAAAAGTGCAGTGATCTCGTTCCAACACACAGTCGGTACAGGATCACTCCCAAAGCACAGAGATACTGCCAGCTCATCAGTTCCACTGGAACAAACAAAAGAAGTAATCAGACAGACACTGATCCCAAAGTCGAGAGACACATTTTCAATCCAACAGTCAAACAACAGCAGGAGAGACAGAAGTTGTTTCTATTTCACTCCAATTCAGTACAGCTGACAGGTTGATACATCAATCACAGTCCAAAAACAAACTCACTATCAGATCTAAATAAACTCTGTCACCATGGTCACATTTTAAATATAAAATCTGAAATAGAACAGACAAAATTTACAGAATTGAAAGGTACAGAATGAATGCAAGGAGGCTTCAAGGGGATTTGGACAGGTTAAATGAATGG
Organism: Heterodontus francisci; assembly: GCF_036365525.1. Classification (NCBI taxonomy): domain Eukaryota; kingdom Metazoa; phylum Chordata; class Chondrichthyes; order Heterodontiformes; family Heterodontidae; genus Heterodontus; species Heterodontus francisci. The sequence goes on along the minus strand of NW_027141441.1, from coordinate 5,936,406 downwards.
ACAAGAACATGGCAGATGGAATATAATGTGAATAAGTGTGAAGTTCTCCACTTTGGTCGAATAAACAGAAAGACAGAGTATTTCTTAAATGGTGAGAGGCTGGGAAGTGTCGATGTCCAAAGGCACCTGGGTGTCCTTGTTCATGAGACACAAAAAGCTAGTCTGCAGGTGCAGCAAGCAATTAGGAAGGCAAATGGTATGTTGGCTTCATTGAAAGCGTATTTGAGTACATGAGTAAAGATGTATGAAGTCTAGATGAGACCGCACCTGGAGTATTCTGTACAATTTTGGTTTCCTTATCGAAGGAAGGATAGACTTGTCACAGAGGGAGTGCAACAGAGATTCACCGGTCTCATCCCCTGGGATGGTGGGATTGTCTTATGATGAGAGACTGCAGAAACTGGGCCTAAATTCTCTAGAGTTTTGAAGAATGAGAGGTGATCTCATTGAAACAGACAAAGTTCTTACAGGGTGTAACAGGGTAGATATGGATAGGATGTTTCCTCTGTCTAGTGAGTGTAGAACAAGGAGACTCAGTCTCAGAATAAGGGCAGACTGAGATGAGCAGGAATTTCTTTACTCAGAGGGTGAGAAATCTGTGGAATTCTTTATCCCAGAGGGCTGTGGAGGCTCAATCATTGAACATATTCAAGACAGAAATCGATAGCTTTCTAAATACTAACAAGATCAAGGGATATGGAGATGGCAGGGAAAAATGGCGGCGAGGTAGATGATCAGTCACGATCTGTTTGAATGTTGGAGCAGGCTCGATGGGCTGAATGGCCTAATGCCCCTATTTCCTATGATCCTATGAATCCCAATAATGCACATCAGAACGTTAGACCAAGTTATGCATTACATACCAGTTCAAAAATCCCACAGAGATTAAGACTGAAAGATACAGTATCAAGCCATTACTACAAAATGAAGGACTTGGAGCTTGCAGACCAGCCCATGTATAAGATTGAAAGTTATATTTTCATTCACAATCATTTTCACAGAGCTTAATATTGAATACCAATCCACAACTTGCACAGGATTACCAAATAAAACCTACAACTGTAAAATACAGTTAATCCATATTTTAAATTAAACACAAGACAAACAAATATTGATACATTAAGAGAGCGGGAAACAGTGAGAGCAGAGTGGAGCATAAAGAGCCCAGGAGAGAGAGGGAGCAAGAGTTCACTCGGAGAGCAGGGAACAGCGAGAGCAGGCGTCAAAAAAGGCAAAGGAATACACAATTAATGGGAGAACACTGAACGGTGTAGAGGAAGTGAGGGACGTTGGAGTGAATGTCCACAGATCCCTGAAGTAGCAGTGCAGGTCAATAAGCTGGTTCAGCAGGTAAATGGAATCCTTTCCTTTATTAACTGAGGTATAGAGTATTAGGGTGACCTGGTATCCATGGCAATAAGTCACTGACAGCTAACATTCAGGTGCAGCAAGCAATTAGGAAGGCTAATAGTATGTTAGCCTTTATCACAAGAGGATTTGAGTACAGGAGTAGTGAATTCTTGCTTCAATTGTATAGAACCTTGGTGAGACTGCACTTGGAGTACTGTGTGCAGTTTTGGTCCCCTTGCCTTCGGAACGATATTATTGCCATAGATAGAGTGCAAAGAAGGGTCATCAGACTTGTTCCTGGGATGGTGGGACTGTCCTATGAAGAGAGATTGGGGAAACTGGGGCTGTATTCTCTGGAGTTTTGAAGAATGAGAGGTGATCTCATTGAAACCTACAAAATATTTAAAGGACAGTCAGGGTAGATGCAGCTAAGATGTTTCCCCTGGGTGGGGAGTCGAGAACCAGGGGACGCAATTTCAAAATAAGGGGCATGCCACTTCGGACAGTTTTGAGGAGAAATGTTGTTACTCAGAGGGTTGTGAATCTTTGGAATTCTGTACCCCAGAGGGCTGTGGAAGCTCAGTCATTGAGTATGTTTAAAGCAGAGATTGACAGATTTCTAAATACAAGTGACATAAGGGAATATGAGGAAAGTGTGGGGAAAAGGGCATTGAAGTGGATGATCAGCCATGATCATATTGAATGGTGGGGCAGGCTCGATGTGCTGAATGGCCGACTCCTGCTCCTGTGTTCCTATGTTCCTAACTCCACATTATCGATGAGACACAGCCTCAGGCCGACTTGTCGGGTGTTGCAAACAGATAACACTGCTTCTGATCTTCACCAGAACAGAGAGTGAGATGTAAAATTGATCATCAAACAGACTGTGAGAGAATACAACAGAATAAAACACATGGAGAGACACTGTGGAATAACAAATAGATTAGATTGGAATGTTGAATTATGATTGGAATGGATAAAACAGCAGATTAAATTGGGACAGAAAAGAGAAACTGATGGGAAGAAGGAAGAAAAGAAAGGATAGATCTGTTCACTTTTTTCAGTTTTTTCACTGGTCCATAAAAGCTGGATTAAAAAAGATGCAAAAAACAGAGAATTTCACCAAAAAGGGAGATTAAATGCTGCCGAAACCTTGGATCGAAGGATGCCCCAACAGATCACCTGTTTAACTGTCTCCTCACTGGGGGATTTCAATCAATGAGCAATATTATTCTCTCCTTTTCTTTTGTTAAATGAAACCACTACTGTCACTTGGAGTTAATATCCCTGTGTTCCAACACCTGAATAATGAAATTGTGAGTTTCGTGATATTTTCTGGACACATTTCCTGCTGAAAGAACGAAGAGCTCTTTTCTAATTTACACAATACTATATACACACTCATCAAGCCTCCGAAACTAGCATCCTTGGTGCTGCTCTCTCCTCCCAAACCTCATCTCATGTGACTGTTACATCATCACTCTGATTGTGGGAGGGGTTAATCCCACTGTTTTCATCATTAACCCTTAACATCCTCATACTGCACTGTCTGTCCAAAAAAATCGGTGGAGGGAACTTGAATTATCAAAACAGCAACAGCTGCCAGTTGAAAATCAACTCAACCCATCAGAAAGAGACTGTCAGAGAACTTCCTGCATCCAGTCCTGACCCTGTCACATGAAGCAGCTGCTCACCCAGACCCCACTCTCATCAACACTGAACATTTTTACTGAGACCCTTCAAATACTGTTTATAAAAGGCCGCAAAGATCAAAGTTCACACAGTTGTATTAAATACAACAAAGTTTAATATTTTCTCACCGTTTCTCGGTAACCACATGAGACTTAGGTTTTCTTATTTGGTTCCTTTGATTTTTCTTGTTCCTGACTGACAAATATTCCAAACCTCAGATAAACCCTCCCACTTGCCTCATGTCCCAGTCTCGGTTAAAAGCAACACATAATGACACAAACACTCTTCTTCAGTGAGATTAATATCAAGCTGTTTTCCAGGTTGAATGGAACTGTGAACAAATTGATGTCAAAGAAGTTCACTTTGATGTATTGGCACTGAAATTCTGTGCAAGGAGAAACAGCCATTCCAAACTCATATCCTTCACAAAGGCTGTTATTTTATGTGATTGAAATTCATCAAGTATTTTGAATTAAAGTTCACAAGACACAAATGTCAGTGTTGATCATGAAACTTTTCAAGCATGTTGCAACTGTGAAATAAGGCTCTGCTGGGAGTTGAACTCAGGATCTCCTGTTGACTCGACAGGTGCTTTAACCAACTAAGCTACAGAGCCAGATCACGAATGTGTGTGCAATTGAAATCAGAGGAAGGCCTTGTAGATAGTGGGCAGGCTTTGGCGAGTCAAGAGCTGAGTTCGTCACGGCAGTGTTCCCAGCCTCTGACTCGCTCTTGCAGTTGTTGCTGTAGTTGTAATTGTAATAGGCAACCGTCTGTCTCGGAAGACGATGGGCTACACCCGGGGTGTACGTCACTTCTGTGTGAAACATCGTTTGTTGTGGCTGTAGAGGATGACTCGTGAGTGACGATCCCTTCCGCAGCTGGTACAGATGAATATCATTGGCCCGAGGTCGACTGATAATTTTTCCTTCCTCTGAGCTCTCTTTCCCACCATCTGGTCATTTCTTTTGTCCTCTGCTTTTCCCATGGTCTTCCTGAATGCCTTTCTCCAGGAATTCCAGTCAGCAGGAAGGACTTCCCATGCATTGACTCCAATCCCAGTCAGCTTGAGATCTCGCTTTGCAGATGTCCTTGTATCACAGATGTGGGTGACCTGTTGGTCTCGTGCTGATAGCAAGCTCACCAAAGAGCGTGTCTTTGGCAAAGCGACCGTCATCCATTCAGCACACATGACTCAGTCAACAGAGTCACCGCTGACTCAAGAGGGCAAACATGCTGCGGGTCCCTGCACGCTGGTGTACTTCTGCATTCGGCACTCTGTCCTGCCAGGAGATGCCCAATTTCCATCTGAGACAGTGGAGGTGGAAGCTGTTCAGCTGCTTTTCTTGGCTTGCATAAGTTGTTGATGCTTCTCTACTATAAAGGAGGGTGCTGAGAACACAAGCCTGTTACACGCGGAGTTTTGTATTTTCGATCAGTTTGCTGTCGGTTCACACTCGTCTTCTCAACTTTGACATGACAGCTGCAGCATTGACAATCCTGGTGCTGATTTCAGTATCAAGGGACAGATTGCTGGTGATTGTTGATCCAAGGTATGTGAAGCTGTTGACAACCTCCAAAGTGAGCCTGTCGATGTTGATGGAAGGTGGAGTCTCTAGTCCTGGCCCATAACTTTGATCTTCCTGATGCTGATCGTCAGTCCAAACTCCTTGCAGGCCAGGGAGAACCGATATACAAGCTGCTGTTAATGAACTTCATTATGGGATGTCAGCACAGCGTCATCAGCAAAGAGCAACTCACAGACCAAGAACTGACTCATTTTGGTCTTGGTGCGCAGTCTTGCCAAGATGAACAGCTTGTCATCAGCTCTGGTATGCAGGTGGACACCCCCATCTGAGTCACTGAAAGTTTAAAATAGCAGCATGGAGAAGAATATGCCAATTGTAAAGGATGTGAGCTGTGAGGAGGTTACAAGGAGGCTTCCAGGGGACTTGGACAGGATAAGTGAATGAAATGACAGATGGAATATAATGTGAATAAGTGTGAAGTTATCCACTTTGGCAGAATAAACAGAAATACAGAACATTTCTTAAATGGTGAGAGGTTGGGAAGTGTTGATGTCCAAAGGGACCTGGGTGTCATTGTTCATGTGACACTAAAAGCTCGCATGCAGGTGCAGCAATCAATAAGGAAGGCAAATGGTATGTTGGCCTTAACACGAGGGGTCATGAGTACAGGAATAAAGATGTCTTGCTGCAATTGTATAGAGCCTTGGTGAGATTGTGCTGGAGTATTGTGTACAGTTTTGGTTTCCTTATCTAAGGAAGGATAGACTTGCCATAGAGGGAGTGCAACGGAGGGTCACCAGACTAATCCCTGGGATGGTGGGATTGTCTTATGAGGAAACTGGGCTTGTATTCCTTAAAGTTTCATTTAAAAGGCCATTTAAAACTGAGATAGGGTGGAATTTCTTCACTCAGAGGGTGGTGAATCTTTGGAATTCTCTACCTCAGGGGTTTGTGAAAGTTCAATCATTGAGCATGTTCAGGACAGAAATTGATAGAAATCTTGATACTCATGACATCAAGGGATATGGGGAGAGCGCGGGAAAGTGGTGTTGAGGTAGATGATCAGCAAGGATGTAATTGAATGACAGATCTGGCTCGACAGGTGAAACTGCCTCCTCCTACGTTCTGAAGAGAGTTTGCACGAAGACACAGCCCTGTTTTACCCCACTGCTGATCGTGATAGTGTCTGATGTTGCTCCATTGTAACTGACGGAACTGTGCATGTTCTCGTGGAAAGAAGAGATGACGCCCAAGAGTTCAGGAGGGCAGCCTAGTTTCCACAGCAGTTTGAAGAGTCTGTCTCTGCTAACAAGATCGAAGGCCTTGGTGATGTCTATAAAGACAATGTAGAGTGGTCTGTACTGTTCACAGTACTTCTCCTGTAACTGCCGAAGTGAGAAAATCATGTCGACTGTCGATCTACCAGCTCTGAAGCTGCACTGAGACTCAGGATAGATGTGTGATGTCAGGGTCTGCAATCTGGTCAGAGCAATGCGAGCAAAGACCTTCCCCACAATACTTAGCAAGCAGATGCCTCGGTAATTTCTGCAGTCACTGCGATTCCCCCTTATTGTTGTACAAGGTGACAATGTTTTCATCACGCATGTTTAGAGGCGCAGATCTCACCTTCCAACAGAGACACAGAAGTTCATGGAGATGCTGCAGCAGAGCTGCTTTTCCACTTTTGATGATTCCAGGTGGAATACCATCATTTCCCAGGGCTTTACCACTGGCAAGACGGTCAATGGCCTTGTTGAGCTCTACTATGGTGGGGTCACTGTCCAACTCCTCCATGACAGGGAAGTCTGGAATGGTGCTGAGAGCTACTTCAATGACAATGTTCTCCGTTATGTAGAGTTCAAGGTAACGCTCCACTCACCTTTCCATCTGCTTGTTAGGTTCAGTGATGATCGTCCCTGTCTTTGTCTTCAAAGGTGCTGATTTAGTTACTGCTGGGCCCGTTGCTTTCATAATTATTTTTTTATTCATTCATGTGATGTGATCATCACTGGCTAAGCCAGCATTTATTGCCCATCCCTCATTTCCCTTGAGAATGTGATGGTGAGCTGCCTTCTTGAACCGCTGCAGTCTGTGTGAGGTAGGTACACCCACAGTGCTGTTAGGAAGGGAGTTCCAGGATTTTGACCCAGCAACAGTGAAGGAAAGGCGATATAGTTCCAAGTCACGATAGTGTGTGGCTTGGAGGGGAACTTGCAGGTGGTGGTGTTCCCATGAATTTGCTGCCCTTGTCCTTATAGTTGGTAGAGGTTGCGGGTATGGAAGGTGCTGTCTAAGGAACCTTGGTGTGTTGAATTCCTTCATATGTCCCTCTAGCATCCCCCAGATTCAGCGGCAGATTGTATGCTGTTGCAGAGTTTTAACCAGTATTGATTGGTGCAGTGCCGAGCAGTCTGCAGAGACTTGTTTCTGGCAGCTCTGAGAGCATCTAGAGTTTTTTTGCTGGGGACTTGTTTGTAGTTCATGAGGGCTCTCTTCTTAGTTGCTGTAACTGACTCCATTTCAGTCCAATAAGCCTCAAACCAGTCAGCATTCCTCCCATCTCTTTTCCCATGCACAGTGAGTGCAGAGTTATAGATGGTGGTGTGCAGATGATTGCACTTTGACACTGCACTGAGGCCTTGGGTGTTTACTGAAAGTGCCTGATGGAGGATGTTGAGGAACTCCTGGGTCCTTTCTGGGTCAGTGGTTCGGCTAGTGTTGATCCGAGAACGACCTTTCTTCTTGGATGGATGAAGCTTCCTTGGCTGAAGCCTGACCTTGTTACACAGCAGGGAGTAGTCAGTGTCACAGTCAGCGCTCTGATAGCTGCGTGTGATGAGGATACTGCTGAGGGTGGTACGTCTGGTGATGATAAGGTCTAGCTGGTGCCAGTGGCGTGATCTCGGACGTCTCCAGGACACCTTGTGGCACAGCTTGACCTGGAAGTAGCTGTTCGTCACACAGAGTCCATGGTGACAGCATAGCTCCAGAAACCTCTGTCCATTTTTGTTCATCTTGCTAATCCCCTGGTGCCCTATGCTCATTGGCCAAGCTGTAGTCAGTACCCAAGCTTGCGCTGAAATCCCCGAGAAGATACAGTCCCTCGGTGCTGGGAATTCTACTGATGGCAGCGTCAAGTGTCTCACAGAATTGATCCTTGACATCTGGGGTGGAGGTGAGTGTCGGGACATCGATGCACATGAGATTAACTGGGCCCGCGCTTGTTGACAAGTGAAGGGTAAGAAGTCTCTCTGAGCCAACTGTGGGTGGTTTACTCATTGCAAGTAGCGTGTTTTTTACTGTGAAACCCACTCCATGCTCACGAGTTGCCTCTTGGGCTTTCCCCTGCCTGAAGAAGGTGTAGTGTTTCTCTTTGAGGGATCCACTTTGAATGAGTCTAGTTTCTTGCAGCACAGCAATGTCCACATTGAGCCTTGTGAGTTCCTTGTCAATCACAGCTGTCTTGTGTGTGTCATCAACCTGCAGAAGGTTGTCATTCAGGCCAGGACACATGGTCCTTATATTCCAGCTTGTGATGCGAAGCACTGGTGTCTTCTTTGTTGAGTTTGTCTTGCCTGGTGCATAGATTATCAATCCGCCAGTTGAGAGATATCTCTCTAAGCTGCAAGCACCCATTGAAGCAAGTAGGTCGTGGCAGGACAGCACCTAACTGACTGGGGGCTGCACAGCTTGGAGTAGGTGGCAGTTCTCCAATGAGACGCGATGATCTCTCCCACTGTCAAAATTAGCCCCTGGTGCTCATACTCTACACCAATTGAGTGAGAGCTTATAATCGGTAACTGTTTCTTCCCATGTTTTGCTAATGTTTAACCACGAAGCTGGAGTGTCCTCTCCAGGGCACAGGCCTGGGCAAATAGTATGGAGACACTGAGCATCAGGACCCCCTCTCAGCATTGCTAGTATTGTCCAAAGGAAAGGAAAAAAACAGTACTGTTCGGTACCAGCTCTTCTGTAGGAGTTGCTGGAAAACTACCTGATAAGTAACAGGTAACCGCCTACGGGACTCCACTCCGGATTTACTGTCCAGGTTTACTCCCTAAGCCTTCTTCTCTCTCAAGACACCCACAGGTAAGTGAGACTTTTTGCCCATAGATGGGGCTCTGTTCTTTGGCATCAGGATGGAACCACACGCCAGTGGGCCTGCATGACATGCACAAGGATATCACACACTGCCCCATCCCTGGGACATCTCAGAGAGATACCCTGATGATAATACACCCCACAGGAAAATCACAAACAGCCCCCTCCCTTGGACAGCTCAGGGTCAGACACTGCACACACTGCAACAACAGTGACATTACTGTATTAGTCCCTCCATTCTGAAAAACAAGCCTTCACCCTACTTAATGCTTTCCGTCTCTCAGCCAATTTTGTATCCCCGCTGCCACTGCCTCTTTAATCCCATCTGCTCCAATTTTGTTAACAAGTCTATTTTATGGTACTTTTTCAAACACAATTTTGAAGTGCAGACACACACCATCAACCTCACCACCCTGGTCAACTCTCTCTGAAACCTCATCAAAGAAATTAATTAATTAATTAATTCATACACAATCTTCTGTTAACCAATCTGCACTGGCTGTCATTTATTATCCCATGTTCGATCAAGTGCCAGTTAATTTTCTCCTGGATAATTGTCTCTAAAAGTTTCCCCACCACTGACATTAGACGATCTGGTCTGCAGTTCCTGGGTTTATCTCTCTTTTTAAACAGGGCTGTAAAATTAACAATCCTTGCAGACTTATCTTTCAGTTCTGGAAAGTCTATTGTGGACAATCTCTTTGGGCATGACTTTAACCAATTAAAGCAACTGGATACTTGATTAATAAGTCCAGAACTTTTATTGAGAGTAAAATAGTACTTAATAATTGGAAGTAAAATTATCTTGAACAAACTTGGGGAATATAACTTTACAGCTCTAGCAGGTGTGTGGACTGGTCGAGCTTGGTCTCAGAGTGCCACGGTCCTCTTTGTCCAGTCTAGATCCCTCATCAGGTGGAGAACTTGGTCGATGATCTGAGCCTTTACCCCTGAGGTTTTCTCGTGTTCCTGCACACTGAAACCTTACAAAATCCCTACTTTTAACCCCTGGATGGCCATCACACCACCTTGTAAAATAATAATTGGTCTGAGCTGTTGCTAGGTACATTTAATTAATGATGTCTTCCACTAACAGCCAACTGTCCTCAGAATCTCAGACATGAGTACGATGGAGTGGTTTCACACTGTCTCCCAATCTGATCTGAAACAAGTTTCCTATTCATTAAATCGAGACTCTTGAAAATGCTGGAAATACTCAGCAGGTCTGACAGCATCTGTGGAGAGAGAAACAGAGTTAACGTTTCAGATCTGTGATCTTTTATCAGAACTGGGCTGAAATTGTCTGAGGGACTGAGATTGTGGAATTAATTTCAGGGTCAAAAACATTGTACTCTGTAAGGAAAGGAAGATGGTGATTATTAAGTATCGTGCAAGAATATAGATGCTTTTACATTATTTGAATCAACATTGATTTAAACTTTGTGCTCACGAAACCTATCTTTTGATCAAAATGACATTGATAACAATGGAAAAAGCAACACATGCATTTCACGACCACAGGACTTTGTAAAGCCTTTTACAGCCAATGAAGGACTTTCCAAGTGTCGTCACTGTACAGTACAATACAATACCCGACAATAAGGATATTTCACTTTCGAGTCACGCAAGTCCCAGGCAATGACCTTCTGAAACAAGAGAGAATCTAACCCTCTCCCCTTGACATTCAACAGCATTACGATTGCTGAATCCCCCACGATCAACATCCTGGGGGTTACCATTGACCAGAAACTGAATTGCAGTAGCCATATAAATATCATGGCTACAAGAGCAGGTCAGACACTAGGAATCCTGCGGCAAGTAACTCACCTCCTGACTCCCCAAAGCCTGTCCCCTATCTACAAGGCACAAGTCAGGAGTGTGATGCAATACTCTCCATTGCCTGGATAGGTGCAGCTCCAACAACACTTAAGAAGCTCAACGTCATCCAGGACAAAGCAGCCCACTTGATTGGCGCCTCATTCACTATATTCACTCTCTCTATCACCAACACACAGCGTGCACCATCCACAAGATGCACTGCAGCAACGCAGCAAGCCTCCTTAGACAGCACCTTCCAAACCCGTGACTTCTATCACCTGGAAGGACAAGGGCAGCAGTTGCATGGGAACACCACCACCTGCAATTTCCCCTCTGAGCCACACACCATCCTGGAATTGGAACTATATCACCGTTCCTTCACTGTGGCTGGGTCAAAATCCTGGAACTCCCTTCCTATCAGCACCACATCGACTGCAGTGGTTCAAGAAGGCAGCTCACCACTACCTTCTCGAGGGAATTAGGGATGGGCAATAAATGCAATAAATAAAAATAAAATCAATAAAGAAGACAATAATCCCCAAAAGTAGAAAATCCATATGTAAATGAAAATATAATAAAGCACAGTCAGCATGGATTTCACAAAGAAAGTCTTGATTAACCTTATCTTTGAAGAATCAACAGCAAGAGTAATACAGCAGATGTAGAAGAGTTTAAGTTAATAAAGCCTCATCCTTTTAAGTGCTTGAACCAACAAATTGTGGGTTAACAAACAAGAACACTAACTGACAGAGCTGGGTGTTGTGCTTTCTCGATTCCCCTAAAGCAGGGTGTCAATGAGTTAAATCTTCAGGTTGCTGCAACCAGAATAGCCATTGTCCACGATCAGTTTTACTGTTATAAATAAAGGGTGGAACATTCATTTTGAATCTATAGAAACAGTCTGGTCCTGCACACTGCAGACACATCCACGTCATCACCAACCAGCCCTTCATTAATTGATGCAGTTATTTGACTTTGCCCCATTAGCTCCATGGAATTAATTTTGAAAGATTTTAAATTCCAAGAAGTTTTGTTAATATTCAGCCCTTGAGAAGAAATCATTCCCTGGCCACAGTGGAGAGAGCATTGAATATAAAACAGTAGACTACCAGGTAACACAGAGAAAGCTCATCAGCTGATCTAGAATTACTTAGTTTTCTTATTTTTGCTCTTGCTATTCGGTTTTTCATCATTTTCAGCTCCTGACTGTGGATATTATTGTGATTAAATGTGAAAAGATGCACTGTGTCTCAGCCCCGGTATATTGGCTCTTTCTCTGTACAGTGCTGTATACACTCAGATACTGACAGTGTCTCTCCCTGCCTCAACTTTCCAGCCCTGACGATGCAGAAAGCGCTGCTCAAAGTTACACATTCTGACTGTTTGCAGTTGATTAGTGAGAGATTATTAACGTATCCTTCTGCAGTGCTGCCTCGGTTAATAACAGCAGATCGAAGTCACATTTCAGATACAGAAACAGATGCATCAATTATTTACTCTTTCCCAGAGTGAGTGAGGCCGGGACAAGCAGCAACATTCCAGCCCCACACTCTGCAATTATCCAGCACCAGCGGAAAGCAGTGAATACAGATTCAATCAGTGGGTTAATGTCCAGTACAGGGATGCAAGATTCCACGGCCCAGGACAAACATCCCCATACACCGAGAACAAGCTCAGGAAAACCAGGGGGAGTTAATATCCCAATCACTGAGCATTCCAGTCACATTGAACAAGTTCCTGAACTGAGTGAACCTTTCAAAGTCCAGAAGTGATGACGAGGTCAAAAAGGTCTGAACAGTTGAGGTGACTGAGCGGATTCAGCTTATCTGTTCAGGTTGCAGCTTTCACTGGAGGCATGTGTTTAAATCCCACTTCTGACAACTTGATTTTCAGTTACTTTACAGAGTTTCCTTGAAGGTTTGAGGTGGAGTAAATACTGAGGAACTGTTTCTAACTGCTGAACGGTCAATAACCGAAGGTTACAGATTTAACGTGACTCACAAAACCAGAAGGAACATGAGGAAAAATTCCTTTCTGCAACGTGTGGTTAGCATTTCAGTTATGTGGATAGATTGGAGAAGCTGGGGTTGTTCTCCTTAGAGAGGAGATTTGATAGAGGTGTTCACAATCATGAGGGGTCGTGACAGACCCGATAGAGAGAAACTGTTGGTCTAAGGATTGAGACTCAGGTAAAAGCTGTGGCTCAGTAGGTCACACTCACCTCGAAATCACAAGCTTCTGGGTTCAGATTTCACAGCTGACACTCCAGTACAGCACTGAGGGTGTTGAAGGTGCTGCCTTTCAGGTGTGATGTTAAACCAAGACCTGGTCTGCATGTTTGGGTGAATGTAAAAGATCCCATGCTGCAATTTCAAACAAGTGAAGAGCAATTCTCCCTGGTGTTGTGATCAATATTTGCCCCTCAATCAGATCAGTTGGTCATTATCACATTGCTGTTTGTGGGTATTAGCTGCTGCATTTCTGACATTACAACAGTGATTACACTTCAAAAGTATGTCATTGTCTCCAAAGTGCTTTGATATGTCCAGTGGTCTTGAAAGGTGCTATATAAATGCAAGTCTTTTCTTTCTTTATCACAACACATTACTGTGTAAAAAATGGTTCTCCATATCACCTCTGGTTCTTTTCCCAATCACCTGATATCTGTGTCCTCTGCTTACTGACCCTTTTACCACTGGAAACAGTTTCTCCTTATTTAAACTATTGAAAACCTCCATGATTTTGAACAAATGTGTCAAATGTTCTCTGAATTTTCTCTGCTGCAAGGAGAACAACCCCAGCTTCTCCAATCTCTCCACATAACTGAAATCCCTCACCCTGCTACCATTGTGGTAAATCTCTTTTTTATTCTTTCCTGGGATGTGGGCACTGCTGACACAATGTGATTCCTGTCAACGGAGCGGCCCGCTGACATCATCGGAGAGCGCCAAGCTGCACATAGGCACAGCTACATCTTGCCAGGGTTAAGTGGCACATGCACAGGATGATGTCATGGCTCAGCACCAACATCATCGCATATCCGCCCATGGTCCATCTTCGCACATTCATGCTACAGCGTCATCGGGTATCCAGCCTCTCACTCAGCTGAAGGAAACGGCTGAATGGGAGACTTTGAGGTTGGAGCTCTCCCCCCTCGGCCTTGACGCTTCTTCTCCTCAACTGCTCGCTCTCCACCTCGCTGCTCCCCTGGATGATTGTTCCCCGCTCGCGTCACCCAGCTCTCCTGCCACTCGCTCCCAGCCCCCCAACCCCCACTCCAGCCATTAGCTCTAGGCCGTGCCACTTCCCTCCTCTTGGCCACTCGTTCTTCACTCCTACGTCACACTTTATGAGAGGCATAGATCGTGTAGATAGCCAGACTCTGTTTCCCATGGTCGGGGTGACTAAAACTAGAGGGCATAGATTTAAGCTAAGAGGGAGGAGGTTTAAAGGGGGTCAAAGGGGTAAATTTTTCACAGAAAGAATAGTTGGTATCTGGAATGAGCTGCCTGGTGGAGGCAGGAACAGTAGTCACATTTAAGAGGCATCTGGACAGGTACTTGAATGAGCAAAGCATGGAGGGATATGGAATTAATGCAGGCAGGTCGGATTAGTATAGATAGGCATTATAGTCGGCATGGACGCGGTGGGCCGAAGGGCCTGGTTCTATGCTGTACGACTCAATGACTCTCTGTGACTCCTGTTAATTGTTTAATTATCCACCACCATTCAGGACTGGATGTGGCAGGACTGCAGAGCTTTGATCTGATCTGTTGATTGTGAGATTGCTTAGCTCTGTCTGTTGCATGCTGCTTCCGCTATATGACATGCAAGGAATCCTGTGTTGTAGCTTCACCAGGTTGACACCTCATTTTTAGGTCTGCTTGGTGCTGCTCCTGACATGCCCTCCTGCACACTTCATTGAACCACTATTGCTCCCTTGGCTTGATGGTAATGGTAGAGTGAGGGATATGTCAGGCTATGAGGTAACATATTGTGTTTAAATACAATTCTGCTGCTGCTGATGACCCACAGTGCCTCATGGATGCCCAGTTTTGAGCTGCCAGATCTGTTCATTTCTTCCCTCAGATATAATTGAAAAAAAAATTCTGAAGAAATGCATGAACTAAATGTAAAGGAGAGAGAAATAAATACTGACAAAATAGATGGCAGCATTTGGACGGGAAAAAGATTTCCGTTTTATTATTGATGAGCGAGAGGTCTTTCTCACACTTTGGGGCTTCTGTAAGTGGATTTACTGTATCAGAGTAGAAGTACTGTATCAGGCCTTGTTAGCTCAGTTGGTAGAGCATGAGACATTTAATCTCAGGGTCTTGGATTTGAGACCCTTGTTGTGTGGTTGTTCTTCCCTTTTACAGTCTTCATTGGCAGAGAGTTCAAGGAGTGTTTGAAATTAAATTCAACAACATCACCAGATTTCAACCCCCCCCTTGCCCCCATCCCAGTGTGGTTGACAGGAACCTCAACCTCTGCCTTCCCCCTTCCCCTCCCTCCCAGAACTGCGACAGGGTTCCCCTTGTCCTCACTTTCCACCCCACCTGCCTCCACATCCAAAGGATCATCCTCCACCATTTCCACCACCTCCAGCATGATGCCACCACCTACCTCATCTTCCCCTCCCCTGTCAGCATTCCGAAGGGATCGTTCCCTCCACGACACCTTGGTCCACTCCTCCATTATCCCTGACACCTCGTCCCCTTCCCAAAGCACCTTCTCATGCAATCGCAGGAGATATAATACCTGCCCTTTTCCCTCCTCTCTGCTCATTATTTAAAGCCCAAACACTCCTTTCAGGTGAAGCAGCGATTTACTTGTACTTCTTTCAATTTAGTGTACTGTATTCGCTGCTCACATTGCAGTCTCCTCCAAATTGGGGAGACCAAACGCAGATTATGTCGAACACCTCTGCTCAGTCCGAAAGCATGACCCCGAGCTTTTGTTTCCTTGCTGTTTCAACACTCCCCCCTGCTCTCATGTCAACATTTCTGTCTTGGGCCTGTTCCAGTGTTCCAGTGAACATCTCCATGGAAAGAACAATCTTGCACGCCAGCTCAAATGTTGGATTTTGTATGTTAAGTATCTTTTCTCATCCAAAGATTACACTATCAATCATTCACCACTCTGTCTTCTCCTGAATTTCGAGTTCAAATTTGTTTGTGAAGTTGAGTGACACGTTAAGACAGCACAGTCTTTGTCTTTGTGAAGGAAGTGATTTCAGAATGGCTGTTTGAAACTGTCCCTCCTTGCACAGAAATTCAGTGCAAATACTCAAATCACCCACAATTTCTTTGTGAGAAATTTGTTCACAATTGCATTCGACATGGAAACCGCCTCAACATTAATCTCACTGAAGGAAAGTGTGACTGTGTTGTTTGTTTCAGAGTGTTGGTGCCGTTATGTGTCGCTCTTAACCAAGACAGGGACACAACGCAAGGTTGATCCAAGGTTGGCATATATTATCATTCAGGAGCAAGAAAAATCAAAAGGAACCTAACAAGAAAACCCAGTCTCCAGATGTGAGAATCTGAAGATCCGCTTTGGGAAAGTGAATCAGAGCAGAATGAAGGGTGAACTGTCCGACTGCCCAGAAGAGATGAAGACACAGCTCAGTCAGCACGTTCCCCTGGTTTATGATGCTGGAACATTCCTCACACAGAAATTATTCAACCCGATGACAAACGTGCTTACAGCCGATAATTTATTAAGATAATTTTTTTTGAGCTACAACACAAACAGCTACTCGACAATGTGGAAAATTGCCCAGGTGTGCCCTGTCCATAAAAAAAAAAGCAGGACAAATCCAATCTGACCAATTACCGCCCCATCAGTCCACTATCAATCATCAGCAAAGTGATGGAAGATGTCATCAACAGTGATATCAATCACCACGCATTTAGCAATAATCTGCTCATCGATGCTCAGTTTCGATTCCGCCAGGGCCTCTCGGATCCAGGCAAACATTTGGAAGCTGGAGTATAATGTGGGAAAATGTGAGGTTATTCACTTTGGTAGTAAGAGCAGATAAATTAAATATTATTTAAATTGCGAGAGACTACAGAATGCTGCGGTATAGAAGGATCTGGGTGTCTTCGTACATGAATCACAAAAAGTTAGCATGCAGGTAGAACAAATAATTAGGAAGGCAAATGGAATGTTACCCTTTATTACAAGGGGAGTGGAGTATAAAAGGAGAGAAGTCTTGCTACAAATGTACAGGGTGTTGGTGAAACCACACCTGGAGTACTGTGTCCAGTTTTGGTCTCCTTATTCAAGGAGGAATCTACTTGCACTGGAGCCAATTCAGAGAAAGAGGTGGGCAACAGTCTCTTCCCCACCACAGCCACCTCGAGGGCATTGTGCGGAGGGGGTGAGACTTCGGGCGTGCAGGAAGGATCTGATGGGGAGGGTTCTTCTCACCACCAGCCAAGTTTCATCTTGGTGCTTGTGTGAAAGTTCTGGTGATGAGGCATTCCGCAAAATGACTTTGGCAGTTTGCTTGGGGAACCATCCGACTGGATCCACCATCTCCTTTTCCTGTAGGGCCTTGAGGACATTCCATGCAGACCACTACCTGAAGGATTGGTGGTCAAAGATGTTTTTCCACAGAAACTTTCCCACGAAGGATAGGTGGTACGGCACGGTCCAACTGGATGGAGCATTCCGCGGCAATGTGACCAGGCCCATCCTTCACAACGCTGGGGACAGATAGAACCTCAGCACGTAGTGACACTTGGAGATTGTGTACTGGGGATCTGCGCACAGCTTGATGCAGCCGCACACGAAGGTAGTCATCAGGATGAGGGCGACGTTGGGTACATTTTTCCCGCCCTTATCCAGGGGTTTGAACATCGTGTTCCTCCAGACCTGGTCCATTTTGGAACCCCATATGAAGCGGAAAATGGCTCGGGTGATCGCCACAGCGCAGGAGTGGCGTATGGGCCAGACCTGCACCACGTGCAGCAACGTGAGTGCCTCGCACCTGATGTCCAGGTTCTTACCCACAATGGAGAGAGATCGCTGCTCCCACATGCTCAGCTTATGGTGTATCCTGGCTACTCGCTACTTCCAGGTTTTGGTGCATGCCCCGGCCCTTCCGAACCATATCCCCAGCACCTTCAGGTAATCTGACCTGACGGTGAAGGGGACAAAGGATCGGTCAGCCCAGTTTCCAAAGAACATGGACTCGCACTTGCCGTGGTTAACTTTGGCTCCCGAGGTGAGTTCGAACTGGTCGCAGATGCTGATCAGTCTGCGAACGGACAGCGGATCCGAGCAAAAGACGGCGACGTCATCCAGGTACAGGGAAGTTTTAACCTGAGTGACTCCACTGCCTCGGATTGTAACCCCCCCGCCCCCTTATGCTTGCATCCTTCCTAATCGACTCAGCAAAGGGTTCAATACAGCAAACAAACAAGACAGAGGAGAGAGGACTGCCCTGTCTGTCTTTGCAAAGCAGGTGTAGAAAAAGATGCAGTGGTTTTTATCGCGGTTCATCCCAAGCAGCTGTGTAACACAGGAGTCTGTGCTCTACAGGCTGCTCTCAGGGATGCACACCGAGATAAACATCAACTGCTGCTGGAGGACTATCAATTCGGTGAAAGACGCCCTTTGGTCTGCCCGAAACTTGCTGGTCTTCCAGCGCAAAGAGTTGTCCACGACCTAATGTTGCAGACTGGCACATTCCAAGGTCCAAGACTACGTGCTGACGGACGCACTACAGCTTGGGGCAGCCGCTGCAAAGGCTCACTCGGGAAGACCACTGTATAAGGCACCCCCACCAAGGTGTAGTGAGGGACTGGATCCATGGAAATCCCCTCGGGCTGTATCCAGAAAATATTTCTCCGCCTCCAGGCTCACTTCTTTGACCAGGAGTCCTCCTCCCGACAAGCAGACCCATTCACCCACCTCCAGCATTCTCCCTCTACCTGGACACCTCCCCCTGGCCACTTACCCACTCTTGATCTCTTCATTGAAAACTGTCGGCGAGACATTTGTCATCTCAATTTCTCTGCCCCCCTCACTCTCTCTAACCTGTCCCCCTCTGAACTTGAGGCACTCCGTTCTCTCAGGTCTAAACCCGACATGGTCATCAAACCTGCAGACAAGGGTGGTGCTGTTGTTGTATGGCGTACTGACCTCTACCTTGCAGAGGCTCAGCGCCAACTCACAGACACTTCTTCCTACCTCCCTCTGGACCATGACCCCATCGCCGAAAATCAAGCCACCATCCAAAGGACTGTCACTGACCTCATCTCCCCTGGAGATCTTCCCTCTACAGCTTCCAACCTCATAGTCCCGCAACCCCGGACAGCCCGCTTCTACCTCCTTCCCAAAATCCACAAACGGGAATGTCCCGGCAGACCCATTGTGTCAGCCTGCTCCTGCCCCACTGAACTTATTTCTTCCTATCTTGACTCTATCTTTTCTCCGCTGGTCCAGTCTCTTCCCACCTACATCCGAGACTCTTCTGACGCCTTAAGTCATTTTGACAATTTCCAGTTTCCTGGTCCCAACCTCCTCCTCTTTGCTTTTAGTTTCGGTGACTGCAGCGTTGATAGCAACGGAGGTGCGTGAACGGGCTTACAGCTGGGAAGTCAATTTCAGCGTAAGTTTAAAAGTGAATTCCCTTTTGTTTTCGGAGGACCAGGGGACTGCTGGGTAAGGAAAAGGGTATATATTTGTGCGGTTTGGAATCTCTTTCTTTTAGTTTCGGTGACTGCAGCGTTGACAGCAACGGAGGTGCGTGAACGGGCTGACAGCTGGGAAGTCAATTTCAGCGTAAGTTTAAAAGTGAATTCCCTTTTGTTTTCGGAGGACCAGGGGACTGCTGGGTAAGGAAAAAGGTATATATTTGTGTGGTGGCTGTACCCGAGACACTACACGTGTAGTGTCTCCCACCCACCCTCCTCCTCTAACCAAAAAAAAGGACTCTGGTGTGTTGATAAGGTAAACTTTTTATTTGGGAAGTTCTGTCCGTTGGATTGCTAACCTAACAAGTTTTGACTTTTTGTTTTTTTTGTTTTTCAGTAGATTTGTTGGGAATTTGGAATAGTGGGAATGGAGATTAAGGCAGTTGTATGTTCCTCCTGCAGAATGTGGGAGGTAGGGGTCGCCAAGAGTGTCCCTGCTGACTGCATCTGTGGGAAGTGCACCCAACTCCAGCTCCTCGAGAACCGCGTTCGGGAACTGGAGCTGGAGCTGGATGAACTTCGGATCATTCGGGAGGCGGAGGAGGTTATTGAGAGGAGTTATGGGGAGGTAGTCACACCTCAGGTAAAAGAAGTAGGTAGATGGGTTACCGTCAGGGGAAGGAGAGGGAACCAGCAGGCAGTGCAGGGATCCCCTGTGGCTGTTTCCCTCAACAACAGGTATACCGTTTTGGATACTGTTGCGGGGGACGACTTACCAGGGGTAAGCAATGGGGTACAGATATCTGGCACAGAGTCTGTCCCTGTTGCTCAGAAGGGAAGGGGGAAGAGGAGCAGAACATTAGTCATTGGGGACTCCATAGTTAGGGTAACAGATAGGAGGTTCTGTGGGAACGAGAGAGACTCACGGTTGGTATGTTGCCTCCCAGGTGCCAGGGTTCGTGATGTCTTGGATCGTGTTTTTGGAATCCTTAATGGGGAGGGGGAGCAGCCCCAAGTCGTGGTCCACATAGGCACCAACGACATAGGTAGGAAGAGAGATGGGGATTTGAGTCAGAAATTTAGGGAGCGAGGGTGGAAGCTGAGAGCAAGAACAAACAGAGTTGTTATCTCTGGGTTGTTGCCCGTGCCACGTGATAGCGAAGCGAGGAAGAGGGAGAGAGAGGAGTTGAACACCTGGCTGCAGGGATGGTGCAGGAGGGAGGGATTTGGTTTCCTGGATAATTGGGGCTCTTTCTGGGGTAGGTGGGACCTCTACAAACAGGATGGTCTTCACCTGACCCAGAGGGGTAACAATATCCTGGGGGGGAGGTTTGCTAGTGCTCTTCGGGGGGGTTTAAACTAATTCAGCAGGGGAATGGGAACCCAAATTGTAGTGCCAGTGTACAGGATGTTGAGAGTAGTGAGGTCAGGGATATGGTTACAAGGACGCAAGAGGGCACTGGCAAGCAAGAACCTGGTTTAAAGTGTGTCTATTTCAACGCCAGGAGCATCTGGAATAAGGTGGGTGAGCTTGCAGCATGGGTTGGTACCTGGGATCTCGATGTAGTGGCCATTTCGGAGACATGGGTAGTGCAGGGGCAGGAATGGATGTTGCAGATTCCGGGATTTGGATGTTTCAGTAAGAACAGAGAAGATGGTAAAAGAGGGGGGGGTGTGGCATTGTTAATCAAGGAGAGTATTACAGCGACAGAAAGGACGTTTGAGGACTCGTCTACTGAGGTAGTATGGGCTGAGGTTAGAAACAGGAGAGGTGAGGTTACCCTGTTGGGAGTCTTTTATAGACCTCCGAATAGTTCCAGAGATGTAGAGGAAAGGATAGCGAAGATGATTCTCGACAGGGGTGAGAGTAACAGGGTAGTTGTTATGGGGGACTTTAACTTTCCAAATATCGACTGGAAATACTATAGTTCGAGTACTTTAGATGGGTCAGTTTTTGTCTAGTGTGTGCAGGAGGGTTTTCTGACACAGTATGTAGACAGGCCAACCAGGGGCGATGCCACATTGGATTTGGTACTGGGAAATGAACCCGGCCAGGTGTTAGATTTAGATGTAGGTGAGCACTTTGGTGACAGTGATCACAATTCGGTTAGGTTTACCTTAGCGATGGGCAGGGACAGGTATATACCGCAGGGCAAGAATTATAACTGGGGGAAAGGAAATTATGATGCGATTAGGCAAGATTTAGGATGCGTAGGATGGGAAAGGAAACTGCAGGGGATGGGAACAATCGAAATGTGGAGCTTATTCAAGGAGCAGCTACTGCGTGTCCTTGATAAGTATGTACCTGTGAGGCAGGGAGGAAGTTGTCGTGAGAGGGAGCCGTGGTTTACTAAAGAAGTTGAAGCGCTTGTCAAGAGGAAGAAGGCGGCTTATGTTAGGATGAGACGTGAAGGCTCAGTTAGGGCGCTTGAGAGCTCCAAGCTAGCCAGGAAGGATCTAAAGGGAGAGCTAAGAAGAGCAAGGAGGGGACACGAGAAGTCATTGGTGGATCGGATCAGGGAAAAGCCTAAGGCTTTCTATAGGTATATCAGGAATAAAAGAATGACTAGAGTTAGATTAGGGCCAATCAAGGATAGTAGTGGGAAGTTGTGTGTGGAATCAGAGGAGATAGGGGAAGTGTTAAATGAATATTTTGCGTCAGTATTTACAGTAGAGAAAGAAAATGTTGTTGAGAATACTGAGATTCAGGCTACGAGGCTAGATGGGATTGAGGTTCACAAGGAGGAGGTGTTAGCAATTTTGGAAAGTGTGAAAATAGATAAGTCCCCTGGGCCAGATGGGATTTATCCTAGGATTCTCTGGGAAGCTAGGGAGGAGATTGCAGAGCCTTTGTCCTTGATCTTTATGTCGTCATTGTCGACAGGAATAGTGCCGGAAGACTGGAGGATTGCAAATGTTGTCCCCTTGTTCAAGAAGGGGAGTAGAGACAGCCCTGGTAATTATAGACCTGTGAGCCTTACTTCGGTTGTGGGTAAAATGTTGGAAAAGGTTATAAGAGACAGGATTTATAATCATCTTGAAAAGAATAAGTACATTAGAGATAGTCAGCACGGTTTTGTGACGGGTAGGTCGTGCCTCACAAACCTTATTGAGTTTTTCGAGAAGGTGACCAAACAGGTGGATGAGGTTAAAGCAGTGGATGTGGTGTATATGGATTTCAGTAAGGCGTTTGATAAGGTTCCCCACGGTAGGCTATTGCAGAAAATACGGAAGTATGGGGTTGAAGGTGATTTAGAGCTTTGGATCAGAAATTGGCTAGCTGAAAGAAGACAGAGGGTGGTGGTTGATGGCAAATGTTCATCCTGGAGTTTAGTTACTAGTGGTGTACCGCAAGGATCTGTTTTGGGGCCATTGCTGTTTGTCATTTTTATAAATGACCTGGAAGAGGGTGTAGAAGGGTGGGTTAGTAAATTTGCAGATGACACTAAGGTCGGTGGAGTTGTGGATAGTGCCGAAGGATGTTGTAGGGTACAGAGAGACATAGATAGGCTGCCGAGCTGGGCTGAGAGATGGCAAATGGAGTTTAATGCGGAAAAGTGCGAGGTGATTCACTTTGGAAGGAGTAACAGGAATGCAGAGTACTGGGCTAATGGGAAGATTCTTGTTAGTGTAGATGAGCAGAGAGATCTTGGTGTCCAGGTGCATAAATCCCTGAAGGTTGCTAACCAGGTTAATAGGGCTGTCAAGAAGGCATATGGTGTGTTAGCTTTTATTAGTAGGGGGGTCGAGTTTCGGAGGCACGAGGTCATGCTGCAGCTGTACAAGACTCTGGTGAGACCGCACCTGGAGTATTGCGTGCAGTTCTGGTCACCGCATTATAGGAAGGATGTGGAAGCTATGGAAAGGGTGCAGAGGAGATTTACTAGGATGTTGCCTGGTATGGAGGGAAGGTCTTACGAGGAAAGGCTGAGGGATTTGAGGTTGTTTTCGTTGGAGAGAAGGAGGAGCAGAGGTGACTTAATAGAGACATATAAGATAATCAGAGGGTTAGATAGGGTGGATAGTGAGCGTCTTTTTCCTCGGATGGTGATGGCAAACACGAGGGGACATAGCTTCAAGTTGAGGGGTGATATATAGAGGACAGATGTGAGAGGTAGTTTCTTTACTCAGAGGGTAGTAAGGGCGTGGAATGCCCTGCCTGCTGCAGTAGTAGATTCGCCAACTTTAAGGGCATTTAAGTGGACATTGGATAGACACATGGATGAAAATGGAATAGTGTAGGTCAGATGGTTTCACAGCTCGGCGCAACATCGAGGGCCGAAGGGCCTGTACTGCGCTGTAATATTCTAATTCTAATTCTACTATGGACGTCCAATCGCTCTGCACCTCCATCCCCCACCAGGATGGTTTGAGGGCTCTCCGCTTCTTCCTGGAACAGAGGCCCAACCAGTCCCCATCCACCACCACCCTCCTCCTCCTGGCTGATCTTGTTCTCACATTGAACAACTTCTCCTTCAACTCCACGCACTTCCTTCAAGTAAAAGGTGTCGCTATGGGTACCCGCATGGGTCCAAGTTATGCCTGTCTTTTTGTGGGATATGTCGTGCATTCTTTGTTCCAGTCCTACTCAGGCCCCCTCCCCCAACTCTTTTTCCGGTACATTGATGACTGTTTCGGTGCCGTTTCCTGCTCCCGCCCCGAACTGGAAAACTTTATCAACTTTGCTTCCAATTTCCACTCTTCTCTCACCCTTACATGGTCCATCTCTGACACTTCCCTTCCCTTCCTCGACTTCTCTGTCTCCATCTCTGGGGATAGGTTGTCTACTAATATCCATTATAAGCCCACCGACTCCCACAGCTACCTCGACTACACTTCTTCACACCCTACCTCCTGTAAGGATTCCATTCCATTCTCCCAGTTTCTCCATCTTCGATGCATCTGCTCTGATGATGCTACCTTCCATGACGGTGCTTCTGGTATGACCTTTTTCCTCAACCGAGGAATCCCCCCCACTGTTGTTGACAGGGCCCTCAACCGTGTCCGACCCATTTCCCGTACCTCTGCCCTCAACCCTTCCCCTCCCTCCCAGAACCGTGACAGGGTTCCCCTTGTCCTCACTTTCCACCCCATCAGCCTCCAAATCCAAAGGATCATCCTCTGCCATTTCCGCCACCTCCAGCATGATGCCACTACCAAACGCATCTTCCCCTCCCTTCCCCTGTCAGCATTCCGAAGTGATCGTTCCCTCCGCGACACCCTGGTCCACTCCTCCATTACCCCCACCATCTCGTCCCCATCCCATGGCACCTTCCCCTGCAATCGCAGGAGGTGTAATACCTGCCCATTTACCTCCTCTCTCCTCACTATCCCAGGTCCCAAATAATCCTTTCAGGTGAAGCAGCGATTTACTTGTACTTCTTTCAATGTAGTATACTGTATTCGCTGCTCACAGTGTGGTCTCCTCTATATTGGGGAGACCAAGCGCAGACTGGGTGACACCTCCGCTCGGTCCGCAAGCAGGACCCTGAGCTTCCGGTTTCTTGCCATTTCAACACTCCCCCCTGCTCTCATGCTCACATCTCTGTCCTGGGATTGCTGCAGTGTTCCAGTGAACATCAACGCAAGCTCGAGGAACAGCATCTCATCTACCAATTAGGCACACTACAGCCTGCCGCACTGAACATTGAGTTCAATAATTTCAGAGCATGACAGCCCCCCATATATTTTCATTTATAGTTGTTTTTTCTTTTTTCTTCTTTTTTTCTTTTTTACATTTTTTACAACCTTTTATATTGCATTTATTTCATTTCATCTTGGTTTATTCAGTTTGCTTACCCACTGTTTTTTTTCAGGTTTGCACTTGCTGCTGTTCAATATTCAGTCCGTTAACACCTATTCTGTACTAATGCTTTGTCTTTCAACACACCATTAACATATTGTTTGCCTTTGCTCCATGACCTTTTGGTCAGCTATGTGGCCTTGTCCAACCTGCACCTTCTCCTTTGTTATCTCTTGCCCCACCCCCATCTCACTTGCTTATAACCTGACATTTTTAATATTTGTCAGTTCCGAAGAAGGGTCAGTGACCCGAAACGTTAACTCTGCTTCTCTTTCCACAGATGCTGCCAGACCTGCTGAGTGGTTCCAGTATTTCTTGTTTTTATTCCAGAAAATATTTGGTTGCTGCAAAAAGTACATGGCAGGTAAAATGAAATGGAAGGGTTGTAAGGCAATTCATTCCTGCACTGAAGGAAACTGATCTCCTGTGCAATCTTTGTATTGTTGACTTGGTGCTTGTTTTTGAACTGTTTTGTAATGTATCTTTTTATAGTTTTTTAAACGAACAAAGTATATGTTGGAAATAAAAAAAAAGTTCAGAGAAGGTTCACTAGATTTATTCCTGTGATGAAGGGGTTGTCTTGTGAGGAGGATTGAGCAGGTTGGACCTATACTGATTGGAGTTTAGAAACATGAGAGGTGATCGTATTGAGACAGATAAGATTCTGAAGGGTCTTGACAGGATGTTTCCCCTCGTGGTGGAATCTGGAACTCGAGGACAGAGTTTCAAAATTAGGGATTTTCAATTTAAGAAAGAAATGAGGAGGAATTTCTTCTCTCAGACAGTTGTTCATCTTTGGATTTTTATCTACAAGGAAGTCAAGGGTTATGGGGGGCAGGCAAGAAAGTGGGGTTGATGTCATGATCAGATCAGCCATGATCCTGTTGAATGGCGGAGAAGGCCCGAGGGGCCAAATGGCCTCCTCCTGCTACTATTTCTGTTCTTATGATCTCATTGCAGCTTGTTCCAAATAGAGACAAAAGAGTGGAATTCCAGAGGAGAGGTAAGAGTAATTACCCTTGAGTGAGTGTGGCATCAAGGATCCTTAGCACAATTGAAATCAATGGGAATCAGGGGAAAATTGTCCACTTGTTGGAGTCATACCTAGCACAAAGCACGATGATTATGGTTGGTGGAGGCCGATCATCTCAATCCAGGACATTGCCTCAGGAGTTTCTCAGGGTAGTGTCCTAGGCTCAACCATCATCAGCTGTTTTATTAATGAGTTTCCCCTCAACTTAAGTCAGAAGTGGGAATGTTAGGTGATGATTCACAACTCCTCAGATACTGAAGCAGTCCTTGTCCGCAAGCCGCGAGACCTGAACAACATTCAGGCTTGAGCTGATAAGTGACAAGCGACTTGGTTGCCACAAAAGTGCCACGCAGTGAACATCTCCAATGAGAGAGAATCAAACCATCTACCTTTTAATACTCTGCAGCATTATCATCACTGAATATCTCACCATCAACATCTTGGGGGTTACCATTGACCAGAAACTAAACTGGACCAGTCACATCTATGCTGTGGCTTTTAGCGTAGGTCAGAAATTGGGAATTCTGCAGCAAGTATCTCACCTCCTGACATGCCAAAGCCTGTCCATTGTCTACAAAGCACAAGTCAGGAGTGTGATGGAATACTCTCCACTTTTCTGGATAGCTGCAGCTCCAACAACGCATAAAGAGCTCAATACCACCCAGGACAAAGCAGTCCTCTTCATCGGCACCTCACCCACCACTTAAACATTCATTCCCTCCACCACCAGAGCACAGTGGCAGCAGTGTGTACCACCTACAAGATGCACTGCAGTAACTCGCGAAGTAACGTTCGACAGCACCATCCAAACCCGTGATCACTACCACCTCGAAGGACAAGGGCAGCAGATGCATGGGAACACCACCACCTGCAGGTTCACCTCCAAGTCACTCACCATCATGACTTGGAACTATATCACCATTTCTTCACTGTTGCTGGGTCAAAATCCTGGAACTCCCTCCACAATAGCACTGTGGGTGTTCCTACACCACATTGACTGCAGCAGTTCAAGAAGGCAGCTCCCCACCACATTCTCAAGGGCAATTAGGGATGGGCAGTAAATGCCAGCCTTGCCAGCGATACTCACACCCAAGAATGAATAAAAAACAAATCATTCTCCACAGATTCCCCACAATTCAGGCTTGTCCATTTACTTCAGGAGCACAGAGCTTTATATAACTACAACATGAGTTCCAATCTTCAGATTCCATTAGCCTTTCACATTATTTTCTACCAGTCCACTAGCTTTTAGTGATTCAGCACTCGGGTCTCTGCTTCTCCAGTTTCTAACATCTCACCCCTTATAAAAAACACTCTGATCTCTCTTTCGTAGGTCCTAGATGACCGCACATTTTAAACTCCATCTGCCAAAGCATTGCTCACTCACTTAATCTATCAAGAAGATTTGAAAATAAATTTCTTGCCAAAGGATAATGTTCTGCTTCTGCTCCCTCGCCGTTTGCTTTTCCCGTTAGTCTTTCATTTGGTGTAAATCCAGAGAAAGTAAAGATGGAAGGCAGGAGGGAGGGAAAAATCTTGCTCCTTTTCGTGATCCCTATTTGATCTTCATTCCAGTCCAATTTGGGTGAAGGATTCCGATTGTCTGTCTCAATTTTAATAAAGGATAAACAATTCTGGAATCACCAGCGAGATATTGACAAGAACATGTTTCCAGGCCAACTTTCCACAAAAGCTCCCCCACAACAATGGACTGGACACTTCATAAACTAACGACAAAATTGGGATCCGAACCCACACATGCAAAGCAAAATGCATTAGCACGCCCCCGTCTTAATCTCTCGACCACCTTGTCAGCTGTTTGAACAGTACAGATCCTGGCTGTGTAGCCAGATGTGCAATGATGGAAATGCAGCTTCTGTAAGTAAATGAAATTTCCATCACGTCAGGTCATGGCCTGTTGGGGATGGAGCGGTGTGAAACATTTCCAGACCATGTCCAACACGTTTCTACTCAGTGTGAAAACCCACCACGGAAAGACTGGAACATACAATCATTTCATCACATCATGATTAACATCACTCAGACACCTGAACCATGAGGTCACTGACGAAGTCATGATGACCGAATTTCTCATGAAATGACAACTGAACTAACTGACAGGAAGATTTGCTTTAATTCCACATGATCAGAGAGGCACAGCCTCAGACCGACTTGGCAGATGAGTATTGATTGAATAATTTCTGTGTGAGGAATGTTCCAGCATCATCAGCCAGGGGAACATGCTGACTGAGCTGTGTCTTCATCTTTTCTGGGCAGTCGGACAGTTCACCTTCATTCTGCTCTGATTCACTTTCCCAAAGCGGATCTCCAGATTCTCAAATCTGGGGACTGGGTTTTCTTATTTTGTTCCTTTTGATTTTTCTTGCTCCTGACTGACAAATATGTTCTAAACCTCGGATCTACCCTCCCCTTTGCGTCGTGTTACAGTCTTGGTTAAAAAAGACACAAAACGGCACAAACACTCTGAAACATACATCACGGTCACACTTTCCTTCAGTGAGATTAATGTTGAGCTGTTTTCCAGGTTAAATGCAACTGCAAACACATTGCTCTCAAAGAAATTGTAGGGGATTGAGTTGCCGTTGAAATATTAGCACTGGACTTCTGTACGAGCAGGAACAGCCATTTCAAACTCACATCCTTCACAAAGGCAACCACTGAGCTGTTTTCTTGTGTGAATAAAATTCATAAGAAAAGTTAAAAGTTCACAAGAAAACATATGTAAACGATTGACAGCTAAACTTTTGAAGCAAGGATATGCATCCAAGATTTTCTGATTATTAGACAAACACTCGAGCCAACGAAGCTACAGAGCCAGATCACAAATGCTGTGACAACTAAGGGCAGAGGAGGGCACTCTTTATTCTCATCCCACTTCTCCACAGGTCACAACATCTATTTTAACTTTTCCCACTTACTGAAACAGTCAGTCATATACTCTATTTTTCCCAGAATAGAAGACACTGACCAGGTTTCTTTAATGAAGAACAAAATTATCCATTTATTGCAGAACAAGTTTTAACTAGTCATGAAATAAAGCATAAACACACAGGTGGAAATTTTAAAAGTTCCCTTTTCACCTTTACTTTTAAAGTCTATTTTAAAAATTTTCGAGCCACATGCGCACACACACATACACCTGTTAACAGAAAAGATAAAAGGGATTATTTTTTTTTTATTTTTTTTAAATTTTGTTACAAACACAAAAAAAAACTCTTGGGCTGTTTACTTGCTCATTTTTGAAGAAAACATCAGATGAGATATGTTGCTCCAAAATTGGAATACAGTCTAACTTCTGAGTATACGTAGACTGGTCACTAGGGTATTTTAGAACAGTTCTTTTCAGAAGGCATTGAGAATTAATTTTAGCAGGCCTTCTTCAAAGACATGTAACAAGATGAATTAACACACTGGACTTCGCAGGATCTTTTAAAGATTTTCTGGAAAACAAGCTGGGTTGTGGTCTTCTCTCCTTCCTTGACACTTCTTCAGGCTAACTTTATCAGCTGCTCACTCCAGCAGGTAAAACACACTGACTCTACAACCAAAAGCTTGTGAGTTTTCTGCTGTCTTCGGTGTGCGCTGCTGCTGCCAAGCTTGTCCAATCAAGGGGCGCGAATGACTTCACTAACCACATCTCCCTGTTACCAGGGTTTCTGTTCTATATTTAACTTGAATCATGTGACAACCAGTAAACATAGTTGCCAAATTGGTTCTTTTGATGCCCTCTTGAAAAAGAACTGGTCCTACATATATTCAGTTTGATTATGACTTCTTCACAAATATTTTAACCAAAGAAACAGAATCCCTTCCAAAACATCATGTACTTTCCCTGAGCTACAGGTTATTGCAAGTCTCTCTGGCTGTGTTTATTTTAGGTGATTTTGTACTCAGGTTCTTTCTGAATCCATGTGTTTGCAGATCTTTGTGAATGAGAGATGTGGAGATATGCTTAAAAAATTTCCCTATAAATTATTCATATCTCCGTCTTTCCCCGAACTTTGTGCAAACACATTAATGAGGGAATCACACACATCAAGCCTTCAAACCCGTCCGCTAAACATTGAAAGGTGACAGTGTTTATTGTAACGGGATTCCATTTATGCAGACACATCTTGATGATTCACACATGTAATGTATTTGTATATTATATTCATGACATAATGGCGTAAATAAACACTTCCTTGCACTTGCCACGCTTGGTGAACATTTTCTCTGCTGATCCCCCTTGAATATATTAGAGAACATGGTGACGAGGTTGAGATAAAAGTCTGTAAATATAGGCAGCAAACAGCAGCAGGGACTGCAGTGAACAAGATTTACGTGACATATTTGTGCTTATATTGGTGGGTGAAATAAGATACTAAACACACAGAATCCAACATTTGAGCTCGCGTATAAGATTGCTCTGTCTATGGAGATAGCATCAAAGAATGCTCCGGAATTTTGTCCGATGCCAGTGATAGTAACACACTTCAGGGGAACTTAAAAAAAAATGGTAAAATGGGCTTTCACATAACAGATGAAATTTTACACAGAGAAGTGTGAAGTGATACAATTTGGAAGGAAGAATGAGGAGAGGCCATATAAATGAAACATGACAATTCTAAAGTGGGTGCAGGAGCAGAGAGACAATGTACACCAATGTTAGAAGGATTGAAAAGGTAACTCAGAGCAAACAGGACACTTGGATGTATTAATATAGGCATGGAGTAAAAACATATAAGTTATGCTAAACCTTTATATAATGCTGGGAATGAATGGCCTCTTCCTGTACCTCCACAGAAAGCTTCCATTCCAGGTTTACACACACTCATCAGGATCACTCTCCACAGATCCTGCCACTCCAGGCTCGGACACCCACTTCAGGATCACTCTCCACAGATCCCGCCATTCCAGGTTCGGGCACCCACTTCAGGATCACTCTCCATACATCCCGCCGCTCCACTCACGGATATTTCCCTCAGGATCCGATCAAAGAATGTTGCTTGTCACTTATCAGCTCAAGCCTGAATGTTGTTCAGGTCTTGCTGCTTGCAGGCACAGACTGCTTCAGTATCTGAGGAGTTGTGAATCATCAACGAACATTCCCACTTCTCACTTATGTTGAAGAGAAAGCCATCAATGAAACAGCTGAGGATGGTTGGGCCTCGGACACTGCCCTGAGAAACTAAGAATCCAGTCATGAATGGTGGTGGACAATTAAATAACGAACCAGATGAGGAGGCTCCAAAAACATCCCTATCCTCAATGTTAGTGGAGCCGAGCACGTCAGTGCAAAAGATGAAGCTGAAGCATTTGAAACCATCTTCAGTCAGAAATTGCTCAGTGGATGATTCATCTCGGCTTCTTGAGGTCCCCAGCATCACAGCTTCCAGTTTTCAGCCAATTCGCTTCACTCCACATGATAGCAAGTAACAGCTGAAGTCACTCGATACAGCAAAGACTATGGGCCCTAACAACATCCCGGCTCTCGTACTGAAGACTTGTGCTCCAGAACTAGCTGCGCTCTCAGCCAAGCTGTTCCAGTCGAGCTACAACACAGGCATCTACTTGACAATGTGGAAAATTGCCCAGGTGTGCCCTGTCCGTAAAAATGCAGGACAAATGCAATCTGACCAATTGCCGCCCCATCAGTCTACTATTAATCATCAGCAAAGTGATGGAAGATGTCACCAACAGTGCTATCAAGCACCACACACTTAACAATAATCTGCTCATCGATGCTCAGTTTAGGTTCTGCCAGGGTCTCTCAGCTCCAGGAAATAATTTGGCAGATAGAGTATAATGTGGGAAAATGTGAGGTTATCCACTTTGGTAGGAAGAATAGAACAGGAAAATATGATTTAAATTGTGAGAGATTACAGAATGCTGCGGTGCAGAAGGATCTGGGTGTCCTCGTACATGAATCACAAAAAGTTACCATGCAGGTACAGCAAATAATTAGGAAGGCAAATGGAATGTTACCCTTTATTGCAAGGGGGATGGAGTATAAAAGTAGAGAAGTGTTGCTACAAATGTACAGGGTGTTGGTGAAACCACACCTGGAGTACTGTGTACAGTTTTGGTCTCCTTATTTAAGGAGGGATATACTTGCATTGGAGGCAGTTCAGAGAAGGTTCACTAGATTTATTCCAGTGATGAAGGTGTTGTCGTATGAGGAAAGTTGAGCAGGTTGGATCGATACTCATTGGAGCTGAGAAAAATGAAAGGAGAACGTATTGAGACATATAAGATTCTGAGGGGATTTGACAGGGTAGATGCTGAGAGGATGTTTCCACTCGTGGTGGAATCTAGAACTAGGGGACACAGTTTCAGATTTCGGGGTTTTTCATTTAAGAAGGAATTTCTTCTCTCAGAGGGTCATTAATCTTTGGAATTCTCTACCGCAGAGAGCAGTGGAGGCTGGGTCATTGAATGTCTTCAAGATTTTTATCTACAAGAGAGCCAAGGGTTATGTGGGCAGGCAAGAAAGTGGGGTTGAGGTCATGATCAGGTCAGCCATGATCCTATTGAATGGCGGAGCAGGCTCGAGGGGCCAAATGGCCTACTCCTGCTACTAGTTCTTCTGATCTTCTGTTCTTATGACCTCATTGCAGCTTGGTCCAAACAGAGATGAAAGAGTGGAATTCCAGAGGAGAGGTGAGATTGATTGCCCTTGAGTGAGTGTGGCATCAAGGATCCCTAGCAAAGTTGAAGTCAATGGGAATCAGGGGGAAAACTCTCCACTTGCTGGAGTTGTACCTCGCACAAAACAAGATAGTTGTGGTTCGTGGAGGCCAATCATCTCAGCCCAGGACATTGCTTCAGTAGTTTCTCAGGGTAGTGTCATCGACCCAAACACCCTCAGCTGTTTCATTGACGACTTTCCCTTCAACATAAGTCAGAAGTGGGAATGTTAGGTGATGATTCACAACTCCTCAGTTGAAGCAGTCTGTGCCTACAAGCAGCAAGACCTGAACAATATTCAGGCTTGAGCTGATAAGTGACACGCAACCTTCTGGCCACACAAGTGCCAAACAGTGAACATCTCCAATGAGAGAGAGAAAAAAATCTACCTTTTGATATTCAGAGCATTATCATCGCTGAATCCCCCACCATCAATATGTTGGGGGTTACCATTGACCAGAAACTAAACTGGACCAGTCACATCTATGCTGCGGCTATAAGTGCAGGTCAGACATGAGGAATTCTGCAGCAAGTATCTCACCTCCTGATACATCGAAACCTGTCCACCATCTACAAGGCACAAGTCAGGAGTGTGATGGAATACATCCCACTCAACAACACTCAAGAAACTCAATACCATCCAGGACAAAGCAGCCCACTTAATCGCCACCTAACCCACCACCTTAAACATTCACTCTCTCCACCACCAGTACACAGTGGCTGCAGTGAGTACCATCTCCATATGCACTGCAGTAACTCGCGAAGTATCCTTCAACAGCACCTTTCAAACCCGTGACCTCTACCACCTCGAAGGACAAGGGCAGCAGATGCATGGGAACTCGCCATCTGCAGGTTCCCCTCCAAGTCACTCACCATCCTGACTTGGAACTATATCGCCATTTCTTCACTGTTGTTGGGTCACAATCCTGGAACTCCCTCCCCAATGGCAGTGTGGGTGTTCCTGCACTACATGGACTGCAGCAGTTCAAGACGGCAGCTCACCACTACATTCTCAAGGGCAATTAGGGATGGATAATAAATGCTCGCCTTATCAGCGATACTCACATCCAAGAATGAATAAAAAACAAATCACTCTCCACAGATTCCCCACAATCTGGGCTTGGACATTCGCTTCAGGAGCACAGAGCTTTGTATCACTGCAACATGAGTTCCAAACTTTATATTCCATTCGCTTTTCACATTATTTTTTCCCAGTCCACTAGCTTTTAGTAATTCTGTATTCGGGTCTCGGCTCCTCCACAGTTTCGAACATCTCACCACTTACAAAAAAACACTCTGATCTATCTTTCTTCGGTATTACATGACCCCACATTTTAAACTCCATCTGTCAAAGCATTGCTCACTCACTTAATCTATCAAGAAGATTTGAAAATACATTTCTTGCCAAAGGATAACATTCTGCTTCTGCTCCCTCGCCGTTTGCTTTTCCCATTAGTCTTTCACTTGGTGTAAATCCAGAGAATATAAAGATGGAAGGAAGGGAGGGAGGGAAAATCTTGCTCCGTTTTGTGATCCCAATTTGATCCTCATTCCAGTCCAATTTGGGTGAAGAATCCCAATTGCCTGTCTCAACTTTAATAATATATAAACAATTCTGGAAACACCGTCTGGAAATTGACAAGAATAGGTTTCCAGGCTGACTTTCCGCAAAAAGTCCCCCATTAGAAATAAAGGAACTAAACAACTCACAAACTAATGACAAGGATGGGAGTTGAACCCATACATGAAGAACACAATGGATTAGCAGCCCATCACCTTAACCTCACAGCCACGTTGTCAAATGCACAAGCATGGCTGTCACCTTCAGCACAGCTCCTGGCTGTGCAGCCAGCTGCAGTGACCGAATGATTCAGGCATCTGAGTGATGTTAATCATGATGTGATCAAATGATTGAATGTTCCACTCTTTCCGTGGTGGGTTTTCACACTGAGTGGAAACGTGTTGGACATGGTCTGGAAATGTTTCACACCGCTCCATTCCCTATTTCATTTACTTCCAGAAGGTATATTTCCATCATTAGACAACCCAAAAGATGAACTTTTTTCAAAAGAGTTCAGTGTATTTAACTCTGTGTCCAACACTGTGAGGCAGCTTTCTGTGCTTATAAAGAGTGTAATTTATTGACTGGTCTCTTGGATCTTGGATCAAACAGGGTGACAGACAGAGGTCTGTGTGCAGAGGGTTTGGAGGTGAGCTCTGATTCCTAACCCTTTCTGGATTGTGAGGAATAAAGAATGAATGAGAGAGAGAGAATGTGGGAGAAGGGATGATGGAAGAATTTGTCCGTGAACCTGATTAAAAGTGGCTCAAACGCAAGATAATATTAAGTTATCAAGAGCAGAACATTAACATAATCTGAGTTCCGCGATCTGGTCGGGTCCCATTCCCCTGAAGTGAGGAATGAACGGGTGGGAAATTCCACCTGGAGTTATATTTGTCTCCAATGAAGATGAGTTCACAGTGAGGCTGGAATAGCTCAATTGGGAGAACACTAGATTGAAGAACCAGGATACAATCCCTGGTTTCATCAGTTTTAATTTGGTGTCTCCATCAGTTTAAGGAGAGAGAATCAGAGGGGAGATTGTCCACTCTTGACCCCATGGGCTGAATTTTAAACTAATGGTGCGGCTCTCGGCAGAGACACCGGAAGCGCGTGTCATCACCACACGAGTGAAATGTGGCCGACCGACTCCGATAATGGAGCAGCCGACCAATTAATGAAGGGGAGACATGGGGCCCATGTAAACAAGGACCAGAGGTAGGGAACGAGGTGCTGATGGCACCGACATCTGACACAATGGCAGGTGCTGGCACCATATTTAAAGGGCTGCCAGCCCTGCAAGCACTGCTGCCTGGTTTAAAGGAGTGTCTTCCTGAGAGCCCTCTGCTGTCCCAGAACCCGTTCTGCTGCCTCTGCTGTCCCAGGACCCGTTCTGCTGCCTCTGCTGTCCCAGGACCCGTTCTGCTGCCTCTGCTGCCTCAGGACTCGTTCTGCTGCCTCTGCTGCCCCACGACCCGTTCTGCTGCCTCTGATGCCCCAGGACCTGTTCTGCTGCCTCTGCTGCCCCAGGACCCGTTCTGCTGCCTCTGCTGCCCCAGGACCCGTTCTGCTGCCTCTGCTGCCCCAGGACCCGTTCTGCTGCCTCTGATGCCCCAGGACCTGTTCTGCTGCCTCTGCTGCCCCAGGACCCGTTCTGCTGCCTCTGATGCCCCAGGACCCGTTCTGCTGCCTCTGCTGCCTCAGGACTCGTTCTGCTGCCTCTGCTGCCCCACGACCTGTTCTGCTGCCTCTGATGCCCCAGGACCTGTTCTGCTGCCTCTGCTGCCCCAGGACCCGTTCTGCTGCCTCTGCTGCCCCAGGACCCGTTCTGCTGCCTCTGCTGTCCCAGGACCCGTTCTGCTGCCTCTGCTGCCTCAGGACTCGTTCTGCTGCCTCTGCTGCCGCACGACCCGTTCTGCTGCCTCTGCTGTCCCAGGACCCGTTCTGCTGCCTCTGCTGCCTCAGGACTCGTTCTGCTGCCTCTGCTGCCCCACGACCCGTTCTGCTGCCTCTGATGCCCCAGGACCTGTTCTGCTGCCTCTGCTGCCCCAAGACCCGTTCTGCTGCCTCTGCTGCCCCAGGACCCGTTCTGCTGCCTCTGCTGCCCCAGGACCCGTTCTGCTGCCTCTGATGCCCCAGGACCTGTTCTGCTGCCTCTGCTGCCCCAGGACCCGTTCTGCTGCCTCTGATGCCCCAGGACCCGTTCTGCTGCCTCTGCTGCCCCAGGACCCGTTCTGCTGCCTCTGCTGCCCCAGGACCCGTTCTGCTGCCTCTGCTGTCCCAGGACCCGTTCTGCTGCCTCTGCTGCCCCAGGACATGTTCTGCAGCCTCTGCTGCCCCAGAACCCGTTCTGCTGCCTCTGATGCCCCTGGACCCGTTCTGCTGTCTCTGCTGTCCCAGGACCTGTTCTGCTGCCTCTGCTGCCCCAGGACCCGTTCTGCTACCGCTGATGCCCCTGGACCCGTTCTGCTGCCGCTGATGCCCCTGGACCCGTTCTGCTGCCTCTGCTGCCTGATGGGTAAGGAGCTGAATGCGAGCTTGCAGTGACCATGGTCCCACGGTTTAGCGATGCCTCCCTGCAGGTTCTCCTCCAGGTGGCAAGAGAAAGGTGGAAGATCCTCTTCCCCAGGGATGGGAGGTGGAGACCTGTCCACCTGACCAAGCAAAGCTGGCTGGAGATAGTAGGTGAGGTCAGCAGTCGTGGGGTCACCCCCAGGACATGGATCCAGTACAGGAAGTGGGTCAATGACCTGATCCAGGCTGCTCAGGCGAAAACTCAAAACACTTTGGACCCTTTGGACATTGCATGTGGCAGAGTGAGAGGGAGTGTTTGGTGGAAAGGGAGTGACCACCCAGTCATGTGTATTGGGGAAGGGCAGCAGGACATGCTGTCTGAGGCTTGGCTGCATCTCAGTGAGAGGCGAACGTCAGTCATTGTATAACCTCACACAGTCCCTCGAGAGGGGCCACATGCAGGAGGAATACGTGTGTCCCCATCATGGACTGCTGGACTATCACCATCAGAGATGTTGGGCTTGTCCCCGCTGGGAGACTAACTTTGTTCATCATTGTGTCTGCAGGAGAAGACATCCCACAATCGGAAAGAGCGTGTCAAGACCGGCAGTGGAGTGCCTTATCTCCATGTCCTCATCCCGATGGAGGAGGAGGCCATGGAACAGGCCGGGCAGCAAAGCAGCTGCTCCATAGCTGATGGAGAGACAGGGTCACCTACCCAAGAGAGTGAGTGAACATCTCCTGGGGCACAAGGGAGCATCTGCTGCAAAGGAGCCACACTGCTCATCTGTTCACCACTGCATCAATGGAGCTGCACAGTAGGGGTGGTTGGAATGTCACGATGGGCAGACCCTAACCCTTCAATGTCCCTGTTTTCTCATGAGGGCCCGGATGAACGACAAAAGCAAAGAGCTGGAGAGACTGGGGGACAGCCGAGCACGTCTGAGGAGGAGGGAGCTTCAGAGGGTGTACCATCACCTCATTTCCCTGCACCCTCCACCAGCACAGAAACCCTCACGTTGGTGGGTATCCGTTTGCGGTTAGATTTGGGCATACAAACTGGTGAGCACATCACAGACAGGCCCAGGCAGCTGACGGAGGCTGTGACAGCCGAGGCCACTGGCAGTTGGAGGTCTGTGGGAGGCCAGGCCCATGCTGAGTCCCAGGCTGATGACGTGTCTCTTGTGTCACCAGCAACACGGGAAATGCTGCAGCTGCAGTGAGAGGTCAGGCAACATCTGGCAGAGTTGCCAGAGGCTATGTGTACCCAAGCATGGAGAGATTGGTCACTCTCATGGAGAGCCAGATCCAGCAGACCAATCTGTGTCTGCCGGAGATGTGCGCAGACCGGCACTCCATCGCTTTGTCCATGAGCTCCATCCAGTGGTGACAAGGTGAGAGGGGGGACGAGGCACCTGAACTCTCCACCAGGTCCACGTCCCTCTCAGGTCAGCAGGGAGGTACAAGTGTGTCTTATAACCGGGGAGGGGCAGCTGGCTGCTACATCTGGGGGCCCCTCTCAGGGTGCTCCTGGTGTGGACAGTAATTCCAAAGTCCCTCTGCCAGTGACACTAGTGATGCCAGTGCCTCCATCATCCTCGATGACAGAGGGGGTCCCTGTACCTGTGCAGGAGGCCCTCAGTGTGCCGGGGCCCTCCAGGCCTCAGGCAGCCAGAGGACGGCCGCCAATGCCATCCCAAGCCATGGGGCAGCAAGGTCAGCAGCCTGTCTCCATCTCAGCTGCCAGAGCAGGGGGAGCACCACGTAGGAGCACCCGGAAAAGATTTAAGAAGAGCAACTAGATTCACTGAGGGGTTCACGGGTGAATGTACATTCCAGATGGATAGGGTTGTGTTTGGTGTCACACGGAATAAAGAAATGATGTTCTCTCACTATGTCTCCTTCCTATTGTTGATGCCCTTTGGGACTTCATTTCAACCCTTCCTCCCAAGGGGCTGGAAGTGAGGGACCAAGCCCTGAGTTCACAAAGCTTCGGCCTTGCCACTGTGCGATGTGTACCTGGGCGCTGTGGTGTAGAAGGAAAGAGGTGACAACAGGGCTGCTTAAAGCTAAGACTTTATTGCTGTGGTTCCAGAAGGTGGTAAGGCTCAAAGGAAACGTGAATGTATAAGGGTGTCTCGTGTCTCCCTTGTGTGTATCTCATGGTGGCTTTTATGCTGTGCCTGAGGTTCTTCATCTGGCACTGCTTGGGCAGCATCCTCCTCCACATCCTCATCATCAGAGGAGGCATTGCACTCCACGATATCCTCACTAGTCAACACCTCACCCCTCTGTAATGCCAGATTGTGCTGAGCACAGCAAACCACCATGATACGCGAGACCCTCGCTGGGACATACTGAAGGGCTCCACAGGAACAATCTAAGTGCCTGAATCTCATCTTCAGGAGACCAATGGCCTCCTTGATGGTCACTCGGGTTGACCCGCAGCAGGTGTTGTACCTCTCCTCTGCATCCTTGTGTGGATTCCTCACAGGCGTCAGTAGTCATGTCCTCACTGGGTTGCCCTTGTCTCCAAGGATCCATCTCAGAAAGCGCATGGGGCCACGGAAAAGTTCTGGTACCTGGGACTGCCTTGGTATGCAGGCGTTGTGGCTGCTTCCCGGGATTTGTGCACACACCTGTAGGATCCATTTGTGATGGTTACAGACCAGTTACACATTGAGCAAGTGGAAGCCCTTCCTGTTGAAGGCTGCTGGCTGGTCTGCGGGAGTCTTGATGGTCACATGGGTGCAGTCGATGACACCCTACACCTGGGGGAATCCAGTGATGGCCCCGAATCCTATAGCTCTCTCAGCTTGACTGTTTGGATCAATGTGCACATAGTTGCCAGCCCTCCTGAACAGGACATTGGTGACCTCCTTGATGCACTGATTCTCTACAGACTGTGAGATTCCACACATATCTCCAGTGGATCCCCGCAATGATCTGGTGGTGTAGAAGTTCAGTGGCACGGTGACCTTCAGGGACACTGGCATCAGGTGCCCACCAAGTCGCGTGGGGCACAGCTGCATCATGGCAGAGAGATCAGTGACGACCTCCGTGGAGAGGTGCAGTCTGTGGAGACACTGTCACTCGGACATCTGCAGGTAGTTGAACCTCGGCTGACGTGTTCCTCTGCCTCCTTCTCCAGCCTCCTGTTCGAGGCTGGCCCTCCTGTGGGCCCCCAAGCAGCTGTGGTGCCCCTGCTGGTGCCTGGGCCTCCCTCCCTCCCTCTCTACTCCTCCTCCTCTTCAATGGGAGCCGCGAATCCAGGGTGAATGAGGCCCATGACAGGTTGCCCCTCCCTGAATGCAAGGCCTTCACAGTAAACAACACCCAGTCACAGTTACCTCACTTGTCAACCTCAATGAGGTGGCACTGCCCCAATGGCATCCTGATGTTGTTCCCCCTGCAGAGCTGGCACATTGGCCCCCACTCCTGACAGTGTTTCCCGATGCCCTTTCCCCCTCCACCCTTGCTGCCAAGTTATGCTGCCTCACCCGATAGCTTCCCAGTGAAGCCAACACTCAGCTCCCACCTCCCAGTCACCTCCTTTAACCAGGCGAGGCTCTGAAGCCCCGTGGTTCCCGTGCACTATTAGTTCAATTGGACCCAGTGAATAAAATTGCTGACAATTGGACTCATAAATACTTTAAATGCCTTCTTGCCGAGTGGATGTGCGAAGTCTGCCCTCCATGTCAGCTGCTGACAGAAAAATCCATTCCAACGTCTTCCATCCCTATTTTCTACACCCCCCCCCCCTCCCCCTCCCCGGCCTCCATTCCCGTCTCCAACGGTCCCTTAAAATTCTGGCCCATGTCTCTCAGACTAATGGGAATGAAACCACATCTGCTCCTTAGCCTGAACAGGGAGAGCTGCTCTCTCTGTGTTTAAAGTGAATGAATCTGCTCTTTACCTTGTCTTACTGGAACGTTCACTGTCTGGAAATGTCTGTTTGAAAATGTTTTCCTGTTATATTAATGGAGCAGAGGAGCAGATGTGAGGTGCTGTTGAACAGAAAGGTTTGGAAGTGGGTGAAGGGGTGGAGTGACGGTGTGAGTGAGAGGTGCAGTGAGTTGGTCATTCTCAATGGAGTGTCAGGAATGAAGGTCAGAGGAACAGACCAGGCAGGAAACACAGAAAGAGCGAGGAGAGGCTGGTGTGAAAAACAGAGATTAAACAACAGGCTTGTTCAGTTGGTTTGGGTCTGGTGTTTAGAATACCCGGAATCTGGGTTCACTTCCCTTCCAACTCAGGCAATTGTACCACCATTATGTTCATAAAACCATAGACTGATACCTAAAGAAGGAGACCATTTGGTCCATTGTGTCAATGCTGTCTCTTTGGTTGTGTTATCCAATTAGTTCTGATGCTCAGCTTTTTCCTGCAATCTGTACATTTTTCCTTCCAGTATTTATCCCAATTGCTTTTCAAAGTTACTACTGAATCTGCTTTTAAGTCCTGATCAGACAGTGCATTCCAGATCACAACACATCACTGTATAAAAAATTATTCCTCATTTCGCCTCTGGTTCTTTTCTCAATCACCTGAGAAATACATCCTCTGGTTACTAACCCTTTTGCCACTGGAAACAATTTCTCCTTATTTAACATATTGAAAACCTTCTTGATGATGTCACATACTAGACTGCCAGTAAAACTGAAGCCCATGGAATAAAAGGGACAATGACAGCATGGGTATGAAATTAGCAGACTGATAGGAGCATAGGAACATAGGAGCAGGAGTAGGCCATTCAGCCCATCGAGCCCACCCCTCCATTCAATATGATGATGACTGATCATCCACTTCAATGCCTTTTTCCCACACGAACACCATATCCGCTACGTCATTTATATTTAGAAATCTGTCAATCTCTGCTCCAAACATACTCAATAACTGAGCTTCCACAGCCCTCTGAGGTAGAGAATTCCAAAGATTCACAACCCACTGAGTAAAGAAATTTCTCCTCATCTCTGTCCTCAGTGGCTTTCCCGTTACGTTGAAATTGTGTCCCCTGGTTGTAGATTCCTCAACCGGAGGAAACAGCTTCATCTACCCTGTTTATACTTTTGTGGGCGGCACAGTGGCGCAGTGGTTAGCACTGCAGCCTCACAGCTCCAGCGATCCAGGTTCGATTCCCGGTACTGCCTGTGTGGAGTTTGCAAGTTCTCCCTGTGTCTGCGTGGGTTTTCTTCGGGTGCTCCGGTTTCCTCCCACAAGCCAAAAGATTTGCAGGTTGATAGGTAAATTGGCCATTACAAATTTACACCAGTATAGATAAGTGGTAGGGAAATATAGGGACAGGTGGGGATGTTTGGTAGGAATATGGGATTAGTGCAGGATTAGTATAAATGGGTGGTTGATGGTCGGCACAGACTTGGTGGGCCATAGGCCCTGTTTCAGTGTTGTATCTCTAAACTAAATATTTTGTAAGTTTCAATGAGATCACCTCTCATACTTCAAAACTCCAGAGAATACAGGCCCAGTTTCCCCAATCTCTCTTCATATGACAGTCCCGCCATCCCGGGAACAAGTCTGGTGAACCTTCGTTGCATTCCCTCTATGGCAATGATATCCTTCCTAAGGTAAGGGTACCAAAACTGCACACAGTATTCCAAACTGCAGACCAACCAAGGTTATATACAATTGAAGCAAGACTTCACTACTCCTGTACTCAAATCCTCTTGCGATAGAGTCCAACATGTCATTCGCCTTCCTAATTGCTTGCTGCACCTGCATGTTAGCTTTCAGTCACTTATTGACAAGGACACCCAGGCCCCTTTGTACATCTACACTTTCTAATCTCTTACCATTTAAGAAATAATCTGCACATCTCTTCCTCCTACAAAAATGGATAACCTCACATTTTTACACATTATATTCCATGTGCCATTTTCTTGTTCACTCACTCAGTCTGTCCAAGTTTTGTGTCATCCGCGAACTTGGAAATACGACATTTGGTCCCCACATCCGAATCATTGATATATATTGTGAACAGCTGGGTCACAGTGTGGTGGTGAACAGTTGTATTTCTGTCTGGAGGAAGGTTTACAGTGGGTTCCCCATGGTTCCTCATAACTTCAGTTGTGTGCAGAGACTGGAAAAGTTGGGGTTGTTCTCCTTGGAGCAGAGCAAGTTCAGAACAACTTTGACAGAGTTAGAATCAAGGAATCGAATGGTTACAATACAGAAGGAGACCATTCAGTCCATCATGTCCATGACAGCTCTTTGCAGGAGCAGATCAGCTAATTCCACTCCTCTGCCCTTTCATTGTAGCCCTGCAAATTTTCTCTATTTAGGTGTTTATCCAATTCCCTTTTGAAAGCCACGATTGAATCTGCCTCCAGCACACTCTCAGGCAGTATATTCCAGATCCGAACCACTCGCTCTGTCCCACACCCCTGGTACCATTGCAGAAAATCTTTTCTGTTCATTTCATCCCTCATAAATAATTGAAATTAAATGTTTATTAGGAAATGCACAACATAAAAAGGAGAGAGAAATAAATGATGAGCAAAATAGAAGGCAATGTTTGGAAGGTAAAAAGAGCAAAAGATGTAACTTTTATTCTGGATGAGTGAGAGGAACATATCACACTTTGGGGCTTTTGTAAGAGGATTTATTGATAAACCTGGGATTTGAGAGGAAGCTGCTTCATGGTTTACAGAACAAATTCAGCCCCTGGGGTGGAGCCAACAGCTGCACTGTAATTACTTACCTCAGGATTCCAAGCCTCTGACCTGCTCTTGTAGCCACGTTATTTGTATGGCTACCCATGGTAACCCCCATGATGTTGATGGTGGGGGATTCAGTGATTGTAATGCTATTGAATGTCAAGGGGAGATGGTTAGATCCTCTCTTGTTGGAGATGGTCATTGCCTGGCACTTGTGTGGTGCGGATGTTACTTGCCACTTATCATCGCAAGCCTGTGAGACTGAAATAGCTCAGTTGAGAGAGTGTGAGACTGAAGATCCCTGGTTCAATCTGGGGTTTTGGCAGTTCTCCTTTATTCTGCGTCGCCATTTGGTTTTGACTCTCGTGTTGCACAATTTACACTGAAATTATTTACCCAACTCTGAAGGTTGGATTGGAATAGAGAGATATCAAGGATGGGAAATGTTTACATTGTCTGCTTTAGCTTATTCTCTATCTTCTTGTGTCCTTTTCCCCAGTTTTTGAATCTTTCGGGGCAGGGTGAACATTTGATTTGCTGCATTTGTCCCAAACTGAAGCCTTTTCCACATCTCTGGGCGGTCAGACTTGCTCTGTCTGTTTTTGCTGCTCGTGGCCATTAACGAGAACAGGCCACGAGTTCAATGTTTATCAGCAAACGGAAGATAATTGGAAAGAATTCTATGTTACTCCAGACCAGTGACAAAGATGCAATGGATGTTATTCAAAATAAGTTCCCTCTGACATTTTATGTAAAC
This sequence comes from Heterodontus francisci, assembly GCF_036365525.1. Taxonomy (NCBI): domain Eukaryota; kingdom Metazoa; phylum Chordata; class Chondrichthyes; order Heterodontiformes; family Heterodontidae; genus Heterodontus; species Heterodontus francisci. Next base: position 5,892,233 of record NW_027141441.1, on the reverse strand, counting down.
TTGTTTGCATCTAAAAGTTGGATTTTAAGTGTTACAAAAATGTGTCAAATTAATGACTGACCATGTGACAGCGCACATGGGGATCAAATCCACAGCCTTGTTGTTATCAACACTGCGTCCTAACCAACTGAACTAAGCGGCCTATAGACAGAGCCAGGTATGGGTTTGAGCCGCACGCTGGGCGGTTTGTGTTTTATTTCTCACACTGGATGACAGAGCGATTGTACAAACAATGGACACATCACATCCCTGAAACATTGTTCTGATACAAAACAGTGTGAAATAAGAACTGAGCATGGAAATGGAACAGAACCAGAAATCAGGACTTTAATCTATTGAAGTTGATCTTGAAATTCAACCATTCACTGAACATTCCAACAGATCAAACTCTCTTCTGATATAAAATCCAGGAACTTGAGCTGCTGGAAAACATAACTGATCCTGACGTGATTTGAACACGCAACCTTCTGATGTGGAGTTAGACGCGCTACCGTTGTGCCACAAGCTCACAAATAAAGCAAAGTCTTCCATTCCTGGCAGTTTTACTTCTTGTTTAGATTCAGTGATTGAAATTAATTCAATCCTCATTTGACCTCCACTCTGGAAAGGCCTGCTACCCGACCTGAACCCGACGGGACCCGCGACCTGTGTCGGGTCCGGGTCGTGTTGGGTCGCTCTTCCGGGTCTGGCTTTCGGGCTCGGGTCGGGTCGGGCCAGTTTCGGGTCGGGCTGGGTCCAGGTCGGGCTGAGTCCGTGTCGGAAACACACAGTAAGTATTACATTTTGCTCTGCTGGGAAGTTGAGTTTAGTAAGTGTCAAAAGTTGAAAAGCCAACCTGAGCTGGGAGTCTGGGACATCAAGGAGGGAAACTCTGAGTCTGCTCAGTGAGCAAGTGAGCATCTCTATGATGTCATTGCGCTCATGCTGCAGCTTCCTGTCGATTCGGAATCGGGAGGTAGGTAAAGTGAACATTCCGGTGGTCGGGTAAGGCTCGGGTCGGTTTGGGCGTGGGAATAAATGGAGACATTCGGGCCGGGTCGGGCTCGGGTCCAGTGTGGTTCTGTCAGGTTCGTGTCGGGTTTTTTTTCCTGACCTGAGCAGGCCTTTACCGCTCTGTCAGTTCAGTGCCTTATTTAAACTATTACTTGGAGTTCTGTTTTACAGGGTCTCGGCTGTTCAAGTGTTTCCCAGACCCACTACTCTGATTAATCAGACATTTTGCTGCTAACTGCTGCTGCTACAATTGAAATGTAAAAAAGAATTTCCAGTGACCTGCAACCAATGGACAAATACATTTCAGAAAGTTAAAGCTCATTCACCAATCCACAAATGTGTCTTTCTGCTGATATTTATAAACAACTCCTTCTCTCCACTATGAGAACTATACAATCACTCCAGTTATTTGAAAGCTAGTATAAGATGTTCCAGTTCATCAATTTTAAAACTGCAGCAGGTATTTTCCAGAAAACTTCTCTGTTGGAACCTCAGTCCCATTTAGATTGAAAGTGGACAATTAATGTATTCACTTGTTCATTGTGGACAGGTGTCTGACTTCGAATAAATCTCATTAACTTTCAATGAGGTGGCAGTATTTCTGTGCTCCCATTTTACACAGTCTGTCCTGTTCATGCACCATGTTTTTATTCTCCTCCCATTCTCCACAGGATACAGATTATAATCATCATCAATCTAGCTGTTGAAAAGCATTGGAAGAATCTGGTCACACAGGTATTGAAACATTCATTTTCTGCCATTTTACAAGTTGGTTGCTTTAAACACAGTACGATGTGCAATCATCTTGAAAAGAGATTCTCTTCAATATCCAATACAAATTGAAATGCAAACCTGACAGACAAACACAGGAGAACAAGTGACTAGTGAACACAAACCTCATGGTGCTCATTTTCAGATTTATTGCAGTCATCTTACAAAACAAGTGAAAGAATATTACAGTGAAATGATTTGGAAAGTAGGTGTGACTTTTGTTGGTGCCTTTCTTTGCTCTGTTGGTGAAACTTTCTTGCACCTGATTCCTGTTCATGTCTCTGTTTCCTCTATTGAATGAGGAAGGAGGTATTTGATCAGAAATCAACTGGATTGTGTACCTTTGAGAGGGGATTTCTGTACCATCAGGGCTGGAAACAGGAGTGAGTGAAAGACAATGTGTGGAGTTTGATTTTGTACAGAGGGAGAGCAAATCTAACAGGACTGTGAGATATTGGCCTGGATTTTACAGTCCCAATAGCGGTGAACTCTGAGACTTTCACTGCTATTGAGGGTCTGAACAGCACTGCAACTGCCGGTACATGCACACACTAACACCAGCATCTGGAAGTTGTGGTGGTGAGAAATGTGCTTAGAAGGAGCCCCTGATCATAATCGCACCAGCCCACTCTTTAAAGTGACAGGGACCTGCAGTTCAGCAATTTGGGCTCATTGCCCACAACGTACCCTGATTTTTTACCTGGGTTGGATTAGAGCCGGTACCAACAGGCTCAGGGCGTGCTCGGGAAGGACTTTTCTGTTGACACAACAGCTCCACTATTCCAGGAAGACCTCGGCAGCAGCAGTGGTCAACTTTCAGAGGGAGTTCAGACATTTAAAATGTTGTATTTTGTTTCTTAATTGTATGTAACTTTTTATCAAGGCCTTATCAGTGTTCTTAAATTTACATCTGACTTTTTATTAACAAGATTGAAGTGCTTTTAAAAGATCTCTAAATATATATGACTTTTTATCAAGATTTACCTGGCTTCTTTGTAAAGACTTGAGTAAGATTGAAATTACTTTTAAAAACTACATCTTATCCTTTAAAATCCTGCTTCCATACAGATGACATTTGAAGATGGCCTCAGAATAACTTAGACTATCTTTCTCACAGGTACTGCAACAGCTTAAGACCTACTTTCTGCAAAAGCTGGTGAATTACAAAGAAACAATGTATTGAACATTTTATAAACTGTTGATGCAGATGGAATTCAAATTCATACATGTAAAACAGAAGGAATTAATAATCCATCATCTTAACCTCTCAAACACCTCATCACCCAGCTTTGTGGCAGCAACCCATCACACGTCTCTTTTGCCTCTATGGAAATTTGGGCAGGACGGTCACCTTCAGCTCAGATCCTGACTGTGCATCCAGATGTGCAATGATGGAAATGTAGCTTCTGTAAGTAAATGACATTTCCATCACATCAGGTCATGGCCTGTTGGAAATGGAGCGGTGTGAAACATTTCCAGACCATGTCCAACACGTTTCTACCCAGTGTGAAAACTCACCATGGAAAGACTGGAACATACAATCATTTGATCACATCATGATTAACATCACTCAGACACCTGAACCATTAGGTCACTGACGAAGTTATGATGACCGAATTTCTCATGAAATGACAACTGAACTAACTGACTGGAAGAATTGCTTTAACTCCACGTGATCAGAGAGGCACAGCCTCAGACCGACTTAGCAGATGAATATTGATTGAATAATTTCTGTGTGAGGAATGTTCCAGCATCATAAACCAGGGGAACGTGCTGACTGAGCTGTGTCTTCATCTCTTCTGGGCAGTCGGACAGTTCACCCTTCATTCTGCTCTGATTCACTTTCCCAAAGTGGATCTACAGATTCTCAAATCTGGAGACTCGTTTTCTTATATTGTTCCTTTTGATTTTTCTTGCTCCTGAATGATAATATATTCTAAACCTCGGATCAACCCTCTCCTTACCTCCCCTCCCCAAAATCACATCCTTCACAAAGGCAACCACTGAGCTGTTTTCTTTTGTGAATGAAATTCATAAGAAAAGTTAAAGTTCACAAGAAAATGGATGTAAACGATTGATAGCTAAACTTTTGAAGCAAGGATATGAATCCAAGATTTTCTGATTATTAGACAAACACTCGAACCAATTAAGCTACTGAGCCAGATCACAAGTGCTGTGACAACTAAGGGCAGAGGAGGGCACTCTTTATTCTCATCCCACTTCTCCACAGGTCACAACATCTATGTGAACTTTTCCCACATACTGATACAGTCAATCATGTACTCTATTTTTCCCAGAATAGAAGACACTGACCAGGTTTCTTTAATGAACAACAAAATTATCCATTTATTGTCAAACAAGTTTTAACTAGTCATGAAGTAAAGCATAAACACACAGGTGGAAATTTTAAAAGTTCCCTTTTCACCTTGAACAACTTTTAAAGTCCTTTTTTTATCTTCGAGCCACACGCACACACACACACACACACTTAATTCAGCACTCTGTTACAGACAAAAAAAACCTCTTGGGCTGTTTATTTGCTCATTTTTGAAGAAATCATCAGATGAGATATGTTGCTCCAAAACTGGAATACAGTCTAACTTCCGAGTATACGTAGACAGGTCACTAGGGTATTTTAGAACAGTTCTTTTCAGAAGGCATTGAGAATTAATTCTAGCAGGCCTTCTTCAAAGACGTGCGACAAGATGAATTAACTCAGTGGACTTCAGGGTCTTTTAAAGATTTTCTGGAAAATAAACTGGGTTGTGGTCTTCCCTCCTTCCTTGACGATTCTTCAGGCTAACTTTATCAGCTGCTCACTCTAGCAGGTGAAACACACTGACTGCTACAAGCAAAGGTTGTGAGTTTTCTGCTGTCTTAGGTTTGCGCTGCTGCTGCCAAGCTTGTTCAATCAAGGGGCATGATTGACTTCTCTGTCCACATTTCTCCCTATTACCAGGGTTTCTGTTCGATATTTAACTTGAATCTTGTGACAACCAGTAAACATAGTTGCCAAATTGGTTCTTTTGGTGCCCTCTTGAAAAAGAACTGGCCCTACATTTATTCAGTTTGACTATGACTTCTTCAAAAAATATTTGAACGAAAGAAACAGAATCCCTTCCATGACATCATGTACTTTCCCTGAGCTACAGGTTATTGCAAGTCTCTCTGGCTGTGTTTATTTTAGGTGATTTTGTACTCAGGTTCTTTCTGAATCCATGTGTTTGCAGATCTTTGTGAGTGAGAGATGTGGTAATATGTTTAAAAGATTTCCCTGTAAATTATTCATATCTCCATCTTTCCCCGAACTTTGTACAAACACATTAATATGGGAATCACACACATCAGGCCGTCAAACCTGTCTGCTAAACATTGAAAGGTGACAGTGTTTATTGTGACGGGGTTCCATTTATGAAGACACATCTTGATGGTTCACACATGTAAAAATTTGTAAATTATGACATAATGACATACATAAACATTTCTTTGCACTTGCCATGCTTGGTGAACATTTCCTCTGCTGATGCCCCCTGAATATATTAGAGAACATGGTGACGAGGTTGAGATTAAAGTCTGTAAATATAGGCAGCAAACAGCAGCAGGGACTGCAGTGAACAAGATTTACGTGACATATTTGTGCTTCTATTGGTGGGTGAAATAAGATACTAAACACACAAAATCCTACATTTGAGCTCGCGTCTCAGATTGCTCTGTCTATGGAGATAGCATCAAAGAATGTTCAGGAATTTTGTCTGATGCCAGTGATCGTAACACACTTCAGGGGAACATAAAAAAAACTGGTAAAATGGGCTTTCACATAACAGATGAACTTTTACACAGGGAAGTGTGAAGTGATACAATTTGGAAGGAAGAATGCCATATAAATGAAACGTTACAATTCTAAACTGGGTGCAGGAGCAGGGAGACAATGTACACCAATGTTAGAAGGATTGAAAAGGTAGCTAAGAGCAAACAGGACACTTGGATTTATTAATATAGGCATAGAGTAAAAGCAAATAAGTTATGCTAAACCTTTATAAAATACTGGGAATGAATGGCCTCTTCCTGTACCTCCACAGAAAGCTTCCATTCCAGCTTTACACACACTCATCAGGATCACTCTCCACAGATCCTGTCACTCCAGGCTCGGACGCCCACTTCAGGATCACTCTTCACAGATCCCGCCATTCCAGGTTCGGACACCCACTTCAGGATCATTCTCCATACATCCCAGCACTACGGGCTCGGAGACCCTCTTCAGAGATCCTAAATCTCCAGACACGGACATCCTTTGAGGACCACTCTCCACAGATTCTTCCCTCCAGGCTCAGACACCCTCTTCAGCGTCACTCTCCATGCAGCCCGCCGCTCCACGCACGGATATCTCCCTCAGGATCCGATCAAAGAATGTTGCTTGTCACTTATCAGCTCAAGCCTGAATGTTGTTCAGGTCTTGCTGCTTGCAAGCCCAGACGGCTTCAGTATCTGACGAGTTGTGAATCATCAGCGAACATTCCCACTTCTGACTTATGTTGAAGAGAAAGTCGTCAATGAAACAGCTGGGATGTTTGGGTCCAGGACACTACCCTGAGAAACTACTGAAGCAATGTCCTGGACTGAGATGATTGGCCTCCACTAACCACAACATCTTGTTTTGTGCGAGGTACAACTCCAGCAAGTGGAGAGTTTTCCCCCTGATTCCCATTGACTTCAATTTTGCGAGGGATCCTTGATGCCACACTCACTCAAGGGCAATCACTCTCACCTCTCCTCTGGAATTCCACTCTTTCGTCTCTGTTTGGACCAAGCTGCAATGAGATCATAAGAACAGAAGATCAGAAGAACTAGTAGCAGGAGTAGGCCATTTGGCCCCTCGAGCTTGCTCCGCCATTCAAGAGGATCATGGCTGACCTGATCATGACCACAACCCCACTATCCTGCCTGCCCACATAACCCTTGGCTCTCTTGTAGATAAAAATCTTGAAGACATTCAATGACCCAGCCTCCACTGCTCTCTGCGGTAAAGAATTCCAAAGATTAATGACCCTCTGAGAGAAGAAATACCTTCTTAAATGAAAACCCCCTAAATCTGAAACTGTGTTCCCTCTTTCTAGATTCCACCACGAGAGGAAACATCCTCTCAGCATCTACCCTGTCAAGCCCCCTCAGAATATTATATGTCTCAATACGTTCTCCTTTCATTTTTCTCAACTCCAATGAGTATCGGTCCAACCTGCTCAGCTTTCCTCATAAGACAACACCTTCATCACAGGAATCAATCCAATGAACCTTCTCTGAACTGCCTCCAATGCAAGTATATCCCTCCTTAAATAAGGAGACCAAAACTGCACACAGTACTCTAGGCGTGGTTTCACCAGCACCATGACCATTTGCAGCAAGACTTCTCTACTTTTATACTCCATCCCCCTTGCAATAAAGGGTAACATTCCATTTGCCTTCCTAATTATTTGCTGTACCTGCATGGTAACTTTTTGTGATTCATGTGCAAGGACACCCAGATCCTTCTACATCGCAGCATTCTGTAATCTCTCACAATTTAAATAATATTTTCCTGTTCTATTCTTCCTACCAAAGTGGATAACCTCACATTTTCCCACATTCTGCTCTATCTGGCAAGTGCCAAGCAGTGAACATCTCCAATGAGAGAGAAAGAAAATCTACCTTTTGATATTCAGAAGCATTCTCATCGTTAAATCCCCCACCATCAACATCTTGACCAGAAACATAACTGGACCAGTCACATCGATGCTGTGGCTATAAGCGCAGGTCAGAGATTACGAATTCTGCAGCAAGTATCTCACCTCCTGACACCCCAAATCCTGTCCACCATCTACAAGGCACAAGTGGGATGGAATACATCCCACTCAACAACACTCAAGAAGCTCAACACCATCCAGGACAAAGCAGCCCACTTGATTGGCACCTAACCCGCCACCTGAAACATTCAATCCCTCCACAACCAGTAAACAGTGGCTGCAGTGTTTACCATCTCCATATGCACTGCAGCAACTCGCCAAGTATCCTTCAACAGCACCTTCCAAACACGTGACCACGACCACCTCGAAGGACAAGGGCAGCAGATGCATGGGAACTCACTACCTGCAGATTCCCCTCCAAGTCTCTCACCATCCTGATTTTGAACGATATCGCCATTTCTTCACTGTTGTTGGGTCACAATCCTTAAACTCCCTCCCCAATAGCACTGTGGGTGTTCCTGCACCATATGGACTACATCAGTTCAAGAAGGCAGCTCTCCACCACCTTCTCAACGGCAATAGGAATGGGTAATAAATGCTCGCCTTATATACTATTTGTATTCCACAGTTGCTTTGAAATCACAGGCAATATAAATGGATTGGGAATGTCAATGGACAGGAACCATTAATGGATTGGGAAAGTCAATGGACTGGAAAATATCTGGATTGGGAAATTCTATGGACTGAGTTATATCAATGGATTGGGATATTGTGAAACATCAATGGATTAGGAAACAGGAATTAAAGGGACAGATGAAAGGATTGCAAACATCAATGGATTAGAATGTGGAGAGACAGGAGAAAACGATGCCATTTTAAGGCGGGTATTGGGGGGTTAGTAGGAACAGACCAGGGCTATTTTACTCTCTATCTCACTCCTTTCTTCTATCTGGCTCATTATCACATCCTCTCTCTCAGAGTGGTGGGAATCACTGGAACCCACACTTGCTGCTCAGGTTGTTTGGTTCCGGGAAAATACAAGATCCACATCAGATTGACAGGAAGGATAAATGTGATTCAGAGCCAATCATATTCCTTTTGGTGATGTGTGCTCAGCCTTGTTATATCAGCAAAGGCAGCAGGAAATGCAAATCCTGAAGAGTTTTGATAGAGTGAAGAAGGAGAAAGTGTTGCCAGTGTCAGAAGGGTCAGGAACCAGAGGAAACACATTTAAAGTAATTGGCAAAATAATGAGAGTTCATTTATTAAGAAATACAGCACTGGAACAGGCCCTTCGGCCCACCTAGTCTGTGCCGACCAACAACCACCCATTTATACTAACCCTACAGTAATCCCATATTCCCAACCACCTACCTACACTAGGGGCAATTTACAACTGCCAATTTACCTACCACCTGCAGGTTTTTGGCAGTGGGAGGAAACCAGAGCACCCGGCGAAAACCCACAAGGTCATAGGGAGAACTTGCAAACTCCACACAGACAGTACCCAGAATCAAACTCTGGTCCCCATAGCTGTGAAGCTGCGGTGCTAACCACTGCGCCACTGTGCACCACTGTGTTGTGATGAGGAGATTGTTTTTTCAGCAGTGTGTTGTTCTGGTCTGGAATGCAATCCTGAAAGGTCAGTGGAAGCAGATTCAATGGTAACTCTAAATGGAATTGGATAAATACCTGACATGGAAAATATAACAGGGCAATGGGGGAAAGGACAGGAGTGCGGGATGTGGGATTAATAGAATAGCTCTGTTAAATATCCAGCATATGCACAGTAATAAGGTTCAGTGCTTGGACCTCAGATATTTTCACTCTATCAATGGCAGAGAAGGCTCGAGGGACCATGTGGCTACTCCTCATGTTCTTCCCAGTGTCCAGGATGAAGTGCAACAGGACACTGATTTCCAGATGGTTGAAACAATCAGCGGAAAACAAATGCAATGGGCATCCTTCAGGAAAACATCACATTTAAGATGAGAAACTAATCACAAGGCATGGAGGAAGATTGAACCCGTGATCTTCACTTTACGAAACTGACGCCTGACCAATTGGCAACCATGCCTCTGGGTAATTAGTACCTGAGGCTCCAGAGCAGGATTGGTGATTCTTTTTCAATTTGGTTGAAACAGCATTGAGAAACATGCACAGAAATAAAGAGGGATTGTGGAATGGGTAACAGATCCTCATTTACATCATCAGCATCATGAAATCTTCATTCAGACGCTCCATTCCCATCCTCAGCTTTTCTCACATCTGAACAATAATATAATTGAGTGGACATTGGGTTGTTACTGGGCAGATTATGTAAATAGATTGTGTACATTATCACAGGAAGTGATGTAATATAATCTGTACGGCACCTCATGGAGAGTTGTCGATGAAACCTTCCATGCAAGAAATGTAGAGTAAACTCAGGTTATTTTAACCATCAGACTCTTATAAATTCTGTACTAAGACTTGACAGATATCAGAATATTATATGGGGGCCGCAGTAAACGAAAGCGAAGATGGAGAAATCTTTGCCTCTACCGGAGAACTTTGAAAAGGTCACTGGACTGAACCAAGCCGAGGAGTGGCCGAGATGGTTCCAGAGGTTTGCAAGGTATCGTACTGCATCGGGTCTCGTGCAGAAGCCAGACATGGAGCAGGTCAGTACGCTATTGTATGCAATGGAGGGAGTGTGTATGCAACATCATCCTGAAGAACAGAAGGTTACGTGTGAAGAAGTTATTAAGGCACTCAAGACCTATTTTAATTCAGGAATAAAATGTCATCGTGGAGCCAAATTTAAAACGTTGCATTTGCTGACAACGCAACCACCAGGTGACGCTGTACTAGCACATGCGCAAATGCAGCCTCTTCCACTGAAACGTCACTGTCTGTGACATTCAGGCAGCTGCCAGGATTAAAGATGGCGCAATTCAATGTATCATCGAAAACAACTTCGAACCAAAAAGACTTTCAAAGGTTCCCGTCGCCGCCTCCATCCCACCCCCAACAATCCCCCGCTCCCTCCTGAGCATTTGCCAGTTATATAGTACCAAGTCATCTTAATTCACCTAAAGTGAATTACTTTCGGAGCAGTGACTGTCGTTTCATAAGCAAATATGGCACATATCTACACAATGGACATGTTTTGGTTGATACTCGGAGAACGTTGTGCTGTTTGAAGTCTCTTCAGAAGGACAGCACCCCTGACAGTGCTGCACACCCTCTGTAATTCAGTGAAGTTTCATAGAGTCATCGAGTTATACAGCACAGAAACAGGCCCTTCGACCATCGTGTCTGTGCCGGCCATCAAGTACCTATCTATTCTAATTCCATTTTCCAGCACGTGGCCGTAGCCTTGTATTCTGTGGCGTTTTGAGTGCTCATCTAGATACTTCTTAAATGTTGTGAGGGTTCCTGCCTCTACCACTCCTTCAGGCAGTGTGTTCCAGATTCCAACCACCCTCGAGGTGAAACATTTTTTCCTCAAATCCCCTCTAAACAGTGCCATCCCATTCTCCGGCCACTCACTCCCCACTTCCCCCCATCCCACTCTCTGACTGCTCACTCCCCGCTTCCCCCACCACCAGCCCCATCCTGCTCTCTGGCCGCTCACACTCCAGGCCATGGGCCGTGCCGCTCCCTCCTCTCGGCCACTCGCTCCAACATTGCCCCATCACCCCTCGAGGCCCGCCTTGCTTCTGCGGGTGGTGCGGTGATGAATGATCAAATGTTGGAGCGAGTGGCTGAGAGGAGGGAAGCGGCATGGCCCAGAGCTAGTGTCTGGAGGGACGTGGGGAGAAGTACGGCATGAGTGGACGGAGAGAGGGCAGTGCGGGGGTTGGTGGGGATGTGGGTAGCGAGCGGCCGGCGGGCGGGGGAGCGGGGTAGCAGGGAGCGGGCAGCGAGCGGCCTGGAGTGAGTGGCCGAGGGGGGAGAGCGTTTTCTCGCGCATGCGCCAGTTAGTCCTGGAAGACGTAGGCTGAGCATGCGCAGCATCGCAGAGCGCAGGAGACTGTCTGTGCATGTGCGCAGCTTGGAGCGCTCTGATGACGTCGGCTGGCCGCTGCATTGTCAGGAATCACTTTGAATTTCATAAGCGTACAAAACAGAAAGGGGAGAGCATTCATTCATTTATCAATGACTTGTACAAACTCACGGAGGTTTGTGAATACGACAACTTAAGAGAAGAGCTGAATGGAGACAGGATTGTGTTCGGGGTATTAGACAACACCCTTTCAGATCATCTACAGTCCAGGGCTGATCTCACATTAACGAAAGTGATTCAATTGAGCAAACAAGCAGAGGTTAGAAAGTTTAACCAATCCGTTGTCCGAGGGGACAGGGAGAGTCTGATCTCGAGAGTAGCAGACTCAATTGAATTTGTTAAGAAAACAAAAGGAAAAATTAGTGGTAAAAGACAAGAAAGATGGGAAGAGCATCTAGTGGTAGCTGCAACCAATTGCAGTAGGTGTGGCCGAGAGAGACACAAGTGGGAAAACTGTCCCGCCAAAGAAGCTGAGTGTTTTTCCTGCAGAAAGATGGGACACGTTCAGTCAGTGTGTGGCAGTAAAATACCAGCACTGAATATAATTAAAGGGAAATTCCCTGAGAGCAAAAACATTAATGAAGTACAGGATAACCAAAGTGTGGAAATACATTTTTTAGGTGAAATCCAGAAAACAGGTGAGAGTTGCTGAACGACAGAAATTCTTAAATATTTTAAGATAGAGGGAGATAGATTCTTGATAAACAAGGGGGTGAAAGGTTATTCGGGGCAGGTGGGAATGTGGAGTTGAGGTTAAAATCAGATCAGCCATGATCTCATTGAATGGTGGAGCAGACTCGAGGGGCCGAGTGGTCTACTCCTGCTCCTAATTGGTATGTTTGTATGTAAGAAAACATGTTCTAGATACAATGAGAACTATCATTTGTTTGGAAATGGATTTGAACCCCCTTTTATCAAAACGTTACAGAGCTTTAATTTTTCTACAATTAACAGACAAATCCTTGTGGAGTTGAGATTGACAGAAACAATGGGCTGGATTCTATAGAGCCCTCGACGTCGAGATCTGTGGTGGGGGTGGGGTGGGGGCCGCCTGAAGATGGCCCCGGATGAGGCCCGCCACGGACCTCAACGCCGGCAGGGCCTGGCTCGATATTGCCGGCGACGGCGAGGCCTTGTGGGGGACCTCCACCGCTCGGCAACGCGACCACAAACCTGCATTAATTATTATCCCATCACTTCCTGATGTTCCGCTGCGATCTTCAGCCCAGTGGCCGGCACTGCCGTGCCTTCGGAGCCCCATCCGGGCAAATGAGGTGCAACACTGGTGGGGAGGGGGGAGAAGGTAAGTTTCTCAGTGTGAGGGGCGGGGACGGAGTCAAATTAATGTCATGGGTGTAGGGGATGGTGGGAAGGGTTATAGTTTACAGTTTGTGCAGTTTTGGGCGGAAGGTCAGAAGGTAAAGGTAGGTTTTGGGAGGGAAGGGCAAATAATTAATTTAACTGTTATTGGGGGGATGGGAGAGAGGCAAAAGCAATGTATTTATTTCATTTCATTTCATCTTCCTTTAAATATTTTCCAGTCGGACTAACAGCCCTTTAAAAATGGCTGACAATCCAGTACAGTACTAAGGCAGTGCTGCACTATCAGAAATGCTGTTTTTCAGGTGAAACAGAAAACTGAGGATCCCTCTGCCCTCTCACGTGGATGTTAAAGGTATCATGGCACTATTTCAGAGAATAGAAGGGGAATTATTTCTGGGATGCTGGTCATTATTCAACCCTGAATCAACATCACTTAAAAACAGAATATCTCGTTTCTATCACATTGTTGTTTCTGGGAGCTTGCTGTGCGCACATTGGCCACCATGTTTCCTACATGACTACAGTGACTACACTTGGAAAGTCCTTCATTGGCTATAAAAGGCTTTGCAATGTCCTGTGGTCGTGAAATGCAAGTCTTGCTTTTTCCATTGTTATCAGTGTCATTGTGATCAAAGATAGGATTCGTGAACACAAAGTTTAAATCAATTTTGATTAAAATAATGTAAAAGCATCTATATTCTTGCACTGTACTTAATAATCTCCATCTTCCTATCCTTGCAGAGTGAAATGTCATCGACCCTGAAATTGATTCCAGAATCTCATGGAATCTTCGACTCATAGAAAGTTTAAGGCACAGAAAGAGGCCACTTGGCCCTCAGACAATTTCAGCCCAGTTCTGATGAAAGGTCACAGATCTGAAACGTTAACTCTGTTTCTCTCTCCACAGATGCTGCCAGACCTGCTGAGTATTTCCAGCATTTTCTGTTTTTATTTCAGATTTCCAGCATCTGCAGTATTTTGCTTCTGTGTTACTTTGAAAGTTAAAACTGAACCACCTGTTTACAATTCACACTGGGGTCTCCCATGAAATGATTCTGTATAATATTGATATAATGAATACAGATTCTGACACAGAGCTTCCTGTGGGGAATTGGGGATATGAAAACCAGCAGACTCTGCAGGGATTTCCACTGGGAGCACAAATTCACAAAATCTACCTTTGATATATCGATTCATTTTGATTGTCCTTCTGGAAAATTATTTTGCAACAATTTAAACATCAACCCACAGCTCCATGACTGGGCCAATTATGAGGTCATCCTCTGACAGGTCATGTGACAGCTGGAGCCACAAGACATCAGAACCAGATTTGTGACTGGATTAAAACCCGGAATCCTGTCATAATGGCTTTTCAAATAAAGCTGTTGCTGTTTGAAAACACAGCAGTTAAACTTTCTGCCTGACCATGAGGGGAGCTAGGGAGAAATTTACAAAACTCAATCCTTCAACAAAATAGTTCAAAAATCATTAATATCGAAATCATGTGAGGATTCATATGCAGGAGAAACAAGCAGAATATAGAAAGTACAGAGGAGAGCTGCAAAAGGAAATGAGATCTGCAAGAGAATGTATGAGAAAAGATTAGCAGGTCACATAACTGGGAACACTGAAGTCTTTTCCCAACATATGGACAGTCAGTGAAAGGGGGGATCAATTAGGAGATCCTGTGGAGACAGAGGGTGTGGCTGAGGCACTAATTAAGTATCACAAAATAAGCGGATGCTGCAAATGTCACAGTCAAGGAGGAGGAAGTGAAGAAATTGGACAGGATGAAAATAGATAAAGTGGAGACAATTACAAGATTGGCAGCTCTCACAGTAGAAAAGTTACCCAGTTTGAATGGGCTGCATCCTGGGTTGCTGAGGGAAGTAAGGGTGGAAATATCAGAGACTCGAACCACAATCTTTCAATCCTCCTTAAATATGGGAATGTTGCCAGTGGACTGGAGGATGCAGGTAAGCTTGGGTATTTCGATCTTAGTTTAATTTGACCATTTTTATAATGTATCCATTGGAATAACTAACAAGGTCAAGAAAGCCATTTTATAATTAACACATGACCAAAGGAGCCATTTTGTGTTCAGTACTAATGCGCCGTGTGGAGGACACTATTTGTGCTTAAACAATAGCACAACACGGGAAGAAACGGCTCCCGATTATAAGCTCTCACTCAATTGGTGCAGAGTATGAGCACCAGGGGTTACTTCTGACAGTTGAAGAGATCATCGCATCTCATTGGATAGCTACCACCCACTCCAAGCTGGGCAGCCCCCAATCAGGTAGGTGCTGTCCTGCCACAACCTGCTTGCTTCAATGGGTGCTTGGAGCTTAGAGAGTCATCTCTCAACAGGCGGATCGATAATCAATGCACCAAGAAAAACAAGCTCAACAAAGAAGACACCAGTCCTTCGCATCGCAAGCTGGAATGTGAGGACCATGTGTCCTGGCCTTACTGACACCCTTCTGCAGGTTGATGACACACACAAGACAGCTTTGATGGACAAAGAACTCACAAGGCTCAATGTGGACATTGCTGTGCTGCAAGAAACTAGACTCGTTCAAAGTGGATCCCTCAAAGAGAAACACTACACCTTCTTCTGGCAGGGGAAAGCCCAAGAGGCAAGTCGTGAGCATGGAGTGGTTTTCACAGTAAAAAACACGCCACTTGAGATGAGTGAACCAGCCACAGTAGGCTCAGAGAGACTTCTTACTCTTCACTTGACAACAAGCGTGGGCCCAGTTAATCTCATGTGCATCTATGTCCCGACACTCACCTCCACCCCAGATGTCAAGGATCAATTCTATGTGACACTTGATACTGCCATCAGTAGAATTCCCAGCACTGAGGGACTGTACCTTCTAGGAGACTTCAACGCAAGCTTGGGTACTGACTACAGCTTGGCCAACGAGCATAGAGCACCAGGGGATTGGCAAGATGAATGAAAATGGACAGAGGTTGCTGGAGCTATGCTGTCACCATGGATTCTGTGTGATGAACAGCTACTTCCAGGTCAAGCTGTGCCACTGGGTGTCCTGGAGACATCTGAGATCACACCACTGGCACCAGCTAGAGCTTATCATCACCAGACATACCACCCTCAGCAGTGTCCTCATCACTCACAGCTATCACAGTGCTGACTGTGACACTGACCACTCCCTGGTGTGCAACAAGGTCAGGCTTCAGCCAAGGAAGCTTCATCCATCCAAGAAGAACGTCGTCCTCAGATCAACACTTGACGAACCACTGATCCAGAAAGGACCCAGGAGTTCCTCAACATCCTCGATCAGGCTCTTTCAGACAACAATGCTCAAGGTCTCAGTGCGGCGTCAAAGTGGAATCATCTGTTAACAAGCAGATGGAAAGGTGAGTGGAGCATTACCTTAAACTCTACATAACGGAGAATATTGTCATTGAAGTGGCTCTCAGTGCCATTCCAGACTTCCCTGTCATGGAGGAGCTGGACAGTGACCCCACCATAGTGGAGCTCAACAAAGCCATTAACCATCTTGCCAGTGGTAAAGCCCCGGGAAATGATGGTATTCCACCTGGAATCATCAAAAGTGGAAAAGCGGTTCTACTGCAGCATCTCCATGAACTTCTGTGTCTCTGTTGGAAGGAAAGATCTGCACCTCAAAACATGCGTGATGCAAACATTGTCACCTTGTACAACAATAAGGGGGAATCGCAGTGACTGCAGCAATTAGCGAGGCATCTCCTTGCTAAGTATTGTGGGGAAGGTCTTTGCTCGCATTGCTCTGACCAGATTGCAGACCCTGGCATCACACATCTATCCTGAGTCTCAGTGCAGCTTCAGAGCTGGTAGATCGACAGTCGACATGATTGTCTCACTTCGGCAGTTGCAGGAGAAGTACTGTGAACAGTACAGACCACTCTACATTGTCTTTACATATGAACATACGAATTAGGAGCAGGAGTGGGCCACTCGTCCCTTCGAGCCTGCTTCACCATTCAATAAGCTCATGGCTGAACTGATTACTCCACATTTCCATCTACCTCCGATAACCTTTCACCCCCTTGCAGATAAAGAATCCATCCATCTCTCCCTTAAAAATATTCAAAGACTCTGCTTCCACCGCCTTTTGAGGAAGAAAATTCCAAAGACTCACGACCCTCTGAGGGGGAAAATTGCTCCTCATCTCTGTCTTAAATGGGTGACCCCTTATTTTTAAACAGTGACCCCTAGCTCTAGATTCTCCCACAAGGGGAAACATCCTTTCCACATCCACCCTGTCAAAACCCCTCAGGATCTTGTATGTTTCAATCATGTCGCCTCTTTCTCTTCTAAACTCCAGTGGATACGAACCTAGCCTGTCCAATCTTTCCTCGTAAGACAGCCCACCCATTCCATGTATTAGTCTAGTAAACCTTCTCTGTACTACCTCCAACGCATTTACATCCTTCCATGAATAGGGAGACCAGTACTGTACTCAGTATTGCAGAAGAGGTCTCACCAATGCCCTATATAGCTGAAGCATAACCTCCCTACTATTGTATTCAATTCCCCTGGCGATAAATGATAACATTCTATCAGCTTTCCTAATTACGTGCTGTACCTGCAGACTAACCTTTTGCGATTCGTGCACTAGGACACCCAGATCCCTCTGCATCTCAGATCTCTGCAATCTCTCACCATTTAGATAATATGCTTTTTTATTCTTCCTGCCTAAGTGGACAATTTCCCACTTTCCCACATTATACTCCATTTGCCAGGTCTTTGCCCAGTCACTTAACCTATCTATATCCCTTTGTAGCCCCCTTATGTCCTCTTCACAACCTACTTTCCGACCTATCTTTGTCATCAGCAAATTTAGCAACCATACTTTTGGTCCCTTCATCAAAGTCATTTCGAGAATTGTAGAAGGTTGAGGCCCCAGCACAGATCCCTGTGGACCACTCGTTACTTCTTGCCAACCGGAAAATGACCCATTTATGCTGACTCTCTGTTTCCTGTTCGCTAGCCAATCTTCTATCCATGCCAATATGTTACCCCTGACACCATGAGCTTTTATTTTCTGCAATAACCTTTGATATGTCACCTTATCCTTCTGGAAATCGAAGTCAAATACATCCACCGGTTCCCCTTTATCCACAGCAAATGTAACTCCCTCAAAGAACTCCAATAAATTGGTTAAACATGATTTCCCTTTCACAAAACCATGTTGACTCTGCCTGGTTACCTAATTTTTTTATAAATGCCCTGCTATAACATCTTCAGTAATCGCTCCTAACATTTTCCCGAAGACAGATGTTAAGCTAACCGGCCTGTCGTTTCCTGCTTTCTGTCTCCCTCCCTTTTTGAATAAATGAATTACATTCGCTACTTTCCAATCTAACAGAACCTTCCCGAAGCGATGGAATTTTGGAAAATTAAAACCAGCGCATCAACTATCTCACTAGCCACTTCAGGACCTGGCGACTTGTCAGCCCGCAGCTCCAACAATTTGTTTAGTACCACTTCCCTGGTGATTGTAATTTTCTTGAGTTCCTCCCTCCCTTCCATTTCCTGACTTACAGCTAATACTGGGATGTTATTTGTGTCCTCAATAGTGAAGACCAATCCAAAGTATCTGTTCAATTCATCTGCCATCTCTTAATTATCCATTATTAATTCCCCAGACACACTTTCCATAGGACCAACACTCACTTTGTGAACTCTTTTCTTTTTAAAATATCTATCCAACTCTTACTAGTTGTCTTTATATTTCTTGCTAGCTTTCTCTCGTACTCTAATTTTACCTTCCTTATCAATCTTTTAGTAATTCTTTGCTGTATTTTTTATATTCTGTCCAATATTCTGACCTGCCTCCCACCTTTGCACAATTATAGGCTTTTTCTTTAAGTTTGATAGTATCTTTAACTGTTTTCATTAAACATGGATGGTGAGTCCCACCTTTGGAATTTTTCTTTCTCGTTGAAATGTATCTATTCTGTGTATTCTGAAATTTTCCTTAAATGTCTGCCACTGCATCTCTATTGACTTATCCCTTAACCTAATTTGCCAGTTCACTTTAGCTAGCTCTGTTTTCATGCCCTTATAATTGCCCTTATTTAAGTTTAAAATACTAGTCTGGGACCCACTCTTCTCTCCCTCAAACTGAATGTAAAATTCAATCATATTATGATCGCTACTACCTAGGGGCACCTGAACTATGAGGTCATTAATTAATCCTATCTCATTGCACAATGCCAGGTCTAGTATAGCCTGCTCTCAGGTTGGCTCCAGAACTTATTTTTCCAAGAAATTATCCCAAAAACATTCTGTGGACTCCTCATCTAGGCTACCTCTGCCCATCAGAATTTTCCAGACTATCTGGATATCAAAATCCACCATAATTATTGCTGTA
Source organism: Heterodontus francisci (assembly GCF_036365525.1). Taxonomy (NCBI): domain Eukaryota; kingdom Metazoa; phylum Chordata; class Chondrichthyes; order Heterodontiformes; family Heterodontidae; genus Heterodontus; species Heterodontus francisci. Next base: position 5,872,992 of record NW_027141441.1, on the reverse strand, counting down.
CCTTTCTGACAAGCTGCCATTATTTCTTTTTTTATACCCCACCCTGCAGTGTGGTTAATGTTAGGTGGCCTGTACACCACTCCCACAAGTGACTTCTTGCCTGTATTATTTCTCATCTCAACTCAAACTGCTTCTGCATCGTGATCTCCTGAACTTAGGTCATCCCTCTCTATTGCGCTAATACCATCATTAATTAACAGAGTTACCCCACCACCTTTTCCAAGCTTCCTGTCCTTCCTAAATGCCATGTAACCTCCAATATTCACATCCCAATCGATGTCGCCCTGCAGCCAGATCTCTGTAATGACTATCAGATCGTACTTATTTATTCTATTTGTGCTCTCAGTTCATCTGTTTTGTTTCGAATGCTCCATGCATTCAGATACAGAGCATTCAGTTTTGTCCTTTTATTATTTTTGTAACCTCCAGCCTTATCTGTTGATTTACTCTTAGATTTGTCTGCTCTGTCCCTTCCTGTCACAGTCTGTTTATCATTTCCCATATTTATACCTTTCTCTCTTGCCTTGTCTCTCCTCCTTGATTCACCATATCTTCCCAAATTTGATCCCTTGCCCCCACTATTCAGTTTAAAACCGTCTCTACTTCCCTCGTTATGTGGCTCGCTAGAACACCGGCACCAGCACGGTTCAGGTACAGACCGTCCCAACGGTACAGCCACCACTTTCCCCAGTACTGGTGCCAATGTCCCACGAACCAAAACCCACTACTACCACACCAGTCTTTGAGCCACGCATTAATTTCTCTAATCTTATTTGTCCTATGCCAATTTGCACATGGCTCAGGTAATAATCCAGAGATGATTAACTTTGAGGTTCTGCTACTTAATTTGCTGCCTAGTTCCTCATACTGACTTTGCAGAACCTCTAACCTTGTCCTGCCTATGTCAATGGTACCGACATGGACCACGACGACTGGATCCTCCCCCTCCCATTGTATGTTTCTCCCCAGCCCTGAGCAGACGTCCTGAATCCTGGCACCGGCAGGCAACACAGCCGTCTGAACTCTTGCTCTTTGCTGCAGAGAACAGAGTCAATCCACCTGACTATACTGTCCCCTACTACCACTACATTCCTTTTTTCTCACTCTTTGAGCCGCAATTTTTTTTTTATTTCAAAAATATACTTTATTCATAAAAACCTGTAACAATTACATTGCCAAACAGTATAAAACAGCATCAAATAATACAAAAATTTCAAGGGAGATCAGTTTCCTTTAATACTGTCATGAGTTTCTTCCCAACCCTTCCGTTTCACAATTGTCATGTCAATTACAGTTTTACATTTACAGCAATTGAGAATATTAATGATACAGTTCGAGGTGTTTCCCATTGATCCAGCCCCTCAGTCCAGCTTGGTGGGGGAACATTACACTGTGGTCTTTCCCCATTGAGCCTTTGCTGCGGCTGCCCCAAGCTTTAGTGCGTCCCTCAGCACGTAGTCCTGGACCTTGGAAAGTGCCAGTCTGCAACATTCGGTGGTGGACAACTCTTTGCGCTGGAAGACCAGCAAGTTTCGGGCAGACCAAAGGGCGTCTTTCACCGAATTGATAGTCCTCGGTGTGCGTCCCTGGGAACAGCCCGTAGAGCACAGACTCCTGTGTTACAGAGCTGCTTGGGATGAACCTTGACAAAAACCACTGCATCTCTTTCCACACCTGCTTTGCAAAGGCACATTCCAGGAGGAGGTGGGCGACCGTCTCTTCCCCACCACAGCCAACGCGGGGGCAGTGTGCGGAGGGGGCGAGACTTCGGGTGTGCATGAAGGATCTGACGGGGAGGGCCCTTCTCACCACCAGCCAAGCTACGTCTTGGTGCTTGTTTGAAAGTTCTGGTGAGCCGCAAACTTTTTTTTTATTTGCAAAATATACTATATTCATAAAAATCTGTAAAAATTACATTGCCAAACAGTTTCCAAACAGCACCAAAAAATACAAACATTGCAAGGGAGATCAGTTTCCTTCAATACTGTCATGAGTTTCTTCCCAACCCTTCCGTTTCACAATTGTCATGTCAATTGCAGTTTTGCATTTACAGCAATTGAGAATATAAACGATACAGTTCGAGGGGTTTCCCATGGATCCAGCCCCTCAGTCCAGCTTGGTGGGGGAACCTTACACTGTGGTCTTTCCCCATTGAGCCTTTGCTGCGGCTGCCCCAAGCTTTAGTGCGTCCCTCAGCACATAGTCCTGGACTTTGGAATGTGCCAGTCTGCAACATTCGGTGGTGGACAACTCTTTGCGCTGGAAGACCAGCAAGTTTCGGGCAGACCAAAGGGCGTCTTTCACCGAATTGATAGTCCTCCAGCAGCAGTTGATGTTTGTCTCGGTGTGCGTCCCTGGGAACAGCCCGGAGAGCACAGACTCCTGTGTTACAGAGCTGCTTGGGATGAACCTTGACAAAAACCACTGCTTCTCTTTCCACACCTGCTTTGCAAAGGCACAGTCCAGGAGGAGGTGGGCGACCGTCTCTTCCCCACCACAGCCAACGCGGGGGCACGGTGCGGAGGGGGCGAGACTTCGGGTGTGCATGAAGGATCTGACGGGGAGGGCCCTTCTCACCACCAGCCAAGCTACGTCTTGGTGCTTGTTTGAAAGTTCTGGTGATGAGGCATTCCGCCAAATGACTTTGACGGTCTGCTCGGGGAACCATCCGACATGATCCACCGTTTCCTTTTCCCGTAGGGCCTTGAGGACATTCCGTGCAGACCACTGCCTGATGGACCGGTGGTCAAAGGTGTTTTCCCGTAGAAACTGCTCCACGAAGGATAGGTGGTACGGCACCGCCCAACTGCATGGAGCGTTCCGCGGCAATGTGACCAGGCCCATCCTTCGCAACACCGGGGACAGATAGAACCTCAGCACGTAGTGACACTTGGAGTTTGCGTACTGGGGATCTACACACAGCTTGATGCAGCCGCACACGAAGGTGGTCATCAGGATGAGGGCCACGTTGGGTACATTTTTCCCGCCCTTGTCCAGAGATTTGAACATCGTGTCCCTCTGGTCCCGGTCCATTTTAGATCCCCAGACGAAGCGGAAAATTGCTCGGGTGACTGCCACGGTGCAGGAGTGGGGTATGGGCCAGACCTGCGCCACGTAGAGCAACAACGTGAGCGCCTCGCACCCGATGACCAGGTTCTTACCCACAATGGAGAGAGATCGCTGCCCCCACATGCCCAACTTTTGTCGTACCTTGGCTACTCTCTCCTCCCATGTTTTGGTGCACGCCCCGGCCCTTCCAAACCATATCCCCAGCACCTTCCGGTAGTCTGACCTGACGGTGAAGGGGACAAATGATCGGTCAGCCCAGTTGCCAAAGAACATGGCCTCGCTCTTGCCGTGGTTAACTTTGGCTCCCGAGGCCAGTTCGAACTGGTCGCTGATGCTTATCAGTCTGCGCACAGACAGCGGATCCGAGCAGAAAACGGCGACGTCATACATGTACAGGGAGGTTTTGACCTGAGTGCCTCCGCTGCCTGGGATTGTCACCCCTCTTATGCTCGCATCCTTCCTAATATACTCAGCAAAGGGTTCAATACAGCAAACAAACAAGACCGGGGACAGAGGGCAGCCCTGTCTGACTCCAGATTTGATCGGGAAACTTTCAGATACCCACCCGTTGATTGAGACTGCGCTACTGATGTTTGTGTAGAGCAGTTGGATCCAATTGCAGATTCCCTCCCCAAACCCCATTTTGGAAAGCACGTCCATCATGTAGGTGTGCGATATCCTGTCAAAAGCCTTCTCCTGGTCCAGGCTGATGAGGCAGGTGTCCACCCTCCTGTCCCGTACGTAGGCGATCGTATCCCTGAGTAGCGCGAGACTATCAGAGATCTTCCTGCTGGGAACAGTACAGGTCTGATCGGGGTGAATCACCAACTCCAGAGCAGACTTGACAGGACTGGCTATGACTTTGGACAGAATCTTGTAATCAACATTAAGCAGTGAGATGGGCCGCCAATTTCTGATTTCTGCCCTCTCCCCCTTCTGCTTGTAACTGAGGGTGATGATGCCTTTTCTCATGGATTCTGACATGCTGCCGGCCAGGAGCATACTCTCGTATACTTCCAGCAGGTCCGGGCCGACCCAGTCCCCAGGGCCGAGTACAACTCGACCGGTAAGCCGTCGCTCCCGGGAGTGTTACTCGTCTCGAAAGACTCGACGGCCTTTGTCAGCTCGTCCAGAGTTAGCGGCTTGTCCAGTCTCTCCCTCCTGCTGTAATCTAAGACCTCTGTGATAGATGACAGGAAGGACTGGGAGGCTCTGCTGTCTGTGGGCTTCGCGTCATACAGCCCAGCATAAAAGTATTTGCTGATCCTTAGTCTGTCGGACTGCGAAGACGTTACCGAGACATCTTCTTCCTTCAGGCTGCTGATAACAGAGCTCTCTCTGTGTACCTTTTGGAAGAAGTAACGCGAGCACGTCTCATCCTGCTCGATGGAGCGGACTCTGGACCGGAAGATGATCTTGGAGGCCTCCTTGGCAAAGAACGAGGCCTGCTGGCTCTTCACCTCTTGGAGGTCCTCCTTGACCTCGACCCCCATTGACTGCAACCGGAGTAGATTTTGCATAATTTTCTGGAGTCGGGGCACTTCCCTCTGTCTCTCTCTCGCCTTCTGAACACCTTTGTGGATGAAGAACCTCTTGATGTTCTCCTTAATCGCTTCCCACCAGTGAACTGGAGACTCAAAGAGGGGTTTCACGGTCCTCCAACCATTGTAATCCCTTTTGAGTTCCTCAACGTTCTCTGGGGTCAGCAGTGTCGCATTCAGCTTCCACGTCCCTCTGCCAACCCGCTGGTCGTCCTGCAAGTGACAGTCGGCCAGTAAGAGGCAGTGGTCGGAGAAGAACACCGGCTTGACGTCGGTGGATCCGACCGTGACAGCACGGGACACAAACAGGAAGTCAATCCTGCAACGGGCAGACCCGTCCGATCTTGACCATGTGTATCTGCGCTGCGCTCCGTCTGCAGGTTTGCTGAAGACGTCGTGCAGTTTGGCATCTTTAACTGTTTCTATTAGGAATCTGGACGGAGCGTCCAGTTTGCTGTCGTCACTGCCGGATCGTCCAGCCGCATCGATGATGCAGTTGAAGTCACCGCCTAGGATGACCGGCCTGGACGTCGCCAGCAGCAGTGGGAGCTGCTGGAAGACGGTCAGCCGCTCGCTGAGTTGTACCGGGGCGTACACGTTGATCAACCGGAGCGGAGCGTTGTTGTACATCACGTCTGCTACGAGGAGGCGGCCGCCCACCAACTCCTTAACTTCGGAGATGGTGAAGTTACCTCACCGCAGCAGAATACCCAGGCCGGAGGAACGGCAGTCATTACCCCCCGACCAGATCGATGGCCCGTGGCACCACCATCGCGACCACTGCCTGTTGGTGCTGAGGTGTGGTATTCCACACTCCTGCAGAAACAGTAGGTCAGCTTTGACCTTGGCAAGGTAATCCAAGGTTGAAACACATCGCGTAGTAGATTTAATGCTACGCACATTAATGGAAGCAATTCCTACACCCATTTTTTACTAAAAATTAGTTGTTGCTTCCCATACCATTTGTCCTCGCTAGTCCCAGTCCTTCCCCTTCGGGATGTTCCTGCATACCCATCGTATGCGCAAGCAGTTTCACGTTGGTTGGGCTCAGAAACCCCTCCTGATTTTTCATGCAGGGTTTGTGCCGTTCGGGTGACATCGGGGGGGTTCTTGTAGGCAGAGAGCATTGGGTTGTCCTCAGCTGCTTCCATCTGTTCCTCCTCGAAAACATCACAGCTCCCGGTCTCCAGGAGCTCAGGTGCGCCAGACGTGTCTTTGCTCCCGGTGTCCCGGAGCTGAGATGCGTTGGCCACGTCGTTACGTGTGGGGCATTGGGGTTGGGGCACGCCGGGCCCATCACAGCTTCCAGTGCCCGGGGGCTGGGATGCTCTATCATCCAACTCGGAGTTCTGCCGCCTCTTTTGAAGGGGCTGTCGTTCCAGCATTTTCCCGTCCAGTGAAGAGGAGTTGTTGCAGTCTGATTCAGAAGAGAGCCTCCTCTTGCCACTGGTTTGGGTGGTGGATTTGGGATGTTTTTTCTTTGTGGTTTTCCTCTGGACCACTTGCGACTGAGCTGTTTGTCCATCTGCTGCCTCCTCCTCCATTGATTCTGTCTGTGGAGGAGGGGTTTCCGGGCGCTGGGTAGGTGCTGGGTCGTTGGTTTCAGCCGCCTCCCCTTCCTTCTCAGGTTGAAGTTCCTCACTGCGGAGAAGGTTGCTGGTCTCCTTTCGAACAGCGGACGCCTTCGTCGAACCTTCGCCCGGCCATTCCTTGGACCTTGCCGCCTGAGCATAGCTGAGACAACGTTTGGGGCAGGTCTTGTAGAGATGGCCTGCCGCACCGCACAAGTTGCAACACTTAGTCTGCTTACAGTCCTTGGTCTGATGGCCTTCCTCCTTGCAGTTCTTGCAAACAACCGTGCTGCAGTTGGCTGCCATGTGACCAGATTTGCCACAGGTGCGGCAAACTCTGGGCTGCCCAGCGTAGACCAAGAAGCCTCGACTTCCCCCGATAGCGAAACTGGAGGGAGGGTGGATGATGGCTCCACTGGGATCTACCTTCAAGGTCACCTTGACCTGCCGCTTGCTGGTCCAGATCCCAAAGGGGTCCTTGACATCAGTGCTGCTGCCGGCCACCTCGACGTACCTGGCGAGAAAGGTGAGTACATCCACCACCGGAACATGGGGGTTGTAGAGGTGAATCGTCACCACCCGGTCCCGTTGTGATGGAAGCGTGAAGAACGGCTCCGCTGTGAGGATCGACAGTGGCGCCCGATTCCCTTTCTCCTTGAACGCCTTCAGAAACTTGATGCATCCCGCCACGTTCCGGAACGTCACGTCGAAGTATCCACTGCTGGGTAAATCCTGCAGGCAGAAGACGTCTGTCGCTTGAAATCCGCAGCAATTGAAGAGAATTTTCTTGATGAAGAAGGTGCGATCGACCGGTGCATCTCCTTCCTTGTCCTTCACGAACACCCGAACAGTGTTGCGCACTCCCTGTCCCGAAACTCAAAAACTGGTTATCGCCATTTTACTCAAAGTTCCCCCAGGATCAAAAGGCAATGATCATGGTCTCTTCTCAATCAAATAAGCACTGATAAGAACAGATACTACACTTGCTGCAGATGTGTTTGCTCTGGATCACACTGGCATCCAGGAGCTCCCACATGCTGCAGCTGTGACACATCACCTGTCCTGTCATCCTTAACGTGTTTCAATTAACTACTTAATTATTTTATTCAATTGTTTATTTTATTGTATATTTTATTAAGCTTACTCCTAGTTTGTTTACTATTTTAAACATTAGGACTAAAATGGACCTTAATCACTTCCCAGATACTCATCAAACATGCAGCTTTTTCCAAACCAATCAACTACCTGCTTGCCTGTGATGTCACAGCTTACCAGATCCTCACCAAACAGCTCCTTCCACTGCACCGAAGCAAGAACCAAATCCTGGAAACTCACCCCAGCGGCTCTCTGTTTCCCTGCTCTCACTCTCCATTGTGATGTCACTCCTTGATTTTTTTACCCCTGCTCCGCTCCTGCCGTGCTTCTCTCTCTCTCGCTCTGTCTCTGAATCGGTGCTTTTGACACACTTGTTAACTCTCTGTTCCGTTGTGCTCTTCTGTCTCTGGTCCAAAATCTGACTCTGGTGGGATTTGAATCCACAACCTTTGAATGCCTTCTTTATCATTATTTAGAAGCCCAACACGCTATCTATTGCGCCACAGAGCCGCACATATCTTGGATGACATCACCAAGGCCTTTGATCTTGTCAGCAGAGACTGACTCTTCAAACTGCGATTGAAACTCGGCTGCCCTCCTGAACTCTTGGGCATCATCTCTTCTTTCCACGAGAACATGCACAGTTCCATCAGTTACAATGGAGCAACATCAGACACTTTCAAGATCAGCAGTGGGGTAAAGCAGGGCTGCGCGCTGGCGCCAACTCTCTTAGGAACAGAGGAACATAGGAGTAGGCCATTCAGCCCGTCGAGCCTGATGATCATGGCTGATCATCTACCTCCATCTGCCCCTTTCCCATGCTATCCCCATATCCCTTGATGTCATGAGTATCAAGATTTCTAACAATTTCTGTCTTGAACATGCTCAATGATTGAACTGCCACAGCTCTCTGGGGTAGAAAATTCCAATGATTCACCACCGTCTGAGTGCAGAAATTCAACCCTATCTCAGTTTTAAATGGCCTACTCCTTATTCTGAGACTTGGTCCCCTGATTTTAGACTCACCAACCAGGGCAAACATCCTATCTACATCCACACTGTCACACCCTGGAAGCATTTTATCAGTTTCAATGAGATCACCTCTCATTCTTCGAAACTTTAAGGAATACAGGCCCAGTTTCAGTCCCACCATCCCAGGGATTAGTCTGGTGACCCTCTGTTTCACTCCCTCTATGGCAAGTATATCCTTCCTTAGATGAGGAGACCAAACTATACACAATACTCCAGCGCGGTTTCACCAAGGCTCTATACAATTGCAACAAGACATCTTTACTCCCGTACTCAAGACCCCTCGTGTGAAGGCCAACATACCATTTGCCTTCCTAATTGATTGCTGCACCTGCACAAGAGCTTTTAGTGTCTCATGAACAAGGACACCCAGGTCCCTTTGGACATCAACACTTCCCAACCTCTCACGATTTAAGAAATACTCTGTCTTTCTGTTTATTCCACCAAAGTGGAAGTGGAGGGGTTTCCGGTATCTAGGCTTCTTGGTCTATGCTGGGCAGCCCAGAGTTTGCCGCACCTGTGGCAAATCTGGTCACATGGCAGCCAACTGCACTTATTCACACTTATTCACATTCTATTCCATCTACCATGTTCTTTCCCATTCACTTAGCCTCTCCAGGTTCCCTGGAAGCCTCTCTGCATCCTTCTCACAGCTCATACTTCACCGAGCTTTGTGTCATCTGCAAACTTGGAAATATTACATTTAATCCCCACATCCAAAACATTTATTTCGGTTGTTAACAGCTGTGGCTCCAACACTGATCCTTGCAGTACCCCAATAGTAACAGCCTGCCATCCTGAGGAGGACCCGTTATTCCTGCTCTCTGTTTTCGGTCTGTTAACCAATTCTCAATCCACACCAGTATATTATCCCCAATCCTATGTGCTCTAATTTTGTTTACTCACCTCCTGTGTGGGACATTACCAAAGCATCCACTGGTTCTCCTTTATCTGTTCCACAGGGAACATCCTCAAAAAACTCAACGGGTTTTTTCAAGCCTGTTTTCCTTTTCATAAATCTATGTTGACTCTGCCCAATCATATCATTATTTTCTAACTGTCTAGTTATCACATCCTTTATAATTGGTGTATTCTTCTCCATGCTGCTATTGTACACTATCAGTGACTCAGATGGGGGTGTTCACCTGTATATCAGAGCTGACGACAAGCTGTTCATCTTGGCAAGACTCCACTTGGACGTAGAGATTTGGACGTAGAGACTCCACTTTCTACCAACAATGACCAGCTCACTTTGGAGGTTGTCAACAGCTTCACATACCTTGGATCAACAATCACCAGCAATCTGTCCCTTGATGCTGAAATCAGCACCAGGATTGCCAATGCTGCAGCTGTCATGTCAAAGTTGAGAAGACGGGTGTGAACCGACAGCAAACTGACCGAAAATACAAAACTCCATGTGTACCAGGCTTGTGTTCTCAGCACCCTCCTTTATAGTAGAGAAGCATCAACAACTTATACAAGCCAAGAAAAGCAGCTGAACAGCTTCCACCTCCACTGCCTCAGATGGCTATTGGGCATCTCCTGGCAGGACAGAGTGCCGAATGAGGAAGTACACCAGCGTGCAGGGATCCGCAGCATGTTTGCCCTCTTGAGTCAGAGGCGGCTCTGTTGACTGGGCCAAATGAATGACAGTCACATTGCCAAATACATGCTCTGTGGTGAGCTTGCTATAAGCACAAGACCAACAGGTCAGGGAAAAAATCAAGTCATTTGGAGAGGTTTGAGTTAATGAAGGAGAGTGGGCATGGATTTATAAATGGAAGTTCATGCTTGATGAATCTAACTGCATTTTTTGATAAACTATCTGAGAAAGTTGATGAAGGGAATGCAGTGGATGTTGTTTCTAAGGATTTTACAAAAGCATTTTATAAAGTACCACATAAAAGGGTGGTTAACAAAATTGAGGTTCATGGATTAGGAGGGTCAGTGTCCATTTGGATAGGAAATTGGTTTAAGGACAGAAAACAGCGAGTCATATGAAATGGTTCTTGGTCAGACCGGAGGATAGTCGACAGTGGTGTTCCCCAAGGGTCAGTGCTAGAACCATTGCTTTTTTTTGCTACAGATTAATGACTTGGATCTTGGAATATCGAGTAGAATCTCAAAATATGCCGATGACACCAAACTTGGAGGAGTGGCAAACAGTGAGGATGATATGAACTGCCTGAAACAGGATAGTTATCGGCTAGTAGGATGGGCAGACAGGTGGCAGATAGAATTTAATAGTGACAAGTGTGAGGTGATGCATTTTAGCAGAAGAAATAGGGAGAGGCAATATATTCACAATGCTACAGTTCTGAAGAGTGTGCTGGAATAGAGGGACCTGGAGTACATGTCCATCATTCTTTGAAGTTGGCAAGACATATTGCGAGAGTGGTTAGCAAAGCATGTGGGATCTTGGGCTTTATAAATAGAGACATTGAGTACAAAAGCAGGGTTGTTATGCTGAACTCTGGTTCGGCCCCAATTGGAGTGTTGCATTCAGATCTGCTCACCAATCTTTAGAAAGGATGTGTGGATTATTGAGAGGATGCAGAGGAGATTTACCAGAATAGTTCCAGGGATGGAGGGTTTTAGTTTCAAGGTTAGGTTAGAAAAACAGGGTTTTTTCTGCCTGTATCAAAGGAGATTGAGGGGAGAATGGATAGAGGTGTCGAAGGCTCTGACAGTTTTAGATAAGTTGGCAAGGAAAAATTGTTCCCATTAACTATTGGTATAAGGACTAGGGGATTCAGATTGAAGGTTTTGGACAAGAGACGCAGGGGGAATGTGCGGAAGAGCTTTTTTTACACAGTGATTGGTAATGATCTGTAACTCGCTGCCCCCAAGGGCGGAGGAAGTGGAGACAATCGTTGGTTACAAAAGGAATTTCGATGGGCATTTGAAGGAAATAAATTTACAGGGCTAGGGTGATCGAGCAGACGAGTGGGACTGACTGGATCGCTCCATGGAGAGCTGGCCTGTACTCGATGGGGCGAATGGCCTCCTTCTATACCACAAATGACCCAATGACTCGATGAGTCTATGTCACTCTCAGAATCAAGACAACAGAGTGACAGATTTAACACAACATTATAGCATATGTTTGGTTTGACAAATTCAATAATAACTCGTCTCCACTCCTAGTATTTCTAAATCCCACGCATTCACGATAATGTGAACAATTATTTCCTGTTGTGTCTCTCTCAGATTTGTAAACTTCACTATATTGGAGTGAGGTGACATCTACTGGCGGGAAGCAAGAACTGCAATCAAGCAGCAGAAACTCCACAGTCTGTCAGGGTGAAAGAAACATTGCAATATGAGGTAATAGTGAAGGGGTTTGATCGGGTTGATGGAAACATGATTCCACTTGTGGTATCGTATGAAGCAAGGGCCGGAAATATAAAATTGTCGTTAATAAAAGAAATGAGGAATTCATGAAAAATGCATTTGCTGAGAGAATTGTTATCGAGATATACAGCACTGATCTAGGCCCTTTGGCCCACTGAGTCTGCACTGACCATCAACCACCCATTTATACTAATCCTATGTTAACCCAGAATTCCCTACCACATCCCCACATTTCTCCTATCACCTACCCTGGGGCCAATTTACAACAGTCAATTTATCTATCAACCCACAAGTCTTTCGTTGTGGGAGGAAACCAGAGTACCTTGTGGAAGCCCACATAAACAACTTGCAAACTCCACACAGGCAGTATACAGAACTGAATCGGGGTCATTGAAGTTGTGAAGCTACAGTGCTCACCACTGCACCACCCTTAGAATGTGGATAGAGTAAAAAGTGAGATTGGATGGACAGAAGCAGTCTGAAAAGATGGCTCAAACAAAAGGTGAAAACCCTGAAATGTTCACTCTGTTTCTCTCTCCACAGATGCTGTCAGAGGTGCTGAGTATTTCCAGCACTTTCTGTTTTTATTTCAGCTTTGTAGGATATTGTTTTGATCTGAAAAAAATGCATGATCGGCTGTGGGTGCCAGTGAAATTCCACAGGAGCGAATAAAAACCATGCCAACGGTGGCTCGTTGGTCTAGGGGTATGATTCTTGCTTTGGGTATATAAGTGATTAATATGTGAGAGGTCCTGGGTTCAAATCTCAGATGAGGCCTTCTCTGTTGCCATTTTTAGTTTAAGGTCACCGATTGCTTTCAGTCTTCCAGAAAGCGGAATTGATTTCCAAACTGAGCCTGCTTGAGGACCGGGGAACTGGATTCAAAGAGCTTGTCGACAAAATTGAAATGAACAAAATATACAGATTGTCAAGTGGGAATATCAGGTTGCAACAGTAACTAAAGGCCTGCTCGGGTCAGCAAATGAAACCCGACCCAAGCCTGACAGCACCACATCCGACCTGGTCCGAGTCCTTTCATTTTTTTCCCGTGCCCGAACTGACCACCAGAATGTTCAGTTAAACTTGCTTCCGTTTTTCACTTTTTAAGCTTGTGCAGGTAAGGCAACAAAAATTGTAACTGGACTTGAAAGGTTGTTTAAATGTACATTAAGATTAGAGCTACGTACCGGAGGTGATGAGCTGAAGATTGTTACCATAGAAGTTAGTGATTGTGAGGTCACTAGTTAAAGAGAAAGTCATGGAGTTGTGCCCAGACAGGTTGTGCCACACTGTATTGATTAAAATATTGCCCGAAGGCTAGAAAATATCATTATACATTCCCTAGACTCCTGCTTTACAGGTTGAAATACTTTCTGCAAGTTTATCCAGAGAGCAGGTGAGATGCAGAGACCAGGAAGGTCTTGAGTGATTAATTATTATAAAATATACATTCTTATATTAAAGAGATTGTGCTCTACCTTCGATGGAATCGCTCACTGCAGACTAGTGCGGAGTGTTTCCCGCCTTGACGTCCTGGCTGTCACTGGATCTTGAGTCCAGGCCTCTGGATTACTGGTCCAGTAATCTTTGAAATTTCTCCCTTGATCTAATATTTTAATCTGGTAAGTCAGATTTTACAAAAAAAAATTAAATGATTTAAGACTGCTTCATGTTCAGCAGTGCCAAATGAATAAAGAAATTCAAATATATTCAAAATTATATATCAACTATTAAATACTAATGCCCAGCTTTGAATACAAAAAATGCCTCTAATTGTGTTCTGGTCTGGAATGGCATTCTTCGGTGTTTCTGTTTAGCTTGGATTGACTCATCGATTTTCTTGTTTTTCACTTTGTCGATGCCTTTGAATAATTGTGGATCCTGCTTCAGGGAGTCTTCTTTCACCAGGTTGTTCTGACCTCTGATGATGTTGATCGTAATCAGCTTCAATTTGCAGATAGTTTTGGAAGTGAGCAGATTTCCTTTGCTTGAGTTTACAACATGGAAATTAGTCTGACGTGTGGACCCATGGGAGGATTTGAAAGCTGCCCTTGCATTGGAGCATACAGTTGCATCCATCCAAACAGAGGTACAATAGAAGTGACATATTCAGTTCAGTCTGTCGATCATGGGGCTTTCAATCTCAGGGTTGTGAGTTTGAGCGCCATTTAGTTTTTCCATTTTTTAGGCTTCATTAGCAGAGAGTACAAGGAGTGTTTGAAATGAAATTCAACAACAGTATGAGAAACGCTCTCTTTCATTCGGGACTCTTAACTCTCTGCAGCATCTCGCTGTGAAAGATTGAACTTTATCTCATTTCTTTTTCAGCTGGGGGTCAGTGCAGCTCAGTGGGACTTCTAGCTGTCTCCCACCTCACAATCCATCAGTGCTGAGAAAGCAATGGGAAATATTACTCATGGCTGAGTAAGCAGAGGACACCGATTTAAGGTGAATGGGAAAAGAACCAAAGGCAACATGAGGAAAAACCTTTTTTATGCAGCAAATGGTTAAGATCTGATATGTACTGCCTGAGAGTGTGACGGAGGAAGATTCAACCATAGCTTTCAAAAGGATACATGATAATTATCTGAAGGGGAAAAAAATTCAGGTTTTCATGGAATACATGAGGATGTGGCATGAGCTGAGTTGCTTGTGCAGAGAGGCAGCACAAGCACGATGAGCTGAATCCCTCCTTTTGTGCTGTAAGTATTCTGTGATCTATGATTCTATACAAAGTGAAACCAACATTCGCAGATGAGAAACTGACAGGTTCAGTGTAAACCCCACACTAACAAACCAGCAAATGCCAGGGACAGATTAAAACAACAGGCCGAGACAAGAAACTGACAGATACTGTGTGAAACCCAAAAATCACTGATCAGGATTTGGCAGTTAATGTGTAAAAACCTCTCTTCAATATCCATCCTGCAAGGTACAAAGAAAATTAGGTACAAACCCAGGCTCATACTTCGAAGACTGAGAGATAAAGAGCAAAACACAGACTCACCTACAAGAGGCTGACAAGTACAGAGAATAAAACAGAGGGGGTGCAGATTAAAAACACATGCATGTAACGGATACTGATAGGGATAGAATCAAACCCTTTCTCACACATGACACGAAAATTGGTGGTGTCGTAAATAGTGAGGAGGAAAGCCTTAGATTACAGGCCAATATAGATCGTCCGAGGCAGAGAATATAAGAGCAGGGAGGTTATGACGGAGCTGTATAAAATGCTAGTTAGGCCACAGCTGGAGTACTGTGTACTGTTCTGGGCACCACACGAGAGGAAGGATGTGATTGCACTGGAGAGGGTGCAGAAGAGAGTCACCAGGATGTTGCCTGGGCTGGAGCATTTCAGCTATGAAGAGAGACTGAAAAGGCTAGGGTTGTTTTCCTTAGAGCAGAGAAGGCTGAGGGGAGATAAGATTGAGGTTTACAAAATTATGAGGGGCATTGATGGGTTAGATAGGAAGAAACGTTTTACCTTAGCGGAGGGGTCAATAACCAGGTGGCATAGATTTAAGGTTAGGGGCAGTAGGTTTAGATGGGATTTGAGGAAAAAAATTTTACCCAGAGGGTGGTTGGAATCTGGAACGCACTGCCTGAAGAGGTGGTAGAGGCCGGAACCCTCACAACCTTTAAGAAGTATTTAGATGAGCACTTGAAATGCTATAGCATACAAGGCTATGGGCTAAATACTGGAAAATGGGATGAGAATCGTTAGGTGCTTGATGGCCAGCACAGACACAATGGGCTGAAGGGCCTGTTTCTGTGCAGTATAACTCTGTGACTCTATATCAGAAACTGATAGATCTGGACAAAAGCTGATGTTCACATACAAGTTGTTGAAAGATATGTGGTGAAACTCACTTTTTTTTTATTTCCAAAATATACTTTATTCATAAAAATCTGTAAAAATTACATTCCCAAACAGTTTAAAACAGCATCAAGTCAAAAAATACAAACAGTGCAAAGGTGATCAGTTACCTTCTGTACAATCATGAGTTGCCTCACAACCCTTCCATTTCATTGTCATGCCATATACATTTTTACATTTACAGCACACAAAATTTCTCCGATACAGTTCGAGGGATTTCCCATGGATCCAGCCCCTCAGTTCAGCTTGGTGGGGGGACCTTACACTGTGGTCTTTCCCCATTGAGCCTTTGCTGCGGCTGCCCCAAGCTTTAGTGCGTCCCTCAGCACGTAGTCCTGGACCTTGGAATGTGCCAGTCTGCAACATTCGGTGGTGGACAACTCTTTTCGCTGGAAGACCAGCAAGTTTCGGGCAGACCAAAGGGCGTCTTTCACCGAAATGATAGTCCTCCAGCAGCAGTTGATGTTTGTCTCGGTGTGCGTCCCTGGGAATAGCCCGTAGAGCACAGACTCCTGTGTTACCGAGCTGCTTGGGATGAACATCGACAAAAACCACTGCATCTCTTTCCACAAAGTTAACTCACATAGCAATAGCAGAAACAGTCAGAAACCAAAAACTGAAACATACAGAGTAAAAACCCACATTCTCACACCAGAAATTCACGGCTACAAAGTGAAGCTGACTCTCTCCTCCCAGGCACTGACAGGTGCAAAAGAAAACACGCACTAACATACCAGGAAATGAAATGTAGGAAATAAAACCTGATTATCATGTCAGAGATTGGCATTAATGATAGTTGTGGTACCCAGAATGCTCTGCGCTCCAGAATTTGCCTTGTCTCTGATAAGGAGCAGGCGTGGTAGTGGCTGAGCTCCATCTGCAGCTGGAGCAGAATATTCACAAAGTGCAGGGAGACCGCGCCCGTAGCCGGTGCACACAGCTGGAGCAGGGCGTCAAGGCCACAATAGGATGGAACAATCCCGTTTGTGTCCCTGCGGGTGGCGGTGAAGCTTTTCCCTGTGAGGCTTCCCGAAACTGCCCGCCAGCAAGGTCAACTGGTCAGAGAGCGTCTGAAATGGATAGGAATTGGGGATTGGGCAGGGAGCGTCTCTAAATGAATAAGATTTGGGGACTGGGCAAGGAGCGTCTGGAAATGGATAAGAATTGGGGATTTAGCAGGGAGCGTTTTTTTATCCGTTCGTGGGATGTGGGCGTCGCTGGCTCGATCTCAGCAACAGTAATGTGTCCAGTTCTGGGCACCAGGTTTCAGAAAGGACATCAAAGCTTTTGAGACAGTTCAGAGGAGATTTACGAGAATGATACCAGAGATGAGGGGTTTCAGTTCTCTGGACAGGGTGGTGAAGCTGGGATTGTTGGCCAAAAATGTCAAGGGGAGGTGAGGAGAGATCTTTTTACCCAGTAACTGATTCGGATTTGGAATGAATTGTCTGACAGGGTGGTGAAAACAGATTCAAATTATAACTTTCATAAAGGAATTGGACAAATATTTCAAAGTGAATTTCTCCAGGACTATGGGGAAATAGGCAGGGGGTTGGACTAATTGCATCATTTTTTTCACAGATTCAGCACAGGCACAAAAGACCGATTGGCCTCCTTCTGTGCTGTTTGATTCTATGAAATAGTGACAGTCAGGGCAAGTCTGTATAAGAAGGAGAAATGGAGACAGGTCAGGGAGAGCACATCACCAAAACTGGGAGATACTACATTGGACAGGGAGGGTCGGAGGGGGAGAGAGCACGTACATACAGTCAGAATCAGCACCTTCAGGGGAGGAGAGAGAGGGGAACCAGTGAGTGTAGAACTGAACCCAGCCAGAGTCAACCTGCTGAAACACCAGTGAGTTCACACTGGGGAGAGATCATTCACCTGCTCCGTGTGTGGGAAGGGGTTCACTCAGTCATCCAACCTCACTGAACATCAAGTTGTTCACACTGATCAGAGACCTTTTCAATGTCCTGACTGTGAGAAGAGCTTTAAAAGCAGTAATGATCTGCTGAAACACCAACACACTCACTCTGGGGAGAGGCCGTTCCCCTGCCATGTGTGTGGGAAGGGATTCACTCAGTCATTCAATCTGCTGCAACATCAGCAAGTTCACATGCAACTGCAGGGGTTGGATTCTGCTGTTGTTGCTGCTATTCATCACTTTCAGTGACAAAGTTGGGTCTTACTTTATAACCAGTGTAGTCCAGAGCAAAAGCGTCTTCTTAATGTTGAGATAAACGGGAGAAGAAACCGGGAAGTGGCGGCGAGGATGGGGGAGGTGCTGCACCATCACTTTAATGGTGCACCCTCCCTCCCCCGGGGTCCTCGCTGCACGTCCGCCAGGCTTGGTGGCTCTGATTGGGGTCCTGAGAGCCCCTGAGACTCGGTGCAGCTGAGGCTGCGCTCATCCCCGCTCAGCTCTGTTGTGATATTTAAAATACGAAAGGCCTGTTGGACTGAGATCTGATCTGGAATTTAGAAAGCAGCATTACTGGAGGCTCATTGCAGCTCAGCACAATCTCACCCCCGCTCCTGGGAATTGTTGATTCTACACCCTGTAGTTCAGTTCTGCAATTAACTAGAGGGGGAGATGTGTGAGCAGAAAAACAGAGCAAATTAAAAAACACAGCTGGACAGATGTGAAACATGTCAATCCACTGTTACAATAACTCCATCACTGACTCCCTCCTGACAGTAATCAGCCCTTTCACAGAGACTGTGGGTGGCTCTGAAAAGAGACTTTGGTTTATTAGATGTCATTTCGGCCGCTTTAATTTTTCTGGGAGCTCTGCGCGCTGGTTTTCTTGGGCAGCAGCAAGGCCTGGATATTGGGCAGCACCCCGCCCTGAGCGATGGTCACGTCTCCCAGCAGCTTGATGAGCTCCTCGTTGTTGCGGACGGCCAGCTGCAGGTGTCTGGGGATGATGCGGGTCTTCGTGTTGTCCCGGGCCACGTTACCGGCCAGCTCGAGGATTTCAGCGGTCAGATACTCGAGCACAGCAGCCAGATAGACCGGGGCTCCGGCACCCACACGCTCAGCATAGTTGCCCTTTCTCAGGAGCCTTTGATCATGGTCCACCAGGAACTGCAGTCCAGCCCGGGAGGAGCGAGACTTGGCCTTGGACCGAGCTTTCCTGCCGGTCTTTCCTCTTCCAGACATTTCCACAATCTCACAAATACTTTCACAAAGAATGGATAATTTCTCAGCTTTTGTCATAAGCCTGAAGCAGTTAGGATGGCTGAGTGGCCTCAGGGGCTGTGTTCAAGGCGTAGTGTTTTCTGGAGACGTGTGTTCAAATCCCACTTGTGTCAAGTTGTGTTTTGACTGAACTGGAGGGATTTGGGAGCAGCGGTGAAGGGAGAATATGGAAGAATATTGACAAGGAAAATGAAAATGGACCCAAAGATGTTTCTTCAATACATTAGAGTAAGAGGCAACTAAAGAAAGAGGAGTGCACTGAAAAGACCAAAAAATCACAGTGATTTTTGACATCTTGCCAGGATTGAGTGGCGCGTGCACGGGATGATGTCATCTTGCAGCGCCAACGTCATCACATTTCCACAACAAATCCATCTTCGTGCATGCGTGATAAAGCATCATTGGGTATCTAGCCACCCCATCCCCCCACCACTTGGCTGGAGGAAGTGGCTGAATGGGAGATTTTGAAGCTGTCGCTCTCCCCCCTCGGCAACTCACTCCAGGCCTCGACGATTCCCCCCCTCAGCCGCTCGCTCCAGACCTCGCTGCTCCCCCACCCCCCCACTCCCCTGGCCAGTTGTTCCTCGCTTCGCACCACCCCACTCTCTGGCCACTCGCTCCAGGCCATGCCGCTTCCCTCCTCTCAGCCACTCACTCCTCCGTCGCCCCGTCACTCCTTGCGGCCCTCCTGCTTCTACAGGTGGCGCCTGGTGAAGAAATGTGGAAGCGAGTGTCACGGCCAGAGCTAGCAGCTGTGGGCTGGGCTGGGACAGGGCGGGGGTGGGGGTGCGGAGAGCGAACAGCCAGAGTGCGGAATTTCGCCAGTAGGGAGGAGGGGGAGAAAGCGAATTGCAGAGGGGGGAGAGCGGTCAGTGGGGTGGGAGCTAGTAGCTGCGTTCGGGTGAAGTCAGTCCTGGTCAGTTATATAAACAAATCACAATAACGAATTGGCAGCACATTTTATCCTCTGCCCGATTTTCCTTTCCATCGATCGGGGTGCTAATTCACTATCTTCCAATGGAAATTCAATCATAAAATTCCTTTCGTATTTAATAGGATTACTGAAATGGTAAATGGATCTGAGGATTACAGTTAGTATTAGCAAATGCACCCGAGTGAATTAGCACCCCAATCGATGGAAAGGAAAATCGGGGAAAGTATAAAATGTACCGCCAATTTCGTTATTGAGATTCATTGAGTCATTCGATTCTGCCCAACACTGAAATTGGCGGCTTTTTTGAATTCAACCTTTCTGCCAGGACGACAATTTAAGCCAATGATTTGCTGTATTTTCTAATTCGAGGCTCGGCAATTGGTTAAGACATGCGAATGGGAAGAGGGTGACCAATCAGAAGTGGGCTCGGGATAGCGCGGGCTCAAACTGCAGGAATTCCAGGTTACTGAATGATTGAGCTGAAACTGATCAGTTTCACAAACCCTGTCCGTTTCAGTGCAGGAAACACCGTCTCGGGGGAAATAACATCACAAGTGGTTCTGGTTCCAGTGATGGCTGCTGCAAAACTCCCGGATTCACTCATTCAAAATCATTTTGAAATTCTATGAAAACAATGAGTCATTCTGGAGTAGTGATGTGGCTTTTCACTGAGGGCATGTGTGGACTGGAGAAATAACTAACTGTAGAGCCTCAGGCACTGTTTACACAGCCCGTTTCGAAAACAAATCCACTGCACATCCTTGCTACAACTGAAATGTCAAATTTGGGGATTCTAGTTTTGTATCTCGAACACAGCACAGATTTATTCCAGACAGTTCTAAACAGCCTATCCCAGCTCCCGTTTCCAGGTCACTGCTCTCTCTGTGAGGCGGTGGGTGGCTCGTAGAAGAGCCTTTGTTGTGTTTGCTGGAAAGGGTCGAGTTGTTCAGCCGCTGAATTCGTAGAGAGTGCGGCCCTGCCGTTTCAGAGCGTACACCACATCCATGGCAGTGACCGTCTTGCGCTTGGCGTGTTCAGTGTCGGTGACCGCATCCCTGATCACATTCTCCAGGAAAACCTTTCAACACCCCGCGAGTCTCTTCATAGATCAAACGCGAGATCCGCTTGACCCCGCCACGGCGAGCCAGGCGGCGGATTGCTGGTTTAGTGATGCCCTGAATATTTTCACGAAGCACTTTGCGGTGCCGCTTTGCTCCGCCTTTGCCCAGTCCTTTGCCTCCTTTACCTCTGCCCGACTTTCTTTTATTAACAGTGGTGCAGTGGTTAGCACCGCAGCCTCACAGCTCCAGGGACCCGTGTTGGATTCAGGGTACTGCCTGTGTGGAGTTTGCAAGTTCTCCCTGTGTCTGCGTGGGTTTTCTCCGGGTGCTCCGGTTTCCTCCCACAAGCCAAAAGACTTGCAGGTTGATAGGTAAATTGGCCATTATAAATTCGCACTAGTATAGGTAGGTGGTAGGGAAATATAGGGACAGGTGGGGATGTTTGGTAGGAATATGGGATTAGTGTAGAATTGGTATAAATGGGTGGTTGATGTTCGGCACAGACTCGGTGGGCCGAAGGGCCTGTTTCAGTGCTGTATCTCGAATCTAATCTAATCTAATCTAAAATATAATTTATTCATAAAAATCTGTAAAAAAAAATACATTGCAAAACAGTTCCAAAAAGCAAACAATACAAAGAGTTCAAAGGAGATCAGTTTCCTTCAATACAGGAGTGAGTTGCCTCACAACCCTTCCATTTCATTGTCATGCCATGTACATTTTACAGCAAACCAAATATTTTCTGGCTACAGTTCGAGGGGTTTCCCATGGATCCAGCTCCTCAGTCCAGCTTGGTGGGGGGACCTTACACAGTGGTCTTTCCACATTGAGCCTTTGCTGCGGCTGCCCCAAGTTTTAGTGCGTCCCTCAGCACGTAGTCCTGGACCTTGGAATGTGTCAGTCTGCAACATTCGGTCATGGACAACTCTTTGCACTGGAAGACCAGCAAGTTTCGGGCAGACCAAAGGGCGTCTTTCAACGAATTGATAGTCCTCCAGCAGCAGTTGATGTTTATCTCGGTGTGCATCCCTGGGAACAGTCCAGAGAGCACAGACTCCTGTGCTACAGAGCTGCTTGGGATGAACCTCGACAAACACCACTGCATCTCTTCCACACCTGCTTTGCAAAGACACATTCCAGAAAGAGGTGGGCAACGTCTCTTTTCCACCACAGCCACCTCGAGGGCCGCGTGTGGATGGGGTGAGACTTCGGGTGTGCAGGAAGGATCTGACGGGGAGGGCTCTTCTCATCATCAGCCAGGCTATATCTTGGTGCTTGTTTGAAAGTTCTGGTGATGAGGCATTCTGCCAAATGACTTTGGACTTCTGCTCAGTGGACCATCCGACAGGATCCACCATCTCCTTTTCCCGTAGGGCCTTGAGGATATTCCGTGCAGACCACTGCCTGATGGATTGGTGGTCAAAGGTGTTTTTCCACAGAAACCTTTCCATGAAGGATATATGGTACGGCACAGTCCAACTGGATGGAGCATTCCGCGGCAATATGAACAGGCCCAACCTTTGCAACACCGGGGACAGATAGAACCTCAGCACGTAGTGACACTTGAAGTTTGCAAACTGGGGATCTACACACAGCTTGATGCAGCCGCACACAAAGGTAGCCATAAGGATGAAGGCGACGTTGGGTACATTTTTCCCGCCCTTATCCAGAGGTTCGAACATCGTGTCCCTCCGGACTCGGACCATTTTGGATCCCCAGATGAAGCGGGAAATGGCTCAGGTGATTGCCACAGCGCAGGAATGCGGTATGGGCCAGACCTGCACCACGTACAGCAATGTGAGCGCCTCGCACCTGATGACCAGGTTCTTACCCATAATGGAGAGAGATCGCTGATCCCACATGCTCAGCTTATGTTGTACCCTGGCTACTCGCTCCTTCCAGGTTTTGGTGCACGTCCCAGCCCTTCCAAACCATATCCCCAGCACCTTCAGGTAGTCTGACCTAACGGTGAAGGGGACAAAGGATCGGTCAGCCGAGTTCCCAAAGAACATGGCCTCATTGGAACATTGGCTCCCAAGGCCAGTTCGAGCTGGTCGCAGATGCTCATCAGTCGGCGCACAGACAGTGGATCCGAGCATAAAACGGCGACATCATCCATGTACAGGGAGGTTTTAACCTGAGCGCCTCCACTGCCTGGGATTGTCACCCCTCTGATGCTCGCATTCTTCCTAATAGACTCAGCAAAGGGTTCAATACTGCAAACAAACAAGACAGGGGAGAGAGGACAGCCCTGTCTGACTCCAGATTGGATCGGGAAACTTTCTGATTCCCACCCATTGATTGAGACTGCACTACTGATGTTTGTGTAGAGTAGTTTGATCCAATTGCAGATTCCTTCCCCAAACCCTATTTTGGAATGCACATCCATCATGTAAGTGTGCGATATCCTGTCAAAAGCCTTCTCCTGGTCCAGGCTGATGAGGCAGGTGTCCACCCTCCTGTCCCGTACATAGGTGATCATATCCCAGAGTAGCGCAAAGCTATCAGAGATTGTCCTGCCTGGTATAGTATAGGTCTGATCAGGGTGAACCACCAACTCCAGAGCAGACTTGAATCGACTGGCTATGACTTTTGACAGAATCTTGTAGTCAGCATTAAGCAGAAATTGGGCCACCAATTTCTGATTTCTGTCCTCTCCCCCTTCCGCTTGTCGATGAGGGTGATGATGCCTTTCCTCATGATTCTAACATGCTGCCAGCCTGGAGCATACTCTTGTTTACTGCCAGACATGTTGATTCTTGCCTCAAATCAGTGCACAATAAAAGAGATTGATTCCGTAAGGCTCCTTGTTATGCAGGCCACCCGGACCTGGCTGAGAAAGGCAGAGTGAGAGCAGGGAGGGGAGGAGACAAGAGTGAAGATTAAACAGAGAGCGAGATGGAGGAGACACCCAGAGTGACAGACAGAGAGAGAACGGCCCCTCATCTTTCAGCTCCACCTCCAGTTTCCTCCGGGCTGCCAATTTCAAACCCTTTATTAACAGTAGAACCGAAACCCAGCTCTCCACACAAACCCTTCCAGACTCGGCCTTCATAGTCAAGGCTTTCCAGAAAGCCGGAGCTTTTAAATATGGTCCCGATGCAATTAACACTCAGTAATATTCCCACCAAAACACAGTCCATTCTATATTAAGAAACCTCCTCAGTAACATCACCATTTCCTCACACATCCGCTTCCAGCAGTTCACAGCACCTTACTGCAGCTGTTTGGGGAATCTCCTGTGTTAAGATTGGAGTTGGAAAGCGGCCTTTACCCGGCAGTGTTATTGTCTCACACTGAATCTGCCAGACATCCTGTTCTCTTTATTGCGAGAGAGAAAGCACGGATTTAGGAAATGTTCATTTTAAATGATCTCTATTGAGAACGAGCCCGGCCGTGGGACAGGTATTCCAGTGCAAAGAGCTGTCCATGACCGAGTGTTGCAGACTGGCACATTGCAACATCCAAGACTATGTGCTGTGGGACGGCATTAAAGCTTGGGGAAGCCACCATGGAGACTCAATGGGGAAAGGCTGCAGTTTAAGGCCCGAGTAGGCCATAGTACAGTGAGGGGATGGAACCCGTGTAAAACCCCTCGGGCTGTTTGCACCAGAGAATGTTTGATGTGTAATGTAAATACTGTAAATATAACCTGTGCAGGCAGGGATAGTGAGATACCTCATGTACATTATTGAAAGAAACTGATCTGTATTGGACCTTATGTAATATTAAATTTGAACTGCTTTGCAATGTAATTGCACAAATTATATGAATAAAATACATATTGTGCAAAAGAAAGCAGCTTTCCTGTCAACACACATCTTGTCTCAGGGCACAACTTTCCTGTGATCTTGTCATACCCAACTTCGCTCTATATCTTCTGACACACACACTTTACAGTCTGTCATTTCCAAAAACAAGCATTCCAAAATCAAAAGACCTTTTGTTTATTTCTCCTTTCTTTTAATTTCTCCTCTATTCTTCTCAATCACTCCCTTCAACAGTCCTATTCAGATCAAGGTGGAATGTGAATAGTGTCACAACTCACCTGACACTAATATTACCCTTCTTTTCTCTTGTCTCATTCAATGGGAAAGCTTTATTCACCAGTCTGTTGCTGTTTTACACTCTTGCCATAACATCTGGTATTGCATCCATCTGAATTCTGTGCTTTCATGGCCTTACATATCATTTCCTCTTCTGGATGATTTGTTTGCTTCAGTTCCATTCAACCAGGCTGGACCACAGGGAAGCTTAGAACCTTTACCTTGGACGGGTCCACGTTGATCCATTACATTCAGAATCACCTCCTTGAAATAACTCCATAGTACAACTACAGTAACCACACATCATCTGCTTCAAACACTCCTCCACATTTTATCTGTTCTGACTGTCAACACCTCCAGCTCTTTTGTTTAAGTGGAACCCATCAGGTGTGTATAGGCTCCTTCTATTCTGAAAGCTGTAGCACTGATTCAGGGAATTCAGCCCTGTTTCTCTACTCGAAAGGATCAGCCATGCTTGATCTGCCTCGTATTTTGCTTTTATTGCAACGTTACAAGACCTCCAATCCTCTGGCACCACACCTGTATCCAGTGAGGGATTGGAAAATGATGGTCAGACCTTCCACTATTTCTTCCCTGGCTTCTTTCAACAGCCTGAGGTACATTTCATCTGGTCCTGATGATTTATCCACATTCAAGGATGCTCATCCCATTAAGACTTCCTCTCTACTTAAGTTATCACGTCCAATACTTCACACTCCTCCTCCTTAATAACAATATCTGCATCACCCTCTCATTCGGGCAAACAGTAAAGTATTCATTAAGGATATTGACAACATCTTCCACCCCGATACAAAGGTTACATTTTTGATCTTTTAAGTGCCCTGCTGTTTGCTTAGTTGCCTCTTCCTCCAATGTTTTGTTGCAACATCTTTGGGTCCATGGTTATTTTGTTTGTCCATGTTCTTTCCTGTTTTCTCTCTTTGCTCTTCACCGCTGCTCCCAAACGCCTCCAGTTCAGTCAAAACACAAGGTGTCAGAAGTGGGATTCGAACCCACGCCTCCAGTGGAGACTGCGACCTAAACGCAGCGCCTTAGACCGCTCGGCCATCCTGACTACCTGCGATGGACTATCAATGCTAAGGAAATTATTCATTCTTTGTGAAAGTATTTGTGAGATTGTGGAAATGTCTGGAAGAGGAAAGACCGGCGGGAAAGCTCGGGCCAAGGCCAAGTCTTGCTCCTCCCGGGCTGGACTGCAATTCCCGGTGGGCCGTGTTCACAGGCTCCTGAGAAAGGGTAACTATGCTGAGCGTGTGGGTGCCAGAGCCCCGGTCTATCTGGCTGCTGTGCTCGAGTATCAGACCGCTGAAATCCTCGAACTCGCCGGTAACGCAGCCCGGGACAACAAGAAGACCCGCATCATCCCCAGACACCTGCAGCTGGCCGTCCGCAACGACGAGAGCTCAACAAGCTGCTGGGAGGGGTGACTATCGCTCAGGGCGGGATGCTGCCTAATATCCAGGCCGTGCTGTTGCCCAAGAAAACCAGCGCTCAGAGCTCCCAGAAAAAGTAAAGCGGCCAAAATGTCATCAAATATCCAAAGGCTCTTTTCAGAGCCACCCACAGTCTCTGTGAAAGGGCTGGTTACTGTCAGGAGGGAATCAGTGATGGAGTTATTGTTACAGTGGATTGACCTGTTTCACATCTGTCCAGGTGTGTTTTCAGTTCCCTCTCTGGATTTCGCTCTGTTTCTCTGCTCACACATCTCCTCCTCCAGTTAAGTGAAGAAGTGAACTACAGGGAGAATCAACAATTTAATAAATCCCGCTGCCTTCGATTTGATAAATCCCGAGATTATCCCGGTACATTAACGGGAACTGGTTCGGAGCTGATGAATTAATTTAATAATGGAAGTGTCCGGGTTAATTCTCTGTTTTTTATTTGGACAGTTTGAATTGTGTTTTTTTTTCTCTCCGGTGATCTGAGCGCCGCTTCTCAATGAGAATCTGCTCCCAGAACAGAGTAAATGCAGGAAGAAAGAGGCCGTTCTCGGGCTGTGTGTTTCTCTCCTAACCTGATCTGTTTCGACCGCACTGTTCCCAGAGGACGGAATCAGTGAGAGTTGTGCACACACAGGAGCTGAGTCTACTGCAGCGCTTTAATATGTACCTTCTCCCCGGCCCTCCCTATTCTCCGGACACAAAGTCGTTTGTTCCCCCGGTGACGGGAAAGAGTCGGGGATTCTCTCCCCGCAGTGTCAGTGGCTGCAGCCCCGGGGAACTGGCGGTTTCAGTCAGAGTCACCGAGCTACCTTCCAGGACTCTCCCCCTGAATTTGTGAACTGAGACTACACCGAACACATCTCCAGTTAGAGTGAGGGCCGGACATCCTTCTGTTTTATTACAGAGAGTGGGGAAAGGGCTGGGTGGAGGGGATGTCAGCGAGTCACCAGGGATCCTGGATTTACTCCAAATCATTTCCATGTGGAATCTGCAGGCGGGGCCGGGACAGGGATCATTTGATCAGGGGATCAGCTCTTTCCTGAGAGATGTGGGTGGCTCTGAGAAGAGCCTTTGTGTTCAGATGTTTACAAGTTTCCTGCGCTCTTTCATTTCTTTCCAGACCTTGCTTTCTGAGCCTTCGCTGCTTTCGGCTTGACCTTGCTCTTCCATGTCTGCACTTTCTTCAGCGCCTTTCCACCCGCCGCACTCTTGCCTTTTTTGACCTTCTTCGCAGGAGACTTTTTCTGAAGCGTTGCTTTCTTCACCGCCTTATTTGGCGTTGCCGCCGCCTTGCTGCTCGTTTTCTTGGCTGTTACTTTCTTTGTTGTCACTTTCTTGGCTGCTGGTTTCTTCACCAATGATTTCTTGTCTGCTGGTTTCTTCACTAAAGATTTCTTGTCCACTGGTGTCTTCACTAAAGATTTCGTAGCTGCTAGTTTCTTCACTAAAGATTTCTTGTCTGCTGGTTTCTTCATGAAAGATTTCTTGTCTGCTGGTTTCTTCACTAAAGAATTCTTATCTGCTGGTTTCTTCACTAAAGATTTCTTGGCTGCTGGTGTCTTCGCTAAAGATTTCTTGTCTGCTGGTTTCTTCACTAAAGATTTCTTGTCTGCTGGTTTCTTCACCTTCTTTCCCACTTTTCCCTGGGTTTTCCTTCTTGCTGATTTTGAAGGAGCCGGAGGCGCCCTGTCCCTTGCTCTGCACCAGGGAGCCTTTGTTCACATTCCTCTTGATACTTTGCTTGATCTGGGTCCTGAGCTTCTCCACATCGACACCTCTGCGACCCAGAGCCTTCTTTATGGCGGCCAGGGACATCCCCTTGCGATCGCTGAAAGCCGGCACAATCTTGATTGAGAATCTGTTCGCCCAACGGGAGACTGGCTGGCTTGTTCCGGGGAGCCGCTTTCTTCTTCTTGGGGGTCTTGACTTGGGCGGCGGCGGCTGGAGGAGCCGTTTGGGCGGCTGCACTATCGGACATGTCCGGGACTCTGCACAAATTCTCACTGTCAATGTGAACTGGGTCAGAAATGAAGCCGGTGATGGTGGCACAGAGCAACTTAAAGGCAGAGAGAGGACGGGGCGGAGACAAGCTGCTGTCAGCTCCCGGCTTCTGCTGTCTCTCTGTGTTTTTCTCTCCTCACAAACTCTACAATTCCATTGAAATTCAGAGACTCCAGACTTCCAGACTAGATCTTTCCTGTCTCTCACTCCAGTATGTTTGCTGTTGAAAAGATTTCACTAGGATTGAGGACTCCATTTTCCATTTAACCTGGTTTTATTGCTGCACTGACCGCCCTCTCTCACCCCTCGCTAACATGTTCTCTACTTTTCAACTGAAATCTTGAAATTAAAAAAAATGATCCCGAATTCCCACTTTGGGGCTGAGCAGGGAGCAGGGCGGTTCTTTGACTGGAAAATCATTTGATTTTACACAAGAATGACTCTGAAATCCGGCGATGAGAGCGGACCCACAAACACAGTGGCTTCAGACTAACCCGCCCTCCCCTTTAATACAATCTCTCTTCCACAATATTCACATCTGCATATTCACAGGACAAACTGTTCCCTGAATGTAGAGTTCCCAGGACAGGTTTTCCCCTCCGCTCGGTCTGTGCTGCGGATTCTCGGGGGTGAGTTGTATTTTCTCAGCTCAGTCAGTGTAAAACAGTCTGGGGCTGGCGCTCCGAATATTGTTTGTTAACCAGAGTCCGCTGCAAGAACCAATCACAGTTCTGACTTTTTTATTCGTTCATGGGATTTGGGTGTGAGTCCATGACCAGGGGTCATAATCTAAGGATACGGGGTAAACCTTTCAGGTTGTCCTTTCTCTCTCTGCCGACACCCACCCCCGGTCTCCTCTCTCCCTCTTACTCTCCTCTCTCTCTCTGCCTCTCTCTGACAGATGCAGAGAGCGTGAACTCTCAGCTTTATGGTTAGTCCTTTTTTATAAATCGCAGCCGTCAGTTTCACAGCTGACAGGTGCTTTGAGCAGAGACAGCACTTCCGAAACTCGGACAAGCTCGGGTTTTTCTGGAGGTCTTTTAAATGAAATCAGAACTGCCGGAAAGCTCCGAACTTGTCCGAGGTTCTGAAACGGTCAGCTATGTGGCCTGGTCCAATCTGCACCTTCTCCTTTGTTATCTCTTGCCCAACCCCCACCTCACTTGTTTATAATCTGTGACTTTTCTAATATTTGTCAGTTCCGAAGAAGGGTCACTGACCCGAAACATTAACTCTGCTTCTCTTTCCACAGATGCTGCCAGACCTGCTGCGTGAATCCAGCATTTCTTGTTTTTGTTTCTGAAACGTTGTCTCTGCTCTCAGGACCTGTCAGCTGTGAAACTGACGGCTGCGATTTGATTGAAAGTCAGACAGGTCTGGAAGAAGAAGCCAATGGGAAATTTCTCATCCCTGAAATTATCAGTCACGGACCGAACTGTTTTAACGTGGACACTGGTGTCCATGTACAGACATGTTGCCAACCCCTGTTCTTCACACAGACTTACCAATCACACACTGATCAACGCCAACAAATAATTTGACTTTTTTATTGAAGACTGACAATACTATATACAATTTACAGGAGAGTAATGCAGGCACATCTTACCGGGGATCATCCCATCTCCTACTCTGTCACATACTGTATGACATCACTTCCTGAAGTGATGATGCACACACGAGTTACCAATTCCTTGAAACAAAGAGTAGGCATAAATGGGCCATTTTCTCATTGGCAGGATGTGACTGGTGGAGTGCCACAAGGATCAGTGCTTGGGGTTCAATTATTTTCTATCTATATTAATGACATGGAGGAGGGGGCAGAGTGTAATATATCCAAATTTGCTGATGATACAAAAATAGGTAGGGCATGTTGTCATGAAGACATAAGGAATCTGCAAGGGGATATAGATAGGTTGAGTGAGTGGGCAAAAACTTGGCAGATGGAGTTTAATGTAGGAAAGTGTGAGTTCATACACTTTGGTAGGAAGAATCAAAATGCAGACTATTATTTAAATAGACAGAGACTCCAAAAAAGAGGGATCTGGGTGTTCTTGTGATTGAAACACAAAAAGTTAGCATGCAGGTGCAGCAAGTAATTAAGAGGGCAAATGGAATTTTGGCCTTTATTGCTAGGGGGTTGGAGTTTAAAAATAGGGAAGTCTTGTTAAAGCTGTGCAGGGTGTTGGTGAGGCCACACCTGGAGTACTGTGTACAGTTTTGGTCCCTGTATTTAAGAAAGGATATATTGGCATTGGATACAGTCAAAAGAGATTCACTCGGCTGATTCCTGGGAGAAAGGGGTTGACTCATCAAGAATGGCTAACAAGTTAGGCCTTTATACATTAATGTTTAGAAGAATAAGGGTGATCTTATTGAAATGTATAAGATTCTGAGGGGGCTTGACAGGGTAGATGTTTCCACTAGTGGGGGAATCTCAAACTAGGTGACATAGTTACAGAATAAGGGGACAGTCAATTAAAACTGAGATGCAAAGGAATTTCTTCTCTCAGAGGGTAGTGAATGTCTGGAATTCTCTACCCAGAGAGTTGTGGAGTCTAAATCACTGAAAGCATTTAAAGAGTAGGTAGATAGATTTTTGAAATATTGGGGAGTTGAGGGCTTTGAGGAGCTGGCACGAAAGAGGAGTTGAGGTCTGGGGCAAATCATCCCTGATCTTATTAAATGGTGGGGCAGGCTTTGGGGGCTGAATGGCCTACTCCTGCTCCTATTTCTTATGTTCTTATAAGGGGGCTACAAAGAGATGTAGATCGGTTAAGTGAGTGGGCAACAACCTGGCAAATGGAGTATAATGTGGGAAAGTGTGAACTTGTCCACTTTGGCAGGAAGAATAAAAAATGAGTATATTATCGAAATGGTGAGAGATTGCAGAGCCCTGAGATGCAGAGGGATCTGGGTGTCCTCGTGTATGAATCGCCCAAGGTTAGTATGCAGGTACAGCACGTAATTAGGAAAGCTAATAGAATGCTCACGTTTATCGCGAGGGGAATTGAATACAAAAGTAGGGAGGTTATGCTTCAGCTATCCAGGGCATTGGTAAGACTACATCTGGAGTACTGTCGACAGAACTGGTCTCCTTATTTAAGGAAGGATGTGAATGCATTGGAGGCAGTTCACAGAAGGTTTACTGGACACATACCTGGAATGGTGGGCTGTCTTACAAGGAAAAATTGGACAGGCTTGGCTTGTATCCGCCAGAGTTTAGAAGAGTAAGAGGCAACTTGATTGAAACACATAAGATCCTGAGGGTCTTGACAGGGTGGATGTAGAAAGGATGTTTCCCCTTGTGGGAGAATCTAAAATTAGGGGTCACTGTTTAAAAATATGGGGTCGCCCATTTAAGACAGAGATGAGGAGAATTTTTTTCTCTTAGAGGGTTGTGAGTCTTTGCAGTTCTCTTCCTCAAAACACGGTGAAAGCAGAGCCTTTGAATATTTTTAAGGCAGATGTAGATAGATTCTTGATAAGCAAGGGGGTGGTCAGGGGTAGCTGGAAATGTGGGTAATCAGTTCAGCTATGAAATTATTGAATGGCGGAGCAGGCTTTAAGGGCCGAGTGGCCTACTCCTGCTCCTAATTCATATGTTCGTATGCTTGTATGTTTGTATAAAGCCCAAGATGCCATATATTTTACTACCACTCTCTCAATATGCCCTGCTACCTGCAAAGATCGATGCACATGCATCCCCAGGTCCCTCTGTCCCTGAACACTCTTTAGAACTGTGCCATTAAGTATACATTGCCTCTCCCTATTCCTTCTGTCAAAATGCATCACCTCACACTTAACAGTATTAAATTCCATCCGTCACCTCTCTGCTCATTCTGCTAACCTGTCTATGTCCTATTGCAGGCGGTTCATATCATCCTCACTGTTTGCCTCACCTCCACGTTTGGTATTGTCAGCAAATTTTGAGATTCTGTTCCGTATTCCAAGATCCACATATTTTATACATAGCAAGAAAAGCAGTGATCCCAGCACTGACCCTCGGGGAACACCACTGTCGACCATCCCCTAGTCTGAAAAGAAACCATTTACTACAACTTGCTTGTTTCTGCCCTTAATCCAATTTTTTAACCAATTGGACACTGATCCTCCTATTCCATGAGCCTGAATTTTGTTAACCAGCCTTTTATGTGATACCTTATCAAATGCTTTCGTAAAATCCATAGAAACAACATCCACTGCATTTCCTTCATCAAACTTCTCTGCCCGTTCATCAAAAAATTCAATTAGATTAGTGAAGCATGATCTGCCTTTTACAAATCCATGCTGGATATCCTTAATTAACTCAAACCTCTCTAAATGTCCATTGATATTTTCCCTGATTATCATTTCTGAAACCTTACCCAGCATTGATGTTAAATTAACTGGCATGGAGTTGCTTGGACTGTCCTTACACCCTTTCTTGAATAAGGGTGTCATTTGCCACTCTCCAATCCCCTTATCCAGGGAAGATTGGAAGATTATGACAAGCCCTTCCTGGAGGAGTCTGGAAATGCAAGGACTCAACTACCAGCAAGCGTATAAAGCAAGACCCAGGCTCAGGGCCTTCAGTTACCTGGAGGGGAGTCGGAGAGGCAGCGGATCCTGTGAGGAACCACAGTTCAGGAAAGATGAGAAGGTCATTGTGAGCGTACAGAGGAGATTAAGTTCAAGGTTTACCAGCTTATAAGCAAGAGCAGAGACAAGGAATGGTGCTGGGGCAAATAATAGGAAGCTGTGATCGGTTGGAAGGCAGGAGTGATTAAATGAAAGAAGAGATGATGGTGCAAGGCAAAAGTCAGGGAAACAACACGTAACATTTTGTAAGTACAGATACCAGGAGCAGGGTTTGAACACACACAACATACAACTATCGGATTTTAAATCCAGCACCTTAACCACTCGGCTATCCGGGTTCATCAACCCAATCCTGAAAATGAAATTTAATGTGATCCGGGTGACATCTGGCCTTTCACAATATACAATTATGACTCCTCTCCCATGCAAAATTGGACCCTTCATTACTTACGAACCTCAATCGGATCACCCCTCAGTCTAGCTTTCTCTAAGGTGTAGGGTCCCAACTCTTTTAGTCTAACTTGATAACGAAGATGTCTTATACTGAGAATTAGTTTAATGTCTCTCCTCTGTACCCTGTCAAAAGCCTCAATATCACCCATCATGTGAGGAGACCAAGACTGGATACAATATTCCAAGTGAGTCCTGACCAAGGTTTCATAAAAGGACAAATTCGGGACATCTCAGATACTGAAGGAGTCCGTGTGCAGGAGCAGCAAGACCTGGACAACATTCAGGCTTGGGCTGCTAAGTGGCAAGTAACATTCACACCACATAAGTACCAGGCAATGACCATCTCCAACAAGAGAGAATGTCACCATTTCCCTTTGATGTTCAACAGCATTACCATCGCTGAATCCCCCCCACCATCAACATCCTGGGGGTTCCCATTGACAGAAGCTTAACTGGACCATTCATATAAAAACTGTGGCTACAAGGGTAAAACAGATGGTGAGAATTCTGCAATGAATAATTCAGCTCAAGGCACGAGGTGAAATGCTCATTAGGAGAGCTGGAAAAATGGACTGGTTAGGTGTGCAGAAAAGTGGCAAATGGAATTCAACTTGGAGAAGTGTGAGGTGATGCATTTGGTGAGGTCAAACACGGCAAAGGAATACACAATTAATGGGAGAATACTGAGAGGTGTAGAGGAAGTGAGGGACCTTGAAGTGAATGTCCACAGATCCCTGAAAGTAGCAGGACAGGTTGATAAGTTGGTTAAGAAGGCTTATGGAATCCTTTCCTTTATCAGCCGAAGTATAGAATATAAGAGCAGGGAGGTTATGCTGGAACTGTATCAATCATTAGTTCGGCCACAACTTCAGTTCTGTCTGCAGTTCTGGTCACCTCATTACAGAAAGGATGTCATTGCACTCGAGAGGTTACAGAGGAGATTTACGAGGATGTTGCCAGCTCTGGAAAAATGCAGCGATGAGGAAAGATTGGATCGGCTGGGGTTGAATAGAGGAGGCTGAGGGGAGATTTGATTGAAATGTATAAAATTGTGAGGGGTCTGGATAGAGTGGATGGGAAGGGTCTATTTACCTTAGCAGGGAGGTCAATGACTAAGGGGCATAGATTTAAAGTGATTCGTTGAACGATTAGAGGGGAGATGAGGAACCGTTTTTTCACCCAGAGGGTGCGAGGGGTCTGAAACTCACTGCCTATAAGGGTAGTTGAGGCAGAAACCCTCAACTCATTTAAGAGGAGTCTGGATGTGCACCTCAAGTGCCTGAACCTGCAGGGCTACGGTCCAAATGCTGGACAATGGGATTACGCTGGGTGGCCCGATTTATGGCCTTCCTGTGCTGTAAACTTTCTATGTTCAATGATTCTATGCAGACACGATGGGCTGAATAGCCTCCTTCTGCACTGTAACAATTCTATGATTTTTGACTCTCCAAAACTTGTCCACCATCTACAAGGCAGAAGCCAGGATGAGTGCAGCTCCAACAATACTCTGGAAACTCGACACTGTTCAGGGCAAAGCAGCTGCCTTGATTGTCAGCCCATTCACCACCTTAAACATTCACTCCCTTCATCACTGACGCACAGTGGCAGTAGTGTGTACCATCTACCAGATGCACTGCTGCAACTCACCAAGGCTCCTTCGAAAACACCTTCCAAACCGAAGACCTCCACCACCTTGAAGGACAAGGGCTGCAGATGCATGGAACCATCACCATGTGCAAGCTCCCCTCCAAGTCACGCACCATCTGATCTGCAACAATATCGCTGTTCATTCACTGATGTTGGGTCAAAATCCTGGATCTCCCTTCCTAACAGCACTGTGGGTGTACCTACACCACATGGAGTTCAGTAATTCAAGAAGGCAGCTCACCGCCACCTTGTCAAGGACAATTAGGGATGGGTAACAAATTCTGGACTTGCCAGTGTCGCTCACATCCCATGAAAGAATATGCCTCATCTTATATGCAATTATCCTCTGAATGCAGCCCAACCCTCTATTTGCTCCAACTATCACTTCACAGCATTGCTGCTGTACCTTTCGAGATCTGTGCACCAGAACATCCAGATCTCTGCTCAAAATTATTTTCTTTCTCCACCGCTTTAATGTTTTTCCCTGAAGGGTGTATGAATGTTGAGCATTCGACCTGTCCACATGAATAACACTGCACTTACCCAAGTCGAA
This sequence comes from Heterodontus francisci, assembly GCF_036365525.1. Classification (NCBI taxonomy): domain Eukaryota; kingdom Metazoa; phylum Chordata; class Chondrichthyes; order Heterodontiformes; family Heterodontidae; genus Heterodontus; species Heterodontus francisci. Next base: position 5,837,512 of record NW_027141441.1, on the reverse strand, counting down.
GAGACTTAGTAGTTGGCAGGAAAAAAGACAGAGGCGCAAGGGGAGAGCCAACTGTGCAACAGCCCCGACAAACAAATTTCTCTGCAGCACCTGTGGAAGAGCCTGTCACTCCAGAATTGGCCTTTATAGCCACTCCAGGCGCTGCTTCACAAACCACTGACCACCTCCAGGTGCGTATCCATTGTCTCTCGAGATAAGGAGGCCCAAAAGAACCCAAATTAAACATCATTTACCAGTCATGAACCCAATCTCCCAACACATTAAGATCAGCCTGAAACAGTCAAGCATCGTCTACAGTCTGAACACTCGCACAGATCTTCAAATCATCTGTAAATTTACAGATGGTGCGCCCTACACCTACACCCAAACAGATCCAGATCCATCTGTAACTATTTTCTGCCAACATCGTGCCAGTCAGTTCCCAATCCAGATCAATATATTACCACTGATACCAGGGACTTTAATCTTATAGAGAAGCCTCTTGTGTGGAGCCTTATCAAAATCTTTTGGATGAGATCAGCTAATCAAACTCAGGCTGAGGATTAGGCCTAGGCCCGTCCTGCTCTGTGTGTGGGTCTCAGGACGACACAAGGTGAGATCAGCTCACTGAGCACAGGTCCTTCCTGCTCTATATGGTGCTCAGTACCTCACCAAATGAGAATAACTAACACACCACAGGACATGGAGCTTCGGCCCATCCTCCCCTGATTGTGGTTCAGTGCCAACCAGGTCAGATCAGCTAAGTCAACACAGGCCGGAGATGGAACCTGGATCTTTCCTGCTCTGGGGGCTCCGCACCATACCCGGAGTGATGAAGTAAAATACCACAGGCCGGGGATGGAGCCTGTGATTTTCCTGTTCTGTGTGGGGCTCTGGACAACAACGTGTGAGAAGAACTATCACCCCTCAGGCTGAGGAAGGAGCCTTGTCCCATTCTGTTCTGTGTGGATCCTACCACATTGGGTGGGTTCAGTTAACTCAACACAGGCCATGAATACAACCAGGCCCTTTCCTGCTCCATGAGGCTCAGGATCACACCAGGTGACATCAGCTGACACAGCACAGGCTGGGCTGGGGCTGGAGCCTGGGCCTGTCCTGCTCTGTGGGCTCAGTAACACAACACGTAAGATGAACTTTTTTCAAAAGACTTCAGTGTATTCAACTCTGTGTCCAACACTGTGAGGCAGCTTTCTGTGTTTATAAAGAGTGTAATTTATTGACTGGTCTCTTGGATCAAACAGGGTGACAGACAGAGGTCTGTGTGCAGAGGGTTTGGAGGTGAGCTCTGATTCCTAACCCTTTCTGGATTGTGAGGAATAAAGAATGAATGAGAGAGAGAGAATGTGGGAGAAGGGATGATGGAAGAATTTGTCCGTGAACCTGATTAAAAGTGGCTCAAACGCAAGATAATATTAAGATATCAAGAGCAGAACAGTAACATAATCTGAGTTCCGCGATCTGGTCGGGTCCCATTCCCCTGAAGTGAGGAATGAACGGGTGGGGAAATTCCGCCTGGAGTTATATTTGTCTCCAATGAAGATGAGTTCACAGTGAGGATGGAATAGCTCAGTTGGGAGAACACTAGATTGAAGAACCAGGATACAATCCCTGGTTTCATCAGTTTTAATTTGGTGTCTCCATCAGTTTAAGTAGAGAGAATCAGAGGGGAGATTTTCCACTCTTGATCCCATGGGCTGAATTTTAAACTAACGGTGCGGCTCTCGGCAGAGGCACCGGAAGCGGGTGTCGTCACCACACGAGTGAAATGTGGCCGACCGACTCCGATCACGGAGCAGCCGACCAATTAATGAAGGGGAGGCGTGGGGTCCCTGTAAACAAGGACCAGAGGTAGGGAACGAGGTGCCGATGGCACCGACATCTGACACAACGGCAGGTGCTGACACCATATTTAAAGGGTTGCCAGCCCTGCATTCACTGCTGCCTGGTTTAAAGGAGTGTCTTCCTGAGAGCCCTCTGCTGTCCCAGGACCCGTTCTGCTGCCTCTGCTGCCCCTGGACCCGTTCTGCTGCCTCTGCTGCCCCAGGACCCGTTCTGCTGCCTCTGCTGCCCCAGGACCCGTTCTGCTGCCTCTGCTGCCCTGGACCCGTTCTGTTGCCTCTGCTGCCCCAGGACCCGTTCTGCTGCCTCTGCTGTCCCAGGACCCATTCTGCTGCCTCTGCTGCCCCAGGACCCGTTCTGCTGCCTCTGCTGTCCCTGGACCCGTTCTGTTACCTCTGCTGCCCCAGGACCCGTTCTGCTGCCTCTGCTGCCTGAATGCTGAGCCTGCAGTGACCATGGTTCCACGGTTTAGCGATGCCTCCCTGCAGGTTCTCCTCCAGGTGGCAAGAGAAAGGTGGAAGATCCTCTTCCCCAGGGATGGGAGGTGGAGACTGTCCACCTGACGAAGCAAAGCTGGCTGGAGATAGTAGGTGAGGTCAGCAGACGTGGGGTCACCCCTAGGACATGGATCCAGTGCAGGAAGTGAGTCAATGACCTGATCCAGGCTGCTCAGGTGAGAACTCAAAACACTTTGGACCCTTTGGACATTGCATGTGGCAGAGTGAGAGGGAGTGTTTGGTGGAAAGGGAGTGACCACCCAGTCATGTGTATTGGGGAAGGGCAGCATGACATGCTGCCTGAGGCTTGGCTGCATCTTGGTGCGAGGCGCACGTCAGTCATTGTATAACCTCACACAGTCCCTCGAGAGGGGCCGCATGCAGGAGGCATATGTGTGTCCACATCATGGACTGCTGGACTATCACCATCAGAGATGTTGGGCTTGTCCCCGCTGGGAGACTAACTTTGTTCATCATAGTGGCTGCAGGAGAAGACATCCCACAATCGGAAAGAGCGTGTCAAGTCCGGCAGTGGAGTGCCTTATCTCCATGTCCTCATCCCGATGGAGGAGGAGGCCATGGAACAGGCAGGGCAGCAAAGCAGCTGCTCCATAGCTGATGGAGAGACAGGGGCACCTACCCAAGAGAGTGAGTGAACATCTCCTGGGGCACAAGGGAGCATCCGCTGCAAAGGAGCCACACTGCTCATCTGTTCACCACTGCATCAATGGAGCTGCACGTTAGGAGTGGTTGGAATGTCACGATGGGAAGACCCTAACCCTTCAATGTCCCTGTTTTCTCATGAAGGCCCAGATGAATGACAAAAGCAAAGAGCTGGAGAGACTGGGAGACAGCCGGACACGTCTGAGGAGGAGGAGGGAGCCTCAGATGGTGCACCATCACATCATTCCCCTGCACCCTCCACAAGAACAGAAACGCTCACGCAAACTGATGAGCACATCACAGACAGGCCCGGGCAGCTGACGGAGGCTGTGACAGCCGAGGCCACTGACCGTTGGCGGTCTGTGGGAGGTCAGGCCCACACTGAGACCCAGGCTGATGACATGCCTCTAGTGTCACCAGCAACACGGGAAATACTACAACTGCAGCGAGAGGTCAGGTAACATGTGGCAGAGTTGCCAGAGGCTATGTGCACCCAAACAAGGACGATGGAGGAGTCCATCCAGGCCTTGGGTGCTGCACTGTCTCTGATGGGGGTGTGTCTGGCTTCCTCCATTGAGAGATTGGTGACTATCATGGAGGGCCAGATCCAGCCGACCAATCAGTGGCTGCCGGAGATGTGCGCAGACCTGCACTCCATCACTTTGTCCATGAGCTCCATCCAGCGGTGACAAGGTGAGAGGGGGGACGAGGCACCTGAATTCTCCACCAGGTCCACGTCCCTCTCAGGTCAGCAGCGAGGTACAAGTGTGTCTCATAAGGGGGAGGAGCAGCTGGCTGCCACATCTGGGGTCTCCTCTCAGGGTGCTCCTGGTGTGGACAGTAGCTCGAAAGTCCCTCTGCCAGTGACACCAGTGATGCCAGTGCCTGCCTCCATCATCCTCGATGACAGAGGGGGGTCCCTGTAACTGTGCATGAGGCCCTCAGTGTGCCGGGGCCCTCCAGGCCTCAGGCAGCCAGAGGACGGCCACCAATGTCATCCCAAGCCTTGGGGCAGCAAGGTCAGCAGCCTGTCTCCACCTCAGCTGCCAGAGCAGGGGGAGCACCACGTAGGACCACCCGGAAAAGATTTAAGAAGAGCACCTAGATTCACTGAGGGATTCACGGGTGAATGTACATTCCAGATGGATAGGGTTGTGTTTGGTGTCACACGGAAGAAAGAAATGATGTTCTCTCACTATGTCTCCTTCCTATTGTTGATGCCCTTTGGGACTTCATTTAAACCCTTCCTCCCAAGGGGCTTGAAGTGAGGGACCAAGCCCTGAGTTCACAAAGCTTCGGCCTTGTCACTGTGCGATGTGTACCTGGGCGCTGAAGAAGAAGGAAAGAGGCGACAACAGGGCTGTTTAAAGCTAAGACTTTATTGCTGTGGTTCCAGAAGGTGGTAAGGCTCAAAGGAAACGTGAATGTATAAGGGTGTCTCGTGGCTCCCTTGTGTGTATCTCATGGTGGCTTTCCTGCTGTGCCTGAGGTCCTTCATCTGGCACTGCCGGAGCAGCATCCTCCTCCACATCCTCATCATCAGAGGAGACATCGCACTCCATGATATCCTCACGAGTCAACACCTCACCCCTCTGGAGTGCCAGATTGTGCTGTGCACAGCTAACCACCGCGATATCCGAGACCCTCGCCGGGACATACTGAAGGGCTCCACTGGAACAATCCAGGCACTTCAATCTCATCTTCAGGAGACCAATGGCCTCCTTGATGGTCACTCGGGTTGACCCGCAGCAGGTGTTGTACCTCTCCTGTGCATCCTTGTGTGGGTTCCTCACATATCTCCAGTGGATTCCCACAATGATCTGGTCGACCAGAAGTTCAGTGGCACGGTGACCTTCAGTGACACCGGCATCAGGTGCCCTCCAAGTCCCATGGGTCACAGCTGCATCATGGCCGAGAGATCAGTGACAACTTCCGTGGAGAGGTGCAGTCTGTGGATACACTGTCACTCGGACATCTGCAGGTAGTTGAACCTCGGCTGACGTGTTCCTCTGCCTCCTTCTCCAGCCTCCTGTTCGAGGCTGGCCCTCCTATGGGCCCCCAAGCTGCTCTGGTGTCCCTGCTGGTGCCTGCGCTTCCCTCCCTCCCTCTCTACTCCTCCTCAATGGGAGCCTCGAATCCAGGGTGAATGAGGCCCATGACAGGTTGCCCCTCCCTTGAGTGCAAGGCCTTCACAGTAAACAGCACCCAGCGACATTTCCCTCTTTTGTCACCTTCAATGAGGTGGCACTGCCCCAATGACACCCTGGTGTGGCTCACCCTGCAGAGCTGGCACATTGGCCCCCACTCCTGACAGTGTTTCCCGATGCCCTTTCCCCCTCCACCCTTGCTGCCAAGTTTTGCTGCCTCACCTGACAGCTTCACAGTGAAGCCAACACTCAGCTCCCACCTCCCAGTCACCTCCTTTAACCAGGCGAGGCTCTGAAGCCCCAGGGTTCCCGTGTGCTATTAGTTCAATTGGATCCAGTGAATAAAATTGCTGATAATTGGACTCATAAATACGTTAAATGCCTTCTTGCCGTGTGGATGTGCGAAGTCTGCCCTCCATGTCAGCCGCCGAAAGAAAAATCCGGTCCGTCGTCTTCCATCCCTATTTTATACACCCCCCTCCCCCTCCCCGGCCTCCATTCCCGTCTCCAACGGTCCCTTAAAATTCTGGCGCATGTCTCTAAGACTAATGGGAGTGAAACCAGATCTGCTCCTTAGACTGAACAGGGAGAGCTGCTCTCTCTGTGTTTAAAGTGAATGAATCTGCTCTTTACCTTGTCTTACTGGAACGTTCACGATCTGGAAATGTCTGTTTGAAAATGTTTTCCTGTTACATTAACGGAGCAGAGGAGCAGATGTGAGGTGCTGTTCAACAGAGAGGTTTGGAAGTGGGTGAAGGGGTGGAGTGACGGTGTGAGTGAGAGGTGCAGTGAGTTGGCCATTCTCAATAGAGTGTCAGGAATGAAGGTCAGAGGAACAGACCAGGCAGGAAACACAGAAAGAGCGAGGAGAAGCTGGTGTGAAAAACAGAGATTAAACAACAGGCTTGTTCAGTTGGTTTGGGTCTGGTGTGTAGAATACCCGGAATCTGGGTTCACTTCCCTTCCAACTCAAGCAATTGTACCAACATTATGTTCATAAAACCATAGAATGATACCCAAAGAAGGAGACCATTTGGTCCATTGTGTCAGTGATGTCTCTTTGGTTGTGTTATCCAATTAGAACTGCTGCTCAGCTTTTTCCTGTAATCCGTACATTTTTCCTTCCTGTATTTATCCCTATTGCTTTTCAAAGTTACCACTAAATCTGCTTTCAAGTCCCGATCAGACAGTGCATTCCAGATCACAACACATCACTGTATAAAAAATCATTCCTCATTTCGCCTCTGGTTCTTTTCTCAATCACCTGATAAATACATCCTCTGGTTACTGACCCTTTTGCCACTGGAAACAATTTCTCCTTATTTAACTTATTGAAAACCTTCTTGATGATGTCACATACTGGACTGCCAGTAAAACTGAAGCCCATGGAATAAAAGGGACAATGACAGCATGGGTATGAAGTTTACAGACTGATAGGAACATAGAAGCAGGAGTAGGCCATTCAGCCCATCGAGACCACCCCACCATTCAATATGATGATGATTGATCATCCACTTCAATGCCTTTTTCCCACACTATCTCCATATCCCCTATGTCATTTGTATTTAGAAATCTGTCAATCTCTGCTTTAAACATACTCAATGACTGAGCTTCCACAGCTCTCTGGGGTAGAGAATTCCAAAGATTCACAACCCTCTCAGTAAAGAAATTTCTCCTCATCTCTATCCTAAGTGGCTTTCCCCTTATGTTGAAATTGTGTCCCCTGGTTCTAGATTCCTCAACCGGAGGAAATAGCTTCATCGACCCTGTCTATCCCTTTAAATACTTTGTAAGTTTCAATGAGATCACCTCTCATTCTTTGAAACTCTAGAGAATACAGTCCCAGTTTCCCCAATCTCTCTTCATAGGACAGTCCTGCCATCCCGGGAACAAGTCTGGTGAACCTTCATTGCACTCCCTCGATGGCAATGATATCCTTCCGAAGGTAAGGGGACCAAAACTGCACACAGTATTCCAAACTGCAGACCAACCAAGGTTATATACAATTGAAGCAAGATTTCACTACTCCTGTACTCAAATCCTCTTGCGATAGAGGCTAACATATCATTCGCCTTCTGAATTGCTTGCTGCACCTGCATGTTAGCTTTCAGTCACTTACTGACAAGGACACCTAGGCCCCTTTGTAAATCTACACTTTCTAATCTCTTACCATTTAAGAAATAATCTGCACATCTGTTCCTCCTGCCAAAGTGGACAACCTCACATTTTTACACATTATATTCCATGTGCCACTTTCTCGTCCACTCACTAGGTCTGTCCAAATCCCCTTGAAGCCGCTTTGCATCTTTCTCACAACACACATTCCCACCTAGTTTTGTGTCATCTGCGAACTTGGAAATACTACATTTGCTCCCCACATCCAAATCTTTGATATATATTGTGAACAGCTGGGTCACAGAGTGGTGGTGAACAGTTGTATTTCTGTCTGGAGGAAGGTTCCTCATAACTTCAGTTGTGTGCAGAGACTTGAAAAGCTGGGGTTGTTCTCCTTGGAGCAGAGCAAGTTCAGAACAACTTTGACAGAGTTAGAATCAAGGAATCAAATGGTGACAGTACAGAAGGAGACCATTCAGTCCATCATGTCCATGACAGCTCTTTGCAAGAGCAAATCAGCTAATTCCACTCCTCTGCCCTTTCATTGTAACCCTGCAAATTTTCTCTGTTCAGGTGTTTATCCAATTCCCTTTTGAAAACCACGATTGAATCTGCCTCCAGCACACTCTCAGGCAGTGTATTCCAGATCTGAACCACCCCTGGTACCATTGCAGAAAATCTCTTCTGTTCATTTCATCCCTCATAAATAATTGAAATGAAATGTTTATTCGGAAACGCACAACATAAAAAGGAGAGAGAAATAAATGCTGAGAAAAATAGAAGTCAATGTTTGGAAGGTAAAAAGAGCAAAAGATGTAACTTTTATTCTGGATGAGTGAGAGGCATATATCACACTTTGGGGATTTTGTAAGAGGATTTAATGATAAACCTGGGATTTGAGAGGAAGCTGGTTCATGGTTTACAGAACAAGTTCAGTCCCTGGGGTGGAGGCAACAGCTGCCCGGTCCAATAACAGACAGGACGGGGACACTGTCTCAGGCCCAGTGAGCTCAGTCGATGAAAGCATGAAACTCTGAATCTCAAGTTTTTGAGTTTGAGCCCCACGGTGGGTGTCTTTTATTTCCTTTGTAGGCTGATTTTACAGGCATTCTCCAGCTCTGAATTCCTCGGCAGAGAGTTCAAGGAGTGTTTGAAATGAGATTCAACAGCAGTATGAGAAAGTCTCTCCTTGATTCAGGACTCTTACCTCTCTGCAGCAACTCGCTGCTGAAGATTGAACTTTATCTCATTTCATTCTCAGCTCAGGGTCAGTGTGGATCATTGGGACTTCTGGCTGTCTCCCACTTCACAATCCATCAGTGCTGAGAAATCAATGGGGAATATTACTCACATGTTGTGATGTTTTATAAATACTTGAATGTATTTCACACTGTGTCTAAGACCTGGAAAGTGGGATTGGGCTGGATCGCTCTTTTTCAACTGGCACAGACACGATTGCTAAATGGTCTCATTCTGTGCCGTAAATTTTCTCCATTTTCTATGTTCTATGAAGTGAGGTGTGATTGGGAGGGGCAATTCCACCAGGGTTATATTTTCTACCAAAACAATGACACAAGGGATACTTTACTTTTTTATTCATTCATTCATGCGATGTGGGCGTCGCTGGCTAGGCCAGCATTTACTGCCCATGAGAAGGTGGTGGTGAGCTGCCTTCTTGAACCATTGCAGTCCATGTGGGGTAGGTACACCCACAGTGCTGTGAGAAAGGGAGTTCCAGGATTTTGACCCAGCGACAGTGAAGGAACGGCGATATAGTTCCAAGTCAGGTTGGTGTGTGGCTTGGAGGGGAACTTGCATGTGGTGGTATCCCCTGCATTTGCTGCCCATGCCCTTGTAGGTGGTAAAGGTCACTGGTTTGGAAGGTGCTGTCTAAGGAGTTGTGGTGCATTGCTGCAGTGCATCTTGTAGACGGTACACACTCTGCAACTGTGCGTCGATGGTGGAGGGAGTGAATGTTTGCAGATGGGGTGCCAATCAAGCGGGCTGCTTTGTCCTGGCGGTGTTGAGATTCTTGAGTTGGAATTGCACCCATCCAGGCAAGTGGAGAGTATTCCATCACACTCTTGACTTGTGCCTTGTGGATGGTGGACAGGCTTTGAGGAGTCAAGAGTCATGGATGAGTGAGAGGAATATATCACACTTTGGGGCTTTTGTAAGAGGATTTATTGATAAACCTGATTTGAGAGGATTTGAGAGGAAGCTGCTTCATGGTTTACAGAACAAATTCAGCCCCTGGGGTGGAGCCCCAGCTGCACTGTAATTACTCGCCTCAGGATTCCAAGCCTCTGACCTGCTCTTTTCGCTACGTTATTTGTATGGCTCCCCATGGTAACCCCTATAATGTTGATAGTGCTGGATTCAGTGATTGTAATGCTATTGAATGTCAAGGGGAGATGGTTAGATTCTCTCTTGTTGCAGATGGTCATTGCCTGGCACTTGTGTGGTGCGAATGTTACTTGCCACTTATCATCCCAAGCCTGTGTGACTGAAATAGCTCAGTTGAGAGAGTGTTCGACTGAAGATCCCTGGTTCAATCTGGGGTTTTGGCAGTTCTCCTTTATTCTGCATCACCCTTTGGTTTTGACTCTTGAGCTGCACAATTTACACTGAAATTATTTACCCAACTCTGAAGGTTGGATTGGAATAGAGAGATATCAAGGATGGGAAATACTTACATTGTCTGCTCCAGCTTATTCTCTATCTCCCTGTGTCCTTTTCCCCAGTTTTTGACTCTCTCAGGGCAGGGTGAACATTTGATTTGCTGCATTTGTCCCAAACTGAAGCCTTTTCCACATCTCTGGGTGGTCAGACTCACTCTGTCTGTTTTTGCTGCTCGTGACCATTAACGAGAACAGGCCACGAGTTCAATGTTTATCAGCAAATGGAAGATAACTGGAAAGAATTCTGTGTTACTCCAGACCAGTGACAAAGATGCAATGGATGTTATTCAAAATAAATTCCCTTTGACATTTTATGTAAACTTGTTTGCATCTAAAAGTTGGATTTTAAGTGTAACAAAAATGTGTCAAATTAATGACTGACCATGTGACAGCGCACATGGGGATCAAATCCACAGCCTTGTTGTTATCAACACTGCGTCCTAACCAACTGAACTAAGCGGCCTATGGACAGAGCCAGGTATGGGTTTGAGCCGCACGCTGGGCGGTTTGTGTTTTATTTCTCACACTGGGTGACAGAGCGATTGTACAAACAATGGACACATCACATCCCTGAAACATTGTTCTGATATAAAACAGTGTGAAATAAGAACTGAGCATGGAAATGGAACGGAACCAGAAATCAGGACTTTAATCTATTGAAGTTGATCTCGAAATTCAACCATGCACGAACATTCCAACAGATCGAACTCTCTTCTGATATAAAATCCAGGAACGTGAGCTGCTGTAAAACATAACTGAGCCTGACGTGATTTGAACGCACAACCTTCCGATCTGCAGTCAGACGCACTACCGTTGTGCCACAAGCTCACAGATAAAGCAAAGTGTTCCATTTATGACAGATTTACTTCTTGTTTAGATTCAGTGATTGAAATTAATTCAATCCTTATCTGACCTCCACTCTGTCAAGGCCTGCTCTCCGACCTGAACCCGACGACCTGTGTCGGGTTCGGGTCATGTCGGGTCGCTCTTCCGGTTCTGGCTTTCGGGTTCAGCTCAGGCTGGGTCCAGGTTGAACTGAGTCCGGGTCGGACACACACTGTAAGTATTACATTTAACTCTGCTGGGAAGTTGAGTTTAATAAGTGTCAAAAGTTGAAAAGCCAACCAAAGCCGGGAGTCCGAGTCATTAAGGAGGGAAACTCTGAGTCTGCGCAGTGAGCATCTCGATGATGTCATTGCGCTCATGCTGCAGCTTCCTGTAGGTTCGGAATCGGGAGGTAGATAAAGTGAACATTTCGGTGGTCGGGTAAGGCGCGGGTCGGTTCGGACGCGGGAATAAATGGAGATACTCGTGCCGGGTCGGGCTTGGGTCCAATGTGGTTCTGTCAGGTTCGTGTCGGGTATTTTTTCCTGACCTGAGCAGGCCTTTACCGCTCTGTCAGTTCAGTGCCTTATTTAAACTATTATTTGGAGTTCTGTTTTACAGGGTCTCGGCTGTTTAAGTGTTTCCCAGACCCACTACTCTGATTAATCAGACATTTTGCTGCTAACTGCTGCTGCTACAATTGAAATGGAAAAAGGAATTTCCAGTGACCTGCAACCAATGGACAAATACATTTCAGAAAGTTAAAGCTCATTCACCAATCCACAAATGTGTCTTTCTGCTTATTTTTATAAACAACTCCTTCTCTCCACTATGAGAACGAAACAATCACTCCAGTTATTTGAAAGTTAGTATAAGATGTTCCAGTTCATCAATTTTAAAACTGCAGAAGGTATTTTCCAGAAAACTTCTCTGTTGGAACCTCAGTCCCATTTAGATTGAAAGTGGACAATTAATGTATTCATTTGTTCATTGTGGACAGGTGTCTGACTTCAAATAAATCTCATTAACTTTCAATGAGGTGGCAGTATTTCTGTGCTCCCATTTTACACAGTCTGTCCTGTTCATGCACCACGTTTTTATTCTCCTCTCCCATTATCCACAGGATACAGATTACAAGCATCATCAATCCAGCTGTTGAAAAGCATTGGAAGAATCTGGTCACACAGGTATTGAAACATTCATTATCTTCCATTTTACAAGTTGGTTGCTTTAAACACAGTACGATGTGTAATCATCTTGAAAAGAGATTCTCTTCAATATCCAAAACAGATTGAATTGCAAACCTGACAGACAAACACAGGAGAACAAATGACTAGTGAACACAAACCTCATGGTGCTCATTTTCAGATTTATTGCAGTCATCTTGCAAAACAAGTGAAAGAATATTACAGTGAAATGATTTGGAAAGTAGGTGTGACTTTTGTTGGTGCCTTTCTTTGCTCTGTTGGTGAAACTTTCTTGCACCTGACTCCTGTTCATGTCTCTGTTTCCTCTATTGAATGAGGAAGCAGGTATTTGATCAGAAATCAACTGGATTGTGTACCTTTGAGAGGGGATTTCTGCACCGTCAGGGCTGGAAACAGGAGTGAGTGAAAGACACTGCATGGAGTTTGATTTTGGACAGAGGGAGAGCAAATCTAACTGGATTGTGCGATATTGGCCTGGATTTTACAGCCCCAATAGCAGCAAACACTGAGACTTTCACTGCTATTGAGGGTCTGAACAGCAGTGCAACTGCCAGTACATGCACACACTAACACCAGCATCTGGAAGTTGTGGTGGTGAGAAATGTGCTTAGAAGGAGCCTCTGATCATCATCACACCAGCCAACTCTTTAAAGTGACAGGGACCTGTAGTTCAGCAATTTGGGCTCATTGCCCACAACGTACCCTGATTTTTACCTTGGTTGGATTAGAGCCGGTCCCAACAGGCTCAGGACCTGCTCGGGAAGGACTTTTCTGTTGACACAACAGCTCCACTATTCCAGGAAGACACCGGCAGCAGCAGGGGTCAACTTTAAGAGGGAGTTCAGACATTTTAAATGTTGTATTTTGTTTCTTAATTGTATGTAACTTTTTAGCATGGCCTTATCAGAGTTCTTAAATTTACATCTGACTTTTTATTAACAAGATTGAAGTGCTTTTAAAAGATCTCTAAATATTTATGACTTTTTATCAAGATTTACCAAGCTTCTTTGTAAAGACTCGAGTAAGATTGAAGTGACTTTTAAAAACTACATCTTATCCTTTAAAATCCTGCTTACATGTAGATGACATTGTCAGATGGCTTCAGAATAACTTAGACTATCTTTCTAACAGGTACTGCAACAGCTTAAGTCCTACTTTCTGCAAAAGCTGGTGAATTACAAAGAAACAATGTATTGAACATTTTATAAACAGTTGATGCAGATGGAATTCAAATTCATACATGTAAAACAGAAGGAATTAATAATCCATCATCTTAACCTCTCAAACACTTCATCACCCAGCTTTGTGCCAGCAACCCATCACATGTCTTTTTTGCCTCTATGAAAATTTGGGCAGGACGGTCACCTTCAGCTCAGATCCTGACTGTGCAGCCAAATGTGCAATGATGGAAATGTAGCTTCTGTCAGTAAATGGAATTTCCATCACATCAGGTCATGGCCTGTTGGGAATGGAGCGGTGTGAAACATTTCCAGACCATGTCCAACACGTTTCTACTCAGTGTGAAAACCCACCACGGAAAGACTGGAACATACAATCATTTCATCACATCATGATTAACATCACTCAGACACCTGAACCATTAGGTCACTGACGAAGTCATGATGACTTCGAATTTCTCATGAAATGACAACTGAACTAACTGACTGGAAGAATTGCTTTAACTCCACATGATCAGAAAGGCACAGCCTCAGACCGATTCGGCAGATGAATATTGATTGAATAATTTCTGTGTGAGGAATGTTCCAGCATCATAAACCGGGGGAACGTGCTGACTGAGCTGTGTCTTCATCTCTTCTGGGCAGTCGGACAGTTCACCCTTCATTCTGCTCTGATTCACTTTCCCAAAATGGATCTACAGATTCTTAAATCTGGAGACTAGTTTTCTTATTTTGTTCCTTTTGATTTTTCTTGCTCCTGAACGATAATATATTCTAAACCTCGGATCAACCCTCCCCTTTGCGTCGTGTTATAGTCTTGGTTAAAAGAGACACAAAATGACACAAACACTCTGAAACATACAACACGGTCACACTTTCCTTCAGTGAGATTAATGTTGAGCTGTTTTCCAGGTTAAATGCAACTGCAAACACATTGCTCTCAAAGAAATTGTAGGGGATTGAGTTGCCGTTGAAATATTAGCACTGGACATCTGTCCGAGCAGGAACAGCCATTTCAAACTCACATCCTTCACAAAGGCAACCACTGAGCTGTTTTCTTTTGTGAATGAAATTCATAAGAAAAGTTAAAGTTCACAAGAAAATGGATGTAAATGATTGATAGCTAAACTTTTGAAGCCATGATATGAATCCAAGATTTTCTGATTATTAGACAAACACTCGAACCAATTAAGCTGCTGAGCCAGATCACAAGTGCTGTAACAACTAAGGGCAGAGGAGGGCACTCTTTATTCTCATCCCACTTCTCCACAGGTCACAACATCTATGTGAACTTTTCCCACATACTGATACAGTCAATCATGTACTCTATTTTTCCCAGAATAGAAGACACTGACCAGGTTTCTTTAATGAACAACAAAATTATCCATTTATTGTCGAACAAGTTTTAACTAGTCATGAAGTAAAGCATAAACACACAGGTGGAAATTTTAAAAGTTCCTTTTTCACCTTTACCAACTTTTAAAGTGCTTTTTCTTATCTTCGAGCCACACGCACACACACACACACACCGGATAGCTGAAAAAATAAAAGGGATTTTTTTTTTAATTCAGCACTCTGTTACAGACAAAAAAAACCTCTTGGGCTGTTCATTTGCTCATTTTTGAAGAAATCATCAGATGAGATATGTTGCTCCAAAACTGGAATACAGTCTAACTTCCGAGTATACGTAGACAGGTCACTCGGGTATTTTAGAACAGTTCTTTTCAGAAGGCATTGAGAATTAATTTTTGCAGGCCTTCTTCAAAGACATGCTACAAGATGAATTAACTCAGTGGACTTCTCAGGGTCTTTTAAAGATTTTCTGGAAAACAAACTGGGTTGTGGTCTTCTCTCCTTCCTTGATGATTCTTCAGGCTAACTTTATCAGCTGCTCACTCCAGCAGGTAAAACACACTGACTGCTACAACCAAAGGTTGTGAGTTTTCTGCTGTCTTAGGTTTGCGCTGCTGCTGCCAAGCTTGTCCAATCAAGGGGCATGACTGACTTCACTAACCATATTTCTCCCAGTTACCAGGGTTTCTGTTCTATATTTAACTTGAATCATGTGACAACCAGTAAACATAGTTGCCAAATTGGTTCCTTTGGTGCTCTCTTGAAAAAGAACTGGTCCTACATTTATTCAGTTTGATTATGACTTCTTCAAAAAATATTTTAACAGATGAAACAGAATCCCTTCCATAACATCATGTACTTTCCCTGAGCTACAGGTTATTGCAAGTTTCTCTGGCTGTGTTTATTTTAGATGATTTTGTACTCAGGTTCTTTTGGAATCCATGTGTTTGCAGATCTTTGTGAGTGAGAGATGTGGGAATATGCTTAAAAGATTTCCCTGTAAATTATTCGTATCTCCATCTTTCCCCGAACTTAGTACAAACACATTAATATGGGAATCACACACATCAGGCCGTCAAACCTGTCTGCTAAACATTGAAAGGTGACAGTGTTTATTGTGACGGGGTTCCATTTATGAAGACACATATTGATGATTGCCACATGTAAAAATGTGTAAATTATGTTCATGACATAATGACATAAATAAACATTTCCTTGCACTTGCCATGGTTTGTGAACATTTTCTCTGCTGATGCCCCCTGAATATATTAGAGAACATGGTGACGAGGTTGAGATTAAAGTCTGTAAATATAGGCAGCAAACAGCAGCAGGGACTGCAGTGAACAAGATTTACGTGACATATTTGTGCTTATATTGGTGGGTGAAATAAGATACTAAACACACAAAATCCTACATTTGAGCTCGCGTAAAAGATTGCTCTGTCGATGGAGATAGCATCAAAGAATGCTCAGGAATTTTGTCATATGCCAGTGATCGTAACACACTTCAGGGTAACTTAAAAAAAATGGTAAAATGGGCTTTCACATAACAGATGAAATTTTACACAGAGAAGTGTGAAGTGATACAAATTGGAAGGAAGAATGCCTTATAAATGAAACGTTACAATTCTAAACTGGGTGCAGGAGCAGAGAGACAATGTACACCAATGTTAGAAGGATTGAAAAGGGAGCTAAGAGCAAACAGGACACTTGGCTTTATTAATAGAGGCATAGAGTAAAAACATATAAGTTATGCTAAACCTTTATAAAATACTGGGAACGAATGGCCTCCACCTGTACCTCTACAGAAAGCTTCCATTCCAGGTTTACACACACTCATCAGGATCACGCCCCACAGATTCTGCCCTCCAGGCTCAGACACCCACTTCAGGATCACTCTCCACAGATCCCGCCATTCCAGGTTCGGACACCCCTTTCAGGATCACTCTCCATTGATCCCAGCACTATGGGCTCGGAGACCCTCTTCAGAGATCCTAAATCTCCAGACACGGACATCCTTTGAGGACCACTCTCCACAGATTCTGCCCTCCAGGCTCAGACATCCTCTTCAGAATCACTCTCCATACATCCCACCACTCCACGCACGGATATCTCAATCAGGATCCGATCAAAGAATGTTGCTTGTCACTTATCAGCTCAAGCCTGAATGTTGTTCAGGTCTTGCTGCTTGCAGGCACAGACTGCTTCAGTATCTGAGGAGTTGTGAATCATCAGCGAACATTCCCACTTCTCACTTATGTTGAAGAGAAAGCCATCAATGAAACAGCTGAGGATGGTTGGGCCTTGGACACTGCCCTGAGAAACTAGGTATCCAGTCATGAAAGGTGGAGGACAATTAAATAACGAACCAGATGAGGAGGCTCCAAAAACATCCCTATCCTCAATGTTGGTGGAGCCGAGCACGTCAGTGCAAAAGATGAAGCTGAAGCATTTGAAACCATCTTCAGTCAGAAATTGCTCAGTGGATGATTCATCTCGGCCTCTTGAGGTCCCCAGCATCACAGCTTCCAGTTTTCAGCCAATTTGCTTCACTCCACATAATGGCAAGAAACAGCTGAAGGCACTCGATACAGCAAAGACTATGGGCCCTAACAACATTCCGGCTCTAGTGTAAATCTAAGTTCTTTTTGCCTTCAGTCTGGTTCAGTAAATATACTGAGTCGGATGTGCAGGTAAAATCAATTACTTTATTTGCGCATTTAGCCGGCTGACTTACTCTAATGCAACGACACTGACTCCACCCAGAGTCTGTCTGGTCCACTAGAGTAAGTGAAGTTTTTTGATACAGGTACTACTGTTTATACATTAAGATTCATGCTATACCCCCTTGCTTAACCAATCAGTGCGATACAATTCGACTTCACCCACGTGGTGACATGCAGTACATCTGTTACTGAGGTTGCAATGCACTCCATTTTCAATACATACTTGTTACCAATAAAATATTGTTTTGTACCAGCAAGAGAAAATAAAGCGGACAAGCAAGCTAATTGGCAAGAGCATAGGAATCATCAATAATCATTCTAGTCTCACTCCCTACATGGATCATGAGTCTGTCTCTACCTTGTGACAAGTAATTGCGGCGCATCCTGCTATCTCTATTAGGTGTACATTCCAGAGTGTTTCGTGCAGTCTGCAGCTACATCAAGTAGTGGCAGTTCACGAAGATGAGAGGGGCCTAGCACTCCTTATCACTCACACAGGGATGGACATCATTTGATTCACAGGAGTCCATTTGTTCCAAACCACAGGGAGGCACACAATCAGGCCATAAAGAACAGATGTCTTTGCAATTACCAGTGTCGGCTAGTCTTTACAGTCTCACACGCTCTGCCTTTACTTTTAACTATTTCATTGTGGTTTCTGCCACTTAAAATCAAAGCTCAGCAAAGCTACTATTCCTAACTTGGCTATATTTCCCATTAAGCATAGTGCCATGCCTTTCTGCTCACTTCCACACTAGTACTGAAGACTTGTGCTCCAGAACTAGCTGCGCCCTCAGCCAAGCTGTTCCAGTAGAGCTACAACACGGGCATCTACTTGACAATGTGGAAAGTTGCCCAAGTGTGCCCTCTCCATAAGGAAAATGCAGGACAAATCCAATCTGACCAATTGCCGCCCCATCAGTCTACTATCAATCATCAGCAAAGTGATGGAAGATGTCACCAACAGTGCTATCAAGCACCACACACTTCGCAATATTCTGATCATCGATGCTCAATTTAGGTTCTGCCAGGGTCTCTCAGCTCCAGGAAATAATTTGGCAGATAGAGGAGAATGTGGGAAAATGTGAGGTTATCCACTTTGGTAGGAAGAATAGAAAAGGAAAATATTATTTAAATTGTGAGAGATTACAGAATGCTGCGGTGTAGAAGGATCTGGGTGTCCTCGTACATGAATCACAAAAAGTTACCATGCAGGTACAGCAAATAATTAGGAAGGCAAATGGAATGTTACCCTTTATTGCAAGGGGGATGGAGTATAAAAGTAGAGAAGTCTTGCTACAAATGTACATGGTGCTGGTCAAACCACACCGAGAGTACTGTGTACAGTTTTGGTATCCTTATTTAAGGAGGGAGATGCTTGCATTGGAGGCAGTTCAGAGAAGGTTCATTGGATTAATTCCTGTGATGAAGGTGTTGTCTCATGAGGAAAGTTGAGCAGATTGGAC
Source organism: Heterodontus francisci (assembly GCF_036365525.1). Lineage (NCBI taxonomy): Eukaryota > Metazoa > Chordata > Chondrichthyes > Heterodontiformes > Heterodontidae > Heterodontus > Heterodontus francisci. Next base: position 5,818,815 of record NW_027141441.1, on the reverse strand, counting down.
CGATACACATTGGAGTTGAGAAAAATGAAAGGAGAACGTATTGAGACATATAAGATTCTGAGGGGACTTGACAGGGTAGATGCTGAGAGGATGTTTCCTCTCGTGGTGGAATCTAGAACTGGGGGACACAGTTTCAGATTTAGGGCTTTTTCATTTAAGAAGGTATTTTTTCTCTCAGAGGGTCATTAATCTTTCGAATTCTTTACCGCAGAGAGCAGTGGAGGCTGGGTCATTGAATGTCTTCAAGATTTTTATCTACAAGAGAGCCAAGGGTTATGTGGGCAGGCAAGAAAGTGGGGTTGAGGTCATGATCAGGTCAGTCATGATCCTATTGAATGGCGGAGCAAGCTCGAGGGGCCAAATGGCCTACTCCTGCTATGAGTTCTTCCGATCTTCTGTTCTTATGATCTCATTGCAGCTTGGTCCAAACAGAGACGAAAGACTGGAATTCCAGAGGAGAGGTGAGAGTGATTGCCCTTGAGTGAGTGTGGCATCAAGGATCCCTCGCAAAGTTGAAGTCAATGGGAATCAGGGGGAAAACCCTGCACTTGTTGAAGTCATACCTCGCACAAAACAAGATGTTGTGGTTAGTGGAGGCCAATCATCTCAGCCCAGGACATTGCCTCAGGAGTTTCTCAGGGTAGTGTCCAAGACCCAAACATCCCAGCTGTTTCATTGACGACCTTCTCTTCAACATAAGTCAGAAGTGGGAATGTTAGATGATGATTCACAACTCTTCAGATACTGAAGCAGTCTGTGCCTGCAAGCAGCAAGACCTGAGCAACATTCAGGCTTGAGCTGATAAGTGACAAGCAACCTTCTGGCCACACAAGTGCCAAGCAGTGAACATCTCCAATGAGAGAGAAAAAAAATCTACCTTTTGATATTCAGAAGCATTATCATCGTTAAATCCCCCACCATCAACATCTTGACCAGAAACGTAACTGGACCAGTCACATCTATGCTGTGGCTATAAGCGCAGGTCAGAGATTACGAATTCTGCAGCAAGTATCTCACCTCCTGACACCCCAAATCCTGTCCACCATCTCCAAGGCACAAGTCAGGAGTGTGATGGAATACATCCCACTCAACAACACTCAAGAAGCTCAACACCATCCAGGACAAAGCAGCGCACTTGATCGGCACCTCACCCGCCACCTTAAACATTCAATCCCTCCACAACCAGTAAACAGTGGCTGCAGTGCGTACCATCTCCATATGCACTGCAGCAACTCGCCAAGTATCCTTCAACAGCACCTTCCAAACTCGTGACCACTACCACCTCGAAGGACAAGGGCAGCAGATGCATGGGAACTCACTACCTGCAGGTTCCCCTCCAAGTCACTCACCATCCTGACTTGGAACAATATAGCCATTTCTTCACTGTTGTTGGGTCACAATCCTGGAACTCCCTCCCCAATAGCACTGTGGGTGTTCCTGCACCAAATGGACTGCATCAGTTCAAGAAGGCAGCTCTCCACCACCTTCTCAACGGCAATAGGAATGGGTAATAAATGCTAGCCTTATCAGCGATACTCACCCCCAAGAATGAATAAAAACCAAATCACTCTCCACAGATTCCCCACAATCTGGGCTTGGACATTTACTTCAGGAGCACAGAGCTTTATATCACTGCAACATGAGTTCCAATCTTCATATTCTGTTCACTTTTCACATTATTTTCTACCAGTCCACTAGCTTTTATTAATTCAGTATTCGGGTCTCTGCTCCTCCGCCGTTTCTAACATCTCACCTCTTACAAAAAAACACACTGATCTATCGTCGGTACTAGATGACCCCTCATTTTAAACTCCATCTGCCAAAGCATTGCTCACTCACTTAATCTATCAAGAAGATTTGAAAATAAATTTCTTGCCAAAGGATAATTTTCGGCATCTGCTCCCTCGCCATTTGCTTTTCCCATTTGTCTTTCACTTGGTGCAAATCGAGAGAAAGTAAAGATGGAAGGAAGGAGGGGGGGAAAGATCCTGCTCCGTTTCGTGATCCCTATTTGATCTTCATTCCAGTGCAGTTTGGGTGAAGAATTCCAATTGTCTGTCTCAATTTTAATAAAGTATAACAAATTCTGGAATCACTGTCTGGACATTGACAAGAACAGGTTTCGAGGCTGACTTTACACATAAACAATACACTGAACAGTTCATAAACTAGCAACAAGGATGGGATTCCAACCCACGTGTGCAGAGCACAACAGATTCGCAGTCCATCGCCTTAACCTCTCAGCCACCTTGTCAATTGCATAGACATAGCTGTCACCTTCAGCACAGCTTCTGGCTCTGCAGCCAGCTGTGTAATGATGGAAATATATCTTCTGTCAGTAAATGAAGTTGGGAATGGAGCGGTGTGAAACATTTCCAGACCATGTCCAACACGTTTCTACTCAGTGTGAAAACCCACCACGGAAAGACTGAAACATACAATCATTTCATCGCATCATGATTAACATTACTCAGACACCTGAACCATTAGGTCACTGACGAAGTCATGATGACCGAATTTCTCATGAAATGACAACTGAACTAACTGACTGGAAGAATTGCTTTAACTCCACATGATCAGTGAGGCACAGCCTCAGGCCGACTTGTCGGGTGATGTAAACAGATATCACTGCTTCTGATCTTCACCAGAACAGAGAGTGAGATGTAACATTGATCATCAAACAGTCTGTGAGAGAATACAACAGAATAAAACACATGGAGAGACACTGTGGAATAACAAATAGATTTGATTGGAATGTTGAAATTTTGATTGGAATGGATAAAACACCAGAAACAGCAGATTAAATTGGGATTCTCATCATTATATTGATCTGGGACAGAAAAGAGAAACTGATGGAAAGAAGAGAAGAAGGAAGAAAAGAAAGGATGGAACTGTTCAATTTTTTCAGTTTTTTCACTCGCCCATCAAAGCTGATAAAAAAAGTTGCAAATAACAGAGAATTTCACCAAAAAGGGAGATTAAATGTTGCTGAAACCTTGGATCGAAGGAGGCCCCAACAGATCACCTATTTAACTGTCTCCTCACTGGGGGATTTCAATCAGTGAGCAATATTATTCTCTACTTTTTTTGTTAATTGGTCCCAGAACTGCCACTTGGAATTAATATCTGTGTTCCGACTCCTGAATAATAAAATTGTGAGTTTCTCGATATTTTCTGGACACAGTTCCTGCTGAAAGAACTAAGAACTCTTTTCTAATTTACACAATACTCGAAACACACTCATCAAGCCTGCTAAGCTAGCATCCTTGGTGCTGCTCTCTCTTCTCCCAAACTTCATCTCATGTGACTGTTACATCATCACTCCGACAGTGGGAGAGGTTGCATTTTGATAGGTAAATTGGCCATTGTAAATTGTCCCTAGTGTAGGTACGTGGTAGGAGAATGGTGGGGATGTGGTAGAGAATATGGGATTAATGTAGGATTAGTATAAATGGGTGGTTGCTGGTTGGCACAGACACGGTGGGCCGAAGGGCCTGTTTCAGTGCTGTATCTCTAAATAAGAAAAGGAAAATAAAAGCTACCAGTCGTAAATCAACTCAAACCCATTAGAGAGATAGAGGGAGACTGTCAGAGAACTTCCTGCATCCAGTCCTGACCCTGTCACACTCAGCAGCTTCTCACCCAGACCCCACTCTCATCAACACTGAACATTGTTACCGAGACCCTTCAAATACAGTTTATAAAAGGTAAAAAATTCAAACTTCATCACAGCTAGATTGAATAGAACAAAGTTTAATATCTTCTCGTCGTCACTCGGTAACCACATGAGACAGTCCTTAAATCAGTAGCATAAATTATCAGCTGTAAGAATGTTTGTCATTGGGTTGAATCATTTCTGTGTGAGGAATGTTCCAGAATCATAAAACAGGGGAACGTGTTGACTGAGCTGTGTCTTCATCTCTTCTGTCAGTTGGACTGTTCACCCTTCATTCTGCTCTGATTCACTTTCCCAAAGCGGATCTACAGATTCTCAAATCTGGAGACTGGGTTTCTTATTTGGTTCCTGTTGATTTTTCTTCCTCCTGAATGATAATATATACCAAACTCGGATGAACCTTTCCCTGTGTCCTGGTCTCGGTTAAAAGCGACAAATAACGGCACCAACATTCTGAAACATACAACACGGTCACATTCTGCTTCAGTGAGATTAATGCTGAGGCAGTTTCCGTGTCGAATGCGATTGTGAACAAATTTCTCTCAAGGAAATTGTGAGTGATCAAGTATTTGCACTGAATTTCTGTGCAAGAAGGGACAGTTTCAAACAGCCATTCCCAAATCACTTCCTTCACAAAGACAAACACTGTGCTGTCTTAACGTGTGACTCAACGTCACGAACAAATTTGAACTCGAAGTTCAGGAGAAGGCAGAGATGTGAATGATTGACAGTGTAATCTTTAAATCATAATTTTCCGTTTCTTCGTTGAAGTGAGACTCAACCCTAAGCCACTAGAGATCGCGGAAAGCTACAAACTTGGATCCAGAAATCAGAAAAGTAGTGAAACAGTTGGTGAGTACATTGTGACACTGAAGAATTTATCACCACATTGCAACATTGGCACATTCTTAGACCGTACATTATGAGACAGATTTGTGCTTATATTGGTGGATGAGGAAAGATACTAAACACACAAAATCCCAATTTGAGCTAGTGTGTAAGATTGCTCTTTCCACGGAGATAGCATCAAAGAATGCTCGTGAATTTCGTCCTATGCCAGTGACAGTAACACACTTCAGAGGAACTTAAACACACAGGTAAAATGGGCTTTCACACAACAGATAAAATTTTACACAGAGAATTGTGAAGTGATACAGTTTTGGAGGAAGAATGAGACAATGTACACCAATCTTTTTTGATCAAGGTTTGAAAAGGTTGCTAAGAGCAAACAGGACACTTGGCTTTATTAATAGAGGCATAGAGTAAAAGCAAATAAGTTATGCTAAACCTTTATAAAACAGTGGGGCTGAATGGCCTACTCCTGTACCTCCACGGAAAGCTTCCACTCCAGGCTCGGACACCCTCTTCAGGATCACTCTCCATACATCCCGCCACTCCACGCACGGATATCTCCCTCAGGATCAGATCACAGCTCCACAGTCCTGCCACATCCAGTCGTGAATGGTGGTGGATAATTAAATAACTAACAAGATGAGGAGGCTCCAAAAACATTCACATCCTCAATGATGGTGGTGCTGAGCACGTGAGTGCAAAAGATGAAGCTGAAGCATTTGCAACCATCTTCAGTCAGAAATATTGAGTGGATTTGATCTGTGCTAATTTCAGCTCCTCATGCTCGCTGGTGCCTTGGTTCTCTGGTGCTAATTTCAGAGTAAATCATGCAGCTTGACAATTGGAGCCAAAGAAAAAGACACAGGAGAGGTTGAAAGTGCCAAAACCTGGGATTGAACCAAGAACTGTTTCACTGTTAGTACAGCACGAACTCAACAAAGCTATTTCAACAACACACTGAAGCCACCATTCTGTCACTGCTTTGGAAGACAATATATACATTAAAGTGTTTGCAAAAAGTTACAGAACACAACATGTGAGTAATATTCCCCATTGTTTTCTCAGTACTGATGGATTGTGAAGTGGGAGACAGCCAGAAGTCCCACTGTGACACACTGACCCTGAGCTGTGAGTGAAATGAGATAAAGTTCAATCTTTAGCAGCGAGATTCTGGAGAGAGGTAAGAGTCCTGAATCAAGGAAAGACTTTCTGACACAATAAAAGCAAAATACTGCAGATGCTGGAAATCTGAAATAAAAACAAAAAGTGCTGGAAATACTCAATAGCTCTGGCAGCATCTGTGGTGAGAGAAACAGAGTTAACGTTTCTGGTCTGTGACCTTTCATCAGAACTGACACAGGTTAGAAATGAATTCGGTTTTAAACAAGTGAAGGGGAGGGGCATGTGGGAGAGAACAAAGGGGAAGGTGTTTGATAGGGCAGAGGGCAGGAGAGATTAAATAACAAAGCTGTCCTGGGACAAAGGCAAAGAGTGTGTTAATGCTTGTGGTTGCCTGACACTAGTCATGCTCTGATGTTATTGAACACAATGTTCAATCCACAAGGCTGTAGAGTGCCGAATCAAAAGGCCAGGTGCTGCTCCTCGAGCTTGGGTTGATTTTCACTGGAACACTGGAACAGGCCAAAGACAGAAATGTTGACATGAGAGCAGGGGGGAGTGTTGAAATGGCAAGGAACCAGAAGCTCAGGATCATGCTTTCGGCCTGAGCGGAGGTGTTCCATCTAATCTGCGTTTGGTCTCCACAGTTTAGAGGAGACCGCATTGTGAGCAGTGAATACAGTATACATAATTGAAAGAAGTGCAAGTAAATCGCTGCTTCACCTAAAAGGAGTATTTGGGGCTTTAGATAATGAGCAGAGAGGAGGGAAAAGGGCAGGTATTATATCTCCTGCGATTGCATGGGAAGGTGCCTTGGGAAGGGGACGAGGTATTGGGGGTAATGGAGGAGTGGACCAGGGTGTCGCGGAGGGAACAATCCCTTCGGAATGCTGACAGGGGAGGGGAGGATGCGTTTGGTGGTGGCATCACGCTGGAGGTGTCGGAAATGGTGGAGGATGATCCTTTGGATGTGGAGGCAGGTGGGGTGGAAAATGAGGACAAGGGGAACCCTGTCGCAGTTCTGGGAGGGAGGGGAAGGGGGAAGGCAGAGGTTGAGAGTCCTGTCAATTACACTGGGAGGGGGCAGGGTGGGAGTAGTTGAAATCTGGTGATGTTGTTGAATTTAATTTCAAACAATCCTTGAACTCTCTGCTGATGAAGACTGAAAAAGGGAAGAACAACCACACAACAAGGGTCTCAAATCCAAGACCCTGAGGTTAAAAGTCTCATGCTGTACCAACTGAGTTAACAAGTCCTGATACAGTACTTCTACTCTGTCTGTTATTGGACGGATTCGGCTGTTGGCTCCACCCCAAGGGCGGGAATTTGTTCCACCAACTGTGAAGCAGCTTCCTATCAATTCCCCAGATTATCAGTAAATCCACTTCCAGAAGCCCCAAAGTGTGATATATTCCTCTCACTCATCAATAAGAAAACTGAAATCTTTTTACCTTCCAAATTCTGCCATCCATTTTGTCAGTATTTATTTCTCTCTCCTTTTTATTTAGTTCATGCATTTCTTCAGAATTTTTTTTTCAATTATATCTGAGGGAAGAAATGAACAGATCTGGCAGCTCAAAACTGGACATCCATGAGGCACTGTGGGTCATCAGCAGCAGCAGAATTGTATTTAAACACAATATGTTACCTCATGGCCTGGCATATCCCTCACTCTACCATTACCATCAAGCCAAGTGGTTCAATGAAGTGTGCAGGAGGGCATGTCAGGAACAGCACCAAGCAGACCTAAAAATGAGTGAAGCGACAACACAGGATTACTTGCATGTCATATAGCGGAAGCAGCATGCAATAGACTGAGCTGAGTGATCTCACAACCAACAGATCAGATCAAAGCTCTGCAGTCCTGCCACATCCAGTCCTGAATGGTGGTGGATAATTAAACAATTAACAGGAGGACGAGGCTCCACAAATATCCCCATCCTTAATGATAAGGGAGACCAGTATATCAGTGCAAAATACAAGGTTGAATCATTTCAACCATCTTCAGCCAGAAGTGCCAAGTAGATGATCAATCTCGGCCTCCTCCTGAGGTCCCCAGCATCACAGGTGCCAATCTTCAGCTAAATCCACTTCACTCCACATGATAGCAAGAAATGGCTGAAGGCTCTGGATTCTGACAACATCCTGGCTGCGGTGCTGAAGACTTGTGCTCCAGAACTAGCCACACCGCCCGCCAAGCTACAACACTGGCATCTACCCAGCAATGTGGAAAATTGCCCAGGTATGTTCTGTATACAAAAGGCAGGACAAATCCAACCCGGTCAATTCCTGCCCGATCAGCCTCCTCTTGATCATCAGTAATGTGATGGAAGGTGTCGTTGAAATTGCTATCAAGCAGCACTTACACAGCCATAACCTACTCACCAATGCTCATTTTGGGTTCCGCCAGGGCCACTTAGCTCCTGACCTCATTATGGCCTTGGCCCAAATATGGACAGAAGAGTTGAATTCAGGAGGTGAGGTGAGGTGACAGTGACTGCTCTTGCCAAGGGCATCAAGGAGCCCTTGCAAAATTGAAGTCAATGGCAATCAAGGAGAAAAATCTCCACTGGTTGGAGTCATACCTTGCGCAAAGGAATATGGTGCTGGTTGTTGGTGGCCAATCATCTCAGTACCAGACATCGCTCAGGAGTTCCTCAGGGTAGTGTCCTCGGCCCCAACCGTCTTCAGTTGCTTCATCAAAGAACAAACAAAGAACAAAGAAAATTACAGCACAGGAACAGGCCCTTCGGCCCTCCAAGCCTGCGCCGATCCAGATCCTCTGTCTAAACATGTCGCCTATTTTCTAAAGGTCTGTATCTCTTTTCTTCCTGCCCATTCATGTATCTGTCTAGAATCAATAAACTTCCTTCCATCATAAGGTCAGAAGTGGAAATGTTCACTGATGATTGCAAAATGTTCAGTTGCATTCGTAACTCCTCAGATACTGAAGCAGTCCGTGTCCACATGTAGAGAGACCTGGGCAAGATTGGGCTTGGACTGATAAGTGGCAAGTAACATGCACGCCACAAAAATGCCAGGCAATGACCATTTCCATCAAGAGTGAATCTAACCATCTCCCCTTGACAGTCAATGACATTACCATTGCTGAATCCTTCACAATCAACATCCGGGGGGTTACCAATGAGCAGAAACTGAATTGGATCAGTCATATAAATACCGTAGCTACAAGAGCAGGTCAGAGGCTGGGAATTCTGCTGCAAGTAACTCACCTCCTGTCCACCATCTACAAGGCACAAGTCAGGAGTGTGATGTAATACTCCCCACTTGCCTGCATGAGTGGAGCTCCAACAACACCAAAGAAACTCAACACCATCCAGGACAAAGCAGATCACTTGATCAGCACTCCATCCACTACTTTAAATATTCACTTCCTGCACCACCAGTGAACAGTGGCGGCAGTGTGTACCATCTACAAGATGCACTGCAGCAACTCACCATGCCTCCTTCGACAGCACCTTCCAAACCTCCAACCTCGACCACCTAGAAGGACATTGGATGAATGGGAACACCACCATCTGCATGCTCCCCTCCAAGTTACACACTGTCCTGACTGGGCACTATATCACCATTCCTTCACTGTCACTGGATCAAAATCTTGGAACTCCCTTCCTAACAGCACTGTGGGTTTACGTACAACACATGGACTGCAGCAGCTCCAAAAAGGCAGCTCACCACCACCTTCTCAAGGGCAATTAAGGATGGACAATAAAGGCTGCGTTTGCTGACAACGCAACCACTAGGTGGCACAACTCGCTTTCTCCCCCTGCTTTGCACCGGCCGCTTCCACCCTCCATAGTCGCTCGCTCCAGACCTCGCTGCTCCCCCCCTACTTCCCTGGCCGATTGTCTCCCGATCATGTCACCCCATTCTCCAGTCGTTCGCTCACTCCCCACCCCCTCCCCTCCAGCCACTAGCTCTAGGCTGCGCTGCTTCCCTTCTCTCGGCCACTTGCTCCCACGTTTGTCCAGTCTCCACGCGCCGCCCGAAGAAGCAAGGTGGGCTGCAAAGTGTGACGTAGGAGTGAGTAGTGAGTGGCCTAGAGGAGGGAAGTGGCATGGCCTAGAGCTGGCGGCTGGAGCGGGGGTTGGGGGGCAGAGAGCAAGCGGCCACTGAGCTGGATGACGCGAGTGGGGAACAATTGTCCAGGGGAGCATCGAGGTGTACAGCGAGCGGCTGAGGGGAGGAAGCGTCGAGGCCTGGAGCGAGTTGCCGACGGGGGAGAGCTCCAGCCTCAAAGTCTCCTATTCAGCCGCTTCCTCCAGCTGAGTGAGGGGCTGGATACCTGATGACGCTTTTGCGCACATGTGCGAAGATGGACCAAGCGCGGATATGCGATGATGTTGGCGCTGCGCAATGACAACATCCTCCACATGTGCCACTTAATCCTGGCAAGATGTAGCTGTGCCTATGCACAGCTTGGCACAGTCCGATGATGTCAGCGGGCCGCTCCGTTGATAGGAATCACATTGTGTCAGCAGTGCCCACATCCCATGAAAGAATAAAAAAGAGATTTACCACAATGGTAGCAGGGTGAGGGATTTCAGTTATGTGGAGAGATTGGAGAAGCTGGGGTTGTTCTCCTTGCAGCAGAGAACATTCAGAAAAGATTTGACACATTTGTTCAAAGTCATGAAGTTCTTCAATAGTTTAAATCAGGAGAAACTGTTTCCAGTGGTAAAAGGGTCAGTAAGCAGAGGACACAGATATCAGGTGATTGGCAGAAGAACCAGAGGTGACATGAAGAACCATTGTTTACACAGCAATGTGTTGTGATAAAGAAAGAAAAGACTTGCATTTATATAGCACCTTTCAAGACCACTGGACATATCAAAGCACTTTGTCGACAATGAAATACTTTTGAAGTGTTATCACTGTTGTAATGGCAGAAATGCAGCAGCTAATACCCACAAACAGCAATGTGATAATGACCAACTGATCTGATTGAGGGGCAAATATTGATCACAACACCAGGGAGAATTGCTCTTCACTTGTTTGAAATTGCAGCATGGGATTTTTTACATTCACCCAAACATGCAGACCAGGTCTTGGTTTAACATCACACCTGAAAGGCAACACCTTCAACACCCTCAGTGCTGCACTGGAGTGTCAGCTGTGAAATCTGAACCCAGAAGCTTGTGATTTTGAGGTGAGTGTGACCAACTGAGCCACAGCTTTTACCTGAGTCTCAATCCTTCTGCCAACAATATCTATCGGGTCTGTCACGACCCCTCATAATTGTGAACACCTCTATCAAATCTCCTCTCTGAAGAGAACAACCCCAGATTCTCCAATCTATCCACATAACTGAAATTCTAACCACATGTTTCAGTAATCGATTTTTCCTCAAGTTCCTTCTGGTTTTGTGAGTCACCTTAAATCTATAACCTTCGGTTATTGACCTTTCAGCAGTTAGAAACAGTTCCTCAGTATTTACTCCACCTCAAACCTTCAAGGAAGCTCTGCAAAGTAACTGAAAATAAAGTTGTCAGAAGTGGGATTTGAGCACATGCCTCCAGTGAAAGCTGCAACCTGAACAGAGAAGCTGAAACCGCTCAGTCACCTCAACTGTTCAGACCTTTTTGACCTCGTCCGCACTTCTGTATTTTGAAAGGTTCACTCAGTTCAGGAACTTGTTCAATGTTGCTGGAATGCTCAGTGACTGGGATATTAACTCCCCCGGGTTTTCCTGAGCTTGTTCTCGGTGTATGGGGATGTTTATCCTGGGCTGTGGAATCTTGCATCCCTGTAATGGACATTAACCCACTGATTGAATCTGTATTCACTGCTTTCCACTGGTGCTGGGTAATTGCAGAGTGTGGGGCCGGAATGTTGCTGCTTGTCCCGGCCTCACTCACTCTGGGAAAGAGTGAATAATTGATGCATCTGTTTCTGTATCTGAAATGTGGCTTAGATCTGCTGTTATTAACCGAGGCAGCGCTGCAGAAGGATACGTTAATAATCTCTCACTAATCAACTGCAAACAGTCAGAATGTGTAACTTTGAGCAGCGCTTTCTGCACCGTCAGGGCTGGAAAGTTGAGTGAGGGAGAGACACTGTCAGTATCTGAGTGTATACAGCACTGTACAGAGAAAGAGCCAATATACCGGGGCTGAGACACAGTGCATCTTTTCACATTTAATCACAATAATATCCACAGTCAGGAGCTCAAAATGATGAAAAACCGAATAGCAAGAGCAAAATTAAGAAATGTAAGTAATCATGGATTAGCTGATCAGCTTTCACTGTGTTACCTGGTAGTCTACTGTTTTATATTCAATGCTGTCTCCACTGTGGCCAGGGAATGATTTCTTCTCAAAGGCTGAACATTAACAAAACTGCTTGTAATTTAAAATCTTTTAAAAGTAATTCCATGGAGCGAATGGGGCAAAGTCAAATAACTGCACCAATTATAGGAGAGCTGGTTGGTGATGACGTGGATGTGTCTGCAGTGTGCAGGACCAGACTGTTTCTATAGATTCACAATGAATGTTCCATCTTTATTTATAACAGTAAAACTGATAGTGGACAATGGCTATTCTGGTTGCAGTAACCTGAAGCTTTAACTCATTAACACCCTACTTTAGGGTAATTTAGGAAGCACAACATGCAGCTCTGTCAGTTAGTATGTTTGTTTGTTAACCCACAATTTGATGGTTCAAGCACATAAATGGATGAGGCTTTATTAACTTAAACTCTTCTACATCTGCTATATTACTCTTGCTGTTGATTTTTCAAAGATAAGGTTCATCAAGTCTTTCTTTATGAAATCCGTGCTGACTGTTTTATTATTTTTCATTTCCATCTGTATTTTCTACTTTGGAGGATTACAGGATATTATCATTTTTTTAAATTCATTCATGGGAGGTGGGTGTCGCTGGCTAGGCCAGCATTTATTATCCATCCCTAATTGCCTTGAGAAGGTGGTGCTGAGCTGCCTTCTTGAACCACTGCAATCCATGTGCTGCTGTTATGAAGAGAGTTCCAGGATTTTGACCCAGCAACAGTGAAGGAACGGTGATATAGTTACAATTCAGGATGGTGTGTGGCTTGGAGGGGAACTTGCAGGTTGTGGTGTTCCCATGCATCTGCTGCCCTTGTCCTTCTAGGTGATAAAGGTCGCGGGTTTGGAAGGTGCTGTCTCAGGAGCCTTGGCACATTGCTGCAGTGCATCTTGTGGATGGTACACACTGCTGCCACTGTGTGCCAGTGATGGAGGGCATGAATGTTGTAAATGGGGTGCCAATCAAGCGGGCTGCTTTGTCCTGTTGAGTTTCTTGAGTATTGTTGGAGCTGCACCCAGCCAGACAAGTGGAGAGTATTCCATCATACCCCTGACTAATGTCCAGGCTTTGGGGAGTCAGGAGGTGAGTTACTTGCCGCAGGATTCCTAGTCTCTGACCTGCTCTTGTAGCCATAATATTTATATGGCTACTGCAGTTCAGTTTCTGCTCAATGGTAACCCCCAGGTTGTTGAGAGTGGGGGATTCAGCGATGGTAATGCCATTGAATGCCAAAGGGAGATGGTTAGATTCTCTCTTGTTTGGGATGGTCATTGTCTGGCAGTTGTGTGGTGAGAATCTTATACATCTTTATTGTAGGGTACTCTATTGTACTGTTGAGTGACTACACTTTAAAAGTCCTTCCTTCATTGGCTGTAAAAGGGTTTGCAATGTCCTGTGGTCGTGAAATGCAAGTCTTGCTTTTTCCATTGTTATCAGTGTCATTGTGATCAAAAGATAGGATTCATGAGCACAAAGTTTAAATCAATTTTGATTAAAATAATGTAAAAGCATCTATATTTTTGCACTGTACTTAATAATCTCCATTTTCCTATCCTTACCAAGTACAATGTCTTTGACCCTGAAATAGATTCCACAATCGCAGTCCCTCAGACAATTTCAGCTCAGTTCTGATGAAAGGTCACAGATCTGAAAAGTTAACTCTGTCTCTCTCTCCACAGATGCTGCCAGACCTGCTGAGTATTTCCAGCATTTTCTGTTTTTATTTCAGATTTCCAGTATCAGCAGTATTTTGCTTCTGTGTTACTTTGAAAGTTAAAACTGACCCACCTGTCTACAATTCACACTGGGGTCTCCCATGAAATGATTCTGTATAATGTTGATGTAATGAATACAGACTCCGAGCACAGAGCTTCCTGTGGGGAATTGGGGATATGAAAACCAGCAGACTCTGCAGGAATTTCCACTGGGAGCACAAATTCACAAAATCTACCTTTTATATATCGATTCATTTTGATTGTCCTTCTGGAAAATTATTTTGAATCAATTTAAACATCAACCCACAGCTCCATGACTGGGTCAATTATGAGGTCATCCTCTGACACGTCATGTGACAGCTGGAGCCACAAGACATCAGAACCAGATTTGTGACTGGATTAAAACCCGGAATCCTGTCCCAATGGCTTTTCAAATAAAGCTGTTGCTGTTTGAAAACACAGCAGTTAAACTTTCTGCCTGACCATGAGGGGAGCGAGGGAGAAATTTACAAAACTAAATCCTTTTACAAAATAGTTCAAAAACCATTCACTGAGAAATCATGAGAGGATTCATCTGCAGTAGAGAAACAAGCAGAATCCAGAAAGTACAGAGGAGAGCTGAAAAAGGAAATGAGATCAGCAAGAGAATGTATGAGAAAAGATTAGCAGGTCACATAACAGGGAACACTGAAGTCTTTTACCAACATATGGACAGTCAATGAAAGGGTGGGTCAATAAGGAGATCCTGTGGAGGCAGAGGGGGTGGCTGAGGTACTAATTAAGTACATTTCATCTGTCATCACAAAACAAACGGGTGCTGCAAATGTCACAGTAAAGGAGGAGGAAGTGGAGAATTTGGAGGGGATGAAAATAGTTAAAGAGGAGACAATTACAAGGTTTGCAGTGCTCACAGTAGAAAAGTCACCCGGTCTGGATGGGCTGCATCCTGGGTTGCTGAGGGAAGTCAGGGTGGAAATAGCAGAGACTCGAACCACAATCTTTCAATCCTCCTTGAATATGGGAATGATGCCAGAGGACTGGATGATGGCGGTAAGCTTGGGTAGTTCGATCTCAGTTTAACTTGACCATTTTTATCATGTATCCATTGTCATAACTAACAACGTTAAGAAAGCCATTTTATAATGAACACATGACCAAAGGAACCATTTTGTGTTCAGTACTAACGTTTATATCCTGTATAATTAATGAGTAGCTACCCATCCTGAAACAGATGATTGTAAAAGTAATGAACCTTGATTGAGTTACAATTAATGAATCAATAAACATTTTAGAGAGAATGGGTTTTCATTTAAAGTTAGTTCAATCTAATTACTGTGAGTTTCTGTGTCTGTGTGGGAAAGGACAGTTTCAGCTAAATGTATTCAAACAATGGACCTTTCTCGGACCCCTGATAAAACCCATGCTATGGTACATCGTGACCTTCAAGAGTCTAGATTTAATGAACAGGAAACTTGTTTCAGATCAGATTGGGAGACAGTGTGAAACCACTCCATTGTACTCATGTCTGAGATTCTGAGGACAGGTGACTGTTAGTGGAAGACATTATTAAGAACCAATTAAATGTACCTAGCAACAGCTAGGACCAATTATTATTTTACATGGTGGTGTGATGGCCATCCAGGGGTTAAAAGTAGGGATCTTGTAAGGTTTCAGTGTGCAGGAACACTAGAAGATCTCAGGGGTAAAGAATCAGATCATCAACCAAGTTCTCCATCTGACGAGGGATCTAGACTGGACAAAGAGGACCGTGACACTCTGAGACCAAGCTCGACCAGTCCCCAGAGCTGTAAAGTTATATTCCCCAAGTTTGTTAAGTATAATTTTACTTTCAATTATTAAGTACTATTTTACTCTCAATAAAAGTTCTGGACTTATTAATCAAGTATCCTGTTGCTTTAATTGGTTAAAGTCATGCCCAAAGTGATTGTCTACAATAGACTTTCCAGAATTAAAAGATAAGTCTGCAAGGGTTGTGAATATTATAGCCCTGTTTAAAAAGAGAGATAAACCCAGGAACTACAGACCAATTAGTCTAATGTCGGTGGTGGGGAAACTTTCAGAGACAATTATCCAGGAGGAAATTAACTGTCACTTGGTAGAACATGGGCTGATAAATGACAGCCAGTACAGATTGGTTAACAGAAGATTGTGTCTGAAATAATTAATGAATTAATTTCTTTGATGAAGTTGCAGAGAGAGTTGACGAGGGTGGTGAGGTTAATGGTACGTGTCTGGACGTCAAAATTGTGTTTGAAAAGGTACAATAAACTAGACTTGGGGCAGCACAATGGCACAGTGGTTGGCACTGCAACCTCACAGCTCTCGCAACCCAGGTTTAGTTCTGGGTACTGCCTGTGCAGAGTTTGCAAGTTCTCCCTGTGACTGTGTGTGTTTCTGCTGGGTGCTCCGGTTTCCTCCCACAAGCAAAGACTGCAGGTTGATAGGTAAATTGGCTGTTGTAAATTGCTCCTAGTGTAGGTAAGAGAATGGTGGGTATGTGGTAGGGAATATGGGATTATGGTGTAGGATTACTATAAATGGGTGGTGGTTGGTCAGCACAGACTCAGTGGGCCGTAGGGCCTGTTTCAGTTTTGCATCTCTCTATGACTTGCTAACAAAATTCAAGCAGATGGGATTAAAGGGGCAGTGGCAGTGTGGATCCAAAATTGGCTGCAGGGTAAAAAGTAGGGTGAATGCTTGTTTTTCAGAATGGAGGGAGTAATACAGTAATGTCCTTGTTGTTGCAATATGTTCAATGTCAGACCCCGAGCTGTCCGAGGGATGGGGCAATTTGTGATGTTCCTGTGGTTGCAATATTTGCAGTGTCTGACCTTGATCTGTCACAGGGACGTGGCATTTATGAGGTCCCTGTGGGGTGCTGTTTGTTTGGTGTATCACACTGACCTGTCCCAGAGAGCGGGAAGGTTGTGATGTCCTTGTGGGTTGCAATCTGTTCAGTGTCTGACTCTGATCTGTACCAGAGATGGGGCAGTGTGTGATATCCTTGTGCATGTTATACAGGCCCACTGGTGTGTGGTTCCATCCTGATGCCAAGAAACAGAGCCCCATCTCTGGGCAAAAAGTCTCACTTCTCAAGGGGTGTCTGGAGAAGACACAGTGGCGCAGTGGTTAGCACCGCAGCCTCACACCTCTAGTGACCCGCGTTCGATTCTGGGTACTGCCTGTGCAGAGTTTACAAGTTCTCCCTGTGACTGCGTGGGTTTCTGCCGGGTGCTCTGGTTTCCTCCCACAGCCAAAGACTTGCAGGTTGACAGGTAAATTGGCCATTGTAAATTGCCCCTCGTGTAGGTAGGGGAATTGAGGGGATGTGGCAGGAATATGGGATTAATGTAGGATTAGTATAAATGGGTGGTTGATGGTTGGTACAGACTCGGTGGGCTGGAAGGACCTGTTTCAGTACTGTATCTCTAAATAAATAAATAAGAAGGCTGAGGCAGTAAACCTGGACAGTAAATCCGGAGTGGAGTCCTGGGGGCGGTTACCTGTGACTTATCAGGCAGTTTTCCAGCAACTCCTACAACAGAACTGGTAACAAACAGTACTGGTTTTTCCTTTCCTTTGGACAATACGAGCAATGCTGAGAGGGGGTCCTGATGCTCAGGGTCTCCATACTGTTTGCCCAGGCCTGTGCCCTAGAGAGGACACTCCAGCTTCGTGGTTAAACATGAGCACAACCCGGGAATAAACAGTTACTGATTATAAGCTCTCATTCAATTGGTGTAGAGTATGAGCGCCAGGGGTTACTTCGGACAGTGGGAGAGCTCTTAGTGTCTCATTGGATAGCTACCATTCACTCCAAGCTGGGCAGCCCCCAGTCAGTTAGGTGCTGTGAAGCCACGACCTGCTTGCTTCAATGGGTGCTTGGAGCTTGGAGAGTCATCTCTCAACAGACGGATTGATAATCTATGCACCAAGAAAAACAAACTCAACAAAGAAGACACCAGTCCTTCGCATCACAAGCTGGAATGTGAGGACCATGTGTCCTGGCCTCACCGACAACCTTCTGCAGGTTGATGACACACACAAGACAGCTGTGATCGATAAGGAACTCACAATGCTCAATGTGGACATTGCTATGCTGCAAGAAACTAGACTCGTTCAAAGTGGATCCCTCAAAGAGAAACACTACACCTTCTTCTGGCAGGGGAAAGCCCAAGAGGCAACTCGTGAGCATGGAGTGGGTTTCACAGTAAAATACACGCCACTTCAAATGAGTGAACCACCCACAGTAGGCTCAGAGAGAATTCTTACTCTTCACTTGTCAACAAGTGTGGGCCCAGTTAATCTCATGTGCATCTATGTCCCGACACTCACCTCCACCCCAGATGTCAAGGATCAATTCTATGTGACACTTGACACTGCCATCAGTAGAATTCCCAGCACTGAGGGACTGTACCTTCTAGGAGACTTCAACACAAGCTTGGGTACTGACTACTCAGCTTTGCCAATGTGCATAGGGCACCAGGGGATTGGCAAGATGAATGAAAATGGGCAGAGGTTGCTGGAGCTATGCTGTCACCATGGATTCTGTGTGATGAACAGCTACTTCCAGGTCAAGCTGTGCTACAAGGTGTCCTGGAGACATCCGAGATCATGCCATTGGCACCAGCTAGACCTTATCTTCACCAGACATAACACCCTCAGCAGTGTCCTCATCACTCGCAGCTATCACAGCGCTGACTGTGACACAGATCACTCCCTGGTGTGTAACAAGGTCAGGCTTCAGCCAAGGAAGCTTCATCCATCCATGATAAAAGCTCGTCTTCTGATCAACACTTGCCGAACCACTGATCCAGAAAGGACCCAGGAGTTCCTCAACATCCTCGATCAGGCTCTTTCAGACAACAATGCTCAAGGCCTCAGTGCAGTGTCAATGTGGAATCATCTGCACACCACCATCTATAACTCTGCACTCACTGTGTATTTTAAAAGAGATGGGAGGAGTGCTGACTGGTTTGAGGCTTATTGGACTGAAATGGAGTCAGTTACTGCAACTAAGAGGAGAGCCCTCATGGACTACAAACAAGTCCCCAGCAAACAACATCTAAATGCTCTCAGAGCTGCCAGAATCAAGTCTCTGCAGACTGCTCGGCACTGCACCAATCAATACTGGTTAAAACTCTGCTGATGAATCCGGGGATGCTATGTTTGAAGGAATTAAGAAAGCAATGGGCCCAGTAGTAACTAAATCAGCACCTTTTGAAGACAAAGAGAGGGGTGATCATCACTGAACCTAACAAGCAGATGGAAAGGTGAGTGGAGCATTATCTTGAACTCGACATAACGGAGAACATTGTCATTGAAGTAGCTCTCAGTGCCATTCCAGACTTCCCTGTCATGGAGGAAGTGGACAGTGAGCCCACCATAGTCGAGCTCAACAAGGGCTCAAAACATGCGTGATGCAAACATTGTCACCTTGTACAAAATTAAGGGGGATCGCAGTGACTGCAGCAATTATCGGAGCCAGCTACTCAGTTCCACTCACCTGCTCGATCCCTTTCCACCTGCAAGTTCCTTTGCTTCAGGTATCCAGCCAATTTCTTTTTCAAATCATTGATTGTCTCTACTTCCACCACACTCGTGGGTCAGGACATTACCACTCACAGCATAAAAAAATTCCACCTCACCCAAGGATGGGAAATATTTATATCTTCTATATTTAGCTTATTCCCTGTCTCTACGAGAATAGAATGGCAGTCAACATGAAAGGGAACCCAAAAATCTTCGAGCAGTATATAAATAATAAGCAGGTAGTCAGCGGTGAAGTGGGCCCCATTAGGGACAAAGAGGGTAATATATACTTAGAGCTGCAGGGCAATGTTAATCTAATTAATAAGTACCTTGTATCAATGATCACTAAGGAAGTGGAATTTGACAAAATATCAGGAGAAGTGGAGAGTGTAGAGGCAATGGAGAGGGTACAAATTGAGAGAGGGAGGTACTGAAAAGGCTGGTTATGCTTCAGGAAGATAAATTACCTGGTCCGGATGGCTTTCATCCCAGATTGCGAAAGGAAATGTGGATGCAGACAACAGAAAGGCTTGCTATAATCTTCCAATCTTCCCTGGATACGGGGGAGGTGTCAGAGTATTAAACAGTTGCAAATGTGACACCCTTATTCAAGAAAGGGTGTAAGGACAGTCCGGCGAACTACAGGCCAGTTAGATTAACAGCAGTGGTGGGTAAGGTTTTAGAAAGAACAATCAGGGAAAAAATCAACAGTCACTTGGAGAGGTTTGAGTTAATTAAGGAGAGTGAGCATGGATTTATAAATGGGAGTTCATGCTTGACTAATCTAACTGCATTTTTTGATGAACTAACAGAGAAGGTTTATGAAGGGAATGCAGTGGATGTTGTTTATATGGATTTTAAGAAACGACACATAAAAGGATGATTAACAACATTGAGGTTCATGGAATAGGAGGGTCAGTGTCCAATTGGATAGAAAATTGGCTTAAGGACTGAAAACAGCAAGTCGTAATAAATGATTCATTCTCAGACTGGAAGGTTGTCGACAGTGCTGTTCCCCAAGGGTCACGTTTGGAACCACTGCTTTTTACTTGCGACAGATAAATGACTTGGATCTTGGAATATCGAGTAGAATCTCAAAATATGCCGATGACACCAAACTTGGAGAAGTGGCAAACAGTGAGGATGAAATGAACCACCTGCAACAAGACAGTGATAGGCTAGCAGAATGGGCAGACAGGTGCAGATGGATTTTAATAGTGACTAGTGTGAGGTGATGCATTTTAGCAGAAGTAATACGGAAAGTCCTCATCAGAGAACTCCTCTTTGCTGACGATGCTGCTTTAACATCTCACACTGAAGAATGCCTGCAGAGTCTCATCGACAGGTTTGCGTCTGCCTGCAATGAATTTGGCCTAACCATCAGCCTCAAGAAAACGAACATCATGGGGCAGGATGTCAGAAATGCTCCATCCATCAATATTGGCGACCACGCTCTGGAAGTGGTTCAAGAGTTCACCTACCTAGGCTCAACTATCACCAGTAACCTGTCTCTAGATGCAGAAATCAACAAGCGCATGGGTAAGGCTTCCACTGCTATGTCCAGACTGGCCAAGAGAGTGTGGGAAAATGGCGCACTGACACGGAACACAAAAGTCCGAGTGTATCAGGCCTGTGTCCTCAGTACCTTGCTCTACGGCAGCGAGGCCTGGACAACGTATGCCAGCCAAGAGCGACGTCTCAATTCATTCCATCTTCGCTGCCTTCGGAGAATACTTGGCATCAGGTGGCAGGACTATATCTCCAACACAGAAGTCCTTGAAGTGGCCAACATCCCCAGCTTATACACACTACTGAGTCAGCGGCGCTTGAGATGGCTTGGCCATGTGAGCCGCATGGAAGATGGCAGGATCCCCAAAGACACATTGTACAGTGAGCTCGCCACTGGTATCAGACCCACCGGCCGTCCATGTCTCCGTTATAAAGACGTCTGCAAACGCGACATGAAATCGTGTGACATTGATCACAAGTCGTGGGAGTCAGTTGTCAGCATTCGCCAGAGCTGGCGGGCAGCCATAAAGACAGGGCTAAATTGTGGCGAGTCGAAGAGACTTAGTAGTTGGCAGGAAAAAAGACAGAGGCGCAAGGGGAGAGCCAACTGTGCAACAGCCCCAACAAACAAATTTCTCTGCAGCACCTGTGGAAGAGCCTGTCACTCCAGAATTGGCCTTTTTAGCCACTCCAGGCGCTGCTTCACAAACCACTGACCACCTCCAGGCGCGTATCCATTGTCTCTCGAGATAAGGAGGCCCAAAAGACAAAAGAAAGAATAGGGAGAGGCAATATATACTTAATGGCACAGTTCTAAAGAGTGTGCAGGAATAGAGGGACCTGTTCACTGAACAATGAACAACGTGAACAATTACTTCTTGTTGTGTGCTCTCAGATTTGTCACCTTCACTGTACTGGAGTGAGGTGACATCTACTGGCAGGAAGCAAGAACTGCAATCAAGCAGCAGAAATTCCATCGTCTGTCAGGGTGAAAGACACATTGCAATGTGAGGAAATAGTGAATGGGTTTGAGTGGGTTGGTGGAGACATGATTCCACTTGTGGTGGAGTCCAAAGCAAAGGCCAGAAATATAAAATTGTCATTATTAAAAGATATGAGGAATTCATGATAAATGTATTTCGGTAGTGAGTGGGTGGAATCTAGATAAAATAGAAAGTGAGAATGGGTGGACAGAAGCAGTGTGAAAGGATGGCTCAAACAAAAGGTAAACGCCCTGAAAGGTGAACTCTGTTTCTCTCTCCACAGATGCTGCCAGAGTTTCTGAACATTTCCAACACTTTCTGCTTTTATTTCAGAATTTGCAAGATGTTGCTTTGCTCTGAAAAAAAAATGGATGGTCGGCTTTGGCTGCCAGTGAAATTCCACAGGAGCTAAAAGGAAGCTCTGATATCAGTGGCATGTTGATCTAGGGGTATAATCCTTGCTTAGGGTGAGTGATTAATTAATGTGTGAGAGATCCTGGGTTCAAATCCTGGACAAGTCCTTCTTCTTTGGCATTTTCAGTTTCAGGTCATTGATTGGTTTCAGCCTTGCAGAAGGCGGAATTGATTTCCATATGGAGCCTGCTTGAGGACCAGAGAGCTGGATTCAAAGAGCTTGATTAACTAAATGTACAGATAGCCAAGTGGGAATATAAAGTTGTTGCAGTAATTGTGACCTGACTCCAAAAACAACAGGACTGGGTTCTGGACTGGAATGGAATGGAATTCTTCAGTGTTTCTGTTGTTTGGCTTGCATTGACTCATCGATTTTCCTGTTTTTCACTTTGTCGATGCCTTTGAATAATTGTGGATCCTTCTTCAGATTGTCTCTTTCACCAGGTAGTTCTGACCTCTGATGATGATGATGATCGTAATGAGCTTCAACTCACTGATAGTTTTGGAACTGAACAGATTTCCTTTGCTTGAGTCCACAACATGGAACTCAGTCTGACATGTGGACCCATGGGTGGATTTGAATGCCACCCCTGCGTTGGAGAATACAGTTGCATCCATCCAATAAGAGACCGAGTAGAAGTGACAGTTCAGTCAGTCAAACATTAAACTTTTAATTTCAGGGTGGTGAGTTTGAGTGCCATTTTGTTTTTCCCTTTTTTAAGGCTTCATTAGCAGAGAGTACAAGGAGTGTTTGAAATGAAATTCTGCAAAAGTATGAGAAAGTCTCACTTTGATTCGGGACTCATCTCTCTGCAGCATCTCGCTGTGAAAGAGTGAACTTCATCTCATTTCATTCCCAGCTCGGGGTCAGTGCGGCTCAGTGGGACTTCTGGCTGTCTCCTGCTTCACAATCCATCAGTGCTGAGAAAGCAATGGGGAATATTATTCACGGCTCTGTAACCTGAGGACACCGATTTAAGGTGAATGGCAAAAGAACCAAAGGCAACATGAGGAAAAACTTCTTTTGCACAGCGAGTGGTTAAGATCTGATATGCACTGCTTGAGCGTGTGATGGAGGCTGATTCAACCATGGCTTTCAAAATGGTATAAGATAATTATCTGAAGTGGAAAAATTGCATGTTTTCATGGAATACATGAGTCTGTGGCATGAGCTGTGTTGCTCGTGCATAGAAGCAGCACAAGTACAATGAGCTGAATGGCTTCCTTTTGTTCTGTAACTATTCTATGATCTATGATTCTTTTCAGAGTGAAATCAACACTCACATACAAGAAACTGACAGGTACACTGTAAACTTCGCATTACCAGACAAGAAATTGACAGATACAGTGTGAAACCCACAGTCACGTAGCAGCAGTTGGCAGGTAACGTGTAAAAATCTTTCTTTCATATCCCAACTGCAAGGTACAAAGGAAATTATGTACAAACCCAGGCTCACACTTCAAAGACTGAGAGATACAAAGCAAAACACATACTCACCTACAAGTACAGAGACGAAGACACACTCAGAGGAGGTGCAGATTAAAGACACATGCATGTAACAGAAACTGATAGGGATAGAATCAAACCCTTTCTCACTTCTCAGAAACTGATAGATATAGACAAAAGCTGATGCTCACATACAAGTTGTTGAAAGATATGTGGTGAAACTCACAGAGCAATAGCAGAAACAAACAAGTACTGAATAATACCCACAGTCACAGACCAAAAACTGAAATATACTGAGTTAAACACCACTTTCTCACACCAGAAACTCATGTCTGCAAAGTGAAGCTGACTCCATCCTCCCAGGCACTGACAGGTGCAAAAGAAAACACTCACGACGATTCCAGGTCATGAAATGTACGTAATAAAACATTTCAGCTGAAAGAATAGCATTAATGACAGGTGTGATACCCAGAATGCTCAGCGGCCTAGAATCCGCCCTTTCTGTGACAGGAGCGGGGCGCGCAGGCGCGGTAGGGAGCTTTGTCAGCAGCTCGAGCTGCGGGTTCGGAGTTGGAGCGGGATATTCACAAAGTGCGAGAAGACTTTGCGGGCTCACACAGCTGGAGCAGGGCCTCAGGGCCACAATAAGATGGAACAATCCCATCTGTATCCCTGCGGATGGCGGTGGTGAAGCTTTTCCCGGTGAGGCTTCCAGAAACGGCGTCCATAAATGGATAAGAATTTGGGACTGGGCAGGGAGCGTCTCTAAATGAATAAGATTTGGGTACTGGTCAGGGAGCGTCTGTAATTGGATAAGAATTGGGGACTGGGCAGGGAGTGTCGATAATTGAATAAGAGTTGGAGACTGGGCAGGGAGCGTTTCTAAATGAATAATATTTGGGGACTGGGCAGGGAGCGTCGATAAATGCTTAAGAATTGGGGACTGGTTCGGGAGCGTTTTTTTATTCGTTCGTGGGATGTGGGCGTCGCTGGCTCGATCTCAGCTCGAGTAATGTGCCCAGTTCTGGGCACCAGGCTTTAGAAAGGACATCAAAGCTTCTGAGACAGTTCAGAGGAGATTTACTAGAATGATACCAGAGATGAGGGGTGTCAGTTCTCTGGACAGGCTGGTGAAGCTGGGATTGTTCTCCTCAGAGTAGAGAAGGTTAAGGGAAGATTTAATAGAGGTGTTCAGAATCATGAAGGATTTTCATAGGGTAGAGAGGGAGAAACTGTTTCCACTGTCCTGGGGGTCAGTAACCAGAGGACACAGATTTAAAATAATTGGCCAAAAATGTCAAGGGGAGGTGAGGAGAGATCTTTTTACCCAGTAACTGATTCGGATTTGGAATGAATTGTCTGACAGGGTGGTGGAAACAGATTCAATTATAACTTTCATAAAGGAATTGGACAAATATTTCAAAGTGAAATTCTCCAGGATTATGGGGAAATAGGCAGGGGGTTGGACTCATTGCATCTTTTTGTCAGAGAGTCATCAGAGGCACAATGGGGCCGAATGGCCTCCTTCTGTGCTGCATGATTCTATGAACATAAGAACGAGGAGCCGGAGTCGGCAAGTCAGCCACTCGAGCCTGCTCTGCCGTTCAATACAATCATGGCTGATCTCATCACGGCAGTTCTTGTTTCTTGCCAGTAGATGTCACTTCACTCCAATACAGTGAAGTTTACAAATCTGAGAGAGACACAACAGGAAAGAATTGTTCACATTATAGTGAATGTGTGGGATTTAGAAATACTAGGAGTGGAGACGAGTTATTACTTGTCTGCTCGATCCCCATAGCCCTGTAAAATTATTTCCTTCAAGTGCCCATTCAAATTCCTTTTGTAATCCTCGATTGTCTCCATTTCCACCGCCCTCTTGGGCAGCGCGTTACAGATTATCACCAATCAGTGTAAAAAAGCTCTTGCGCACATTCCCCCGTACCTCCTGTCCAAAACCTTTAATCTGTGTCCCCTAGTCCTTGTACCAATAGTTAACGGGAACAATGTTCCCTTGCCAATTTATTTAAAACTGTCATAGCCGAAAACACATCTATCAATTCCCCCCTCACTCTCCTTTGATGCAGGTAGAACAACCCTAGCTTTTCCAACCTAACCTTGTAACTAAAATCCTCCATCCCTGGATCCATTCTGGTGAATTTCCTCTGCATCCTCTCAAGGACGCTCACATTCTTTCTTAAGTGTGGTAAGCAAAACTGGAAGCAACACTCCAACTGGGGCCTAACTAGAGCTTTATAATGGTTCAGCATAACTTCCCTGCTTTGTACTCAATGCCTCTTTTTTTCAAGCCCAAGATCCCATATGCTTTGCTAACCACTCTCGCAATATGTCTTGCCACCTTCAAAGATTGATGCACATGAACCCCAAGTCCCTCTATTCCAACACATACTTTAGAACTGTGCCATTAAGTAAATATCGCCTCTCCCTATCCCTTATGCCAAAATACATCACCTCACACTTGTCACTATTAAATTCCATCTGCCACCTGTCTGCCCATTCTGCTAGCCTATCATTGTCCTGTTGCAGGCAGTTCATATCATCCTCACTGTTTGCCACTCCTCCAAGTTTGTTGTCATCGGGATATTTTGAGATTCTACTCAATATTCCAAGATCCAAGTCATTTATCTTTAGCAAAAAAAGCAGTGGTTCTAGCACTGACCCTTGCGGAACACCTCTGTCGACTATCCTCCAGTCTGACAAAGAATCATTTCATAAGACTCCCTGTTTTCTGTCCTTAAACCAATTTTCTATCCAATTGGACACTGACCCTCCTATACCACGAACCTCAATTTTGTTAACCGCCCTTTTATGTGGTACCTTGTCAAACGCTTCCTTAAAATCAATATAAACAACATCCACTGCATTCCCTTCATCAACCTGCTCTGTTAGTTCATCAAAAAATGCAGTTAGATTAGTCAAGCATGAACTCCTTTTATAAATCCATGCTCACTCTCCTTAATTAACTCAAACCTCTCCAAGTGACTGTTGATTTTTTACCCTGATTATTCTTTCCAAAACCTTACCCACCGCTGCTGTTAATCTAACTAGCCTGTAGTTACCCGGACTGTCCTTATACCCTTTCTTGAGTAAGGGTGTCGCATTTGCCACTGTTTAATCCTCTGGCACCTCCCCCGTATCCAGGGAAGATTGGAAGATTATAGCAAGCCCTTCCGTTATCTGCATCCGCATTTCCTTTCGCAACCTGGGATGTGAGCCATCCGGACCAGGTGATTTATGTTCCCTAAGCACAGCCAGCCTTTTTAGAACCTCCCTCTCCTAATTTGTACTCTCTCCATTGCCTCTACTCTCTTCACTTCGACTGATATTTTGTCAAATTCCACTTCCTTAGTGATCACTGATACAAAGTACTCATTAAGTAGATTAACATTGCCCTGCACCTCTAAGCTTATATTATCCTTTTTGTCCCTCATAGGCCCGACTCAACCTCTTACTACCCACTTATCATTTACATGCTGCTCGAAGATTTTTGGGTTTCCTTTCATGTTGTCTGTCAGTCTATTCTCATAGAAAGAGAGAATAAGCAAATATAGATGATATAAGTATTTCCCATCCTTGATGAGGTGGAATTTTTTATGCTGTGGGTGGTAATGTCTTGGCCCACGAGTGTGGTGGAAGCAGAGACAATCAATGATTTGAAAAGGAAATTAGATGGATACTTGAAGGAAAGAAACTTGCAGGAGGAAAGGGACCGAGCTGGTGAGTGGAACTGACTAGAGTGCTCCGGGGAGAGCCAGCATGGACGTGATAGGCCAAACGACCACCTTCTGTGCTGTAAATGACTCTGTGTTGTTTCTCAAATTCAATCCACTGGTGCTTGGTAAATAATTTCAAAGTAAATTGTGCAACCGGAAAATCAGAACCAAGGCAAGGGACGCATAAGGAAGCAAAATTGCTGAAACCCGGGATTGAACCAGGGACCTCAAGATCTTCAATGTAACCCTCTCCCAACTGAGCTATTTCAGCTCTACATTAGCAGTGGCTTGGTGTCCTTGTTTTGGAAGAAAATACATACATTCAAGTTTTCCAAAAAATTAAAGAACACAACATGTGAGTAATATTCCCCATTGCTTTCTCAGTACTGATGGATTGTGAAGCGGGAGACAGCCAGAAGTGCCACTGAGCCGCACAGACCCCGAGCTGAGAATGAAATGAGATCAAATTCAATCTTTCATAGTGAGATGCTGCTGAGAGGTAAGAGTCCTGAATCAAAGCGAGACTTGCTCATTTCAAACACTCCCTGTACTCTCTGCTCATGAAGCCTTAAAAAAGGGAAAAACAGAATGGCACTCAAACTCACAACCCTGCCATTAAAAGTCTCATATTCGACTGACAGAACTGTCACTTCTACTCGGTCTCTTATTGGATGGATGCAACTCCAACGCAGGGATGGCATTCAAATCCTCCCATGGGTCCACATGTCAGACTGAGTTCCATGTTGTAGATTCAAGCAAAGGAAATCTGCTCACTTCCAAAACTATCAGCGAATTGAAGCTGATAACAATCAACATCATCGGAGGTCAGAACGACCTGGTGAAAGAAGACACCCTGAAGAAGGATCCACAATTATTCAAAGGCATCGACAAAGTGAAAAACAAGAAAATCGATGAGTCAATGCAAGCCAAACAACAGAAACACTGAAGAATTCCATTCCATTCCAGTCCAGAACCCAGTCCTGTTGTTTTTGGAGTCAGGTCACAATTACAGCAACAACTTTATATTCCCACTTGGCTTTCTGTACATTTAGTTAATTGCAATTTTGTCGACAAGGTCTTTGAATCCAGTTGTCTGGTCCTCAAGCCAGCTCCGTATGGAAGTCAATTCCACCTTCTGCAAGGCTGAAACCAATAGATAACCTTAATCTAAAAATGCTAGTAGACCAGGGTTCGTCCGGGACTTGAACCCAGGATCTCTCGCATGCTAATTAACTATTCTCCCTAAGCGAGAATCATACCCCTAGACCAACGAGCCACTGACAAGTCAGGCTTTATCAGCTGCTGTGGAATTTAACTGGAACCCCCCAGCCAATCATCCATTTTTTTTCAGATCAAAGCAACATCCTGCAAATGCTGAAATAAAAACAGAAAGTGCTGGAAATGTTCAGCAGCTCTGGCAGCATCTGTGCTGTGAGAAACACAGTTAACGTTTCAGGGCACTCACCTTTTGTTTCAGCCATCCTTTCAGACTGATTCTGTCCATCCAATCTCACTTTCTATTCTGTCCACATTCTAACCATTCACTACGTTACTACATTTTTCATGAATTCCTCATTTCTTTTATTAATGACAATTTTGTATTTCTGGCCTTTGCTTCAGACACCACCACAAGTGGAATCATGTCTCCATCTACCCAATCAAACCACTTCGCTGTATCCTCACATTGCAATGTTTCTTTAACCCTGACAGACTGTGGAGTTTCTGCTGCTTGATTGCAGTTCTTGCTTCCCGCCAGTAGATGTCAGCTCACTCCAATACAGTGAAGTTTACAAGTCTGAGAGAGACACAACAGGAAATAATTGTTCACATTTTAGTGAATGTGTGGGATTTAGAAATACGAGGAGTGGAGACGAGTTATTATTGCACTCTGCTATTACATCTTTTATAATGGACTCCAGCATTTTCCCCACGACTGATGTCAGGCTAACCGGTATGTAATTCGCTGTTTTCTTTCTGCCTCTTTTTTTAAATAGTGGAGTTACATTAACTACCGTCCAATCCATTGGAACTGTTCGTGAGTCGAGCGAAGTTTGAAAAAAGACCAGAAATGCATCTGCTATTTCAAGGACCACTTCCTTAAGTACTCTGGGATGTAGATTATCAGGCCCTGGGGATTTATCGGCCTTCAATCCCATCAATTTCCCAAACATTCCCTACTAATACTGATTTCATCCAGTTCCTAGAACAAGAACAAAGAACAAAGATAATTACAGCACAGGAACAGGCCCTTCGGCCCTCCAAGCCTGCGCCGATCCAGATACTCTCTCTAAACATGTCGCCTATTTTCTAAGGTTCTGTATCTCTTTTCTTCCTGCCCATTCATGTATCTGTCTAGATACATCTTAAAATACTCCATCGTGCCCGCATCTACCACCTCCGCTGGCAATGCGTTCCAGGTGCCCACCACCGTCTGCGTAAATAACTTTCCACTCAAATCCCCCCTAAACTTTTCCCCTTTCACTTTGAACTCGTGTCCTCTAGTAATTGAAACCCCCACTCTGGGAAAAAGCCACTTGCTATCCACCCTGTCGATACCTCTCATGATTTTGTACACCTCAATCAGGTCCCCCCTCAACCTCCGTCTTTCTAATGAAAATAATCCTAATCTGCTCAACCTCTCTTCATAGCTAGCGCCCTCCATACCAGGCAACATCCTGGTGAACCTCCTCTGCACCCTCTCCAAAGCATCCACATTCTTTTGATAATGTGGCGACCAGAACTGTACGCAGTATTCCAAATGTGGCCGAACCAAAGTCCTATACAACTGTAACATGACCTGCCAACTCTTGTACTCAATGCCCCGTCCGATGAAGGAAAGCATGCCGTATGCCTTCTTGACCACTCTATTTACCTGCGTTGCCACCTTCAGGGAACAGTGGACCTGAACACCCAAATCTCTCTGGACATCAATTCTCCCCAGGACTTTTCCATTTACTGTATAGTTCACTCTTGAATTGGATCTTCCAAAATGCATCACCTCGCATTTGCCCTGATTGAACTCCATCTGCCATTTCTCTGCCCAACTTTCCAATCTATCTATATTCTGCTGTATTCTCTGACAGTCCCCTTCACTATCTGCTACTCCACCAATCTTAGTGTCGTCTGCAAACTTGCTAATCAGTCCACTTATACTTTCCTCCAAATCATTAATGTATATCACAAACAACAGTGGTCCCAGCACGGATCCCTGTGGAACACCACTGGTCACACGTCTCCATTTTGAGAAACTCCCTTCTACTGCTACTCTCTGTCTCCTGTTGCCCAGCCAGTTCTTTATCCATCTAGCTAGTACACCTTGGACCCCAAGCGCCTTCACTTTCTCCATCAGCCTGCCATGGGGAACCTTATCAAACGCCTTACTGAAGTCCATGTATATGACATCGACAGCCCTTCCCTCATCAATCAACTTTGTCACTTCCTCAAAGAATTCTATTAAGTTGGTAAGACATGACCTTCCCTGCACAAAACCATGTTGCCTATCACTGATAAGCCCATTTTCTTCCAAATGGGAATAGATCCTATCCCTCAGTATCTTCTCCAGCAGCTTCCCTACCACTGACGTCAGGCTCACCGGTCTATAATTACCTGGATTATCCCTGCTACCCTTCTTAAACAAGGGAACAACATTAGCAATTCTCCAGTCATCCGGGACCTCACCCGTGTTTAAGGATGCTGCAAAGATATCTGTTAAGGCCCCAGCTATTTCCTCTCTCGCTTCCCTCAGTAACCTGGGATAGATCCCATCCGGACCTGGGGACTTGTCCACCTTAATGCCCTTTAGAATACCCAACACTTCCTCCCTCCTTATGCCGACTTGACCTAGAGTAATCAAACATCTGTTCCTAACCTCAACATCCGTCATGTCCCTCTCCTCGGTGAATACCGATGCAAAGTACTCGTTTAGAATCTCACCCATTTTCTCTGAGTCCAAGCATAACATTCCTCCTTTGTCCTTTAGTGGGCCAATCCTTTCTCTAGTTACCCTCTTTCTCCTCATATATGAATAAAAGGCTTTGGGATTTTCCTTAACCCTGTTTGCTAAAGATATTTCATGACCCCTTTTAGCCCTCTTAATTCCTCGTTTCAGATTGGTCCTACATTCCCGATATTCTTTCAAAGCTTCGTCTTTCATCAGCCGCCTAGACCTTATGTATGCTTCCTTTTTCCTCTTAGCTAGTCTCACAATTTCACCTGTCATCCATGGTTCCCTAATCTTGCCATTTCTATCCCTCATTTTCACAGGAACATGTCTCTCCTGCGCGCTAATCAACCTCTCTTTAAAAGCCTCCCACATATCACATGTGGATTTACCTTCAAACAGCTGCTCCCAATCTACATTTCCCAGCTCCTGCCGAATTTTGGTATAGTTGGCCTTCCCCCAATTTAGCACTCTTCCTTTAGGACCACTCTCGTCTTTGTCCATGAGTATTTTAAAGCTTACAGAATTGTGATCACTATTCCCAAAGTAGTCCTCTACTGAAACTTCAACAACCTGGCCGGGCTCATTCCCCAACACCAGGTCCAGTATGGCCCCTTCCCGAGTTGGACTATTTACATACTGCTCTAGAAAACCCTCCTGGATGCTCCTTACAAATTCTGCTCCATCTGGACCTCTAACACTAAGCGAATCCCAGTCAATGTTGGGAAAATTAAAATCTCCTATCACCACCACCCTGTTGCTCCTACATCTTTCCATAATCTGTTTACATATTTGTACCTCTATCTCACGCTCGCTGTTGGGAGGCCTGTAGTACAGCCCCAACATTGTTACCGCACCCTTCCTATTTCTGTGTTCTGTCCATATTGCCTCACTGCTGGAGTCCTCCATAGTGCCCTCCTTCTGCACAGCTGTGATATCCTCTTTGACCAGTAATGCAACTCCTCCACCCCTTATACCTCCCTCTCTATCCCGCCTGAAGCATCGATATCCTGGGATATTTAGTTGCCAATCATGCCCTTCCCTCAACCAAGTCTCAGTAATAGCAATAACATCATACTCCCAGGTACTAATCCAAGCCCTAAGTTCATCTGCCTTACCTACTACACTTCTTGCATTAAAACAAATGCACCTCAGACCACCAGTCCCTTTATATTCATCATCTGCTCCTTGCCTGCTCTTCCCCTTAGTCACACTGACTTCATTATCTAGTTCCTTACAGGCTTTTGTTACTACCTCCTTACTGTCAACTGACCTCAATTGGTTCCCATCCCCCTGCCACATTAGTTTAAACCCTCCCCAACAGCGTTAGCAAAAGCACCTCCAAGGACATTGGTTCCAGTCCGGCCCAGGTGTAGACCGTCCAATTTGTAATAGTCCCACCTCCCACAGAACCGGTCCCAATGTCCCAAAAATCTGAACCCCTCCTTCCTGCACCATCTCTCAAGCCACGCATTCATCCTGACTATTCTTTCATTTTTACTCTGACTATCACGTGGCACTGGTAGTAACCCTGAGATTACTACCTCTGAGGTCCTACTTTTTAACTTGGCTCCTAACTCCCTAAACTCTGCTTGTAGGACCTCATCCCGTTTTTTACCTGTATCATTAGTGCCTATGTGCACAATGACAACTAGCTGTTCACCCTCCCCCTTTAGAATGTTCTGCAGCCGATCTGAGACGTCCCTGACCCGTGCACCTGGGAGGCAACATACCATTCGGGAGCCTCGTTTTCGACCACAGAACCGCCTATCTACTCCCCTTACAATCGAATCCCCTACGACTATCGCCCTTCCACTCTTTATCCCGCCCTTCTGAACAGCAGAGCCAGCCACGGTGCCATGGACCTGGCTACTGCTGCCTTCCCCTGGTGAGCCATCTCCCTCAACAGTATCCAAAAATGGATACTTGTTTTGGAGGGAGATGACCGCAGGGGACTCCTGCGCTGCCTTCCTGCTCTTTCTCTGCCTTTTGGTCACCCATTCCCTTTCTCCCTCAGCAATCCTAAATTCGGTGTGACCAATTCACTCAACGTGCTATCCACGACCTCCTCAGCATCGCGCATGCTCCAAAGTGAGTCCATCCGCAGCTCGAGAGCCGTCATGCGGTCTAACAAGAGCTGCAGCTGGACACACTTCCTGCACGTGAAGGAGTCAGGGTCATCAGCCATGTCCCTGAGCTCCCACATTGAGCAAGAGGAGCATGATACGGGTCTGAGATATCCTGCCATTTTTAATCTTAAATTTAAACTTAGTTAAATGAAAAACGAACGTAAAGTTTTTACCAATCACAATAAAACCAGAGAAATCGAAAAAGCCTTACCTTATAAACACCCCACCGAGTCCTTTTTTTTTGGTTAGGGCAGGAGGGCGGGTGGGAGACACTACAAGTGTGGTGTCTCGGGTTCAGAAACCGCCCAAATATATAGTGTTTTACTTCCCCAGCAGCCCCCTGGCCTCTGCCGAAAAACAAAAGGAAATTAAATTTACTTTCAAACTGACTTTCCCAGCTGCTCACTCGCTCACACTCTGCTCCCGAAAAAGCTGCTGCACTGAAAGGCTCCATCTCCTAGACCCTTCTCCACCTTCTCACTAGACCCTATGTTCCCCAACATTTCTGGGAGATAATTTGTATCCTCCTTTGTGAAGACAGATCCAAAGTATGTATTTAATTGGTCTGCCATTTCTTTGTTCCCCATTATAAATTCTCCCGTTTCTGACTGTAAGGGGCCCACATTTGTCTTCACTAATCTTTTTCTCTACACATATCTATAGAAGCTTTAACAGTCAGTTTTTATGTTCTCTGCTAGCTTACTCTCATACTCTATTTCCCCCTTCTTAATCAATCCTTTTGTCCTCCTCTGCTAAATTCCAAACTGCTCACAATCTTCAGGTTTGCTGCTTGTTCTGGCCATTTTATATTTCTCCTCCTTGGATCTAATACTTTCCTTAATTTCTTTTGTGAGCCACAGTTGAGCCACCCTTCCTGTTTTACTTTTACACAGACAGGAATGAACAATTGTTGTAATTCATCCATGCGCTCTTTAAATGCTAGCCATTGCCTATCCACTGTCAACCCTTTAAGTAACGTTCCCCAATCTATCATAGCCAACTCCCGCCTCATACCTTCATAGTTTCCTTTGTTTAGATTCAGGTCCCGAGTCTCGGAATCAACTCTCTCACTCTCCATCTTAATGAAGAATTTTATCATATTATGGGCGCACTTCCCCAAGGGACCCCACACAACAAGATTGTTAACTAATCCTTTCTCATTACACAATACCCAGTCCAGGATGGCCTGTTCTCTAGAGGTGTTATACACCTCTATCAATTCTCCACTCAATCTCCTTTGATATAGGCAGAATAATCCTAGCTTTTCCAACCTAACCTTGTAACTAAAATCCCCCATCCCTGGATCCATTCTGGTAAATCGCCTCTGCTTCCTCTCAAGGACCCTCACATTCTTTCTAAAGTCTGCTGAGCAGAACTGGAAGCAACACTCCAATTGGGGCCTAACCAGAGTTTTATAATGGTTCAGCATAACTTCCCTGCTTTTGTACTCAATGCCTCTATTTATAAAGCCCAAGATCCCATATGCTTTGCTAACCACTCTCGCAATATGGCTTGCCACCTTCAAAGATCGGTGCACATGAACCCCAAGTCCCTCTATTCCAGAACACTCTTTATAACTGTGCCATTAAGTATATATTGCCTCTCCCTATTCCTTATGCCAAAATACATCACCTCTCACTTGTCACTATTAAATTCCAGCTGCCACCTGTCTGCCCATTCTGCTAGCCTATCACTGTCCTGTTGCAGGCAGTTCATATCATCCTCACTGTTTGCCACTCCTCCAAGTTTGGTGTCATCGGCTTATTTTGAGATTCTACTCTGTATTCCAAGATCCAAGTCACTTACCTTGAGCAAAAAAAGCAGTGGTTCTGGCACTGACCCTTGGGGAACACCACTGTCGACTATCCTCCGGTCTGACCAAGAACCATTTAATATGACTCGCTGTTTTCAGTCTTTAAAACAATTTACTATCCAAATGGACACTGACCCTCCTAATCCATGAACCCCAATTTTGTTAACCACCCTTTTATGTGGTACTTTATAAAATGCTTTCGTAATATCCATATAAACAACATCCACTGCATTCCCTTCATCAGTATTCTCAGATAGTTTATCAACAAATGCAGTTAGATTCGTCAAGCATGAACTCCCATTGATAAATCCATGCCCACTCTCCTGAATTAACTCAAACCTCTCCAAAGGACTTGATTTTTGTCCCTGACCTGTTGATCTCATGCTGATGGCAAGCTCACCATAGAGCATGTTTTTGGCAATGTGACCGTCATCCATTTGGCCCAGTCAACAGAGTCACCGCTGACTCAAGAGGGCAAACATGCTGCGGATCCCTGCACGCTGGTGTACTTCCGCATTCGGCACTCTGTCCTGCCAGGAGATGCCCAGTATCCATCTGAGGCAGTGTAGGTGGAAGCTGTTCAGCCGCTTTTTTTGGCTTGTATAAGTTGTTGATGCTTCTCTACTATAAAGGAGGGTGCTGAGAACACAAGCCTGGTACACGTGGAGCTTTGTATTTTCGGTCAGTTTGCTGTCGGTTCACACTTGTCTTCTCAACTTTGACATGACAGCTGCAGCATTGACAATCCTGGTGCTAATTTCAGCATCAAGGGACAGATTGCTGGTGATTGTTGATTGAAGGTATGTGAAGCTGTTGACAACCTCCAAAGTGAGGTTGTCGATGTTGATGGAAAGTGGAGTCTCTACGTCCTGGCCCGTAACTTTCATCTTCCTGATGCTGATTGTCAGTCCAAACTCTTTGCAGGCCAAGGAGAACCGATCTACAAGCTGCTGTGACTGAACTTCATTATGGGATGTCAGCACAGCATCATCAGCAAATAGCAACTCACAGACTAGGAATTTACCCACTTTGGTCTTGGCGCACTGTCTTGCCAAGTTGAACAGCTTGTCGTCAGCTCTGATGTGCAGGTGAACACCTATATCTGAGTAATTGAAAGTGTACAATAGCAGCATGGAGAAGAATATGCCAATTATAAAGGATGTGATAACTAGACAGTTCGAAAATGATGACATGATTGGGCAGAGTCAACATAGATTTATGAAAAGGAAAACAGGTTTGAAAAACCTGTTGAGATTTTTGAGGATGTTACCTATAGAACAGATAAAGGAGAACCAGTGGATGTGTGGTATTTGTATTTTCCTTTGGTAAGGTCCCACACAGGAGGTGAATAAACAAAATTAGAGCACATAGGCTTGGGGATAATATACTGATATGGATTGAGAATTGGTTAACAGACCGAAAACAGAGAGCAGGAATAACGGGTCCTTCTCAGGATGGCAGGCTGTTACTATTGGGGTACTGCAAGGATCAGTGTTGGAGCCACAGCTGTTAACAACCTATATAAATGATTTGGATGTGGGGATTAAATGTAATATTTCCAAGTTTGCAGATGACACAAAGCTCGGTGAAGTGTGAGTTGTGAGGAGGATGCAGAGAGGCTTCCAGGGGACCTGGAGAGGCTAAGTGAATGGGCAAGAACATGGAATATAATGTGAATAAGTGTGAAGTTATTCACTTTGGTAGAATGAACAGAGAGACAGAGTATTTCTTAAATGGTGAGAGGTTGGGAAGTGTCGATGTCCAAAGGGATCTGGGTGTCCTTGTTCCTGAGACACTAAAAGCTCTTGTGCAGGTGCAGCAATCAATTAGGAAGGCAAATGGTATGTTGTACCCACACGAGGTGTCATGAGTACAGGAGTAAAGATGTCTTGCTGCAATTGTCTAGAGCCTTGGTGAATCCGCACTGGAGTATTGTGTACAGTTTAGTCTCCTCATCTTATGAAGGATACACTTGCCATAGAGGGGGTGAAACAGAGGGTCAACAGACTAATCTTTTTTTTGCATTTATTTCATTTCATCTCAGTTTGTTCAGTTTGCTTACCTACTGGTATTTTTTTCAGGTTTGTACTTCCTGCTGTTCAATATTCAGTCCATTAACACCTAATCTGTACT
This sequence comes from Heterodontus francisci, assembly GCF_036365525.1. NCBI lineage: Eukaryota > Metazoa > Chordata > Chondrichthyes > Heterodontiformes > Heterodontidae > Heterodontus > Heterodontus francisci. Next base: position 5,781,493 of record NW_027141441.1, on the reverse strand, counting down.
AATGCTTTGTCTTTCAACACACCATTAACATATTGTTTGCCTTTGCTGCATGACCTTTTGGTCAGCTATGTGGCCTTGTCCAATCTACACCTTCTCCTTTGTTATCTCTTGCCCCTCCCCCACCCCACTTGCTTATAACCTGTGACTTTTCTAATATATGTCAGTTCCGAAGATGGGTCACTGACCTGAAACGTTAACTCTGCTTCTCTTTTCACAGATGCTGCCAGACCTGCTGAGTGGTTCCAGCATTTCTTGTTTTTATGTCACCAGACTAATCCCTGGGATGGTGGGATTGTCTGATGAGGAAACTGGGCCTGTATTCCTTAAAGTTTCGAAGAATGAGAGGTGATCTGATTGAAACTGACAAAATCCTTACAGGGCGTGACAGTGTGGATGTAGACAGGATGTTTGCCCTGGTTGGTGAGTCTAAAACCAAAGGACATCGTCTCAGAATAAGGAGTAGGCCATTTAAAACTGAGATGGGTGGAATTTCTTCACTCAGACGGTGGTGAATCATTGGAATACTGTGCCCCAGAGGGCTGTGGCAGCTCAATCATTGAGCATGTTCAAGACAGAAATTGATAGAAATCTTGATACTCATGACATCAAGGGATATGGGGATAGCATGGGAAAGGGGCTTTGAGGTAGGTGATCAGCCATGATCGAATTGAATGACAGAGCAGGCTCGACGGGCTGAATAGCTTACTCCGATGTTCCTCTGTTCCTAAGAGAGTTGGCGCCAGCGCGCAGCCCTGCTTTACCCCACTGCTGATCTTGAAAGCGTCTGATGTTGCTCCATTGTAACTTATGGAACTGTGCATGTTCTCGTGGAAAGAAGAGATGATGCCCAAGAGGTCAGGAGGGCAGCCGATGTTCCATTGCAGTTTGAAGAGGCCGTCTCTGCTGACAAGATCAAAGGCCTTAGTGATGTTAATAAAAATGTGTGAGGCTCTGTGGCGCAATGGATAGCGTGTTGGACTTCTAAATAATGATTAAGACGATATTCAAAGGTTGTGGGTTCAAGTCCCACCAGAGTCAGATTTTGGACCAGAAACAGAGGAGCACAATGGAACAACAAATGAAGAAATGCGCCAAAAGCACAGACTCGGAGACAGAGCGAGAGAGAGAGGAGCAGAGCAGGGGGAAAAAAAAATCGAGGAGTGACGTCACAATGGAGAGTGAGAGCAGGGAAACAGAGAGCCGCTGGGGTGAGTATGCCGGATTTGGTTCTTTCTTCGGTGCAGTGGAAGGAGCTGTTTGGTGAGGATCTGGTAAGCTGTGACATCACAGGCAAGCAGGTGGTTGATTGGTTTGGAAGAACCGACCTGCTTGATGCGCATCTGGTAAGTGATTAAGATCCATTTTAGTCCTTACGTTTAAAATAGTAAACAAACTAGTGGTAAGTTTAATAAAATATGCAATAAAATGAATAATTGAATAAAATATTTAAGTAGTTAATTGAAACACGTTAAGGATGACAGGACAGGTGATGTGTCACAGCTGCAGCGTGTGGGAGTTCCTGGATGCCTGTGTGATCCAGGGCAAACACGTCTGCAGTAAGTGTTTGCGGCTCAAAGAGGGAGAAAAAAGGAATGTAGTGGTAGTAGGGGATAGTATTGTAAGGTGGATTGACTCTGTTCTCTGCAGCAAAAGCAAGAGTCCAGACGGCTGTGTTGCCTGCCGGTGCCAGAATTCAGGACATCTGCTCAGGGCTGGAGCGAAACATACAATGGGAGGGGGAGGATCCAGTCGTCGTGGTCCATGTCGGTACCAGCGACATAGGCAGGACAAGGATAGAGGTTCTGAAAAGTCAGTATGAGGAACTAGGCACCAAATTAAGAAGCAGAACCTCAAAGTTAATCATCTCTGGATTATTACCTGAGCCATGTGCAAATTGGCATAGGACAAATAAGATTAGAGAAAGTAATGTGCAGCTGAAAGACTGATGTGGTAGTAGTGGGTTCTGGTTCATGGGGCATTGGCACCAGTACTGTGGAAAGAGGTGGCTGTACCGTTGGGACGGTCTACACCTGAACCGTGCTGGTGCCGGTGTTCTAGCGAGCCACATAACGAGGGAAGTAGAGACGGTTTTAAACCGAATAGTGGGGGCAAGGGATCAAATTTGGGAAGATATGGTGAATCAAGGAGGAGAGACAAGGCAAGAGAGAAAGGTATAAATATGGGAAATGATAAACAGACTGTGACAGGAAGGGACAGAATGTGCAAATCTAAGAGTAAATCGACAGATAAGGCTAGAGGTGACAAAAATAATAAAAGGACAAAACTAAATGCTCTGTATCTGAATGCATGGAGCATTTGAAACAAAACAGATGAACTGGGAGCACAAATAGAATAAATAAGTACGATCTGATAGTCATTACAGAGACATGGCTGCAGGGCGACATAGATTGGGATGTGAATATTGGAGGTGACATGGCATTTTGGAAGGACAGGAAGCTAGGAAAAGGTGGCGGGGTAGCTCTGTTAATTAATGATGGTATTAGCGTAATAGAGAGGGATGACCTGAGTTCTGGAGATCAGGATGCAGAAGCAGTTTGGGTACAAATGAGAAATCATAAAGGCAAGAAGTCACTTGTGGGAGTGGTGTGCAGGCCACCTAACATTAACCACACTGTCGGATGGGATATAAAGGAAGAAATAATGGCAGCTTGTCAGAAAGGTACTGTGATAATTATGGGGGATTTTAATCTACATATAGATTGGAAAATTCAGATGGGCAGAGGTAGCCTAGATGAGGAGTACATAGAATGCTTTGGGGATAATTTCTTGGAACAATACATTCTGGAGCCAACCAGAGAGCAGGCTATACTAGACCTGGCATTGTGCAACGAGATAGGATTAATTAATGACCTCATAGTTAAAGTGCCCCTAGGTAGTAGCGATTATAATATGATTGAATTTTACATTCAGTTTGAAGGAGAGGAGAGTGGGTCCCAGACTAGTATTTTAAATTTAAATAAGGGCAATTATAAGGTCATGAAAGCAGAGCTAGCTGAAGTGAACTGGCAAATTAGGTTAAGGGATAAGTCAATAGAGATGCAGTGGCAGACATTTAAGGGGATATTTCAGAATACACAGAATAGATACATTTCAACGAGAAAGAAAAGTTCCAAAGGTGGGACTCACCATCCATGGTTCACGAAAACAGTTAAAGATACTATCAAACTTAAAGAAAAAGCCTATAATTGTGCAAAGGTGGGAGGCAGGTCAGAAGATTGGACAGAATATAAAAAAACAGCAAAGAATGACTAAAAGATTGATAAGGAAGGTAAAATTAGAGTATGAGAGAAAGCTCGCAAGGAATTTCAAGACAACTAGTAAGAGTTTCGATAGATATTTTAAAAAGAAAAGAGTTAACAAAGCGACTGTTGGTCCAATAGAAAGTGTGTCTGGGGAATTAATAATGGATAATTAAGAGATGGCAGATGAATTGAACAGATACTTTGCATCGGTCTTCACTATTGAGTATACAAATAACATCCCAGTATTAGCCAGCGATCAGGAAGTTGAAGGGATGGAGGAACTCAAGAAAATTACAATCACCAGGGAAGTGGTACTAAACAAATTGTTGGAGCTGCGGGTTGACAAGTCGCCAGGTCCTGAATTGGCTAGTGAGATAGTTGATGCGCTGGTTTTAATATTCCAAAATTCCCTAGATTCGAGAAGGTTCCGTTAGATTGGAAAAGAGTGAATGTAACTCATTTATTCAAAAAGGGAGGGAGACAGAAAGCAGGAAACGACAGGCCAGTTAGCTTAACATTTGTCTTAGGGAAAATGTTTGGAGCTATTACAGAGGATGTTATAGCAGGGCATTTAGAAAAAATTAAGGTAATCAGGCAGAGTCAACATGGTTTTTTGAAAGGAAAATCATGTTTAACCAATTCATTGGAGTTCTTTGAGGGAGTTACATGTGCTGTGGATAAAGGGGAACCAGTGGATGTATTGGTGCCATATCAAAGGTTATTGCAGAAAATAAAAGCTCATGGTGTCGGGGGTAACATATTGGCATGGATAGAAGATTGGCTAGCTGACAGGAAACAGAGAGTCAGCATAAATGGGTCATTTTCTGGTTGGCAAGAAGTAACGAGTGGTGTGCCACAGGGATCTGTGCTGGGGCCTCAACTTTTTACAATTTATATAAATGACTTAGATGAAGGGACCGAAGGTATTGTTGCTAAATTTGCTGATCACAAAGATAGGTAGGAAAGTAGGTTATGAAGAGGACATAAGGGGGCTACAAAGGGATATAGATAGGTTAAGTGATTGGGCAAAGACCTGGCAAATGGAGTATAATGTGGGAAAGTCGGAAATTGTCCACTATGGCAGGAAGAATAAAAAAGCTTATTATCTAAATGGTGAGAGATTGCAGAGCTCTGAGATGCAGAGGGATCTGGGTGACCGAGGGCATGAATTGCAAAAGGTTAGTATGCAGGTCCAGCACGTAATTAGGAAAGCTAATAGAATGTTATCATTTATCACCATGTGAATTGAAGACAATAGTAGGGAGGTTATGCTTCAGCATTACAGGACATTGGTGAGACCTCTTCTGCAGTACTGAGTACTGTACTGGTCTCCTTATTTGCGGAAGGATGTAAATGCATTGGAGGTAGTACAGAGAAAGTTTACGAGACTAATACATGGAATGGGTGGGCTGTCTTACGAGGAAAGATTGGACAAGCTAGGCTTGTCTCTGCCAGAGTTTAGAAGAGAAAGAGGCGACATGATTTGTTACTTAATTTATTAATTAACAAATTAGCTATCCTCCAGTCTTCCGGTACCTCACCCGTGGCTAACGATGATACAAAAATCTCTGCCAGCACCCCAGCAATCTCCTCCCTTGCTTCCCATAGCATCCTAGGATACATCTGATCAGGCCCTGGGGATTTATCCACCTTAATGCGCTTCAAAACCTCCAACATCTCCTCCTTTGTAATGTTGATATGCTGCAGGATATCGCTGTTCCCTCCCTTGAACTCACTAGCTTCCATGACCTTCTCCACGGTAAATACAGACGAGAAATATTCATTTAAGACCTCGTCCATTTCGCGTGGCTTCACACATAGATTGCCACACTGATCCTTAAGGGGACCTACTCTCTCCCTAGCTACCCTTTTACTCTTAATACACTTATAGAATCTTTTAGGATTCTCCTTTATCTTATCTGCCAGGGAAATCTCATGGCCCCTTTTCGCCCTCCTAATTTCCTTCTTAAGTATACTCCTATATCCCCTATACTTCTCGAGGGACTCGCTCGATCCCAGCTGCCTATACCTGACGTATGCCTCCTTCTTTGTCCTGACCAAACGCTCAATATCCCTCGTCAACCAAGGTTCCCTAAACTTGCCAGCCTTGCCCTTCCATCTATCAGGAACATGCTGGCCCTGAACTCTTCCTATCTCACTTTTAAAAGCCTCACACTTGCCAGACGTCCCTTTACCTGTAAACAGCCTCTCCCATTCAACTTTTGAGAGTTCCTGTCTGATGCCATGGAAATTAGCCTTCCCCCAATTTAGGACTTCAACCTGAGGACCAGTCCTATTCTTTTTCATAACTATCTTGAAGCTAATAGAGTTATGGTCACTGGTCCCAAAGTGCTCCCCCACTGCCATATCAACCATCCTCATTTCCTAAGAGGAGATCGAGTGTAGCCCCTTCTCTAGACGGGCCATCCACGTACTGCTTCAGAAAACTATCCTGGACTCACTTAACAAATTCTTCCCCATCTGATCCCTCAGCACTAAGGCAGTCCCAGTCAATATTAGAGAAGTTAAAATCACCTACTATTACAACCCTATAATTCCTATACCTATCTGTGATTTCCCTACATATATGCTCCTCCACTTCCCTCTGACTATTGGGGGGCCTATAGTATAATCCCATCAAAGGGATCACCCTTTTATTATTTCTAAGTTCTACCAGTATGGCCTCACTGGACATTCACCCCGGGATATCCTCTCTAAGTACTGCCGTGATGTCCTCCCTAATCAATAGTGCAACTCCCCCTCCTCTCTTACCTCCACCTCTGTCACGCCAGAAGGATCGGTACCGCGGAACATTGAGCTGCCAGTCCTGCCCATCCCTCAACCACGTTTCCGTAATAGCTACAATACCACAATCCCATGTACCGATCCATGCTCTGAGTTCATCTGCCTTACCTGTGAGGATACTTGCATTAAAGTAAATGCAGTTTAGCCCACCAGACCTTCCACGCTCCCTGTCCTGCCCCTTCCTGGCCTGCCTACTGGACTTGCTTGCTTTAACCTCTCCATTTGCCTCAACTATCTCATCGGAGAGACTACTACTTTGGGTCCCACCCCCGCTGCAAGACTAGTTTAAACCCTCCAGTGTATTACTATAAAATCTCCCTACAAGGATATTGGTCCCCTTCCAGTTCAGATGCAACCCGTCCCTCTTGTACAGGTCACCTCTGCACCAGAAGAGATCCCAATGATCCAAGTACCTGAAGCCCTCCCGCCTTCGCCAGTCTTCAGCAAAGCATTCATTTGCCTAATCCTCCTATTCCTACCCGCACTAGCACGTGTCACAGGGAGTAATCCTGATATTACAACCTAGAGGTCCTGCTCTTTAACCTTCTGCCTAACTCCCTATATTCACTTTGCAGAACCTCATCTCTCTTCCTGCCTATGTCGTTCGTACCAATATGGACCACGATCTCTGGCTGCACACCCTCCCCTTTCAAAATTTCCGGCAGCTGCTCCGAAACATCCTTGACCCTAGTATTAGGGAGGCAACATACCATCCTGGAGTCTCGTTTGCGGCCACAGAAACGCCTATCTGCACCCCTTATGATAGAATCCCCTATCACAATAGCTCTTCCACCCCTTTTCCTCCCCTGCTGTGCAGCAGAGCCCTCCGTGGTGGCACGGACCGCGCTGTTGCTCTTTTCCCCTGGGAGGTCATCCCCCCAACAGTAACCAAAGCAGTATCTCTGTTTGAGAGGGGGATGGCCACAGGGGACTGCTGCACTACCTGCCTGCTCCTACTATTCCATCTGGTGGTCACCCATCCCTTTTCTGCCTGTGCATCCATTACCTGCGGTGCGACCACCTCACTAAACATGCTATCCATGATGCCCTCAGCTTCGTGGACGCTCCACAGTGAAACCACCCGCAGGTCCAGCTCCATGATGCGAGTAGCCAGTAGCTGCAGCTGGATACACTTCCTGCACACATGGTCGTCATGGAGACTGGGAGGGTTCCTGAATCCCCACATAGCGCAGGAGGAGCATATCACGGGGCTGAGCTCTCCTGCCATGACTTACCCTTAGATTAATTAGTTACTCCCTTAATTAAAAAATACTAATGACACTAGGGGCCTTGTTCTACCCACTACAATCTCAAGTCCTTCATAAGCTACACTGAATAAAAAAAACACTTTAGTAGTACTCATCTTATCAGCAGAGGTTTTTTTTTCAAGTAAAAAAACTTTGCCCTTTTCTTTAAGATATTTAAATACACTAACAGCAGTGACTCACCAACCAATCACCTTGCAGCTCTCCTCTGACATCACAGTTGGCTTCTTTTTTTTCAAAACTCCAGCACACTGGAAGAGCTCCACTCCACTCCTGGAAGGGAAGAGACTGGGCCTCGATCCTCGGATTGGATTTATAGGCTCCGCTCTCAACGCTCTCCTCATATCGGTCCATATAGGTCTGCTCCGCTCCGCTCCTCTCCGCTCCCGGAAGGTAATTCACCAGCTTTTGCAGAAAAGTAGGTCTTAAGCTGTTGCAGTACCTGTTAGAAAGATAGTCTAAGCTATTCTGAAGTCATCTTCCAATGTCATTTACATGGAAGCAGGATTTTAAAGGATAAGATGTAGTTTTTAAAAGTCACTTCAATCTTGCTCAAGAGTCTTTTCAAAGAAGCCAAGTAAATCTTGATAAAAAGTCATATACATTTAGAGATCTTTTCAAAGCACTTCAATCTTGTTAATAAAAAGTCAGATGTAAATTTAAGAACTCTGATCAGGCTATGCTAAAAAGTTACATACAATTAAGAAATAAAATACAACATTTAAAATGTCTGAATTCCCTCTGAAAGTTGACCACTGCTGCTGCCGGTGTCTTCCTGGAATAGTGGAGCTGTTGTGTCAACAGAAAAGTCCTTCCCGAGCAGCCCTGAGCCTGTTGGTACCGGCTTTAATCCAACCCAGGTAAAAATCAGGGTACGTTGTGGGCAATGAGCCCAAATTGCTGAACTACAGGTCCCTGTCACTTTAAAGAGTGGGCTGGTGCGATTATGATCAGAGGCTCCTTCTAAGCACATTTCTCACCACCACAACTTCCAGATGCTGGTGTTAGTGTGTGCATGTACTGGCAGTTGCAGTGCTGTTCAGACCCTCAATAGCAGTGAAAGTCTCAGAGTTCACCGCTATTGGGGCTGTAAAATCCAGGCCGATATCTCACAGTCCTGTTAGATTTGCTCTCCCTCTGTACAAAATCAAACTCCACACAGTGTCTTTCACTCACTCCTGTTTCCAGCCCTGATGGTGCAGAAATCCCCTCTCAAAGGTACACAATCCAGTTGATTTCTGATCAAATGCCTCCTTCCTCATTCAATAGAGGAAACAGAGACATGAACAGGAGTCAGGTGCAAGAAAGTTTCACCAACAGAGCAAAGAAAACACCAACAAAAGTCACACCTACTTTCCAAATCATTTCATTGGAATATTCTTTCACTTGTTTTCTCGGATGACTGCAATAAATCTGAAAATGAGCACCATGAGGTTTGTGTTCACTGGTCACTTGTTCTCCTGTGTTTGTCTGTCAGGTTTGTAATTCAATTTGTATTGGATATTGAAGAGAATCTCTTTTCAAGATGATTGCACATCGTACTGTGTTTAAAGCAACCAACTTGTAAAATGGCAGAAAATGAATGTTTCAATACCTGTGTGACCAGATTCTTCCAATGCTTTTCAACAGCTAGATTGATGATGCTTGCAATCTGTATCCTGTGGAGAATGGGAGAGGAGAACAAAAACATGGTGCATGAACAGGACAGACTGTGTAAAATGGGAGCACAGAAATACTGCCACCTCATTGAACGTTAATGAGATTTATTCGAAGTCAGACACCTGTCCACAATGAACAAGTGAATACATTAATTGTCCACTTTCAATCTAAATGGGACTGAGGTTCCAACAGAAAAGTTTTCTGGAAAATACCTGCTGCAGTTTTAAAATTGATGAACTGGAACATCTTATACTAACTTTCAAATAACTGTAGTGATTGTATAGTTCTCATAGTGGAGAGAAGGAGTTGTTTATAAATATAAGCAGAAAGACACATTTGTGGATTGGTGAATGAGCTTTATCTTTCTGAAATGTATTTGCCCTTTGGTTGCAGGTCACTGGAAATTCCTTTTTCCATTTCAATTGTAGCAGCAGCAGTTAGCAGCAAAATGTCTGATTAATCAGAGTAGTGGGTCTGGGAAACACTTAAACAGCCGAGACCCTGTAAAACAGAACTCCAAGTAATAGTTTAAATAAGGCACTGAACTGACAGAGCGGTAAAGGCCTGCTCAGGTCAGGAAAAAAAACCCGACCCGAGGGGGAGGGCGGGGGGGGTGTATAAAATAGGGATGGAAGACGTTGGACCGGATTTTTCTGTCGGAGGCTGACATGGAGGGCAGACTTCGCACATCCACACGGCAAGAAGGCATTTAAAGTATTTATGAGGCCAATTGTCAGCTATTTTATTCACTGGATCCAATTGAACTAATAGCACACGGGAACCACGGGGCTTCAGAGCCTCGCCTGGTTAAAGGAGGTGACTGGGAGGTGGGACCTGAGTGTTGTCTTCACTGGGAAGCTATCGGGTGAGGCAGCAAAACTTGGCAGCAAGGGTGGAGGGTGAAAGGGCATCGGGAAACACTGTCAGGAGTGGGGGCCAATGTGCCAGCTCTGCAGGGTGAGCCACACCAGGGTGTCATTGGGGTAGTGCCACCTCATTGAGGATGACAAGTGAGGTAAATGTGGCTGGGTGCTGTTTACTGTGAAGGCCTTGCACTCAGGGAGGGGCAACCTGTCATGGGCCTCATTCGAGGCTCTCATTGGATTCGAGGCTCCCATTGAGGAGGAGGAGGAGGAGTAGAGAGGAAGGGAGGGAGGCGCAGGCACCAGCAGGGGCACCACAGCAGCTTGGGGGCCCACAGGAAGGCCAGCCTCGAACATGAGGCTGGAGAAGGAGGCAGAGGAACACGTCAGCCGAGGTTCAACTACCTGCAGATGTCCGAGTGACAGTGTCTCCGCAGACTGCACCTCTCCACGGAGGTCGTCACTGATCTCTCTGCCATGATGCAGCTGTGCCCTATGCGACTTGGTGGGCACCTGATGCCAGTGTGACTGAAGGTCACCGTGCCACTGAACTTCTTCACCACCAGATCATTGCGGGGATCCACTGGAGATATGTGTGGAATCTCACAGTCTGTAGTGAATCAGTGCATCAAGGAGGTCACCAATGTCCTGTTCAGGAGGACCGGTGACTATGTGCACATTGATCCAAACAGTCAAGCTGAGAGAGCTATAGGATTCGGGGCCATCGCTGGATTCCACCAGGTGTAGGGTGTCATTGACTGCACCCATGTGACCATCAAGGCTCCTGCAGACCAGACAGCAGCCTTCAACAGGAAGGGCTTCCACTTGCTCAGTGTGCAATTGGTCTGCGACCACTGCAAATGGATCCCATAGGTGTTTGCACAAATCCCGGGAAGCAGCCACAACGCCTGCATACCAAGGCACTCCCAGGTGCCAGAACCTTTCCGCGGCCCCATCCGCTTTCAGAGATGGATCCTTGGAGACAAGGGCTACCCACTGAGGACATGACTACTGACGTCTGTGAGGAACCCACGCACGGATGCAGAGGAGAGGTACAACACCTGCTGCGGGTCAACCCGAGCGACCATCAAGGAGGCCATTGGTCTCCTGAAGATGAGATTCAGGTGCCTAGATCGATCCAGTGGAGCCCTTCAGTATTACCCGGCGAGGGTCTCGCATATCGTGGTGGTTTGCTGTGCACAGCACAATCTGGCATTACAGAGGGGTGAGGTGTTGACTAGTGAGGATATCGTGGAGTGTGGTGTCTCCTCTGATGGTGAGGATGTGGAGGAGGATGCTGCCCAAGCAGTGCCAGATGAAGAACCTCAGGCACAGCAGGAAAGGGGCCATGAGATACACACAAGGGAGACATGAGACACCCTTATACATTCAAGTTTCCTTTGACCCTTACCACCTTCTGGAACCACAGCAATAAAGTCTTAGCTTTAAGCAGCCCTGTTGTCACCTCCTTCCTTCTGTTCTGCAGCGTCCAGGTACACATCGCACAGTGACAAGGCCGAAGCTTTGTAAACTCAGGGCTTGGTCCCTCACTTCCAGCCCCTTGGGAGGAAGGGTTTAAATGAAGTCCCAAAGGGTATCAACAATAAGAAGGAGACATAGTGAGAGAACATCATTTCTATATTCCGTGTGACACCAAACACAACCCTATCCATCTGGAATGTACATTCACCCGTGAACCCCTCAGTGAATCTAGTTGCTCTTCTTAAATCTTTTCCGGGTGCTCCCCCTGCTCTGTCAACTGAGATGGAGACAGGCTGCTGACCTTGCTGCCCCATGGCTTGGGATGACATTGGTGGCCGTCCTCTTGCTGCCTGAGGCCTGGAGGGCCCCGGCACACTGAGGGCCTCCTGCACAGGTACAGGGACCCCACTCTGTCATCGAGGATGATGGAGGCAGGCACTGGCATCACTTGTGTCACTCGCAGAGGGGCTTTGGAGCTACTGTCCACACCAGGAACACCCTGAGAGGAGACCCCAGATGTAGCAGCCAGCTGCTCCTCCCCCTTATAAGACACACTTGTACCTCGCTGCTGACCTGAGAGGGACGTGGACCTGGTGAAGAGTTCAGGTGCCACGTCCCCCCTCTCACCTTGTCACCGCTGGATGGAGCTCATGGACAAAGCGATGGAGTGCAAGTCAGCGCACATCTCCGGCAGCCACTGATTGGTCGGCTGGATCTGGCTCTGCATCAGAGTCACCAATCTCTCAAGGAAGGAAGCCAGACACACCCCCATCAGAGACAGTACAGCATGCAAGGCCTGGATGGACTCCTCCATCATCCGAACTTGGGTACACATAACCTCTGGCAACTCTGCCAGATGTTGCCTGACCTCTTGCTGCAGCTGCAGTATTTCCCGTGTTGCTGGTGACACCAGAGGCACGTCATCAGCCTGGGACTCAGCATGGGCCTGGCCTCCCACAGACTTCCAACTGCCAGTGGCCTCGGCTATCACAGCCTCCGTCAGCTGCCCGGGCCTGTCAGTGACGTGCTCACCAGCTTGTGTGCCCAAATCTAACAGCAAGTGGATACCCACCGAGTGAGGGTCTCTGTGCTGGTGGAGGGTGCAGGGGAATGAGGTGATGGTGTACCACCTGAGGCTCCCTCCTCCTCCTCAGAGGTGTCTGGCTGTCCCCCAGTCTCTCCAGCTCTTCGCTCTTGTCGTTCATCCTCGCCTGAATGTGAAAACAGGGACATTGAAGGGTTAGGGTCTGCCCATCGTGACATTCCAACCACCCCTACTGTGCAGCTCCATTGATGCAGTGGTGAACAGATGAGCAGTATGGCTCCTTTGCAGCGGATGCTTCCTTGTGCCCCAGGAGATGTTCACTCACTCTCTTAGGTAGGTGTCCCTGTCTCTCCATCAGCTATGGAGCAGCTGCTTTGCTGCCCTGCCTGTTCCATGGCCTCCTCCTCCATCGGAATGAGGACATGGAGATAAGGCATCCACTGCCAGTCTTGACTTGCTCTTTCCGATTGTGGGCTGTCTTCTCCTGCAGCCACTATGATCAACAAAGTTAGTCTCCTAGCGGGGACAAACCCAATATCTCTGATGGTGATAGTCCAGCAGTCCATGATGTGGACACACATATTCCTCCTGCATGTGGCCCCTCGCGAGGGACTGTGTGAGTTTATTCAATGACTGATGTGCACCTCCCACCGAGATGCAGCCAAGCCTCAGGCAGCATGTCCTGCTGCCCTTCCCCAATACACATGACTGGGTGGTCACTCCCTTTCCACCAAACACTCCCTCTCACTCTGCCATGCGCAATGTCCAAAGGGTCCAAAGTGTTTTGAGTTTGCGCCTGAGCAGCCCGGATCCGGTCATTGACCCACTTCGTGCACTGGATCCATGTCTTGGGGGTGACCTCACGGCTGCTGACTTCACCTACTATCTCAAAGCTGCTTTGCTTGGTCAGGTGGACAGGTCTCCACCTCCCATCCCTGGGGAAGAGGATCTTCCACCTATCTGTTGTCACCTGGAGGCGAAACTGCAGGAAGGCATCGCCAAACCATTGGACCATGGTCACTGCAGGCTCGCATTCAGCTCCTTACCTATCAGGCAGCAGAGACAGCAGAACGGGCCCTGGGGCATCAGTGACAGCAGAACGGGTCCTGGGCAGCAGAGGCAGCAGAACAGGTCCTGGGGCAGCAGATGCAGCAGAACAGGTCCTGGGGCAGCAGAGGCAGCAGAACAGGTCCTGGGGCAGCGGAGGCAGCAGAACAGGTCCTGGGGCAGCAGATGCAGCAGAACAGGTCCTGGGGCAGCAGATGCAGCAGAACTGGTCCTGGGGCAGCAGAGGCAGCAGAACAGGTCCTGGGGCAGCGGAGGCAGCAGAACTGGTCCTGGGGCAGCAGATGCAGCAGAACTGGTCCTGGGGCAGCAGATGCAGCAGAACAGGTTCTGGGGCAGCAGATGCAGCAGAACTGGTCCTGGGGCAGCAGAGGCAGTAGAACTGGTCCTGGGGCAGCGGAGGCAGCAGAACAGGTCCTGGGGCAGCAGATGCAGCAGAACTGGTCCTGGGGCAGCGGAGGCAGCAGAACAGGTCCTGGGGCAGCAGAGGCAGCAGAACAGGTCCTGGGGCAGCAGATGCAGCAGAACTGGTCCTGGGGCAGCGGAGGCAGCAGAACAGGTCCTGGGACAGCAGATGCAGCAGAACGGGTCCTGGAGCAGCAGAGGCAGCAGAACGGGTCCTGGGGCAGCAGAGGCAGCAGAATGGGTCCTGGGGCAGCAGAACGGATCCTGGAGCAGCAGAGGCAGCAGAACGGGTCCTGGGGCAGCAGAACGGGTCCTGGGGCAGCAGAGGCAGCAGAACGGGTCCTGGGGCAGCAGAACGGGTCCTGGAGCAGCAGAGGCAGCGGAACGGGTCCTGGGGCAGCAGAACGGGTCCTGGGGCATCACAGGCAGCAGAACGGGTCCTGGGGCAGCAGAACGGGCCCTGGAGCAGCAGAGGCAGCAGAACGGGTCCTGGGGCAGCAGAACGGGTCCTGGGGCATCAGAGGCAGCAGAACGGGTTCTGGGACAGCAGAGGCAGCAGAATGGGTCCTGGGACAGCAGAGGCAGCAGAACGGGTTCTGGGGCAGCAGAGGGCTCTCAGGAAGACACTCCTTTAAACCAGGCAGCAGTGAATGCAGATCTGGCAGCCCTTTCAATATGGTGCCAGCACCTGCCGTTGTGTCAGATGTCGGTGCCATCGGTGCCTCGTTCCCTACCTCTGGTCCTTGTTTACATGGGCCCCACGCCTCCCCTTCATTAATTGGTCGGCTGCTCCGTGATCGGGGTCGGTCGGCCACATTTCACTCGTGTGGTGACGACACCCACTTCCGTTGCCTCTGCCGAGAGCCGCACCGTTAGTTTAAAATTCAGCCCATGGGGTCAAGAGTGGAAAATCTCCCCTCTGATTCTCTCTACTTAAAATGAAGGAGACACCAAATTAAAACTGATGAAACCAGGGATTGTATCCTGGTTCTTCAATCTAGTGTTCTCCCAACTGAGCTATTCCAGCCTCACTGTGAACTCATCTTCATTGGAGACAAATATAACTCCAGGCGGAATTTCCCCACCCGTTCATTCCTCACTTCAGGGGAATGGGACCCGACCAGATCGCGGAACTCAGATTATGTTACTGTTCTGCTCTTGATATCTTAATATTATCTTGCGTTTGAGCCACTTTTAATCAGGTTCACGGACAAATTCTTCCATCATCCCTTCTCCCACATTCTCTCTCTCTCATTCATTCTTTATTCCTCACAATCCAGAAAGGGTTAGGAATCAGAGCTCACCCCCAAACCCTCTGCACACAGACCTCTGTCTGTTACCCTGTTTGATCCAAGAGACCAGTCAATAAATTACACTCTTTATAAACACAGAAAGCTGCCTCAGAGTGTTGGACAGAGATAAATACACTGAAGTCTTTTGAAAAAAGTTCATCTTTCGGGTTGTTACTGAGCCCACAGAGCAGGGCGGGCCCAGGCTCCAGCCCCAGCCCCAGCCTGTGCTGTGTTAGCTGATGCCACCTGGTGTGATACTGAGCCACACGGAGCATTAAAGGGCCTGGTTGTATTCATGGCCTGTGTTGTGTTAACCGATCCCACTCAGTGTGGTAGGAGCCGCACAGAACAGAATGGGCCCAGGCTCCTTCCTCAGCCTGAGGGATGATAGTTCTTCTCACACGTTGTTGTCCAGAGCCCCACACAGAACAGGGAAATGTCAGGCTCCATCCCCGGCCTGTGGTATTTTACTTCATCGCATCTGGTATGGTACGGAGTCCCCAGAGCAGGAAAGATCCAGCTTCCATCTCCGGCCTGTGCTGAATTAGCTGATCTGACCTGGTTGGCACTGAACCGCAATCAGGGAAGGATGGGCCGAGGCTCCATGGCCTGTGGTGTGTTAGTTATTCTCATTTGGTGAGGTACTGAGCACCATATAGAGCAGGATGGGCCTGTGCTCAGTGAGCTGATCTCACCTTGTGTGGTCCTGAGACCCACACACAAAGCAGGACAGGCCGAGGCCTCATCCCCGGCCTGTGTTCAATTAGCAGATCTCAGTCAAAAGATTTTGATAAGGTTCCACACAAGAGGCTTCTCTATAAGATTAAAGTCCCTTGTATCAGTGGTAATATATTGATCTGGATTGGGAACTGACTGGCAGACGTAGGCAGAAAGTAGTTACAGATGGATCTGGATCTGTTTGGAGACCAGTTACCAATGGTATTTCACAGGGATCGGTGTTGGGACTGTTGCTCTTTACTATTTTTATTAATGATCTGGATGTAGGTGTAGGGGGCACCATCTGTAAATTTACAGATGATTTGAAGATCTGTGCGAGTGTTCAGACTGTAGACGATACTCGACTATTTCAGGCTGATCTTAATGTGTTGGGAGATTGGGTTCATGACTGGTAAATTATGTTTAATTTGTGTAAGTTCAGTGTTATTCATGTGGACAGGGCGAATGCTCAACATTCATACACCCTTCAGGGAAAAACATTAAAGTAGGTGGAAAAAAGAAAATAATTTTGAGCAGCGATCTGGATCTTCTAGTGCACAGATCTCTAAAGGTACAGCAGCAATGCTGTGAAGTGATAGTTGGAGCAAATAGAGGGTTGGGCTGCATTCAGAGGACAATTGAGTATAAAATGAGGCATATTCTTTCATGGGATGTGAGCGGCACTGGCAAGGCCAGAATTTGTTACCCATCCCTAATTGTCCTTGACAAGGTGGTGGTGAGCTCCCTTCTTGAGTTGCTGCACTCCATGTGGTGTAGGTACACCCACAGTTCTGTTAGGAATGGAGATCCAGGATTTTGACCCAGCATCAGTGCATGAACAGCGATATATTTGCAGATCAGATGGTGTGTGACTTGGAGGGGAGCTTGCACATGGTGGTGTTTCCATGCATCTGCAGCCCTTGTCCTTCAAGGTGGTGGAGGTCTTCGGTTTGGAAGGTGCTGTCTGCGGAGCCTTGGTGAGTTGCAGCAGTGCATCTGGTAGATGGTACACACTACTGCCACTGTGCGTCAGTGATGAAGGGAGTGAATGTTTCAGGTGGTGAATGGGGTGACAATCAAGGCGGCTGCTTTGTCCTGGACAGTGTCGAGTTTCTAGAGTATTGTTGGTGCTGCACTCATCCTGGTTTGTGCCTTGTAGATGGTTGACAAGTTTTGGAGAGTCAAAAATCACAAAACTATTGCAGTGCAGAAGGAGGCCATTCGGCCCATTGTGTCTGCATAGAATCATAGAACATAGAAAGTTTACAGCACAGGCAGGCCAAAAAACGAGCCACCCAGCTGAATCCCATTGCCCAGCATTTGGACCGTAGCCCTGCAGGTTCAGGTACTTGAGGTGCACATCCAGACACCTTTTAAATGAGTTGAGGGTTTCTGCCTCAGCTACCCTTACAGGCAGTGAATTCCAGACTCCCACAGCCCTCTGGGTGAAAAAACCTTTCCTCATCTCCCCTCTAATTGTTCAACACATCACTTTAAATCTATGCCCCCTAGTCACTGACCTCCCTACTAAGGTAAATAGACCTTTCCCATCCATTCTATCCAGACCCCTCACAATTTTGTACATTTCAATCAAATCTCCCCTCAGCCTCCTCTATTCAACCCCAGCTGATCCAATCTTTCCTCATTGCTGCATTTTTCCAGAGCTTGCAACATCCTCGTAAATCTCCTCTGTAACCTCTCGAGTGCAATTACATCCTTTCTGGAATGAGGTGACCAGAACTGCACACAGAACTCAAGTTGTGGCCTAACTAATGATTGACACTGTTCCAGCATAACCTCCCTGCTCTTATATTCTATACATTGGCTAATAAAGGAAAGGATTCCATAAGCCTTCTCAACCAACTTATCAACCTGTCCTGCTACTTTCAGGGATTTGTGGACATTCACTTCAAGGTCCCTCACTTCCTCTACACCTCTCAGCATTCACCCATTAATTGTGTATTCCTTTGCTGTGTTTGACCTCACCAAAGGCATCACCTCACACTTCTCCAAGTTGAGTTCCATTTGCCACTTTTCTGCCCACCTGACCAGTCCATTTCTCCAGCTCTCCTAATGAGCATTTCACCACGTGCCTTGAGCTGAGTTACTCATCACAGAATTCCCACTATCTGATTTACTCTTGTAGCCAGAGTATGTATATGAATGGTCCAGTTAAGCTTTTGTCAATGGTAACCCCCAGGATGTTGATGGTGGGGGGATTCAGCGATGGCAATGCTGTTGATCGACAAAGGGAGATGGTGACATTCTCTCTTGTTGGAGATGGTCATTGCCTGGTACTTATGTGGTGTGAATGTTACTTGCCACTTAGCAGCCCAAGTCTGAATGTTGTCCAGGTCTTGCTGCTTCTGGACACGGACTCCTTCAGTATCTGAGATGTCCCGAATTTGTCCTTTTATGAAACCTTGGTCAGGACTCACTTGGAATATTGTATCCAGTCTTGGTCTCCTCACATGATGGGTGATATTGAGGCTTTGGAAAGGGTACAGAGGAGAGACATTCGACGAATTCCCAGTATAAGACATTTGGTTATCAAGTTAGACTAAAAGAGTTGGGACCCTACACCTTAGAGAAACCTAGACTGAGGGGTGATCCGATTGAGGTTCATAAATAATGAAGGGTCCAATTTAGCATGGGAGAGGAGTCATAACTTTATTTTGTGTAAGGCCAGATGGCACCCGGATCACATTAAATTTCATTTTCAGTGGTGGGCTAACGCACCAGGATGGCCGAGTGGTTAAGGCGTTGGACTTAAGATACAATAGACATGTGTCTGCGTGGGTTCAAACTCCACTCCTGGTGTATGTGCTTACAAAATGTTACTTATTCTTTCCCTGACTTTTTCCTTGCACCATCATCTCTTCTGTCATGTCATCACTCTTGCCTTCCAACTGATCACAGCTTCCTATTATTTGATCTGCCCCAGCACCGTTCCTTGGCTCTGCGCTTGCTTATAAACTGGTAAATCTTTAACTTAATCTCCTCTGTACCCTGAAAATGACCTTCTCATCCTTCCTGGATTGTGGTTCCTCACAGGATCCGCTGCCTCTCCGATTCCCCTCCAGGTAACTGAAGGCCCTGAGCCTTGGTCTCGCTTTAGACGCTAGCTGGTAGTTGATTCCTTGCAGGTCTGCCACCGCTCAGGAGAAGCTCAAGACCCAGATCAAGCAATGTATCAAGAGGAATGTGAACAAAGGCTGCCTGGTGCAGAGCAAGGGACAGGGCGCCTCCGGCTCCTTCAAAATCAGCAAGAAGGAAAACCCAGGGAAAAGTGGGAAAGAAGGTGAAGAAACCAGCAGCCAAGAAATCTTTAGTGAAGAAACCAGCAGACAAGAAATCTTCAGTGAAGAAACCAGCAGACAAGAAATCTTTAGTGAAGAAACCAGCAGACAAGAAAGTGACAACAAAGAAAGTAACAGCCAAGAAAACGAGCAGCAAGGCGGCGGCAACGCCAAATAAGGCGGTGAAGAAAGCAGCGCTTCAGAAAAAGTCTCCTGCGAAGAAGGTCAAAAAAGGCAAGAGTGCGGCGGGCGGAAAGGCGCAGAAGAAAGTGCAGACATGGAAGAGCAAGGTCAAGTCGAAAGCAGCGAAGTCTCAGAAAGCAGGGTCTGGAAAGAAGTGAAAGCGCGGGAAACTTGTAAACATCTGAACACAAATGCTGTTCTCAGAGCCACCCACATCTCTCAGGAAAGAGCTGATCCCCTGATCAAATGATCCCTGTCCAGGCCCCGCCTGCAGATTCCACAGGGAAATGATTTGGAGTAAATCCAGGATCCCTGGTGACTCCCCTCCACCCAGCCCTTTCCCCACTCTCTGTCATAAAACAGAGGGATGTCCGGCCCTCACTCCAACTGGGGATGCGTTCGGTGCAGTCTCAGTTCACAAATTCAGGGGGAGAGTTTGTAAGACAGTAACACTGGCGGAGAAACCCCACCTCACAACTCAAACCCCAACACATGAGTTTCTCCAATTCAGCTGGAGTCGGGTGAAAACAGGAGCTGGGATAGGCTGTGATCGGGAATGTTAGGAATGGATTTGTTCAGGGAGGAATGTACCTGGAATCTCCGAAAATAATAGTTCCTTATTTCCCCAGATGACACATTCTGCAGTGAGAATGAAAAGTTTCTTCACTGCTTCACATTTACTAATTGTTTGGTTCGAGATGAATAATGAGTCAGAGAGTAATGACAGGATCTGAAGCTTCTCTCACACCAGCCCTTGACTCAGTGTGAAGTGTCCAATGTGTGAAGCTACTGCCAGGGTTTGTCAATCTGAACAGTTTCAGCTCAGTTACTGGGGGCCTGGAATCCCCGCAGTTTGACTCTGTCTCTGATTGGTCACCCGCTTCTCAATCCAATTCTTAACCAATAGGAGAATCATATATAAGTAAATAGAAGTTCTCATTGGCTTAGATTTTCCAATTGGAAAAAGCCTGGCAATTCCAGAGCAGGAAGGAATTGAAGTGATGGAAAATTTCAATTTTCAGGCAACAATTTTAAAACCTCTCATTTTATGTTCAGTTTTACTGTATTTACCGTCACAAAATCCTGACGCGATTTTAGGAATCGTTTTCATTTGTCAATCTGTTAACTGTAAGCGGCGGGAGGAAGGTCCGGTTCAGCAATTTAACACGGGACAAATATCAGCTTCTTCTCTGCAAAAGGAACAAATTAGCGACTTACCGCCTCTCACAGGCTTCTCGGGGACTGACAGAAACGAACGGTTTCTGATCTTTTCTCCTGAAAGAGGCGGATAATGCTGCAGGGAGCAATGAACTGCCCTTCACTTTCTGGCTGCGAATACACCCCTGACTTTAAACAGTTCAAACAGCGACTGATGCTTCTGCCGGAAAATGAGCAGATTCACCAGAATTATCCCGGTCCATCTTGGCCAAAGACATCCAGCTGGCCCGCCGCATCCGCGGGGAACGCACCTAAAACCCAGCTTCAGTAACAAGTGTAACAAGGGCTCTTTTCAGAGCCACCAAATCAGCAAAGGAAAGAGCTGCCATCTCTGTTCATCATCAAACCCATTAGATTGGAGGGGCGGCCACATGGTTTCTGTTTTGTCACATCACTTTCCCGAAAGGCCTGTCGGACTGAGAGCTGATCTGGAATTTAGAAAGCAGCATTACCGGAGACTCATTGCTGCTCAGCACAATCTCAACCCCGCTCCTGGGATCCGTTAGCTGGCATTTGGGGAAAAGAAATGGATCCCAGTTTTATTTGGAAGGCATTAATGGAGCCGGGTCCGTTCACATGAGGGTTATTTACTAACATTACCCAATGAGTTCACTAATATTTGAATCCATTGGAGATTAGTACACAGGATATGTAAGGCAGCTCGGTCACTCTGACTGAAACCGCCAGTTCCCCGGGGTTGCAGACCCTGACACTGCGGGGAGAGAATCCCCGACTCTATCCCGCCGCCGGGGGAAACAGACAGCTCTGTGTCCGGAGAATAGGGAGGGCCGGGGGGAAGGCACATATTAAAGCGCTGCAATGGACTCAGCTCCTGTGTGTGCACAACTCTCACTGATTCCGTCCTCTGGGAACAGTGCGGTCTAAACAGATCAGGTTAGGAGAGAAACACACAGCCCGATAATGGCCTCTTCCTTCCTGCATTTACTCTGTTCCGGGAGCAGATTCTCATTGAGAAGCGGCGCTCAGATCACCAGAGAGAAAAAAAAACACAATTCAAACTGTCCAAATGAAAAACAGAGAATTAACCCGGACACTTCCATTATTAAATTAATTCATCAGCTCCGAACCAGTTCCCGTTAATGTACCGGGATAATCTCGGGATTTATCAAATCGAAGGCAGCGGGATTTATTAAATTGTTGATTCTGACATTCTGTCGTTCAGTTCTTCACTTAACTAGAGGGGGAGATGTGTGAGCAGAGAAACAGAGCGAAATCCAGAGAGGGAACTGAAAACACACCTGGACAGATGTGAAACAGGTCAATCCACTGTTCCAATAACTCCATCTCTGACTCCCTCCTGACAGTAACCAGCCCTTTCACAGAGACTGTGAGTGGTTCTGAAAAGAGCCTTTGGTTTATTAGATGACATTTTGGCCGCTTCACTTTTTCTGGGAGCTCTTGAGTGCTGGTTTTCTTAGGCAGCAGCACGGCCTGGTTATTAGGCAGCACCCCGCCCTGAGCGATGGTCTCCCCTCCCAGCAGCTTGTTGAGCTCCTCGTCGTTGCGGACAGCCAGCTGCAGTTGTCTGGGGATGATGCGGGTCTTCTTGTTGTCCCGGGCCGCGTTACCGGCCAGCTCGAGGATTTCAGCGGTCAGATACTCGAGCACAGCAGCCAGATCGACCGGGGCTCCGGCACCCACACGCTCAGCATAGTTGCCCTTTCTCAGGAGCCTGTGAACACGGCCCACCGGGAACTGCAGTCCAGCCCGGGAGGAGTGAGACTTGGCCTTGGCCCGAGCTTTCCCGCCGGTCTTTCCTCTTCCAGACATTTCCACAATCTCACAAATACTTTCACAAAGATTGAATAATTTCCTTCGCATTGATAATACGTCGCTGGCAGTCAGGATGGCTGAGCGGTCTAAAGCGCTGCGGTCAGGTCGCAGTCTCCACTGGAGGCGTGGGTTCGAATTCCACTTCTGACAAGTTGTGTTTTGACTGAACTGGAGGCGTTTGGGAGCAGCGGCAAAAAGCAAAGAAAAAGCATGAAAGAACATGGACAAACAAAATAACAATGGACCCAAAGATGTTGCATGAAAACATTAGAGGAAGAGGCAACTAAACCAACAGCAGGGCACATGAAAGATCAAATATGTAACCATTGTATCGGGGTGGAAGATGTTGCCAATATCCTTAATGAATACTTTACTGTTTTCCCGAATGAGAGGGTGATGCAGATATTGTTATTAAGGAGGAGGAGTGTGAAGTATTGCACGTGATAACTTAAGGAGAGAGGAAGTCTTAATGGGATGAGCATCCTTGAATGTGGATAAATCATCAGGACCAGATGAAATGTACCCCAGGCTGTTGAAAGAAGCCAGGGAAGAAATAGTGGAACAAAAACAAGAAATGCCGGATTCACTCAGCAGGTCTGGCAGCATCTGTGGAAAGAGAAGCAGAGTGAACGTTTCGGGTCAGTGACCCTTCTTCGGAACTCCGAAGTTCCGAAGAAGGGTCACTGACCCGAAACGTTAACTCTGCTTCTCTTTCCACAGATGCTGCCAGACCTGCTGAGTGAATCCGGCATTTCTTGTTTTTGTTTCAGATTTCCAGCATCCGCAGTATTTTGCTTTTAAGAAATAGTGGAAGGTCTGACCATCATTTTCCCATCCCTCACTGGATACAGGTGTGGTGCCAGAGGATTGGAGGTCTTGTAACGTTGCAATAAAAGCAAAATACGAGGCAGATCAAGCATGGCTGATCCTTTCGAGTAGAGAAACAGGGCTGAATTCCCTGAACCAGTGCTACAGCTTTCAGAATAGAAGGAGCCTATACAAACCTGATGGGTTCCACTTAAACAAAAGAGCTGGAGGTGTTGACAGTCAGAACAGATAAAATGTGGAGGAGTGTTTGAAGCAGATTCTGTGTGGTTACTTTAGTTGTACTATGGAGTTATTTCAAGGAGGTGATTCTGAATGTAATGGATCAACGTGGACCCATCCAAGGCAAAGGTTCTAAGCTTCCCTGTGGTCCAGCCTGGTTGAATGGAACTGAAGCAAACAAATCATCCAGAAGAGGAAAAGATATGTAAGGCCATGAAAGCACAGAATTCAGATGGATGCAATACCAGATGGTATGGCAAGAGTGTAAAACAGCAACAGACTGGTGAATAAAACTTTCCCATTGAATGAGACAAGAGAAAAGAAGGGTGATAATAGTGTCAGGTGAGTTGTGACACTATTCACATTCCACCTTGATCTGAATAGGACTGTTGAAGGGAGTGATTGAGAAGAATAGAGGAGAAATGAAAAGAAAGGAGAAATAAACAAAAGGTCTTTTGATTTTAGAATGCTTGTTTTTGGAAATGACAGACTGTAAAGTGTGTGTGTCAGAAGATATAGAGCGAAGTTGGGTATGACAAGATCACAGGAAAGTTGTGCCCTGAGACAAGGTGTGCGTTGACAGGAAAGCTGCTTTCCTTTGCACAATATGTATTTTATTCGTATAATTTGTGCAATTACATTGCAAAGCAGTTCAAATTTAATATTACATAAGGTACAATACAGATCAGTTTCCTTCAATAATGTACATGATGTATCTCACTATCCCTGCCTGCACAGGTTATATTTACAGTATTTACATTACACATCAAACATTCTCTGGTGCAAACAGCCCGAGGGGTTTTACACGGGTTCCAGCCCCTCACTGTACTATGGCCTACTAGGGCCTTAGACTGCAGCCTTTCCCCATTGAGTCTCCATGGTGGCTTCCACAAGCTTTAATGCCGTCCCACAGCACATAGTCTTGGACGTTGCAATGTGCCACTCTGCAACACTCGGTCATGGACAGCTCTTTGCACTGGAATACCTGTCCCACGGCCGGGCTCGTTCTCAATAGAGATCATTTCAAATGAACATTTCCTAAATCCGTGATTTCTCTCTCGCAATAAAGAGAACAGGATGTCTAGCAGATTCAGTGTGAGACAATAACACTGCCGGGTAAAGGCCGCTTTCCAACTCCAATCTTAACACAGGAGATTCCCCAAACAGCTGCAGTAAGGTGCTGTGAACTGCTGGAAGCGGATGTGTGAGGAAATGGTGATGTTACTGAGGAGGTTTCTTAATATAGAATGGACTGTGTTTTGGTGGGAATATTACTGAGTGTTAATTGCATCGGGACCATATTTAAAAGCTCCGGCTTTCTGGAAAGCCTTGACTATGAAGGCCGAGTCTGGAAGGGTTTGTGTGGAGAGCTGGGTTTCGGTTCTACTGTTAATAAAGGGTTTGAAATTGGCAGCCCGGAGGAAACTGGAGGTGGAGCTGAAAGATGAGGGGCCGTTCTCTCTCTGTCTGTCACTCTGGGTGTCTCCTCCATCTCGCTCTCTGTTTAATCTTCACTCTTGTCTCCTCCCCTCCCTGCTCTCACTCTGCCTTTCTCAGCCAGGTCCGGGTGGCCTGTATAAAAAGGAGCCTGACGGAATCAGTCTCTTTTATTGTGCACTGATTTGAGGCAAGAATCAACTTGTCTGGCAGTAAACAAGAGTATGCTCCAGGCTGGCAGTATGTTAGAATCCATGAGGAAAGGCATCATCACCCTCATCGACAAGCGGAAGGGGGAGAGGACAGAAATAAGAAATTGGTGGCCCATTTCACTGCTTAATGCTGACAACAAGATTCTGTCAAAAGTCATAGCCAGTCGATTCAAATCTGCTCTGGAGTTGGTGATTCACCCTGATCAGACCGATACTATACCAGGCAGGACAATCTCTGATAGCATGCGCTACTCAGGGATATGATCACCGATGTACGGGACAGGAGGGTGGACACCTGCCTCATCAGCCTGGACCAGGAGAAGGCTTTTGACAGGATATCGCACACTTACATGATGGATGTGCATTCCAAAATGGGGTTTGGGGAGGGAATCTGCAATTGGGTCAAACTACTCTACACAAACATCAGTAGTGCAGTCTCAATCAATGGGTGGGAATCAGAAAGTTTCCCGATCCAATCTGGAGTCAGACAGGGCTGTCCTCTCTCCCCTGTCTTGTTTGTTTGCAGTATTGAACCCTTTGCTGAGTCTATTAGGAAGAATGCGAGCATCAGAGGGGTGACAATCCCAGGCAGCGGAGGCACTCAGGTGAAAACCTCCCTGTACATGGATGACATCGCCATTTTATGCTCGGATCCACTGTCTGTGCGCAGACTGATGAGCATCTGCGACCAGCTCGAACTGGCTTTGGGAGCCAATGTTAAACACGGCAAGAGCGAGGCCATGTTCTTTGGGAACTGGGCTGACCGATCCTTTGTCCCCTTCACCGTTAGGTCAGACTACCTGAAGGTGCTGGGGATATGGTTTGGAAGGGCTGGGACGTGCACCAAAACCTGGAAGGAGCGAGTAGCCAGGGTACAACATAAGCTGAGCATGTGGGAGCAGCGATCTCTCTCCATTATGGGTAAGAACCTGGTCATCAAGGGCGAGGTGCTCACATTGCTGTACGTGGTGCTGGTCTGGCCCATACCGCATTCCTGCGCTGTGGCGATCACCTGAGCCATTTTCCGTTTCATCTGGGGATCCAAAATGGTCCGAGTCCGGAGGGACACGATGTTCAATCCTCTGGATAAGGGCGGGAAAAATGTACCCAACGTCGCCCTCATCCTTATGGCTACCTTTGTGTGCGGCTGCATCAAGCTGTGTGTAGATCCCCAGTTTGCAAACTTCAAGTGTCACTACGTGCTGAGGTTCTATCTGTCCCCGGTGTTGCAAAGGATGGGCCTGGTCATATTGCCGCGGAATGCTCCATCCAGTTGGACTGTGCCGTACTGCCTATCCTTCATGGAAAAGTTTCTGTGGAAAAACACCTTTGACCACCAATCCATCAGGCAGTGGTCTGCACGGAATATCCTCAAGGCCCTACGGGAAAAGGAGATGGTGGATCCTGTCGGATGGTCCCCTGAGCAGAAGTCCAAAGTCATTTGGCAGAATGCCTCATCACCAGAACTTTCAAACAAGCACCAAAATGTAGCCTGGCTGATGATGAGAAGAGCCCTCCCTGTCAGATCCTTCCTGCACACCCGAAGTCTCACCCCATCCACACGCGGCCCTCGAGGTGGCTGTGGTGGAAAAGAGACGTTGCCCACCTCTTTCTGGAATGTGTCTTTGCAAAGCAGGTGTGGAAGAGATGCAGTGGTTTTTGTCGAGGTACATCCCAAGCAGCTCTGTAGCACAGGAGTCTGTGCTCTGTGGGCTGTTCCCAGGGACGCACACCAAGATAAAAATCAAATGTTGCTGGAGGACTATCAATTCGGTGAAAGATGCCCTTTGGTCTGCCCGAAACTTGCTGGTCTTCCAGCGCAAAGAGTTGTCCACGACCGAATGTTGCAGACTGACACATTCCAAGGTCCAGGACTATGTGCTGAGGGACGCACTAAAACTTGGGGCAGCCGCAGCAAAGGCTCAATGTGGAAAGACCACTGTTTAAGGTCCCCTCACCAAGCTGAACTGAGGGACCGGATCCATGGGAAACCACTCGAACTGTAGCCAGAAAATATTTGTTTGCCTTAAAATGTACATGGCATGACAATGAAATGGAAGGGTTGTGAGGCAACTCACTCCTGTATTGAAGGAAACTGATCTCCTTTGCACTCTTTGTATTATTTGACTTGGTGCTTTTGGGAACTGTTTTGTAATGTATTTTTTTTTACAGATTTTAATGAATAAAGTATATTTTGGAAATTAATAAAAGAAAGTCTGGCAGAGGTAAAGGAGGCAAAGGACTGGCAAAGGCGGAGCAAAGCGGCACCGCAAAGTGCTTCGTGATAATATCCAGGGCATCACCAAACCAGCAATCCACCGCCTGGCTCGCCGTGGCGGTGTCAAGCGGATCTCGGGTTTGATCTATGAGGAGACTCGCGGGGTGTTGAAGGTTTTCCTGGAGAATGTGATCAGGGATGCGGTCACCTACACTGAACACGCCAAGCGCAAGACGATCACTGCCATGGATGTGGTGTACGCTCTGAAACGGCAGGGCCGCACTCTCTCCGAATTCAGCGGCTGAACAACTCGACCCTTTCCAGCAAACACAACAAAGTCTCTTCTAAGAGCCACCCACCGCCTCACAGAGAGAGCAGTGACCTGGAAACGGGAGCTGGGATAGGCTGTTTAGAACTGTCTGGAATAAATCTGTGCTGTGTTCGGGATACAAAACTAGAATCCCCAAATTTGACATTTCATTTGTAGCAAGGATATGCAGTGGATTTGATTTTCTGAATGGGCTGTGTAAACAGCGCCTGAGGCTCTTCAGTTAGTTATTTCTCCAGTCGACACATGCCATCAGTGAAAAGCCACATCACTCCTCCAGAATCACTCATTGTTTTCATAGAATTTCAAAATGATTTCGCTGCAATGAGGGAATCCGGGAGTTTTGCAGCAGCCGTTGAATCGGTCGCTGGAACCAGACCCACTTGTGATGTTATTTCCCCCGAGACGGTGTTTCCTGCACTGAAACTGACAGGGTTTTTGAAACTGATCAGTTTCAGCTCAGTCAATCAGGGACCTGGAATTCCCGCAGTTTGAGCCCGCGCTATCCAGAGCCCACTTCTGATTGGTCACCCTCTTCCCATTCGCATGTCTTAACCAATTGCCGAGCCTCGAATTAGAAAATACAGCAAATCATTGGCTTAAATTGTCGTCCTGGCAGAAAGGTTGAATTCAAAAAAGCCGCCAATTTCAGTGTTGGCAAGAATCGAATTACTCAATGAATCTCAATAACGAAATTGGCGGCACATTTTATACTTTCCCCGATTTTCCTTTCCATCGATTGGGGTGCTAATTCACTCGGGTGCGTTTGCTAATACTAACTGTAATCCTCAGATCCATTTAACATTTCAGTAATCCTATTAAATACAAAAGGAATTTTATGATTGAATTTCCATTGGAAGATAGTGAATTAGCACCCCGATCGATGGAAAGGAAAATCGGGCAGAGGATAAAATGTGCTGCCAATTCGTTATTGTGATTTGTTTATATAACTGCCCAGGATTGACTTCACCCGAACGCAGCTACTAGCTCCCACCTCACTGACCGCTCTCCCCCCTCTGCAACTCGCTTTCTCCCCCTCCTCCCTACTGGCGAAATTCCGCTCTCTGGCTGTTCGCTCTCCGCACCCCCACCCCCCACCCTGTCCCAGCCCAGCCCACAGCTGCTAGCTCTGGCCGTGACACTCGCTCCCACATTTCTTCACCAGGCGCCACCTGTAGAAGCAGGAGGGCCGCAAGGAGTGACAGGGCGACGGAGGAGTGAGTAGCTGAGAGGAGGGAAGCGGCGCGGCCTGGAGCGAGTGGTCAGAGAGTGGGGTAGTGCGAAGCGAGGAACAACTGGCCAGGGGAGTGGGGGGGGTGGGGGATCAGCGAGGTCTGGAGCGAGCGGCTGAGGGGGGGAATCGTCGAGGCCTGGAGTGAGTTGCCGAGGGGGGAGAGCTACAGCTTCAAAATCTCCCATTCAGCCACTTCCTCCAGCCAAGTGGTGGGGGGATGGGGTGGCTAGATACCCAATGACGCTTTATCACGCATGCACGAAGATGGATTTGTTGCGGAAATGTGATGATGTTGGCGATGCAAAATGACATCATCCCGTGCACGCGCCACTCAATCCTGGCAAGATGTCAAAAATCACTGTGATTTTTTGGTCTTTTCAGTGCACTCCTCTTTCTTCAGTTGCCTCTTACCTGAATGTATTGAAGAAACATCTTTGGGTCCATTTTCATTTTCCTTGTCAATATTCTTCCATGCTTTCCCTTCACCGCTGCTCCCAAATCCCTCCAGTTCAGTCAAAACACAACTTGGCAGATTTGGGATTTGAACACACGCCTACAGAAAACACTACAACCTGAACACAGCCCCTTAGACCACTCGACCATCCTGACTGTTTCAAGCTTATGACAAAAGCTGAGAAATTATCCATTCATTGTGAAAGTATTTGTGAGATTGTGGAAATGTCTGGAAGAGGAAAGACCGGCAGGAAAGCTCGGTCCAAGGCCAAGTCTCGCTCCTCCCGGGCTGGACTGCAGTTCCCGGTGGGCCGTGTTCACAGGCTCCTGAGAAAGGGTAACTATGCTGAGCGTGTGGGTGCTGGAGCCCCGGTCTATCTTGCTACTGTTCTCGAGTACCTGACCGCTGAAATCCTCGAGCTGGCCGGTAACACGGCCCGGGACAACAAGAAGACCCGCATCATCCCCAGACACCTGCAGCTGGCTGTCCGCAACAACGAGGAGCTCAACAAGCTGCTGGGAGGGGTGACCATCGCTCAGGGCGGGGTGCTGCCTAATATCCAGGCCGTGCTGCTGCGCAAGAAAACCAGCGCTCAGAGCTCCCAGAAAAAGGAAAGCGGCCAAAATGACATCTAATAAACCAAAGGCTCTTTTCAGAGCCACCCACAGTCTCTGTGAAAGGGCTGGTTACTGTCAGGAGGGAGTCAGAGATGGAGTTATTGTAACAGTGGATTGACCTGTTGCACATCTGTCCAGCTGTGTTTTCATTTCGCTCTGTTTTTCTGCTCACACATCTCCCCCTCGAGTTAATTGCAGAACTGAACTACAGGGTGTAGAATCAACAATTCCCAGGATCGGGGGTGAGATTGTGCTGAGCAGCAATGAGCCTCCAGTCATGCTGCTTTCTAAATTCCAGATCAGGTCTCAGTCCAACAGGCCTTTCGTATTTTAAATATCACAACAGAGCTGAGCGGGGGTGAGCGCAGCCTCAGCTGCACCGAGTCTCAGGGGCTCTCAGGACCCCAATCAGAGCCACCAGGCCTGGCGGACGTGCAGCGAGGACCCCGGGGGAGGGAGGGTGCACCATTAAAGTGATGGTGCAACACCTCCCCCATCCTCGCCGCCACTTCCCGGTTTCTTCTCCCGTTTATCTCAACATTAAGAAGACGCTTTTGCTCTGGACTACACTGGTTATAAAGTAAGACCCAACTTTGTCTCTGAAAGTGATGAATAGCAGCAACAACAGCAGAATCCAACCCCTGCAGTTACATGTGAACTTGCTGATATTGCAGCAGATTGAATGACTGAGTGAATCCCTTCCCACACACATGGCAGGGGAACGGCCTCTCCCCAGAGTGAATGTGTTGGTGTTTCAGCAGATCATTACTGCTTTTCAAGCTCTTCTCACAGTCAGGACATTGAAAAGGTCTCTGATCAGTGTGAACAAGTTGATGTTCAGTGAGGTTGGATGACTGAGTGAACCCCTTCCCACACACGTAGCAGGTAAATGATCTCTCCCCAGTGTGAACTCACTGGTGTTTCAGCAGGTTGACTCTGGCTGGGTTCAGTTCTACACTCACTGGTTCCTCTCTCTCTCCTCCCCTGAAGTTGCTGATTCTGACTGTATGTACATGCTCTCTCCCCCTCCGACCCTCCCTGTCCAATGTAGTATCTCCAGTTTTGGTGATGTGCTCTCCCTGACCTGTCTCCATTTCTCCTTCTTATACAGACTTGCCCTGAGTGTCACTATTTCATAGAATCAAACAGCACAGAAGGAGGCCAATCGGTCTTTTGTGCCTGTGCTGAATCTGTGAAAAAAATGATGCAATTAGTCCAACCCCCTGCCTATTTCCCCATAGTCCT
Organism: Heterodontus francisci; assembly: GCF_036365525.1. Classification (NCBI taxonomy): domain Eukaryota; kingdom Metazoa; phylum Chordata; class Chondrichthyes; order Heterodontiformes; family Heterodontidae; genus Heterodontus; species Heterodontus francisci. The sequence goes on along the minus strand of NW_027141441.1, from coordinate 5,750,346 downwards.
GGAGAAATTCACTTTGAAATATTTGTCCAATTCCTTTATGAAAGTTATAATTGAATCTGTTTCCACCACCCTGTCAGACAATTCATTCCAAATCCGAATCAGTTACTTCTTAAATGTTTTGAGGGTTCCGGCCTCTACCACCTCTTCAGGGTGTGCGTTCCAGATTCCAACCACCCTCTGGGTAATTTTTTTTCCTCAAATCCCATCTCAACCTCCTGTCCCTTACCTTAAATCTATGCCACCTGGTTATTGACCCCTCCGCTAATGTACAATGTTTCTTCCTATCTAACCCATCAATGCCCCTCATAATTTTGTAAACCTCAATCTTATCTCCCCTCAGCCTTCTCTGCTCTAAGGAAAACAATGCTAGCCTTATCAGTCTCTCTTCATAGCTGAAATGCTCCAGCCCAGGCAACTTCCTGGTGACTCTCTTCTGTACCCTCTCCAGTGCAATCACATCCTTCCTATAGTGTGGTGCCCAGAACAGTACACAGTACTCCAGCTGTGGCCTAACTAGCATTTTATACAGCTCCGTCATAACCTCCCTGCTCTTATATTCTCTGCCTCGGACGATCTATATTGGCCTGTAATCTAAGGCTTTCCTCCTCACTATTTACGACACCACCAATTTTCGTGGCATGTGTGAGAAAGGGTTTGATTCTATCCCTATCAGTATCCGTTACATGCATGTGTTTTTAATCTGCACCCCCTCTATTTTATTCTCTGTACTTGTCAGCCTCTTGTAGGTGAGTCTGTGTTTTGCTCTTTATCTCTCAGTCTTCGAAGTATGAGCCTGGGTTTGTACCTAATTTTCTTTGTACCTTGCAGGATGGATATTGAAGAGAGGTTTTTACACATTAACTGACAAATCCTGATAAGTGATTTTTGGGTTTCACACAGTATTTGTCAGTTTCTTGTCTTGGACTGTTGGTTTTACTCTGTCCCTGGCATTTGCTGGTTTGTTAGTGTGGGGTTTACACTGTACCTGTCAGTTTGTCATCTGTGAGTGTTGGTTTCACTTTGTATAGAATCATAGATCACAGAATACTTACAGCACAAAAGGAGGGATTCAGCTCATCGTGCTTGTGCTGCCTCTCTGCACAAGCAACTCAGCTCATGCCACATCCTCATGTATTCCATGAAAAGCTGATTTTTTTCCCCTTCAGATAATTATCATATATCCTTTTGAAAGCTATGGTTGAATCTTCCTCCGTCACACTCTCAGGCAGTACATATCAGATCTTAACCATTTGCTGCATAAAAAAGGTTTTTCCTCATGTTGCTTTTGGTTCTTTTCCCATTCACCTTAATTCGGTGTCATCTGCTTACTCAGCCATGAGTAATATTTCCCATTGCTTTCTCAGCACTGATGAATTGTGAGGTGGGAGACAGCCAGAAGTCCCACTGAGCCGCACTGACTCCCAGCTGAAAAAGAAATGAGGTGAAGTTCAATCTTTCACAGCGAGATGCTGCAGAGAGTTAAGAGTCCCGAATGAAAGAGAGCGTTTCTCATACTGTTGTTGAATTTCATTTCAAACACTCCTTGTCCTCTCTGCTAATGAAGCCTAAAAAGTGGAAAAACTAAATGGCGCTCAAACTCACAACCCTGAGATTAAAAGTCCCATGATCGACAGACTGAACTGAATATGTCACTTCTACTGTCCCTCTGTTTGGATGAATGCAACTGTATGCTCCAATGCAAGGGCAGCTTTCAAATCCTCCCATGGGTCCACACGTCAGACTAAGTTCCATGTTGTAAACTCAAGCAAAGGAAATCTGCTCACTTCCAAAACTATCAACAAATTGAAGCTGATTACGATCAACATCATCAGAGGTCAGAACTACCTGGTGAAAGAAGACACCCTGAAGAAGGATCCACAATTATTCAAAGGCATCGACAAAGTGAAAAACAAGAAAATCGATGAGTCAATCCAAGCTAAACAGAAACACTGAAGAATGCCATTCCAGACCAGAACACAATTAGAGGCATTTTTTGTATTCAAAGCTGGGCATTAGTATTTAATAGTTGATATATAATTTTGAATATATTTGAATTTCTTTATTCATTTGGCACTGCTGAACATGAAGCAGTCTTAAATCATTTAATTTTTTTTTGTAAAATCTGACTTACCAGATTAAAATATTAGATCAAGGGAGAAATTTCAAAGATTACTGGACCAGTAATCCAGAGGCCTGGACTCAAGATCCAGTGACAGCCAGGACGTCAAGGCGGGAAACACTCCGCACTAGTCTGCAGTGAGCGATTCCATCGAAGGTAGAGCACAATCTCTTTAATATAAGAATGTATATTTTATAATAATTAATCACTCAAGACCTTCCTGGTCTCTGCATCTCAGCTGCTCTCTGGATAAACTTGCAGAAAGTATTTCAACCTGTAAAGCAGGAGTCTAGGGAATGTATAATGATATTTTCTCGCCTTCGGGCAATATTTTAATCAATACAGTGTGGGACAACCTGTCTGGGCACAACTCCACGAGTTTCTCTTGAACTAGTGACCTCACAATCACTAACTTCTATGGTAACAATCTTCAGCTCATCACCTCCAGTACGTAGCTCTAATCTTAATGTACATTTAAACAACCTTTCAAGTCCAGTTACAGTTTTTGTTGCCTTACCTGCACAAGCTTAAAAAGTGAAAAACGGAAGCAAGTTTAACTGAACATTCTGGTGGTTCGGGCACGGGAAAAAAATGAAAGGACTCGGACCAGGTCGGATGCGGTGCTGTCAGGCTTGGGTCGGGTTTCATTTGCTGACCCGAGCAGGCCTTTAGTTACTGTTGCAACCTTATATTCCCACTTGACAATCTGTATATTTTGTTCATTTCAATTTTGTCGACCAGCTCTTTGAATCCAGTTCCGCGGTCCTCAAGCAGGCTCAGTTTGGAAATCGATTCCGCTTTCGGGAAAGCTGAAAGCAATCGATGACCTTAAACTAAAAATGGCAACAGAGAAGGACTCGTCTGGGATTTGAACCCAGGACCTCTCACATATTAATCACTTATATACCCAAAGCGAGAATCATACCCCTAGACCAACGAGCCACCGTTGGCATAGTTTTTATTCGCTCCTGTGGAATTTCACTGGCACCCACAGCCGCTCATGCATTTTTTTCAGATCAAAACAATATCCTACAAAGCTGAAATAAAAACAGAAAGTGCTGGAAATACTCAGCACCTCTGACAGCATCTGTGGAGAGAGAAACGGAGTTAACATTTCAGGGTTTTCACCTTTTGTTTGAGCCATCTTTTCAGACTGCTTCTGTCCATCCAATCTCACTTTTTACTCTATCCACATTCTAAGGGTGGTGCAGTGGTGAGCACTGTAGCTTCACAACTTCAGTGACCCTGATTCAGTTCTGTATACTGCCTGTGTGGAGTTTGCAAGTTGTTTATGTGGGCTTCCACAAGGTACTCTGGTTTCCTCCCACAACGAAAGACTTGTGGGTTGATAGATAAATTGACTGTTGTAAATTGGCCCTAGGGTAGGTGATAGGAGAAATGTGGGGATGTGGTAGGGAATTCTGGGTTAACATAGGATGAGTATAAATGGGTGGTTGATGGTCAGTGCAGACTCAGTGGGCCAAAGGGCCTATATCAGTGCTGTATATCTCTATAACCATTCTCTAAGCAAATGCATTTTTCATGAATTCCTCATTTCTTTTATTAACGACAATTTTATATTTCCGGCCCTTGCTTCATACGATACCACATGTGGAATCATGTTTCCATCAACCCGATCAAACCCCTTCACTATTTCCTCATATTGCAATGTTTCTTTCACCCTGACAGACTGTGGAGTTTCTGCTGCTTGATTGCAGTTCTTGCTTCCCGCCAGTAGATGTCACCTCACTCCAATATAGTGAAGTTTACAAATGTGAGAGAGACACAACAGGAAATAATTGTTCACATTATAGTGAATGTGTGGGATTTAGAAATACTAGGAGTGGAGACGAGTTATTATTGAATTTGTCAAACCAAACATATGTTATAATGTTGTGTTAAATCTGTCACTCTGTTGTCTTGATTCTGAGAGTGACATAGACTCATCGAGTCATTGGGTCATTTGTGGTACAGAAGGAGGTCATTCGCCCCATCGAGTACAGGCCATCTCTCCATGGAGCGATCCAGTCAGTCCCACTCGTCTGCTCGATCCCCCTAGCCCTGTAAATTTATTTCCTTCAAATGCCCATCGAAATTCCTTTTGTAACCAACGATTGTCTCCACTTCCTCCGCCCTCGGGGGCAGCGAGTTGCAGATCATTACCAATCACTGTGTAAAAAAGTTCTTCCGCACATTCCCCCTGCATCTCTTGTCCAAAACCTTCAATCTGAATCCCCTAGTCCTTGTACCAATAGTTAATGGGAACAATGTTTCCTTGCCAACTTATCTAAAACTGTCATAGCCTTCGACACCTCTATCAATTCTCCCCTCAATCTCCTTTGATACAGGCAGAAAAAACCCTGTTTTTCTAACCTAACCTTGAAACTAAAACCCTCCATCCCTGGAACTATTCTGGTAAATCTCCTCTGCATCCTCTCAAGAATCCGCACATCCTTTCTAAAGATTGGTGAGCAGATCTGGATGCAACACTCCAATTGGGGCCTAACCAGAGTTCAGCATAACAACACTGCTTTTGTACTCAATGTCTCTATTTATAAAGCCCAAGATCCCACATGCTTTGCTAACCACTCTCGCAATATGTCTGAACAGTTGAGGTGACTGAGCGGTTTCAGCTTCTCTGTTCAGATTGCAGCTTTCACTGGAGGCATGTGTTTAAATCCCACTTCTGACAACTTGATTTTCAGTTACTTTGCAGAGCTTCCTTGAAGGTTTGAGGTAGAGTAAATTCTGAGGAACTGTTTCTAACTGCTGAACCGTCAATAACCGAAGGTTACAGATTTAATGTGACTCACAAAACTGGAAAGAACTTGAGGAAAAATTCCTTTCTGCAACGTATGGTTAGGATTTCAGTTATGTGGATAGATTGGAGAAGCTGGGGTTGTTCTCCTCAGAGAGGAGATTTGATAGAGGTGTTCATAATCATGAGGGGTCGTGACAGACCCGATAGAGAGAAACTGTTGGTAGAAGGATTGAGACTCAGGTAAAAGCTGTGGCTCAGTTGGTCACACTCACCTCGAAATCACAAGCTTCTGGGTTCAGAGTTCACAGCTGACACTCCAGTACAGCACTGAGGGTGTTGAAGGTGCTGCCTTTCAGGTGTGATGTTAAACCAAGACCTGGTCTGCATGTTTGGGTGAATGTAAAAGATCCCATGCTGCAATTTCAAACAAGTGAAGAGCAATTCTCCCTGGTGTTGTGATCAATATTTGCCCCTCAATCAGATCAGTTGGTCATTATCACATTGCTGTTTGTGGGTATTAGCTGCTGCATTTCTGACATTACATCAGTGATTACACTTCAAAAGTATTTCATTGTCTACAAAGTGCTTTGATATGTCCAGTGGTCTTGAAAAGTGCTATATAAATGCAAGTCTTTTCTTTCTTTATCACAACACATTACTGTGTAAAAAATGGTTCTTCATGTCACCTCTGGTTCTTCTGCCAATCACCTGATATCTGTGTCCTCTGCTTCCTGGCCCTTTTACCACTGGAAACAGTTTCTCCTTATTTAAACTATTGAAAACCTCCATGATTTTGAACAAATGTGTCAAATCTTTTCGGAACTTTCTCTGCTGCAAGGAGAACAACCCCAGCTTCTCCAATCTCTCCACATCACTGAAGTCCCTCACCCTGCTACCATTGTGGCAAATCTCTTTTTTATTCTTTCACGGAATGTGGGCATCGCTGGCAACGGCAGCATTTATTGCCCATTCCTAACTTCCCTTGAGAAGGTGGTGGTGAGCCCCCTTTTTGAGCTGTTGCAGTCCATGTGGTGTAGGTAAATCCACAGTGCTGTTCGGAAGGGAGTTCCAGGATTTTGATCCTGTGACAGTGAAGGAACGGTGATATAGTTCCCAGTCAGAATGGTGTGTAGCTTGGACGGGAACTCGCAGATGGTGGTGTTCCTATGCATCCAATGTCCTTCTAGGTGGTCGAGGTCATGGGTTTGTTAGGTGCTGTCGAAGGAGGCTTGGTGAGTTATTGCAGTGCATCTTGTAGATGGTACGCACTGCTACCACTGTTCACTGGTGGTGGAGGGAGTGAATATTTAAGGTGGTGGATGGGGTGCTGATCAAGCGAGCTGCTTTGTCCTGGATGATGTTGAGCTTCTTGAGTGTTGTTGGAGCTGCACTCATCCAGGCAAATGGGGAGTATTCCATCACGCTCCTGACTTGTGCTTGTAGATGGTGGACAGGAGGTGAGTGATTCACAGCAGAATTCCCAGCCTCTGACCTGCTCTTGTAGCTACGGTATTTATGTGGCTGATCCAATTCAGTTCCTGCTCAACGGTAACCCCCAGAATGTTGATAGTGAGGGATTCAGCAATGGTAATGCCATTGAATGTCAAGGTGAGATGGTTAGATTCTCTCTTGTTGGAGATGTTCATTGCCTGGCACTTTTGTGGGTTGAATGTTCCTTGTCACTTATCAGCCCAAGCCCAATGTTGTCCAGGTCTCTCTACATGTGGACACGGACTGCTTCAGTAGCTGAGGAGTTGCTAATGCTACTGAACATTTTGCAGTCATCAGCGAACATCCCCACTTCTGACCTTATGATAGAGGGAAGGTCATTGATGAAGCAACGGAAGATGGTTGGGGCCTAGGACACTACCCTGAGGAACTCCTGAGTGCTGTTCTGGGACTGAGATGATTGGCCACCCACAACTATCACCATATTCCTTTGCGCTAGGTATGACTCCAACTAAAGAACAAAGAACAAGGAAAATTACAGCACAGGAACAGGCCCTTCGGCCCTCCAAGCCTGCGCCGATCCAGATCCTCTACCTAAACATGTCGCCTATTTTCTAAGGGTCTGTATCTCTTTGCTTCCTGCCCATTCCTGTCTCTGTCTAGATACATCTTAAAAGATGCTATCGTGCCCGCGTCTACCACCTCCGCTGGCAACGCGTTCCAGGCACCCACCACCCTCTGCGTAAAGAACTTTCCACGCATATCCCCCCTAAACTTTTCCCCTCTCACTTTGAACTCGTGACCCCTAGTATTTGAATCCCCCACTCTGGGAAAAAGCTTCTTGCTATCCACCCTGTCTATACCTCTCATGATTTTGTACACCTCAATCAGGTCCCCCCTCAACCGTCGGCTTTCTAATGAAAATAATCCTAATCTACTCAACCTCTCTTCATAGCTAGCACCCTCCATACCAGGCAACATCCTGGTGAACCTCCTCTGCACCCTCTCCAAAGCATCCACATCCTTTTGGTAATGTGGCGACCAGAACTGTATGCAGTATTCCAAATGTGGCCGAACCAAAGTCCCATACAACTGTAACATGACCTGCCAACTCTTGTACTCAATACCCCGTCCGATGAAGGAAAGCATGCCGTATGCCTTCTTGACCACTCTATTTACCTGCGTTGCCACCTTCAGGGAACAATGGACCTGAACACCCAAATCTCTCTGTACATCAATTTTCCCCAGGACTTTTCCATTTACTGTATAGTTCACTCTTGAATTGGATCTTCCAAAATGCATCACCTCGCAGTTACCCTGATTGAACTCCATCTGCCATTTCTCTGCCCAACTCTCCAATCTATTTATATTCTGCTGTATTCTCTGACAGTCCCCTTCACTATCTGCTACTCCACCAATCTTAGTGTCGTCTGCAAACTTGCTAATCAGACCACCTATACTTTCCTCCAAATCATTTATGTATATCACAAACAACAGTGGTCCCAGCACGGATCCCTGTGGAACACGTCTCCATTTTGAGAAACTCCCTTCCACTGCTACTCTCTGTCTCCTGTTGCCCAGCCAGTTCTTTATCCATCTAGCTAGTACACCCTGGACCCAATGCGACTTCACTTTCTCCATCAGCCTACCATGGGGAACCTTATCAAACACCTTACTGAAGTCCATGTATATGACATCTACAGCCCTTCCCTCATCAATCAACTTTGTCACTTCCTCAAAGAATTCGAGAGGAGAGTTTTCTCCCTGGTGGCCATTGACTTCAATTTTGCAAGGGCTCCTTGATGCCCTTGGCAAGAGCAGTCACTGTCCCCTCACCTCACCTCTTGAGTTCAGCTCTTTTGTCCAAATTTGGGTCAAGGCTGCAACGAGGTCAGGAACCAAGTGGCTCTGGCAGAACCCAAAATGAGCATTGATGAGCAGGTTATTGCTGTGTAAGTGCTGCTTGATAGCACTGTCAATGACACCTTCCATCACTTTACTGATGATCAAGAGGAGGATGATGGGGCAGTAATTGGCAGGGTTGGATTTGTCCTGCTTTTTGTTTGCAGGACATACCTGGGCAATTTTCCATGTTGCTGGGTAGATGCCAGTGTTGGAGCTGTACTGGAACAGCGTGGCTAGTGGCGCGGCTAGTTCTGGAGCATCAATCATCAGCACTACAGCCGGGATGTTGTCAGTATCCAGTGCCTTCAGCCATTTCTTGATATCATGTGGAGTGAAGTGGATTTGCTGAAGATTGGCATCTGCGATGCTGGGGACATCAGGAGGAGGTCGAGATGCATCATTTAGTTGATACTTGTGGCTGAAGATGGTTGCAAATTATTCAACCTTGTATTTTGCACTGATCTGCTGGTCTCCCCTATCATTAAGGATGGGGATATTTGTGGAACCTCCTGTTGATTGTTTAATTATCCACCACCATTCAGGACTGGATGTGGCAGGACTGCAGAGCTTTGATCTGATCTGTTGGTTGTGAGATCGCTCAGCTCTGTCTATTGCATGCTGCTTCCACTGTTTGACATGCAAGTAATCCTGTGTTGTAGCTTCACTCATTTTTAGGTCTGCTTGGTGCTGCTCCTGACATGCCCTCCTGCACACTTCATTGAACCACTATTGCTCCCTTGGCTTGATGGTAATGGTAGAGTGAGGGATATGCCAGGCCAGGAGGTAACATATTGTGTTTAAATACAATTCTGCTGCTGCAGATGGCCCACAGTGCCTCATGGATGCCCAGTTTTGAGTTGCCAGATCTGTTCATTTCTTCCCTCAGATATAATTGGAAAAAAATTCCAAAGGAATGCATGTACTAAACAAAAAGGAGAGAGAAATAAATACTGACAAAATAGATGGCAGCATTTGCAAGGTAAAAAGATTTATAAGTTTTATTATCGATGAGTGAGAGGAATATATCACACTTTGGGGCTTCTGTAAGTGGATTTACTGATAATTTTGGGAATTGATAGGAAGCTGCTTCATGGTTGGTGGAACAAACTCCCGCCCTTGGGGTGGAGCCAACAGCTGCATCCGTCCAATAACAGACAGAGTAGAAGTACTGTATCAGGCCTTGTTAGCTCAGTTGGTAGAGCATGAGACTTTTAATCTCAGGGTCTTGGATTTGAGACCCATGTTGTGTGGTTGTTCTTCCCTTTTTCAGACTTCATCGGCAGAGAGTTCAAGGGGTGTTTGAAATTAAATTCAACAACATCACCAGATTTCAACTCCCCCACTCCCAGTGTAGTTGAATGGACCTTCAACCTCTGCCCTTCCCGTTCCCCTCCCTCCCAGAACTGCAACAGGGATCCCCTTGTCCTCACTTTCCACCCCACCTGCCTCCACAGCAGCACAGTGGCGCAGTGGTTAGCATTGCAGCCTCACAGTTCCAGCAACCCGGGTTCAATTCTGGGTACTGTCTGTGTGAAGTTTGCAAGTTCTCCCTGTGTCTGTGTGGGTTTCCTCCGGGTGCTCCAGTTTCCTCTCACAAGCCAAAAGACTTGCAGGTTGGTAGGTAAATTGGCCATTATACATTGCCCCTAGTATAGGTAGGTCGTAGGGAAATATAGGGACAGGTGGGGATGTGGTAGGAGTATAGAATTAGTATAAATGGGTGGTTGATCGTCGGCACAGACCATGTGGGCCGAAGGGCCTGTTTTAGTGCTGTATATCTAAACATAAACACATCCAAAGGATCATCCTCCACCATTTCCGCCACCTCCAGCGTGATGCCACCACCAAACGCAACTTCCCCTCCCTTGTCAGCATTCCGAAGGGATTGTTCCTTCCACAACACCCTGGACCTCTCCTCCATTACCCCAACACCTCTTCCCCTTCCCAAGGCACCTTCCCATGCAATCGCAGGAGATATAATACCTGCCCTTTTCCCTCCTCTCTGCTCATTATCTAAAGCCCCAAACACTCCTTTTAGGTGAAGCAGCGATTTACTTGTACTTCTTTCAATTATGTATACTGTATTCACTACTCACAATGCGGGCTCCTCTAAACTGGGGAGACCAAAAGCAGATTAGATGGAACACCTCTGCTCAGGCCGAAAGCATGATCCTGAGCTTCTGGTTGCTTGCCATTTCAACACTCCCCCCTGCTCTCATGTCAACATTTCTGTCTTTGGCCTGCTCCAGTGTTCCAGTGAAAATCGACCCAAGCTCGAGGTGCAGCACCCGACCTTTTGATTCGGCACTCTACAGCCTTGTGGATTGAACATTGTGTTCAATAACATCAGAGCATGACTGGTGTCAGGCAACCACAAGCATTAACACACTTTGTCCCAGGACAGCTTTGTTATTTAATCTCTCCTGCCCTCTGCCCTATCAAACACCTTCCCCTTTGTTCTCTCCCACATGCCCCTCCCCTTCACTTGTTTAAAACCTAATTCTTTTCTAACCTGTGTCAGTTCTGATGAAAGGTCACAGACCAGAAATGTTAACTCTGTTTCTCTCACCACAGATGCTGCCAGAGCTATTGAGTATTTCCAGCACTTTTTGTTTTTATTTCAGATTTCCAGCATCTGCAGTATTTTGCTTTTATTGTGTCAGAAAGTCTTTCCTTGATTCAGGACTCTTACCTCTCTCCAGAATCTCTCTGCTAAAGATTGAACTTTATCTCATTTCACTCACAGCTCAGGGTCAGTGTGGCACAGTGGGACTTCTGGCTGTCTCCCACTTCACAGTCCATCAGTACTGAGAAAACAATGGGGAATATTACTCACATGTTGTGTTCTGTAACTTTTTACAAACACTTTAATGTATATATTGTCTTCCAAAGCAGTGACAGAATGGTGGCTTTCGTGTGTTGTTGAAATAGCTTTGTTGAGTTCGTGCTGTACTAACAGTTAAACACTTTTTGGTTCAATACCAAGTTTTGGCACTTTCAAACTCTCCTGTGTCTTTTTCTTTGGCTCCAATTGTCAAGCTGTTTGATTTACTCTGTAATTAGCACCAGAGAACCAAGGCACCAGCGAGCATGAGGAGCTGAAATTAGCACAGATCAAATCCACTTAATACTTCTGACTGAAGATGGTTGCAAATGCTTCAGTTTTGCCTTTTGCACTGACTTGCTCAGCACCACCATCATTGAGGATGTGAATGTTTTTGGAGCCTCCTCATCTTGTTAGTTATTTAATTATCCACCACCATTCACGACTGGATGTGGCAGGACTGTGGAGCTGTGATCTGATCCTGAGGGAGATATCCGTGCGTGGAGTGGCAGGATGTATGGAGAGTGATCCTGAAGAGGGTGTCTGAGCCTGGAGTGGAAGCTTTCTGTGGAGGTACAGGAGTAGGCCATTCAGCCCCAGTGTTTTATAAAGGTTTAGCATAACTTGTTTGCTTTTACTCTATGCCTCTATTAATAAAGCCAAGTGTCCTGTTTGCTCTTAGCAACCTTTTCAAACCTTGATCAAAAACGATTGGTGTACATTGTCTCATTCTTCCTCCCAAACTGTATCACTTCACAATTCTCTGTGTAAAATTTTATCTGTTGTGTGAAAGCCCATTTTACCAGTGTGTTTAAGTTCCTCTGAAGTGTGTTACTGTCACTGGCATAGGACGAAATTCACGAGCATTCTTTGATGCTATCTCCTTGGAAAGAGCAATATTACACACTCGCTCAAATTGGGATTTTGTGTGTTTAGTATCTTTCCTCATCCACCAATATAAGCACAAATCTGTCTCATAATGTACGGTCTAAGAATGTGCCAATGTTGCAAGGTGGTGATAAATTCTTCAGTGTCACAATGTACTCACCAACTGTTTCACTACTTTTCTGATTTCTGGATCCAAGTTTGTAGCTTTCCGCGATCTCTAGTGGCTTAGGGTTGAGCCTCACTTCAACGAAGAAACGGAAAATTATGATTTAAAGATTACACTGTCAATCATTCACATCTCTGTCTTCTCCTGAACTTCGAGTTCAAATTTGTTTGTGAAGTTGAGTCACACGTTAAGACAGCACAGTCTTTGTCTTTGTGAAGGAAGTGATTTGGGAATGACTGTTTGAAACTGTCCCTTCTTGCACAGAAATTCAGAGCAAATACTTGATCACTCACAATTTCCTTGAGAGAAATTTGTTCACAATCGCATTCGACACGGAAACTGCCTCAGCATTAATCTCACTGAAGCAGAATGTGACCGTGTTGTTTGTTTCAGAATGTTGTTGCCGTTATTTGTCGCTTTTAACCGAGACTGGGAGACAGGGCAAGTTTGATCCGAGGTTGGAATATATTATCATTCAGGAGCAAGAAAAATCAAAAGGAACAAAATAAGAAAACCCAGTCTCCAGATTTGAGAATCTGTAGATCCGCTTTGGGAAAGTGAATCAGAGCAGAATGAAGGGTGAACTGTCCAGAAGAGATGAAGACACAGCTCAGTCAACACGTTCCCCTGGTTGATGATGCTGGAACATTCATCACACAGAAATGATTCAACCCAATGACAAACATTCTTACAGCTGATAATTTATGCTACTGATTTAAGGACTGTTTCATGTGGTTACCGAGTGACGACGAGAAGATATTAAACTTTGTTCTATTCAATCTAGCTGTGATGAAGTTTGAATGTTTCTACCTTTTATAAACAGTATTTGAAGGGTCTCGGTAACAATGTTCAGTTTTGATGAGAGTGGGGTCTGGGTGAGAAGCTGCTGAGTGTGACAGGGTCAGGACTGGATGCAGGAAGTTCTCTGACAGTCTCCCTCTATCTCTCTAATGGGTTTGAGTTGATTTACGACTGGTAGCTTTTATTTTACTTTTCTTATTTAGAGATACAGCACTGAAACAGGCCCTTCGGCCAACCGAGTCTGTGCCAACCAGCAACCACCCATTTATACTAATCCTACATTAATCCCATATTCTCTACCACATCCCCACCATTCTCCAACCACGTACCAACATTTTGGACAATTTACAATGGCCAATTTACCTTTCAACCTGCAAGTCTTTTGGAGGTGGGAGGAAACCAGAGCACCCGGCGGAAACCCACACAGACTCAGGGAAAACTTGCAAACCCCACACAGGCAGTACCCAGAACTGAATCCTGGTCACTGGAGCTGTGAGGCTGTGGTGCTAACCATTGCGCCACTGTGCTGCTGTTGGTGCTTTGATAAATGAAGGAAGTTCCCTCCACCCATTTTTTTTGGACAGACAGTGTGGTATAAGGATGGAAAGGGTTAATGTTGAAGATGGTGGGATCAACCCCTCCCACTGTCAGAGTGATAATGTAACAGTCACATGAGATGAAGTTTGGGAGAAGAGAGAGCAGCACCAAGGATGCTAGCTTAGCAGGCTTGATGAGTGTGTATTTTGTATTGTGTAAATTAGAAAAGAGTTCTTAGTTCTTTCAGCAGGAAATGTGTCCAGAAAATATCGAGAAACTCACAATTTTATTATTCAGGAGTCAGAACACTGATATTAATTCCAAGTGACAGTTCTGGGACCAATTAACAAAAAATGTAGAGAATAATATTGCTCACTGATTGAAATCCCCCAGTGAGGAGACAGTAAAACAGGTGATCTATTGGGGCATCCTTCGATCCAAGGTTTCAGCAACATTTAATCTCCCTTTTTGGTGAAATTCTCTGTTATTTGCAACTTATTTGATCAGCTTTGATGGGTGAGTGAAAAAACTGAAAAAATGGAACAGTTCCATCCTTTCTTTTCTTCCTTCTTCTCTTCTTTCCATCAGTTTCTCTTTTCTGTCCCAGATCAATATAATGATGAGAATCCCAATTTAATCTGCTGTTTCTGCTGTTTTATCCATTCCAATCAAAATTTCAACATTCCAATCAAATCTATTTGTTATTCCACAGTGTCTCTCCATGTGTTTTATTCTGTTGTATTCTCTCACAGTCTGTTTGATGATAAATGTTACATCTCACTCTCTGTTCTGGTGAAGATCAGAAGCAGTGATATCTGTTTACACCACCCGACAAGTTGGTCTGAGGCTGTGTCTCTCTGATCATGTGGAGTTAAAGCAATTCTTCCAGTCAGTTAGTTCAGTTGTCATTTCATGAGAAATTCGGTCATCATGACTTCGTCAGTGACCTCATGGTTCCGGTGTCTGAGTGATGTTAATCATGATGTGATGAAATGATTGTATGTTCCAGTCTTTCCGTGGTGGGTTTTCACACTGAGTAGAAACGTGTTGGACATGGTCTGAAAATGTTTCACACCGCTCCATTCCCAACTTCATTTACTTGCAGAAGATATATTTCCATCATGACACAGCTCGCTGCACAGCTAGAAGCTGTGCTGAAGGTGACAGCCATGCTTATGCAACTGACAAGGTGGCCGAGAGGTTAAGGCGATGGACTGCTAATCCATTGTGCTGTGCACATGTGGGTTCGAATCCCATCCTTGTCGCTTGTTTATTAACTATTTATGTTGGGTGAGTTTATGTGCAAAGTCAGCCTCAAAACCCGTTTTTGTCTGTGTCCTGATAGTGATTCCAGAATTGGTTATACTTTATTAAAATTGAGACAGACATTTGAAATTCTTCACTCAAACTGCACTGGAATGAAGATCAAATAGGGATCACGAAACGGAGCAGGATTTTTCTTCCCCTCCTTCCTTCCATCTTTACTTTCTCTGGCTTCGCACCAAGTGAAAGACAAATGGGAAAAGCAAATGGCGAGGGAGCAGATGCAGAAAATTATCCTTTGGCAAGAAATTTATTTTCAAATCTTCTTGATAGATTAATTGAGTGAGCAATGCTTTGGCAGATGGAGTTTAAAATGAGGGGTCATCTACTACCTACGATAGATCAGAGCGTTTTTTTGGAAGAGGTGAGATGTTAGAAACGGCGGAGGAGCAGAGACCCGAATACTGAATTAATAAAAGCTCG
This sequence comes from Heterodontus francisci, assembly GCF_036365525.1. Lineage (NCBI taxonomy): Eukaryota > Metazoa > Chordata > Chondrichthyes > Heterodontiformes > Heterodontidae > Heterodontus > Heterodontus francisci. The sequence continues at coordinate 5,735,150 of NW_027141441.1, read as the reverse complement.
TGGACTGGTCGAAAATAATGTGAAAAGTGAACAGAATCTGAAGATTGGAACTCATGTTGCAGTGATATAAAGCTCTGTGCTCCTGAAGTAAATGTCCAAGCCCAGATTGTGGGGAATCTGTGGAGAGTGATTTGGTTTTTATTCATTCTTGGGTGTGAGTATCGCTGATAAGGCGAGCATTTATTCCCCATTCCTATTGCCGTTGAGAAGGTGGTGGAGAGCTGCCTTCTTGAACTGATGCAGTCCATATGGTGCAGGAACACCCACAGTGCTATTGGGGAGGGAGTTCCAGGATTGTGACCCAACAACAGTGAAGAAATGGCGATATCGTTCCAAGTCAGGATGGTGAGTGACTTGGAGGGGAACCTGCAGGTAGTGAGTTCCCATGCATCTGCAGCCCTTGTCCTTCGAGGTGATAGTGGTCACGCGTTTGGAAGGTGCTGTTGAAGGATACTTGGCGAGTTGCTGCAGTGCATATGGAGATGGTACACACTGCAGCCGCTGTTTACTGGTTGTGGAGGGATTGAATGTTTAAGGTGGCGGGTTAGGTGCCGATCAAGTGTGCTGCTTTGTCCTGGATGGTGTTGAGCTTCTTGAGTGTTGTTGAGTGGGATGTATTCCATCACACTCCTGACTTGTGCCTTGTAGATGGTGGACAGGATTTGGGGTGTCAGGAGGTGAGATACTTGCTGCAGAATTCGTAATCTCTGACCTGCGCTTATAGCCACAGCATTGATGTGACTGGTCCAGTTACGTTTCTGGTCAAGATGTTGATGGTGGGGGATTCAACGATGATAATGCTTCTGAATATCAAAAGGTAGATTTTTTCTCTCTCTCGTTGGAGATGTTCACTGCTTGGCACTTGTGTGGCCAGAAGGTTGCTTGTCACTTATCAGCTCAAGCCTGAATGTTGTTCAGGTCTTGCTGCCTGCAGGCACAGACTGCTTCAGTATCTGAAGAGTTGTGAGTCATCATCTAACTTTCCCACTTCTGACTGATGTTGAAGAGAAAGTCGTCAATGAAACAGCTGGGATGTTTGGGTCTGCGACACTACCCTGAGAAACTCCTGAGGCAATGTCCTGGGCTGAGATGATTGGCCTCCACTAACCACAACATCTTGTTTTGTGCGAGGTATGACTTCAACAAGTGGAGAGTTTTCCCCCTGATTCCCATTGACTTCAGTTTTGCTGGGGATCCTTGATGCCACACTCACTCAAGGGCAATCACTCTCACCTCTCCTCTGGAATTCCAGTCTTTCATCTCTGTTTGGACCAAGCTGCAATGAGGTCATACGAACATAAGATCAGAAGAACTAGTAGCAGGATTAGGCCATTTGGCCCCTCGAGCTTGCTCCGCCATTCAATAGGATCATGGCTGACCTGATCATGACCTCAACCCCACTTTCTTGCCTGCCCACATAACCCTTGGCTCTCTTGTAGATAAAAATCTTGAAGCCATTCAATGACCCAGCCTCCACTGCTCTCTGCGGTAAAGAATTCCAAAGATTAATGACCCTCTGAGAGAAGAAATTCCTTCTTAAATGAAAAACCCCTAAATGTGAAACTGTGTCCCCGAGTTCTAGATTCCACCACGAGAGAAAACATCCTCTCAGCATCTACCCTGTCAAGCTCCCTCAGAATCTTATTTGTCTCAATACGTTCTCCTTTCATTTTTCTCAACTCCAATGAGTATCGGTCCAACCAGCTCAACTTTCCTCATGAGAAAACACCTTCATCACAGGAATTAATCCAATGAACCTTCTCTGAACTGCCTCCAATGCAAGTATATCCCTCCTTAAATAAGGAGACCAAAACTGTACACAGTACTCTCGGTGTGGTTTCACCAGCACCATGTACATTTGTCGCAAGACTTCTCTACTTTTATACTCCATCCCCCTTGCAATAAAGGGTAACATTCCATTTGCCTTCCTAATTATTTGCTGTACCTGCATGGTAACTTTTTGTGATTCATGTACGAGGACACCCAGATCCTTCTGCACCGCAGCATTCTGTAATCTCTCACAATTTAAATAATATTTTCCTTTTCTATTCTTCCTACCAAAGTGGATAACCTCACATTTTCCCACATTCTACTCTATCTGCCAAATTATTTCCTGGAGCTGAGAGACCCTGGCAGAACCTAAATTGAGCATCGATGAGCAGATTATTGCTTAGTGTGTGGTGCTTGATAGCACTGTTGGTGACATCTTCCATCACTTTGCTGATGATTGATAGTAGACTGATGGGGCAGCAATTGGTCAGATTCGATTTGTCCTGCATTTTTTTTATGGAGAGGGCACACATGGGTAATTTTCCACATTGTCAAGTAGATGCCTGTGTTGCAGATCTACTGGAACAGCTTGGCTGAGAGCGCAGCTAGTTCTGGAGCACAAGTCTTCAGTACGAGTGTGGAAGTGAGCAGAAAGGCATGGAACTATGCTTAATGGGAAATATAGCCAAGTTAGGAATAGTAGCTTTGCTGAGCTTTGATTTTAAGTGGCAGAAACCACAATGAAATAGTTAAAAGTAAAGGCAGAGCGTGTGAGACTGTAAAGACTAGCCGACACTGGTAATTGCAAAGACATCTGTTCTTTATGGCCTGATTGTGTGACTCCCTGTGGTTTGGAACAAATGGACTCCTGTGAATCAAATGATGTCCATCCCTGTGTGGGTGATAAGGAGTGCTAGGCCCCTCTTATCTTCGTGAACTGCCGCTACTTGATGTAGCTGCAGACTGCACGAAACACTCAGGAATGTACACCTAATAGAGATAGCAGGATGCGCCGCAATTACTTGTCACAAGGTAGAGACAGACTCATGATCCATGTAGGGAGTGAGACTCGAATGATTATTGATGATTCCTATGCTCTTGCTAATTAGCTTGCTTGTCTGCTTTGTTTTATCTTGCTGGTACAAAACAATATTTTATTAGTAACAAGTATGTATTGAGAATGGAGAGTATTGTAACCTCAGTAACAGATGTACTGCATGTCACCACGTGGGTGAAGTCGAATTGTATCGCACTGATTGGTTAAACAAGGGGGTGTAGCATGAATCTTAATGTATAAACAGTAGTACCCGTATCAAAAAACTTCACTTACTCTAGTGGACCAGACAGACTCTGGGGGGAGTCAGTGTCGTTGCATTAGAGTAAGTCAGCCGGCGAAATGCGCAAATAAAGTAATTGATTTTACCTACACATCCGACTCAGTATATTCACTGAACCAGACTGAAGGCAAAAATAACTCAGAATTACACTAGAGCCGGAATGTTGTTAGGGCCCATAGTCTTTGCTGTATCGAGTGCCTTCAGCTGTTTCTTGCCATTATGGGTAGTGAAGCGAATTGGCTGAAAACTGGAAGCTGTGATGATGGGGACCTCAAGAGGCCGAGATGAATCATCCACTGAGCAATTTCTGACTGAAGATGGTTTCAAATGCTCCAGCTTCATCTTTTGCACTGACGTGCTCGGCTCCAACAAAATTGAGGATAGGGATGTTTTTTGACCCTCCTCATCTGGTTCGTTATTTAATTTTCCACCACCATTCATGACTGGATACCTAGTTTCTCAGGGCAGTGCCGTCGGCCCAACCATCCTCAGCTGTTTCATTGATGGCTTTCTCTTCAACATAAGTCAGAAGTGGGAATGTTCGCTGATGATTCACAACTCCTCAGATACTGAAGCAGTCTGTGCCTGCAAGCAGCAAGACCTGAACAGCATTCAGGCTTGAGCTGATAAGTGACAAACAACATTCTTTGATCTGATCCTGAGGGAGATATCCGTGCGTGGAGTGGCGGGATGTATGGAGAGTGATTCTGAAGAGGGTGTCTGATCCTGGAGGGAAGAATCTGTGGTGAGTGGTCCTCAAAGGATGTCCGTGTCTGGAGATTTAGGATCTCTGAAGAGGGTCTCCGAGCCCATAGTGCTGGGATGTATGGAAAGTGATCCTGAAGTAGGTGTCCGAACCTGGAATGGCGGGATCTGTGGAGAGTGATCCTGAAGTGGGTGTCCAAGCCTGGAGGGCAGAATCTGTGGAGAGTGATCCTGACGAGTGTGTGTAAACCTGGAATGGAAGCTTTCTGTGGAGGTACAGGTGGAGGCCATTCATTCGCAGTATTTTAACGAGGTTTAGCATAACTTATATGTTTTTACTCTATGCCTCTATTAGTAAAGCCAAGTGTCCTGTTTGCTCTTAGCTACCTTTTCAATCCTTCTCACATTGGTGTACATTGTCTCTCTGCTCCTGCACCCAGTTTAGAACTGTAACGTTTCATTTATATGGCATTCTTCCTTCCAAATTGTATCACTTCACACTTCTCTGTGTAAAATTTCATCTGTTATGTGAAAGCCCATTTTACCATTTTTTTTAAAGTTCCCCTGAAGTGTGTTACTATCACTGGCATTGGACAAAATTCCTGAGCATTCTTTGATGCTATCTCCATAGACAGAGCAATCTTTTACGCGAGCTCAAATGTAGGATTTTGTGTGTTTAGTATCTTATTTCACCCACCAATATAAGCACAAATATGTCACGTAAATCTTTTTCACTGCAGTCCCTGCTGCTGTTTGCTGCCTATATTTACAGGCTTTTATCTCAACCTCGTCACCATGTTCTCTAATATATTCAGGGGGCATCAGCAGAGAAAATGTTCACCAAGCATGGCAAGTGCAAGGAAATGTTTATTTATGTCATTATGTCATGAACATAATATACAAATTTTTACATGTGTGAATCATCAAGATATGTCTTCAGAAATGGAACCCTGTCACAATAAACACTGTCACCTTTCAATGTTTAGCAGACAGGTTTGACGGCCTGATGTGTGTGATTCCCATATTAATGTGTTTGTACAAAGTTCGGGGAAAGATGGAGATACGAATAATTTACAGGGAAATCTTTTAAACATATTACCACATCTCTCACTCACAAAGATCTGCAAACACATGGATTCAGAAAGAACCTGAGTACAAAATCAGCTAAAATAAACACAGCCAGAGAGACTTGCGATAACCTGCAGCTCAGGGAAAGTACATGATGTTATGGAAGGGATTCTGTTTCTTTTGTTAAAATATTTTTTGAAGAAGTCATAATCAAACTGAATAAATGTAGGACCAGTTCTTTTTCAAGAGGGCACCGAAAGGACCAATTTGGCAACTATGTTTACTGGTTGTCACATGATTCAAGTTAAATATAGAACAGAAACCCTGGTAACCGGGAGAAATGTGGTTAGTGAAGTCAGTCAAGCCCCTTGAATGGACAACCTTGGCAGCAGCAGCGCAAACCGAAGACAGCAGAAAACTCACAACCTTTGGTTGTACCAGTCAGTGTGTTTTACCTGCTGGAGTGAGCAGCTGATAAAGTTAGCCTGAAGAATCGTCAAGGAAGGAGAGAAGACCACAACCCAGTTTGTTTTCCAGAAAATCTTTAAAAGACCCTGAGAAGTCCATTGAGTTAATTCATCTTGTTGCATGTCTTTGAAGAAGGCCTGCTAAAATTAATTCTCAATGCCTTCTGAAAAGAACTGTTCGAAAATACCCTAGTGACCTGTCTACGTATATTCAGAAGTTAGACTGTATTCCAGTTTTGGAGCAACATATCTCATCTGATGATTTCTTCAAAAATGAGCAAATAAACAGCCCAAGAGGTTGTTTTTGTCTGCAACAGAGTGCTGAATTTAAAAAACAAATCCCTTTTATTTTTTCAGCTATCCGGTGTGTGTGTGTGTGTGTGTGTGTGTGTGTGTGTGTGTGTGTGTGTGTGTGTGTGTGTGTGTGTGTGTGTGTGTGTGTGTGTGTGTGTGTGTGTGTGTGTGTGCGCGCGCGCGTGTGGCTCGAAGACAAAAAAAAGGACTTTAAAAGTTGTTCAAGGTGAAAAAGGAACTTTTAAAATGTCCACCTGTGTGTTTATGCTTTACTTCATGACTAGTTAAAACTTATTCGACAATAAATGGATAAATTTGTTGTTCATTAAAGAAACCTGGTCAGTGTCTTCTATTCTGGGAAAAATAGAGTACATGACTGACTGTATCAGTAAGTGGGAAAAGTTAAAATAGATGTTGTGACCTGTGGAGAAGTGGGATGAGAATAAAGAGTGCCCTCCTCTGCCCTTAGTTGTCACAGCATTTGTGATCTGGCTCAGTAGCTTAATTGGTTCGAGTGTTTGTCTAATTATCAGAAAATCTTGGATTCATATCCTTGCTTCAAAAGTTTAGCTATCAATCGTTTACATATGTTTTCTTGTGAACTTTAACTTTTCTTATGAATTTTATTCACAAAAGAGAACAGCTCAGTGGTTGCCTTTGTGAAGGATGTGAGTTTGAAATGGCTGTTCCTGCTCGTACAGATGTTCAGTGCTAATATTTCAACGGCAACTCAATCCGCTACAATTTCTTTGAGAGCAATGTGTTTGCAGTTGCATTTAACCTGGAAAACAGCTCAACATTAATCTCACTGAAGGAAAGTGTGACCGTGTTGTCTGTTTCAGAGTGTTTGTGTCGTTTTGTGTCTCTTTTAACCAAGACTATAACACGACGCAAAGGGGTGGGTTGATCCGAGGTTTAGAATATATTATCATTCAGGAGCAAGAAAAATCAAAAGGAACAAAATAAGAAAACCCAGTCTCCAGATTTGAGAATCTGTAGATCCACTTTGGGAAAGTGAATCAGAGCAGAATGAAGGGTGAACTGTCCGACTGCCCAGAAGAGATGAAGACACAGCTCAGTCAGCACGTTCCCCTGGTTTATGATGCTGGAACATTCCTCACACTGAAATTATTCAATCAATATTCATCTCCCAAGTCGATTTGAGACTGTGCCTTTCTGATCATGTGGAGTTAAAGCAATTCTTCCAGTCAGTTAGTTCAGTTGTCATTTCATGAGAAATTAGAAGTCATCATGACTTCGTCAGTGACCTCATGGTTCAAGTGTCTGAGTGATGTTAATCATGATGTGATGAATTGATTGTATGTTCCAGTCTTTCAGTGGTGGGTTTTCACACTGGGTTGAAACGTGTTGGACATGGTCTGGAAATGTTTCACACCGTTCCATTCCCAACAGGCCATCACCTGATGTGATGGAAATTCCATTTACTTACAGAAGCTACATTTCCATCATTGCACATCTGGCTGCACAGTCAGGATCTGAGCTGAAGGTGACCGTCCTGCCCAAATTTCCATAGAGGCAAAAAAGACATGTGATGGGTTACTTGCACAAAGCTGGGTGATGAGGTGTTTGAGAGGTTAAGATGATGGATTATTAATTCCTTCTGTTTTACATGTATGAGTTTGAATCCCAGCTGCATCAACAGTTTATAAAATGTTCAATCCATTGTTTCTTCGTAATTCACCAGCTTTTGCAGAAAGTAGGACTTAAGCTGTTGCAGTACCTGTTAGAAAGATAGTCGAAGTTATTCTGAAGCCATCTTCCAATGTCATCTACATGGAAGCGGGATTTTAAAGGATAAGATGTAGTTTTTAAAAGTCACTTCAATCTTACTCGAGTCTTTACAAAGAAGCCAGGTAAATCTTTGATGAAAACTCATATACATTTAGAGATCTTTTAAAAGCACTTCAATCTTGTTAATAAAAAGTCAGATATAAATTTAAGAACTCTGATAAGGCTATGCTAAAAAGTTACATACAACTAAGAAACAAAATACAACATTTAAAATGTCTGAACTCCCTCTGAAAGTTGACCCCTGCTGCTGCCGGTGTCTTCCTGGAATAGTGGAGCTGTTGTGTCAACAGAAAAGTCCTTCCCGAGCAGCCCTGAGCCAGTTGGTACCGGCTCCAATCCAACCAAGGTAAAAATCAGGATACATTGTGGGCAATGAGCCCAAATTGCTGAACTACAGGTCCCTGTCACTTTAAAGAGTGGGCTGGTGCGATTATGATCAGAGGCTCCTTCTGAGCACATTTCGCACCACCACAACTTCCAGATGCTGGTGTTAGTGTGTGCATGTACCGGCAGTTGCAGTGCTGTTCAGACCCTCAATAGCAGTGAAAGTCTCAGTGTTCGCCGCCAATGGGGCTGTAAAATCCAGGCCAATATCTCACAGCCCTGTTAGATTTTCTCTCCCTCTGTACAAAATCAAACTCCACACAGTGTCTTTCACTCACTCCTGTTTCCAGCCCTGATGGTGCCGAAATCCCCTCTCAAAGGTACACAATCCAGTTGATTTCTGATCAAATACCTCCTTCCTCATTCAACAGAGGAAACAGAGACATGAACAGGAGTCAGGTGCAAGAAAGTTTCACCAACAGAGCAAAGAAAGGCACCAACAAAAGTCACACCTACTTTCCAAATCATTTCACTGTAATATTCTTTCACTTCTTTTGTAAGATGACTGCAATAAATCTGAAAATGAGCACCATGAGGTTTGTGTTCACTCATCACTTGTTCTCCTGTGTTTGTCTGTCAGGTTTTTAATTCAATTTGTATTGGATATTGAATAGAATCTCTTCTCAAGATGATTGCACATTGTACTGTGTTTAAAGCAACCAACTTGTAAAATGGCAGATAATGAATGTTTCAATACCTGTGTGACCAGATTCTTCCAATGCTTTTCAACAGCTAGATTGATGATGCTTGTAATCTGTATCCTGTGGAGAATGGGAGAGGAGAATAAAAACATGGTGCATGAACAGGACAGACTGTGTAAAATGGGAGCACAGAAATACTGCCACCTCATTGAAAGTTAATGAGATTTATTCCAAGTCAGACACCTGTCCACAATGAACAAGTGAATACATTAATTGTCCACTTTCAATCTAAATGGGACTGAGGTTCCAACAGAGAAGTTTTCTGGAAAATACCTGCTGCAGTTTTAAAATTGATGAACTGGAACATCTTATACTAACTTTCAAATAACTGTAGTGATTGTATAGTTCTCATAGTGGAGAGAAGGAGTTGTTTATAAATATAAGCAGAAAGACACATTTGTGGATTTGTGAATGAGCTTTATCTTTCTGAAATGTATTTGTCCATTGGTTGCAGGTCACTGGAAATTCTTTTTTACATTTCAATTGTAGCAGCAGCAGTTAGCAGCAAAATGTCTGATTAATCAGAGTAGTGGATCTGGGAAATACTTAAACAGCCGAGACCCTGTAAAACAGAACTCCAAGTAATATTTTAAATAAGGCACTGAACTGACAGAGCGGTAAAGGCCTGCTCGGGTCAGGGAAAAAAACCCGACCCGAACCCGACAGAACCACATTGGACCCGAGCCCGACCCGGCCCGAGTATCTCCATTTATTCCCACGCCCAAACTACCCGACCACTGGAATGTTCACTTTATCTACCTCCCGATTCCGAATCTACAGGAAGCTGCAGCATGAGCGCAATGACGTCATAGAGATGCTCACTTGCTCACTGAGCAGACTCAGAGTTTCCCTCCTTGATGACCCGGACTACCAGCTTTGGTTGGCTTTTCAACTTTTGACACTTATTAAACTCAACTTCCCAGCAGAGTTAAATGTAATACTTACTGTGTGTGTCCGACACAGACTCAGCCCGACCTGGACCCAGCCCGACCCGAACCTGGCCCGACCTGACCCGAGCCCGAAAGCCAGACCCGGAAGAGCGACCCGACACGACCCGAACCCGACACGGGTCCCGTCGGGTTCAGGTCGGGTGGCAGGCCTTTGCAGAGCGGAGGTCAGATGAGGATTGAATTAATTTCAATCACTGAATCTAAACAAGAAGTAAATCTGCCAGGAATGGAACACTTTGCTTTATCTGTGAGCTTGTGGCGCAACGGTAGCGCGTCTGACTCCAGATCAGAAAGTTGCGTGTTCAAATCGCGTCAGGCTCAGTTATGTTTTACAGCAGCTCAAGTTCCTGGATTTTATATCAGAAGAGAGTTCGATCCATTGGAATGTTCAGTGAATGGTTGAATTTCAAGAGAAACTTTAATAGATTAAATTCCTGATTTCAGGTTCCGTTCCATTTCCATGCTCAGTTCTTATTTCACACTGTTTTATATCAGAACAATGTTTCAGGGATGTGATGTGTCCATTGTTTGTACAATCGCTCTGTCACCCAGTGTGAGAAATAAAACACAAACCGCCCAGCGTGCGGCTCAAACCCATACCTGGCTCTGTCTATAGGCCGCTTAGTTCAGTTGGTTAGGACGCAGTGTTGATAACAACAAGGCTGTGGATTTGATCCCCATGTGCGCTGTCACATGGTCAGTCATTAATTTGACACATTTTTGTTACACTTAAAATCCAACTTTTAGATGCAAACAAGTTTACATAAAATGTCAAAGGGAATTTATTTTGAATAACATCCATTGCATCTTTGTCACTGGTCTGGAGTAACACAGAATTCTTTCCAATTATCTTCCGTTTGCTGATAAACGTTGAACTCGTGGCCTGTTCTCGTTAATGGTCACGAGCAACAAAAACAGACAGAGCAAGTCTGACCGCCCAGAGATGTGGAAAAGGCTTCAGTTTGGGACATATGCAGCAAATCAAATGTTCACCCGGCCCCGAAAGATTCAAAAACTGGGGAAAAGGACACAAGGAGATAGAGAATAAGCTAAAGCTGACAATGTAAATATTTCCCATCCTTGATATCTCTCTATTCCAATCCAACCTTCAGAGTTGGGTAAATAATTTCAGTGTAAATTGTGCAGCTCAAGAGTCAAAACCAAAGGGCGATGCAAAATAAAGGAAAACTGCCAAAACCCCAGATTGAACCTGGGATCTTCGGTCTAACACACTCCCAACTGAGCTATTTCAGTCTCACAGGCTTGGGATGATAAGTGGCAAGTAACATTCGCACCACACAAGTGCCAGGCAATGACCATCGCCAACAAGAGAGAATCTAACTACCTCCCCTTGACATTCAATAGCATTACAATCACTGAATCCCCCACCATCAACATCATGGAGGTTACCATGGGTAGCCATACAAATAACGTGACTACAAGAGCAGGTCAGAGGCTTGGAATCCTGAGGTGAGTAATTACAGTGCAGCTGTTGGCTCCACCCCAGGGGCTGAATTTGTTCTGTAAACCATGAAGCAGCTTCCTCTTAAATCCCAGGTTTATCAATAAATCCTCTTACAAAAGCCCCAAAGTGTCATATATTCCTCTCACTCATCCATGACTCCTGACTCCCCAAAGCCTGTCCACCATCTGCAATTCACAAGGCAAGAGTGTGATGGAATACTCTCCACTTGCCTGGATGGGTGCAATTCCAACTCAAGAATCTCAACACCGTCCAGGACAAAGCAGCCCACTTGACTGGGACCCCATCTACAAACATTCACTCCCTCCACCATCGGCACACAGTGGCAGCAGTGTGTACCGTCTACAAGATGCACTGCAGCAATGCACCAAGACTCCTTAGACAGCACCTTCCAAACCCAGCGACCTATACCACCGAGAAGGGCAAGGGCAGCAAATGCAGGGGATACCACCACCTGCAAGTTCCCCTCCAAGCCACACACCATCCTGACTTGGAACTATATCGCCGTTCCTTCACTGTCGCTGGGTCAAAATCCTGGAACTCCCTTCCTCACAGCACTGTGGGTGTAACTACCCCACATGGACTGCAGCGGTTCAAGAAGGCAGTTCACCACCACCTTCTCATGGGCAACTAGGGATGGGCAATAAATGCTGGCCTAGCCAGCGATGCCCACATCGCATGAATGAATGAATAAAAATGTGAAGTATCCCTTGTGTCATTGTTTTGGTAGAAAATATAACCCTGGTGGAATTGCCCCTCCCAATCACACCTCACTTCATAGAACATAGAAAATGGAGAAAATTTATGGCACAGAATGAGACCATTTAGCAATCGTGTGTGTGCCAGCTGAAAAAGAGTGATCCAGCCCAATCCCACTTTCCAGGTCTTGGGAATGGGATCTGAACAGATCTCAGAGCTCACATTATGTGAATGTTCTGTTGAAGTGTTGGTGAGCTGATATACCAGGGGAGATTCACACTGTTAGACACAGTGTGAAATACATTCAAGTATTTATAAAACATTGTAACATGTGAGTAATATTCACCATTGCTTTCTCAGCACTGATGGATTGTGAAGTGGGAGACAGCCAGAAGTCCCATGGGTCCACACTGACCATGAGCTGAGAATGAAATGAGAAAAAGTTCAATCTTCAGCAGTGAGTTGCTGCAGAGAGGTAAGACCCTGAATCAAGGAGAGACTTTCTCATACTGATTTTGAATCTCATTTCAAACACTCCTTGAACTCTCTGCCGAGGAATTCAGAGCTGGATAACGCCTGTAAAATCAGTCTAAAAAGGAAATAGAAAACACCCACCGTGGGCTCAAACTCAAAAACTTGAGATTCAGAGTTTCATGCTTTCATCGACTGAGCTCACTGGGCCTGAGACAGTGTCCCCATCCTGTCTGTTATTGGACGGTGCAGCTGTTGGCTCCACCCCAGGGGCTGAATTTGTTCTGTAAACCATGAACCAGCTTCCTCTCAAATCCCAGGTTCATCAGTAAATCCTCTTGCAAAAGCCCTAAAGTGTGATATATTCCTCTCACTCATCCAGAATAAAAGTTACATCTTTTGCTCTTTTTACCTTCCAAACATTGACTTCTATTTTACTCAGCATTTATTTCTCTCTCCTTTTTATGTTGTGCATTTCCGAACAAACATTTCATTTCAATTATTTATGAGGGATGAAATGAACAGAAAATATTTTCTGCAATGGTACCAGGGGTGTGGGACAGAGTGAGTGGTTCGGGTCTGGAATATACTGCCTGAGAGTGTGCTGGAGGCAGATTCAATCGTGGCTTTCAAAAGGGAATTGGATAAACACCTGAATAGAGAAAATTTGCAGGGCTACAATGAAAGGGCAGAGGAGTGGAATTAGCTGATCTGCTCTTGCAAAGAGCTGTCATGGACATGATGGACTGAATGGTCTCCTTCTGTACTGTAACCATTTGATTCCTTGATTCTAACTCTGTCAAAGTTGTTCTGAACTTGCTCTGCTCCAAGGAGCACAACCTCAGCTTTTCCAGTCTCTGCACATAACTGAAGTTATGAGGAACCATGGGGAACCCACTGTAAACCTTCCTCCAGACAGAAATACAACTGTTCACCACCACACTGTGACCCAGCTGTTCACAATATATATCAATGATTCGGATGTGGGGACCAAATGTAGCATTTCCAAGTTTGCAGATGACACAAAACTAGGTGGGAATGTGTGTTGTGAGGAAGATGCAAAGCGGCTTCAAGGGAATTTGGACAGACTTAGTGAGTGGACAAGAAAGTGGCACATGAAATATAATGTGTAAAAATGTGAGGAGTAACAGATGTGCAGATTATTTGTTAAATGTTAAGAGTGTGAATGTACAAAGGGGCCTGGGTGTCCTTGTCAATAAGTGACTGAAAGCTAACATGCAGGTGCAGCAAGCAATTAGGAAGGCTAATGATATGTTAGCCTCGATCACAAGAGGATTTGAGTACAGGAGTAGTGAAGTCTTGCTTCATTTGTATATAACCTTGGTTGGTCTGCAGTTTGGAATACTGTGTGAAGTTTTGTTCCCCTTACCTAAGGAAGGATATCATTGCCATCGAGGGAGTGCAACGAAGGTTCACCAGACTTGTTCCCGGGATGGCGAGACTGTCAAATGAAGAGAGATTGGGGTAACTGGGACTGTATTCTCTAGAGTTTTGAAGAATGAGAGGTGATCTCATTGAAACTTACAAAATATTTAAAGGGATAGACAGGTAGATGAAGCTAAGATGTTTCCCCCGGTTGAGGAGTCTAGAACCAGGGGACACAATTTCAACGTAAGGGAAAAGCCACTTAGGACAGCGATGAGGAGAAATTTCTTTACTCAGTGGGTTGTGAATCTTTGGAATTCTCTACCTCAGAGGGCTGTGGAAGCTCAGTCATTGAGTATGTTTACAGCAGAGATTGACAGATTTCTAAATACAAATGACATAGGGGAGATGGAGATAGTGTGGGAAAAAGGCATTGAAGTGGATGATCAATCATCATCATATTGAATGGCAGGGTGGGCTCGACGGGCTGAATGGCCTCCTACTGCTCCTGTGTTCCTATCAGTCTGCAAACTTCATATGCATGCTGTCATTGTCCCTTTTCTTCCATGGGCTTCAGTTTTACTGGCAGTCTAGTATGTGACATCATCAAGAAGGTTTTCAATAAGTTAAATAAGGAGAAATTGTTTCCAGTGGCAAAAGGGTCAGTAACCAGAGGATGTATTTATCAGGTGATTGAGAAAAGAACCAGAGGTGAAATGAGGTATGATTTTTTATACAGTGATGTGTTGTGATCTGGAATGCACTGTCTGATCAGGACTTGAAAGCAGATTCAGTCGTAACTTTGAAAAGCAATTGGGATAAATACTGGAAGGAAAAATGGACAGATTACAGGAGACAGCACTGACACAATGGACCAAATGGTCTCCTTCTTTGGGTATCATTCCATGGTTTTATGAACATAATGTTGATACAATTCGCTGAGTTGGAAGGGAAGTGAACCCAGATTCCGGGTATTCTAAACACCAGACCCAAACCAAATGAACAAGCCCGTTGTTTAATCTCTGTTTTTCACACCAGCTTCTCCTCGCTCTTTCTGTGTTTCCTGCCTGGTCTGTTCCTCTGACCTTCATTCCTGACACTCTATTGAGAATGGCCAACTCACTGCGCCTCTCACTCCCACCGTCACTCCACCCCTTCACCCACTTCCAAACCTCTCTGTTCAACAGTACCTCACATCAGCTCCTCTGCTCCATTAATATAACAGGAAAACATTTTCAAACAGACATTTCCAGAGAGTTCCAGTAAGACAAGGTAAAGATCAGATTCATTCACTTGAAACACAGAGAGAGTAGCTCTCCCTGTTCAGTCAAAGGAGCAGATGTGGTTTCACTCCCATTAGTCTTGGAGACATGGGCCAGAATTTTAAGGGACCGTTGGAGACGGGAATGGAGGCTGGGGAGGGGGAGGAGGGGTGTATAAAATAGGGATGGAAGACATTGGACCGGATTTTTCTGTCGGCGGCTGACATGGAGGGCAGACTTCGCACATCCACTCGGCAAGAAGGCATTTAAAGTATTTATGAATCCAATTGTCAGCAATTTTATTCACTGGATCCAATTGAACTAATAGCACACGGGAACCACGGTGCTTCAGAGCCTCGCCTGGTTAAAGGAGGCAACTGGGAGGTGGGAGCTGAGTGTTGGCTTCACTGGGAAGCTATCGGGTGAGGCAGCGTCACTTGGCAGCAAGGGTGGAGGGGAAAGGGCATCGAGAAACACTGTCAGGAGTGGGGGCCAATGTGCCAGCTCTGCAGAGGGAACAACACCAGGGTGCCATTGGGGCAGTGCCACTTTATTGAGGATGACAAATGAGGTAAATGTGGCTGGGTGTTGTTTACTGTGAAGGCCTTGCACTCAGGGAGGGGCAACCTGTCATGGGCCTCATTCGAGGCTCCCATTGAGGAGGAGGAGGAGGAGTAGAGAGGAAGGGAGGGAGGCGCAGGCACCAGCAGGGGCACCACAGCAGCTTGGGGGCCCACAGGAAGGCCAGCCTCGAACAGGAGGCTGGAGAAGGAGGCAGAGGAACACGTCAGCCGAGGTTCAACTACCTGCAGATGTCCGAGTGACAGTGTCTCCGCAGACTGCACCTCTCCACGGAGGTCGTCACTGATCTCTCTGCCATGATGCAGCTTTGCCCCATGCGACTTGGTGGGCACCTGATGCCAGTGTCACTGAAGGTCACCGTGCCACTGAACTTCTTCGCCACCAGATCATTGCGGGGATCCACTGGAGATATGTGTGGAATCTCACAGTCTGTAGTGAATCAGTGCATCAAGGAGGTCACCAATGTCCTGTTCAGGAGGGCCAGTGACTATGTGCACATTGATCCAAACAGTCAAGCTGAGAGAGCTATAGGATTCGGGGCCATCGCTGGATTCCACCAGGTGTAGGGTGTCAGTGACTGCACCCATGTGACCATCAAGGCTCCTGCAGACCAGCCAGCAGCCTTCAACAGGAAGGGCTTCCACTTGCTCAGTGTGCAATTGGTCTGCGACCACTGCAAATGGATCCCATAGGTGTGTGCACAAATCCCGGGAAGCAGCCACAACGCCTGCATACCAAGGCACTCCCAGGTGCCAGAACCTTTCCGCGGCCCCATCCGCTTTCAGAGATGGATCCTTGGAGACAAGGGCTACCCACTGAGGACATGACTACTGACGTCTGTGAGGAGCCCACGCACGGATGCAGAGGAGAGGTACAACACCTGCTGCGGGTCAACCCGAGCGACCATCAAGGAGGCCATTGGTCTCCTGAAGATGAGATTCAGGTGCCAAGATCGATCCAGTGGAGCCCTTCAGTATGTCCCGGCGAGGGTCTCGCATATCGTCGTGGTTTGCTGTGCACAGCACAATCTGGCATTACAGAGGGGCGAGGTGTTGACTAGTGAGGATATCGTGGAGTGTGATGTCTCCTCTGATGATGAGGATGTGGAGGAAGATGCTGCCCAAGCAGTGCCAGATGAAGAACCTCAGGCACAGTAGGAAAGGGGCCATGAGATACACACAAGGGAGACATGAGACACCCTTATACCTTCAAGTTTCCTTTGAGCCTTACCACCTTCTGGAACCACAGCAAAAAAGTCTTAGCTTTAAGCAGCCCTGTTGTCGTCTCTTTCCTTCTGCACTGCAGTGTCCAGGTACACATCGCACAGTGACAAGGCCGAAGCTTTGTGAACTCAGGGCTTGGTCCCTCACTTCCAGCCCCTTGGGAGGTAGGGTTTAAATTAAGTCCCAAAGGGCATCAACAATAGGAAGGAGAAATAGTGAGAGAACATCATTTCTTTCTTCCGTGTGACACCAAACACAACCCTCTCCATCTGGAATGTACATTCACCATGAACACAAGTGAATCTAGGTGCTCTTCTTAAATCTTTTCCGGGTGCTCCTACGTGGTGCTCCCCCTGCTCTGTCAGCTGAGGTGGAGACAGGCTGCTGACCTTGCTGCCCCATGGCTTGGGATGACATTGGTGGCCGTCCTCTTGCTGCCTGAGGCCTGGAGGGCCCCGGCACACTGAGGGCCTCCTGCACAGGTACAGGGACCCCCCTCTGTCATCGAGGATGATGGAGGCAGGCACTGGCATCACTTGTGTCACTGGCAGAGGGGCTTTGGAGCTACTGTCCACACCAGGAGCACCCTGAGAGGGGCCCCCAGATGTAGCAGCCAGCTGCTCCTCCCCCTTATAAGACACACTTGTACCTCCCTGCTGACCTGAGAGGGATGTGGACCTGGTGAAGAGTTCAGGTGCCTCATCCCCCCTCTCGCCTTGTCACCACTGGATGGAGCTCATGGACAAAGCGATGGAGTGCAAGTCTGCGCGCATCTCCGGCAGCCACTGATTGGTCGGCTGGATCTGTCTCTCCATCAGTGTCACAAATCTCTCAAGGAAGGAAGCCAGACACACCCCCATCAGAGACAGTACAGCATGCAAGGCCTGGATGGACTCCTCCATCATCCGAACTTGGGTACACATAACCTCTGGCAACTCTGCCAGATGTTGACTGACCTCTTGCTGCAGCTGCAGCATTTCCCGTGTTGCTGGTGACACCAGAGGCACGTCATCAGCCTGGGACTCAGCATGGGCCTGGCCTCCCACAGACTTCCAACTGCCAGTGGCCTCGGCTGTCACAGCCTCCGTCAGCTGCCCGGGCCTGTCTGTGACGTGCTCACCAGCTTGTGTGCCCAAATCTAACAGCAAGTGGATACCCACCGAGTGAGGGTTTCTGTGCTGGTGGAGGGTGCAGGGGAATGAGGTGATGGTGCACCATCTGAGGCTCCCTCCTCCTCCTCAGAGGTATCTGGCTGTCCCACAGTCTCTCCAGCTCTTCGCTCTTGTCGTTCATCCTAGCCTGCATGTGAAAACAGGGACATTGAAGGGTTAGGGTCTGCCCATCGTGACATTCCAACCACCCCTACTGTGCAGCTCCATTGATGCAGTGGTGAACAGATGAGCAGTGTGGCTCCTTTGCAGCGGATGCTCCCTTGTGCCCCAGGAGATGTTCACTCACTCTCTTAGATAGGTGTCCCTGTCTCTCCATCAGCTATGGAGCAGCTGCTTTGCTGCCCGGCCTGTTCCATGGCCTCCTCCTCCATCGGGATGAGGACATGGAGATAAGGCATCCACTGCCAGTCTTGACATGCTCTTTCCGATTGTGGGCTGTCTTCTCCTGCAGCCACTATGATCAACAAAGTTAGTCTCCCAGCGGGGACAAACCCAATATCTCTGATGGTGATAGTCCAGCAGTCCATGATGTGGACACACATATTCCTCCTGCATGTGGCCCCTCTCGAGGGACTGTGTGAGTTTATACAATGACTGACGTGCACCTCCCACCGAGATGCAGCCAAGCCTCAGGCAGCATGTCCTGCTGCCCTTCCCCAATACACATGACTGGGTGGTCACTCCCTTTCCACCAAACAGTCCCTCTCACTCTGCCATGCGCAATGTCCAAAGAGTCCAAAGTGTTTTGAGTTTGCGCCTGAGCAGCCCGGATCCGGTCATTGACCCACTTCGTGCACTGGATCCATGTCTTGGGGGTGACCCCACGGCTGCTGACTTCACCTACTATCTCAAAGCAGCTTTGCTTGGTCAGGTGGACAGGTCTCCACCTCCCATCCCTGGGGAAGAGGATCTTCCACCGATCTGTTGTCACCTGGAGGCGAACCTGCAGGAAGGCATCACCAAACCATTGGACCATGGTCACTGCAGGCTCACATTCAGCTCCTTACCTATCAGGCAGCAGAGACAGCAGAACGGGTCCTGGGGCATCAGTGACAGCAGAACGGGTCCTGGGCAGCAGAGGCAGCAGAACAGGTCCTGGGGCAGCAGATGCAGCAGAACAGGTCCTGGGGCAGCAGATGCAGCAGAACAGGTCCTGGGGCAGCAGATGCAGCAGAACTGGTCCTGGGGCAGCAGAGGCAGCAGAACAGGTCCTGGGGCAGCAGATGCAGCAGAACAGGTCCTGGGGCAGCAGATGCAGCAGAACAGGTCCTGGGGCAGCAGATGCAGCAGAACAGGTCCTGGGGCAGCAGAGGCAGCAGAACAGGTCCTGGGGCAGCAGATGCAGCAGAACAGGTCCTGGGGCAGCGGAGGCAGCTGAACAGGTCCTGGGGCAGCAGATGCAGCAGAACGGGTCCTGGAGCAGGAGATGAAGCAGAACGGGTCCTGGGGCAGCAGAACGGGTCCTGGAGCAGCAGAGGCAGCAGAACGGGTCCTGGGGCATCAGAACGGGTCCTGGGGCATCAGAGGCAGCAGAACGGGTCCTGGGGCAGCAGAGGCAGCAGAACGGGTCCTGGGGCAGCAGAACGGGTCCTGGGGCAGCAGAGGCAACAGAACGGGTTCTGGGGCAGCAGAGGCAGCAGAACGGATCCTGGGGCAGCAGAGGCAGCAGAACGGGTCCTGGGGCAGCAGAACGGATCCTGGGGCAGCAGAGGCAGCAGAACGGGTCCTGGGGCAACAGAACGGGTTCTGGGGCAGCAGAGGCAGCAGAACGGATCCTGGGGCAGCAGAGGCAGCAGAACGGGTTCTGGGACAGCAGAGGCAGCAGAATGGGTCCTGGGGCAGCAGAACGGGACCTGGGGCAGCAGAGGGCTCTCAGGAAGACACTCCTTTAAACCAGGCAGCAGTGAATGCAGGGCTGGCAGCACTTTAAATATGGTGCCACGGCCTGCCGTTGTGTCAGATGTCGGTGCCATCGGTGCCTCGTTCCCTACCTCTGGTCCTTGTTTACATGTGCCCCACGCCTCCCCTTCATTAATTGGTCGGCTGCTCCGTGATCGGGGTCGGCCGGCCACATTTCCCTCGTGTAGTGACGGCACCCACTTCCGGTGCCTCTGCCGAGAGCCGCACCGTTAGTTTAAAATTCAGCCCATGGGGTCAAGAGTGGAAAATCTCCCCTCTGATTCTCTCTACTTAAAATGAAGGAGACACCAAATTAAAACTGATGAAACCAGGGATTGTATCCTGGTTCTTCAATCTAGTGTTCTCCCAACTGAGCTATTCCAGCCTCACTGTGAACTCATCTTCATTGGAGACAAATATAACTCCAGGCGGAATTTCCCCACCCGTTCATTCCTCACTTCAGGGGAATGGGACCCGACCAGATCGCGGAACTCAGATTATGTTAATGTTCTGCTCTTGATATCTTAATATTATCTTGCGTTTGAGCCACTTTTAATCAGGTTCACGGACAAATTCTTCCATCATCCCTTCTCCCACATTCTCTCTCTCTCATTCATTCTTTATTCTTCACAATCCAGAAAGGGTTAGGAATCAGAGCTCACCCCCAAACCCTCTGCACACAGACCTCTGTCTGTTACCCTGTTTGATCCAAGAGACCAGTCAATAAATTACACTCTTTATAAACACAGAAAGCAGCCTCAGAGTGTTGGACAGAGATAAATACACTGAAGTCTTTTGAAAAAAGTTCATCTTACGGGTTGTTACTGAGCCCACAGAGCAGGGCGGGTCCAGGCTCCAGCCCCAGCCCCAGCCTGTGCTGTGTTAGCTGATGCCACCTGGTGTGATACTGAGCCACACGGAGCAGGAAATGGCCTGGTTGTATTCATGGCCTGTGTTGTGTTAACTGATCCCACTCAGTGTGGTAGGATCCACACAGAACAGAATGGGCCCAGGCTCCTTCCTCAGCCTGAGGGATGATAGTTCTTCTCACACGTTGTTGTACAGAGCCCCACACAGAACAGGGAAATCTCAGGCTCCATCCCCGGCCTGTGGTATTTTACTTCATCGCACCTGGTATGGTACGGAGTCCCCAGAGCAGGAAAGATCCAACTTCCATCTCCGGCCTGTGCTGAATTAGCTGATCTGACCTGGTTGGCACTGAACCGCAATCAGGGGAGGATGGGCCGAGGCTCCATGGCCTGTGGTGTGATAGTTATTCTCATTTGGTGAGGTACTGAGCACCATATAGAGCAGGATGGGCCTGTGCTCAGTGAGCTGATCTCACCTTGTGTGGTCCTGAGACCCACACACAAAGCAGGACAGGCCTAGGCCTCATCCCCGGCCTGTGTTCAATTAGCAGATCTCAGCCAAAAGATTTTGATAAGGTTCCACACAAGAGGCTTCTCTATCAGATTAAAGTCCCTGGTATCAGTGGTAATATATTGATCTGGATTGGGAACTGACTGGCAGGACGTAGGCAGAAAGTAGTTACAGATGGATCTGGATCTGTTTGGAGACCAGTCACCAATGGTATCTCACAGGGATCGGTGTTGGGACTGTTGCTCTTTATTATTTTTATTAATGATCTGGATGTAGGTGTAGGGGGCACCATCTGTAAATTTACAGATGATTTGAAGATCTGTGCGAGTGTTCAGACTGGAGACGATACTCGACTGTTTCAGGCTGATCTTAATGTGTTGGGAGATTGGGTTCATGACTGGTAAATGATGTTTAATTTGGGTAAGTGCAGTGTTATTCATGTGGACAGGGCGAATGCTCAACATTCATACACCCTTCAGGGAAAAACATTAAAGTAGGTGGAAAAAAGAAAATAATTTTGAGCAGAGATCTGGATGTTCTAGTGCACAGATCTCTAAAGGTACAGCAGCAATGCTGTGAAGTGATAGCTGGAGCAAATAGGGGGTTGGGCTGCATTCAGAGGACAATTGAGTATAAGATGAGGCATATTCTTTCATGGGATGTGAGCGACACTGACAAGTCCAGAATTTGTTACCCATCCCTAATTGTCCTTGACAAGGTGGTGGTGAGCTCCCTTCTCGAATTGCTGCACTCCATGTGGTGTAGGTACACCCACAGTGCTGTTAGCAAGGGAGATCCAAAATTTTGACCCAGCATCAGTGAATGAATAGCGATATATTTGCAGATCAGATGGTGTGTGACTTGGAGGGGAGCTTGCACATGGTGGTGTTTCCATGCATCTGCAGCCCTTGTCCTTCAAGGTGGTGGAGGTCTTCGGTTTGGAAGGTGCTGTCTGCGGAGCCTTGGTGAGTTGCAGCAGTGCATCTGGTAGATGGTACACACTACTGCCACTGTGTGTCAGTGATGAAGGGAGTGAATGTTTAAGGTGGTGAATGGGGTGACAATCAAGGTGGCTGCTTTGTCCTGAACAGTGTCGAGTTTCTAGAATATTGTTGGTGCTGCACTCATCCTGGTTTGTGCCTTGTAGATGGTTGACAAGTTTTGGAGAGTCAAAAATCACAAAATTATTGCAGTGCAGAAGGAGGCCATTCGGCCCATTGTGTCTGCATAGAATCATAGAACATAGAAAGTTTACAGCACAGGCAGGCCAAAAAACGAGCCACCCAGCTGAATCCCACTGTACAGCATTTGGACCGTAGCCCTGCAGGTTCAGGTACTTGAGGTGCACATCCAGACTCCTTTTAAATGAGTTGAGGGTTTCTGCCTCAGCTACCCTTACAGGCAGTGAGTTCCAGACTCCCACAGCCCTCTGGGTGAAAAAACCTTTCCTCATCTCCCCTCTAATTGTTCAACACATCACTTTAAATCTATGCCCCCTGGTCACTGACCTCCCTACCAAGGTAAGTAGACCCTTCCCATCCATTCTATCCAGACCCCTCACAATTTTGTACATTTCAATCAAATCTCCCCTCAGCCACTTCTATTCCAAGGAGAAAAACCCCAGTCTATCCAATCTTTCCTCATAGCTGCATTTTCCCAGTCCTGGCAACATCCTCGTAAATCTCCTCTGTAACCTCTCGAGTGCAATTACATCCTTTCTGGAATGAGGTGACCAGAACTGCACACAGAACTCAAGTTGTGGCCTAACTAATGATTGATACAGTTCCAGCATAACCTCCCTGCTCTTATATTCTATACATCGGCTAATAAAGGAAGGGATTCCATAAGCCTTCTCAACCAACTTATCAACCTGTCCTGCTACTTTCAGGGATTTGTGGACATTCACTTCAAGGTCCCTCACTTCCTCTACACCTCTCAGCATTCACCCATTAATTGTGTCTTCCTTTGCTGTGTTTGACCTCACCAAAGGCATCACCTCACACTTCTCCAAGTTGAGTTCCATTTGCCACTTTTCTGCCCACCTGACCAGTCCATTTTTCCAGCTCTCCTAATGAGCATTTCACCTCGTGCCTTGAGCTGAGTTACTCATCACAGAATTCCCACTATCTGATTTACTCTTGTAGCCAGAGTATGTATATGAATGGTCCAGTTAAGCTTTTGTCAATGGTTACCCCCAGGATGTTGATGGTGGGGGGATTCAGCGATGGTAATGCTGTTGAACGTCAAAGGGAGATGGTTACATTCTCTCTTGTTGGAGATGGTCATTGCCTGGTACTTATGTGGTGTGAATGTTACTTGCCACTTAGCAGCCCAAGTCTGAATGTTGTCCAGGTCTTGCTGCTTCTGGACACGGACTCCTTCAGTATCTGAGATGTCCCGAATTTGTCCTTTTATGAAACCTTGGTCACGACTCACTTGGAATATTGTATCCAGTCTTGGTCTCCTCACATGATGGGTGATATTGAGGCTTTGGAAAGGGTACAGAGGAGAGACATTCGACGAATTCCCAGTATACGACATCTTGGTTATCAAGTTAGACTAAAAGAGTTGGGACCCTACACCTTAGAGAAACCTTGACTGAGGGGTGATCCGATTGAGGTTCATAAATAATGAAGGGTCCAATTTAGCATGGGAGAGGAGTCATAACTTTATTTTGTAAAAGGCCAGATGGCACCCGGATCACATTAAATTTCATTTTCAGTGGAGGGTTAATGTACCAGGATGGCCGAGTGGTTAAGGCGTTGGACTTAAGATCCAATAGACATGTGTCTGCGTGGGTTCAAACCCCACTCCTGGTATCTGTGCTAACAAAATGTTACTTATTCTTTCCCTGACTTTTGCCTTGCACCATCATCTCTTCTGTCATTTAATCACTCTTGCCTTCCAACTGATCACAGCTTCCTATTATTTGATCTGCCCCAGCACCGTTCCTTGGCTCTGCGCTTGCTTATAAACTGGTAAATCTTTAAGTTAATCTCCTCTGTACCCTGACAATGACCTTCTCATCCTTCCTGGATTGTGGTTCCTCACAGGATCCGCTGCCTCTCCGACTCACCTCCAGGTAGCTGAAGGCCCTGAGCCTTGGTCTCGCTTTATACGCTAGCTGGTAGTTGATTCCTTGCAGGTCTGCCACCGCTCAGGAGAAGCCCAAGACCCAGATCAAGCAAAGTATCAAGAGGAATGTGAACAAAGGCTCCCTGGTGCAGAGCAAGGGACAGGGCGCCTCCGGCTCCTTCAAAATCAGCAAGAAGGAAAACCGAGGGAAAGGTGGGAAAGAAGGTGAAGAAACCAGCAGACAAGAAATCTTCAGTGAAGAAACCAGCAGACAAGAAATCTTTAGTGAAGAAACCAGCAGCCAAGAAAGTGACAACAAAGAAAGTAACAGCCAAGAAAACGAGCAGCAAGGCGGCGGCAACGCCAAATAAGGCGGTGAAGAAAGCAGTGCTTCAGAAAAAGTCTCCTGCGAAGAAGGTCAAAAAAGGCAAGAGTGCGGCGGGCGGAAAGGCGCTGAAGAAAGTGCAGACATGGAAGAGCAAGGTCAAGCCGAAAGCAGCGAAGTCTCAGAAAGCAGGGTCTGGAAAGAAGTGAAAGCGCGGGAAACTTGTAAACATCTGAACACAAAGGCTCTTCTCAGAGCCACCCACATCTCTCAGGAAAGAGCTGATCCCCTGATCAAATGATCCCTGTCCCGGCCCCGCCTGCAGATTCCACATGGAAATGATTTGGAGTAAATCCAGGATCCCTGGTGACTCCCCTCCACCCAGCCCTTTCCCCACTCTCTGTAATAAAACAGAGGGATATCCGGCCCTCACTCTAACTGGAGATGTGTTCGGTGCAGTCTCAGTTCACAAATTCAGGGGGAGAGTCTGTAAGACAGTAACACTGGCGGAGAAACCCCACCTCACAACTCAAACCCCAACACATGAGTTTCTCCAATTCAGCTGGAGTCGAGTGACAACAGGAGCTGGGATAGGCTGTGATCGGGAATGTTAGAAATGGATTTGTTCAGGGAGGAATTTACCTGGAATCTCCGAATATAATAGTTCCTTATTTCCCCAGATGACACATTCTGCAGTGAGAGTGAAAAGTCTCTTCACTGCTTCACATTTATTAATTGTTTGGTTCGAGATGAATAATGAGTCAGAGAGTAATGACAGGATCTGAAGCTTCTCTCACACCAGCCCTTGAATGACTCAGTGTGAAGTGTCCAATGTGTGAAGCTACTGCCAGGGTTTGTCAATCTGAACAGTTTCAGCTCAGTTACTGGGGGCCTGGAATCCCCACAGTTTGACTCTGTCTCTGATTGGTCACCCGCTTCTCAATCCAATTCTTAACCAATAGGAGAATCACATATAAGTAAATAGAAGTTCTCATTGGCTTAGATTTTCCAATTGGAAAAAGCCCGGCAATTCCAGAGCAGGAAGGAATTGAAGTGATGGAAAATTTCAATTTTCAGGCAACAATTTTAAAACCTCTCATTTTATGATCTGTTTTACTGTATTTACCGTCACAAAATCCTGACGCGATTTTAGGAATCGTTTTCATTTGTCAATCTGTTCACTGTAAGCGGCGGGAGGAAGGTCCGGTTCAGCAATTTAAAACGGGACAAATATCAGCTTCCTCTCTGTAAAAGGAACAAATTAGCGACTAACCGCTTCTCACAGGCTTCTCGGGGAGTGACAGAAACGAGCGGTTTCTGATCCTTTCTCCTGAAAGAGGCGGATAATGCTGCAGGGAGCAATGAACTGCCCTTCACTTTCTGGCTGCTAATACACCACTGACTTTAAACAGTTCAAACAGCGACTGATGCTTCTGCCGGAAAATGAGCAGATTCACCAGAATGATCCCGGTCCATCATGGCCAAAGACATCCAGCTGGCCCGCCGCATCCGCGGGGAACGCACCTAAAACCCAGCTTCAGTAACAAGTGTAACAAGCTCTTTTCAGAGCCACCAAATCAGCAAAGGAAAGAGCTGCCATCTCTGTTCATCATCAAACCCATTAGATTGGAGGGGCGGTCACATGGTTTCTGTTTTGTCACATCACTTTCCCGAAAGGCCTGTCGGACTGAGAGCTGATCTGGAATTTAGAAAGCAGCATTACCGGAGACTCATTGCTGTTCAGCACAATCTCAGCCCTGCTCCTGGGATCCGTTAGCTGGCATTTGGGGAAAAGAAATGGATCCCAGTTTTATTTGGAAGGCATTAATGGAGCCGGGTCCGTTCACAGGAGGGTTATTTACAAACATTACCCAATGAGTTCACTAATATTTGAATCCATTGAAGATCAGTACATAGGATATGTAAGTTAGCTCGGTC
Source organism: Heterodontus francisci (assembly GCF_036365525.1). NCBI lineage: Eukaryota > Metazoa > Chordata > Chondrichthyes > Heterodontiformes > Heterodontidae > Heterodontus > Heterodontus francisci. The sequence continues at coordinate 5,708,767 of NW_027141441.1, read as the reverse complement.
ACTCTGACTGAAACCGCCAGTTCCCCGGGGCTGCAGACCCTGACACTGCGGGGAGAGAATCCCCGACCCTATCCCGCCGCCGGGGGGAACAGACAGCTCTGTGTCCGGAGAATAGGGATGGCCGGGGAGCAGGCACATATTAAAGCGCTGCAATGGACTCAGCTCCTGTGTGTGCACAACTCTCACTGATTCCGTCCTCTGGAAACAGTGCGGTCTGAACAGATCAGGTTAGGAGAGAAACACACAGCCCGCGAATGGCCTCTTCCTTCCTGCATTTACTCTGTTCCGGGATCAGATTCGCATTGAGAAGCGGCGCTCAGATCACCGGAGAGAAAAAAAAACACAATTCAAACTGTCCAAATGAAAAACAGAGAATTAGCCCGGACACTTCCATTATTAAATTAATTCATCAGCTCTGAACCAGTTCCCGTTAATGTACCGGGATAATCTCGGGATTTATCAAATCGAAAGCAGCGGGATTTATTAAATTGTTGATTCTGACACCCTGTAGTTCAGTTCTTCACTTAACTGGAGGGGGAGATGTGTGAGCAGAGAAACAGAGCGAAATCCAGAGAGGGAACTGAAAACACACCTGGACAGATGTGAAACAGGTCAATCCACTGTTACAATAACTCCATCTCTGATTCCCTCCTGACAGTAACCAGCCCTTTCACAGAGACTGTGGGTGGCTCTGAAAAGAGCCTTTGGTTTATTAGATGACATTTTGGCCGCTTTACTTTTTCTGGGAGCTCTGAGCGCTGGTTTTCTTGGGCAGCAGCACGGCCTGGATATTAGGCAGCACCCCGCCCTGAGCGATGGTCTCCCCTCCCAGCAGCTTGTTGAGCTCCTCGTCATTGCGGACGGCCAGCTGCAGGTGTCTCGAGATGATGCGGTTCTTCTTGTTGTCCCGGGCCGCGTTGCCGGCCAGCTCGAGGATTTCAGCGATCAGATACTCGAGCACAGCAGCCAGAAAGACCGGGGCTCCGGCACCCACACGCTCAGCATAGTTACCCTTTCTCAGGAGCCTGTGAACACGGCCCACCGGGAACTGCAGTCCAGCCCGGGAGGAGCGAGACTTGGCCTTGGCCCGAGCTTTCCCGCCGGTCTTTCCTCTTCCAGACATTTCCACAATCTCACAAAAACTTTCACAAAGAATGAATAATTTCCTTAGCATTGATAGCATATCGCTGGCAGTCAGGATGGCCGAGCGGTCTCCATTAGAGGCGTGGGTTCGAATCCCACTTCTGACAAGTTGTGTTTTGACTGAACTGGAGGCGTTTGGGAGCAGCGGTGAAGAGCAAAGAAAAAGCAGGAAAGAACATGGACAAACAAAATAACAATGGACCCAAAGATGTTGCATCAAAACATGAGAGTAAGAGGCAACTAAGCAAACAGCAGGGCACATAAAAGATCAAAAATGTCACCTTTGTATCGGGGTGGAAGATGTTGCCAATATCCTTCATGAATACTTTGCTGTTTTCCCGAATGAGAGGGTGATGCAGATATTGTTATTAAGGAGGAGGAGTGTGAAGTATTGGACGTGATAACTTAAGGAGAGAGGAAGTCTTAATGGGATGAGCATCGTTGAATGTGGATAAATCATCAGGACCAGTTGAAATGTACCCCAGGCTGTTGAAAGAAGCCAGGGAAGAAATAGTGGAAGGTCTGACCATCATTTTCCAATCCCTCACTGGATACAGGTGTGGTGCCAGAAGATTGGAGGTCTTGTAACGTTGCAATAAAAGCAAAATACGAGGCAGATCAAGCATGGCTGATCCTTTCGAGTAGAGAAACAGGGCTGAATTCCCTGAACCAGTGCTACAGCTTACAGAATAGAAGGAGCCTATACACACCTGATGGGTTCCACTTAAACAAAAGAGCTGGAGGTGTTGACGGTCAGAACAGATAAAATGTGGAGGAGTGTTTGAAGCAGATGCTGTGTGGTTACTGTAGTTGTACTATGGAGTTATTTCAAGGAGGTGATTCTGAATGTAATGGATCAACGTGGACCCATCCAAGGCAAAGGTTCTAAACTTCCCTGTGGTCCAGCCTGGTTGAATGGAACTGAAGCAAACAAATCATCCAGAAGTGGAAAAGAAATATAAGGCCATGAAAGCACAGAATTCAGATGGATGCAATACCAGACGGTATGGCAAGAGTGTAAAACAGCAACAGACAGGTGAAAAAAACTTTCCCATTGAATGAGACAAGAGAAAAGAAGGGTAATAATAGTGTCAGGTGAGTTGTGACACGATTCACATTCCACCTTGATCTGAATAGAACTGTTGAAGCGAGTGATTGAGAAGAATAGAGGAGAAATGAAAAGAAAGGAGAAATAAACAAAAGGTCTTTTGATTTTAGAATGCTTGTTTTTGGAAATGACAGACTGTAAAGTGTGTGTGTCAGAAGATATAGAGCGAAGTTGGGTATGACAAGATCACAGGAAAGTTGTGCCCTGAGACAAGGTGTGTGTTGACAGGAAAGCTGCTTTCTTTTGCACAATATGTATTTTATTCATATAATTTGTGCAATTACATTGCAAAGCAGTTCAAATTTAATATTACATAAGGTACAATACAGATCAGTTTCCTTCAATAATGTACATGATGTATCTCACTATCCCTGCCTGCACAGGTTATATTTACAGTATTTACAGTACACATCAAACATTCTCTGGTGCAAACAGCCCGAGGGGTTTTACACGGGTTCCAGCCCCTCACTGTACTATGGCCTACTAGGGCCTTAGACTGCAGCCTTTCCCCAATGAGTCTCCATGGTGGCTTCCCCAAGCTTTAATGCCGTCCCACAGCACATAGTCTTGGACGTTGCAATGTGCCAGTCTGCAACACTCGGTCATGGACAGCTCTTTGCACTGGAATACCTGTCCCACGGCCGGGCTCGTTCTCAATAGAGATCATTTCAAATGAACATTTCCTAAATCCGTGCTTTCTCTCTCGCAATAAAGAGAACAGGATTTCTGGCAGATTCAGTGTGAGACAATAACACTGCCGGGTAAAGGCCGCTTTCCAACTCCAATCTTAACACAGGAGATTCCCCAAACAGCTGCAGTAAGGTGCTGTAAACTGCTGGAAGCGGATGTGTGTGGAAATGGTGATGTTACTGAGGAGGTTTCTTGTTATAGAATGGACTGTGTTTAGGTGGGAATATTACTGAGTGTTAATTGCATCGGGACCATATTTAAAAGCTCCGGATTTCTGGAAAGCCTTGACTATGAAGGCCAAGTCTGGAAGGGTTTGTGTGGAGAGCTGGGTTTCGGTTCTACTGTTAATAAAGGGTTTGAAATTGGCAGCCCAGAGGAAACTGGAGGTGGAGCTGAAAGATGAGGGGCCGTTCTCTCTCTGTCTGTCACTCTGGGTGTCTCCTCCATCTAGCTCTCTGTTTAATCTTCACTCTTGTCTCCTCCCCTCCCTGCTCTCACTCTGCCTTTCTCAGCCAGGTCTGGGTGGCCTGTATAAAAAGGAGCCTGACAGAATCAGTCTCTTTTATTGTGCACTGATTTGAGGCAAGAATCAACATGTCTGCCAGTAAACAAGAGTATGCTCCAGGCTGGCAGCATGTTAGAATCCATGAGGAAAGGCATCATCACCCTCATCGACAAGCGGAAGGGGGAGAGGACAGAAATCAGAAATTGGTGGCCCAATTCTGTTTAATGCTGACTACAAGATTCCGTCAAAAGACATAGCCAGTCGATTCAAATCTGCTCTGGAGTTGGTGATTCACCCTGATCAGACCTATACTATACCAGGCAGGACAATCTCTGATAGCTTTGCGCTACTCAGGGATATGATCACCTATGTACGGGACAGGAGGGTGGACACCTGCCTCATCAGCCTGGACCAGGAGAAGGCTTTTGACAGGATATCGCACACTTACATGATGGATGTGCATTCCAAAATGGGGTTTGGAGAGGGAATCTGCAATTGGATCAAACGACTCTGCACAAACATCAGTAGTGCAGTCTCAATCAATGGGTGGGAATCAGAAAGTTTCCCGATCCAATCTAGAGTCAGACAGGGCTGTCCTCTCTCCCCTGTCTTGTTTGTTTGCACTATTGAACCTATTGCTGAGTCTATTAGGAAGAATGCGAGCATCAGAGGGGTGACAATCCCAGGCAGCGGAGGCACTCAGGTTAAAACCTCCCTGTACATGGATGACGTCGCCGTTTTATGCTCGGATCCACTGTCTGTGCGCAGACTGATGAGCATCTGCGACCAGCTCGAACTGGCCTCGGGAGCCAATGTTAAACACGGCAAGAGCGAGGCCATGTTTAGTTTAGTTTAGAGATACAGCACTGAAACAGGCCCTTCGGCCCACCGAGTCTGTGCCGACCATCAACCACCCATTTATACTAATCCTACACTAATCCCATATTCCTACCACATCCCCACCTGTCCCTATATTTCCCTACCACCTACCAATAGTAGGGGCAATTTATAATGGCCAATTTACCTATCAACCTGCAAGTCTTTTGGCTTGTGGGAGGAAACCGGAGCACCCGGAGGAAACCCACGCAGACACAGGGAGAACTTGCAAACTCCACACAGGCATTACCCAGAATTGAACCTGGGTCGCTGGAGCTGTGAGGCTGCGGTGCTAAACACTGCGCCACTCTGCCGCCCTGTTCTTTGGGAACTCGGCTGACCGATCCTTTGTCCCCTTCACCGTTAGGTCAGACTACCTGAAGGTGCTGGGGATATGGTTTGGAAGGGCTGAGACGTGCACCAAAACCTGGAAGGAGCGAGTAGCCAGGGTACAACATAAGCTGAGCATGTGGGAGCAGCGATCGCTCTCCATATTGGGTAAGAACCTGGTCATCAGGTGCGAGGCGCTCACATTGCTGTACGTGGTGCAGGTCTGGCCCATACCGCATTCCTGCGCTGTGGCGATCACCTGAGCCATTTCCCGCTTCATCTGGGGATCCAAAATGGTCCGAGTCCGGAGGGACACGATGTTCAAACCTCTGGATAAGGGCGTGAAAAATGTACCCAACGTCGCCCTCATCCTTATGGCTACCTTTGTGTGCGGCTGCATCAAGCTGTGTGTAGATCCCCAGTTTGCAAACTTCAAGTGTCACTACGTGCTGTGGTTCTATCTGTCCCCGGTGTTGCAAAGGATGGGCCTGGTCATATTGCCGCGGAATGCTCCATCCAGTTGGACTGTGCCATACTGCCTATCCTTCATGGAAAAGTTTCTGTGGAAAAACACCTTTGACCACCAATCCATCAGGCAGTGGTCTGCACGGAATATCCTCAAGGCCCTACGGGAAAAGGAGATGGTGGATCCTGTCGGATGGTCCCCTGAGCAGAAGTCCAAAGTCATTTGGCAGAATGCCTCATCACCAGAACTTTCAAACAAGCACCAAGATGTAGCCTGGCTGATGATGAGAAGAGCCCTCCCTGTCAGATCCTTCCTGCACACCCGAAGTCTCACCCCATCCACACGCGGCCCTCGAGGTGGCTGTGGTGGAAAAGAGACGTTGCCCACCTCTTTCTGGAATGTGTCTTTGCAAAGCAGGTGTGGAATAGATGCAGTGGTTTTTGTCGAGGTTCATCCCAAGCAGCTCTGTAGCACAGGAGTCTGTGCTCTATGGGCTGTTCCCAGGGACGCACACCGAGATAAACATCAACTGTTGCTGGAGGACTATCAATACGTTGAAAGACGCTCTTTGGTCTGCCCGAAACTTGCTGGTCTTCCAGCGCAAAGAGTTGTCCATGACCGAATGTTGCAGACTGACACATTCCAAGGTCCAGGACTACGTGCTGAGGGACGCACTAAAACTTGGGGCAGCTGCAGCAAAGGCTCAATGTGGAAAGACCACTGTGTAAGGTCCCCTCACCAAGCTGAACTGAGGGGCTGGATCTATGGGAAACCACTCGAACTGTAGCCAGAAAATATTTGTTTGCTGTAAAATGTACATGGCATGACAATGAAATGGAAGGGTTGTGAGGCAACTCACTCCTGTATTGAAGGAAACTGATCTCCTTTGCACTCTTTGTATTGTTTGACTTGGTGCTTTTGGGAACTGTTTTGTAATGTATTTTTTTTTACAGATTTTTATGAATAAAGTATATTTTGGAAATTAATAAAAGAAAGTCCGGCAGAGGGAAAGGAGGGAAAGGACTGGGCAAAGGCGGAGCAAAGCGGCACCGCAAAGTGCTTCGTGATAATATCCAGGGCATCACCAAACCAGCAATCCGCCGCCTGGCTCGCCATGGCGGGGTCAAGCGGATCTCGGGTTTGATCTATGAGGAGACTCGCGGGGTGTTGAAGGTTTTCCTGGAGAATGTGATCAGGGATGCGGTCACCTACACTGAACACGCCAAGCGCAAGACGGTCACTGCCATGGATGTGGTGTACGCTCTGAAACGGCAGGGCCGCACTCTCTACGAATTCAGCGGCTGAACAACTCGACCCTTTCCAGCAAACACAACAAAGGCTCTTCCAAGAGCCACCCACCGCCTCACAGAGAGAGCAGTGACCTGGAAACGGGAGCTGGGATAGGCTGTTTAGAACTGTCTGGAATAAATCTGTGCTGTGTTCGAGATACAAAACTAGAATCCCCAAATTTGACATTTCATTTGTAGCAAGGATGTGCAGTGGATTTGATTTTCTAAACGGGCTGTGTAAACAGTGCCCGAGGCTCTACACTTAGTTATTTCCCCCGTCCACACATGCCCTCAGTGAAAAGCCACATCACTCCTCCAGAATCACTCATTGTTTTCATAGAATTTCAAAATGATTTCGATGCAATGAGGGAATCCGGGAGTTTTGCAGCAGCCGTTGAATCGGTCACTGGAACCAGACCCACTTGTGATGTTATTTCCCCCGAGACGGTGTTTCCTGCACTGAAACTGACAGGGTTTGTGAAACTGATCAGTTTCAGCTCAATCGTTCAGGGACCTGGAATTCCCGCAGTTTGAGCCCGCGCTATCCAGAGCCCACTAAAATAAAAGCAAAATACTGATGATGCTGGAAATCTGAAACAAAAACAAGAAATGCCGGATTCACTCAGCAGGTCTGGCAGCATCTGTGGAAAGAGAAGCACAGTTAACGTTTCGGGTCAGTTCCGAAGAAGGGTCACTGACCCGAAACGTTAACTCTGCTTCTCGATCCCGAGCCCACTTCTGATTGGTCACCCTCTTCCCATTCGCATGTCTTAACCAATTGCCGAGCCTCGAATTAGAAAATACAGCAAATCATTGGCTTAAATTGTCGTCCTGGCAGAAAGGTTGAATTCAAAAAAGCCGCCAATTTCAGTGTTGGGCAGAATCGAATGACTCAACGAATCTCAATAACGAATTGGCAGCTCATTTTATACTTTCCCCGATTTTCCTTTCCATCGATTGGGGTGCTAATTCACTCAGGTGCGTTTCTTAATACTAACTGTCATCCTCAGATCCATTTAACATTTCAGTAACCATTAAATACAAAAGGAATTTTATGATTGAATTTCCATTGGAAGATAGTGAATTAGCACCCCGATCGATGGAAAGGAAAATCGGGCAGAGGATAAAATGTGCTGCCAATTCGTTATTGTGATTTGTTTATATAACTGACCAGGGCTGACTTCACCCGAACGCAGCTATTAGCTCCCACCCCACTGACCGCTCTCCCCCCTCTGCAACTCGCTTTCTCCCCCTCCTCCCTACTGGTGAAATTCCGCACTCTGGCTGTTCGCTCTCTGCACCCCCACCCCCCACCCTATCCCAGCCCAGCCCACAGCTGCTAGCTCTGGCCGTGACACTCGCACCCACATTTCTTCACCAGGCGCCACCTGTAGAAGCAGGAGGGCCTCAAGGGGTGACGGGGCGACGTAGGAGTGAGTGGCTGAGAGGAGGGAAGCGGCGCGGCCTGGAGCGAGTGGCCAGAGAGTGGGGTGGTGCGAAGCGAGGAACAACTGGCCAGGGGAGTGGGGGGGTGGGGGAGCAGTGAGGTCTGGAGCGAGCGGCTGAGGGGGGGAATCGTCGAGGCCTGGAGTGAGTTGCCGAGGGGGGAGAGCTACAGCTTCAAAATCTGCCATTCAGCCACTTCCTCCAGCCAAGTGGTGGGGGGATGGGGTGGCTAGATACCCAATGACGCTTTGTCACGCATGCACGAAGATGGATTTGTTGCGGAAATGTGATGACGTTGGCGCTGCAAAGTGACATCATCCCGTGCACGCGCCACTCAATCCTGGCAAGATGTCAAAAATCACTGTGATTTTTTGGTCTTTTCAGTGCACTCCTCTTTCTTTAGTTGCCTGTTACTCTAATGTATTGAAGAAACATCTTTGGGTCCATTTTCATTTTACTTGTCAATATTCTTCCATGTTCTCCCTTCACCGCTGCTCCCAAATCCCTCCAGTTCAGTCAAAACACAACTTGGCAAAAGTGGGATTTGAACACACGCCTCCAGAAAACACAACGACCTGAACACAGCCGCTTAGTCCACTCGGCCATCCTAACTGCTTCATGCATATAATAAAAGCTGAGAAATTATCCATTCTTTGTGAAAGTATTTGTGAGATTGTGGAAATGTCTGGAAGAGGAAAGACCGGCAGGAAAGCTCGGTCCAAGGACAAGTCTCGCTCCTCACGGGCTGGACTGCAGTTCCTGGTGGGCCATGATCACAGGCTCCTGAGAAAGGGTAACTATGCTGAGCGTGTGGGTGCCGGAGCCCCGGTCTGTCTGGCTGCTGTGCTCGACTATCTGACCGCTGAAATCCTCGAGCTGGCCGGTAACGTGGCCCGGGACAACAAGAAGTTTTTAGTTTTAGAGATAAAGCACTGAAACAGGCCCTTCGGCCCACCGAGTCTGTGCCGACCATCAACCACCCATTTATGCTAATCCCACACCAATCCCATATCCCCACTTGTCCCTATTTTTCCCTGCCACCTACCTGTACTAGGGGCAATTTATAATGGCCAATTTACCGACCAACCTGCAAGTCTTTTGGCTTGTGGGAGGAAACCAGAGCAGCCGGAGAAAACTCATGCAGACACAGGGAGAACTTGCAAACTCCACACAGGCAGTCCCAGGATTGAACCCGGGTCGCTGGAGCTGTGAGGCTGCAGTGCTAACCACTGCGCCACTGTGCCGCCCCTAGAATGTTGAAGAAGACCCGCATCATCCCCAGACACCTGCAGCTGGCCGTCCGCAACAACGAGGAGCTCGTCAAGCTGCTGGGAGGGGTGACCATCGCTCAGGGCGGTGTGCTGCCTAATATCCAGGCCTTGCTGCTGCCCAAGAAAACCAGCGCTCAGAGCTCCCAGAAAAAGGAAAGCGGCCGAAATGACATCTAATAAACCAAAGGCTCTTTTCAGAGCCACCCACAGTCTCTGTGAAAGGATTGGTTACTGTCATGAGGGAATCAGAGATGGAGTTATTGTAACAGTGGATTGACCTGTTGCACATCTGTCCAGCTGTGTTTTTTTAATTTGCTCTGTTTTTCTGCTCACACATCTCCCCCTCTAGTTAAGTGAAGAACTGAACTACAGGATGTAGAATCAACAATTCCCAGGAGCGGGGGGTGAGATTGTGCTGAGCAGCAATGAGCCTCCAGTAATGCTGCTTTCTAAATTCCAGATCAGCTCTCAGTCCGACAGGCCTTTCGTATTTTAAATATCACAACAGAGCTGAGCGGGGGTGAGCGCAGCCTCAGCTGCACCGAGTCTCAGGGGCTCTCAGGACCCCAATCAGAGCCGCCAGGCCTGGCAGGCGTGCAGCAAGGACCCTGGGGAGAGAGGGTGCACCATTAAAGTGATGGTGCAGCACCTCCCCCATCCTCGCCGCCACTTCCCGGTTTCTTCTCCCGTTTATCTCAACATTAAGAAGACGCTTTTGCTCTGGACTACACTGGTTATAAAGTAAGACCCAACTTTGTCTCTGACAGTGATGAATAGCAGCAACAACAGCAGAATCCAACCCCTGCAGTTACATGTGAACTTGCTGATGTTGCAGCAGATTGAATGACTGAGTGAATCCCTTCCCACACACATGGCAGGGGAACGGCCTCTCCCCAGAGTGAATGTGTTGGTGTTTCAGCAGATCATTACTGCTTTTCAAGCTCTTCTCACAGTCAGGACATTGAAAAGGTCTCTGATCAGTGTGAACAACTTGATGTTCAGTGAGGTTGGATGACTTTGTGAACCCCTTCCCACACACGGAGCAGGTGAATGATCTCTCCCCAGTGTGAACTCACTGGTGTTTCAGCAGGTTGACTCTGGCTGGGTTCAGTTCGACACTCATTGGTTCCTCTCTCTCTCCTCCCCTGAAGGTGCTGATTCTGACTGTATGTACGTGCTCTCTCCCCCTCCGACCCTCCCTGTCCAATGTAGTATCTCCCAGTTTTGGTGATGTGCTCTCCCTGACCTGTCTCCCTTTCTCCTTCTTATACAGACTTGCCCTGACTGTCACTATTTCATAGAATCATCCAGCACAGAAGGAGGCCAATCGGTCTTTTGTGCCTGTGCTGAATCTGTGAAAAAAATGATGCAATTAGTCCAACCCCCTGCCTATTTCCCCATAGTCCTGGAGAAATTCACTTTTAAATATTTGTCCAATTCCTTTATGAAAGTTATAATTGAATCTGTTTCCAGCACCCTGTCAGACAATTCATTCCAAATCCGAATCAGTTACTGGGTAAAAAGATCTCTCCTCACCTCCCCTTGACATTTTTGGCCAAGAATCCCAGCTTCACCACCCTGTCCAGAGAACTGAAACCCCTCATCTCTGGTATCATTCTCGTAAATCTCCTCCGAACTGTCTCAAAAGCTTTGATGTCCTTTCTGAAAGCTGGTGCCCAGAACTGGACACATTTCTGCAGCTGAGATCGAGCCAGCGACGCCCACATCCCACGAACGGATAAAAAAACGCTCCCTGCCAAATCCCCAATTCTTATCCATTTACAGACGCTCCTTGCCCAGTCCCCAAATCTTATTCATTTCGAGACGCTCCCTGCCCAATCCCCAATTCCTATCCATTTACAGACGCTCTCTGACCAGTTGACCTTGCTGGAGGGCAGTTTCGGGACGCCTCACAGTGAAAAGCTTCACCGCCACCCGCAGGGACACAAACGGGATTGTTCCATCCTATTGTGGCCTTGACGCCCTGCTCCAGCTGTGTGCACCCGCTACGGGCGCGGTCTCCCTGCACTTTGTGAATATTCCGCTACAGCTGCAGATGGAGGTCAGCCACCACCGCGCCTGCTCCTTATCAGAGACAAGGCAAATTCTGGAGCGCAGAGCATTCTGGGTACCACAACTGTCATTAATGCCAATCTCTGACATGATAATCAGGTTTTATTTCCTACATTTCATTTCCTGGTATGTTAGTGCGTGTTTTCTTTTGTACCTGTCAGTGCCTGGGAGGAGAGAGTCAGCTTCACTTTGTAGCCGTGAATTTCTGGTGTGAGAATGTGGGTTTTTACTCTGTATGTTTCAGTTTTTGGTTTCTGACTGTTTCTGCTATTGCTATGTGAGTTAACTTTGTGGAAAGAGATGCAGTGGTTTTTGTCGATGTTCATCCCAAGCAGCTCTGTAGCACAGGAGTCTGTGCTCTCCGGGCTATTCCCAGGGACGCACACCGAGACAAACATCAACTGCTGCTGGAGGACTATCAATTCGGTGAAAGAAGCCCTTTGGTCTGCCCGAAACTTGCTGGTCTTCCAGCGAAAAGAGTTGTCCACCACCGAATGTTGCAGACTGGCACATTCCAAGGTCCAGGACTACGTGCTGAGGGACGCACTAAAGCTTGGGGCAGCCGCAGCAAAGGCTCAATGGGGAAAGACCACAGTGTAAGGTCCCCCCACCAAGCTGAACTGAGGGGCTGGATCCATGGGAAACCCCTCGAACTGTATCGGAGAAATATTGTGTGCTGTAAATGTAAAAATGTATATGGCATGACAATGAAATGGAAGGGTTGTGAGGCAACTCATGATTGTACAGAAGGTAACTGATCACCTTTGCACTGTTTGTATTCTTTGACTTGATGCTGTTTTAAACTGTTTGGGAATGTAATTTTTACAGATTTTTATGAATAAAGTATATTTTGGAAATTAAAAAAATGTGAGTTTCACCACATATCTGTCAACAACTTTATGTGAACATCAGCTTTTGTCCAGATCTCTCAGTTTCTGATATGGAGTCATAGAGTTATACAGCACAGAAACAGGCCCTTCAGCCCATTGTGCCTGTGCTGGCCATCAAGCACCTAACTATTCTAATCCCATTTTCCAGTATTTGGCCCGTAGCCTTGTATGCTATAGCATTTCAAGTGGTCATCTAAATACTTCTTAAATGTTGTGAGGGTTCCGGCCTCTACCACCTCTTCAGGGAGTGCGTTCCAGATTCCAACCACCCTCTGGGTAAAATTTTTTTCCTCAAATCCCATCTCAACCTCCTGCCCCTTACCTTAAATCTATGCCACCTGTTTATTGACCCCTCCGCTAAGGTAAAATGTTTCTTCCTATCTAACCCATCAATTCCCCTCATAATTTTGTAAACCTCAATCTTATCTCCCCTCAGCCTTCTCTGCTCTAAGGAAAACAACCCTAGCCTTTTCAGTCTCTCTTCATAGCTGAAATGCTCCAGCCCAGGCAGCATCCTGGTGACTCTCTTCTGCACCCTCTCCAGTGCAATCACATCCTTCCTATAGTGTGGTGCCCAGAACAGTACACAGTACTCCAGCTGTGGCCGAACTAGCATTTTATACAGCTCCGTCATAACCTCCCTGCTCTTATATTCTCTGCCTCGGACGATCTATATTGGCCTGTAATCTAAGGCTTTCCTCCTCACTATTTACGACACCACCAATTTTCATGTCATGTGTGAGAAAGGGTTTGATTCTATCCTTATCAGTATCCGTTACATGCATGTGTTTTTAATCTGCACCCCCTCTGTTTTATTCTCTGTACTTGTCAGCCTCTTGTAGGTGAGTCTGTGTTTTGCTCTTTATCTCTCAGTCTTCGAAGTATGAGCCTGGGTTTGTACCTAATTTTCTTTGTACCTTGCAGTATGGATATTGAAGAGAGGTTTTTACACATTAACTGCCAAATCCTGATAAGCGATTTTTGGGTTTCACACAGTATCTGTCAGTTTCTTGTCTAGGACTGTTGGTTTTACTCTGTCCCTGGCATTTGCTGGTTTGTTAGTGTGGGGTTTACATTGTACCTGTCAGTTTCTCAGATGTGAGTGTTGGTTTCACTTTGTATAGAATCATAGATCACAGAATACTTACAGCACAAAAGGAGGTTTCAGCTCATCGTGCTTGTGCTGCCTCTCTGCACAAGCAACTCAGCTCATGCCACATCCTCATGTATTCCATGAAAACCTGAATTTTTTTTCCCTTCAGATAATTATCATATATCCTTTTGAAAGCTGTGGTTGAATCTTCCTCCGTCACACTCTCAGGCAGTACATATCAGATCTTAACCATTTGCTGCATAAAAAAGGTTTTTCCTCATGTTGCCTTTGGTTCTTTTCCCATTCACCTTAAATCGGTGTCCTCTGCTTACTCAGCCATGAGTAATATTTCCCATTGCTTTCTCAGCACTGATGAATTGTGAAGCGGGAGACAGCCAGAAGTCCCACTGAGCCGCACTGACTCCCAGCTGAAAAAGAAATGAGATAAAGTTCAATCTTTCACAGCGAGATGCTGCAGAGAGTTAAGAGTCCCGAATGAAAGAGAGCGTTTCTCATACTGTTGTTGAATTTCATTTCAAACGCTCCTTGTACTCTCTGTTAATGAAGCCTAAAAAATGGAAAAACTAAATGGCGCTCAAACTCACAACCCTGAGATTAAAAGTCCCATGATCGACAGACTGAACTGAATATGTCACTTCTACTGTACCTCTGTTTGGATGGAGGCAACTGTATGCTCCAATGCAAGGGCAGCTTTCAAATCCTCCCATGGGTCCACACGTCAGACTAAGTTCCATGTTGTAAACTCAAGCAAAGGAAATCTGCTCACTTCCAAAATTATCAGCAAATTGAAGCTGATTACGATCAACATCATCAGAGGTCAGAACTACCTGGTGAAAGAAGACACCCTGAAGAAGAATCCACAATTATTCAAAGGCATCGACAAAGTGAAAAACAAGAAAATCGATGAGTCAATCCAAGCTAAACAGAAACACTGAAGAATTCCATTCCAGACCAGAACACAATTAGAGGCATTTTTTGTATTCAAAGCTGGGCATTAGTATTTAATAGTTGATATATAATTTTGAATATATTTGAATTTCTTTATTCATTTGGCACTGCTGAACATGAAGCAGTCTTAAATCATTTAATTTTTTTTTGTAAAATCTGACTTACCAGATTAAAATATTAGATCAAGGGAGAAATTTCAAAGATTACTGGACCAGCAATCCAGAGGCCTGGACTCAAGATCCAGTGACAGCCAGGACGTCAAGGCGGTAAACACTCCGCACTAGTCTGCAGTGAGCGATTCCATCGAAGGTAGAGCACAATCTCTTTAATATAAGAATGTATATTTTATACTAATTAATCACTCAAGACCTTCCTGGTCTCTGCATCTCAGCTGCTCTCTGGATAAACTTGCAGAAAGTATTTCAACCTATAAAGCAGGAGTCTAGGGAATGTATAATGGATATTTTCTAGCCTTCGGGCAATATTTTAATCAATACAGTGTGGGACAACCTGTCTGGGCACAACTCCATGACTTTCTCTTTCACTCGTGACCTAACAATCACTAACTTCTATGGTAACAATCTTCAGCTCATCACCTCCGGTACGTAGCTCTAATCTTAATGTACATTTCAACAACCTTTCAAGTCCAGTTACAGTTTTTGTTGCTTACCTGCACAAGCTTAAAAAGTGAAAAACGGAAGCAAGTTTAACTGAACATTCTGGTGGTCAGTTCGGGCACGGGAAAAAAATGAAAGGACTCGGACCAGGTCGGATGTGGTGCTGTCAGGCTTGGGTCGGGTTTCATTTGCTGACCCGAGCAGGCCTTTAGTTACTGTTGCAACCTTATATTCCCACTTGGCAATCTGTATATTTTGTTCATTTCAATTTTGTCGACAAGCTCTTTGAATCCAGTTCCCCGGTCCTCAAGCAGGCTCAGTTTGGAAATCGATTCCGCTTTCTGGAAGGCTGAAAGCAATCGATGACCTTAAACTAAAAATGGCAACAGAGAAGGGCTCGTTTGGGATTTGAACCCAGGACCTCTCACATATTAATCACTTATATACCCAAAGCGAAAATCATACCCCTGGACCAACAACCCACCATTGGCATGGTTTTTATTCGCTCCTGTGGAATTTCACTGGCACCCACAGCCGATCGTGCATTTTTTTCAGATCAAAACAATATCCTACAAAGCTGAAATAAAAACAGAAAGTGCTGGAAATACTCAGCACCTCTGACAGCATCTGTGGAGAGAGAAACAGAGTTAACATTTCAGGGTTTTCACCTTTTGTTTGAGCCATCTTTTCAGACTGCTTCTGTCCATCCAATCTCACTTTTTACTCTATCCACATTCTAAGGGTGGTGCAGTGGTGAGCACTGTAGCTTCACAACTTCAATGACCCCGATTCAGTTCTGTATACTGCCTGTGTGGAGTTTGCAAGTTGTTTATGTGGGCTTCCACAAGGTACTCTGGTTTCCTCCCACAACGAAAGACTTGTGGGTTGATAGATAAATTGACTGTTGTAAATTGGCCCGAGGGTAGGTGATAGGAGAAATGTGGGGATGTGGTAGGGAATTCTGGGTTAACATAGGATTAGTATAAATGGGTGGTTGATGGTCAGTGCAGACTCAGTGGGCCAAAGGGCCTATATCAGTGCTGTAGATCTCTATAACCATTCTCTAAGCAAATGCATTTTTCATGAATTCCTCATTTCTTTTATTAACGACAATTTTATATTTCCGGCCCTTGCTTCATACGATACCACAAGTGGAATCATGTTTCCATCAACCCGATCAAACCCCTTCACTATTTCCTCACATTGCAATGTTTCTTTAACCCTGACAGACTGTGGAGTTTCTGCTGCTTGATTGCAGTTCTTGCTTCCCGCCAGTAGATGTCACCTCACTCCAATATAGTGAAGTTGACAAATCTGAGAGAGACACAACAGGAAATAATTGTTCACATTATAGTGAATGTGTGGGATTTAGAAATACTCGGAGTGGAGATGAGTTATTATTGAATTTGTCAAACCAAACATATGTTATAATGTTGTGTTAAATCTGTCACTCTGTTGTCTTGATTCTGAGAGTGACATAGACTCATCGAGTCATTGGGTCATTTGTGGTATAGAAGGAGGCCATTTGCCCCATCGAGTACAGGCCAGCTCTCCATGGAGCGATCAAGTCAGTCCCACTCGTCTGCTCGATCCCCCTAGCCGTGTAAATTTATTTCCTTCAAATTCCCATCGAAATTCCTTTTTTAACCAACGATTGTCTCCACTTCCTCCGCCCTCAGGGGCAGCGAGTTACAGATCATTAGCAATCACTGTGTAAAAAAGTTCTTCTGCACATTCCCCCTGCATCTCTTGTCCAAAACCTTCAATCTGAATCCCCTAGTCCTTGTACCAATATTAATGGGAACAATTTTTCTTTGCCAACTTATCTAAAACTGTCATAGCCTTCGACACCTCTATCCATTCTCCCCTCAATCTCCTTTGATACAGGCAGAAAAAAACCCTGTTTTTCTAACCTAACCTTGAAACTAAAACCCTCCATCCCTGGAACTATTCTGGTAAATATCCTTTGCATCCTCTCAAGAATCCGCACATCCTTTCTAAAGATTGGTGAGCAGATCTGAATGCAACACTCCAATTGGGGCCTAACCAGAGTTCAGCATAACAACCCTGCTTATGTACTCAATGTCTCTATTTATAAAGCCCAAGATCCCACATGCTTTGCTAACCACTCTCGCAATATGTCTTGCCAACTTCAAAGAATGATGGACATGTACACCAGGTCCCTCTATTCCAGCACACTCTTCAGAACTGTCGCATTGAGTATATATTGCCTCTCCCTATTCCTTCTGCTAAAATGCATCACCTCACACTTGTCACTATTAAATTCCATCTGCCACCTGTCTGCCCATTCTACTAGCCGATAACTATCCTGTTTCAGGCAGTTCATATCATCCTCACTGTTTGCCACTCGTCCACGTTTGGTGTCATCGGCATATTTTGAGATTCTACCCGATATTCCAAGATCCAAGTCATTAATCTGGAGCAAAAAAAAGCAATAGTTCTAGCACTGACCCTTGGGGAACACCACTGTCGACTATCCTCCGGTCTGACCAAGAACCATTTCATATGACTCGCTGTTTTCTGTCCTTAAACCAATTTACTATCCAAATGGACACTGACCCTCCTAATCCATGAACCTCAATTTTGTTAACCACCCTTTTATGTGGTACTTTATAAAATGCTTTTGTAAAATCCATATAAACAACATCCACTGCATTCCCTTCATCAACTTTCTCAGATAGTTTATCAAAAAATGCAGTTAGATTCATCAAGCATGAACTTCCATTTATAAATCCATGCCCACTCTC
Source organism: Heterodontus francisci (assembly GCF_036365525.1). Lineage (NCBI taxonomy): Eukaryota > Metazoa > Chordata > Chondrichthyes > Heterodontiformes > Heterodontidae > Heterodontus > Heterodontus francisci. Next base: position 5,691,233 of record NW_027141441.1, on the reverse strand, counting down.
CTTCATTAACTCAAACCTCTCCAAATGACTTGATTTTTTCCCTGACCTGTTGGTCTTGTGCTTATAGCAAGCTCACCACAGAGCATGTATTTGGCAATGTGACTGTCATTCATTTGGCCCAGTCAACAGAGCCGCCTCTGACTCAAGAGGGCAAACATGCTGTGGATCCCTGCACGCTGGTGTACTTCCTCATTCGGCACTCTGTCCTGCCAGGAGATGTCCAATATCCATCTGAGGCAGTGGAGGTGGAAGCTGTTCAGCCGCTTTTCTTGGCTTGTATAAGTTGTTGATGATTCTCTACTATAAAGGAGGGTGCTGAGAACACAAGCCTGGGACACGTGGAGCTTTGCATTTACGGTCAGTTTGCTGTCGGTTCACACCCGTCTTCTCAACTTTGACATGACAGCTGCAGCATTGGCAATCCTGGTGCTGATTTCAGCATCAAGGGACAGATTGCTGGTGATTGTTGATCCAAGGGATGTGAAGCTGTTGACAACCTCCAAAGTGATGTTGTCAATGTTGATGGAAAGTGGAGTCTCTACGTCCAAGTCTCTACGTCCAAGTGGAGTCTTGCCAAAAGATGAACAGATTGTCGTCAGCTCTGATATACAGGTGAACACCCCCATCTGAGTCACTGAAAGTGTACAATAGCAGCATGGAGAAGAATACACCAATTAGAAATGATGTGATAACTAGACAGTTAGCAAATAATGACATGATTGGGCAGAGTCAACATCGATTTATGAAAAGGAAAACAGGTTTGAAATAACCCGTTGAGTTTTTTGAGGATGTTACCTGTAGAACAGATAAAGGAGAACCAGTGGATGCTTTGGTAATGTCCCACACAGGAGGTGAGTAAACAAAATTAGAGCACATAGGATTGGAGATAATATACTGGTTTGGATTGAGAATTGGTTAACAGACCGAAAACAGAGAGCAGGAATAACGGGTCCTCCTCAGGATGGCAGTCTGTTACTATTGGGGTACTGCAAGGATCAGTGTTGGAGCCACAGCTGTTAACAACCGAAATAAATGATTTGGATGTAGGGATTAAATGTAATATTTCCAAGTTTGCAGATGACACAAAGCTAGGTGAAGTGTGAGCTGTGAGAAGGATGCAGAGAGGCTTCCAGGGGTCCTGGAGAGGCCAAGTGAATGGGAAAGAACATGGCAGTCGGAATATAATGTGAGTAAGTGTGAAGTTCTCCACTTTGGTGGAATAAACAGAAAGACAGAGTATTTCTTAAATGGTGAGAGGTTGGGAAGTGTTGATGTCCAAAGGGACCTGGGTGTCCTTGTTCATGAGACACTAAAAGCTCTTGTGCAGGTGCAGCAATCAATTAGGAAGGTAAATGGTATGTTGGCCTTCACACGAGGGGTCATGAGTACAGGAGTAAAGATGTCTTGTTGCAATTGTATAGAGCCTTGGTGAAACCGCGCTGGAGTATTGTGTATAGTTTGGTCTCCTCATCTAAGGAAGGATATAATTGCCATAGAGGGAGTGAAACAGAGGGTCACCAGACTAATCCCTGGGATGGTGGGATTGTCTGATGAGGAAACTGGGCCTGTATTCCTTAAAGTTTCGAAGAATGAGAGGTGATCTCATTGAAACTGATAAAATTCTTATAGGGCGTGACAGTGTGGATGTAGACAGGATGTTTGCCCTGGTTGGTGAGTCTAAAATCAGGGGACCAAGTCTCAGAATAAGGAGTAGGCCATTTAAAACTGAGATCGAGTTGAATTTCTACACTCAGACGGTGGTGAATCATTGGAATTCTCTACCCCAGAGAGCTGTGGCAGTTCAATCATTGAGCATGTTCAAGACAGAAATTGTTAGAAATCTTGATACTCATGACATCAAGGGATATGGGGAGAGCACGGGAAAGGGGCGTTGAGGTAGATGATCAGCCATGATCGAATTGAATGGCAGAAAAGGCTCGACGGGCTGAATGGCCTACTCCTATGTTCCTCTGTTCCTCAGAGAGTTGGCGCCAGCACGCAGCCTTGCTTTACCCCACTGCTGATCTTGAAAGTGTCTGATGTTGCTCCATTGTAACTGATGGAACTGTGCATGTTCTCGTGGAAAGAAGAGATGATGCCCAAGAGTTCAGGAGGGCAGCCGAGTTTCCATCGCAGTTTGAAGAGTCCGTCTCTGCTGACAAGATCAAAGGCCTTGGTGATGTTCATCAAAGTGTGTACGGCTCTGTGGCGCAATGGATAGCGTGTTGGACTTCTAAATAATGATAAAGAAGGCATTCAAAGGTTGTGGGCTCAAACCCCACCAGAGTCAGATTTTGGACCAGAGACAGAAGAGCACGACGGAACAGAGAGTTAACAAGTGTGTCAAAAGCACCGACTCAGAGACAGAGTGAGAGATAGGAGCAGAGCCGGGGGAAAAAAATCAAAAAGTGACATTACAATGGAGAGTGAGAGCAGGGAAACAGAGAGCAGCTGGGGTGAGTTTACAGGATTTGGTTCTTGCTTCAGTGCAGTGGAAGGAGCTGTTTGGTGAGGATCTGTTGAGCTGTGACATCACAGGCAAGCAGGCAGTTGATTGGTTTGGAAAAAGCTGCATGTTTGATGAGGATCTGGTAAGTGATTAAGGTCCATTTCAGTCCTCATGTTTAAAATAGTAAACAAACTAGTGGTAAGCTTAATAAAATATACAACAAAATAAACAATTGAATAAAATAATTAAGTAGTGAATTGAAACACGTTAAGGATGACAGGACAGGTGATGTGTCACAGCTGCAGCATGTGGGAGCTCCTGGATGCCAGTGTGATCCAGGGCAAACACGTCTGCAGTAAGTGTTTAGTTTCTGCGGCAAAACACCTTTGACCACCGGTCCATCAGGCAGTGGTCTGCACGGAATGTCCTCAAGGGCCTACGGGAAAAGGAGATGGTGGATCCTGTCGGATGGTTCCCCGAGCAGACCGTCAAAGTCATTTGGCGGAATGCCTCATCACCAGAACTTTCAAACAAGCACCAAGACGTAGCTTGGCTGGTGGTGAGACGGGCCCTTCCCGTCAGATCCTTCCTGCACACCCGAAGTCTCGCCCCCTCCGCACGGTGCCCCCGCATTGGCTGTGGTGGGGAAGAGACGGTCGCCCACCTCCTCCTGGAATGTGTCTTTGCAAAGCAGGTGTGGAAAGAGATGCAGTGGTTTTTGTCGAGGTTCATCCCAAGCAGCTCTGTAACACAGGAGTCTGTGCTGTCAGGGCTGTTCCCAGGGACGCACACCGAGACAAACATCAACTGCTGCTGGAGGACTATCAATTCGGTGAAAGACGCCCTTTGGTCTGCCCGAAACTTGCTGGTCTTCCAGCGCAAAGTGTTGTCCACCACCGAATGTTGCAGACTGGCACATTCCAAGGTCCAGGACTACATGCTGAGGGACGCACTAAAGCTTGGAGCAGCCGCAGCAAAGGCTCAATGGGGAAAGACCACAGTGTAAGGTCCCCCCACCAAGCTGAACTGAGGGGCTGGATCCATGGGAAATCCCTCGAACTGTATCGTTGATATTTTCTTTTGCTGTAAATGTAAAACTGTAATTGGCATGACAATAGTGAAATGGAAGGGTTGTGAAGAAACTCATCATAGGAGAGAAGGAAACTGATCTCCCTTGCAATGTTTGTATTCTTTGGTGCTGTTTGAAACTGTTTGGCAATGTAATTTTTGCAGATTTTTATGAATAAAGTATATTTTGAAAATTAAAAAAGTGTTTGCGGCTCAAAGAGTGAGAAAAAAGGAATGTCGTGGTAGTAGTGGACAGTATAGTAAGGTGGATTAACACTGTTCTCTGCAGCAAAGAGCAAGAGTCCAGACGGCTGTGTTGCCTGCCGGTGCCAGGATTCAGGACGTCTGCTCAGGGCTGGAGCGAAACATACAATGGGAGGGGGAGGATCCAGTTGTCGTGGTCCATGTCGGTACCAACGACATAGGCAGGACAAGGATAGAGGTTCTGCATAGTCAGTATGAGGAACTAGGCACCAAATTAAGAAGCAGAACCTCAAAGGTAATCATCTCTGGATTATTACCTGAGCCATGTGCAAATTGGCATAGGACAAATAAGATTAGAGAAAGTAATGTGCGGCTGAAAGACTGGTGTGGTAGTAGTGGGTTCTGGTTCGTGGGGCATTGGCACCAGTACTGGGGAAAGAGGTGGCTGTACCGTTGGGACGGTCTACACCTGAACCGTGCTGGTGCCGGTGTTCTCGCGAGCCACATAACGAGGGACGTAGAGACGGTTTTAAACTGAATAGTGGGGGCAAGGGATCAAATTTGGGAAGATATGGTGAATCAAGGAGGAGAGGCAAGGCAAGAGAGAAAGGTATAAATATGGGAAATGATAAACAGACTGTGACAGGAAGGGACAGAATGTACAAATCTAAGAGTAAATCAACAGATAAGGCTAGAGGTTACAAAAATAATAAAAGGACAAAACTAAGTGCTCCGTATCTGAATGCATGGAGCTTTCGAAACAAAACAGATGAACAGAGAGCACAAATAGAATAAATAAGTACGATCTGATAGTCATTACAGAGACATGGCTGCAGGGCGACAGAGATTGGGATGAGAATATTGGAGGTGACATGGCATTTAGGAAGGACAGGAAGCTTGGAAAAGGTGGTGGGGTAACTCTGTTAATTAATGATGGTATTAGCGCAATAGAGAGGGATGACCTAAGTTCAGGAGATCACGATGTAGAAGCAGTTTGAGTTGAGATGAGAAATAATACAGGCAAGAAGTCACTTGTGGGAGTGTTGTACAGGCCACCGAACATTAACCACACTGTAGGATGGGGTATAAAAAAAGAAATAATGGCTGCTTGTCAGAAAGGTACAGCAATAATTATGGGGGATTTTGATCTCCATATAGACTGGAAATTCTGATGGGCAGAGGTAGCCCAGATGAGGAGTACATAGAATGTTTTTGGGATAATTTCTTGGAAAAATAAGTTCTGGAGCCAACCTGAGAGCAGGCTATACTGGACCTGGCATTGTGCAACGAGATAGGATTAATTAATGACCTCATAGTTCAGGTGCCCCGAGGTAGTAGCGATCATAATATGATTGAATTTTACATTCAGTTTGAGGGAGAGAAGAGTGGGTCCCAAACGAGTATTTTAAACTTAAATAAGGGCAATTGTAAGGGCACGAAAGCAGAGCTAGCTAAAGTGAACTGGCAAATTAGGTTAAGGGATAAGTCAATAGAGATGCAGTGGCAGACATTTAAGGAAAATTTCAGAATACACAGAATAGATACATTTCAACGAGAAAGAAAAATTCCAAAGGTGGGACTCACCATCCATGGTTCACGAAAACAGTTAAAGATACTATCAAACTTAAAGAAAAAGCCTATAATTGTGCAAAGATGGGAGGCAGGTCAGAAGATTGGACAGAATATAAAAAACAGCAAAGAATGACTAAAAGATTGATAAGGAAGGTAAAATTAGAGTATGAGAGAAAGCTAGCGTGTAATATAAAGACAACTAGTAAGAGTTTCGATAGATATTTTAAAAAGAAAAGAGTTAACAAAGTGAGTGTTGGTCCTATGGAAAGTGTGTCTGGGGAATGAATAATGGATAATTAAGAGATGGCAGATGAATTGAACAGATACTTTGGATTGGTCTTCACTATTGAGGATACAAATAACATCCCAGTATTAGCTGTAAGTCAGGAAATGGAAGGGAGGGAGGAACTCAAGAAAATTACAATCACCAGTGAAGTTGTACTGAACAAATTGTTGGAGCTGCGGGCTGACAAGTCGCCAGGTCCTGAATTGGCTAGTGAGATAGTTGATGCGCAGGTTTTAATTTTCCAAAATTCCCTCGCTTCAGGAAGGTTCTGTTCGATTGGAAAGTAGCGAATGTAATTCATTTATTCAAAAAGGGAGGGAGACAGAAAGCAGGAAGCGACAGGCCAGTTCGCTTAACATCTGTCTCAGGGAAAATGTTAGGAGCGATTACTGAAGATGTTATAGCAGGGCATTTAGAAAAAATAAAGGTAATCAGGCAGAGTCAACATGGTTTTGTGAAAGGGAAATCATGTTTAACCAATTTATTGGAGTTCTTTGAGGGAGTTACATGTGCTGTGGATAAAGGGGAACCGGTGGATGTATTGTACTTCGATTTCCAGAAGGATAAGGTGACATATCAAAGGTTATTGCAGAAAATAAAAGCTCATGGTGTCAGGGGTAACATATTGGCATGGATAGAGGATTGGCTCGCTGACAGGAAACAGAGAGTCAGCATAAATGGGTCATTTTCTGGTTGGCAAGAAGTAACGAGTGGTCCACAGGGATCTGTGCTGGGGCCTCAACCTTCTACAATTCTCGAAATGACTTTGATGAAGGGACCAAAAGTATGGTTGCTAAATTTGCTGATGACAAAGATAGGTCGGAAAGTAGGTTGTGAAGAGGACATAAGGGGGCTACAAAGGGATATAGATAGGTTAAGTGACTGGGCAAAGTCCTGGCAAATGGAGTATAATGTGGGAAAGTGGGAAATTGTCCACTTTGGCAGGAAGAATAAAAAAGCATATTATCTAAATGGTGAGAGATTGCAGAGATCTGAGATGCAGGGGATCTGGGTGTCCTAGTGCACGAATCGCAAAAGGTTAGTCTGCAGGTACAGCACGTAATTAGGAAAGCTAATAGAATGTTATCATTTATCGCCAGGGGAATTGAATACAATAGTAGGGAGGTTATGCTTCAGCTATACAGGGCATTGGTGAGACCTCTTCTGCAACACTGAGTACAGTACTGGTCTCCTTATTTATGGAAGGATGTAAATGCATTGGAGGTAGTACAGAGAAGGTTTACTAGACTAATACATGGAATGGGTGGGCTGTCTTACGAGGAAAGATTGGACAGGCTAGGTTCGTATCCACTAGAGTTTAGAAGAGAAAGAGGCGACATGATTGAAACATACAGGATCCTGAGGGGTTTTGACAGGGTGGATGTGGAAAGGATGTTGCCCCTTGTGGGAGAATCTAGTGCTAGGGGTCACTGTTTAAAAATAAGGGGTCACCCATTTAAGACAGAGATGAGGAGCAATTTTCCCCCTCAGAGGGTCGTGAGTCTTTGGAATTTTCTTCCTCAAAAGGCGGTGGAAGCAGAGTCTTTGAATATTTTTAAGGGAGAGACGGATAGATTCTTTATCTGCAAGGGGGTGAAAGGTTATCGGAGGTAGATGGAAATGTGGAGTAATCAGTTCAGCCATGAGCTTATTGAATGGTGAAGCAGGCTCGAAGGGACGAGTGGCCCACTCCTGCTCCTAATTCGTATGTTCATATGTAATGACAATGTAGAGTGGTCTGTACTGTTCACAGTACTTCTCCTGTAACTGCCGAAGTGAGACAATCATGTGACTGTCGATCTACCAGCTCTGAAGCTGCACTGAGACTCAGGATAGATGTGTGATGCCAGGGTCTGCAACCTGGTCAGAGCAATGTGAGCAAAGACCTTCCCCACAATACTTAGCAAGGAGATGCCTCGCTAATTGCTGCAGTCACTGCGATTCCCCCTTATTGTTGTACAAGGTGACAATGTTTGCATCACGCATGTTTTGAGGTGCAGATCTTTCCTTCCAACAGAGACACAGAAGTTCATGGAGATGCTGCAGTAGAACTGCTTTTCCACTCTTGATGATTCCAGGTGGAATACCATCATTTCCCGGGGCTTTACCACTGGCAAGATGGTCAATGGCTTTGTTGAGCTCCACTATGGTGGGGTCACTGTCCAGCTCCTCCATGACAGGGAAGTCTGGAATGGCACTGAGAGCCACTTCAATGACAATATTCTCTGTTATGTAGAGTTTAAGGTAATGCTCCACTCACCTTTCCACCTGCTTGTTAACAGATGATTCCACTTTGACACCGCACTGAGACCTTGAGCATTGTTGTCTGAAAGAGCCTGATCGAGGATGTTGAGGAACTCCTGGGTCCGTTCTGGATCAGTGGTTCATCAAGTGTTGATCTGAGGACGACGTTCTTCTTGGATGGATGAAGCTTCCTTGGCTGAAGCCTGAACTTGTTACACACCAGGGAGTGCTCAGTGTCACAGTCAGCGCTGTGATAGCTGTGAGTGATGAGGACACTGCTGAGGGTGTTTGCACTGGTGATGATAAGGTCTAGCTGGTGGCAGTGGCGTGATCTCAGATGTCTCCAGGACACCTTGTGGCACAGCTTGACCTGGAAGTAGCTGTTCATCACACAGAATCCATGGTGACAGCATAGCTCCAGCAACCTCTGTCCATTTTCATTCATCTTGCCAATCCCCTGGTGCTCGATGCACATTGGCAAAGCTGTGTAGTCAGTACCCAAGCTTGTGTTGAAGTCTCTTAGAAGGTACAGTCCCTCAGTGCTGGGAATTCTACTGATGGCAGTATCAAGTGTCACATAGAATTGATCCTTGACATCTGGGGTGGAGGTGAGTGTCGGGACATAGATGCACATGAGATTAACTGGGCCCACGCTTGTTGACAAGTGAAGAGTAAGAAGTCTCTCTGAGCCTACTGTGGCTGGTTCACTCATCTCAAGTGGCGTGTTTTTTACTGTGAAAACCACTCCATGCTCACGAGTTGCCTCTTGGGCTTTCCCCTGCCAGAAGAAGGTGTAGTGTTTCTCTTTGAGGGATCCACTTTGGACGAGTCTAGTTTCTTGCAGCACAGCAATGTCCACATTGAGCCTTGTGAGTTCTTTGTCCATCAAAGCTGTCTTGTGTGTGTCATCAACCTGCAGAAGGATGTCAGTAAGGCCAGGACACATGGTCCTCACATTCCAGCTTGTGATGCGAAGGACTGGTGTCTTCTTTGTTGAGCTTGTTTTTCTTGGTGCATTGATTATCGATCCGCCTGTTGAGAGATGACTCTCTAAGCTCCAAGCACCCATTGAAGCAAGCAGGTTGTGGCAGGACAGCACCGAACTGATTGGGGGCTACCCAGCTTGGAGTGGGTGGTAGCTATCCAATGAGATGCGATGATCTCTTCAACTGTCAGAAGTAACCCCTGGTGCTCATACTCTGCACCAATTGAGTGAGAGCTTATAATCGGTAACAGTTTCTTCCCGTGTTGTGCTAATGTTTAAGCACAAATAGTGTCCTCTGCACGGCACGTTCGTACTGAACACAAAATGGCTCCTTTGGTCATGTGTTAATTATAAAATGGCTTTCTTGACCTTGTTAGTTATTACAATGGATACATTATAAAAATGGTCAAGTTAAACTAAGATCGAACTACCCAAGCTTACCTGCATCCTCCAGTCCTCTGGCAACATTCCCATATTCAAGGAGGATTGAAAGATTGTGGTTCGCGTCTCTGATATTTCCACCCTTACATCCCTCAGCAACCCAGGATGCAACCCATTCAAACTGGGTGACTTTTCTACTGTGAGAGCTGCCAACCTTGTAATTGTCTCCTCTTTATCTATTTTCATCCTGTCCAATTTCTTCACTTCCTCCTCCTTTACTGTGACATTTGCAGATCCGCTTATTTTGTGATACTTAATTAGTGCCTCAGCCACACCCTCTGTCTCCACAGGATCTCCTAATTGAACCCCCCTTTCACTGACTGTCCATATGTTGGTAAAAGACTTCAGTGTTCCCAGTTATGTGACCTGCTAATCTTTTCTCATACATTCTCTTGCTGATCTCATTTCCTTTTTCAGCTCTCCTCTGTACTTCCTGTATTTTGCTTGTTTCTCGACTGCATATGAATCCTCACATGATTTCGATATGAATGATTTTTGAACTATTTTGTTGAAGGATTGAGTTTTGTAAATTTCTCCCTAGCTCCCCTCATGGTCAGGCAGAAAGTTTAACTGCTGTGTTTTCAAACAGCAACAGCTTTATTTGAAAAGCCATTGGGACAGGATTCCGGGTTTTAATCCAGTCACAAAACTGGTTCTGATGTCCTGTGGCTCCAGCTGGCACACGACCTGTCAGAGGATGACCTCATAATTGGCCCAGTCATGGAGCTGTTGGTTGATGTTTAAATTGATTCAAAATAATTTTCCATAAGGACAATCAAAATGAATCGATATATAAAAGGTAGATTTTGTGAATTTGTGCTCCCAGTGGAAATTCCTGCAGAGTCTGCTGGTTTTCATATCCCCAATTCCCCACAGGAAGCTCTGTGTCGGAATCTGTATTCATTCTATCAATATTATACAGAATCATTTCATGGGAGACCCCAGTGTGAATTGTAAACAGGTGGTTCAGTTTTCACTTTCAAAGTAACACAGAAGCAAAATACTGCAGATACTGGAAGTCTGAAATAAAAACAGAAAATGCTGGAAATACTCAGCAGGTCTGGGAGCATCTGTGGAGAGAGAAACAGAGTTAACGTTTCAGATCTGTGACCTTTCATCAGAACTGGGCTGAAATTGTCTGAGGGCCAAGTGACCTCTTTCTGTGCCTTAAACTTTCTATGAGTCTAAGATTCTATGATATTCTGGAATCAATTTCAGGGTCGATGACATTGCACTCTGTAAGGATAGGAAGATTGAGATTATTAAGTACAGTGCAAGAATATAGATGCTTTTACATTATTTTAATCAAAATTGATTTAAACTTTGTGTTCACGCATCCGATCTTTTGATCACAATGACACTGATAACAATGGAAAAAGCAAGACTTGCATTTCACGACCACAGGACGTTGCAAAGCCTTTTTGCAGCCAATGAAGGACTTTCCAAGTGTAGTCACTGTAGTCATGTAGGAAACATGGTGGCCAATGTGCGCACAGCAAGCTCCCAGAAACAACAACGTGATAAAAACGAGATAATCTGTTTTGAAGTGATGTTGATTCAGGGTTAAACAATGACCAGCACCCCAGAAATTATTCCCCTTCTATTCTCTGAAATAGTGCCCTGGTACCTTTAACATCCACCTGAGAGGGCAGAGGGATCCTCAGTTTTCTGTTTCACCTGAAAAACAGCATTTCTGATAGTGCAGCACTGCCTTAGTACTGTACTGGAGTGTCAGCCATTTTTAAAGGGCTGTTAGTCCTACTGGAAAATATTTCAAGGAAGATTAAATGAAATGAAATAAATACATTGCTTTTGCCTCTCTCCCATCCCCCCAATAACAGTTAAATTAATTATTTGCCCTTCCCTCCCAAAACCTACCTTTACCATCTGACCTTCCGCCCAAAACTGCACAAACTGTAAACTATAACCCTTCCCACCATCCCCTACACCCATGACATTAATTTGACTCCGTCCCCCCTCCCCCACACTGAGAAACTTACCTTCTCCCCCCTCCCCACCAGTGTTGCACCTCATTTCCCCGGATGGGGCTCCGAAGGCACGGCAGTGCCGGTCACCGGGCTGAAGATCGCAGCTGGATATCAGGAAGTGATGGGATAATAATTAATGCAGGTCTGTGGTCCCGTTGCCGAGCGGTGGGGGTCCCCCCACAACGCCTCGCCGTCGCAGGCAATATCGAGCCAGGCCCTGCCGGCGTTGAGGTCCATGGCGGGCCTCATCTGGGGCCATCTTCAGGCGGCTCCCACCCCACCCCCACCACAGATCTCGACGTTGAGGGCTCTATAGAATCCAGCCCATTATTTCTGTCAATCTCAACTCCACAAGGATTTGTCTGTTAATTGTAGAAAAATTAAAGCTCTATCACCTTTTGATAAAAGGGGGTTTCAAATCCAATTCCAAACAAATGATAGTTCTCATTGTATCTAGAACATGTTTTCTTACATACAAACATACCAATTAGGAGCAGGAGTAGACCACTCGGCCCCTCGAGTCTGATCCACCATTCAATAAGATCATGGCTGATCTGATTGTAACCTCAACTCCACATTCCCACCTGCCCCCGATAACCTTTCACCCCCTTGTTTATCAAGAATCTATCTACCTCTATCTTAAAATATTTCAGAATTTCTGTCGTCCAGCAACTCTCACTTTATTTCCTGGATTTCACCTAAAAAATGTATTTCCACACTTTAGATATCCTGTACTTCATTAATGTTTTTGCTCTCTTGGGATTTCCCTTTAATTATATTCAGTGCTGGTATTTTACTGCCACACACTGACTGAAAGTGTCCCATCTTTCTGCAGGAAAAACACTCAGCTTCTTCGGCGAGGCAGTTTTCCCACTTGTGTCTCTCTCAGCCACACCGACTGCAATTGGTTGCAGACACCACTAGATGCTCTTCCCGTCTTTCTTGTCTTTTACCACTAATTTTTCCTTTTGTTTTCTGAACAAATTCAATTGAGTCTGCAACTCTGGAGATCAGACTCTCCCTGTCCCCTCGAACAACGGATTGGTTAAACTTTCTAACCTCTGTTTGTCTGCTCAATTGAAACTCTTTCATTTATGTGAGATCAGCCCTGGACTGTAGATGATCTGAAAGGGTGTTGTCTGATACCCCGAACACAATCCTGTCGCCATTCAGCTCTTCTCTTAAGTTGCCATATTCACAAACCTCCGTGAGTTTGTTCAAGTCATTGATAAATGAATGAATACTCTCCCCTTTCTGTTTTGTCCGCTTATTAAATTCAAAGTGATTCCTGACAATGCAGCGGCCAGCCGACGTCATCAGAGCGCTCCAAGCTGCGCACATGCACAGTCTCCTGCGCTCTGAGATGCTGCGCATGCTCAGCCTATGTCTTCCAGGACGAAGTGGCGCATGCGCAGGAAAACTCTCTACCCCCTCTCAGCCACTCACCCCAGGCCGCTCGCTGCCCGCTCCACGCTGCCCTGCTCCCCCGCCATCCGGCCGCTTGCTACACCCCCACCCCCGCACTGCCCTCTCTCCGTCCACTCACGCCCCGCTTCCCCCCCATGTCCCTCCAGACACTAGCTCTAAGCCATGCTGCTTCCCTCCTCTCGGCCTCTCGCTCCAACATTCGATCATTCTTCACCGCACCACCTGATAAAGCAAGGCGAGCCTCGAGGGGAGATGGGGCAATGTTGGAGCGAGTGGCCGAGAGGAGGGAAGCGGCAGAGCCCATGGCCTGGAGTGTGAGCGGCCAGAGAGCAGGATGGGGGTGGTGGTGGGGGAAGCGGGGAGTGAGCAGTCAGAGAGTGGGATGGGGGGAAGCGGGGAATGATCGTCCGGAGAATGGGATGGCACTGTTGAGAGGGGATTTGAGGAAAAAATGTTTCACCTCGAGGGTGGTTGGAATCTGGAACACATTGCCTGAAGGAGTGGTAGAGAAAGGAACCCTCACAACATTTAAGAAGTATCTAGATGAGCACTCAAAACGCCACAGAATACAAGGCTACGGCCACGTGCTGGAAAATGGGATTAGAATAGACAGGTACTTGATGGCCGGCACGGACACGATGGCCGAAGGGCCTGTTTCTGTGCTGAAAAACTCTCTGACTCTATGAAACCTCACTGAATTACAGAGGGTGTGCAGCACTGTCAGAGGTGCTGTCCTTCTGATGAGACTTCAAACAGCGCAACGTTCTCCGAGTATCAACCAAAACATGTCCATTGTGTAGATATGTGCCATATTTGCTTATGAAGTGACAGTCACTGCTCCGATAGTAATTCACTTTAGGTGAATTAAGATGACTTGGTACTATATAACTGGCGAATGCGAAAGAGGTAGCGGGGGACTATTGGGAGTGGGACGGAGGCGGTGATGGCAACCTTTGAGGGGATTTTTGGGTCTAAGTTGTTTTCTGTGATAAATTGAGTAGCTCCATCTTTAATCCTGGCAGCTGCCTGAATGTCACAGACAGTGACGTTTCAGTGGAAGAGGCTGCATTTGCGCATGTGCTAGTACAGCGTCACCTGGTGGTTGCATTGTCAGCAAATGCAGCGTTTTAACTTTGGCTCCACGATGACATTTTTTTCCTCAATTAAAATAGGTCTTGAGTGCCTTAATAACTTCTTCACACGTAGCCTACACACTCCCTCCATGGCAGACAATAGTGTACTGACCTGCTCCATGTCTGGCTTCTGCACGAGACCCGATGCAGTCCGATACCTTGCAAACCTCTGGAAAAATCTCGGCCACTCCTCGGCTTGGTTCAGTCCAGTGACCTTTTCAAAGGTACAGGCAAAGATTTCTCCATCATTGCTTTGGTTTACTGTGGCATCCATATAATATTCTGATATCTGTCAAGGCTTAGTACACAATTTATAAGAATCTGACGGTTAAAATAACCTGAGTTTACTCTACACATCTTGCATTGAAGGTTTCATCCACAACTCTCCATGAGGTGCCGGACAGATTATATTACATCACTTCCTGTGATGATGCACATAGTCTATTTATATAATCTGCCCAGTAACAACCCAATGTCCACTCTTATATTATTGTACAGATGTGAGAAAAGCTGAGGATGAGAATGGAATGTCTGAATGAAGATTTCATGATGCTGATGATGTAAATGAGGCTGATCTGTTTCCCATTCCACAATCCCTCTTTATTTCTGTGCATGTTTCTCGATGCTGTTTCAACCAAACTGAAAAAGAATCACAAATCCTCCTCTGGAGCCTCAGGTGTCCATTAACAGAAGGCATGGTGGGCAAGTGGTAAAGCGTCAGTCTCGTAAACTAAAAATCACGGGTTCAATCCCCGTCCGTTCCTTTTGATTAGTTTCTCACTTTAAATGTGATGTTTCCAGAAAAGATATCTGTTGCATTTGTGTCGGCCATCTGGAAATCAGTGTGATGTTCCACTTTATCCTGGACACTGGGAAGAACATGCGGAGTAGCCACATGGTCCCTCGAGCCTTCTCTGCCATTGATAGAGTGAAAATAACTGAGGTCCAAGCACTGAACCTTATTACTGTGCATTTGCTTGATATTTAACAGAGCTATTCTATTAATCCCACATCCCGCACTCCTGTCCTTTCCCCCATTGCCCTGTTATATTTTCCATGTCAGGTATATATACAATTCCATTTAGAGTTAACATTGAATCTGCTTCCACTGACCTTTCAGGATTGCATTCCAGACCAGAGCAACACACTGCTGAAAAAACAATCTCCTCATCACAACTCTAATTCTTTTGTCAATTACTTTAAAAGTGTTTCCTCTGGTTACTGACCCTTCTGTCACTGGCAACACTTTCTCCTTCTTCACTCTATCAAAACTCTTCAGGATTTGCATTTCCTGCTGCCTTTGCTGATATAACAAGGCTGAGCACACATCACCAAAAGGAATATGATTGGCTCTGAATCACATTTATCTTTCCTGTCAATCTGATGTGGACCTTGTATTTTCCCGGAACCAAACAACCTGAGCAACAAGTGTGGGTTCCAGTGATTCCCACCGCTCTGAGAGAGAGAGGATGTGATAATGAGCCAGATAGAAGAAAGGAATGAGATAGAGAGTAAAATAGCCCTGGTCTGTTTCTACTAACCCCCGGCCCCCTAAAATGGCATCATTTTCTCCTGCCTCTCCACATTCTAATCCATTAATTAATGCAATCCTTTCATCTGGAACATAGAACATAGAACAGTACAGCACAGCACAGTACAGGCCCATCGGCCCACGATGTTGTGCCGAACCTTTAACCTACTCTAAGATCAAACTACCTACATACCCTTCATTCTACTATCATCCATGTACCTATCCAAGAGTCGCTTAAATGTCCCTAATGTACCTGCTTCTACTACCACCGCTGGCAGTGCATTCCACGCACCCACCACTCTCTGTGTAAAGAGCCTACCTCTGACATCTCCCCGAAACCTTCCTCCATCACCTTAAAATTATGCCCCCTGGTGATAGCCCTTTCTGCCCTGGGAAAAAGTCTCTGGCTATCCACTCTATCTATGCCTCTCATCATCTTGTACTCCTCTATCAAGTCACCTCTCATCCTTCTTCGTTCCAATGAGAAAAGCCCTACCACCCTCAACCTTTCTTCGTACAACATACCCTCCAGTCCAGGCAGCATCCTGGTAAATCTCCTCTGCACCCTCTCTAAAGCTTCCACATCCTTCCTATAATGAGGCGATCAGAACTGAACACAATATTCCAAGTGTGGTCTAACCAGGGCTTTATAGAGCTGCAGCATAACCTCGCGGCTCTTAAACTCAATCCCCCTGTTAATGAAAGCCAACACACCATACGCCTTCTGAACAACCCTATCAACTTGGGTGGCAACTTTGAGCGATATATGGACATGGACCCCAAGATCCCTCTGTTCCTCCACACTACCAAGCATCCTGTCGTTAAGCCTGTATTCTGCATTCAAATTCGACCTTCCAAAATGAATCACTTCACACTTTTCCAGGTTGAACTCCATCTGTCCCTTTAATTCCTGTTTCCTAATCCATTGATGTTTCACAATGTACTGAACTGTCCCAATCCATTGATATAACTCAGTCTATAGAATTTCCCAATCCACTGATATTTTCCAGTCCATTGACTTTCCCAATCCATTAATGGTTCCTGACCATTGACATTCCCAATCCATTTATATTGTCTGTGATTTCAAAGCAACTGTGGAATACAAATAGTATCAGTATTATCAGATACATCGAGACGAGGTGCAATAGCCAAGTGGAAAAATGTTGGGTTTATAAAGAATAAACCACTGGCTCGATATTTGTCAAGTCTATCACTGGATCTGAACTCTCAACCTACTGTTTTTCTGTGGGTCTGCTGACTTGTATATGTGAAGAACCATTGGATGTTTCTCAATCCTCTGACTTTTCTCATTCTTGTGCCATATTTGTTCCTTTGGGTTCACCAGTGAAGAAAATTATTCCCTATTACATTTGGTGAAGACTTTAATAACCTCACATCCTTGTGTCTCACCATCTCAGGTCAAACTCCCAACAGAAACTTTAAACATTTAACTATTCTGCTGGAAACATTTTCAAGGGCGCAGCCATTCCTTCATTACGCTTCCTTCTTTGACATGTGATTGACAAATATGTGTGTAATGGAGAGAGAGAGTGTGAAAAAGAGAGAGAGAGAGAGTGCGATAGAAAGTTAGAGGACCAGCTAAAGACAGATAGAGAGAGAGAGGCAGAGAGAGGTAAAGCGATAGACAGAGAGAGAGAGAGAGAGAGAGAGAGAGAAGGAGAGAGAGTCATTGAGTCATGGAGTCACTACAGTACAGGAAGTCATTTTGCACATCAAGCCCATGTAAATCAATCCATTCAGTCCCATTCCCCCGCTCTATCCCCATCGCCCTGTCAGTTATCTAAACCTGTCATATTTATTATAATCTTGTACATGTCTATCAAATCTCCCCTCAATCTCCTTTGCTGCAAGGAGAACAACCCCAGCTTCTCCAAACCAACCTTACAGCTAAAATCCCTCATGTCTGGAACCATTCTGGTAAATCTCCTCCACCCTCTCAAGGACACTCACATCCCTCCAAAAGTGTGTTGACTAGAACTGGATGCAATTCTCTGGTTGTGGCCCAACTAGAAATTTATACAGGTTCAGCATAACTTCCCTACTTTTGTACTCAGTACCTCTATTTATGAAGCCCAAGATCCCATATGCTTTGCTAACTACTTTCTCAATGTGTCCTGCCACCTTCAAAGAACTATGCATATGAATCCCCAGGTTTTTATTCCTAAAAATATGCTTTATTCATATAAATCTGTAAAAAATGCATTATACAACAGTTCAAAACAGCACCAAGTTGACATTCCAAAAAGTGCAAAGGAAATCAGTTTTCTTCAATACAGGAGTGAGTTGCCTCACAACCCTTCCACTCCATTTTACCTGACATGGACATTTTCCAGCAAACCCATATCTGGTGTATACAGCACGAGGGGTTTCCAATGGGTCCAGCTGCCCAGTTCACTATGGCGGGGGGACCTTACACAGTGGTCTTTCCCCATTGAGCCTTTGCATTGGCTACCCCAAGCTTTAGTGCGTCCCTCAGCACGTAGTCCTGGACCTTGGAATGTGCCAGTCTGCAAAACTCGGTCGTGGACAACTCTTTGCACTGCAAGACCAGCAGGTTTCGGGCAGACCAAAGAGTGTCTATCACCAAATTGATGGACCTCCAGCATCAAGCTGTGTGTAGATCTCCAGTACGCAAACTCCAAGTGTCACTACGTGCTGAGGTTCTATCTGTCCCCGAAGGATGGGCCTGGGCACATTGCCGCGGAATGCTCCATGCATTTGGGCCGTGCCTTACCACCTATCCTTCGTGGAGCAGTTTCTGCGGGAAAACACCTTTGACCACCGGTCCATCAGGCAGTGGTCTGCACGGAATGTCCTCAAGGCCCTACGGGAAAAGGAAACGGTGGATCCTGTCGGATGGTTCCCCGAGCAGACCGTCAAAGTCATTTGGCAGAATGCCTCATCACCAGAACTTTCAAACAAGCACCAAGACGTAGCTTGGCTGGTGAGAAGGGCCCTCCCCGTCAGATCCTTCATGCACACCCGAAGTCTCGCCCCCTCCGCACAGTGCCCCCGCGTTGGCTGTGGTGGGGAAGAGACGGTCGCCCACCTCCTCCTGGAATGTGCCTTTGCAAAGCAGGTGTGGAAAGAAATGCAGTGGTTTTTGTCAAGGTTCATCCCAAGCAGCTCTGTAACACAGGAGTCTGTGCTCTACGGGCTGTTCCCAGGGACGCACACCGAGACAAACATCAACTGCTGCTGGAGGACTATCAATACGGTGAAAGACGCCCTTTGGTCTGCCCGAAACTTGCTGGTCTTCCAGCTCAAAGAGTTGTCCACCACCGAATGTTGCAGACTGGCACATTCCAAGGTCCAGGACTACGTGCTGAGGGACGCACTAAAGCTTGGGGCAGCCGCAGCAAAGGCTCAATGGGGAAAGACCACAGTGTCAGGTTCCCCCACCAAGCTGAACTGAGGGGCTGGATCCATGGGAAACCCCTCGAACTGTATCGTTAATATTCTCAATTGCTGTAAATGTAAAACTGTAATTGACATGACAATTGTGAAACGGAAGGGTTGGGAAGAAACTCATGACAGTATTGAAGGCAACTGATCTCCCTTGCAATGTTTGTATTTTTGGTGCTGTTTGGAAACTGTTTCGCAATGTAAGTTTTACAGATCTTTATGAATAAAGTATATTTTGGAAATAAAAAAAAGTAAGGTTCCTCCCACCAAGCTGAACTGAGGGGCTGGATCCATGGGAAACTCCTCGAACTGTTTTGTTGATATTTTCTTTTGCTGTAAATGTGAAACTGTAATTGGCATAACAATAGTGAAATGGAAGGGTTGTGAAGAAACTCATGAGAGTATAGAAGGAAACTGATCTCCCTTGCAATGTTTGTATTTTTTGGTGCTGTTTGAAACTGTTTGGCAATGTAATTTTTGCAGATTTTTATGAATAAAGTATATTTTGGAAATAAAAAAAAAAGTTCAAAGCAATACAGTGGTTTTTGTCATGGTTTATTCCAAGCAGCTTGGTAACACAGGAGTCTGTGCTCTATAGACTGTTCCCAGGGACGCACACTGATACAAATATCAACTGCTTGGAGGACTATCAATTCAGCGGGAGATGCCTTTTGGTTTGCCAGAAACTTGCTGCTCTTCCAGTGCAAAGAGTTGTCTGTGACGGAATGTTGCAGACTGGCACGTTTCAAGGTCCAGGACTACATGCTGAGGGGCGCACTTAAGCTTGGGGCAGCCGCAGCAAAGGCTCAATGGGGAAAGGCCACAGTGTAAGGTCCCCCCACCAAGCTGAACTGAGGGGCTGGATCCATGGGAAATCCCTCGAACTGTATCGGGAAAATTCTGTGTGCTGTAAATGTAAAATGACAATGAAATGGAAGAGTTGTGAGGCAACTCATGATTGTATAGAAGGAAACTGATCACCTTTGCACTGTTTGTATTTTTTGACTTGATGCTGTTTTAAACTGTTTGGGAATGTAATTTTTACAGATTTTTATGAATAAAGTATATTTTGGAAATAAAGAAAAAAGTTCTCCCAGGATGAGGCTAACCTATTGTCCTGTGGGTTTGCTGATGCCTGCGATGTCTTCAAATGTGGGATACTCAACTGCAGAATTTGTGATAGTTGGGGGTCAGCTTTTGCGCTCACCACTGATTATATGAATCAAAAATAGAATTTACTAGCTGTTGCTGGACAGTGTTTCCGCTCCCAAATATTTTTTGCTATAAACACTCGTGCTCGTTTCTTCGCAGCTCCAAGTATGCACTTCTCCACCTCAATGCTTGGACTTAGCTGGCAGGGGAGAGACCGTGATCAGTGACATTTGATAATGCAGGTGCTGTTTTTGTGTTTTTATGGGGGTGGGAGGTGGTTTCAGCACCGTATTTAGGGCATTTCGCCCTTTGGGATTGGAGATCTACCGTGGTGGTGGTTTCCCTGTCAGTTGAGGATTTAGTACTTGTCCCAGGAAAACGTCAAGTAAAAATGGCTGCAACCAACACCAGAGATCCAGGCCAGGCGGTGCGTAACACCGTTAGCGTAGCGGTGAAAGATAGTGAAGGAGGTGCACCCTTCGACTGCACCTACTTCATTAAGAATTTTGTTTTTCCAAAATATACTTTATTCATAAAAATCTGGAAAAAAACACTGCAGCCTCACAGCTCCAGCGACCCGGGTTTAGTTCTGGGTACTGCCTGTGTGGAGTTTGCAAGTTCTCCCTGTGACCTCGTGGGTTTCCGCCGGGTGCTCTGGCTTCCTCCCACAGCCAAAGACTTGCAGGTTGATAGGTAAATTGGCCATTGTACATTGCCCCGAGTGTAGGTAGGTGGTCGCAGAATTGAGGGAAGGTGGGGATGTGGCAGGGAATATGGGATTAATGTAGGATTAGTGTAAATGGGTGGTTGGTGGTCAGCACAGACTCGGTGGGCCAAAGGGCCTGTTTTAGTGCTGTATCTCTCCATGACTCTATGACATTTCAAAAAGTGTGAAATAAATCAGTTTTCTTTAATAGAGGAGTGAGTTGCCTCACAACCCTTCCATTCCATTTTACCTGCCATGTACATTATACAGCAAAACCATATTTGGTGCATACAGCCTGAGGGGTTTCCCATGGGCACAGTTCCTTAGTTCACTATGGCGGGAGGAACTTACACAATGGTCTTTCCCCATTGAGCCTTTGCAGCGGCTACCCCAAGCTTTAGTGTGTCCCTCAGCACGTAGTCCTGGACCTTGGAATGTGCCTGTCTGCAACACTCGGTCGTGGACAACTTTTTGCGCTGTAAGACCAGCAAGTTTAGGGCAGACCAAAGAGTGTCTTTCACCGAATTGATGGTCCTCCAGCAGCAGTTGATGTTTATCTCGGTGTGCATCCCTGGGAACAGCCCGTAGAGCACAGACTCCTGTGTTACAGAGCTGCTTGGGATGAACCTCAACAAAAACCACTGCATCTCTTTCCACACCTGCTTTGCAAAGACACATTCCAGAAGGAGGTGGGCAACTGTCTCTTCCCCACCTACTCAGCAGAGATGACATCTGTTATTGAAGCAAAAAGCAGAACCGACCTGATGCACAACATGAAACCAGCAGCCAGAACATTATATGACTTGAAATTAGCCAAGGCAGTTGTGCAAAAGACAGTGAGACACTGTGCAAATAAACACTGGACAAAATCACAAATGTAACAATGCTTTCAAAAGCAAATCTCCCGAGTATGCTCACACTCGTCAAGCAGAGGTGACTTTGCTGGCTCAGACACGTTCGCAGGATGGAAGATGACACATTCCCAAGGGTATTCTGTATGCGGAGGTCGCCGGAGACAGAAGACCAGTTGGATGCCCAAAGCCCCACTTCAAGGATGCCTGCAAGCAGGACATGAAGGCCCGAAACATCGATTTTCACACATGGGAGACACTGGCCAACAACAGAGGGAAATGGTGATATTACCCCTGGACTGGTGTGTGCGTCACCATGACAATCAGTGACTATAGCAGCTTGACAGCAGGTGCCAACATGGAAAACAGCGACACCTGATAATCCCAGCTCATATGTGTCACTTGTGGAAGAACCTGCCTCTCACAGATTGACCTCTTCAGCTATCGGACAAAGTGTACCATGGGAAACTATCCCATCACCAATGGATTTGCTGCAAGTCCATCATCTCACATAGAAGGAAGGATGACGACGACATCTACAACCAGGGCGGCCCATCGTGCCTGTGGCAGCTCTTTCATTTCCTTTCAACTATTTATCGAAATTCCCTTTTCAACCTTACGATTGAGTCTCCTTCCACCATTCTCTCAGGCAATACATTCCAGACCAAAAACAACAACAACTTGTGTGTAAATTTATAGAGCACCTTTAACGTAATGCAGCGTCCCATGGCACTTCACAGGAGTGTCGGAAAGCAAAATTGGACCCCAAGCCACACAAGACCGTATTAGAGCAGATGGCCAAAAGCATGGTCACAGAAGTAGGCTTCCATGAGTGTTTTAAAGGAGGGAAGAGAGGTCGAGAGGCGAAGAGTTCAGGGAGGGAAATCTCAGGCTTCGGGCCTGGACAGCTGATGGCACAGCTGCCAGCGGTGGAGCGATAAAAATCAGCGATGCTCAAAAGACCAGAATTGGAGCAGGGCCGGAATCTCGGGGGGAGTGAACCAAATAAAATCCGGCCCTTTGTATCCCCCTCACAGCTTACATTCCCACCGAGCTTTTTATTTTCAATCAATTTCCCTCTTGCAGTTCTATTTCACACCAAGAGATGGCAGTCTCATGCCTTTTCACAGCAAGCTGCACACAAGCTTACTTTACTGCCAGTCTAATACTGTGTTGAGTGGACAAGGATGTGTGTGGTGTGCAGTGTGTGGTATGCAGCAAGGTTAGACTCAAACCAAAGAAGCTGCATCACTCCCAGCGGAAGGGCCGCCCGCGCATCAACACTAGCAGAATTTCTTATCCACAGCTGTTATGTAAGTTTCTAAATTCAATTGATAAAGTCCTTCAAAACACTCCGACAGGGGATGCAGAGACCAAGTGGGCCCACATCAGAGTTGCCATCTATGACTCAGCTATGATCACCTATGGCAAACGTGTGAAGCAGAATGCAGACTGGTTTCAATCACACTTTGAAGAGCTGGAACCTGTCATAGCCGCTAAGCGCATTGCACTGTTGAACTACAAGAAAGCCCCCAGCGGGTTAACATCCGCAGCTCTTAAAGCAGCCAGAAGCGCTGCACAAAGAACAGCCAGGCACTGTGCAAATGACTACTGGCAACTCCTATACAGTCATATTCAGCTGGCCTCTGACACCGGAAACATTCGAGGAATGTATGATGGCATTAAGAGAGCTTTTGGGCCAAACATCAAGAAGATCGCCCCCCTCAAATCTAAATCAGGGGACACAATCACTGACCAACGGAAGTAAATGGACTGCTGGGTGGAGCACTACCTAGAACTGTACTCCAGGGAAAATGCTGTCACTGAGACCGCCCTCAATGCAGCCCAGTCTCTGCCAGTCATGGATGAGCTGGACGTGCAGCCAACAAAATCGGAACTCAGTGATGCCATTCATTCTCTAGCCAGCAGAAAAGCACCTGGGAAGCACAGCATTACCCTGAAATAATCAAGAGTACCAAGCCTGCTATACTTCCAGCACTCTACGAACTGCTTTGCCTGTGCTGGGACGAGGGAGCAGTACCACAGGACATGCGCGATGGCAATATCATCACCCTCTATAAGAACAAGGGTGACCGCGGTGACTGCAACAATTACCGTGGAATCTCCCTGTTCAGGATAGTGGGGAAAGTCTTCACTCGAGTCGCTTTAAACGGGCTCCAGAAGCTGGCTGAGCGTGTCTACCCTGAGGCACAGTGTAGCTTTCGAGCAGAGAGATCCAACATTGACATGCTGTTCTCCCTTTACCAGCTACAGGAGAAATGCCGTGAACAACAGATGCCCCTCTACGTTGCTTTCATAGATCTCACCAAAGCGTTTGACCTCGTCAGCAGACGTGATCTCTTCAGACTACTAGAAAAGATTGGATGTCCACCAAAGCTACTAAGTATCATCACCTCATTCCATGACAATATGAAAGGCACAATTTAGCATAACGGCACCTCATCAGACCCCTTTCCTATCCTGAGTGGCATGAAACAGGGCTGTGTTCTCGCACCTACATTGTTTGGGATCTTCTTCTCCCTGCTGCTCTCACATGCGTTCAACCCTTCAGAAGAAGGAATTTTCCTCCACACAAGATCAGGTGGCAGGTTGCCCGTCTAAAAGCGAAGACCAAAGTACGGAAAGTCCTCATCAGGGAACTCCTCTTTGCTGACGATGCTGCATTAATATCTCACACTGAAGAGTGGCTGCAGAGTCTCATCGACAGGTTTGCGGCTGCCTGCAACGAATATGGCCCAACCATCAGCTTCAAGAAAAAGAACATCATGGGACAGGACGTTAGAAATGCTCCATCCATCAATATCGGCGACCACGCTCTGGAAGTGGTTCAAGAGTTCACCTACCTAGGCTCAACTATCACCAGTAACCTGTCTCTCGATGCAGAAATCAACAAGTGCATGGGAAAGGCTTCCACTGCTATGTCCAGACTGGCCAAGAGAGTGTAGGAAAATGGCGCGCTGACACGGAACACAAAAGTCCGAATGTATCAAGCCTGTGTCCTCAGTACATTGCTCTACGGCTGCGAGGCCTGGACAACGTATGTCAGCCAAGAGCGACGTCTCAATTCATTCCATCTTCGCAGCCTCCGGAGAATCCTTGGCATCAGGTGGCAGGACCGTATCTCCAACACATCCCCAGCATATACACCCTACTGAGCCAGTGGCACTTGAGATGGCTTGGCCATGTGAGCCACATGGAAGATGGCAGGATCCCCAAGGACACATTGTACAGCGAGCTCATCACTGGTATCAGACCCACCAGCCGTCCATGTCTCCGCTTAAAAGACGTCTGCAAACGCGATATGAAGTCCTGTGACATTGATCACAAGTCGTGGGAGTCAGTTGCCAGTGATCGCCAGAGCTGGCAGGCAGCCATGAAGGTGGGGTTAAAATGTGGCGAGTCGAAGAGACTTCGCAGTTGGCAGGAAAAAAGACAGAAGCGCAAGGGGAGAGCCAACTGTGTAACAGCCCTGACAACCAATTTTATCTGCAGCACCTGTGGAAGAGTCTATCAATCTAGAATTGGCCTTTCTTGCCACTCCAGGTGCTGCTTCACAAACCACTGACCACCTCCAGGTGATTACCCATTGTCTCTCAAGACAAGGAGGCCAAAAAAGAAGAAGATTCTTCCACCTCTCTGAGATTTGCCTACATATTTTCTCCTCTATCTCTTCCTGTCTGTTTAGAGGCCTGTAGTACACTCCCAGCCAAGTGATTGTCCCCTTTTTGTTTTTAAGTTCTACCCATATGGCCTCATTTGAGGAATTTCTAAGATATCATCCTTCCTTACTGCAGTAATTGACTCCTTGATCAACAGTGCAATGCCACCTCCTCTTTTACTCCCTCACCTGTCTTGCCTGTAGATTCTGTACCCTGGAATACTGAGCTGCCAGTCCAGCCCCTCCCTCAACCATGTCTCTGTGATAGGAATAAGATCATAATCCCATGTGCTAATCATCGCCCTCAATTCATCTGCCTTATTAGTAAGACTCCTTGCATTAAAATAGATGCAATCCAGCCTTGCATTTTTCACTTGTGCCGTAACAGGTCTATATTTGCTCTGCCTTCCAGACTGACTCAGTTTCCCTTTTAAATTTGACTGTGTTTAACCCCCTACTGTACCTCCACTCTGTATCCGACCCCCCTGCCAAATTAGTTTAAACCCCCCCTACACCCCAAAACAGCACTAGCAAACCTCCCAGCAAGTATGTTGGTCCCGTTCCAGTTCAGGTGCAACCCGTCCAACTTGTATAGGTCCCACCTTTGCCAGAAACAGACCCAGTGGTCGAGGAAACTAAGGCCCTCCCTCCTGCACCATATCCTCAGCCATGCATTCATCTGCTCTACCCTCTTATTCCTATACTCATTAGCATGTGGCATTGGGAGTAATCCAGAGATTACAACCTTTGAGGTCCTGCTTTTTAATCTGCTATCTAGCTCCCTAAATTCTGGTTGCAGGACCTCATCCCTCTTTCTACCTATGTCATTGGTGCCAATGTGTACCATGACCTCTGACTGTTCACCCTCCCCCTTGTCCTGCAGCCACTCTGTGACATCCTTGACCCATGCACCAGGGAGGCAACATACCATCCTGGAGTCACGTTTGCAGCCACAGAAATGCCTATCTGTACCTCTTACGAAAGAATCCCCTATCACTATAGCTCTTCTACTCCTTTTCCTCCCCTCCTGTGCAGCTGTTCCACCTGTGGTGCCACAGACTTGGTTCTTGCTGCATTCCCCTGAGAAGCTATCTCCCCCAATAGTATTCAAAGTGGAAAATCTGTTAGAAAGGGAGATGGATCCAGGGGACTCCTTCACTACCTGCCTAGTTCTTCTACTCTGCCTGGTGGTGACCCATTCCCTTTCTACCTGAGCAGTCTTTACCTGCGATGTGACCACCTCCCTATACGTGCTATCCATGATGATCTCAGCCTCGCGGATGCTCCACAGTATCTCCAGCCGCCGCTCCAGATCCGAAACGTGGATTTCGAGTAGCTGCAGCTGGAGACACTTCCTGCACACGTGTTCGTCCTGGATACTTGAAGTGTCCCTGACTTCCCACGTTGCACAGGAGGATCACTCCACATTGCTGAGCTGCCCTGCCATAATTTACCCTTAATTTATCCCCTTAAATTACCCAAAAATTAAATTATTTACACTAGGGACCTTGATTCTCCCCCAAAAAACACGACCTCCTTGATTGAAAAAAACTGTAGACCTTTCCCTTTACTTTTAGTTACTTACCCAGCTATTTAGAGTAACTCCCTATCAGCAGATACTCACAAACCAATCACCTTGCAGCCTTCCTGTGACATCACAGCTCCTTTGTTTTCAAACTCCGGCGTGCCTGGACAGCTCTCCGCTTCTCACCCGGAAGGTGAGTGACTCGGCCGCGATCCTCAGGCTCAATTTATCGGCTCCACTCTCGGTGTTCTCCCCACAGGTCCGCTCCACTCCCGGAAGGAGAGTGACTGGGCCACGATCCTCGGGCTCAATTTATTGGTTCTGCTCTCGGTGTTCTCCCCACAGGTCCAGTCCTCTCCCGGAAGGTGAGTGATTAGGCCGCGATCCTTGGGCTCAATTTATTGGTTCTGCTCTCGGCGTTCTCCCCACAGGTCCACTCCTCTCCGCTCCGCCCCCGGAAGGAAAGTAAGTCTGGTATCTGTGACGGACAATGAGGAGAAACACAATATAAGGAGAGAGTGAAATACATTTTACTCTTTAGACGATATTATTTATTATATTTCAGCTGTTCCTTGTTTCACAAATATTTTTGCGGGCTTTTCAAATTTGTGAATGGATTTCAGCTCTGACAATTTGCCACTGTCAATCTCCGCCCCATTTTCTCATTGCCCTTTGATGATCGGCGAAATAGCAGCTACCTGATTGGTGACATGAACCAGCCAATGAGATTCAGCAGACAGTAACCAATCTGAAGTAGCCGGACTGCATTCCTCCAGAAGGTAAAGCAGGGAAGTGCAGGAGGAATTCCTCACTCTTTGTGAAAGTATTTGTGAGATTGTGGAAATGTCTGGAAGAGGAGCAGGGGAGAGACCATGATCCTGTCTCAGGTAGCTTTTTGAGTAAAATGGCTGTAACCAATTCTGTAACTTCAGGCCAGGGAGTGTGTAACATCGTTCGGGTGGTAGTGAAGGATAAGGAAGGAGATGCACCGGTTGATCGTACCTTCTTCATTAAGAAAATCCTTATTGATTGCTGTGGATTCCAAGCTGCGAACATCTTCTGCCTGCAGGACTTCCCCAGCTGTGGATATTTTGACGTGACGTCCAAGAACATGGCGGATGCATCAAGTTCCTGAAGGTGTTCAAGGAGAAGGGAAACCAGGCGCCGCTGTCAATCCTCACAGTGGAGCCGCTCTTCACACTGCCATCGCAACGTGACCGGGTGGTGAGAAGCCACCTCTGCAACCCCCATGTTCCTGTCGTGGATGTACTCACCTTCCTCACCAGGTATGTTGAGGTGGCGGGCGGCAGCACTGATGTCAAGGACCC
Source organism: Heterodontus francisci (assembly GCF_036365525.1). NCBI lineage: Eukaryota > Metazoa > Chordata > Chondrichthyes > Heterodontiformes > Heterodontidae > Heterodontus > Heterodontus francisci. Next base: position 5,663,237 of record NW_027141441.1, on the reverse strand, counting down.
ATTTGGATTTGGACCAGCTAGCGGCAGGTCAAGGTGACCTTGAAGGTCGATGCCAATGGAGCCATCATCCATCCTCCCTCCAGCTTCGCTTTCGGGGGAAGTCGAGGCTTCATGGTCTATGCGGAGCAGCCCAGAGTTTGCCGCACCTGCGGCAAATCTGGTCACGTGGCAGCTAACTGCAGCAGAGTCGTCTGCAAGAACTGCAAGAAGGAAGGCCATCACACCAAGGACTGTAAACATTGTAAGTACTGCAACCTGTGAGGTGGGGCAGGCCTCCTCTACAAAACCTGCCCAAACGCTGCCTCAGTTATGCTCAGGCAGCAAGGATCAAGGAAAGACCAGGTTAAGGAACGGTGAACATGTCTGGTACTGGGAGGGAAACAAGCAATCCTCCCCACAGCGATGAAAGTCTATCTGAGAAAGAGAAGAAAGGGGAGGCAGCTGCAACCAGTGACCCAACACCTACTCCGTGCCTGGAAACTCCTCCTCCACAGACAGAATTAATGGAGGAGGAGGCAGCAGATGGACAAACAGGTCAGTGGCAGGTGGTACAAAGGAAGACCACAAAGAAAAAGGCTCCAAAAAATGAACAGGTCAACACCCAACCAGTGGCAAGAGGAGGCTACCGTCTGAGACAGACTACAGCAGCTCCTCCTCACTGGACGAGGAAGGGCCGGAACGATGGCACCTCCAAAAGAAGCAGCAGAACTCAAAGGAGCTGGACGATAAAGCCCACCAGCTCCGGGGCACTGGAAGCTGTGACACGCCCAGCGCACCCCAAACCAAAAGCATGGAACCCAAGGAGATGCTCAGTGCACCCCAGCTCCGGGAGACCAAGAGCAGCGAAGTATCCTGCGCACTCCAGCTCCAGCTCCGGGAAGTCAGGAACATTGATGTCTTCAAGGAGGAACCGAGTGGAAACACACCAACAATAGAGGACAACCCAAGCCTTGCTGCCTACAAGACCCGCCCCCCCACCCGCCGATGTCAACCCAGTGGAACAAAACCCTCATGAATAACCATGAGGGGTTTCTGGGCTCAACGAATGTGAAACAGCTTGCGTACACTATGGGTATGCAGGAACTTACTCAAGGACCTGGACTAGCAAGGACACCTGGTGTGGTAAGCAACACCCAACTTTATAGTGGATATAAAGATTGCTTCGATTAACATGCATTGTGTTAAATCCACCACGTGATGTGTTTCAACCTTGGATGACTTCGCAAAGGTCAAAGCCGGCGTACTGTTTCGTCAGGAGTGTGGAATACTGCACCGCAGCACTTACAGGCAATGGTCACGATGGTGATCCCATGGGTCATCGATCTGGTCCAGAGGAAATGGTTCCTGTTCCTCCGGCCTGGGGATTCTGCTGCGGGAAGGCAACTTAACCATCTCTGAAGTTAAGATGCTGGTGGGCGGTCGCCTTCTCGTAGCAGATGTAATGCACAACAATGCTCCGCTCCAGTTAAGCAACGTATATGCCCCGGTCCAATGCAACGAGTGGCTGACCATCCTCCAGCAACTCACACTGCTGCTGGCGACATCCAGGCCGATCATTCTTGGAGGTGACTTCAACTGCATCATTGATGCAGCTGGACGATCTGGCAGTGACGACAGAAAACTGGACGCTACACCCAGATTCTTAAAGGAAACAGTATAAAATGCCAAACTGCACAATGTCTTCAGCAAACCTGCAGACAGAGAGCAGCGTAGATACACATGGTCAAGATTGGACGGGTCTGCCCATTCCAGGATTGACTTCCTGTATGTGTCTCCTGCTTTCACGGTCAGATCCACCGACGTCAAGCCGGTGTTCTTCTCCGACCACTGCCTCTTACTGGTTGACTGTCACTTACAGGATGACCAGCGGGTTGGCAGGGGGACATGGAAGCGCAATGCTACACTGCTAACCCCAGAGAACATTGAGGAACTCAAAAGAGATTGAAAAAGTTGGAGAACAGTGAGACCCTCTTTGAGTATCCGGTGAACTGGTGGGAAGTGATCAAGGAGAACATCAAGAGGTTCTTTATCTCCAAAGGTGTTCAGAGGGTGAGAGAGACAGAGGGAAATGTCCGCACTTCAGAAAAGAATGCAAAATCTGCTCTGGCTGCAGTCGATGGGGGTTGAGGTCAAGGAGGACTTCCAAGAGGTGAAGAGCCAGCAGGCCTCGCTCTTTGCCACGGAGGCCTCCAAGATCATCCTCCGGTCCAGAGTCTGCTCCATTGAGCAGGATGAGACGTGCTCGCGTTTCTTCTTCCAAAAGGTACACAGAGAGAGCTCTGTGATCAGCAGCTTGAAGGAAGAGGATGGCTCGGTCACAACTTCGCAGTCCGACATACTAAGGATTAGCAAATCCTTGAATGCTGGGCTGTAAGACGTGAAGTCTATGGACAGCACGTCCTCCCAGTCCTTCCTGTCATCCATCACAGAGGTCTTAGATGACAGCATGCAGGAGAATCTGGACAAACCGCTAACTCTGGACAAGCTGACAAAGGCCATCAAGTCTTTTGAGACGAAGGAAACTCCCTGAATCGACGGCTTACCAGTTGAGTTGTATTCGGCCCTGTGGTACTGGGTCAGCCCAGACCTGCTGGAAGTGTACGAGAGTACGCTCCTGGCCGGCAGCATGTCAGAATCCATGAGGAAAGGCATCATCACCCTCATCTACAAGCAGAAGGGGGAGAGGGCAGAAATCAGAAATTGGCGGCCCATCTCACTGCTTAATGTAGACTACAAGGTTCTGTCCAAAGTCATCGCCAGTCGAGTCAACTCTGCTCTGGAGTTGGTGATTCACCCTGACCAGACCTGTACTGTACCCAGCAGGAAGATCTCTGATAGTGTTGTGCTACTCAGGGATACGATCACCTATGTATGAGTCAGGAAGGTGGACACCTGCCTCATCAGCCTGGACCAGGAGAAGGCTTTTGACAGGATATCGCACACATACATGATGGACGTGCTTTCCAAAATGGGGTTTGGGGAGGGAATCTGCAATTGGATCAAACTGCTCTACACAAACATCAGTAGTACAGTCCAAAAAATTGGGTGGTAATCAGAAAGTTTCCAATCAAATCTGGAGTCAGACAGGGCTGTCCTCTTTCCCCTGCCTTGTGTTTTTGCTGTATCGAACCCTTTGCTGAGTCTATTTGGAAGGATGCGGGCATAAGAGGGGTGACAATCCCAGGCAGTGGAGTCACTCAGGTCAAAGCCTCCCTGTGCATGGATGATGTTGCAGTATTCTGATCGGATCCGCTGTCCATTCACAGACTGATGAGCATCTGCGACCAGTTCGAACTGGATTCGGGAGCCAATGTTAACCATGGCAAAAGCGAGGCCATGTTCCTTGGAAACTGGGCTGACCGATCCTTTGTCCCCTTCACTGTCAGGTCAGACTACCTGAAGGTGCTGGGGATATGGTTTGTAAGGGCCGGGACGTGCACCAAAACCTGGGAGGAGCGAGTAGCCAGGGTACAACATAAACTGAGCAAGTGGGAGCAGCGATCTCTCTCTATTATGGGTAAGAACCTGGTCATCAGGTGCAATGTGCTCACGTTGTTGCTGTAAGTGGCACAGGTCTGGCCCATACCCCACTCCTGTGCTGTGGCGATCACCTGAGCCATTTCCCGCTTTATCTGAAGACGCAAATTGGACAGGGTCCAGAGGGACACGATGTTCAAACCTCTGGATAAAGGCGAAAAAATGTACTCAACGTCGCCCTCAACCTGATGGCCGCCTTAGTATATGGCTGCATCAAGCTGTGCGTAGAGCCCCAGTATGCAAACACCAAGTGTCACTACGTGCTGAGGTTCTATCTGACCCCGGTGTTGCGAAGGATGGATCTGGTGACATTGCCTCGGAACGCTCCATCCAGTTGGACTGTGCGTTCTTGGAAATGTTTGTGTGGAAAAACACCTTTGACCACCAATCCATCAGGCAGTGGTCTGCACGGAATGTCCTCAAGTCTATTTTTGGAAAAGAAAAGTCTGGAAGAGGAAAGACCGGCGGGAAAGCTCGGTCCAAGGCCAAGTCTCGCTCCTCCCGGGCAGGACTGCAGCTCCTGGTGGGCCGTGTTCACAGGCTCCTGAGAAAGGGCAACTATGCTGAGCGTGTGGGTGCCGGAGCCCCAGTCTATCTGGCTGCTGTGCTCGAGTATCTGACCGCTGAAATCCTCGAGTTGGCCAGTAACGCGGCCCAGGACAACAGGAAGACCCGCAACATCCTCAGACACCTACAGCTGGCTGTCCAGAATGACGAGGAGCTCACCAAGCTGCTGGGAGGGGTGACCATCACTCTTGGCTGGGTGCTGCCTAATATCTAGGCCATGCTGCTGCCCAAGAAAACCAGCGCTCCGGGCACCAAAACCAAGGCAATCTGCCAGGATTTTATCAAATACCCAAAGGTTCTTTTCAGAGCCACCTACAGTATCATTCTTGTAAATCTCCTCTGTACTCTCTCCACAGCAATTATGTCCTTTCTGTAATGTGATGACCAGAACTGTACGCAATACTCCAGCTGTGGCCAAACCACCGTTTTAAACAGTTCTCGCATTACATCCCTGCTTTTGTCGACCAAGAAAGGAAAGCATTCCATATGCCTTCTTCACCACTCTATCTAACTATCCTGTCACTTTCAGGGACCTGTGGACATGCACTCCAAAGTCTCTCACTTCTTCTACCCATCTCAATATCTTCCCGTTTATTGTGTATTCCCTTGCTTTGTTTGCCCTCCCCAAATGCATTACCTCACACTTCTCCAGATTGAGTTCCATTTGCCACTTTTCCGCCCACTCAATTAATCCATTCATATCATTCTGAAGTCTACAGCCATCCTCCTCACTATCAATTACTTGGCCAATTTTTGTGTCATCAGCAAATTTCCCAATCATAGCTCCCACATTTAATTCCAAATAATTAATTTTTTTAAAGAGATACAGCACTGAAACAGGCCCTTCGGCCCACCGAGTCTGTGCCGACCATCAACCATCCATGTTGTACTAATCCTACACTAATTCCATATTCTTACCACATCCCCACCTCTCCCTCCATTTCCCTACCACCTACCGAGGGACAATTTATAATGGCCAATTAACCTATCAACCAGCAAGTTTTTGGCATGTGGGGGGAAACTGGAGCACCCAGAGGAAACCCACACAGACACAGGAAGAACTTGCATACTCCACACAGGCAATACCCAGAATTGAACCCGGGTTGCTGGAGCTGTGAGGCTGCGGTGCTAACCGCTGCGCCACTGTGCTGCCCGTGTGGGAATGTACACCACAAACAGCAAGGGACCCAACACTGAACCCTGTGGAACGCCACTGAAAACCGCTTTCCATTCGCAAAAACATCCGTTGACTACTATCCTTTGTTTTCTGCCACTGAGTCAATTTTGGATCCAACCTGCCACATTCCCCTGTATCCCATGGACTTTCATTTTACTGACCAGACTGCCATGTGGGACCTTATCAAATGCCTTACTAAAATCCATGTAAACCACATCCACCGCACTATCCTCATCAATGTTCCTTGTCACTTCCTCAAAAAACTCAATCAAGTTAGTGAGACATGACCTTCCCTTAACAAATCCATGCTGACTATCCCTGATTAATCCATGTCTTTCCAAGTGGTAGTTTATCCTGTCCCTCAGAATTGATTCGAATAATTTACCCACCACTGAGGTCAGACTTACCACATCCTTTTAAAATAATAGAACAACTGCACAGTGGCGCAGTGGTTAGCACCGCAGCCTCACAGTTCCAGGGACCCGGGTTCGATTCCGGGTACTGCCTGTGTGGAGTTTGCAAGTTCTCCCTGTGTCTGCGTGGGTTTTCTCCGGGTGCTCCGGTTTCCTCCCACAAGCCAAAAAGACTTGCAGGTTGATAGGTAAATTGGCCATTATAAATTGTCACTAGTATAGGTAGGTGGTAGGGAAATTTAGGGACAGGTGGGGATGTTTGGTAGGAATATGGGATTAGTGTAGGATTAGTATAAATGGGTGGTTGATGTTCGGCACAGACTCGGTGGGCCGAAGGGCCTGTTTCAGTGCTGTATCTCTAATCTAATCTAACGTTCGCAGACCTCCAATCCTCCAGCACCTCCCCCATATCCAGTGAGGATTTGAAGATGATCCTCAGCGCATCCACTATTTACTCCTTGGCTTCCTTTAACAACCTCAGATGCAAACCATCTGGCCCTGGTGATTTATTCATTTTCAAGGATGTCAGACCCTCTAGTACTTCCACTCTCATTATGCTTATCGTATCTAATATTTCACACTCCTCTTCTTTTACTACAATGTCTGCATCATCCCTCTCCTTTGTGAAGGCAGAGACAAAAAACTCATTAAGAACCCCGCCCACATCTTCTGGATCCACACAGAAGTTCCCTTGTACATCTCTGATAGGCCATACCCTTTCCTTAGTTATCCTCTTGCTCTGAATGGACTGATAAAACATCTTTGGGGTTTCCTTCAAGTAGTTGTATCCAGTCCACATCCACCAAATCACCTCTCAGTTTTGTAAAATTTGCCTTCCCCCAATTTAGAACTTTTACTTTTCGAGCTGCCCTGCCATTACTTAGCTTTACAAACTCATTATTGCTCGTGTAATAAGTATAATAAGTAGAATAATTTACCAGTTACTCACCGATCAGCTTCTTCCCCTGTACCATGGAGGCTGAAAAGGCAGAAGAGAAGAGACCAAAGAGCACCTCCTTCCCCTAGTCAGTGAAGTCCCTCGCACATCAACTCACAGCTTTACACTCTGTCCAAACAGCACTTTCTAATTAGTAATTATTCATAAATTACACTAACTAAAACATTAGTAACCTAACCAATTACAAGGTCGCTATTTGAGGGTTTTTAAACAAAGAGCTTTTTTCCCTATCCCAAAGGCTCTTTTCAGATCCACCCACAGTATCTGAAAGGGCTGATTACTGTCTGAAGTCTGCTGTACCCACACCTCTGTCTATCCCTCTTCATCTGGAACAACCAGCGTCATCTTCCATTCCTTTCACCATCATGTGTTTAACTCGCTTCTCCTTATCGACAGTCAGATATCAATGTAATAATGAAATGATCTGTGTCAGTGCTGGCCATTTCCCTGTCCTGATTTCAAACCCCACTCTGGACACTTGTTTCCCATTCCAGGACCTTCTTGTATTAATATTCAGCACCACCTGTCACTCAGAAACTTGTTTCAATGAACCGATCCTTTTACTGAACTTCCAACTGCTGCTGTCTATTTCTCGAGGGAAAGAGCTGCTCACTGTGTAAGGATGTGAGGGGAATGTAACCCGGCTGCTGGTGAGAAGGTCCCGTCTTCTCAATCAAAAGCCTTTTATTTTACTACAGTGATTCCCAGATTCCCAGCTGGTCCGTTGAGGATTTTGTTTTCACAGAAATATCTTGTTAAATACAAATCTGATTCCAACATGTCAGTAACAGGACAGAATAGGAACCTTTTAAAAGGATGAAGCAACTATTTCAGTGGCTTCTCACTGTCCCCCTGAAGCCTGTGTGAAGGGGAATTACCAATAGTCTGTAATTTATTACTTCCACACCGAGTTTGAGTTATTTGTCGTGTGAAAGATTGTTGAACGGAGTCTTTTACTGTCAGTTACGGATGAGAAGTTGACAAAAATTGGCAAAATAAAACTGTTCATAAAATAGCACCAGCAATTTGAGTAGGTAAAAGCAAAATTGTGTTTTAAAAGTTTATTTAAACCGCTACGGGAAAATAGATTTTTATGTACTTTTCCAGTCGATCACTTCTTTTCCATAGTGAAATTGGCAGCTTTCACAAATTCAAATATTGTGCCAGGTTGACAGGTTCAGCCAATGATTTTTTGTATTTTGTGCTTCGAGGTTCTCTGATTGAATCATGCATGTGAGTTAATGGCCGTGTGGCCTAATGGATAAGGCGTTTGACTTCAGTATGTTCCATGATGTTATCAGAAAGTTACAGGTTCGAGTCCTACCACGGTCATGTTGACCCCAAGGGATTATGCAGGGCTTTGGGGATCGAGTCGGGGACCAAACAGATTGGAAACCCGACATGGACTTAATGGGGCGAATGGCCTCCTCATGTGCTGTCAATGACTTTGTGAGAAGAGGGTGACCAATCAGAAGTGGGCTGGGGTGACAGCGGGCTCAAACTGCAGGAATTCCAGGTCCCTGAATGACTGAGCTGAAACTGATCAGTTTCACTGCAGGAAACACCGTCTCGGGGGAAATAACATCACAAATAATTCCATTTGACTCATTATTCAATTATAAAACAATGGGCAGATGTGAAGGTGTGATGTTACTTTTCACTGTGAGGGGAGAATCCGCCATCTGGGTAAATCAGTAACTTTATAACATCGTCTGTACGTTTGGAAAAGAAACGATGAAAACTCTCCCCATAAGTCGAAGGGTGGGTCAGTAAATTTGCAGATGATACAAAGGTTGGTGGAGTTGTGGATACCGAGGAGGGCTATTGTCGTCTGCAAAGGGACTTGGATAGGTTGCAGTGCTGGGCTGAAAAGTGGCAGATGGAGTTTAACCCTGAAAAGTGTGAGGTCGTCCATTTTGGAAGGACAAACACGAATGCAAAATACTGGGTTAACGGTAGGGTTCTTGGGCATGTGGAGGAGCAGAGAGACCTTGGGGTCTATGTGCATAGATCGTTGAAAGTTGCAACTCAAGTGGATAGGGCTGTGAAGAAGGCATATGGGGTGTTAGCGTTCATTAGCAGAGGGATTGAATTTAAGAGCCGTGAGGTGATGATGCAGCTGTACAGGACCTTGGTAAGGCCTCATTTGGAGTACTGTGTGCAGTTCTGGTCGCCTCATTTTAGGAAGGATGTGGAAGCCTTGGAGAGGGTGCAGAGGAGATTTACCAGGATGTTGCCTGGAATGGAGAATAAGTCTTACGAGGAAAGGCTGAACATTCTAGGCCTCTTCTCATTAGAACGGAGAAGGATGAGGGGTGACATGATAGAGGTTTATAAGATGATCTGGGGAATAGATAGGGTAGACAGACAGAAACTTTTTCCCCGGGTGGAGCAAAGCGTTACAAGGGGTCATAAATTTAAGGTGAAGGGTGGGAGATATAAGGGGGATGTCAGGGGAAGGTTCTTTACCCAGAGAGTGGTCGGGGCATGGAATGCCTTGCCTGGGGAAGTTGTTGAGTCAGAAACTTTAGGGACTTTCAAACGGCTTTTAGATAGGTATATGGATAAAGGAGAATGATGGGGTATAGATTAAATTGTCCTTGACAGAGGACAAAGGATCGGCACAACATCGTGGGCCGAAGGGCATGTTCTGTGCTGTATTTTCTATGTTCTATGTTCTATGTTCTAACCCTGGTGCGGTGGAAAGGCTCAATTCAGAGATTGGAATATAACGAGAGCACAACATAAATCATTAACTGATATTTCTATCATAAAACACACCCCAGCTCCCGTTCCCAGGTCACTGCTGTCCCTATGATGCTGCGGGTGACTCTGAAAAGAGACTTTGTTTTGTGTTTCTGCCGGAAAACCACAATGATCCTCCCAGGCAGTGAAACTCATCTTCCCAGAATCTCCATACCAGATTGAAACAGAAAACACAAAGACAGTGAGAAAGTTCCAGAGAGTTACTGAGCATTAAAACCAATTAAATAAACCAATTCTCGAGAGATGTTGGTGCAGCTTTTTCAGAGAGATTGTGGGTGGCTCTTAAAAGAGCCGTTGTGTTTCGAGTGTTTCCACTACATGGTGGAGTTTTACTTGGAGTTGATGTACTTGGTCACTCACTTTGTCCCTTCTCACATTCCGAGCGCTTTGTTGGGTGGAAATATTTATTCAGGCAGTTACAACAGCTCAGAGCCGACATTGAGTCAGAAACCAGAAATGGGAGTACGGGACACAGACAAGGAATTGAGGCTGAACCTTTATAAATCTCACTGGTTATAGGCCTCAGCTAGAGACTTGTGTCTAATTCCATGCTCCACACTTTAGCAGGAATGTCAAGCCCTTAGAGAGGGTGCAGAGGAGATTTACTAGAATGTATCAGAGATGCAGGAATTCAGCTAATGTGGAAAGAATAGGGGTCTGGGGTGTGTGAAGCTGGGGTCCTTCTTCTTAGAGCAGAGGTGTTAATGGGGCAGTTAATAGTTGTGTTCAACATTGTGAAGAGTTTTTATAAGAATAAAGAAGTTTGACTACAATTAGACAGAGCCTTGGTGAGATCACACCTGAAGCACTGTGTACAGTTTTGGTCCCCTTATCTAAGGAAGGATATACTTGCCTTAAAGGAAGTGTAGCAAAGTGTCACTCGATTGCTTCCTGGGATGAGGGGATTGACCTATGAGAAGAGATTGAGTAGACGAGGCCGATATTCCTCAGAATTTAGAAGAGTGAGAGGTAATCTTACTGGCACCTAAAAATTTTAAGGGATTTTACAGGGTAAATGCTGGGAGGATGTTTCCTCTGGCTGGGGAATCTCGAACTAGGGATCACAGTCTCAGTATACATGGCTCAATCATTTAGGACTGAGAAGAGGATAATTTATTTTCACTCAAAGTATTGTGAATCTTTGGAATTCTCTCCGCACAGTGGTTAGCACCGCAGCCTCACAGCTCCTGTGACCTCGGTTCCGTTCAGGGTATTGCCTGTGCGGAGTTTGCAAGTTCTCTCTGTGACCCCGTGGGTTTCCGCCAGATGCTCCAGTTTCCTCCCACAGCCAAAGACTTACAGATTGATAGGTAAATTGACCATTGTAAATTGCCCCTCGTGTAGATAGGTGGCAGGAGAATGGTGGGAATGTGGTAGGGAATATGGGATGAATGTCGGATTAGTATAAATGGGTGGTTGTTGGTCGGCACAGACTCGGTGGGCCGAAGGGCCTTTTTCAGTGCTGTATCTCTCTGTGACTCGAGAGATGTGGATGCTCAATCATTGGGGATATCCAAGAGAGAGATCGATAGGTTTTTGGATACGAAGGGAATCAAGGGTTAGTGTGGTAAGATGGAGTTGATGTAGGAGATCAGCTGTGATCTTATTGAATGGCAGAGCTATTTCGATGGGCCGAATGGCCCACTCCTATTTTTTATGTAAAGTTCCATTCCTCTCAGGGAATATTTTATTTTCAAAAATAGAAATACTGCACACACTGGAAACCTGAATAATAACAGAAGATTCTGGAAACACTCAGCAGTTCCAACAGTATCTGTGGAGAGAGGAAGGGAGGAGCAATGTTTCAGGTCTATAGAAGGGTCACAGAACTGGACCACTAACCCGAGCTTCTCTTCTCCACAGTTGTTTCTGGACTGGCTGAGTGTTTTCAGTATTTTAGGCTTTTTCTTTCTGTATTTCATCCATTTCCCATTTGACTATTTGCTGTGAAACTTTCAGCGTTGTGCTCAGTTCTTTGTGTAGTTAGGTTTTCTTTATTTGAAGTAATGTAAATAGTAACCTGAAATGAATTTGCCAAATGGTTGGGCAAATTGTTACAACCAGCTTTTGAGCAAGTTCTCCACATACACAGTGAAGGATTCCTTCACATTTGTGAAGACCATACAGGACTTGCAAATCGATAGCAACGTCGTGTCCATGTGTTCATTTGACATTGCTAGCCTATTCACCAATGTACCACTTCAGGAAGCCATAGATATTTGCACTGCAGTGCTATATCATGGTGATCTAGACCCGTCACCATTGTGTGAATCAGTATTCATTGAACTTATGAACTCGGCAACTTGCACAGTTGAGTTCAGTTTTATTGACACCATGTATCGCTGGTGTTACCATGGGATCCCCTCTCGGCCCAGCTCTCACAAACATCTTTGTTGGATTCCATGACAAACCTGTTTTTCAGGGAATGACACCTAACCTCCGACCTCTTGCATATTTCCAATATGTAGATGATACATTTGCTATATTTGAATCCGCAGCTGCGTGAAATAATTTCCTTGCACGTCTTCATGGGCTCCATCCTGCACTCAAATTCACCATTGCAATGGAGCAGTCAAATGAGTTCCCTTTCCTTGATGCACTGGTTGAGAAATCTGCTAAGGGGTTTTCTCCCACGGTCTACCGCAAACCTACCTTCACTGGTCAATTCACGCATTGGGATTATTACAGTTCCACGCGCTATAAGATTGGTCTTATCAGCAACCTCATAACTAGGGCTGAGCCATTTGCTCATCATGCAAGCTTGATGCTGAAATAGGGCGAATCAAAGACATCCTGCATTACAATGGCTACACTGATCAGATCATTTCTCACTGTATATCACACAAACTTATAAACGGGCTGAAGGCCGTCATTTTGAGCCCTGGAAAGTGCCCAGTCTCCCTCAAATTACCCTGGAAAGGTAATATATCCCCAGTATTTGAGTAACAGGTGAAGCGAGCTGTTTCCTGCTGGAACGATGCAGGAGCAACAAGTGTGGTGTTCACCACTAACAGGATGCTGCTGTCAAGCAAAAGAGACGTCCTGCCTATCACACAAATAAGTAACGTGATATATGAATTTCAATACCAGTGTGATGCTAATTTTCTAGACCGTACATCCCAAAACTGGCGGATTGTATCAAATAACATGTCCCTTCCGCTGTTCGCAATGGGCCCTACCCAACCAACCCGTGCTTGCAAAACCCAAAACACAGTATCCAACATGAGATGTGATTCCACAATAGGACAACATTTGCTAAATAATTCTCAGTGTGCTAAGAATTACACTGACAACCGATTTAAGACTGTCAGTAGGGCTCGCAGTGTGGTGCTTTGGTGTGTACTGTAAGCTACATATATTAATACACAGGGCCCTGTTCTTTGCAGACAGAAAGAACATGCACACACATTGTGCCAGTTTCAGCTAAACAAAATAAGTGACAGCCATTCACTGGCTCATTCCACAGGGCAATGCCTTGACCAATCAGAGTTCACTTGCCAACCAATCAGCACTCTCTTCTCATACAGAAGAAAGTTGGTGTTTTCCCTTAAATTGGTACTCTTGTGGATTGCCCTGCTGAGTGCAAGACGAAAACAACTGGCTACCAAATTTTGGACAACATGTCACTATTTTCACGAAATGATTACCTTTAGTTTCAATATAAAAATATAAAGCAATATGAGTGTAACATTTTCAGGCAAATTCTATTACCTCACATTGCCTGATTCCTTCACACTGACAGACTATGTGAACTACTGTCCCGATTTTGCAGTTCTCACTTCCAGTTAGCAAATGTCAGCAATCTGTGATCCAGTGCAGTTTACAGACCAGACCGTCAATCACAACATGCAATAATTGTTCAGCTTATGTTGGACTGGTGGGATTTAGAAATACTAGGAATTGAGATGAGCTGTTATTGCATTTAATTATTTGTTTCATGGATGTGGACGTCGCCAGCCAGGCCAGCATTTATTGTCCATCCCCAATTGCCCATGAGAAGGTGGTGGTGAGCTTCCTTCTTGAACCACTGCAGTCCATGTGGGGGAGGTACACCCACAGTGCTATTAGGAAGGGAGTTCCAGGATTTTGACCCAGCGACAGTGAAGGAATAGCGATATAGTTCCAAGTCAGGATGATGTGTAGCTTGGAGGAGAACTTTCAGGTGGTGGTATTCCCATGCATCTGCTTCCCTTGTCCTTCTAGGCAGTAGAGGATGCAGGTTTGGAAGGTGCTGCCTGAGTAGCCTTGGTGCATTGTTGCAGTGCATCTTGCAGATGGTACACACTGCTGCCACTGTACGTCAGTGGTGAAGGGAGTGAATGTTGTGCACGGGGTGCCAATCAAGCGTGTTGCTTTGTCCTGGATGGTGTCGAGCTTCTTCAATGTTGTTGGAGCTGCACCCATCCATGCAAGTGGATAGTATTCCATCACAGTCCAGACTTGTGCCTTGTAAATGCTGGACAGGCTTGGGGAGTCAGGAGGTGAGTTACTCACCGCATGATTCCTACCCTCTGACCAGCTCATGTAGTCACACTATTTATAAGGCTACTCCAGTTCAGTTTCTGGTCAATGGGAACCCCCAGGAAGTTGATAGTGGGGGACTCAGCGATCGTAATGCTGTTGATTGTCAATGGGAGATCGTTAGATTCTCTCTTGTTTGAGATGGTCATTGCCTGGCACTTGTGTGGCGCGAATGTTACTTGCCACTTATCAGCCCAAGCCTGGATATTGTCCAGGTCTTGCTGCATTTCTACATGGACTGCTTCAGTATCTGAGGAGTCGCAAATGGTGCTAAATTTTGCAATCATCAGTGAACATCCCCATTTCTGACCTTATGATTGAAGGAAGGTCACTGATGAAGTAGTGAAGAAGGTTCGGCCAAGGATACTACCCTAAGGAACTCCAGCAGTAATGTCCTGGAGATGAGATGATTGACCTCCAACAATCACAACCATTTTCCTTTGTGCTAGGTACGATTCCAACCAGTGGAGAGTTTTCCTCTTGATTCCCATTGACTCCAGTTTTACTCTGGCTCCTTGATGCCATACTCAGTCAAATGCTTATTTGATGTCAAGGGCAGACACTCTCACCTCACCTCTTGAGTTCAGCTCTTTTGTCCTTGTTTGAACCAAGGCTGTAATGAGGTCAGGAGCTGAATGGCCCTGGCGGAACCCAACCCAGCGTCACTGAACAGGTTATTGCAAAGCAAGTGCCCCGTCGATGACACCTTCCATCACTATGCTGATGATTGAGAGTAGACTGATGCGGCAGTAATTGGCTGGGTTGGATTTGTCCTGCTATTTGTGTACAGGACATACCTGGGCAATTTTCCACATTGCCGAGTAGATGCCAGTGTTGTAGCTGCACTGGAACAGCTTGGCTAGGGGCGCGACAAGTTCTGGAGCACAGGTCTTCAGTACTATTGCCGGAATATTGTCAGGGCCCGTAGCCTTTGCTGTATCCAGTGCCTTCAGTCGTTTCTTGATATCATGTTGAGTGAATCGAATTGGCTGAAGACTGGCATCTGTGATGCTGGGGACTTCAGAAGGAGGCCGAGATGGATCATCAACCCGGCACTTCTGGCTGAAGATTGTTTCAAATTCTTCATCCTTGTCTTTTGCACTGATGTGCTGGGCTCCCCCATCATTGAGGATGGGGATATTTGTGGAGCCACCTCCTCCTGTTGGTTGTTTAATTGTCCACCACCATTCATCATTGGATGTGGCAGGGTGTAGATCTGATCCGTTGGTTATGGGATCACTTAGCCCTGTCTATTACATGCTGCTTCTGCTGTTTGGCATGAAAGTAGTCCTGGGCTGTAGCTTCATCAGGCTGATGCCTCATTTCAAGGTATGCCTGGTGCTGCTCCTGGCATGCCCTCCTGCACTCTTCATTGAATTAGGGTTGATCCCCCAGCTTGTTGGTAATGTTAGAGTGGGGGAATATGCCGGGCCATGAGGTTATAGAATGTGGTTGACTACAATTCTGCTGCTGCTAATGGTCCACAGCACCTCATGGGTGCCCAGTTATACATTGCTAGATTTGTTCAAAATCTATCCCATTTAGCACAGTGGTAGTGGCACACAACACGATAGAGGGTATCCTCAATGTGAAGACAGGACTTCATCTCCACAAGGACTGTGCAGTGGTCACTCCTACCAATACTGTCATGGACTGATGCATCTGCGGCAGGCAGATTGGTGAGGATGAGGTCAAGTATGTTTTTCCCTCTTGTTCGTTCCCTCATCACCTACTGCAGACCCAATCGAGCAGCTATGTCCGTTAGGACTCGGCCAGCATGGTCAGTAGTGGTGCTACCGAGCCACTCACAGTGATGGACATTGAAATCCCCCAGGCAGACTACATTCTGTGCCCTTGCCACCCTCAGTGCTCCCTCCAAGTGGTGTTCATCAGTCTCTCGCTGTCTTTTGCTGGTTTGCTCAGTACCTTTCTCTGTACCTTTCAAAACGTCAAAGAGTCACTGACCCGAAACGTTGACTCTGCTTCTCTTTCCACAGATGCTGCCAGACCTGCTGAGTGATTCCAGCATTTCTTGTTTTTGTTTCAGATTTCCAGCATCCGCAGTATTTTGCTTTTACCTTTCTCTGTCTGTTCATTTCTGGGTCCTGATAATCTCTTCCTGGTTTTCTGTGTGTCTTTCTCTTTCTGTTCCTTTCTGGGTCCTGATAATCTCTACCCGGTTTTCTGTGTCTTTCTCTGTCTGTTCCTTTCAGGGTCCTGATAATCTCTTCCTGGTTTTCTGTGTGTCTTTCTCTGCCTGCCTCATTGTCGGTGCTGTTACTCTGTGTCCTTGTGTCATTATGCAGTGAGGGTGAGTCCGTCAGCACGTGTGTTGCTGAGTCCGGGATTCTTGAGAAATCCAACTGCAATCCTATTTTTATAAAAACATTGGGGAAATGAACATATTTCACTAACAGGCAGCTACAATTTAAAACAGCAGCGGAAGCGTGCTGGGCCCATAACCCAGAGATTGATAGATCGAAACCATTCTCTGCTATTTATGCTTAGTAATAATACAAACAGTTCACTTTCAAAACGTCAAGTACTTACCCATGATAACAAGATGCTTCCAAAGGCACTCTATTACAATCAACTTTTTCCTTCCAGTGAACACATCAATCAGCAACAACTCACTTTTGCTCACACGAACACAAGCTGCAAACACGGACCAGCCGAGTCTCTCCCACTTTGTCAACCCCTTCCTGCAGAGCCTCCGCTCCACCACCAGATGGTGATGTTGGCCACAATAAAACCAGGGCAAATGGTCACACTGAGGAGACGGTCAGTAACAGAAAATAAAGCAGTAACAGGGAAAACCTTTACACAACAACAGGGTACATCTTTGCACAACAGAAAACATATTTACACACCAGGAAATACCTTTAGACAACAGGGAGAATACAATCACGTTTCTCCATCTCAGTCTCGTTGTCTCTCTCTCTGTGTCCCTCAGTTTTGCTTCCTCACAGTCTATTGGTTTTCTGTGTGTTTTTCTCTCTGTCCCGTTGTCGATGGTGTTACTCAGCGTCTTTGTAACATTGTGTAGCCAGGCTGAGCCTCCCAACACCTGTGTTGCTGTAATAAAAACAGAAAATGCTGGAAATGCTCAGTAGGTCTGGCAGCATCTGTGGAGAAAGAAACAGTTAACAGTTCAGGTCTGTTTCCTTAGCTCACATTAACTTTGTTCTCTCTCCACAGATGCTGCCAGACCTGCTGACTATTTCAAGCATTTTCTGTGTATGTTTCAGATTTCCAGCATCTGCAGTATTTTGCTTTTTTATGTGTGTTGCTATGTCTGGGACTGTTTGAGTGCAATGCTATTGCTTTGCAAACAGCGTTGAAACAAACATTTATCTCGCTAACACACAGCACTAATACACAGCTGGATATAAACAGCAGCCTGCAGCAGAGGGCGCAGTGGAAGTTTATTAACACAAATAATTCACCAACACTATATTTACTGCTATCCACATTCACACCACCCTTCATCTTAACACGTTTTACTCTTTATTTACATCAACTTCTTGCTTCCAATAAACACTTCAATTTGGAACACAGCTTCCAAATCACCTTTATTCACAAACCCGAACACAAGCTGCAAATGCTGCAAACACACACCAGCCCAGACTTTCACCTTTCTGTCAACCCATTCCTGCATCACTGCCTCTCCACCAACAGTTGTCGCTAGAATCATACAATCATAGAATGGCTAAAACACAGAAGGAGGTCATTCGGCCTGTCGAACCCGTGCTGGCTCTCTGTTAGAGCAACTCACCTCGTCTCACTCCCCAGTCAGTTCAATTTTGGTGGTGGGAAAACTTCTCGAAAGAATAATTCGGGACAAAATTAATAGTCCCATGGACAAATGTGGGTTAATTCAAGAAAGCCAGCATGGATTTCTTAAGGGAAACTCATGTTTAACTGTCCTGCTGGAGTTTTTTGATGAGGTAACAGAGAGGGTTGATGAGGGCAATGCTGTTGATGTGGTCCACATGGACTTTCAAAAGGTCTGGCGGCATCTGAAAGGTTACTGACCTGAAATGTTAACTCTGCTTCTCTCTCCACAGATGCTGCCAGACCAGCTGAGTATTTCCAGCACTTTTTGTTTATATTTCAGATTTCTAGCATCTGCAGCATTTTGCTTTTATTGACTTTCAAAAGGAGTTTGATACAATGCAACACAACAGACTTATGAACAAAGTTATAACTCATGGAATAAAACGGACAGTAGTAACATGGACATGGAATTGGCTGAGTGACAGGAAACAAAGAGTAGTGATCAATGGATGTTCTTCAGGCTAGAGGAAGGTTTGTAGTGGAGTTCCCAGGAGTCAGTGTTGGGACCCTTGCCGTTCCTGATATATATTAATGACCTAGACTTTGGTGTACTGGGCAGAATTTCAAAGTTTATGGATGATAAGAAAATTGGAAGCATTGTGAATGTATAGTAACAATTCTGTGATTCTGTGATTCCAATATTCAAGTCATTTATATATATGGTGGTCCTGACACTGACCCTTGTGGACATCACTGTCCACCATCTTCCATTCTGAAAAACAACTAAATATCACAAC
Organism: Heterodontus francisci; assembly: GCF_036365525.1. Classification (NCBI taxonomy): domain Eukaryota; kingdom Metazoa; phylum Chordata; class Chondrichthyes; order Heterodontiformes; family Heterodontidae; genus Heterodontus; species Heterodontus francisci. The sequence continues at coordinate 5,644,724 of NW_027141441.1, read as the reverse complement.
TCACTTTTTTTGAAATTTCATACATTTTTTAATCTAAGCAGATACTGACCCTCCTATTCCAGGAGCCTGAGTTTTGTTACCCAGCCTTTTATGTGGTAGTTTGTCAAACGCTTTCTTAAAATCCATATGGACAACATCCATTGCTTTCCCTTCATCAACCATTCTGTTACTTCATCAAAAAAATCAGTTATTTATTAATAGATGCAGTACTGAAACAGGCCCTTCGGCCCATCAAGTCCGTGCCGACCAACAACCACCCATTTATCCAAATCCTACATTAATCCCATATTCCCGATCACAGCCCCACCATTCTTCTCCCACCTACCTGCACTGGGGGCAATTTACAATGGCCAATTTACCTATCAATCTGCAAGTCTTTGGCTGCGCGAGGAAACCCACGCAGTCACAGGGAGAACTCAAACTGCGCACAGGTACTGAACACGGGTCGCTGGAGCTGTGAGGCTGCGGTGTGAAACACTGATCGCCCAAAATGACCGTGGCAGGATTCGAAGCTACAATCTTCCAATAACCTCGTTAAATACACCGAAGTCAGACACCTTATCCATTCGGCCACACAGCGAGTAGTGAAGAATCTATGAGGTGCTGAAGCTCTCAGTTTTCGGTCTACCCAAACCAAATTCAAGACCTGAATCATGAACCGATTGCCTCATTAGTTCTGTGAATAATACAATGATTTAATAGACAAAGTTTTGAAACATTCCTGCCCATAAATCTTGGTAACAGAGAGTGTGCGGATCTCCTGACTCAGAATGTTTAATGGATACAGTCCTCAGATCCGACAAGGAACCACAGAAGATCCACAGCAAAGACAGTGTGGATGAGGAAATGTAAGAGCCGGGAGCTGAAACTCAGGGACGGCCGAGCTCTCCTGTCATTGAGCTTGTGTGTCTGCTCTGCTCGCCGCACTTCCGGTTCTACTTTGTTTCCAATGAAAAGATGAAAAGGGCCGTTCGGTTTTCCTCTCACTGACAGCGTGTTTCACTCGGGTTAATATAACAAAGATAAAAAAGAACAAAGAACAAAGATAATTACAGCACAGGAACAGGCCCTTCGGCCCTCCAAGCCTGCGCCGATCCAGATCCTCTCTCTAAACATGTCGCCTATTTTCTAAGGTTCTGTATCTCTTTTCTTCCAGCCCATTCATGTATCTGTCTAGATACATCTTAAAAGACTCCATCGTGCCCGCATCTACCACCTCCGCTGGCAATGCGTTCCAGGTGCCCACCACCCTCTGCGTAAAGAACTTTCCACGCATATCCCCCCTAAACTTTTCCCCTTTCACTTTGAACTCGTGTCCTCTAGTAATTGAAACCCCCACTCTGGGAAAAAGCCTCTTTCTATCCACCCTGTCTATACCTCTCATGATTTTGTACACCTCAATCAGGTCCCCCCTCAACCTCCGTCTTTCTAATGAAAATAATCCTAATCTGCTCAACCTCTCTTCATAGCTAGCGCCCTCCATACCAGGCAACATCCTGGTGAACCTCCTCTGCACCCTCTCCAAAGCATCCACATCCTTTTGATAATGTGGCGACCAGAACTGTACGCAGTATTCCAAATGTGGCCGAACCAAAGTCCTATACAACTGTAACATGACCTGCCAACTCTTGCACTCAATGCCCCGTCCGATGAAGGAAAGCATGCCGTATGCCTTCTTGACCACTCTATTTACCTGCGTTGCCACCTTCAGGGAACAGTGGACCTGAACACCCAAATCTCTCTGGACATCAATTTTCCCCAGGACTTTTCCATTTACTGTATAGTTCACTCTTGAATTGGATCTTCCAAAATGCATCACCTCGCATTGCCCTGATTGAACTCCATCTGCCATTTCTCTGCCCAACTCTCCAATCTATCTATATTCTGCTGTATTCTCTGACAGTCCCCTTCACTATCTGCTACTCCACCAATCTTAGTGTCGTCTGCAAATTTGCTAATCAGTCCACCTATACTTTCCTCCAAATCATTAATGTATATCACATAACCTGGGACTTTTGCTGCCGAAATGAATTCTGCAAGGTCCCAACAAACACAACGGCTCCCTCCTTTCTCCCCTCTTTCTATCGGATTGTTTTACCAGGAGGGGCTCAATAATAACAAACCCCCTGCAGGGAATGACCGCAAATTGAGCATCTAAATGGGGCAAGTGGGCAGCTTTCTGGGTTCTAGGGTCTTCGAACTGGCCTCGGGAGCCAAAGTTAACCACGGCAAGAGCGAGGCCATGTTCTTTGACAACTGGGCTGACCGATCCTTTGTCCCCTTCACCGTCAGGTCAGACTACCTGAAGGTGCTGGGGATATGGTTCGGAAGGGCCGGGGCGTGCACCAAAACATGGGAGGAGCGAGTAGCCAAGGTACGACAAAAGTTGGGCATGTGGGGGCAGCGATCTCTCTCCATTGTGGGTAAGAACCTGGTCATCAGGTGCGAGGCGCTCACGTTGTTGCTCTACGTGGCGCAGGTCTGGCCCATACCCCACTCCTGCGCCGTGGCAGTCACCCGAGCCATTTTCCGCTTCGTCTGGGGATGTAAAATGGACCGGGTCCGGAGGGACACGATGTTCAAATCTCTGGACAAGGGCGGGAAAAATGTACCCAACGCGGCCCTCATCCTGATGACCACCTTCGTGTGCGGCTGCATCAAGCTGTGTGTAGATCCCCAATACGCAAACTCCAAGTGTCACTACGTGCTGAGGTTCTATCTGTCCCCGGTGTTGCGAAGGATGGGCCTGGTCACATTGCCGCGGAACGCTCCGTGCAGTTGGGCGGTGCCGTACCACCTATCCTTCGTGGAGCAGTTTCTGCGGGAAAACACCTTTGACCACCGGTCCATCAGGCAGTGGTCTGCACGGAATGTCCTCAAGGCCCTACGGGAAAAGGAAACGGTGGATCCTGTCGGATGGTTCCCCGAGTAGACCGTCAAAGTCATTTGGCGGAATGCCTCATCACCAGAACTTTCAAACAAGCACCAAGACGTAGCTTGGCTGGTGGTGAGAAGGGCCCTCCCCGTCAGATCCTTCATGCACACCCGAAGTCTCGCCCCCTGCGCACAGTGCCCCCGCGTTGGCTGTGGTGGGGAAGAGATGGTCGCCCACCTCCTCCTGGAATGTGCCTTTGCAAAGCAGGTGTGGAAAGAGATGCAGTGGTTTTAGTCAAGGTTCATCTCAAGCAGCTCTGTAACACAGGAGTCTGTGCTCGACGGGCTGTTCCCAGGGACGCACACCGAGACAAACATCAACTGCTGCTGGAGGGCTATCAATTCGGTGAAAGACGCCCTTTGGTCTGCCCGAAACATGCTGGTCTTCCAGCGCAAAGAGTTGTCCACCGCCGAATGTTGCAGACTGGCACATTCCAAGGTCCAGGACTACGTGCTGAGGGACGCACGAAAGCTTGGGGCAGCCGCAGCAAAGGCTCAATGGGGAAAGACCACAGTGTAAGGTTCCCCCACCAAGCTGAACTGAGGGGCTGGATCCATGGGAAACCCCTCGAACTGTATCGCTAATATTCTCTATGTTCCCTCTACCCCGCCCCTCCCTCCCTCCAGTCCAAGCCCCTCTTCACTTTCTTTGGGACTTTGATGAGGGTGAAATGGGGAAAGTTGCCATTGATGTTTGAATGCTGAATTGCTGCAAAGATCTGCGCACGCGCGACATAGCCCCGCCCCCCAGTGGGACGTCACAATGAGGAGTGGAGCGCATGCGCATCCTTCCCCAACCCAGTCTGTGAGGCCATTCACTCAATCAGGGGAAGATGCTTTAAATCAGCTGCTAATGGAGACTTCCCGGGCCCGGGGGAAGGGAACAAACAGCATCTGCTTCCAGCAGCCACTGCTTTGGGAGCGTGTCCGCAGATGTGCTCAGAGATTAGCATTGAGTGGTGGGAAGTTGAGGGGGAGTCGGGGAGTGTTTGCAACAGACACTGTGGAGCAGGAGCTGCTCCCGGAACATGGAGTGAGCCGGGGACACGGGGAAGGGAGAGTTCATTCTCGGACAGTGTCTGTACAGGCTCAGGGAGACACAATGGGAAGAAATCACTATTGAAAATCACTGACAATTTCACCACCCAAAGGAGAGGGAATTGTCCTGCTTTCGTTCCAGTCTCTCACTGTTTGTTGGATTGTGAACAGTGGGGGGAAAATAGCCGCAAAATAACGATGTGGACAGTTAGATAAAGAACATTTATTGCAGACACCAGGTGAGAAGTGTGAAAGGCACATTTTAAATAGTGGCTGCTTGTTTTCCGTTGAAATGGAAATGTGACTGTGTAAAGGTCACTGCTCTATCGGACAGTCCCAGTCATTGAGCAGTGCAGGGCTTGTGTTGTTTCTGAATGTCACAAACCTGTTGTAAATCCACTGCAAACACATGGGAAACAGAAGCTGAATACTGCAGTACTGCAGTGGAGTCAGACACTGACACTGTTTGTGTTCCTGGTTTTCATTTTGTGATTGTTCATAATGATTATTATTGGGACAATTACATTGATCGCTTTTGTCTCTTCTACCTCACCATTTCTTTCATTCCTGCAGGAAAATACATGAAGGAACCTGAATGGATGTGGTGATTCTTGGACACAAGTAAAAGTGCAGCGAGCTCGTTCCAACACACAGTTGGTACAGGATCACTCCCAAAGCACAGAGATACTGCCAGCTCATCAGTTCCACTGAACAAACAAAAGAATTAGTCAGACAGACACTGATCCCAAAGTCGAGAGATACATTTTCAATCCAACAGTCAAACAACAGCAGGACAGACAGAAGTTGTTTCACTCCAATTCAGTTCAGCTGACAGGTTGATACATCAATCACAGTCCAAAAACAAACTCACTATCAGATCTCAATAAACTCTGTCACCATGGTCACATTTTAAATATAAAATCTGAAATAGAGCAGACAAAATTTACGTGATTGAAAGGTACAGAATGAATGCAAGGAGGCTTCAAGGGGATTTGGACAGGTTAAGTGAATGGGCAAGAACATGGCAGATGGAATATAATGTGAATAAGTGTGAAGTTCTCCACTTTGGTAGAATAAACAGAAAGACAGAGTATTTCTTAAATGGTGAGAGGCTGGGAAGTGTCGATGTCCAAAGGCACCTGGGTGTCCTTGTTCATGAGACGCTAAAAGCTAGTATGCAGGTGCAGCAAGCAATTAGGAAGGCAAATGGTATGTTGGCTTCATTGAAAGCGTATTTGAGGACATGAGTAAAGATGTATGAAGTCTAGATGAGACCGCACCTGGAATATTCTGTACACTTTTGGTTTCCTTATCTAAGGAAGGATAGACTTGTCATGGAGAGAGTGCAACGGAGATTCCCCAGACTAATCCCCTGGGATGGTGGGATTGTCTTATGATGAGAGACTGCAGAAACTGGGCCTAAATTCTCTAGAGTTTTGAAGAATGAGAGGTGATCTCATTGAAACAGACAAAGTTCTTACAGGGTGCCACAGGGTAGATATGGATAGGATGTTTCCTTTGTCTAGTGAGTCTTGAACAAGGGGACACAGTCTCAGAATAAGGGCAGGCCATTTGAGACTGAGATGAGCAGGAATTTCTTTACTCAGAGGGTGAGAAATCTGTGGAATTCTTTATCCCAGTGGGCTGTGGAAGATCAATCATTGAACATATTCAAGACAGAAATCGATAGATTTCTAAATACTAACGGGATAAAGGGATATGGAGATAGCAGGGAAAAATGGCGTAGAGGTAGATGATCAGTCACGATCTGTTTGAATGTTGGAGCAGGCTTGATGGGCTGAATGGCCGAATGCCCCTATTTCCTATCATCCTATGAATCCCAATAATGTACATCAGACGTTAGACCAAGTCATGCATTACATACCAGTTCAAAAATGCCACAGAGATTAAGACTGAAAGATACAGTATCAATTCCATTACTACAAAAGGAAGGACTTGGAGCTTGCAGACCAGCCCATGTATAAGATTGAAAGTTATATTTTCATTCACAATCGTTTTCACAGAGCTAAATATTGAATACCAATCCACAACTTGTACAGGACTACCAAGTAAAACCTACAACTGTAAAATACAGTTAATCCATATTTTAAATTAAACACAAGACAAATAAATATTGATACATGAAGAGAGCTGGAAACAGTGAGAGCAGAATGGAGCATAAAGAGCCCAGGAGAGGGAGCAAGAGTTCACTCGGAGAGCAGGGAACAGCGAGAGCAGGCGTCAAAAAAGGCAAAGGAAAACACAATTAATGGGAGAACACTGAACGGTGTAGAGGAAGTGAGGGACGTTGGACTGAATGTCCACAGATCCCTGAAGGTAGCAGGACAGGTCAATAAGGTGGTTCAGCAGGTATATGGAATCCTTTCCTTTATTAACTGAGGTATAGAATATCAGGGTGACCTGGTATCCATGTCAATAAGTCACTGACAGCTAACATGCAGGTGCAGCAAGCAATTAGGAAGGCTAATAGTATGTTAGCCTTTATCGCAAGAGGATTTGAGTACAGGAGTAGTGAATTCTTGCTTCAATTGTATAGAACACTGGTGAGACTGCACTTGGAGGACTGTGTGCAGCTTTGGTCCCCTTACATTCGGAAGGATATTATTGCCATAGATGGAGTGCAAAGAAGGTCCATCAGACTTGTTCCTGGGATGGTGGGACTGTCCTATGAAGAGAGATTAGGGAAACTGGGGCTGTATTCTCTAGAGTTTTGAAGAATGAGAGGTGATCCCATTGAAACCGACAAAATATTTAAAGGACAGTCAGGGTAGATGCAGCTAACATGTTTCCCCTGGTTGGGGAGTCGAGAACCAGGGGACGCAATTTCAAAATAAGGGGCAAGCCACTTAGGACAGAGATGAGGAGAAATGTTGTTACTCAGAGGGTTGTGAATCTTTGGAATTCTGTAACCCAGAGGGCTGTGGAAGCTCAGTCATTGAGTATGTTTAAAGCAGAGATTGATAGATTTCTAAATACAATTGACATAAGGGAATATGAGGAAAGTGTGGGGAAAAGGGCATTGAAGTGGATGATCAGCCATGATCATATTGAATGGTGGGGCAGGCTCGATGAGCTGAATGGCCGACTCCTGCTCCTATGTTCCTATGTTCCTAACTCCACATTATCGATGAGACACAGCCTCAGGCCGACTTGTCAGGTGTTGCAAACAGATATCACTGCTTCTGATCTTCGCCAGAACAGAGAGTGAGATGTAACATTGATCATCAAACAGACTGTGAGAGAATACAACAGAATAAAACACATGGAGAGACACTGTGGAATAACAAATAGATTTGATTGGAATGTTGAATTTTGATTGGAATGGATAAAACACCAGAAACAACAGATTAAATTGGGACAGAAAAGAGAAACTGATGGGAAGAAGGAAGAAAAGAAAGGATGGATCTGTTCACTTTTTTCAGTTTTTTCACTGGTCCATCAAAGCTGGATTAAAAAAAGATGCAAAAAACAGAGAATTTCACCAAAAAGGGAGATTAAATGCTGCCGAAACCTTGGATGGAAGGATGCCCCAACAGATCACCTGTTTAACTGTCTCCTCACTGGGGGATTTCAATCAATGAGATTAATATCAAGCTGTTTTCCAGGTTGAATGTAACTGTGAACAAATTTATGTCAAAGAAGTTACCTTTGATGTATCAGCACTGAAATTCTGTACAAGGAGGAACAGCCATTCCAAACTCATATCCTTCACAAAGGCTGTTTTTTTATGTGATTGAAATTCATCAAGTATTTTGAATTGAAGTTCACAAGACACAGATATCAGTGTTGATAATAAAACTCTTCAAGCATGTTGCTACTGTGAAATAAGGCTCTGCTGGGAATTGAACCCAGGATCTCCTGTTTACTAGATAGGTGCTTTAACCAACTAAGCTACAGAGACACATCACAAATGTGCGTGCAATTGAAATCAGAGGGAAACCTTGTAGAGAGTGGGCAGGCTTTTGCGAGTCAAGAGCTGAGTTCGTCACGGCAGAGTTCCCAGCCTCTGACTCGCTCTTGTAGTTGCAGCTGTAGTTGTAATTGTAATAGGCAACCGTCCGTCTCGGAAGACGATGGGCTACACCCGGGGTGTACGTCACTTCTGTATTAAACATCATTTGTTGCGGCTGTCGAGGACGACTCGTGAGTGACGATCCCTTCCGCAGCTGGTACAGATGAATATCATTGGCCCGAGGCCGACTGATAATTTTTCCTTCCTCTGAGCTCTCTTTCCCACCATCTGGTCATTTCTTTTGTCCTCTGCTTTTCCCATGGTCTTCCTGAATGCCTTTCTCCAGGAATCCCAGTCAGCAGGAAGGATTTCCCATGCATCGACTCCAATCCCAGTCAGCTTGAGATCTCGCTTTGCAGATGTCCTTGTATCACAGACGTGGGTGACCTGTTGGTCTCGTGCTGATAGCAAGCTCACCAAAGAGCATGTCTTTGGCAAAGCGACCGTCATCCATTCAGCACACATGACCCAGGCAACAGAGTCACCGCTGACTCAAGAGGGCAAACATGCTGCAGATCCCTGCACGCTGGTGTACTTCTGCATTCGGCACTCTGTCCTGCCAGGAGATGCCCAATATCCATCTGAGACAGCGGAGGAGAATGCTGTTCAGCTGCTTTTCTTGAATTGCATAAGTTGTTGATGCTTCTCTACTATAAAGGAGGGTAAAGAGAACACAAGCCTGTTACACGCAGAGCTTTGTATTTTCGATCAGTTTGCTGTCGGTTCACACTCGTCTTCTCAACTTTGACATGACAGCTGCAGCATTGACAATCCTGGTGCTGATTTCAGCATCAAGGGACAGATTGCTGGTGATTGTTGATCCTCCAAAGTGAGGTTGTCGATGTTGATGGAAGGTGGAGTCTCTACGTCCTGGCCCATAACTTTGATCTTCCTGCTGCTGATCGTCAGTCCAAACTCCTTGCAGGCCAGGGAGAACCGATATACAAGCTGCTGTTAATGAACTTCATTATGGGATGTCAGCACAGCGTCATCAGCAAACAGCAACTCACAGACCAAGAACTGACTCATTTTGGTCTTGGTGCGCAGTCTTGCCAAGATGAACAGCTTGTCATCAGCTCTGGTATGCAGGTGGACACCCCCATCTGAGTCACTGAAAGTTTAAAATAGCAGCATGGAGAAGAATATGCCAATTGTAAAGGATGTGAGCTGTGAGGAGGTTACAAGGAGGCTTCCAGGGGACTTGGACAGGATAAGTGAATGAAATGACAGATGGAATATAATGTGAATAAGTGTGAAGTTATCCACTTTGGTAGAATAAACAGAAAGACAGAATATTTCTTAAATGGTGAGAGGTTAGGAAGTGTTGATGTCCAAAGGGACCTGGGTGTCCTTGTTCATGAGACACTAAAAGCTCGCATGCAGGTGCAGCAATCAATTAGGAAGGCAAATGGTATGTTGGCCTTAACACGAGGGGTCATGAGTACAGGAATAAAGATGTCTTGCTGCAATTGTATAGAGCCTTGGTGAGATCGTGCTGGAGTATTGTGTACAGTTTTGGTTTCCTTATCTAAGGAAGGATATACTTGCCACAGAGGGAGTGCAACGGAGGGTCACCAGACTAATCCCTGGGATGGTGGGATTGTCTTCTGAGGAAACTGGGCTTGTATTCCTTAAAGTTCCATTTAAAAGGCCATTTAAAACTGAGATAGGGTGGAATTTCTTCACTCAGAGGGTGGTGAATCTTTGGAATTCTCTACCTCAGGGGTTTGTGAAAGTTCAATCATTGAGCATGTTCAGGACAGAAATTGATAGAAATCTTGATACTCATGACATCAAGGGATATGGGGAGAGCGCGGGAAAGTGATGTTGAGGTAGATGATCAGCAAGGATGTAATTGAATGACAGAGCAGGCTCGACAGGTTAAATGCCTCCTCCTACATTCCGAAGAGAGTTTGCACCAGGACACAGCCCTGTTTTACCCCACTGCTGATCGTGAAAGTGTCTGATGTTGCTCCATTGTAACTGACGGAACTGTGCATGTTCTCGTGGAAAGAAGAGATGACGCCCAAGAGTTCAGGAGGGCAGCCTAGTTTCCACAGCAGTTTGAAGAGTCTGTCTCTGCTAACAAGATTGAAGGCCTTGGTGATGTCTATAAAGACAATGTAGAGTGGTCTGTACTGTTCACAGTACTTCTCCTGTAACTGCCGAAGTGAGAAAACCATGTCGGCTGTCGATCTACCAGCTCTGAAGCTGCACTGAGACTCAGGATAGATGTGTGATGTCAGGGTCTGCAATCTGGTCAGAGCAATGTGAGCAAAGACCTTCCCCACAATACTTAGCAAGGAGATGCCTCGGTAATTGCTGCAGTCACTGCGATTCCCCCTCATTTTTGTACAAGGTGACAATGTTTGCATCACGCTTGTTGAGAGGCGCAGATCTCCCCTTCCAACAGAGACACAGAAGTTCATGGAGATGCTACAGCTGTGCCGCTTTTCCACTTTTGATGATTCCAGGTGGAATACCATCATTTCCTGGGGCTTTACCACTAGCAAGACGGTCAATGGCGTTGTTGAGCTCTATGGTGGTGTCGCTGTCCAGCTCCTCCATGACAGGGAAGTCTGGAATGGTGCTGAGAGCTACTTCAATGACAATGTTCTCCGTTATGTAGAGTTCAAGGTAATGCTCCACTCACCTTTCCATCTGCTTGTTAGGTTCAGTGATGATTGTCCCTGTCTTTTTCTTCAAAGGTGCTGATTTAGTTACTGCTGGGCCCGTTGCTTTCTTAATTTTTTTTTATTCATTCATGTGATGTGGTCATCACTGGCTAAGCCAGCATTTATTGCCCATCCCTCATTTCCCATGAGAAGGTGGTGGTGAGCTGCCTTCTTGAATCGCTGCAGTCTGTGTGAGGTAGGTACACCCACAGTGCTGTTAGGAAGGGAGTTCCAGGATTTTGACCCAGCGACAGTGAAGGAAAGGCGATATAGTTCCAAGTCACGATAGTGTGTGGCTTGGAGGGGAACTTGCAGGTGGTGGTGTTCCCATGAATTTGCTGCCCTTGTCCTTCTAGTTGGTAGAGGTTGCGGGTATGGAAGGTGCTGTCTAAGGAACCTTGGTGTGTTGAATTCCTTCATATGTCCCTCTAGCATCCCCCAGATACAGCGGCAGATTGTATGCTGTTGCAGAGTTTTAACCAGTATTGATTGGTGCAGTGCTGAGCAGTCTGCAGAGACTTGTTTCTGGCAGCTCTGAGAGCATCTGGAGTTTGTTTGCTGGGGACTTGTTTGTAGTTCATGAGGGCTCTCTTCTTACTTGCAGTAACTGACTCCATTTCAGTCCAATAAGCCTCAAACCAGTCAGCATTCCTCCCATCTCTTTTCCCATACACAGCGAGTGCAGAGGAAAAGATGGTGGTGTGCAGATGATTCCACTTTGACACTGCACTGAGGCCTTGGGTGTTTTCTGAAAGAGCCTGATCGAGGATGTTGAGGAACTCCTGGGTCCTTTCTGGATCAGTGGTTCGGCAAGTGTTGACCCGAGAACGACCTTTCTTCTTGGATGGGTGAAGCTTCCTTGGCTGAAGCCTGACCTTGCTACACACCAGGGAGTGATCAGTGTCGCAGTCAGCGCTGTGATAGCTGCGTGTGATGGGGATACTGCTGAGGGTGGTATGTCTGGTGATGATAAGGTCTAGCTGGTGCCAGTGGCAAGATCTCGGACGTCTCCAGGACACCTTGTGGCACAGCTTGACCTGGAAATCGCTGTTCGTCACACAGAGTCCATGGTGACAGCATAGCTCCAGAAACCTCTGTCCATTTTTGTTCATCTTGCTGATCCCCTGGTGCCCTATGCTCATTGGCCAAGCTGCAGTCAGTACCCAAGCTTGCGTTGAAATCCCCTAGAAGATACAGTCCCTCGGTGCTGAGAATTCTACTGATGGCAGTGTCAAGTGTCTCATAGAATTGAACCTTGACATCTGGTGTGGAGGTGAGTGTCGGGACATAGATGCACATGAGATTAACTGGGCCCGCGCTTGTTGACAAGTGAAGGGTAAGAAGTCCCTCTGAACCAACTGTGGGGGGTTCACTCATTGCAAGTAGCGTGTTTATTACTGTGAAACCCACTCCAAGCTCATGAGTTGCCTCTTAGGCTTTTCCCTGTCAGAAGAAGGTGCAGTGTTTCTCTTTGAGGGATCCACTTTGAACGAGTCTAGTTTCTTGCAGCACAGCAATGTCTACATTGAGCCTTGTGGGTTCCTTGTCAATCACAGCTGTCTTGTGTGTGCTATCAACTTGCAGAAGGTTGTCAGTAAGGCCAGGACACATGGTCCTTACATTCCAGCTTGTGCTACGAAGCACTGGTGTCTTCTTTGTTGAGTTTGTCTTGCCTGGTGCATAGATTATCAATCCGCCAGTTGAGAGATATCTCTCTGAGATACAAGCACCCATTGAAGCAAGTAGGTCGTGGCAGGACAGCACCTAACTGACTGGGGGCTGCACAGCTTGGAGTAAGTGGTAGTTATCCATTGAGACGCGATGATCTCTCCCACTGTCAAAAGTAACCCCTGGTGCTCATACTCTACACCAATTGAGTGAGAGCTTATAATCGGTAACTGTTTTTTCCCATGTTTTGCTAATGTTTAACCATGAAGCTGGAGTGTCCTCTCCAGGGCACAGGCCTGGGCAAATAGTATGGAGACCCTGAGCATCAGGACCCCCTCTCAGCATTGCTAGTATTGTCCAAAGGAAAGGAAAAAAAAACAGTACTGTTTGGTACCAGCTCTGCTGTAGGAGTTGCTGGAAAACTACCTGATAAGTAACAGGTAACCGCCTATGGGACTCCACTCCGGATTTACTGTCCAGGTTTTCTCCCCAAGCCTTCTTCTCTCTCAAGACACCCACAGGGAAGTGAGATTTTTTGCCCATAGATGGGGCTCTGTTTCTTGGCATCAGGATGGAACCACACGCCAGTGGGCCTGCATGACATGCACAAGGATATCACACACTGTCCTATCCCTGTGACAGCTCAGAGAGATACCCTGATGATAATGCACCCCACAGGAAAATCACAAACAGCCCCCTCCCTAGGACAGCTCAGGGTCAGACACTGCACACACTGCAACAACAGTGACATTACTGGATTAGTCCCTCCATTCTGAAAAACAAGCATTCACCCTACTTTATGCTTTCCGTCTCTCAGCCAATTTTGTATCCACGCTGCCACTGCCTCTTTAATCCCATCTGCTCAAATTTTGTTAACAAGTCTATTTTATGGTACTTTTTCAAACACAATTTTGAAGTGCAGACACACACCATCAACCTCACCACCCTCGTCAACTCTCTGTGAAACTTCATCAAAGAAATTAATTCATTAATTAATTCATGCACAATCTTCTATTAACCAATCCGTACTGGCTGTCATTTATTAGCCCATGTTCTACCAAGTGCCAGTTAATTTTCTCCTGGATAATTGTCTCTAAAAGTTTCCCCACCACTGACATTAGACTAACTGGTCTGTAGTTCCTGGGTTTATCTCTCTTTTTAAACAGGGCTGTAAAATTAGCAATCCTTGCAGACTTATCTTTCAGTTCTGGAAAGTCTATTGTGGACAATCTCTTTGGGCATGACTTTAACCAATTAAAGCAAAAGGATACTTGATTAATAAGTCCAGAACTTTTATTGAGAGTAAAATAGTAATTAATAATTGGAAGTAAATTTATCTTGAACAAACTTGGGGAATATAACTTGACAGCTCCAGCAGGTGTGTGGACTGGTCGAGCTTGGTCTCAGAGTGTCACGGTCCTCTTTGTCCAGTCTAGATCCCTCATCAGGTGGAGAACTTGGTTGATGATCTGAGCCTTTACCCCTGAGGTCTTCTAGTGGTCCTGCACACTGAAACCTTACAAGATCCCTACTTTTAACCCCTGGATGGCCATCACACCACCATGTAAAATAATAATTGGTCAGAGCTGTTGCTAGGTACATTTAATTAATGTCTTCCACTAACAGCCAACTGTCCTCAGAATCTCAGACATGAGTACAATGGAGTGGTTTCACACTGTCTCCCAATCCTATCTGATACAAGTTTCCTATTCATTAAATCGAGACTCTTGAAAATGCTGGAAATACTCAGCAGGTCTGACAGCATCTGTGGAGAGAGAAACAGAGTTAACGTTTCAGATCTGTGATCTTTCATCAGAACTCGGCTGAAATTGTTTGAAGGACTGAGATTGTGGAATCAATTTCAGGGTCAAAAACATTGTACTCTGTGAGGATGGGAAGATGGTGATTATTAAGTACAGTGCAACAATATAGATGCTTTTACATTATTTGAATCAACATTGATTTAAACCTTGTGCTCACGAAACCTATCTTTTGATCAAAATGACACTGATAACAATGGAAAAAGCAACACATGCATTTCACGACCACAGGACTTTATAAAGCCTTTCACAGCCAATGGAGGACTTTCCAAGTGTTGTCACTGTACAGTACAATACAATACCCTACAATAAGGATATTTCACATTCGAGTCACGCAAGTGCCAGGCAATGACCATCTCAAACAAGAGAGAATCTAACCATCTCCCCTTGACATTCAACAGCATTACGATTGCTGAATCCCCCACTATCAACATCCTGGGGGTTACCATTGACCAGAAACTGAACTGCAGTCGCCATATAAATATCATTGCTACAAGAGCAGGTCAGACACTAGGAATCCTGCGGCAGGTAACTCACCTCCTGACTCCCCAAAGCCTGTCCCCTATCTACAAGGCACAAGTCAGAAGTGTGATGCAATACTCTCCATTGCCTGGATAGGTGCAGCTCCAACAACACTTAAGAAGCTCAACGTCATCCAGGGCAAAGCAGCCCACTTGATTGGCACCTCATTCACTATATTCACTCTCTCCATCACCAACGCACAGCGTGTACCATCCACAAGATGCACTGCAGCAACGCAAGCCTCGTTGCACAGCACCTTCCAAACCTGTGACTTCTATCACCTAGAAGGACAAGGGCAGCAGATGCATGGGAACACCACCACCTGCAAGTTCCCCTCTGAGTCACACACCATCTTGGAATTGGAACTATATCACCGTTCCTTCACTGTGGCTGGGTCAAAATCCTGGAACTCCCTTCCTAACAGCACCACATCGACTGCAGTGGTTCAAGAAGGCAGCTCACCACCACCTTCTCCAGGGAATTAGGGATGGGCAATAAATGCAATAAATAAAAATAAAATCAATAAAAAAGACAATAATCCCCAAAAGTAGAAAATACATATGAAAATGAAAATATAATAAAGCACAGTCAGCATGGATTTCACAAAGAAAGACTTGATTAACCTTATCTTTGAAGAATCAACAGCAAGAGTAATACAGCAGATGTAGAAGAGTTTAAGTTAATAAAGCCTCATCCTTTTATGTGCTTGAACCAACTAATTGTGGGTTAACAAACAAGCACACTAACTGACAGAGCTGGGTGTTGTGCTTTCTCGATTCCCCTAAAGCAGGGTGTCAATGAGTTAAATCTTCAGGTTGCTGACTCCGGATATTATTGTGATTAAATGTGAAAAGATGCACTGTGTCTCAGCCCCGTATATTGGCTCTTTCTCTGTACAGTGCTGTATACACTCAGATACTGACAGTGTCTCTCCCTCCCTCAACTTTCCAGCCCTGACGGTGCAGAAAGCGCTGCTCAAAGTTACACATTCTGACTGTTTGCAGTTGATTAGTGAGAGATTATTAACGTATCCTTCTGCAGCGCTGCCTCGGTTAATAACAGCAGATCTAAGTCACATTTCAGATACAGAAACAGACGCATCAATTATTCACTCTTTCCCAGAGTGAGTGAGGCCGAGACAAGCAGCAACATTCCAGCCCCACACTCTGCAATTCCCCAGCACCAGCGGAAAGCAGTGAATACAGATTCAATCAGTGGGTTAATGTCCATTGCAGTGATGCAAGATTCCACAGCCCAGGACAAACATCCCCATACACCGAGAACAAGCTCAGGAAAACCTGGGGGAGTTAATAACCCAATCACTGAGCATTCCAGCAACATTGAACAAGTTCCTGAACTGAGTGAACCTTTCAAAGTACAGAAGTGATGACGAGGTCAAAAAGGTCTGAACAGTTGAGGTGACTGAGCGGTTTCAGCTTCTCTGTTCAGGTTGCAGCTTTCACTGGAGGCATGTGTTTAAATCCCCCTTCTGACAACTTGATTTTCAGTTACTTTGCAGAGCTTCCTTGAAGGTTTGAGGTGGAGTAAATACTGAGGAACTGTTTCTAACTGCTGAACGGTCAATAACCGAAGGTTACATATTTAGAGAGACTCACAAAACCAGAAGGAACTTGAGGAAAAATTCCTTTCTGCAACGTGTGGTTAGGATTTCAGTTATGTGGTTAGATTGGAGAAGCTGGGGTTGTTCTCCTTCGAGAGGAGATTTGATAGAGGTGTTCACAATCATGAGGGGCTGTGACAGACCCGATACAGAGAAACTGTTGGTAGAAGGATTGAGACTCAGGTAAAAGCTGTGGCTCAGTTGGTCACACTCACCTCGAAATCACAAGCTTCTGGGTTCAGATTTCACAGCTGACACTCCAGTACAGCACTGAGGGTGTTGAAGGTGCTGCCTTTCAGGTGTGATGTTAAACCAAGACCTGGTCTGCATGTTTGGGTGAATGTAAAAGATTCCATGCTGCAATTTCAAACAAGTGAAGAGCAATTCTCCCTGGTGTTGTGATCAATATTTGCCCCTCAATCAGATCAGTTGGTCATTATCACATTGCTGTTTGTGGGTATTAGCTGCTGCATTTCTGACATTACAACAGTGATTACACTTCAAAAGTATTTCATTGTCTACAAAGTGCTTTGATATGTCCAGTGGTCTTGAAAGGTGCTATATAAATGCAAGTCTTTTCTTTCTTTATCACAACACATTGCTGTGTAAAAAATGGTTCTTCATGTCACCTCTGGTTTTTCTGCCAATCACCTGATATCTGTGTCCTCTGCTTACTGACCCTTTTACCACTGCAAACAGTTTCTCCTTATTTAAACTATTGAAAACCTCCATGATTTTGAACAAATGTGTCAAATCTCTTCTGAATTTTCTCTGCTGCAAGGAGAACAACCCCAGCTACTCCAACCTCTCCACATAACTGAAATCCCTCACCCTGCTACCATTGTGGTAAATCTCTTTTTTATTCTTTCCTGGTTTGTGGGCACTGCTGACACAATGTGATTCCTGTCAACGGAGCGGCCCGCTGACATCATCGGACTGTGCCAAGCTGTGCATAGGCACAGCTACATCTTGCCAGGATTAAGTGGCACATGCGCAGGATGATGTCATTGCGCAGCGCCAACGTCATCGCATATCCGCGCCTGGTCCATCTTCGCTCATGTGCGCGAAAGCATCATCGGGTATCCAGCCCCTCACTCAGCTGGAGGAATCGGCTGAATAGGAGACTTTGAGGCTGGAGCTCTCCCCCCTCGGCAACTCGCTCCAGGCCTCGACGCTTCCTCCCCTCAGCCGCTCGCTCCACACCTCGATGCTCCCCTGGCCGATCGTTCCCCGCTTGTGTCACCGAGCTCTCTGGCTGCTCGCTCTCAACCCCCCAATCCCCGCTCCAGCTGCTAGCTCTAGGCCGGGCCAATTCCCTCCTCTAGGCCACTCACTACTCGCTCCTATGTCACACTTTGCAGCCCACCTTACTTCTTCGGGCGGCGCGTGGAGACTGGACAAACGTGGGAGCAAGTGGCCGAGAGAAGGGAAGCAGCGCAGCATAGAGCTCGCGGCTGGAGGGGAGGAGGGGTGGGGAGTGAGCAAGCGACCAGAGAATGGGGTGACGCGATCGGGGGACAATCGTCCAGGGAAGTGGGGGGAGCAGTGAGATCTGGAGTGAGCGACTGTGGAGGGTGGAAGCGTCCAGTGCGAAGGAGCGGGAGAAAGCGAGTTGTGCCACCTAGTGGTTGTGTTGTCAGCAAACGCAGCCTTTATTGTCGATCCTTAATTGCCCTTGAGAAGGTGGTGGTGAGCAGCTTATTTGAGCCACTGCAGTCCATGTGTTGTATAAACAACAGTGCTGTTGGGAAGGGAGTTCCAGGATTTTGATCAAGTGACAGTGAAGGAACGGTGATATAGTTCCAAGTCAAGATGGTGTGCAGCTTGGAGGGGAGCTTGCAGATGGTGGTGTTCCCATTCATTCAATGTCCTTCCAGGTTCTCAAGGTTGGGCATTTGGAAGGTGTTGTTGAAGGAGGCTTGGTGAGTTGCTGCAGTGCATCTTGTAGATTGTACACACTGCTGCCACTGTTCACTGGTGGTGCAGGGAATGAATATTTAAAGTCGTGGATGAGGTGCTGATCAAACGAGCTGCTTTGTCCTGGACGGTGTTGAGTTTCTTTGGTGTTGTTGGAGCTCCACTCATCCAGGCAAGTGGGGAGTATTGCATCACACTCCTGACTTGTGCCTTGTAGATGGTGGACAGGAGGTGAGTCAGTCACAGCAGAATTTCCAGCCTCTGACCTGCTCTTGTAGCTATGCTATTTATATGGCTGATCCAATTCAGTTTCTGCTCAATGGTAACCCCCAGAATGTTGATAGTGAAGGATTCAGAAATGGTAATGTCATTGAATGTCAAGGGGATATGGTTAGATTCTCTCTTGTTTGAAATGGTCATTGCCTGGCATTTTTGTTGCGTGAATGTTACTTGCCACTTGTTAGCCCAAGCCCAATGTTGTCCAGGTCTTTCTACATGTGGACTTGGACTGCTTCAGTATCTGAGGAGATGTTAATGCGACAGAACATTTTGAAATCATCAGCGAACATCCCCACTTCTGACCTTATTACAGAGGGAAGGTCATTGATGAAGCAGCTGAAGATGGTTGGGGCCGAGGACACTACCCTGAGGAAGTTCTGAGTGATGTTCTGGGACCGAGATGATTCGCCACCAACAAGCATCACCATGTTCCTTTGCGCGATGCATGACTCCAACTAGTGGAGAGTTTTCCCCTGATTAAAATAGACTTCAATTTTGCAAGGGCTCCTTGATGCTCTTGGCAAGAGTAGTCACTGTCACCTCACCTCACCTCCTGAATTCAGCTCGTCTGCCCATATTTGGGCCAAGGCCATAATGAGGTCAGGAACTGAGTGGCCCTGGCGGAACCCAAAATGAGCAATGAAGAGCAGGTTATTGCTGTGTAAGTGCTGCTTGATAGCACTGTCAACGACACCTTCCATCACTTTACTGATGATCAAGAGGAGGCTGATGGGGCAGTAATTGACCGGGTTGGATTTGTCCTGCTTTTTGTGTACAGAACATACCTGGGCAATATTCCACATTGCCGGGTAGATGCCAGTGTTGTAGCTGTACTGGAACAGCTTGGCTGGTGGCACGGCTAGTTCTGGAGCATAAGTCTTCAGCACTACAGCCAGGATGTTGTCAGTATCCAGAGCCTTCAGCCATTTCTTGATTTTCTTTTTATTCATTCATGGGATATGGGCGAGGCTGGCCAGGCCAGCATTTATTGCCCATCCCTAATTGCCCTTGAGAAGGTGGTGGTGAGCTGACTTCTTGAACCGCTGCAAATATCATGTGGAGTGAATTGGATTAGCTGAAGATTGGCATCTGTGATGCTGGGGACCTCAGGAGGAGGCCGAGATGGATCATCAACTTGGCACTTCTGGCTGAAGATGGTTGCAAATGATTCAACCTTGTATTTTGCACTGATATGCTGGTCTCCCCTATCATTAAGGATGGGAATATTTGTGGAGCCTTGACCTCCTGTTAATTGTTTAATTATCCACCACCATTCAGGTCTGGATGTGGCAGGACTGCACTGCTTTGATCTGATCTGTTGGTTGTGAGATCGCTTAGCTCTGTCTATTGCATGCTGCTTCCACTGTTTGACATGCAAGTAATCCTGTATTGCAGCTTCACCAGATTGACACCTCATTTTTAGGTCTGCTTGGTGCTGCTCCTGACATGCCTTCCTACACACTTCATTGAACCACGATTGCTCCCTTGGCTTGATGGTAATGGTAAAGTCAGGGATATGCCAGGCCATGAGGTAACATATTGTGTTTAAATACAATTCTGCTGCTGCTGATGGCCCACAGTGCCTCATGGATGCCCAGTTTTGAGCTGCCAGATCTGTTCATTTCTTCCCTCAGAAATAATTGGAAAACAAATTCCTAAGGAATGCATGAACTAAATAAAAAGGAGAGAGAAATAAATACTGACAAAATAGATGGCAGCATTTGGAAGGTAAAAAGATTTCAGTTTTATTATTGATGAGTGAAAGGAAAATATCACACTTTGGGGCTTCTGGAAGTGGATTTACTGATAATCTGGGGAATTGATGAGAAGCTGCTTCATGGTTGGTGGAACAAACTCCCGCCCTTGGGGTGGAGCCAACAGCTGCATCCGTCCAATAACAGACAGAGTAGAAGTACTGTATCAGGTCTTGTTTGCTCAGTTGGTCGAGCATGAGACTTTTAATCTCAGGGTCTTGGATTTGAGACCCTTGTTGTGTGGTTGTTCTTCCCTTTTTCAGACTTCATCGGCAGAGAGTTCAAGGAGTGTTTGAAATTAAATTCAACAACGCCATCAGATTTCAACTACTCCCACCCCGCCCCCTCCCAGTGTAATTGACAGGACCCTCAACCTCTGCCCTCCGCCTTCTCCTCCCTCCCAGAACTGCGACAGGGTTCCCCTTGTCCTCACTTTCCACCCCACCTGCCTCCACATCCAAAGGATCATCCTCCACCATTTCCGCCACCTCCAGCGTGATGCCACCACCAAACGCATCCTCCCCTCCCCTGTCAGCATTCTGCTGGGATTGTTCCCTCCACGACACCCTGGTCCACTCCTCCATTACCCCAACACCTCGTCCCCTTCCCAAGGCACCTTCCCATGCAATCGCAGGAGATATAATACCTGCCCTTTTCTCTCCTCTCTGCTCATTATCCAAAGCCCGATACACTCTTTTCAGGTGAAGCAGCGATTTACTTGTACTTCTTTCAATTATGTATACTGTATTCACTGCTCACAATGCGGTCTCCTCTAAACCGGGGAGACCAAACGCAGATTCGGTGGAACACCTCTGCTCAGTGCGAAAGCATGACCCTGAGCTTCTGGTTGCTTGCCATTTCAACACTGCCCCCTGTTCTCATGTCAACATTTCTGTCTTTGGCCTGTTCCAGTGTTCCAGTGAACATCAACGCAAGCTCGAGGAGCAGCACCCGACCTTTCGATTCAGCACTCTCCAGCCTTGTGGACTGAACATTGAGTTCAATAACTTCAGAGCATGACTGGTGTCAGGCAACCACAAGCATTAACACACTCTTTGCATTTGTCCCAGGACAGCTTTGTTATTTAATCTCTCCTGCCCTCTGCCCTATCAAACAACTTCCCCTTTGTTCTCTCGCACACACCCCTCCCCTTCACTTGTTTAAAACCTAATTCTTTTTTAACCTTTGTCTGTTCTGATGAAAGGTCACAGACCTGAAATGTTTTCTCTGTTTCTCTCTCCACAGATGCTGCCAGACCTACTGAATATTTCGAGCACTTTTTGTTTTTATTTCAGATTTCCAGCATCTGCAGTATTTGGCTTTTATTATGTCAGAAAGTCTCTCCTTGATTCAGGACTCTTACCTCTCTCCAGAATCTCTCTGCTAAAGATTGAACTTTATCTCATTTCACTCACAGCTCAGGGTCAGTGCTGCTCAGTGGGACCTCTGGCTGTCTCCCGCTTCACAATCCATCAGTACTGAGAAAACAATGGGGAATATTACTCACATGTTGTGTTCTGTAACTTTTTACAAACACTTTAATGCATATATTGTCTTCCAAAGCAGTGACAGAATGGTGGCTTTAGTTGAAATAGCTTTGTTAAGTTAGTGCTATACTAACAGTTCTTGGTTCATTACCAGGTTTTGGCACTTTCAACCTCTGCTGTGTCTTTTTCTTTGGCTCCAATGGTCAAGCTGCGTGATTTACTCTGAAATTAGCACCAGAGAACCAAGGCACCAGCGAGCATGAGGAGCTGAAATTAGCACTGATCAAATCCACTGAATATTTCTGCCTGAAGATGGTTGCAAATGCTTCAGTTTTGCCTTTTGCACTGACTTGCTCAGCACCACCATCATTGAGGATGTGAATGTTTTTGGAGCCTCCTCATTTGGTTAGTTATTTAATTATACACCACCATTCACGACTGGATGTGGCAGGACTGTGGAGCTGTGATCTGATCCTGAGGATGATATCCGTGTGTGGAGTGGCGGGATGTATGGAGAGTGATCCTGACAAGGGTGTCCGAGACTGGAGTGGAAGCTTTCTGTGGAGGTACAGGAAGAGGCCATTCAGCCCCAGTGTTTTATAAAGGTTTAGCATAACTTATTTGCTTTTACTCTATGCCTCTATTAATAAAGCCAAGTGTCCTATTTGCTCTTCGCAACCTTTTCAAACCTTGATCAAAAAAGATTGGTGTACATTGTCTCATTCTTCCTCCCAAACTGTATCACTTCACACTTCTCTGTGTAAAATTTTAACTGTTGTGTGAAAGCCCATTTTACCAGTGTGTTTAAGTTCCTCTGAACTGTATTACTGTCACTAGCATCGGACGAAATTCCCGAGCATTCTTTGATTCTATCTCCATGTCACGAGCAATCTTACACGCTAGCTCAAATGTGGGATTTTGTGCGTTTAGTATCTTTTCTCGTCCGCCAATATAAGCACAAATCTGTCTCATAATGTACGATCTAAGAATGTGTCAAAGTTGCAATGTAGTGATAAATTCTTCAGTGCCACAATGTACTCACCAACTGTTTCACTACTTTATGCTTTCTCATTCCAAATTTGTAGATTTCCGTAATCTCGCCTGTCTTCGGGTTGAGCCTCACTTCAGCGAAGAAACAGAAAATTATGATTCAAAGATTACACTGTCAATTATTCACTTCTCTGTCTTCTCCTGAACTTCGAGTTCAGATTTGTTTGTGAAGTTGAGTCACACGTTAAGACAGCACAGTTTTTGTCTTTGTGAAGGAAGTGATTTGGGAATGGCTGTTTGAAACTGTCGCTTCTTGCACAGAAATTCAGTGCAAATACTCGATCACTCACAATTTCCTCGTTAGAAATTTGTTCACAATCGCATTCGACATGGAAACTGCTTCAACATTAATCTCACTGAAGCAGAGTGTGACCATGTTGTATGTTTCAGAGTGTTGGTGCCGTTATGTGTCACTTTTAACCGAGACTGGGACACAACGCAAGGTTGATCCAAGGTTGGAATATATTATCATTCAGGAGCAAGAAAAATCGAAAGGAACTAAATAGGAAAACCCAGTGTCCAGATTTGCTCTTACCTTCCAAGAGTGGAGAGGCGAGGAGCAGAGCGGACCTGTGGGGGGAACACTGAGAGCGGAGCCTGTAAATTGACCCCGAGGATCGAGGCCCAGTCTCTTACCTTCCGGGAGCGGAAAGCAGACGAACCTCTTCCAATGCGCCGGAATATTGAACAAAAAAAGCAAACAGTGACATCAGAGGAGAGCTGCAAGCCGATTGGTTGGTCAGTTGCAGCTGTTTGAATATCTTAAAAAATAAGGGGAAAGTTGGGTTTTTTTGTTGGAAAAAAATCCTCTGGTGATAAGGTGAGTACTACTAAAGTGTTCTTTTTTTCAGGACTTTAGATTGTAGTGGGTAGAACAATTACCCTAGTATAATTAGTATTTTTTAATGAACGTAGTAACTAATTAACCTAAGGGTAAGTCATGACAGGAGAGCTCAGCCCCGTGATCTGCTCCTCCTGTGCTTTGAGGGAAATCAGGGACGCTTCCAGTGTCCCTGGTGACCATGTCTGCAGGAAGTGTATCCAGCTGCAGCTAGTGGCTACCCGCATTACGGAACTGGAGCTGCAGGTGGATTCACTGTGGAGCATCCGCGATGCTGAGGACGTTGTGGATAGCATGTTTAGTGAGGTGGTCACAATGCAGGTAATGGCTGCACAGGCAGAAAGAGCTGGGTGACCAACAGACGGAGTAGCAGGTAGTGCAGGAGTCCCCTGTGGCCATCCCCCTCTCAAACAGATTTACCGTTTTGGATACTGTTGCGGGGGGATGACCTCCCAGGGGAAAGCAGCAACAGCCAAGTTTGTGGCACCACGGAGGAAAAGTGTTGCAAGAGCTATACTTATGGGGATTCTATAGTAATGGGTGCAGATTGGCGTTTCTGTGGCCACAAACGAGACTCCAGGATGGTATGTTGCCACCCTGGTGCTAAGGTCAAGGATGTCTCGGAGCGGCTGCAGGACATTCTGAAAGGGGAAGGTGAGCAGCCAGAGTTCGTGGTCCATATTGGTACTAACGACATAGGCAGGAAGAGAGATGAGGTCCTGCAAAGTGAATATAGGGAGTTAGGCAGAAGGTTAAAAAGCAGGACCTCTAGGGTTGTAATCTCAGGATTATTCCACGTGATAGTGAGGGTAGGAATAGGAGGATAAGGCAAATGAATGCGTTGCTGAAGACTGGCGAAGGCGGGAGGGCTTCAGCTACTTGGATCATTGGGATCTCTTCTGGTGCAGAGGTGACCTGTACAAGAAGGATGGGTTGCATCTGAACTGGAGGGGGACCAATATCCTTGCAGAGAGGTTTGCTAGTACTAATCAGGAGGGTTTAAACTAGTCTTGCAGGGGGTGGGATCTAAAGTAGTAATCTCTCAGATGAGATGGTTGAGGCAAATGTAGAGGTTAAAGCAAGCAAGTCCAGTAGGCAGGCTGGGCAGGGGCAGGACAGGGAGCGTGGAAGGTCTGGTAGGCTAAACTGCATTTACTTTAATGCAAGAAGCCTTACAGGTAAGGCAGATGAACTCAGAGCATGGATCGGTACATGGGATTGTGATATTGTAGCTATTACGGAAACGTGGTTGAGGGATGGGCAGGACTGGCAGCTCAATGTTCCGGGGTACCGAAGCTTTCGGCGTGACAGAGGTGGAGGTAAGAGAGGAGGGAGAGTTGCACTATTGATTAGGGAGGACATCACAGCAGGACTTAGAAAGGATATCCGGGGGGAATGTCCAGCGAGGACCTGTGGGTAGAAGTTAGAAATAAGAAAAGGGTGATCACTTTGATGGGATTATACGATAGGCCCCCCAATCGTCAGAGGGAAGTGGAGGAGCATATATGTAGGGAAATCACAGATAGGTGTAGGAATTATAGGGTTGTAATAGTAAGTGATTTTAACTTCCCTAACATTGACTGGGACTGCCTTAGTGCTCAGGGATCAGATGGGGAAGAATTTGTTAAAATGTGTCCAGGATAGTTGTCTGAAGCAGTATATGGATGGTCCTACTAGAGAAGGGGCTACACTCGACCTCCCCTTAGGAAATGAGGATGGGCAGGTGGTTGATGTGCCAGTGGGGGAGCACTTTGGGACCAGTGACCATAACTCTATTAGCTTCAAGATAGTTCTGGAAAAGGATAGGACTGGTCCTCAGGTTGAAGTCCTAAATTGGGGGAAGGCTATTTTCGATGGCATCAGACAGGAACTCTCAAAAGTTGAATGGGAGAGGCTGCTTGCAGGTAAGTGGGAGGCTTTTAAAAATGAGATAGGAAGAGTTCAGGGCAGGCATGTTCCTGTTAGATGGAAGGGCAAGCTGACAAGTTTAGGGAACCTTGGTTGATGAGGGATATTGAGGTCTGGTCAGGACAAAGAAGGAGGCAAATGTCAGGTATAGGCAGCTGGGATCGAGCGACTCACTCGAGGAGTATAGGGGAAGTAGGACTACACTTAAGAAGGAAATTAGGAGGGCGAAAAGGGGCCATGGGATTTCCCTGGCACATAAGATAAAGGAGAATCCTAAAAGATTCTATAAGTATATTAAGAGTAAAAGGGTAGCTAGGGAGAGAGTAGGTCCCCTTAAGGATCAGTGTGGCAATCTATGTGTGGACCCACGGGTAATGGGCGAGGTCTTAAATGAATATTTCTCATCCGTATTTACCGTGGATAAGGTCATGGAAGCTAGTGAGTTCAAGGGAAGGAACACTGATATCGTGGAGCATATCAACATTACAAAGGATGAGGTGTTGGAGGATTTGAAGTGCATTAAGGTGGATAAATCCCCAGGGCCTGACCAGGTGTATCCTAGGATGCTATGGGAAGAAAGGGAGGAGATTGCTGGGGCCCTGGCAGAGATTTTTGTGTCATCGTTAGCCACGGGTGAGGTACCGGAAGACTGGAGGATAGCTAATGTTGTGCCTTTATTAAGAAGGGCAGAAGGGATAAGCTAGGAAACTACAGGCCGGTGAGTCTTACATCAGTGGTGGGAAGGTTATTGGAAGGGATTCTGAGAGACAGAATTTATATGCTTCTGGAAAGGCATGGCCTGATTAGCGATAGTCAGCATGGCTTTGTGCGTGGGAAATCATGTCTCACGAATTTGATTGAGTTTTTCAAGGAAGTGACCAAGAGGATTGACGAGGGCAGGGCGATGGATGTTGTCTACATGGACTTTAGCAAGGCCTTTGACAAGGTCCCACTTGCTAGGCTGGTCCAGAAGGTTCGAACAAATGGGATCCAGGATGAGCTAGCAAATTGGATGCAAAATTGGCTTGGTGATAGGAGGCAGAGGGTGGTCGTGGACGGTTGTTTTTCAGATTGGAGGCTGGTGACCAGTGGTGTGCCGCAGGGATCGGTGCTGGACCCCCTGTTGTTTTTCATATATATGAATGACTTGGATGTGAATGTAAGGGACATGATTAGTAAGTTTGCAGAAGACACCAAAATTGGTGGTATAGTGGACAGTGAAGAAGGTTGTCTAAGGTTACAACAGGATATAGATCAACTGGGAAAGTGGACAAGGGCTTGGCAAATGGAATTTAATGCAGACAAGTGTGAAGTGATGCATTTTGTGAAGTTAAGCCACGGCAGGACATATACAGTGAATGGCAGGGCTCTGGGGAGTGTTGTTGAGCAGAGAGACCTTGGTGTGCAAGTACATAGTTCCCTGAAAGTGACAACACAGGTAGACAGGGTGGTGAAGAGGGCGTATGGCATGCTTGCCTTCATCAGCCGAGGCATTGAGTACAAGAGTTAGGACGTCATGTTACAGTTATACATAACGTTGGTTAGGCCATATTTGGAGTACTGTGTGCAGTTCTGGTTGCCACATTACAGGAAAGATGTGATTAAGCTAGAAAGGGTGCAGAAAAGATTCACAAGGATGTTGCCTGGTTTGGAGGGCATGAGTTATCAAGAGAGATTGGACAGGCTGGGTCTGTTTTACCTGGAGCGAAGGAGGCTGAGAGGAGACATGATAGAGGTATATAAAATTATGAGAGGCATAGATAACATAGATAGACAGAGTCTGTTTCCCATGGGAGGGGTGACTAAAATTAGAGGGCATAGATTTAAGGTGAGAGGGAGGAGGTTTAAAGGGGACAAAGGGGTAAATTTTTCACATAAAGAATCGTGGGTATCTGGAATGAGCTGCCTGAGGAGGTGGTGGAGGCAGGAACAGTAGTGACAATTAAGAGGCATCTGGACAGGTACTTGAATGAGCAAGGCATAGAGGGATATGAAATTAATGCAGGCAGGTGGGATTAGTATAGATAGGCATTATGGTCGACATGGATGCGGTGGGCCGAAGGACCTGTTTTTATGCTGTACGACTCTATGACTATTTGAGAATCTGAAGATCCGCTTGGGGAAAGCGAATCAGAGCAGAATGAAGGGTGAACTGTCCGACTGACCAGAAGAGATGAAGACACAGCTCAGTCAGCACGTTCCCCTGGTTTATGATGCTGGAATATTTCTCACACAGAAATTATTCAACCCAATGACAAACATTCTTACAGCTGATAATTTATGCTACTGATTTAAGGACTGTCTCTCATGTGGTCACCGAGTGACGGTGAAAAGATATTAAACTTTGTTCTATTCAGTCCAGCTGCGATGAACTTTGAATGTTTCCGCCTTTGAGAACATTATTTGAAGGGTCTCGGTAACAGTATTCAGTGTTGATGAGAGTGGGGTCTGGGTGAGCAGCTGCTGAGTGTGACAGGGTCAGGACTGGATGCAGGAAGTTCTCTGACAGTCTCTCTCTCTCTCTGATGGGTTTGAGTTGATTTACAACTGGCAGCTGTTGGTGTTTCGATAAATGAAGGAAGTTCTCTAACCATTTTTTGGACAGACAGTGTAGCATAAGAATGTAAAGAGTTAATGCTGAAGACAGTGGGATCAACCTCTCCCACTGTCAGAGTGATGATGTAACAGTCACATGAGATGAGGTTTGGGAGAAGAGAGAGCAGCACCAAGGATGCTAGCTTAGGAGGCTTGATGAGTGTGCATATAGTATTGTGTAAATTAGAAAAGAGTTCTTAGTTCTTTCAGCAGGAAATGTGTCCAGAAAATATCGAGAAACTCACAATTTTATTATTCAGGAGTCGGAACACAGATATTAATTCCAAGTGACATTTCTGGGTTTATTTCACAAAAAAAGCAGTGAATAATATTGCTCACTGATTGAAATCCCCCAGTGAGGAGACAGTTAAACAGGTGATCTGTTGGGGCATCCTTCAATCCAAGGTTTCGGCAGCATTTAATCTCCCTTTTTGGTGAAATTCTCTGTTATTTGCAACTTTTTTATCCAGCTTTGATGGGCAAGTGAAAAAACTGAAAAAAGTAAACAGTTCCATCCTTTCTTTTCTTCCTTCTTCCCTTCTTTCCATCAGTTTCTCTTTTCTGTCCCAGATCAATATAATGATGAGAATCCCAATTTAATCAGTTGTTTCTGGTGTTTTATCCATTCCAATTAAAATTTCAACATTCCAATCAAATCTATTTGTTATTCCACAGTGTCTCTCCATGTGTTTTATTCTGTTGTATTCTCTCATAGTCTGTTTGATGATCAATGTTACATCTCACTCTCTGTTCTGGTGAAGATCAGAAGCAGTAAAATCTGTTTACACCACCTGACAAGTCGGCTGAGGCTGTGTCTCTCTGATCATGTGGAGTTAAAGCAATTCTTCCAGTCAGTTCAGTTGTCATTTCATGAGAAATTAGAAGTCATCATGACTTCGTCAGTGACCTAATGGTTCAGGTGTCTGAGTGATGGTAATCATGCTGTGATCAAATGTTTGTATGTTCCAGTCTTTCCGTGGTGAGTTTTCACACTGAGTAGAAACGTGTTGGACATGGTCCGGAATGTTTCACACCGCTCCATTCCCAACAGGCCATGACCTGATGTGATGGAAATTTCATTTACTTACAGAAGCTACATTTCCATCATTGCACATCTGGCTGCACAGTCAGGATCTGAGCTGAAGGTGACCATTACGCCAAAACAGTTGACAAGGTGGCGGAGAGGTTAACATGATGGATTGTTAATTTATTGTGCTTTGCGCGTGTGGGTTCAAATCCCATCCTTGTTGTTCGTTTATGAACTGTCCAGTGCATTGTTGTTTCCAGGGGGGGAAATTTTGTGTTAAGTCGGCCTGGAAACCTGTTCTTGTCGATATCTTGGCGGCGCAGTGGTTAGCACTGTAGCCTCACAGCTCTAGCGACCCGGGTTCAATTCTGGGTATTGCCTGTGTGGAGTTTGCAAGTTCTGCGTGGGTTTCCTCCCACATACCAAAGACTTGCAGGTTGATAGGTTAATTGGCCATTATAAATTTCCCCTAGTATAGGTAAGTGGTTGGGAAATATAGGGACAGGTGGGGATGTGGTAGGAATATGGGATTGGTGTTGGATTGGTATAAATGGGTGGTTGATGGTCGGCACAGACTCGGTGGGCCGAAGGGCCTGTTTCAGTGCTGTGTCTCTAAACTAAATATCAAGAAGGTGATTCCAGAATTGTTCATACTTTATTAAAATTGAGACAGACAATTGGAATTCTTCACCAAATTTGACTGGAATGAAGATCAAATTGGGATCTCGAAAAGGAGGAAGATTTTTCCCTCCCTCCCTTCCTTCCATCTTTACTTTCTCTGGATTTACACCAAATGAAAGACTAACGGGAAAAGTAAACGGCGAGGGAGCAGAAGCAGAACATTATCCTTTGGCAAGAAATTTATTTTCAAATCTTCTTGATAGATTAAGTGAGTGAGCAATGCTTTGGCAGATGTAGTTTAAAATGAGGGGTCATCTAGGACCTGCGAAAGATAGATCAGAGTGTTTTTTATAAGTGTTGAGATGTTAGAAACTGGAGAAGCAGAGACCCGAGTGCTGAATCACTAAAAGCTAGTGGACTGGTAGAAAATAATGTGAAAGGCTAATGGAATCTGAAGATTGGAACTCATGTTGTAGTTATATAAAGCTCTGTGCTCCTGAAGTAAATGTCCAAGCATGAATTGTGGGGAATCTTTGGAGAGTGATTTGGTTTTTATTCATTCTTGGGCGCGAGTATCGCTGATAAGTCTAGCATTTATTACCCATCCCTAATTGCCCTTGAGAATGTAGTGGTGAGCTGCCTTCTGGAACCACTGCAGTCCATATGGTGTAGGAACACCCACAGTGCTATTGGGGAGGGAGTTCCAGGATTGTGACCCAACAATAGCGAAGAAATGGCGATATAGTTCCATGTCAGGATGGTGAGTGACTTGGAGGGGAAACCGCAGATAGTGAGTTCCCATGCATCTGCTGCCCTTGTCCTTCGAGGTGGTAGTGGTCACGGGCTTGGAAGGTGCTGTTGAAGGATACTTGGCAAGTTACTGCAGTTCATATGGAGATGGTACACACTGCAGCCACTGTGTACTGGTGGTGGAGGAAGTGAATGTTTAAGGTGGTGGGTTAGGTTCTGATCAAGTGGGATGCTTTGTGATGGATGGTGTTGAGCTTCTTGAGTGTTGTTGAGTGAGGTGTATTCCATCACACTCCTGACTTGTGCCTTGTAGATAGTGGACAGGTTTTGGTGTATCAGGAGGTGAGATACTTGCTGCAGAATTTCCAATCTCTGACCTACGCTTCTGGCCGCAGCATAGATGTGACTGGTCCAGTTTAGTTTCTGGTCAATGGTAACCCCCAAGATGTTTATGGTGAGGGATTCAGCGATGGTAATGCTGCTGAATATCAAAAGGTGGATGGTTTGATTTTCTCTCATTGGAGATGTTCACTGCTTGGCACTTGTGTGGCCAGATGGTTGCTTGTCACTTATCAGCTGAAGCCTGAACGTTGTATCGGTCTTGCTGCTTGTGGGCACAGACTGCTTCAGTATCTGAGGAATTGTGAATCAGCAGGGAACATTCCCACTTCTGACTCTTCTGAGTCAACAATGAAACAGCTGAGGATGTCTGGACCTAGGACACTACCCTGAGAAACTCCTGAGGCAACGTCCTGGGCTGAGATGATTGGCCTCCACTAACCACAACCATCTTGCTTTGTGCGAGGTACGACTCCACCAAGTGGAGAGTTTTCCCCCGATTCCAATTGACCTCAATTTTGCGAGTTATCCTTGATGCCACACTCACTCAAGGGCAATCACTCTCACCTCTCCTCTGGAATTCCACTCATTCGTCTCTGTTTGAACCAATCTGCAATGAGGTTATAAGAACAGAAGAACAGAAGAAATAGTAGCAGGAGTAGGCCATTTTGTCCCTCGAGCCTGCTCCGCCATTCAATAGGATCATGGCTGACCTGATCATGGCCTCACTCCCACTTTCTTCCTGCTCCCCATAACCCTTGACTTCCTGGTCGATAAAAGTCTGTCGAACTCAGTCTTGAAGACATTCAATGATCCAGCCTCCATTGCTCTCTGCGCTAGAGAATTCCAAAGATTAATGAATCTCTGAGAGAAGAAATTCCGCCTCATTTCCTTCTTAAATGGAAAACCCCTAATTCTGAAACCGTGTCCCTGAGTTCTAGATTCCACCATGAGGGGAAACATCCTCTCAGCATCTACCCCGTCAAGCCCCCTCAGAATCTTATATGTTTCAATACGATCACCTATCATTTTTTCTCAGTTCCAATGAGTACAGGTCCAGCCTGCTCAACTCTCCTCATAAGACAACCCCTTCATCACAGGAATCAATCCAGTGAACCTTCTCTGAACTGCCTCCACTGCAAGGATATCCCTCCTTAAATAAGGAAACCAAAACTGTACACGGTACTCTCGGTGTGTTTTCACCAACACCCCTGTACATTTGCTGCAAGACTTCTCTACTTTTGTCCTCCATTCCCCTTGAAATAAAAGGTAACATTCCATTTGCCTTCCTAATTATTTGCTCTACCTGCATGCCAACTTTTAGTGATTCATGTACAAGGACACCAAGATCCTTCTGCACCGTAGCATTCTGTAGTCTCTTGTAATTTAAGTAATATTTTGCTTTTCCATTCTTCCTACCAAAGTGGGTAACCTCACATTTTCCCATATTATACTCTACCTGCTAGTATTTGCTTGGAGCCGAGAGACCCTGGCAGAACCTAAACTGAGCATCGATGAGCAGATTATTGCCAAGTGTGTGGTGCTTGATCGCACTGTTGATGACATCTTCCATCACTTTGCTGATGATTGATAGTAGACCGATGGGGTGGTAATTGGTCAGACTGCATTTGTCCTGATTTTTTTTATGGAGAGGGCACACTTGGGCAATTTTTCACATTGTCGAGTAGATGCCTGTGTTGTAGCTCTGCTGGAACAGCTTGGCTGAGAGTGCAGTTAGTTCTGGAGCACAAGTCTTCAGTACTAGAGCCGGGATGTTGTTAGGGCCCATAGTCTTTGCTGTATCGAGTGCCTTCATCTGTTTCTTGCTATCATGTGGAGTGAATCGAATTGGCTGAAGACTGGAAACTGTGATGCTGGGGACCTCAGGAGGCCGAGATGAATCATCCACTGAGCAATTTCTGACAGAAGATTGTTAGAAATGCTTCAGCTTTGGCTCCAGCATCATTGAGGATAAGGATGTTTTTGGAGCCTCCTCATCTCATCTGTCCACCATCATTCATGACTGGATGTGGTAGGACTAAGGACCTGTGATCTGATCGTGAGGGAGATATCCTTGCATGGAGTGGTGGGATCGATGGAGAATGATCCTGACAAGTGTGTGTAAACCTGGAATGGAAGCTTTCTGTGGAGGTACAGGAGTAGGCCATTCAGACCCAGTATTTTATAAAGGTTTATCATAACTTATTTGCTTTTACTCTATGCCTCTATTAATAAAGCCAAGTGTCCTGTTTTCTCTTAGCAGCCTTTTCAAACCTTCGAAGATTGGTGTGCATTGTCTCTTTGTTCTTGCACCCACTTTAGAATTGTAACATTTCATTTATATGGCCTCTCCTTATTCTTCCTCCCAAATTGTATCACTTCACAATTCTCTGTGTAAATTTTATCTGCCATTTGAAAGCCCATTTTCCAGTTTTTTTTAAGCTCCCCTGAAGTGTGTTACTATCACTGGCACAGGATGAAATTCCCGAGCATTCTTTGATGCTATCTCCATGGAAAGAGCAATCTGACACGCTCGCTCAAATGTCAGATTTTGTGTGTTTAGTATATTTTCTCATTCACCAATATAAGCACAAATCTGTCTCATAATGTACCGTCTAAGAATGTGCCAAAGCTGCAATGCAGTGATAAATTCTTCAGTGCCACAATGTACTCACCAACTGTTTCACTACTTTTCTGCTTTCTGGTTCCAAATTTCTAGCTTGCCGTGATCTCTCGTGGCTTAGGGTTGAAATGTTCCTCTAACTTGGTGATGATTGTTTTGAATGGCACATCTTTTGCCTTGATGGGAGCAGGAAGCTTTGTTAGCTGGTCATACACTTCCAGGCTAATTTCCATTAGCAAAATTGCTTTCTTGCCCTCAAGAATTGCTTTATTCTGAGTCTTGACCTCTATATTTTCATCTTCACATTCCAATATGTTATTAGCTCTGAAAAACATTTCAATTCTTTCAATATATGAACTGAATGGTTCTCGAGCCCTCTCATATGTTCCGAGCCATGTATCTCATGGGTGTAGCCATATTTTCCCAAAATATCACTTTGAATCGGATGCATACTAAGACCCTGCGGCATCTCATTCAACTGAGGAGACAGTCTGTGGCCCAGGCTTCACACAATCCACCCAAAACCTCCACCATCCGAGCAGGTAGCTCACCAGGAGCTAGCTGATCTTGTTCACTGCCGTCCCTGCTGCTGTTTGCTGCCAATATTTTCGGACTTTTATCTCATCCTCATCACCATTTTCTCTGATACATTCAGGGGGCATCAGCAGAGAAAATGTACACCAAGTGTGGGAAGTGCAAGGACGTGTTTATTTACATCATTCCCTCATGAACATAATATACAAATACATTACATGTGCGAATCACATCTTGATCACTATTAACTTTATACCAGATGTGTCTGAATAAATGGAACCCCGTCACAATAAACACTGTCACCTTTCAATGTTTAGCGGAGAGGTTTGACGGCCTGGTGTGTGTGATTCCCACATTAATGTGTTTGTACAAAGTTCGGAGAAAGACGGAGATATGAATAATTTGTTGGGAAATCTTTAAGCATATCTCCATGTCTCTCACGCACAAAGAACTGCAAACACATGGATTCAGAAAGAACCTGAGTGCAAAATCAACAGAAAAAAACACAGCCAGAGAGACTTGCTATAACCTATAGCTCAGGGAAAGTACATGATGTTATGGAAGGGACTTTGAATTTTTTTTTTGTGAATTTTATTTTGTTGAGGAAATTATAATCAAACTGAATAAATGTAAGACCAGTTATTTTTCAAGAGGGCACTGAAAGTATTAATTTGACAACTATGTTGACAAGTTGTCACGACTCAAGTTAAATGTAGAACAGAAGCCCTGGTAACGGGGAAATGTGGACAGAGAAGTCAGTCGTGCCTCTTGATTGGATAAGCCCGGCAGCAGCAGCGCACACCAAAGAGGGCAGAAAAATCGCCAGCTTTTGTTTGTAGCAGTCATTGTGTTTTACCTTCTGGAGTGAGCAGCTGATAAAGTTAGCCAGAAGAAGTGTCAAGGAATGAGAGAAGACCGCAACCCACCTTGTTTTGCAGCAAATCTTGAAAAGACTCTGAGAAGTTCACTGTGTCAATTCGTCTCATATTCTGTCTTTGAAGAAAGCCTGCTAAAATTAATTCTCAACCCCGCCTCTAAATAAACTCTTCTAAAAGACCCTAGTGACCTGTGTACATATACTTGGAAATTAGACTGCATGTCAATTTTGGAACAACATATCTCATCTGCTGTTTTCTTCAGAAATGAGCAAGTAATCAGTCCAAGTGTTTTTTTTTTGTCTTTAACAGAGCCCTGAATTGTATAGAAAAATCCCTTTTTTTCAGTATGTGTGTGTGCGTGTGTTCAGCTGAGGTAAGAAAGGGACTTTAAATGTTGGTTAAGGTAAAAAGGGAACTTTTAAAATTTCCACCTGTGTGTTTATGCTTTACTTCATGATTAGTTAAAACTTGTTCTATAAGAAACTGATAATTTTGTTGTTCATTAAGTGTCTCCTATTCTGGGAAAAATAGAGCATATGATTGACTGTATCAGTAAGTGGGAAAAGTTAAAATTTTTGTTGTGACCTGTGGAGAAGTGGGATGAGAATAAATAGTAACCACCTCAGATTTCAATTGCCACAGCACTTGTGATCTGGCTTTGTAGCTTTGTTGGTGAAAGCACCTGTCTTGTAAACAGGAGATCCTGAGTTCGATTCCCAGCGGAGCCTTGTTCCATATTTGCAATATGCTTGAGAAGTTTCCGTCTCAACGTTTATGTCTGTGTCTTGTGAACTTAAACTGAGAATTCAAATTACATGATGAATTTCATTCACAGGAGAAAACAGCCTTTGTGAAGGATGTGAGTTTGGAATGGCTCTTCCTCCTCGGACAGAAATTCAGTGCTGATATTTCAAAGGCAACTTCTTTGATACAAATTTGTTCACAGTTGCATTCAACCTGGAAAAAAAGCTCGACCTTAATCTCACTGAAGGAAAGTGTGACCGTGTTGTATGTTTCAAAGTGTGTGTGTCATTATGTGTTGCTTGTAACTGAGACTGGGACACGACACAAGTGGGAGGGTTGATCTGAGGTTTGGAATATTTCTTAGTCAGGAACAAGAAAAATCAAAGGAACCAAATAAGAAAACCATTGTCTCATGTGGTTACCGAGAAACGGTGAGGAGATATTAAACTTTGTTCTATTCAAAATAGCTGTGAACTTTGACCTTTCCTGCCTTTTCTCAACAGTATTTGAAGTGTCTCGGTAACAATGTTCAGTATTGAGGAGAGTGGGGTCTGGGTGAGCATCTGCTGAGTGTGACAGGGTCAGGACTCGATGCAGGAAGTTCTCTGACAGTCTCTCTCTCTCTCTGATGGGCTTGAGTTGATTTCCAACTGGGAGCAGCTGGTTTTTCGATAAATGAAGGAAGTACCCTCTCACCATTTTTTTCTGACTGACAGTGTAGGATAAGGATGTAAAGGGTTAATGCTGAAGACAGTGGGATCAACCCCTCCCACTGTCAGAGTGATGATGTAACAGTCAAATGAGATGAGGTTTGGGAGAAGAGAGAGCAGCACCAAGGATGCTAGCTTAGGAGGCTAGTATTGTGTAAATTAGAAAATACTTCTTAGTTCTTTCAGCTGGAAATGTGTCCAGAAAATATTGATAAAGTCACAATTTTATAATTCAGGAGTCGGAACACAGATATTAACTCCAAGTGACAGTTCTGGGTTCATTTAACAAACGTAGAGAATAATATTACTCACTGCTTGAAATCCCCCAGTGAGGAGACAGTTAAACAGGTGATCTGTTGGGGCATCCTTCGATCCAAGGTTTCGACAGCACTTAATCACCCTTTCTGGTGAAATTCTCTGTTATTTGCAACTTTTTTTATCCAGCTTTGATGGGTGAGTGAAAAAACTGAAAAAAGTGAACAGTTCCATCCTTTCTTTTCTTTCTTCTTCCCTTCTTTCCATCAGTTTCTCTTTTCTGTCCCAGATCAATGAGAATCCCAATTTAATCTGCTGTTTTATCCATTCCAATCAGAATTCAACATTCCAATCAAATCTATTTGTTATTCCACAGTGTCTCTCCATGTGTTTTATTCTGTTGTATTCTCTCACAGTCTGATTGATGATCAATGTTACATCTCACTCTGTGTTCTGGTGAAGATCAGAAGCAGTAATATCTGTTTGCACCACCCACCAAGTCGGCCTGAGGCTGTGCCTCGCTGATCATGTGGAGTTAGGAACATAGGAACATAGGAGCAGGAGTCGGCCATTCAGCCCATCGAGCCTGCCCCACCATTCAATATGATCATGGCTGATCGTCCACTTCAATGCCCTTTTCCCCACACTTTCCTCATATTCCCTTATGTCATTTGTATTTAGAAATCTGTCAATCTCTGCTTTAAACATACTCAATGACTGAGCTTCCACAGCCCTCTGGGGTAGAGAATTCCAAAGATTCACAAACCTCTGAGTAAAGAAATTTCTCCTCATCTCTGTCCTAAGCGGCTACTCCCTTATTTTGAAATTCCTTCCCTTGGTTCTCGGCTCCCCAACCAGGGATCTTAGCTGCATCTACCCTGACTGTCGTTTAAGTATTTTGTAGGTTTCAATGAGATCACCTCCCATTCTTCGAAACTCTAGAGAATACAGCCCCAGTTTCTCCAACCTTTCTTCATACAACAGTCCCACCATCCCTGGAAGAAGTCTGATGAACCTTCGTTGAACTCCCTCCACGGCAATAATATCCTTCCTAAGGTAAGGAGACCAAAACTGTATTCCAAGTGCGGTCTAACCAAGTTTCTGTACAATTGAAGCAAGAATTCACTACTCCTGTACTCAAATCGTCTTGTGATAAAGGCTAACATACTATTAGCTTTCCTAATTGAGTGCTGCACCTGCATGTTAGCTGTCAGTGACTTATTGACATGGACACCCAGGTCACCCTTATCTTCTATACCTCAGTTAATAAAGGAAAGGATTCCATATACCTGCTGAACCACCCTATTGACCTGTCCTGCTACCTTCAGGGATCTGTGGACATTCGCTCCAACGTCCCTCACTTCCTCTGCACCGTTCAGTGTTCTCCCATTAATTGTGTATTCCTTTGCCTTTTTTGACCTGCCAAATGCATCACCTCACCCTTGTCCAATTTAAATTCCATTTGCCACTATTCTCCCCACCTGACCAGTCTATTGATATCTTCCTGCAGTGTGCAGCTTCCTCCTCGCTATCAGCAACACGGACAATTTTCATGTCATCTGCAATCGTCTTGATTATGCCCTCTACATTCATGTCCAAATCATTAATTTATACCACAAAAAGCAGGGAACCTAGTTCTGAGCCCTGTGGAACACCACTTGAAACAGACCTCGAGTTGCAAAAACACCCGTACACAATTCCTTTTTGCTTCCTGCCACTGAACCAATTTTGTGTCCAGCTTGCTACATTCCCCTGGATCCCATGTGCTTTTATTTTTTTTAACCGGTTTGTCATGTGGGACCTTGTCAAAAGTCTTGCTGAAATCCATGTAGATCAGATCAACTGCACTATCCTCATCAATCCTCATTGTTACTTCTTCAAAAAATTCACTCAAGATAGTCAGACAGGAGCTTCCCTTAACAAATCCATGCTGATGATACTTGATTAATCTGAGCTTTTCTAAGTGACAGTTTATCCTGTCTCTCAGAATTAATTCCAATAATTCACCCACTATTGAGGTTAGGCTGACTGGTCTTTAATTATTCGGTCTATCTCTTGCTTCCTTTTTCAACAATGGTGCAATGTTAGCAATAAAAACAAAATGTACTGCAAATACACAGCAGATCTGGCAGCATCTGTGGAGAGAGAAGCAAAGTTAACATTTCAGGTCAGTGACTTTTCATCAGAACAGAAACATTAACTTTGCTTCTCTCTCCACAGATGCTGCCAGACCTGCTGTGTATTTCCAGCACTAATAGTTTTTATTTCAGATTTCCAGCATCTGCAGAATTTTGCTTTTATTGCAGAGACCTCCAATCCTCTGACAGCACACCTGTATCCAGTGAGGGATTGGAAACTGATGGTCAGACCTTCCACTATTTCCTTCCTGACTTCTTTTAACAGCCTGGGGTACATTTCATCCGGCCCTGATGATTTATCCACTTTCAAGGATGCTCATCCCATTTATACTTCTTCTCCCCCTCAGTTTATCATGTCCAATACTTCACACTCCTTCTCCTTAATTATAATGTCTGCATCACCCCCTCATTTGTGAAGACAGTAAAGTATTCATTAACAAACATACCAACATCTTCAACCCTGACACATAGGTTACTTTTTAGTTCTTTGATGGGCCCTACTTTTTCCTCTGTTGCCTCTTACTCCCATGTATTGAAGAAATATCTTTGAATTCGTTTTGATTTTGCTTGTCAAAATTCTTTCATGCTCTGTGTTTTTCACCACTGCTCCCAAATGCCTGTAGTCATGTCAAAGCACAACTTGTCAGAAGTGGGATTTAAACCCACCCCTCCAGAGAGCGTTGTGATCTGAATGCACCATTTCAGACTGCTTGACCATCCTGTCTACCCCATGTGTATGCCTAATGCTGAGGTAGTTATCCATTCTTTGTGAAAGTATTTGTGAGATTGTGGAAATGTCTGGAAGAGGAAAGACCAGCGGAAAAGCTCGGTCCAAGGCCAAGTCTCGCTCCTCCCAGGCTGGACTGCAGTTCCCGGTGGGCCGTGTTCACAGGCTCCTGAGAAAGGGTAACTATGCTGAGCGTGTGGGTGCGGGAGCCCCGGTCTATCTGGCTGCTGTGCTCGAGTATCTGACCACTGAAATCCTCGAGCTGGCCGGTAACGCGGCCCGGGACAACAAGAAGACCCGCATCATCCCCAGACACCTGCAGCTGGCTGTCCGCAGCGACGAGAAGCTCAACAAGCTGCTGGGAGGAGTGATCATCGCACAGGGCGGGGTGCTGCCTAATATCCAGGCCGTGCTGCTGCCCAAGAAAACTAGCGCTCAGAGCTTCCAGAAAAAGGAAAGCGGCCAAAATGTCATCTAATAACCCAAAGGCTCTTTTCAAAGCCACCCACAGTCTCTGTGAAAGTGCTGATTACTGTCTAATTCCAGCATGTCAGTAACAGGACAGAATAGGATCTATTTAAAATGTTTAAGCAACTATTTCAGTGGCTTCTCACTGTCCCCCTGATCCCTGTGTGAAGGGGAATTACCAATAGTCTAATTTATTCCTTTCCACACCAAGTTTGAGTTATTGGTCCCTGAAGGATTGCTGAATGAAGTCTTTTACCGCCAGTTACAGATAAGAAGTGGGAAAAAAATGACAGGTTAAAACTGTGCGTAAAATAGCGCCAGGAATTTGTGGCGAAAATAGCGGAATAAACAAAGGTTTTTAAAGGTTGGTGGAAAATATTTTACGAACAACTTTAAATAGATTTTCCAGTAATCGCTTCTTTCCAACACTGAAGTTGGCGCCTTTTGCGAATTCAAACTTTCTGCCAGGTCGACAATTTAAACCAATGTAATAAAAACAGGAAATGCTGGAACCACTCAGCAGGTCTGGCAGCATCTGTGAAAAGAGAAGCAGAGTTAACGTTTTGGATCCGGAACTGTTCGCACCCACACTGTTTGGGATCATCTTTTCCCTGCTGCTCTCATATGCATTCAAGTCTTCAGAAGAAGGAATTTTCCTCCACACATGATCAGGTGGCAGGTTGTTCAACCTTGCCTGTCTAAGAGCGAAGACCAAAGTACGGAAAGTCCTCATCAGGGAACTCCTCTTTGCTGACAATGCTGCATTAACATCTCACACTGAAGAGTGTCTGCAGAGTCTCATCGACAGGTTTGCGACTGCCTGCAACGAATGTGGCCTAACCATCAGCCTCAAGAAAACGAACATCATGGGACAGGACGTCAGAAATGCTCCATCCATCAATATCAGCAACCACACTCTGGAAGTGGTTCAAGAGTTCACCTACCTAGGCTCAACTATCACCAGCATCCTGTCTCTCGATGCAGAAATCAACAAGCGCATGGGAAAGACTTCCACTGCTATGTCCAGACTGGCCAAGTGAGTGTGGGAAAATGGCACACTGACACAGAACACAAAAGTCTGAGTGTATCAAGCCTGTGTCCTCAGTATCTTGCTCTACAGCAGCGAGGCCTGGACAACATATGTCAGCCAACAGCGACGCCTCAATTCATTCCATTTTCGCTGCTTCCGGAGAATCCTTGGCATCAGGTGGCAGGACAGTATCTCCAACACAGAATTCCTCGAGGTGACCAACATCCCCAGCTTATAGACCCTACTGAGCCAGCGGCGCCTGAGATGGCTTGGCCATGTGAGCCGCATGGAAGATGGCAGGATCCCCAAGGACACATTGTACAGCGAGCTCGCCATTGGTATCAGACCCACCGGCCATCCATGTCTCCACTTTAAAGACGTCTGCAAATGCGACATGAAGTTCTGTGACATTGATCACAAGTCATGAGAGTCAGTTGCCAGTAATCGCCAGAGCTGGCGGGCAGCCATAAAGGCGGGGCTATAGTGTGGCGAGTCGAAGAGACTTAGCAGTTGGCAGGAAAAAAGACAGAAGCGCAAGGGGAGAGCCAACTGCGTAACAGCCCTGACAACCAATTTTATCTGCAGCACCTGTGGAAGAGTCTGTCACTCTCGAATTGGTCTTTATAGCAACTCCAGGCACAGCTCCACAAACCACTGACCACCTCCAGGCGCTTACCCATTGTCTCTCGAGACAAGGAGGCCAAAGAAGAAGGTGTGGCTTTTCACTGAGGGCAGTGTCGACTGGGGAAATAACTAACTGGAGAACCTCAGGCACTGTTTACACAGCCCGTTTAGAAAATCAAATCCACTGCACATCCTTGCTGCAAGTGAAATGTCAAATTCGGGGATTCCAGTTTTATTCCCGAATACAGGACAGATTTATTCCAGTCAGTTCTGAACAGCCTATCCCATCTCCCGTTTCCAGGTCACTGCTCTCTCTGTGTGAGGCGGTGGGTGGCTCTTAGAAGAGCATTTGTTGTGTGTTTGCTGGAAAGGGTCGAGTTGTTCAGCCGCCGAATCCGTGGAGTGTGGCCCTGCCGTTTCAGAACGTACACCACATCCATGGCAGTGACCGTCTTGCGCTTGGCGTGTTCAGTGCAGGTGACCGCATCCCTGATCACATTCTCCAGGAAAACCTTCAACACCCCGCGAGTCCCCTCATCGATCAAACCCGAGAACCGCTTGACCCCGCCACGGCGAGCCAGGCGGCGGATTGCTGGTTTAGTGATGCCCTGGATATTATCACGAAGCACTTTGCGGTGCCGCTTTGCTCCGCCTTTTTAGTACCTCCCTCTCTCAATTTGTACCCTCTCCATTGCCTCTACTCTCTTCACTTCTACTGATATTTTGTCGAATTCAACTTCCTTAGTGATCACTGATCCAAAGTACTCATTAAATAGATGAACATTGCCCTGCACCTCGAAGCATATATTACCCTCTTTGTCCATAATAGGCCGCACTCTACCTCTGACTACCCACTTATCATTTACATGCTGCTCAAAGATTTTTGGGTTCCTTTTCATGTTGACTGCCATTCTATTCTCATAGAAATAGAGAATAAGCTAAATATAGAAGATATAAATATTTCGCATCCTTGGGTGAGATGGAACTTTTTTATGTTGTGGGTGGTAATGACTTGGCCCACGAGTGTGGTAAAGCAGAGACAATCAATGATTTGAAAAGGAAATTGGATGGATACTTGAAGGAAAGAAACTTGCAGGAGGAAAGGGATCGAGCTGGTGAGTGGAACTGACGAGATTGCTCCAGGGAGAGCCAGCATGGACATGATGGGCCAAACGACCACCTTTTATGCTGTAAATGACTCTGTGTTGTTTCTCAAATCCAATCCACTGGTGCTTGGTGAATAATTACAAAGTAAATTGTGCAACTGGAAAATCAGAACCAAGGCAAGGGACGCATAAGGAAGCAGAATTGCTGAAACCCGGGATTGAACCTGGGTTCCCATGGATCAGATACTCCTCCACCAGTCCTAGGGATCATCCAAGTTACTTTTAAATCCTCCCATGGGTCCACATGTCAGACTGAGTTCCATGTTGTAGACTCAAGCAAAGGAAATCTGCTCAGTTCCAAAACTATCAGCAAATTGAAGCTGATTACGATCAACATCATCAGAGGTCAGAACTACCTGGTGAAAGAAGACACCCTGAAGAAGGATCCACAATATATTCAAAGACATCAGCAAAGTAAAAAAGAAGAAAATCAATGATAAAAACAGAAAGTGCTGGAAAAACTGAGCGGATCTGGCAGCATCTGTGGAGAGAGAAACAGAGTTAACATTTCAGGTCAGTGACCCTTCTTCAGAACTGGCAGATATAAGAAATGTAAAAGATTTTAAGCAAGTAAAGCGGGGGTGGGGCAAGAGATAACAAAGGAGAAGGTATTGATAGGACAAGGTCACGGAATAGCTTAACAGAAGGAGAGGGCGGGGGAAGTGGGGGTTGGAGAGGGTGGGGGGACATAGCGGGGGAAGTGAGAGGAGAGGGCGGGGAGAGGGGTGGGAAGCGAGTAGAGAGCGTGGGGGAAGCGGGGAGAGAGTGTGGGGGAAGCAAGTAGAGAGCGTGGGGGAAGTGGGGAGGGAGCGGCCGAAGACCTTGGTGGCGGTGGGTGTGCTCTCCTCCTCCTCCCCGCTCTCTCCGGACATTCTCCCCAGCCTGATCTCTCCGGCCATTCTACCCCCCCCCTCCACCCCACCCCGCTCCGCCCGATCTCACCAGCCATTCCCTGCTGCCATGTAAACACATGGCCTTTGTGTTGCTTTACATTGCCTTTGTGTGATTATTTGAGCAGCGCCATCTTTAGTCCTGGCAGCTGCCAGAACGTCGCTGACTGGGACGTTTTCTTTGAACAGGCTGCTTTTGCACATGTGCTGATGCAGCGCCACCTAGTGGTGGCATTGTCAGCAAATTCAGCCTTTCATTTCCTGGTATGTTAGTGCGTGTTTTCTTTTGTACCTGTCAGTGCCTGGGAGGAGAGAGTCAGCTTCTCTTCGTAACCGTGAATTTCTGGTGTGACAATGTGGGTTTTTACTCTGTATGTTTCAGTTTTTGGTCTGTGACTGTTTGTTTCTGCAATTGCGATGTGAGTTTCACCACCTATCTTTCAACAACTTGTATGTGAGCATCAGCTTTTGTCCAGATCTATCAGCTTCTGATATAGAGTCATAGAGTTATACAGCACAGAAACAGGCCCTTCGTCCCATCGTGTCTGTGCCGGCCATCAAGCACCTAACTATTCCATTTCCCATTTTCCAGTACTTGGCCTGTAGCCTTGTATGCTATAGCATTTCAAGTTCTCATCTAAATACTTCTTAAAAGTTGTGAGTGTTCCTGCCTCTACCACCCCTTCAG
This sequence comes from Heterodontus francisci, assembly GCF_036365525.1. Lineage (NCBI taxonomy): Eukaryota > Metazoa > Chordata > Chondrichthyes > Heterodontiformes > Heterodontidae > Heterodontus > Heterodontus francisci. Next base: position 5,600,370 of record NW_027141441.1, on the reverse strand, counting down.
GCAGTGCGTTCCAGATTCCAACCACCCTCTGGGTAAAATTTTTTCCTCAAATCCCCTCTAAACCTCCTGCCCCTTACCTTAAATCTACGCCCCCTGGTTATTAACCCCTTTGCTAATGGAAATACTTTCTTCCTTTCTAAACTATCAATGCCCTTCATAATTCTGTATAGCTCTCCCCTCAGCCTTCTCTGCTCTAAGGAAAACAACCCTCGCCTTTTCAGTCTCTCTTCATAGCTGAAATTCCCCAGTCCAGGCAACATCCTGGTGAATCTCCTCTGCACCCTCTCCAGGGCAATCACATCCTTCCTATCATGTGGTGCCCAGAACAGTACACAGTACTCCATCTATGGCCTAACTAGCATTTTATACAGCTCCATCATAACGCCCTGCTCTTATATTCTATGCCTCAGATGATCTATATCGTCCTGTAATCTAATATTTACGACACCACCAATTTTCGTGTCATTTGTGAGAAAGGATTTGATTCTATCCCTATCAATTTCTGTTACATGCATGTGTTTTTAATCTGCACCTCCTCTAAGTGAGTGTGTTTTATTCTCTGTAATGGTCAGTCTCTTGTAGGTGAGTCTGTGTTTTGCTTTTTATCTCTCAGTCTTCCAAGTATGATCCTGGTTTTGTAACCTAATTTTCTTTGTACCTTGCAGTATGGATATGGAAGAGAGGTTTTTACACATTACCTGCCAAATCCTGCGAAATGATTTTTGGGTTTCACACAGTATCTGTCAGTTTCTTGTCTCGGCCTGTTGTTTTAATCTGTCCTGGCATTTGCTGGTTTGTTAGTGTGGGGTTTACACTGTACCTGTCAGTTTCTCAGATGTGAGTGTTGGCTTCACTCTGTATAGAATCATAGATCACAGAATACTTACAGCACAAAAGGAGGTTTCAGCTCATCGTGCTTGTGCTGCCTCTCTGCACAAGCAACTCAGCTCATGCCACATCCTCATGTATTCCATGAAAACCTGATTTTTTTTTCTTTTCAGATAATTATCATATATCCTTTTGAAAGCTATGGTTGAACCTTCCTCCGTCACACTCTCAGGCAGTACATATCAGATCTTAACCACTCGCTGCGTAAAAAAACGTTTTTCCTCATGTTGCCTTTGGTTCTTTTCCCAATCACCTTAAATCGGTGCCCTCTGCTTACTCAGCCATGAGTAATATTTCCCATTGCTTTCTCAGCACTGATGGATTGTGAAGTGGGAGACAGCCAGAAGTCCCACTGAGCCGCACTGACCCCCAGCTGAGAATGAAATGAGATAAAGTTCAATCTTTCACAGCGAGATGCTGCAGAGAGTTAAGAGTCCCGAATGAAAGTGAGACTTTCTCATACTGTTGTTGAATTTCATTTCAAACACTCCTTGTAATCTCTGCTACTGAAGCTGAAAAATAGGGAAAATCTAAATGGCGCTCAAACTCACAACCCTGAGATTAAACGTCCCATGATTGACAGACTGAACTGTCACTTCTACTCTCCCTCTGTTTGGATGGATGCAACTGTATGCTCCAATGCAAGGGCAGCTTTCAAATCCTCCCATGGGTCCACATGTCAGACTGAGTTCCATGTTGTGGACTCAAGCAAAGGAAATCTGCTCACTTCCAAAATTATCAGCAAATTGAAGCTGATTACGATCAACATCATCAGAGGTCAGAACTACCTGGTGAAAGAAGACACCCTGAAGAAGGATCCACAATTATTCAAAGGCATCGACAAAGTGAAAAACAAGAAAATCGATGAGTCAATCCAAGCCAAACAGAAACAATTGAAGAATTCCATTCCAGACCAGAACACAATTTTGTTGCTTTTGGAGCCAGGTCTCAGTTAATGCTAGAACATGGCTACCTGCCTGACCCGAACCCGACGGGTCCTGATGACATGTTTCGGGTTTGGGTCGCTCCTCCTGGTTCGGCATTTGGGTTCGGCATTCGGGCTCAGGTCAGGCCGGGCTGGGTCAGACACACTTGAATACTCTAAATGCCTTGTGTTCGAATTGTGTTAGTGAAACACTGGAAACCGCAGATCTTTTGAAGTGTACTTCCTACTCTGCTTGGTATTTCAACTGACTGTGCACTACTCAATAAACAGTTTTTGTGTACATTGTAGCAGAACTCAGCCCCAGGCACATAATTATCCGGTTAGCTCTTTCTTGCCCTTTCCTGATTCTAGGGGTGTTGAAGGTCTTTGCCATTTTAATCTTAATGAAATATTTACAATGTAATCACTTGCTGCACTTGTGTAATATGATGTTTTTAATGAGTTCTATTTTTCATTGACAAAAACTTAACCTTTTTGTGTTTTGGTTTCTCTCTTGGTTTTCCTTCGTGCTTTGTATTCTTGGTGACAAAAGCAGTTGAACAGCTACAATCTGCATTAATAGCAACTTCACCCTTTTCTTTAAGTGCACAGTTTGCAAATGAATTCACTGCATCCCGTTAGGGGTTGGCAAGACGTCTCGTGCCTGCCTCAAAACATATTGTATTGAATAAAGATTGTAAAGTAAAGGAGGCTTGTAATGCAAATTAAGAGATTTGAAGGGGAAAGACAATGAATTATGCTCTGAATTTGGAATATATTTAATTAATTAAGTGTCAGACTTGATAAATCGCTGCTTTTTGTTTAATGTGGCCTCAGTGTTTATGGATAATTAATGAAATTAAGAGGCATTTTTTATATACAAAGCTGGGCATTAGTATTTAATAGTTGATATATAATTTTGAATATATTTTAATTTCTTTATTCATTTGACACTGCTAAATACGAAGCAGTCTTAAATAAGTTAATTTTTTTTTTGTAAAATCTGATTACCAGATTAAAATATTAAATCACGGGAGACATTTCAAAGATTACTGAACCAGTAATCCAGAGGCCTAGACTCAAGGTCCAGTGACAGCCAGGACATTAAGGCGGGAAACACTCCGCACTAGTCTGCAGTGAGCGATTCCATCGAAGGTACAGCACAATCTCTTTAATATAAGAATGTATATTTTATAATAATTAATCACTCAAGACCTTCCTGGTCTCTGCATCTCACCTGCTCTCTGGATAAACTTGCAGAAAGTATTTCAACCTGTAAAGCAGGAGTCTAGGGAATGTATAATGATATTTTCTCGCCTTCGGGCAATATTTTAATCAATACAGTGTGGGACAACCTGTCTGGGCACAACTCCATGAGTTTTTCTTTAACCAGTGACCTAACAATCACGAACTTCTCTGATAACAATCTTCAGCTCATCACATCCGGTACGTAGCTCTAATCTTAATGTACATTTAAACAACCTTTCAAGTCCAGTTACAGTTTTTGTTGCTTATCTGCACAAGCTTAAAAAGTGAAAAACGGAAGCAAGTTTAACTGAACATTCTGGTGGTCGGTTGGGGCACGGGAAAAAATGAAAGGACTCGGACCAGGTCGGATGTGGTGCTGTCAGGCTTGGGTCGGATTACATTTGCAGACCTGAGCAGGCCTTTAGTTACTGTTGCAACCTTATATTCCCACTTGACAATCTGTATATTTTGTTCATTTCAATTTTGTTGACAAGCTCTTTGAATCCAGTTCCCCGGTCCTCAAGCAGGCTCAGTTTGGAAATCGATTACGCTTTCTGGAAGGCTGTAACCAATCGAAGACCTTAAACTAAAAATAGCAACAGAGAAGGGCTCGTCTGGGATTTGAACGCAGGACCTCTCGCATGTTAATCATTTATACACCCAAAGTGAGAATCATGCCCCGAGACCAACGAGTCACTATTGGTGAACTTTTTATTTGCTCCTGTGGAATTTCACTGGCGCCCACAGCCGATCATCCATTTTTTTCTGATCAAAGCAACATCCTGCAAAGCTGAAATAAAAACGGAAAGTGCAGGAAATGCTCAGCACCTCGGGCAGCATCTGTGGAGAGAGAATCAGAATTAACATTTCAGGGTTTTCACCTTTTGTTTGAGCCATCTTTTCAGATTGCTTCTGTCCATCCAATCTCACTTTTTATTCTATCCACATTCTAAAGGTGATGCAGTGGTGAGCACTGCAGTCTCACAACTCCAATGACCCAGGTTTAGTTCAGAGTACTGCTTGTGTGGAATTTGCAAGTGGTACTTTTTCAAATGCATTCGTAAAATCCAAATAAACAACATCCACTGCATTCCCTTCATCAACTTTCTCAGATAGTTTATCAAAAAATGCAGTTAGATTTGTCAAGCATGAACTCCCATTTATAAATCCATGCACACTCTCCTTAGTTAACTCAAACCTCTCCAAATTTGATTAGATTAGAGATACAGCACTGAAACAGTCCCTTCCACCCACCGAGTCTGTGCCGAACATCAAGCACCCATTTACACTAATCCCATATTCCGACCAAACATCCCCACCTATCCCGATATTTCCCTCTCACCTACCGATACTAGTGACAATTTATAATGGCCAATTTACCTATCAACCTGCAAGTCTTGTTGCTTGTGGGAGGAAACCCGAGCACCCGGAGAAAACCCACGCAGACACAGAGAGAACTTGCAAACTCCACACAGGCAGCACCCGGAATCGAAGCCGGGTCCCTGGAGTTGTGAGGCTGCGGTGCTAACCACTGCGCCACTGTGCCACCCAAATGACCACTTTTTTTTTCCTGACCTGTTGGTCTCATGCTGATAGCAAGCTCACCAAAGAGCATGTATTTGGCAATGTGACCGTCATTCATTTGGCCCAGTCAACAGAGTCACCGCTGACTCAAGAGGGCAAACATGCTGCGGATCACTGCACGCTGGTGTACTTCCGCATTCGGCACTCTGTCCTGCCAGGAGATGTCCAATATCCATCTGAGACAGCGGAGGTGGAAGCTGTTCATCTGCTTTCCTTGGCTTATATAAGTTGTTGATGCTTCTCTACTACAAAGGAGGGTGCTGAGATCACAAGCCTGTTACACGTGGAGCTTTGTATCGTTCAGTTTGCTGTCGGTTCACACTCATCTTCTCAACTTTGACATGACAGCTGCAGCATTGACAATCCTGGTGCTGATTTCAGTATCAAGGGACAGATTGCTGGTGATTGTTGATCCAAGGTATGTGAAGCTGTTGACAACTTCCAAAGTGAGGTTGTCGATGTTGATGGAAGGTGGAGTCTCTACATCCTGGCCCATAACTTTGATCTTCCTGAGGCTGATCGTCAGTCCAAATTCCTTGAAGGCCAGGGAGAACCGATATACAAGCTGCTGTAAGTGAACTTCATTATGGGATGTCAGCGCAGCATCATCAGCAAACAGCAACTCACAGACTAGGAATTTACCCACTTTGGTCTTGGCGCACAGTCTTGCCAAGTTGAACAGCTTGTCGTCAGCTCTGATGTGCAGGTGAACACCCCCATCTGAGTCACTGAAAGCGTACAATAGCAGCATGGAGAAGAATACACCAATTATAAAGGATGTGATAACTAGACAGTTAGAAAATAATGATATGATTGGGCAGAGTCAACATAGATTTATGAAAAGGAAAACAGGTTTGAAAAACCTGTTCAGTTTTTTGAGGATGTTACCTGTAGAACAGATAAAGGAGAACCAGTGGATGTGTGGTATTTGCATTTTCCTTTGGTAAGCTCCCACACAGGAGGTGAGCAAACAATATTCGAGCACATAGGATTGGGGATAATATACTGATATGGATTGAGAATTGGTTAACAGATCGAAAACAGAGAGCAGGAATAACGGGTCCTCCTCAGGATGGCAGGCTGTTACTATTGGGGTACTGCAAGGATCAGTGTTGGAGCCACAGCTGTTAACAACCTATATAAATGATTTGGATGTGGGGATTAAATGTAATATTTCCAAGTTTGCAGATGACACAAAGCTCGGTGAAGTGTGAGTTGTGAGGAGGATGCAGAGAGGCTTCCAGGGGACCTGGAGAGGCTAAGTGAATGGGCAAGAACATGGAATATAATGTGAGTAAGTGTGAAGTTATCCACTTTGGTAGAATAAACAGAAAGACAGAGTATTTCTTAAATGGTGAGAGGCTGGGAAGTGTTGATGTCCAAAGGGACCTGGGTGTCCTTGTTCCTGAGACACTAAAAGCTCTTGTGCAGGTGCACCAATCAATTAGGAAGGCAAATGGTATGTTGGCCTTCACACGAGGGGTCTTGAGTACAGGAGTAAAGATGTCTTGCTGCAATTGTATAGAGCCTTGTTGAATCCGCACTGGAGTATTGTGTACAGTTTGGTCTCCTCATCTAAGGACGGATATACTTGCCATAGAGGGAGTGAAACGGAGGGTCACCAGACTAATCCCTGGGATGGTGGGATTGTCTGATGAGGAAACTGGACCTGTATTCCTTAAAGTTTCGAAGAATGAGAGGTGATCTCATTGAAACTGACAAAATTCTTACAGGGCGTGATAGTGTGGGTGTTGACAGGATGTTTGCCCTGGTTGGTGAGTCTAAAACCAGGGGACATAGTCTCAGAATAAGGAGTAGGCCATTTTAAACTGAGATAGGGTTGAATTTCTTCACTCAGATGGTGGTGAATCATTGGAATTCTGTACCCCAGAGGGCTGTGGCAGCTCAATCATTGAGCATGTTCAAGACAGAAATTGATAGAAATCTTGATACTCATGATATCAAGGGATATGGGGATAGCAGGGGAAAGGGGCAGAGAGTTAGATAATCAGCCATGATCAAATTGAATGGTCGAGCAGGCTCGACGGGCTGAATGGCCTAGTCCTATGTTCCTCTGTTCCTAAGAGAGTTGGCGCCAGCGCGCAGCCCTGCTTTACCCCACTGCTGATCTTGAAAGAGTCTGATGTTGCTCCATTGTAACTGATGGAACTGTGCATGTTCTTGTGGAAAGAAGAAGAGACCATCTCTGCTGACAAGATCAAAGGCCCTGGTGATGTTTCTTAAAGCATATGTGCCTCTGTGGTGCAATGGATAGTGTGTTGGACTTGATAAATAATGATAGAGAAAATGTTCAAACGTGTGGGTTCGAGTCTCATCAAAGTCTAATTTTGGACCACAGACACAGGAGCACGACGGAACAGAGAGATAAGAAGTGCGTCAAAAGCACAGACTTGGAGACAGAGCAAGGCAGGAGTGACATCACAATGGAGAGTTAGAGCAGGGAAACAGAGAGCCGCTGGGGTGAGTTTACAGGATTTGGTTCTTGCTTCGGTGCAGTGGAAGGAGCTGTTTGGCGAGGATCTGTTAAGCTGTGACATCACAGGCAAGCAGGTAGTTGATTGGTTTGGAAGAAGCTGCATGTTTGATGACTATCTGGTAAGTGATTAAGATCCATTTTAGTCCTAACGTTTAAAATAGTAAACAAACTAGTGGTAAGTTTAATAAAATATACAATAAAAAAACAATTGAATACAATAATTAAGTAGTTAATTGAAACACGTTAAGGATGACAGGACAGGTGATGTGTCACAGCTGCAGCATGTGGGAGTTCCTGGATGCCAGTGTGATCCAGGGCAAACACGTCTGCAGTAAGTGTTTGCGGCTCAAAGAGGGAGAAAAAAGGAACGTAGTGGTAGTAGGGGACAGTATAGTAAGGTGGATTGACTCTGTTCTCTGCAGCAAAGAGCAAGAGTCCAGACGGCTGTGTTGCCTGCCGGTGTTCGGATTAAGGACATCTGCTCAGGGCTGGAGTGAAACATACAATGGGAGGGGGAGGATCCAGTTGTCGTGGTACATGTCGGTACCAACGACATTGGCCGGACAAGGATAGAGGTTCTGCATCATCAGTATGAGGAACTAGGCAGCAAATTAAGAAGCAGAACCTCAAAGGTAATCATCTCTGGATTATTACCTGAGCCACGTGCAAATTGGCATAGGACAAATAAGATTGGAGAAACTTATGCACAGCTCAAAGTCTGGTGTGGTAGTAGTGGGTTCTGGTTCGTGGGGCATTGGCACCAGTACTGGGAAAAGAGGTGGCTGTACCGTTGGGACAGTCTGCACCTGAACCATACTGGGGCCGGTGTTCTAGCGAGCCACATAACTAGGGAAGTAGAGACGGTTTTAAACTGAATAGTGGGGGCAAGGGATCAAATTTGGGAAGATATGGTGAATCAAGGAGGAGAGACAAGGCAAGAGAGAAAGGTATAAATATGGGAAATGATAAAGAGACTGTGACAGGAAGAGACGAAGCATACAAATCAAAGAGTAAATCAACAGATAAGGGTAGAGGTGACAAAAATAATAAAAGGACAAAACTAAATGCTCTGTATCTGAATGCATGGAGCATTCGAAACAAAACAAATGAACTGAGAGCACAGATAGCATAAATAAGTACGATCTCGATCTGATAGTCATTACAGAGACATGGCTGAAGGGCGACATAGATTGGGATGTGAATATTGGAGGTGACATGGCATTTAGGAAGGACAGGAAGCTTGGAAAAGGTGATGGGGTAGCTCTGTTAATTAATGATGGTATTAGCAAAATGGAGAGGGATGACCTAAGTTTAGGAGATCAGGATGTAGAAGCAGTTTGGGTAGAGATGAGAAATCATGATGGCAAGAAGTCACTTGTGGGAGCAGTGTATAGGCCACCTAACATTAACCACACTGTAGGATGGGATATAAAGGAAGAAATAATGGCAGCTTGTCAGAAAGGTACAGCGATAATTATGGGGGGTTTTAATCGACATGTCGACTGGAAAATTCAGATGGGCAGAGGTTGCCTAGATGAGGAATACATAGAATGTTTTTGGGATAACTTCTTGGAACAATACATTCTGGAGCCAACCAGAGAGCAGGCTATACTAGACCTGGCATTGTGCAACGAGATAGGATTAATTAATGACCTCATAGTTCAGGTGCCCCGAGGTAGTAGCAATCATAATATGATTGAATTTTACATTCAGTTTGAGGGAGAGAAGAGTGGGTCCCAGACTAGTATTTTAAACATAAAAAAGGGCCTTTTGGCTAAGATCAAGTGTAGTATCTGTTCTTATCGGTGCTTATTTGGAAGAGAAGAAACCATGATCATTGGCTTTTGATCCTGGGTAGGCTTTGAGTAAAACGGCTATAACCAATCTTCGCGCTTCAGGCCAGGGAGTGCGGAACATCGTTCGGGTGGTGGTGAAGGACAAGGAAGGAGATGCACCGGTCGATCGCACCTTCTACATCAAGAAAATCCTCATCAATTGCTGTGGATTTCGAGCTTCGGACATCTTCTGCCTGCAGGATTTCCCCAGCAGTGGGTATTTCGACATGATGTTCAAGAATGTGGCGGGATGCATCAAGTTCCTGAAGGCGTTCAAGGAGAAAGGGGACCAGGCGCCGTTGTCGATCCTCACAGTGAAGGCACTCTTCACAACGTGACCAGGTGGTGACGATTCACCTCTACAATCCCCATGTTCCGGTGGTGGATGTACTCACCTTTCTCACCAAGTACGTCAAGGTGGCCGGCAGCAGCACTGATGTCAAGAACCCCTTTGAGATTTGGACCAGCAAGCGGCAGGTCAAGGTGACCTTGAAGGTCGATGCCAGTGGAACCATTATCCACCCTCCCTCCAGCTTCGCTATCGGGACTTGTGCGGTGTGGCAGGCCATCTCTACAAAACCTGCCCCAAACGCTGCCTCAGTTATGCTCAGGCGGCAAGGTCCAAGGAAAGGCCGGGAGAAGGTTCGTCGAAGGCGTCCGGTGATGGAAAGAAGACAAGCAACCTTCTCCGCAGTGAGGAACTTCAACCTGAGAAGGAGAACAAAGGGGAGGCAGCTGAAACCAGCGACCCAGCACCTCCCCTGCACCCGGAAACCCCTCCTCCACAGACAGAATCAATGGAGGAGGAGGCAGCAGATGGACAAACCGGTCAGTGGAAAGTGGTACAAAGGAAAACCACAAAGAAAAGACCTCCAAAAGCAGAACAGGTCACCACCCAAACCAGTGGCAAGAGGAGACTACTTTCTGAGACAGACTACTACAGCTCCTCTTCACTGGACGAGGAAGTGCTGGAACGACGGCCCCTTCAAAAGAAGCGGCAGAACTCCAAGGAGCTGGAAGATAACGCCCACCAGCCCCCGGACACAGGAAGCTGTGATGGGCCTGGCGAGCCCCAACCCCAAAGTGCCACACCTAACGAAATGGCCAGTGCATTCCAGCTCCGGGACACTGAGAGCAAAGACACGTCTGGCGCACCTCAGCTCCGGGAAGCAGGGAGCAGTGATGTTTTCGAGGAGGAACAGAGGGGAACAGCAGAGGACCACCCGATCCTTGCTGCCTACAAGACCCCCTGCCGATGTCAGCCCAGCGGAACAAACCCTGCATGAAAAACCAGGAGGGGTTTCTGAGCCCAACGAATGTGAAACAGCTTGCGTACACTATGGGTATGCAGGAACATCCCGAAGGACTGGGAATAGCAAGGACAAATGGTATGGGAAGCAACAACCAACTTTTAAAAAATGGGTATAAGGATTGCTTCCATAAATGTGCGTAGCATTAAATCCACTAAGCGATATGTTTCAACCTTGGATTACCTCACCAAGGTCAAAGCCGACCTCCTGTTTCTGCAGGAGTGTGGAATACCACATCTCAGCACCTACAGGCAGTGGTCACGATGGTGGTCCCACGGGCCATCGATCTGGTCAGGGGGTAATGATTGCCGTTCCTCCGGCCTGCGTATTCTGCTGCGGGGAGGTAACTTCACCATCTCCGAAGTTAAGGAGGTGGTGGGCGGTCGCCTCCTCGTAGCAGACGTGATGTACAACAACGCTCCGCTCCGGTTGATCAACGTCGACGCCCCGGTACAACGCAGCGAGCGGCTGACCGTCTTCCAGCAGCTCCCACTGCTGCTGGCGACGTCCAGGCCGGTCATCCTAGGCGGTGACTTCAACTGCATCATCGATGCGGCTGGACGATCCAGCAGTGACAACAGCAAACTGGACACTACGTCCAGATTCCCAATAGAAACAGTTAAAGATGCCAAACTGCACGACGTCTTCAGCAAACCTGCAGACGGAGCGCAGCGCAGATACACATGGTCAAGATCGAACGGGTCTGCCCGTTCCAGGATTGACTTCCTGTTTGTGTCCCGTGCTGTCACGGTCAGATCCACCGATGTCAAGCCGGTGTTCTTCTCCGACCACTGCCTCTTACTGGCCGACTGTCACTTACAGGACGTCCAGCGGGTTGGCAGAGGGAGGTAGAAGCTCAATGCGACACTGCTGACCCCAGAGAACATTGAGGAACTCAAAAGGGATAACAAAGGTTGGAGGACCGTGAAACCCCTCTTTGAGTCTCCAGTTCAGTGGTGGGAAGCGATCAAGGAGAACATCAAGAGGTTCTTCATCCACAAAGGTGTTCAGAGGGCGAGAGAGAGACAGAGGGAAATGTCCCGACTCCAGAAAAGTATGCCAAATCTGCTCCGGCTGCAATCAATGGGGGTCGAGGTCAAGGAGGACCTCCAAGAGGTGAAGAGCCAGCAGGCCTCGCTCTTTGCCACGGAGGCCTCCAAGATCATCTTCCGGTCCAGATTTCGCTCCATTGAGCAGGATGAGATGTGCTCGCATTACTTCTTCCAAAAGGTACACACAGAGAGCTCTGATATCAGCAGCCTGAAGGAAGAGGATGGCTCAGTCACGTCTTCACAGTCCGACATACTAAGGATCAGCAAATACTTTAATGCTGGGCTGTATGACGCGAAGCCCACAGACAGCAGAGCCTCCCAGTCCTTCCTGTCATCGATCACAGAGGTCTTAGATAACAGCAGGAGGGAGAGACTGGACAAGCCGCTAACTCTGGACGAGCTGACAAAGGCCGTTGAGTCCTTCGAGACGAGTAAAACTCCCGGGAGCGACGGCTTACCAGTCGAGTTGTACTTGGCCCTGTGGGACTGGGTCGGCCCGGACCTGCTGGAAGTATACGAGAGTATGCTCCTGGCCGGCAGCATGTCAGAATCCATGAGGAAAGGCATCATCGCCCTCATTTACAAGCGGAAGCAGGAGAGGGCAAAAATCAGAAATTGGCGGCCCATCTCACTGCATAATGTTGATTACAAGATTCTGTCCAAAGTCATAGCCAGTCGAGTCAAGTCTGCTCTGGAGTTGGTGATTCACCCTGATCAGACCTGTACTGTACCCGACAGGAAGATCTCTGATAGTCTCGCACTACCCAGGGATACGATCGCCTATGTACGGGACAGGAGGGTGGACACCTGCCTCATCAGCCTGGACCAGGAGAAGGCTTTTGACAGGATATCGCACACCGACATGATGGACGTGCTTTCCAAAATGGGGTTTGGGGAGGGAATCTGCAATTGGATCCAACTGCTCTACACAAACATCAGTAGCGCAGTCTCAATCAACGGGTGGGAATCGGAAAGTTTCCCGATCAAATCTGGAGTCAGACAGGGCTGTCCTCTCTCCCCGGTCTTGTTTGTTTGCTGTATTGAACCCTTTGTTGAGTCTATTAGGAAGGATGCGAGCGTAAGAGGGGTGACAATCCCAGGCAGTGGAGGCTTTCAGGTCAAAACCTCCCTGTACATGGATGACATCGCCGTGTTCTGCTCGGATCTACTGTCCGTGCGCAGACTGATGAGCTTCTGCGACCAGTTCGACCTGGCCTCGGGAGCCAAAGTTAACCATGGCAAGAGCGAGGCCATGTTCTTTGGGAACTGGGCTGACCGATCCTTTGTCCCCTTCACCGTCAGGTCAGACTACCTGAAGGTGCTGGGGATATGATTCGGAAGGGAGGGGCAGCGATCTCTCTCCATTGTGGGTAAGAACCTGGTCATCAGGTGCGAGGCGCTCACATTGTTGCTCTACGTGGCGCAGGTCTGGCCCATACCCCACTCCTGCGCCGTGGCAGTCACCCGAGCCATTTTCCGCTTCATCTGGGGATCTAAAATGGACCGGGTCTGGAGGGACACGATGTTCAAATCTCTGGACAACGGTGGGAAAAATGTACCCAACGTGGCCCTCATCCTGATGACCACCTTCGTGTGCGGCTGCATCAAGCTGTGTGTAGACCTCCAGTACGCAAACTCCAAGTGTCACTACGTGCTGAGGTTCTATCTGTCCCCGGTGTTGCAAAGGATGGGCCTGGTCACATTGCCACGGAACGCTCCATGCAGTTGGACCGTGCCGTACCACCTATCCTTCATGGAGCATTTTCTGCGGGAAAACACCTTTGACCGCCGATCCATCAGGCAGTGGTCTGCACGGAATGTCCCCAAGGCCCTACGGGAAAAGGAGACGGGGGATCCTGTCGGATGGGGTCCTGAGCAGACCGCCAAAGTCATTTTGCGGAATGCCTCATCACCAGAACTTTCAAACAAGCACCAAGACGTAGCTTGGCTGGTGGTGAGAAGGACCCTCCCCGTCAGATCCTTCCTGCACGCCCGAAGTCTCGTCCCCTCCGCGCAATTCCCCCCTCGGTGGCAGTGGTGGGGAAGAGACGGTTGCCCACCTCCTCCTGGAATGTGTCTTTGCAAAGCAGGTGTGCAAGAGATGAAGTGGTTTTTGTTGAGGTTCATCCCAAGCAGCTCTGCAACACAGGAGTCTGTGCTCTACGGGCTGTTCCCAGGTACGCACATCGAGATAAACATCAACTGCTGCTGGAGGACTATCAATTCAGTGAAAGACGCCCTTTGGTCTGCCCGAAACTTGCTGGTCTTCCAGCGCAAAGTGTTGTCCACGACCGAATGTTGCAGACTGGCACATTCCAAGGTCCAGGACTACGTTCTGAGGGACGCATTCAAGCTTGGGGCAGCTGCAGCAAAGGCTCAATGGGGAAAGAACACAGTGTAAGGTCCCCTCACCAAGCTGCATTGAGGGGCTGGCTCCATGGAAAACCCCTCGAACTGTTTTGGGAAATTTCCGTTTGCTGTGAAATGTACATGGCATGAAAAATGAAATGGAAGGGTTGTGAGGCAACTCACTCCTGTATTGAAGGAAACTGACCTCCTTTGCACTATTTGTAATTTTTGACTTGGTGCTGTTTAGAACTGTTTTGTCATGTCATATTTTACAGATTTTTATGAATAAAGTATATTTTGGAAATTAAAAAAAAGTTCAGGGAAGCCAGGGTCCACCATAAACTGAGCATGTGGGAGCAACAATCTCTCCATTGTGGGTAAGAACCTGGACATCAGGTGCGAGGTGCTCACGTTGTTGCTGTACGTGGCGCAAGTCGCCCATTCTCCACTCCTGCGCTGTGGTGGTCACCCGAGCCATTTTCCGCTTTATCTGGAGGTCTAAAATGGACCAGGTCCGGAGGGACACGATGTTCTAACCTCTGGATAAGGGCGGGAAGAATGTACCCAACATCGCCCTCATCCTGATGACCACCTTCTTGTGCGGCTGCATCAAGCTGTGTGTAGACCCCCAGTAAGCAAACTCCAAGTGTCACTACGTGCTGAAGTTCTATCTGTCCCCGTTGTTGTGAAGGATGGGCCTGGTCACATTGCCGCGGAACGCTCCATCCAGTTGGACCGTGTCGTACCAACTATCCTATGTGGGAAAGTTTCTGCGGGAAAACACCTTTGACCACCAATCCATCAGGCAGTGGTCTGCACAGAATGTCCTCAAGGCCCTATGGGAAAAAGAGATGGTGGATCCGGTCGGATGGTTCCCCAAGCAGACCGTCAAAGTCATTTGGCAGAATAGCTCATCACCAAAACTCTCAAACAAGCACCAAGACGTAGCTTGGCTGCTGGTGAGAAGGGCCCTCCCCGTCAGATCCCTCTTGCACACCCGGAGTCTATCCCCCTCCACACGCTGCCCTTGAGGTGGCTGCAGTGGGGAAGAGACTCCTTCTGGAATGTGTCTTTGCAAAGCATGTGTGGAAAAGCATTTGTCGAGGTTCATCCCAAGCAGCTCTGTAACACAGGAGTCTGTGCTGTGTGGGCTGATCCCAGGGACACACACTGAGATGAACATCAACTGCTGCTGGAGGACTATCAATTTGGTGAAAGACGCTCTTTGGTCTGTACGAAACTTGCTGGTCTTCCAGCGCAAAGAGTTGTCCACCACCGAGTGTTGCAAACTGGCACATTCCAAGGTCCAGGACTACGTGCTGAGGGATGCACTAAAGCTTGGGGCTGCCGTCACAAAGGTTCAATGGGGAAAGACCACAGTGTAAAGTCCTCCCACCATAGTGAACTGAGGGGCTGGACCCATGGGAAACCCCTCGGGCTGTTTACACCAAATATGGGTTTGCTGTAAAATGTACATGACATGAAAAAAGGAATGGAAGGGTTGTGTGGCAACTAACTCCTGCTTTGAAGAAAACTGATTTCTTTTGCACCATTTTTTTAGAATTAGTATTAGAACATTACAGCGCAGTACAGGCCCTTCGGCCCTCGATGTTGCGCCGACCTGTGAAACCATCTGACCTACACTATTCCATTTTCATCCATATGTCTATCCAATGACCACTTAAATGCCCTTAAAGGTGGAGAGTCTACTACTGTTGCAGGCAGGGCGTTCCACGCCCCTACTACTCTCTGAGTAAAGAAACTACCTCTGACATCTGTCCTATATCTATCACCCCTCAACTTAAAGCTATGTCCCCTCGTGTTTGCCATCACCATCCGAGGAAAAAGACTCTCAATATCCACCCTATCTAACCCTCTGATTATCTTATATGTCTCTATTAAGTCACCTCTCCTCCTCCTTCTCTCCAACGAAAACAACCTCAAGTCCCTCAGCCTTTCCTCGTGAGACCTTTCCCTCCATCCCAGGCAATCTCCTCTGCACCCTTTCCAAAGCTTCCACAGCCTTCCTATAATGCGGTGACCAGAACTGCACGCAATACTCCAGGTGCGGTCTCACCAGAGTTTTGTACAGCTGCAGCATGACCTCGTGGCTCCGAAACCCGATCCACCTATTAATAAAAGCTAACACACCATATGCCTTCTTAACAGCCCTATTAACCTGGGTAGCAATTTTCAGGGATTTATGTACCTGGACACCAAGATCTCTCTGTTCATCTACACTACCAAGAATCTTCCCATTAGCCCAGTACTCTGCATTCCTGTTACTCCTTCCAAAGTGAATCACCTCACACTTTTCCACATTAAACTCCATTTGCCATCTCTCAGCCCAGCTCTGCAGCCTATCTATGTCCCTCTGGACCCTACAACATCCTTCGGCACTATCCACAACTCCACCGACCTTCGTGTCACTCGCAATTTACTAACCCACCCTTCTACACCCTCTTCCAGGTCATTTATAAAAATGACAAACAGCAGTGGCCCCAAAACAGATCCTTGCGGTACACCACTAGTAACTAAACTCCAGGATTAACATTTGCCATCAACCACCACCCTCTGTCTTCTTTCAGCTAGCCAATTTCTGATCCAAAGCTCTAAATCACGTTCAACCCCATACTTCCGTATTTTCTGCAATAGCCTACCTATCAAACGCCTTACTGAAATCCATATACACCACATCCACTGCTTTACCCTCATCCACCTGTTTGGTCACCTTCTCGAAAAACTCAATAAGGTTTGTGAGGCACGACCTAACCTTCACAAAACCGTGCTGACGATCGCTAATGAACTTATTCTTTTCAAGATGATTATAAATCCTGTCTCTTATAACCTTTTCCAACATTTTACCCACAACCGAAGTAAGGCTCACAGTTCTATAATTACCAGGGCTGTCTCTACTCCCCTTCTTGAACAAGGGGACAACATTTGCTATCCTCCAGTCTTCCAGCACTATTCCTGTCGACAATGACGACATAAAGATCAAGGACAAAGGCTCTGCAATCTCCTCCCTGGCTTCCCAGAGAATCCTAGGATAAATCCCATCTGGCCCAGGGAACTTATCTATTTTCACACTTTCCAAAATTGATAACACCTCCTCCTTGTGAACCTCAATCCCATCTAGCCTTGTGGTCTGAATCTCAGTATTCTCCTCGACAACATTTTCTTTCTCTACTGTAAATACTGACGAAAAATATTCATTTAAGGCTTCCCGTATCTCCTCTGATTCCACACACAACTTCCCACTACTATCCTTGATTGGCCCTAATCTAACTCTAGTCATTCTTTTATTCCTGATATACCTATAGAAAGCCTTAGGGTTTTCCTTGATCCTATCCGCCAATGACTTCTCGTGTCCTCTCCTTGCTCCTCTTAGCTCTCCCTTTAGATCCTTCCTGGCTAGCTTGTAACTCTCAAGCGCCCTAACTGAGCCTTCACGTCTCATCCTGACATAAGCCTTCTTCTTCCTTTTGACAAGCGCTTCAACTTCTTTAGTAAACCACGGCTCCCTCGCTCGACAACTTCCTCCCTGCCTGACAGGTACATACTTATCAAGGACACGCAGTAGCTGCTCCTTGAATAAGCTCCACATTTCGATTGTGCCCATCTCCTGCAGTTTCCTTCCCCATCCTACGCATCCTAAATCTTGCCTAATCGCATCATAATTTCCTTTCCCCCAGCTATAATTCTTGCCCTGCGGTATATACCTGTCCCTGCCCATCGCTAAGGTAAACCTTACCGAATTGTGATCACTATCACCAAAGTGCTCACCTACATTTAAATCTAACACCCGGCCGGGTTCATTACCCAGTACCAAATCCAATGTGGCATCGCCCCTGGTTGGCCTGTCTACATACTGTGTCAGAAAACCCTCCTGCACGCACTGGACAAAAACTGACCCATCTAAAGTACTCGAACTATAGTATTTCCAGTCAATATTTGGAAAGTTAAAGTCCCCCATAACAACTACCCTGTTACTCTCGCCCCTGTCGAGAATCATCTTCGCTATCCTTTCCTCTACATCTCTGGAATGTCAACTTGGTGCTGTTTTGAACTGTTTTGTCATGCATTTTTTTTTACAGATTTTTATGAATAAAGCATATTTTTGGGGAGAGAAAAAGTTCAGAAAAGGTTTACCAGTCTGATTCCTAGGATGAGGGGTTTGTCTTATGAGGAAAGGTTGAGCAGGTTGGGCCTGTACTCATTGGAGTTTAGAAGAATGAGAGGTGATCTTATTGAAACATATCAGATCCTGAGGGGGCTTGACAGGGTAGATGCTGAGAGAATGTTTCCTGTCATGGGGGAATGTAGAAATAGGGCACACAGTTTCAAATTAAGGTGATTCCAATTGAAGATGGTGATGAGGAGGAATTTCTTCTCTCAGAAGGTCATTAGCGTTTGGAATTCTCTTTCCCAGCGAGCAGTGGAGGCTGGGTCAATAAATATATTCAAGGCTGAGTAAGACAGATTTTTGATTGACAAGGGAGCCAAGGGTTATGAGGGGGCAGGAAAGTGAAGTTAAGACCACGATCAGATCAGCCATGATTTTATTGAATGGCGGAGTAGGATCAAGGGGCTGAATGGCCTGCTGCTGTTCCTACTTCTTATGTTCTTATACCTACACAGACAGTTCTTTTTCACAGCTACTCTAAAACGAATGATATTTTAATGACTCTTGCACACAATCCTCTCCGACTGAAACATACTTCATTCACCTGACTTCATTCTCCAAATCTAGATCCAGTACCATCTCCTTCCCCATTGGATGGAAATATACTGATTCAGAAAGTTCTCTTACACACATTCCAGGAATCCTTCTCCCTCTTTGCCCTTCACACAGTTATTTTCCCAGCCTGTATTTGGAAAATTGAAATCCCCATTAGCATTACTCAGAGGTTCTTGCATCTTTCGACAATTTGCCTGCAAATTTGCTCCTCTATCCACTTCCTACTATTTAGTGGCCTGGATATACACTGAGCAGTGGAATAACTCCTCTGTTGATGCATTATTCTAAACAAATAGATTCTACCTTTCAACCCTTAAGTACATTTTCTCTTCCTAGTGCTGTAACAGTATCTTTGATCAATACAGCTGCACCCACACAATCCTCTGCCTATTTTTCTTCTCTATCTTTCTTGAATACATCGCAGTGAGGAATATTAAGTTCCCATTCCTCCCCTTGTTTGATCCATGTCTCCGTTATTGCCACTGGATCACAATCCCATGTGACTGCTTGTACCTGCAGCTCACCAATCCTATTTACCATGCTGCAAGTATTTACAAACATGCACTCTAAACCTATCTCAGTCTGCCTTGCATTTGTCTCTTGTTTGAGGCTTGTGTTTCTGAACTATTCTTTATTCTAATGCTGTTTGTTTCTCTCAGTCCTCGGTGCACCTTGTATCTATTCTTTAATGCTTCATCCTTGTGCCCCTCCCCCAGCCAAATTAGTATAAATCCTTTCACAAAGCATTAATTAAAGTGACTGCGAGGACATTTGTCCTGTCCATCTTGTGCAGGTCACATCAACACCAGACGTGGTGACAATGTTCCTGGAAGCTGTAGCCCTGCCTCGTCCACCATTTCTCCAGCCATGCATTAACCTGTATTATCCTACTATTCCTATACTCACTAATACACATGGGAGTAATCCAAATATTATAACCTTTGTGGTCTTGCTCTTTAACTTCCTTCCAGCTTCTAAAACTCTGATTCTAGGATCTCAACCCTTTTCTTACCCATGTCATTGGTTCCAAAATAGACCACGACTTCTGACTGTTCTTATTCCCCATTGAACATATTTTGAAGCCTGAAAACTGGTTTCAGAATCTCACACTTGGTCCCACTGCCAAACGGCTGGGGGTGGGTGGGGGTGGGGGGAGGGGGGAGGCTGCACTGAGGTCCCCCCACTGCTGGTAATATGCGGCGGGCCTTTCCCGAAGTCGGGGGTCGAGGCGGGCCTCTTCCCGCAGAATTTTATGGCCCCCTCCTGCCGTGACCCATGACATCAAGAGGCTGGTAAAATTCAGCCCAATACGTTCAGCTACAATGGCGGTTCATGCTGCCCTCTTCTGGTCATTGGCTGACTTACATGCAAAGTTTCCATAAAATGAATGTCATGTGGATATATTGCCAGGACAGGGGAGTATCATTTTGAGATGTTTTTAGGAAAAAGCAGCGCACTTAGACTAATTGGAGAACACTGCCAAATATACAGCACTGGCACGATGGGCCAAATGGTCTCTTTGTTCACTATTCTATGATTCTATGAACATTTCCCATCCTAATTTCACATTTTCTACAACTGCAGCATTTGGCTTTGGAAAGCTCTGGTGTGTAGACTTTTCCTAGAACTGCAAATAGTACATCGTGACAATATAAACTGTCAGTGTGTGTATGTGGGTATCACATTTATATACGAAATGAGTGCTGAAGTTATGACGGTATCATTTGTAAATGTATTTTCATTATGTTTCTAATCTACATCATGTTATACATGTCTGTGATTGAAACTGTGATCCTGTAAATGATGAGTTTTATTGATCAGTCATTAGATATGGACATCGTTTACAAGGCCAACATTTACTGCCCATCCCGACTTGCCCTTGAGCTGCTGCTGCTGAACCGGCTTCCTGAACAGCTGCAGCCCATGTGGATTTGCAGTTTTTCTTGTCGTTGTTCATTTGAAACAGATGAACGGTATGCTCATGCATTTCAGAGAGCAGTAAAGAGTTAACTACATTGCTGTGAGTTTGAAGTCACACATGGGCCAGACCAGGTGAGGACAGCAGATTTCCTGTCCTGACAACATCAGTGAACCAATAATCCAGTTGTTTCATTGTCACCATTACTGATACAAGCTATTTATTGCTTATTTATTTCATTAACTGAACTTAAATTCTGCAAATGTGGTGATAGGACTTGAAATCACTGTCACCAAATTATTGCTGGGATTTGAAATCACTGTCACCAGATTATTGATGGGATTTGAAATCACTGTCATCAGATTATTGCTGGGATTTGAAATCACTGTCACCAGATTATTGATGGGATTTGAAATCAATGTCACCAGATTATTGCTGGGATTTGAAATCACTGTCACCAGATTATTAGTCCAGGCCTCTGGATTACTAGTGCAGTAAATATTACCACTATTTTACTGTAGCCGGGGGTGCATCAATGGGCTCATTATGAATAAATGTGTGTGTCTGTATGTGTGGTTTTGGAATATATTTGTGTGTATCATTGTGTATAAATGTACTTAGGTGTTATTAATAAATAAGACAGAAATAAATAAACAGATAATTTTTTTGAATAAGACAATTCAACCTGAATAAATAATACAAATTCATGCAAGTAAGCAGTATTTAACAAAAGAAATCAAAAATGTTCGTCTTTAACATGGATAAAAGGAAGAGCAAATGCAACAGGGCTTTCAGATGATAAACTCATCGAATCAGTGACTGGTTACAGCACAGAAGGAGGCCATTCAGCCCATCGTGTCAATGCCAGCTCTCTGCAAGAGCAACTCACCTAGTCTCAATCCCCTGCCTTTTCTCCATTGCCCTGCAAATTTTTCTCCTCAGATAATTATCCAATTCTCTTTTGAAGGCCTCGATTGAACCTGCCTCCGCCGCACTCTCTACTAAGTTGGTAAGACATGACCTTCCCTGCACAAAACCATGTTGCCTATCACTGATAAGCCCATTTTCTTCCAGATGGGAATAGATCCTATCCCTCAGTATCTTCTCCAGCAGCTTCCCTACCACTTACGTCAGGCTCACCGGTCTATAATTACCTGGATTATCCCTGCTACCCTTCTTAAACAAGGGGACAACATTAGCAATTCTCCAGTCCTCCGGGACCTCACCCGTGTTTAAGGATGTTGCAAAGATATCTGTTAAGGCCCCAACTATATCCTCTCTCGCTTCCCTCAGTAACCTGGGATAGATCCCATCCGGACCTGGGGACTTGTCCACCTTAATGCCTTTTAGAATACCCAACACTTCCTCCCTCCTTATGCCGACTTGACCTAGAGTAATCAAACATCTGTCCCTAACCTCAACATCCGTCATGTCCCTCTCCTCGGTGAATACCGATGCAAAGTACTCATTTGGAATCTCACCCATTTTCTCTGACTCCACGCAGAACTTTCCTCCTTTGTCTTTGAGCGGGCCAATCCTTTCTCTAGTTACCCTCTTGCTCCTTATATATGAATAAAAGGCTTTGGGATTTTCCTTAACCCTGTTTGCTAAAGATATTTCATGACCCCTTTTAGCCCTCTTAATTCTTCATTTCAGATTGCGCCTACAATCCCGATATTCTTTCAAAGCTTCGTCTTTCTTCAGCCGCCTAGACCTTATGTATGCTTCCTTTTTCCTCTTAGCTAGTCTCACAATTTCACCTGTCATCCATGGTTCCCTAATCTTGCCATTTCTACCCCTCATTTTCACAGGAACATGTCTCTCCTGCACGCTAATCAACCTCTCTTTAAAAGCCTCCCACATATCAAATGTGGATTTACCTTCAAACAGCTGCTCCCAATCTACATTCCCCAGCTCCTGCCGAATTTTGGTACAGTTGGCCTTCCCCCAATTTAGCACTCTTCCTTTAGGACCACTCTCGTCTTTGTCCATGAGTATTCTAAAACTTACGGAATTGTGATCACTATTCCCAAAGTAGTCCCCCACTGAAACATCAACCACCTGGCCAGGCTCATTCCCCAACACCAGGTCCAGTATGGCCCCTTCCCGAGTTGGACTATTTACATACTGCTCTGGAAAACCCTCCTGGATGCTCCCGACAAATTCTGCTCCATCTAGACCTCAAACACTAAGTGAATCCCAGTCAATGTTGGGAAAATTAAAATCTCCTATCACCACCACCCTGTTGCTCCTACAGCTTTCCATAATATATATACTTAATGGCACAGTTCTAAAGAGTGTGCTGGAATAGAGGGACTTGGGGTTCATGTGCATCAATCTTTGAAGGTGGCAAGACAGATTGCGAGAGTGGTTTGCAAAGCATATGGGATCTTGGGCTTTATAAATAGAGGCATTGAGTACAAAAGCAGGGAAGTTATGCTGAACCATTATAAAACTCTGGTTCGGCCCCAATTGGAGTGTTGCTTCCAGTTCTGCTCAGCAGACTTTCGAAAGAATGTGAGGGTCCTTGAGAGGACGCAGAGGTGATTTACCAGAATGGATCCAGGGATGGGGGATTTTAGTTACAAGGTTAGGTTGGAAAAGCTAGGATTATTCTGCCTTTCTCAAAGGAGATTGAGTGGAGAATTGATAGAGGTGTATAACACCTCTAGAGAACAGGCCATCCTGGGCTGGGTATTGTGTAATGAGAAAGGATTAGTTAACAATCTTGTTGTGTGGGGTCCCTTGGGGAAGTGCGCCCATAATATGATAACATTCTTCATTAAGATGGAGAGTGAGAGAGTTGATTCCGAGACTCGGGTCCTGAATCTAAACAAAGGAAACTATGAAGGTATGAGGCGGGAGTTGGCGATGATAGATTGGGGAACGTTACTTAAAGGGTTGACAGTGGATAGGCAATGGCTAGCATTTAAAGAGCGCATGGATGAATTACAACAATTGTTCATTCCTGTCTGTGCAAAAGTAAAACAGGAAGGGTGGCTCAACTGTGGCTTACAAAAGAAATTAAGGAAAGTATTAGATCCAAGGAGGAGAAATATAAAATGGTCAGAACAAGCAGCAAACCTGAAGACTGTGAGCAGTTTGGAATTTAGCAGAGGAGGACAAAAGGATTGATTAAGAAGGGGGAAATGTAGTATGAGAGTAAGCTAGCAGAGAACATAAAAACTGACTGTAAAAGATTCTATAGATATGTGTAGAGAAAAAGATTAGTGAAGACAAATGTGGGCCCCTTACAGTCAGAAACGAGGGAATTTATAATGGGGAACAAAGAAATGGCAGACCAATTAAATACATACTTTGGATCTGTCTTCACAAAGGAGGATACAAATTATCTCCCAGAAATGTTGGGGAACATAGGGTCTAGTGAGAAGGAGGAACTGTATGAAATCAGTATTAGTAGGGAATGTTTGGGAAATTGGTGGGATTGAAGGCCGATAAATCCCCAGGGCCTGATAATCTACATCCCAGAGTACTTAAGGAAGTGGCCCTTGAAATAGCAGATGCATTTCTGGTCTTTTTTCAAAATTCTATCGACTCTGGAACTGTTCCAATGGATTGGACGGTCGTTAAATAGCTCAGTTGGGAGAGCGTTAGACTGAAGATCTAAGGATCCCGGGTTTCAGCAATTTTGCTTCCTCATACGTCCCTTGCCTTGGTTCTGATTTTCCGGTTGCACAATTTACTTTGAAATTATTTAACAAGCACCAGTGGATTGGATTTGAGAAACAACACAGAGTCATTTACAGCACAGAAGGTGGTCGTTTGGCCTATCACGTCCATGCTGGCTCTCCCCGGAGCAATCTAGTCAGTTCCACTCACCAGCTCGATCCCTTTCCTCCTGCAAGTTACTTTCCTTCAAGTATCCATCTAATTTCCTTTTCAATCTCTGCTTCCACTACACTCGTGGGCCAAGACATTACTACCCACAACATAAAAAAGTTCCACCTCATCAAGGATGGGAAATACTTACATCTTCTATATTTGCTTATTCTCTATATCTATGAGAATAGACTGGCAGTCAACATGAAAGGAAACCCAAAAATCTTCGAGCAGCATGTAAATGATAAGTGGGTAGTAAGAAGTTGAGTCGGGCCTATTAGGGACAAAAAGGATAATATTAGCTTAGAGGTGCAGGGCAATGTTAATCTACTTAATGAGTACTTTGTATCAGTGATCACTAAGGAAGTGGAATTTGACAAAATATCAGTCGAAGTGAAGAGAGTAGAGGCAATGGAGAGGGTACAAATTGAGAGAGGGAGGTACTAAAAAGGCTGGCTGTGCTTAGGGTAGATAAATCACCTGGTCTGGATGGCTTGCATCGCAGGTTGCGAAAGGAAATGCAGATGCAGATAATGGAAGAGTTTGCTATAATCTTCCAATCTTCCCTGGATACGGGGGAGGTGCCAGGAGTAAACAGTGGGAAATGTGACGCCCTTATTCAAGAAAGGGTGTAAGGACAGTCCGGCTAACTACAGGCCAGTTAGATTAACAGCAGTGGTGGGTAAGGTTTTAGAAAGAATAATCTGGGTAAAAAATCAACAGTCACTTGGAGAGGTTCGAGTTAATTAAGTAGAGTGAGCATGGATTTATAAATGGGAGTTCATGCTTGACTAATCTAACTGCATTTTTTGATGAACTAACAGAGCAGGTTGATGAAGGGAATGTCGTGGATGTTGTTTATATGGATTTTAAGGAAGCGTCTGACAAGGTACCACATAAAAGGACGGTTGACAAAATTGAGGTTCGTGGTATAGGAGGGTCAGTGTCCAATTGGATAGAAAATTGGTTTAAGGACAGAAAACAGCGAGTCTTATTAAATGATTCATTGTCAGCCTGGAGGATAGTCGACAGAGGTGTTCCCCAAGGGTCAGTGCTCGAACCACAGCTTTTTTTGCTAAAGATAAATGACTTGGATCTTGGAATATTGAGTAGAATATCAAAATATCCCGATGACAACAAACTTGGAGGAGTGGCAAACAGTGAGGATGATATGAACTGCCTGCAACAGGACAATGATAGGCTAGCAGAATGGGCAGACAGGTGGCAGATGGAATTTAATAGTGACAATTGTGAGGTGATGTATTTTGGCATAAGGAATAGGGAGAGGCAATATTTACTTAATGGCACAGTTCTAAAGAGTGTGTTGGAATAGAGGGACTTGGGGTTCATGTGCATCAATCTTTGAAGGTGGCAAGAAATATTGCGAGAGTGGTTTGCAAAGCATATGGGATCTTGGGCTTTATAAATAGAGGCATTGAGTACAAAGCAGGGAAGTTATGCTGAGCCATTATAAAACTCTGGTAGGCCCCAGTTGGCGTGTTGCTTCCAGTTTTGCTTACCACACTTAAGAAAGAATGTGAGGGTCCTTGAGAGGATGCAGAGGAAATTCTCCAGAATGGATCCAGGGATGGAGGATTTTAGTTACAAGGTTGGGTTGGAAAAGCTAGGGTTGCTCTGCCTGTATCAAAGGAGAGTGAGGGGAGAATTGATAGATGTGTTTTCGGCTATGACAGTTTTAAATAAGTTGGCAAGGAAACATTGTTCCCGTTAACTATTGGTACAAGGACTAGGGGACACAGATTGAAGGTTTTGGACAGGAGATACAGGGGGACTGTGCGGAAGAACTTTCTTACACTGATTGGTGATGATCTGTAACTTGCTGCCCATTAGGGCGGTGGAAATCGAGACAATCGAGGATTACAAAAGGAATTTGAATGGGCACTTGAAGGAAATAATTTTACAGGGCTATGGTGATCGAGCAGACAAGTAATAACTCGTCTCCACTCCGAGTATTTCTAAATCCCACACATTCACCATAATGTGAACAATTCTTTCCTGTTGTTTCTCAGATTTGTAAACTTCACTGCATTGGAGTGAAGTGACATCTACTGGCAAGAAACAAGAACTGCCGTGATGAGATCAGCCATGATTGTATTGAATGGCAGAGCAGGCTCGAGTGGCTGAATTGCCGACTCCGGCTCCTCGTTCTTATGTTCGTTGAATCATACAGCACAGATGGAGGCCATTCGGCCCCATTGTGCCTCTGCTGACTCTCTGACAAAAAGATGCAATTAGTCCAACCCCCTGCCTATTTCCCCATAATCCTGGAGAATTTCACTTTGAAATATTTGTCCAATTCCTTTATGAAAGTTATAATTGAATCTGTTTCCACCACCCTGTCAGACAATTCATTCCAAATCCGAATCAGTTACTGGGTAAAAAGATCTTTCCTCGCCTCCCCTTGACATTTTTGGCCAATTATTTTAAATCTGTGTCCTCTGGTTACTGACCCCCAGGACAGTGGAAACAGTTTCTCCCTCTCTACCCTATGAAAATCCTTCATGCTTCTGAACACCTCTATTAAATCTTCCCTTAACCTTCTCTACTCTGAAGAGAACAATCCCAGCTTCACCAGCCTGTCCAGAGAACTGACACCCCTCATCTCTGGGATCATTCTAGTAAATCTCCTCTGAACTGTCTCAGAAACTTTGATGTCCTTTCTAAAGCCTGGTGCCCAGAACTGGACACATTACTCGAGCTGAGATCGAGCCAGCGACGCCCACATCCCACGAACGAATAAAAAAACGCTCCCTAACCAGTCCCCAATTCTTATCCATTTACAGACGCTCCCTGCCCAGTCCCCAAATCTTATTCATTTAGAAACTGTCCCTGCCCAGTCCCCAGTTCTTATCCATTTACAAACGCTCCCTGACCAGCACCCAAATCTTATTCATTTAGAGACGCTCCCTGCCCAGTACCCAATTCTTACCCATCCACAGACTCTCCCTGACCAGTACCCAAATCTTATTCATTTTGAGACGCTCCCTGACCAGTACCCAAATTTTATCCATTTACAGACGCTCCCTGACCAGTACCCAAATCTTATTCATTTAGAGACGCTCGCTGCCCAGTCCCCAATTTTTATCCGTTGAGAGACGCGGTTTCGGGAAGCCTCACCGGGAAAAGTTTCACCGCCGCCATCCGCAGGGATACAGATGGGATTGTTCCATCTTATTGTGGCCCTGAGGCCCTGCTCCAGCTGTGTGAGCCCGCAAAGTCTTCTCACACTTTGTGAATATCCTGCTCCAACTCCGAACCCGCAGCTCCAGCTGCTGACCGAGCTGTCCCTACTGCGCCTGCGCGCCCCACTCCTGTCACAGATCGGGCGGATTCTAGGCCGCTGAGCATTCTGGGTACCACACCTGTCATTAATGCTATTCTTTCAGCTGAAAGGTTTTATTACGAACATTTCATGACCTGGTATCGTCGTGAGTGTTTTCGTTTTTTACCTGTCAATGCCTGGGAGGATAGAGTAAGCTTCACTTTGTAGCCATGAGTTTCTGGTGTGAGAAAGTGGTGTTTAACTCAGTATATTTCAGTTTTTGGTCTGTGACTGTGGGTATTATTCAGTACCTGTTTGTTTCTGCTATTGCGATGTGAGTTTCACCACATATCTTTCAACAACTTGTATATGAGCATCAGCTTTTGTCCAGCTCTATCAGTTTCTGAGAAGTGAGAAAGGGTTTGATTTTATCCCTATCAGTTTCTGTTACATGCATGTGTCTTTAATCTGCACCTCCTCTGAGTGTGTCTTCGTCTCTGTACTTGTAGATGAGTATGTGTTTTGCTTTGTATCTCTCAGTCTTTGAAGTGTGAGCCTGGGTTTGTACCTAATTTCCTTTGTACCTTGCAGTTGGGATATGAAAGAAAGATTTTTACACGTTACCTGCCAACTGCTGCTACGTGACTGTGGGTTTCACACTGTATCTGTCAATTTCTTGTCTGGTAATGCGAAGTTTACAAAGTACCTGTCAGTTTCTAGTCTAGGACTGAGTTGGTTTTACTCTGTCCCTAGCATTCGCTGGTATGTTAGTGTGGGGTTTACATTGTACCTGTCAGTCTCTTGTATGTGAGTGTTGATTTCACTCTGAAAAGTATCATAGATCATAGAATAGTTACAGAACAAAAGGAGGCCATTCAGCTCATTGTGCTTGTGCTGCTTCTCTGCACGAGCAACTCAGCTCATGCCACAGACTCATGTATTCCATGAAAACATGCAATTCTTTTCACTTCAGATAATTATCTTATACCATTTTGAAAGCCATGGTTGAATCAGCCTCCAAAACACTCTCAAGCAGTGCATTTCAGATCTTAACCACTCGCTGTGCAAAAGAAGTTTTTCCTCATGTTGCCTTTGGTTCTTTTGCCATTCACCTTAAATCGGTGTCCTCTGGTTACAGGGCCGTGAATAATATTCCCCATTGCTTTCTCAGCACTGATGGATTGTGAGAAGTCCCACTGAGCCGCACTGACCCCGAGCTGGGAATGAAATGAGATGAAGTTCAATCTTTCACAGCGAGATGCTGCAGAGAGATAAGAGTCCCGAATCAAAGTGAGACTTTCTCATACTTTTGCTGAATTTCATTTCAAACACTCCTTGTACTCTCTGCTAATGAAGCCTTAAAAAAGGGAAAAACAAAATGGCACTCAAACTCACCACCCTGAAATTAAAAGTTTAATGTTTGACTGACTGAACTGTCACTTCTACTCGCTCTCTTATTGGATGGATGCAACTGTATTCTTCAACGCAGGGGTGGCATTCAAATCCTCCCATGGGTCCACATGTCAGACTGAGTTCCATGTTGTAGACTCAAGCAAAGGAAATCTGCTCACTTCCAAAACTATCAGCGAATTGAAGCTCATTACGATCATCATCATCAGAGGTCAGAACTACCTGGTGAAAGAAGACAATCTGAAGAAGGATCCACAATTATTCAAAGGCATCGACAAAGTGAAAAACAAGAAAATCGATGAGTCAATGCAAGCCAAACAGCAGAAACACTGAAGAATTCCATTCCATTCCAGTCCAGAACCCAGTCCTGTAGTTTTTGGAGTCAGGTCACAATTACTGCAACAACTTTGTATTCCCACTTGGCTATCTGTACATTTAGTTAATCAAGCTCTTTGAATCCAGCTCTCTGGTCCTCAAGCAGGCTCCATATGGAAATCAATTCCGCCTTCTGCAAGGCTGAAACCAATCAATGACCTTAAACTAAAAATGCCAAAGAAGAAGGGCTTGTCTAGGATTTGAAGCCAGGATCTCTCACACATTAATTAATCACTCACGCTAAGCAAGGATCATACCCCTAGATCAACATGCCACTGTTATCAGAACTTCCTTTTAGCTCCTGTGGAATTTCACTGGCAGCCAAAGCCGACCCTCCATTTTTTTTCAGAGCAAAGCAACATCTTGCAAATTCTGAAATAAAAACAGAAAGTGTTGGAAATGTTCAGAAACTCTGGCAGCATCTGTGGAGAGAGAAACAGAGTTCACCTTTCAGGGCGTTTACCTTTTGTTTGAGCCATCCTTTCACACTGCTTCTGTCCACGCAATCTCACTTTCTATTTTATCTAGATTCCACCCACTCACTACCTGAATACATTTATCATGAATTCCTCATATCTTTTAATAATGACAATTTTATATTTCTGGCCTTTGCTTCGGACTCCACCACAAGTGGAATCATGTCTCCATCAACCCAATCAAACCCATTCACTATTTCCTCACATTGCAATGTTTCTTTCACCCTGACAGACGATGGAATTTCTGCTGCTTGATTGCAGTTCTTGCTTTCTGCCAGTAGATGTCACCTCACTCCAGTACAGTGAAGGTGACAAATCTGAGAGCACACAACAAGAAGTAATTGTTCACGTTGTTCATTGTTCAGTGAACATGTCCCTCTATTCCTGCACACTCTTTAGATCTGTGCCATTAAGTATATATTGCCTCTCCCTATTCCTTCTGCTAAAATGCATCACCTCACACTAGTCACTATTTAAATCCATCTGCACCTGTCTGCCCATTCTGCTGGCCTATCACTGTCTTGTTGCAGGTGGTTCATTTCATCCTCACTGTTTGCCACTTCTCCAAGTTTGGTGTTATCGGCATATTTTGAGATTCTACTCTATATTCCAAGATCCAAGTCATTTATTTGTCGCAAGTAAAAAGCAGTGGTTCCAGCAGTTACCCTTGGGGAACAGCACTGTCGACAACCTTCCAGTCTGAGAATGAATCATTTATTACGACTTGCTGTTTTCTGTCCTTAAGCCAATTTTCTATCCAATTGGACACTGACCCTCCTATTCCATGAACCTCAATGTTGTTAATCACCCTTTTATGTGTCGTTTCTTAAAATCCATATAAACAACATCCACTGTATGCCCTTCATCAACCTTCTCTGTTAGTTCATCAAAAAATGCATTTAGATTAGTCAAGCATGAACTCCCATGTATAAATCCATGCTCACTCTCCTTAATTAACTCAAACCTCTACAAGTGACTGTTGATTTTTTACCTGATTGTTCTTTCTGAAACCTTACCCACCACTGCTGTTAATCTAACTAGCCTGTAGTTACCCGGACTGTCCTTACACCCTTTCTTGAATAAGCGTGTCACATTTGCCACTGTTTAATCCTCTGACACCTCCCCCGTATCCAGGGAAGATTGGAAGATTATAGCAAGCCTTTCTGTTATCTGCATCCACATTTCCTTTCGCAATCTGGGATGAAAGCCATCCGGACCAGGTAATTTATCTTCCTGAAGCATAACCAGCCTTTGCAGTACCTCCCTCTCTCAATTTGTACCCTCTCCATTGCCTCTACACTCTCCACTTCTCCTGATATTTTGTCAAATTCCACTTCCTTAGTGATCATTGATACAAGGTACTTATTAACTAGATTAACATTGCCCTGCAGCTCTAAGTATATATTGCCCTCTTTGTCCCTAATGGGGCCCACTTCACCGCTGACTACCTGCTTATTATTTATATACTGCTCGAAGATTTTTGGGTTCCCTTTCATGTTGACTGCCATTCTATTCTCGTAGAGATAGAGAATAAGCTAAATATAGAAGATATAAATATTTCCCATCCTTGGGTGAGGTGGAATTTTTTTATGCTGTGAGTGGTAATGTCCTGACCCATGAGTGTGGTGCAAGTAGAGACAATCAATGATTTGAAAAGGAAATTGGATGGATACCTGAAGCAAAGGAACTTGCAGGAGGAAAGGGATCGAGCAGGTGAGTGGAACTGAGTAGTTGGCTCCGATAATTGCTGCAGTCACTGCGATCCCCCTTAATTTTGTACAAGGTGACAATGTTTGCAGCACGCATGTTTTGAGCCCTTGTTGAGCTCGACTATGGAGGGCTCACTGTCCAGTTCCTCCATGACAGGGAAGTCTGGAATGGCACTGAGAGCGACTTCAATGACAATGTTCTCCGTTATGTAGAGTTCAAGATAATGCTCCACTCACCTTTCCATCTGCTTATTAGGTTCAGTGATGATCACCCCTCTCTTTGTCTTCAAAAGGTGCTGATTTAGTTACTACTGGGCCCATTGCTTTCTTAATTCCTTCATACATCCCTCTAGCATCCCCGGATTCATCAGCAGAGTTTTAACCAGTATTGATTGGTGCAGTGCGAGCAGTCTTCAGAGACTTGATTCTGGCAGCTCTGAGAGCATTTAGATGTTGTTTGCTGGGGACTTGTTTGTAGTTCATGAGGGCTCTCCTCTTAGTTACAGTAACTGACTCCATTTCAGTCCAATTAGCCTCAAACCAGTCAGCATCCCTCCCATCTCTTTTCCACAGTGAGTGCAGAGTTATAGATGGTGGTGTGCAGATGATTCCACTTTGACACTGCACTGAGGGCTTGAGCATTTTTGTCTGAAAGAGCCTGATCAAGGATGTTGAGGAACTCCTGGGTCCTTTCTGGGTTAGTGGTTCGGCAAGTGTTGATCAGAAGACGAGCTTTCATCATGGATGGATGAAGCTTCCTTGGCTGAAGCCTGACCTTGTTACACACCAGGGAGTGATCAGTGTCACAGTCAGCGCTGTGATAGCTGCGAGTGATGAGGACACTGCTGAGGGTGTTATGTCTGGTGAAGATAAGGTCTAGCTGGTGCCAATGGCATGATCTCGGATGTCTCCAGGACACCTTGCAGCACAGCTTGACCTGGAAGTAGCTGTTCATCACACAGAATCCATGGTGACAGCATAGCTCCAGCAATCTCTGTCCATTTTCGTTCATCTTGACAATCCCCTGGTGCCCTATGCACATTGGCAAAGCTGTGTAGTCAGTACCCAAGCTTTTGTTGAAGTCTCCGAGAAGGTACAGTCCCTCAGTGCTGGGAATTCTACTGATGGCAGTGTCAAGTGTCACATAGAATTGATCCTTGACATCTGGGGTGGAGGTGAGTGTCGGGACATAGATGCACATGAGATTAACTGGGCCCACACTTGTTGACAAGTGAAGAGTAAGAAGTCTCTCTGAGCCTACTGTGGGTGGTTCACTCATCTGAAGTGGCGTGTATTTTACTGTGAAACCCACTCCATGCTCACGAGTTGCCTCTTGGGCTTTCCCCTGCCAGAAGAAGGTGTAGTGTTTCTCTTTGAGGGATCCACTTTGAACAAGTCTAGTTTCTTGCAGCACAGCAATGTCCACATTGAGCCTTGTGAGTTCCTTGTCGATCACATCTGTCTTGTGTGTGTCATCAACCTGCAGAAGGTTGTCGGTAAGGCCAGGACACATGGTGCTTACATTCCAGCTTGTGATGCGAAGGACTGGTGTCTTCTTTGTTGAGTTTGTTTTTCTTGGTGCATAGATAATCAATCCGCCTGTTGAGAGATGACTCTCTAAGCTCCAAGCACCCATTGAAGCAAGCAGGTCGTGGCTTCACAGCACCTAACTAACTGGGGGCTGCCCAGCTTGGAGTGAATGGTAGCTATCCAATGAGACACTAAGAGCTCTCCCACTGTCCGAAGTAACCCCTGGCGCTCATACTCTGCACCAATTGAATGAGAGCTTATAATCAGTAACTGTTTATTCCCGGGTTGTGCTCATGTTTAACCACAAAGCTGGAGTGTCCTCTCTAGGGCACAGGCCTGGGCAAACAGTATGGAGACCCTGAGCATCAGGACCCCCTCTCAGCATTGCTCGTATTGTCCAAAGGAAAGGAAAAACCAGTACTGTTTGTTACCAGCTCTGCTGTCGGAGTTGCTGGAAAACTGCCTGAGAAGTCACAGGTAACCGCCTCCAGGACTCCACTCCGGATTTACTGTCCAGGTTTACTGCCTCAGCCTTCTTATTTATTTATTTAGAGATACAGTACTGAAACAGGTCCTTCCAGCCCACCGAGTCTGTACCGACCATCAACCACCCATTTATACTAATCCTACATTAATCCCATATTCCTACCACATCCCCTCAATTCCCCCACCACCTACCTACACTAGGGGCAATTTACAATGGCCAATTTACCTATCAACCTGCAAGTCTTTGGCTGTGGGAGGAAACCAGAGCACCCGGCAGAAACCCACGCAGTCACAGGGAGAACTTGTAAACTCTGCACAGGCAGTACTCAGAATCGAACGCGGGTCACTAGAGGTGTGAGGCTGCGGTGCTAACAACTGCGCCACTGTGTCTTCTCGAGACACCCTTTGAGAAGTGAGACTTTTTGCCCAGAGATGGGGCTCTGTTTCTTGGCATCAGGATGGAACCACACACCAGTGGGCCTGTATGACATGGACAAGGATATCACACACTGCCCCATCTCTGGTACAGATCAGAGTCAGACACTGAACAGATTGCAACCCACAAGGACATCACAACCTTCCCGCTCTCTGGGACAGGTCAGTGTGATACACCAAACAAACAGCACCCCACAGGGACCTCATAAATGCCACGTCCCTGCGACAGATCAAGGTCAGACACTGCAAATATTGCAACCGCAGGAATGTCACAAATTGCCCCATCCCTCGGACAGCTCGGGGTCTGACATTGAACATATTGCAACAACAAGGTCATTACTGTATAACTCCCTCCATTCTGAAAAACAAGCATTCACCCTACTTTTTACCCTGCAGCCGATTTTGGATCCACACTGCCACTGCCTCTTTAATCCCATCTGCTTGAATTTTGTTAGCAAGTCATAGAGAGATGCAAAACTGAAACAGGCCATCCGGCCCACTGCGTCTGTGTTGACCAACCAGCACCCATTTATAGTAATCCTACAGCAATCCCATATTCCCTACCACGTCCCCACCATTCTCTTACCTACACTAGGAGCAATTTACAACAGCCAATTTACCTATCAACCTGCAGTCTTTGCTTGTGGGAGGAAACCGGAGCACCCAGCAGAAACACACACAGTCACAGGGAGAACTTGCAAACTCTGCACAGGCAGTACCCAGAACTGAACCTGGGTTGCGAGAGCTGTGAGGTTGCAGTGCCAACCACTGTGCCATTGTGCTGCCCCAAGTCTAGTTTTTGGTACCTTTTCAAACACAATTTTGATGTCCAGACACGTACCATCAACCTCACCACCCTCGTCAACTCTCTCTGAAACTTCATCAAAGAAATTAATTCATTAATTATTTCAGACACAATCTTCTGTTAACCAATCTGTACTGGCTGTCGTTTATTAGCCCATGTTCTACCAAGTGACAGTTAATTTCCTCCTGGATAATTGTCTCTAAAAGTTTCCCCACCACCGACATTAGACTAATTGGTCTGTAGTTCCTGGGTTTATCTCTCTTTTTAAACAGGGCTGTAATATTCACAATCCTTGCAGACTTATCTTTTAATTCTGGAAAGTCTATTGCAGACAATCACTTTGGGCATGACTTTAACCAATTAAAGCAACAGGATACTTGATTAATAAGTCCAGAACTTGTATTGAGAGTAAAATAGTACTTAATAATTGAAAGTAAAATTATACTTAACAAACTTTGGGAATATAACTTGACAGCTCTAGCAGGTGTGTGGACTGGTCGAGCTTGGTCTCAGAGTGTCACGGTCCTCTTTGTCCAGTCTAGATCCCTCATCAGGTGGAGAACTTGGTCGATGATCTGAGCCTTTACCCCTGAGATCTTCTAGTGTTCCTGCACACTGAAACCTGACAAGATCCCTACTTTTAACCCCTGGATGGCCATCACACCACCATGTAAAATAATAATTGGTCCCAGCTGTTGCTAGGTACATTTAATTAGTTCTTAATAATGTCTTCCACGAACAGTCACCTGTCCTCAGAATCTCAGATATGAGTACAATGGAGTGGTTTCACACTGTCTCCCAATCTGATCTGAAACAAGTTTCCTGTTCATTAAATCAAGACTCTTGAAGGTCACGATGTGGCATACCATGGGTTTTATCAGGGGTCCGAGAAAGGTCCATTGTTTGAATAAATTTAGCTGAAACTGCCCTTTCCCACAAAGACACAGAAACTCACAGTAATTAGATTGAACTAACTTTAAATGAAAACCCATTCTCTCTAAAATGTTTATTGATTCATTAATTATAACTCAATCAAGGTTCATTACTTTTACAATCATCTGTTTCAGGATGGGTAGCTACTCATTAATTATACAGGATTTAAACATTACTACTGAACACAAAATGGTTCCTTTGGTCATGTGTTAATTATAAAATGGCTTTCGTAATGTTGTTAGTTATGACAATGGATACATTATAAAAATGGTCAAGTTAAACTAAGATCGAACTACCCAAGCTTACCTCCATCCTCCAGTCCACTGGCATCATTCCCATATTCAAGGAGGATTGAAAGATTGTGGTTCGAGTCTCTGATATTTCCAACCTTACTTCCCTCAGCAACCCAGGATGCAGCCCATCCAGACCGGGTGACTTTTCTACTGTGAGCACTGCTAACCTTGTAATTGTCTCCTCTTTATCTATTTTCATCTCCTCCAAATTCTCCACTTCCTCCTCCTTTGCTGTGACATTTGCAGCACCCGTTTGTTTTGTGACAGATGAAATCTACTTAATTAGTGCCTCAGCCACACCCTCTGCCTCCACAGGATCTCCTAATTGACCCACCCTTTCATTGACTGTCCATATGTTGGTAAAAGACTTCAGTGTTCCCAGTTATGTGACCTGCTAATCTTTTCTCATACATTCTCTTGCTGATCTCTTTTCCTTTTTCAGCTCTCCTCTGTACTTTCTGTATTCTGCTTGTTTCTCTACTGCATATGAATCCTCACATGATTTCTCAGTGAATGGTTTTTGAACTATTTTGTAAAAGGATTTAATTTTGTAAATTTCTCCCTAGCTCCCCTCATGGACAGGCAGAAAGTTTAACTGCTGTGTTTTCAAACAGCAACAGCTTTATTTGAAAAGCCATTGGGACAGGATTCCGGGTTTTAATCCAGTCACAAATCTGGTTCTGACGTCTTGTGGCTCCAGCTGTCACATGACCTGTCAGAGGATGACCTCATAATTGACCCAGTCATGGAGCTGTGGGTTGATGTTTAAATTGTTTCAAAATAATTTTCCAGAAGGACAATCAAAATGAATCCATATATAAAAGGTAGATTTTGTGAATTTGTGCTCCCAGTAGAAATTCCTGCAGTCTGCTGGTTTTCATATCCCCAATTCCCCACAGGAAGCTCTGTGCTCGGAGTCTGTATTCATTACATCAACATTATACAGAATCATTTCATGGGAGACCTCAGTGTGAATTGTAGACAGGTGGGTCAGTTTTAACTTTCAAAGTAACACAGAAGCAAAATACTGCTGATACTGGAAATCTGAAATAAAAACAAAAAATGCTGGGAATACTCAGCAGGTCTGGCAGCATCTGTGGAGAGAGAAACAGAGTTCACGTTTCAGATCTGTGACCTTTCATCAGAACTGAGCTGAAATTGTCTGAGGGACTGCGATTGTGGAATCAATTTCAGGGTCGAAGACATTGTACTTGGTAAGGATAGGAAGATGGAGATTATTAAGTATACTGCAAAAATATAGATGCTTTTACATTATTTTAATCAAAATTGATTTAAACTTTGTGCTCATGAATCCTATCTTTTGATCACAATGACACTGATAACAATGGAAAAAGCAAGACTTGCATTTCACGACCACAGGACATTGCAAAGCCTTTTACAGCCAATGAAGGAAGGACTTTTCAAGTGTCGTCACTCAACAGTACAATAGAGTACCCGACAATAAAGATGTATAAGATTCTCACCACACAACTGCCAGACACAGACCATTCCAAACAAGAGAGAATCCAACCATCTCCCTTTGACATTCAATGGCATTACCATCGCTGAATCCCCCACTCTCAACAACCTGGGGGTTACCATTGAGCAGAAACTGAACTGCAGTAGCCAGATAAATATTATGGCTACAAGAGCAGGTCAAGAGACTAGGAATCCTACGGCAAGTAACTCACCTCCTGACTCCCCAAAGCCTGTACATTAGTCAGGGGTATGATGGAATACTCTCCACTTGTCTGGCTGGGTGCAGCTCCAACAATACTCAATAAACTCAACAGGACAAAGCAGCCCGCTTGATTGGCACCCCATTTACAACATTCATGCCCTCCATCACTGGCACATAGTGGCAGCAGTGTGTACCATCCACAAGATGCACTGCAGCAATGTGCCAAGGCTCCTGAGACAGCACCTTCCAAACCCGCGACCTTGATCACCGAGAAGGACAAGGGCAGCAGATGCATGGGAACACCACAACCTGCAAGTTCCCCTCCAAGCCACACACCATTCTGAATTGTAACTGTATCACCTTTCCTTCACTGTTGCTGGGTCAAAATCCTGGAACTCTCTTCATAACAGCAGCACATGGACTGCAGTGGTTCAAGAAGGCAGCTCAGCACCACCTTCTCAAGGCAATTAGGGATGGATAATAAATGCTGGCCTAGCCAGTGACACCCACCTCCCATGAATGAATTAAAAAAATGATAATATCCTGTAATCCTCCAAAGTAGAAAATACAGATGGAAATGAAAAATAATAAAACACAGTCAGCATGGATTTCACAAAGAAAGACTTGATTAACCTTATCTTTGAAAAATAAACAGCAAGAGTAATATAGCAGATGTAGAAGAGTTTAAGTTAATAAAGCCTCATCCATTTATGTGCTTGAACCATCAAATTGTGGGTTAACAAACAAACACACTAACTGACAGAGCTGGGTGTTGTTCTTTCTAAATTACCCTAAAGTAGGGTGTTAATGAGTTAAAGCTTCAGGTTCCTGCACCCAGAATAGCCATTGTCCACTATCAGTTTTACTGTTATAAATAAAGGGTGGAACATTCATCGTGAATCTATAGAAACAGTCTGGTCCTGCACACTGCAGACACATCCACGTCATCACCAACCAGCTCTCCTATAATTGGTGCAGTTATTTGACTTTGCCCCATTCGCTCCATGGAATTACTTTTAAAAGATTTTAAATTACAAGCAGTTTTGTTAATGTTCAGCCTTTGAGAAGAAATCATTCCCTGGCCACAGTGAAGAGAGCATTATATATAAAACTGTAGATTACCAGGTAACACAGTGAAAGCTGATCAGCTAATCTATAATTACTTACTTTTCTTACTTTTGCTCTTGCTATTCGGTTTTTCATCATTTTCAGTTCCTGACTCCGGATATTATTGTGATTAAATGTGAAAAGATGCACTGTGTCTCAACCCCGGTATATTGACTCTTTCTCTGTACAGTGCTGCGTACACTCAGATACTGACAGTTTCTCTCCCTCCCTCCATTTTCCAGCCCTGACGGTGCAGAAAGCGCTGCTCAAAGTTGCACATTCTGACTGTTTGCAGTTGATTAGTGAGAGATTATTAACGTATCCTTCTGCAGCGCTGCCTCGGTTAATAACAGTAGATAGAAGTCACATTTCAGGTACAGAAACAGACGCATCAATTATTCACTCTTTCCCAGAGTGAGTGAGGCCGGGACAAGCAGCAACATTCCAGCCCCACGATCTGCAATTACCCAGCACCAGCGGAAAGCAGTGAATACAGATTCAATCAGTGGGTTAATGTCCATTACAGGGATGCAAGATTCCACAGCCCAGGACAAACATCCCCATACACCGAGAAAAAGCTCAGGAAAACCCAGGGGAGTTAATATCCCAGTCACTGAGCATTCCAGTAACATTGAACATTTCCTGAACTGAGTGAACCTTTCAAAGTACAGAAGTGAGGACGAGGTCAAAAACGTCTGAACAGTTGAGGTGACTGAGTGGTTTCAGCTTCTCTGTTCAGGTTGCAGCTTTCACTGGAGGCATGTGTTTAAATCCCACTTCTGACAACTTGATTTTCAGTTACTTTGCAGAGCTTCCTTGAAGGTTTGAGGTAGAGTAAATACTGAGGAACTGTTTCTAACTGCTGAACGGTCAATAACCGAAGGTTACAGATTTAAGTTGACTCACAAACCCAGAAGGAACTTGAGGAAAAATTCCTTTCTGCAACGTGTGGTTAGAATTTCAGTTATGTGGATAGATTGGAGAAGCTGGGGTTGTTCTCCTTGGAGAGGAGATTTGATAGAGGTGTTCACAATCATGAGGGCTCGTGACAGACCCGATAGAGAGAAACTGTTGGTAGAAGGATTGAGACTCGGGTAAAAGCTGTGGCTCAGTCGGTCACACTCACCTCGAAATCACAAGCTTCTAGGTTCAGATTTCACAGCTGACACTCCAGTGCAGCACTGAGGGTGTTGAAGGTGCTGCCTTTCAGGTGTGATGTCAAACCAAGACCTGGTCTGCATGTTTGGGTGAATGTAAAAGATCCCATGCTGCAATTTCAAACAAGTGAAGAGCAATTCTCCCTGGTGTTGTGATCAATATTTGCCCCTCAATCAGATCAGTTGGTCATTATCACATTGCTGTTTGTGAATATCAGCTGCTGCATTTCTGACATTACAACAGTGATTACACTTCAAAAGTATTTCATTGTCTACAAAGTGCTTTGATATATCCAGTGATCTTGAAAGGTGCTATAGAAATGCAAGTCTTTTCTTTCTTTATTACAACACATTGCTGTGTAAAAAAATGGTTCTTCATGTCACCTCTGGTTCTTCTCCAATCACCTGATATCTGTGTCCTCTGCTTACTGACCCTTTTACAACAGGAAACAGTTTCTCCTTATTTAAACTGTTGAAAACGTCCATGATATTGAACAAATGTGTCAAATGTCTTCTGGATTTTCTCTGCTGCAAGGAGAACAACCCCAGCTTCTCCAATCTCTCCACATAACTGAAATCCCTCACCCTGCTACCATTGTGGTAAATCTCTTTTTTATTCTTTCATGGGATGTGGGCACTGCTGACACAATGTGATTCCTGTCAACGCAGCGGCCCGCTGACATCATCGGACTGTGCCAAGCTGTGCATAGGCACAGCTACATCTTGCCAGGTTTAAGTGGCACATGCGGAGGATGATGTCATTGCGCAGCGCCAACATCATCGCATATCTGCGCCTGGTCCATCTTCGCACATGTGCGCTAAAGAGTCATCGGGTATCCAGCCCCTCACTCAGCTGGAGGAAGCGGCTGAATAGGAGACTTTGAGGCTGGAGCTCTCCCCCCTCGGCAACTCGCTCCAGGCCTCGACGCTTCCTCCCCTCAGCCGCTCGCTCCACACCTCGATGCTCCCCTGGACAATTGTTCCCCACTCGCGTCATCCAGCTCTATGGCCGCTTGCTCTCTGCCCCCCAACCCCCGCTCCAGCCGCTAGCACTAGTCCGTGCCACTGCCCTCCTCCAGGCCACTCACTACTCACTCCTACGTCACACTTTGCAGCCCACCTTGCTTCTTCGGGCGGCACGTGGAGACTGGACAAACGTGGGAGCAAGTAGCCGAGAGAAGGGAAGCAGCGAAGCCCATAGCTAGCGGCTGGAGGGGAGGGGGGTGGGTGGGGAGTGAGCGAACGACTGGAGAATGGGGTGACATGATCGGGAGACAATCGGCCAGGGAAGTAGGGGGGGAGCAGCGAGGTCTGGAGCGAGCGACTGTGGAGGGTGGAAGCGGCCGGTGCAAAGCAGGGGGAGAACGCGAGTTGTGCCACCTAGTGGTTGCGTTGTCAGCAAACGCAGCCGTTATTGTCCATCCTTAATTGCCCTTGAGAAGGTGGTGGTGAGCTGCCTTTTTGGAGCTGCTGCAGTCCATGTGTTGTACGTAGACCCACAGTGCTGTTAGGAAGGGAGTTCCAAGATTTTGATCCAGTGACAGTGAAGGACTGGTGATATAGTTCCCAGTCAGGACAGTGTGTAACTTGGAGGGGAGCTTGCAGATGGTGGTGTTCCCATTCATCCAATGTCCTTCTAGGTGGTCGAGGTTGGGGGTTTGGAAGGTGCTGTCAAAGGAGGCTTGGTGAGTTGCTGCAGTGCATCTTGTAGATGGTACACACTGCTGCCACTGTTCACTGGTGGTGCAGGAAGTGAATATTTAAAGTAGTGGATGGAGTGCTGATCAAGTGATATGCTTTGTCCTGGATGGTGTTGAGTTTCTTTGGTGTTGTTGGAGCTCCACTCATCCAGGCAAGTGGGGAGTATTACATCACACTCCTGACTTGTGCCTTGTAGATGGTGGACAGGAGGTGAGTTACTTGCAGCAGAAGTCCCAGCCTCTGACCTGCTCTTGTAGCTACGGTATTTTTATGACTGATCCAATTCAGTTTCTGCTCATTGGTAACCCCCCGGATGTTGATTGTGAAGGATTCAGCAATGGTAATGTCATTGACTGTCAAGGGGAGATGGTTAGATTCACTCTTGTTGGAAATGGTCATTGCCTGGCATTTTTGTGGCGTGCATGTTACTTGCCACTTATCAGTCCAAGCCCAATCTTGCCCAGGTCTCTCTACATGTGGACACGGACTGCTTCAGTATCTGAGGAGTTACTAATGCAACTGAACATTTTGCAATCATCAGTGAACATTTCCACTTCTGACCTTATGATGGAAGGAAGTTTATTGATGAAGCAACTGAAGACGGTTGGGGCCGAGGACACTACCCTGAGGAACTCCTGAGCGATGTCTGGTACTGAGATGATTGGCCACCAACAACCAGCACCATATTCCTTTGCGCAAGGTATGACTCCAACCAGTGGAGAATTTTCTCCTTGATTGCCATTGACTTCAATTTTGCAAGGGCTCCTTGATGCCCTTGGCAAGAGCAGTGACTGTCACCTCACCTCACCTCCTGAATTCAGCTCTTCTGTCCATATTTGGGCCAAGGCCATAATGAGGTCAGGAACTAAGTGGCCCTGGCGGAACCCAAAATGAGCAT
This sequence comes from Heterodontus francisci, assembly GCF_036365525.1. NCBI lineage: Eukaryota > Metazoa > Chordata > Chondrichthyes > Heterodontiformes > Heterodontidae > Heterodontus > Heterodontus francisci. The sequence continues at coordinate 5,557,904 of NW_027141441.1, read as the reverse complement.
TGGTGAGTAGGTTATTGCTGTGTAAGTGCTGCTTGATAGCACTGTCAGCGACACCTTCCATCACTTTACTGATGATCAAGAGGAGGCTGATCGGGCAGGAATTGACCGGGTTGGATTTGTCCTGCCTTTTGTATACAGAACATACCTGGGCAATTTTCCACATTGCTGGGTAGATTGCAGTGTTGTAGCTTGGCGGGCGGTGTGGCTAGTTCTGGAGCACAAGTCTTCAGCACTGCAGCCAGGATGTTGTCAGTATCCAGAGCCTTCAGCCATTTCTTGATATCATGTGGAGTGAAGTGGATTTAGCTGAAGATTGGCACCTGTGATGCTGGGGACCTCAGGAGGAGGCCGAGATGGATCATCTACTTGGCACTTCTGGCTGAAGATGGTTGCAAATGATTCAACCTTGTATTTTGCACTGATATACTGGTCTCCCCTATCATTAAGGATGGGGATATTTGTGGAGCCTCGTCCTCCTGTTAATTGTTTAATTATCCACCACCATTCAGGACTGGATGTGGCAGGACTGCAGAGCTTTGATCTGATCTGTTGGTTGTGAGATCGCTCAGCTTTATCTATTGCATGCTGCTTCCGCTATATGACATGCAAGTAATCCTGTGTTGTAGCTTCACTCATTTTTAGGTCTGCTTGGTGCTGTTCCTGACATGCCCTCCTGCACACTTCATTGAAGCACTATTGCTCCCTTGGCTTGATGGTAATGGTAGAGTGAGGGATATGCCAGGCCATGAGGTAACATATTGTGTTTACATACAATTCTGCTGCTGCTGATGGCCCACAGTGCCTCATGGATGCCCAGTTTTGAGCTGCCAGATCTGTTCATTTCTTCCCTCAGAAATAATTGAAAAAAAAATTCTGAAGAAATGCAGGAACTAAATAAAAAGGAGAGAGAAATAAATACTGACAAAATGGATGGCAGCATTTGGAAGGTAAAAAGATTTCAGTTTTATTATCGATGAGTGAGAGGAATATATCACACTTTGGGGCTCCTGGAAGTGGATTTACTGATAATCTGGGGAATTGTTAGGAAGCTGCTTCATAGTTGGTGGAACAAATTCCCGCCTTTGGGGTGGAGCCAACAGCTGCATCCGTCCAATAACAGACAGAGTAGAAGTACTGTATCAGGCCTTGTTAACTCAGTTGGTACAGCATGAGACTTTTAATCTCAGGGTCTTGGATTTGAGAGCCTTGTTGTGTGGTTGTTCTTCCCTTTTTCAGTCTTTATCAGCAGAGAGTTCAAGGATTGTTTGAAATTAAATTCAACAACATCACCAGATTTCAACTACTCCCACCCCGCCCCCTCCCAGTGTAATTGACAGAACTCTCAACCTCTGCCTTCCCCCTTCCCCTCCCTCCCAGAACTGCGTCAGGGTTCCCCTTGTCCTCATTTTCCACCCCACCTGCCTCCACATCCAAAGGGTCATCCTCCACCGTTTCCGCCACCACCAGCGTGATGCCACCACTAAACGCATCCTCCACTCCCCTGTCAGCATTCCGAAGGGATTGTTCCCTCCGCGACACCCTGGTCCACTCCTCCATTACCCCCAATACCTCGTCCCCTTCCCAAGGCACATTCCCATGCAATCGCAGGAGATATAATACCTGCCCTTTTCCCTCCTCTCTGCTCATTATCTAAAGCCCCAAACACTCCTTTTAGGTGAAGCAGCGATTTACTTGTACTTCTTTCAATTATGTATACTGTATTCACTGCTCACAATGCGGTCTCCTCTAAACTGGGGAGACCAAACGCAGATTAGATGGAACACCTCTGCACAGGCCGAAAGCATGATCCTGAGCTTCTGGTTGCTTGCCATTTCAACACTCCCCCCTGCTCTCATGTCAACATTTCTGTCTTTGGCCTGTTCCAGTGTTCCAGTGAAAATCAACCCAAGCTCGAGGAGCAGCACCTGACCTTTTGATTCGGCACTCTACAGCCTTGTGGATTGAACATTGTGTTCAATAACATCAGAGCATGACTGGTGTCAGGCAACCACAAGCATTAACACACTCTTTGCATTTGTCCCAGGACAGCTTTGTTATTTAATCTCTCCTGCCCTCTGCCCTATCAAACACCTTCCCCTTTGTTCTCTCCCACATGCCCCTCCCCTTCACTTGTTTAAAACCGAATTCTTTTCTAACCTGTGTCAGTTCTGATGAAAGGTCACAGACCAGAAACATTAACTCTGTTTCTCTCACCACAGATGCTGCCAGAGCTATTGAGTATATCCAGCACTTTTTGTTTTTATTTCAGATTTCCAGCATCTGCAGTATTTTGCTTTTATTGTGTCAGAAAGTCTTTCCTTGATTCAGGACTCTGACCTCTCTCCAGAATCTCTCTGCTAAAGATTGAACTTTATCTCATTTCACTCACAGCTCAGGGTCAGTGTGGCACAGTGGGACTTCTGGTTGTCTCCCACTTCACAGTCCAAATGTACTGAGAAAACAATGGGGAATATTACTCACATGTTGTGTTCTGTAACTTTTTACAAACACTTTAATGTATATATTGTCTTCCAAAGCAGTGACAGAATGGTGGCTTTAGTGTGTTGTTGAAATAGCTTTGTTGAGTTCGTGTTGTACTAACAGTTAAACAGTTCTTGGTTCAATCCCAGGTTTTGGCAGTCCCAGAGGACTGTCAGAGAATACAGCAGAATATAGATAGATTGGAGAGTTGGGCAGAGAAATGGCAGATGGAGTTCAATCAGGGCAAATGCGAGGTGATGCATTTTGGAAGAGCCAATTCAAGAGTGAACTATACAGTAAATGGAAAAGTCCTGGGGAAAATTGATGTCCAGAGAGATTTGGGTGTTCAGGTCCACTGTTCCCTGAAGGTGGCAACGCAGGTAAATAGAGTGGTCAAGAAGGCATACGGCATGCTTTCCTTCATCGGACGGGGCATTGAGTACAAGAGTTGGCAGGTCATGTTACAGTTGTATAGGACTTTGGTTCGGCCACATTTGGAATACTGCGTACAGTTCTGGTCGCCACATTATCAAAAGGATGTGGATGCTTTGGAGAGGGTGCAGAGGAGGTTCACCAGGATGTTGCCTGGTATGGAGGGCGCTAGCTATGAAGAGAGGTTGAGCAGATTAGGATTATTTTCATTAGAAAGACGGAGGTTGAGGGGGGACCTGATTGAGGTGCACAAAATCATGAGAGGTATAGACAGGGTGGATAGCAAGAGGCTTTTTCCCAGAGTGGGGGTTTCAATTACTAGAGGACACGAGTTCAAAGTGAAAGGGGAAAAGTTTAGGGGGGATATGCGTGGAAAGTTCTTTACGCAGAGGGTGGTGGGCACCTGGAACGCATTGCCAGCGGAGGTGGTAGATGCGGGCACGATGGAGTCTTTTAAGATGTATCTAGACAGATACATGAATGGGCAGGAAGAAAAGAGATACAGAACCTTAGAAAATAGGCGACATGTTTAGAGAGAGGATCTGGATCAGCGCAGGCTTGGAGGGCCGAAGGGCCTGTTCCTGTGCTGTAATTATCTTTGTTCTTTGTTCTAACCTCTCCTGTGTCTTTTTCTTTGGTTCCAATTGTCAAGCTGCATGATTTACTCTGAAATTAGCACCAGAGAACCAAGGCACCAGCGAACATGAGGAGCTGAAATTAGCACAGATCAAATCCACTTTATATTTCTGACTGAATATGGTTGCAAATGCTTCAGCTTCATCTTTTGCACTGACGTGCTCAGCACCACCATCATTGAGGATGTGAATGTTTTTGGAGCCTCCTCATCTTGTTAGTTATTTAATTATCCACCACCATTCACGACTGGATGTGGCAGGACTGTGGAGCTGTGATCTGATCCTGAGGGAGATATCCGTGCGTGGAGTGGCGGGATGTATGGAGAGTGATCCTGAAGAGGGTGTCCGAGCCTGGAGTGGAAGCTTTCTGTGGAGGTACAGGAGTAGGCCATTCAGCCCCACTGTTTTATAAAGGTTTAGCATAACTTATTTGCTTTTACTCTATGCCTCTATTAATAAAGCCAAGTGTCCTGTTTGCTCTTCGCAACCTTTTCAAACCTTGATCAAAAAAGATTGGTGTACATTGTCTCATTCTTCCTCCCAAACTGTATCACTTCACAATTTTCTGTGGAAAATGTTATCTGTTGTGTGAAAGCCCATTTTACCAGTGTGTTTAAGTTCCTCTGAAGTGTGTTACTGTCACTGGCAGAGGACGAAATTCACGAGCATTCTTTGATGCTATCTCCGTGGAAAGAGCAATCTTACACACTAGCTCAAATTGGGATTTTGTGTGTTTGGTATCTTTCCTCATCCAGCAATATAAGCACAAATCTGTCTCATAATGTACGGTCTAAGAATGTGCCAATGTTGCAATGTGGTGATAAATTCTTCAGTGTCACAATGTACTCACCAACTGTTTCACTACTTTTCTGATTTCTGGATCCAAGTTTGTAGCTTTCCGCGATCTCTAGTGGCTTAGGGTTGAGCCTCACTTCAACGAAGAAACGGAAAGTTATGATTTAAAGATTACACTGTCAATCATTCACATCTCTGTCTTCTCCTGAACTTCGAGTTCAAATTTGTTTGTGACGTTGAGTCACACGTTAAGACAGCACAGTCTTTTTCTTTGTGAAGGAATTGATTTGGGAATGGCTGTTTGAAACTGTCCCTTCTTGCACAGAAATTCAGTGCAAATACTCGATCACTCACAATTTCCTTGAGAGAAATTTGTTCACAATCGCATTCGACACGGAAACTGCCTCAGCATTAATCTCACTGAAGCAGAATGTGACCGTGTTGTATGTTTCAGAATGTTGGTGCCGTTATTTGTCGCTTTTAACCGAGACCGGGACACAGGGAAAGGTTCATCCGAGTTTGGAATATATTATCATTCAGGAGGAAGAAAAATCAACAGGAACCAAATAAGAAAACCCAGTCTCCAGATTTGAGAATCTGGAGATCCGCTTTGGGAAAGTGAATCAGAGCAGAATGAAGGGTGAACAGTCCAACTGCCCAGAAGAGATGAAAACACGGCTCAGTCAACACGTTCCCCTGGTTTATGATGCTGGAACATTCCTCACACAGAAATGATTCAACCCAATGACAAACATTCTTACAGCTGATAATTTATGCTACTGATTTAAAGACTGTCTCATGTGGTTACCGAGTGACGACGAGAAGATATTAAACTTTGTTCTATTCAATCCAGCTGTGATGAAGTTTGAATTTTTCTACCTTTTATAAACAGTATTTGAAGGGTCTCGGTAACAATGTTCAGTGTTGATGAGAGTGGGGTCTGGGTGAGAAGCTGCTGAGTGTGACAGGGTCAGGACTGGATGCAGGAAGTTCTCTGACAGTCTCCCTCTATCTCTCTAATGGGTTTGAGTTGATTTACGACTGGTAGCTTTTATTTTACTTTTCTTATTTAGAGATACAGCACTGAAACAGGCCCTTCGGCCCACCGAGTCTGTGCCAACCAGCAACCACCCATTTATACTAATCCTACATAAATCCCATATTCTCTACCACATCCCCACCATTCTCCTACCACGTACCTACACAAGGGACAATTTCCAATGGCCAATTTATCTATCAACCTGCAAGTCTTTTGGAGGTGGAAAGAAACCAGAGCACCCGGCGGAAACCCACACAGACACAGGGAGAACTTGCAAACTCCACACAGGCAGTACCCAGAACTGAATCCTGGTCGCTGTAGCTGTGAGGCTGCGGTGCTAACCATTGCGCCACTGTGCTGCTGTTGGTGTTTTGATAAATGAAGGAAGTTCCTTCCACCCATTTTTTTTGGACAGACAGTGTGGTATAAGGATGTAAAGGGTTAATGCTGAAGATAGTGGGATCAACCCCTCCCACTGTCAGAGTGATGATGGAACAGTCACATGAGATGAAGTTTGGGAGAAGAGAGAGCAGCACCAAGGATATTGTGTAAATTGGAAAAGAGTTCTTAGTTCTTTCAGCAGGAACTGTGTCCAGAAAATATCGAGAAACTCACAATTTTATTATTCAGGAGTAGGAACACAGATATTAATTCCAAGTGACAGTTCTGGGACCAATTAACAAAAAAAGTAGAGAACAATATTGCTCACTGATTGAAATCCCCCAGTGAGGAGACAGTTAAACAGGTGATCTGTTGGGGCATCCTTCGATCCAAGGTTTCAGCAACATTTAATCTCCATTTTTGGTGAAATTCTCTGTTATTTGCAATTTTTTTTATCAGCTTTGATGGGCGAGTGAAAAAACTGAAAAAATTGAACAGTTCCATCCTTTCTTTTCTTCCTTCTTCTCTTCTTTCCATCAGTTTCTCTTTTCTGTCCCAGATCAATATAATGATGAGAATCCCAATTTAATCTGCTGTTTCTGGTGTTTTATCCATTCCAATCAAAATTTCAACATTCCAATCAAATCTATTTGTTATTCCACAGTGTCTCTCCATGTGTTTTATTCTGTTGTATTCTCTCACAGTCTGTTTGATGATCAATGTAACATCTCACTCTCTGTTCTGGTGAAGATCAGAAGCAGTGATATCTGTTTACACCACCCGACAAGTCGGCCTGAGGCTGTGCCTCGCTGATCATGTGGAGTTAAAGCAATTCTTCCAGTCAGTTAGTTCAGTTGTCATTTCATGAGAAATTCGGTCATCATGACTTCGTCAGTGACCTAATGGTTCAGGTGTCTGAGTGATGTTAATCATGATGTGATGAAATGATTGTATGTTCCAGTCTTTCCGTGGTGAGTTTTCACACTGAGTAGAAACGTGTTGGACATGGTCTGGAAATGTTTCACACCGCTCCATTCCCAACTTCATTTACTGACAGAAGATATATTTCCATCATTGCACAGCTGGCTGCATAGCCAGAAACTGTGCTGAAGGTGACAGCTATGCCTCTGCAGCTGACAAAGTGGCCGAGAGGTTAAGGTGATGGACTGCTAATCCATTGTGCTCTGCACACGTGGGATCGAATCCCATCCTTGTCGCTAGTTTATGAACTGTTTAGTGTATCGTTTATGTTGGGGGAGTTTATGTGTGAAGTCAGCCTCGAAACCTGTTCTTGTCAATGTCCAGACAGTGATTCCAGAATTTGTTATACTTATTTAAAATTGAGACAGACAATTGGAATTCTTCACTCAAACTGCACTGGAATGAAGATCAAATAGGGATCACGAAACGGAGCAGGATTTTTCCTCCCCTCCTTCCTTCCATCTTTACTTTCTCTGTGTTGCGCCAAGTGAAAGACAAATGGGAAAAGCAAATGGCGAGGGACCAGATGCCGAAAATTATCCTTTGGCAAGAAATTTATTTTCAATCTTCTTGATAGATTAAGTGAGTGAGCAATGCTTTGGCAGATGGAGTTTAAAATGAGGGGTCATCTACTACCTACGATAGATCAGAGTGTTTTTTTGTAAGAGGTGAGATGTTAGAAACGGCGGAGGAGCAGAGACCCGAATACTGAATTAATAAAAGCTAGTGGACTGGTAGAAAATAATGTGAAAAGTGAACAGAATCTGAAGATTGGAACTCATGTTGCAGTGATATAAAGCTCTGTGCTCCTGAAGTAAATGTCCAAGCCCAGATTGTGGGGAATCTGTGGAGAGTAATTTGGTTTTTATTCATTCTTGGGTGTGAGTATCGCTGATAAGGCTAGCATTTATTACCCATTTATATTGCCGTTGAGAAGTTGGTGGAGAGTTGCCTTCTTGAACTGATGCAGTCTTTATGGTGCAGGAACACCCACAGTGCTGTTGGGGAGGGAGTTCCAGGATTGTGACCCAACAACAGTGAAGAAATGGCGATATCGTTCCAAGTCAGGATGGTGAGTGACTTGGAGGGGAACCTGCAGGTAGTGAGTTCCCATGCATCTGCTGCCCTTGTCCTTCGAGGTGGTAGTGGTCACGAGTTTGGAAGGTGCTGTTGAAGGTTACTTGGCGAGTTGCTGCAGTGCATGTGGAGATGGTACACACTGCAGCCACTGTTTACTGGTTGTGGAGGGATTGAATGTTTAAGGTGGCGGGTGAGGTGCCGATCAAGTGCGCTGCTTTGTCCTGGATGGTGTTGAGCTTCTTGAGTGTTGTTGAGTGGGATGTATTCCATCACACTCCTGACTTGTGCCTTGTAGATGGTGGACAGGATTTGGGGTGTCAGGAGGTGAGATACTTGCTGCAGAATTCGTAATCTCTGACCTGCGCTTATAGCCACAGCATAGATGTGACTGGTCCAGTTACATTTCTGGTCAAGATGTTGATGGTGGGGGATTTAACGATGATAATGCTTCTGAATATCAAAAGGTAGATTTTTTTTCTCTCTCATTGGAGATGTTCACTGCTTGGCACTTGTGTGGCCAGAAGGTTGCTTGTCACTTATCAGCTCAAGCCTGAATGTTGCTCAGGTCTTGCTGCTTGCAGGCACAGACTGCTTCAGTATCTGAAAAGTTGTGAATCATCATCTAACATTCCCACTTCTGACTTATGTTGAAGAGAAAGTCGTCAATGAAACAGCTGGGAAGTTTGGGTCTACGACACTACCCTGAGAAACTCCTGAGGCAATGTCCTGGGCTGAGATGATTAGCCTCCACTAACCACAACATCTTGTTTTGTGCTAGGTATGACTTCAACAAGTGGAGGGTTTTCCCCCTGATTCCCATTGACTTCAATTTTACGAGGCATCCTTGATGCCACACGCACTCAAGGGCAATCACTCTCACCTCTCCTCTGGAATTCCAGTCTTTCGTCTCTGTTTGGACCAAGCTGCAATGAGATCATAAGAACAGAAGATCGGAAGAACTCTTAGCAGGAGTAGGCGATTAGGCCCCTCGAGCTTGCTCCGCCATTCAATAGGATCATGGCTGACCTGATCATCACCTCAACCCCACTTTCTTGCCTGCCCACATAACCCTTGGCTCTCTTGTAGATAAAAATCTTGAAGACATTCAATGACCCAGCCTCCACTGCTCTCTGCGGTAAAGAATTCCAAAGATTAATGACACTCTGAGAGAAGAAATACCTTCTTAAATGTAAAAGCCCTAAATCTGAAACTGTGTCTCCTAGTTCTAGATTCCACCACGAGAGGAAACATCCTCTCAGCATCTACCCTGTCAAGCCCCCTCAGAATCTTATATGTCTCAATACGTTCTCCTTTCATTTTTCTCAACTCCAATGAGTATCGGTCCAACCTGCTCAACTTTCCTCATGAGACAACACCTTCATCACAGGAATTAATCCAATGAACCTTCTCTGAACTGCCTCCAATGCAAGTATATCCCTCCTTAAATAAGGAGACCAAAACTGTACACAGTACTCTAGGTGTGGTTTCACCAGCACCATGTACATTTGTAGCAAGACTTCTCTACTTTTATACTCCATCCCCCTTGCAATAAAGGGTAACATTCCATTTGCCTTCCTAATTATTTGCTGTACCTGCATGGTAACTTTTTGTGATTCATGTACGAGGACACCCAGATCCTTCTACACCGCAGCATTCTGTAATCTCTCACAATTTAAATAATATTTTCCTTTTCTATTCTTCCTACCAAAGTGGATAACCTCACATTTTCCCACATTATACTCTATCTGCCAAATTATTTCCTGGAGTTGAGAGACCCTGGCAGAACCTAAATTGAGCATTGATGATCAGATTATTGCGAAGTGTGTGGTGCTTGATAGCACTGTTGGTGACATCTTCCATCACTTTGCTGATGATTGATAGTAGACTGATGGGGCGGCAATTGGTCAGATTGGATTTGTCCTGCATTTTTTTTGTGGAGACGGCACACTTGTGCAACTTTCCACATTGTCAAGTAAATGCCCGTGTTGTCGCTCTACTGGAACAGCTTGGCTGAGGGCGCAGCTAGTTCTGGAGCACAAGTCTTCAGTACTAGTGTGGAAGTGAGCAGAAAGGCATGGCACTATGCTTAATGGGAAATATAGCCAAGTTAGGAATAGTAGCTTTGCTGAGCTTTGATTTTAAGTGGCAGAAACCACAATGAAATAGTTAAAAGTAAAGGCAGAGCGTGTGAGACTGTAAAGACTAGCCGACACTGGTAATTGCAAAGACATCTGTTCTTTATGGCCTGATTGTGTGACTCCCTGTGGTTTGGAACAAATGGACTCCTGTGAATCAAATGATGTCCATCCCTGTGTGAGTGATAAGGAGTGCTCGGCCCCTCTTATCTTCGTGAACTGCCACGACTTGATGCAGCTGCAGACTGCATGAAACACTCAGGAATGTACACCTAACAGAGATAGCAGGATGCGCCGCAATTACTTGTCACAAGGTAGAGACAGACTCATGATCCATGTAGGGAGTGAGACTAGAATGATTATTGATGATTCCTATGCTCTTGCTAATTAGCTTGATTGTCCGCTTTGTTTTATCTTGCTTGTACAAAACAATATTTTATTAGTAACAAGTATGTATTGAAAATGGAGTGTATTGTAACCTCAGTAACAGATGTACTGCATGTCACCACGTGGGTGAAGTCGAATTGGATCGCACTGATTGGTTAAACAAGGGGGTGTAGCATGAATCTTAATGTATAAACAGTAGTACCTGTATCAAAAAACTTCACTTACTCTAGTGGACCAGACAGACTCTGGGTGGAGTCAGTGTTGTTGCATTAGAGTAAGTCAGCCGGCTAAATGGGCAAATAAAGTAATTGATTTTACCTACACATCCGACTCAGTATATTTACTGAACCAGACTGAAGCCAAAAAGAACTCAGATTTACACTAGAGCCGGAATGTTGTTAGGGCCCATAGTCTTTGCTGTATCGAGTGCCTTCAGCTATTTCTTGCCATTATGTGGAGTGAAGCAAATTGGCTGAAAACTGGAAGCTGTGATGCTGGGGACCTCAAGAGGCCGAGATGAATCATCCACTGAGCAATTTCTGACTGAAGATGGTTTCAAATGCTTCAGCTTCATCTTTTGCACTGACGTGCTCGGCTCCACCAACATTGAGGATAGGGATGTTTTTGGAGCCTCCTCATCTGGTTCGTTATTTAATTGTCCTCCACCTTTCATGACTGGATACCTAGTTTCTCAGGGCAGTGTCCAAGGCCCAACCATCCTCAGCTGTTTCATTGATGGCTTTCTCTTCAACATAAGTGAGAAGTGGGAATGTTCGCTGATGATTCACAACTCCTCAGATACTGAAGCAGTCTGTGCCTGCAAGCAGCAAGACCTGAACAACATTCAGGCTTGAGCTGATAATTGACAAGCAACATTCTTTGATCGGATCCTGATTGAGATATCCGTGCGTGGAGCGGTGGGATGTATGGAGAGTGATTCTGAAGAGGATGTCTGAGCCTGGAGGGCAGAATCTGTGGAGAGTGGTCCTCAAAGGATGTCCGTGTCTGGAGATTTCGGATCTCGAAGAGGGTCTCCGAGCCCATAGTGCTGGGATCAATGGAGAGTGATCCTGAAGTGGGTGTCCGAACCTGGAATGGCGGGATCTGTGGAGAGTGATCCTGAAGTGGGTGTCTGAGCCTGGAGGGCAGAATCTGTGGAGCGTGATCCTGACGAGTGTGTGTAAACCTGGAATGGAAGCTTTCTGTAGAGGTACAGGTGGAGGCCCTTCATTCCCAGTATTTTATAAAGGTTTAGCATAACTTATATGCTTTTACTCTATGCCTCTATTAATAAAGCCAAGTGTCCTGTTTGTTTTTAGCTACCTTTTCAATCCTTCTAACATTGGTGTACATTGTCTCTCTGCTCCTGCACCCAGTTTAGAATTGTAACGTTTCATTTATCTGGCATTCTTCCTTCCAAATTGTATCACTTCACACTTCTCTGTGTAAAATTTCATCTGTTATGTGAAAGCCCATTTTACCATTTTGTTTTAAGTTCCCCTGAAGTGTGTTACGATCACTGGCATAGGACAAAATTCCTGAGCATTCTTTGATGCTATCTCCATAGACAGAGCAATCGTTTACGCGAGCTCAAATGTAGGATTTTGTGTGTTTAGTATCTTATTTCACCCACCAATATAAGCACAAATATGTCACGTAAATCCTGTTCACTGCAGTCCCTGCTGCTGTTTGCTGCCTATATTTACAGACTTTAATCTCAACCTCGTCACCATGTTCCCTAATATATTCAGGGGGCATCAGCAGAGAAAATGTTCAAGCGTGGCAAGTGCATGGAAGTGTTTATTTATGTCATTATGTCATGAACATAATATACAAATTTTACATGTGTGAATCATCAATATGTGTCTTCATAAATGGAACCCCGTCACAATAAACACTGCCACATTTCAATGTTTAGCAGACAGGTTTGACGGCCTGATGTGTTTGATTCCCATATTAATGTGTTTGTACAAAGTTCGGGGAAAGATGGAGATACGAATAATTTACAGGGAAATCTTTTAAGCATATTACCATATCTCTCACTCACAAAGATCTGCAAACACATGGATTCCAAAAGAACCTGAGTACAAAATCACCTAAAATAAACACAGCCAGAGAGACTTGCAATAACCTGTAGCTCAGGGAAAATACATGATGTTATGGAAGGGGTTCTGTTTCTTCTGTTAAAATATTTTTTGAAGAAGTCATAATCAAACTGAATAAATGTAGGACCAGTTCTTTTTCAAGAGAGCACCAAAAGAACCAATTTGGCAACTATGTTTACTGGTTGTCACATGATTCAAGTTAAATATAGAACAGAAACCCTGGTAACCGGGAGAAATATGTTTCGTGAAGTCAGTCATGCCCCTTGATTGGACAACCTTGGCAGCAGCAGCGCAAACCTCAGACAGCAGAAAACTCAGAACCTTTGGTTGGAGCAGTCAGTGTGTTTTACCTGCTGGAGTGAGCAGCTGATAAAGTTAGCCTGAAGAATCATCAGGGAAGGAGAGAAGTGCACAACCCAGTTTGTTTTCCAGAAAATCTTTAAAAGACCCTGAGAAGTCCACTGAGTTAATTCATCTTGTCGCATGTCTTTGAAGAAGGCCTGCTAAAATTAATTCTCAATGCCTTCTGAAAAGAACTGTTCTAAAATACCCTAGTGACCTGTCTACGTATACTCGGAAGTTAGACTGTATTCCAGTTTTGGAGCAACATATCTCATCTGATGATTTCTTCAAAAATGAGCAAATAAACAGCCCAAGAGGTTTTTTTTGTCTGTAACAGAGTGCTGAATTAAAAAAAAAATTCCTTTTATTTTTTCAGCTATCCAGTGTGTGTGTGTGCGTGTGGCTCGAAGATAAAAAAAAGGACTTTAAAAGTTGTTCAAGGTGAAAAAGGAACTTTTAAAATTTCCACCTGTGTGTTTATGCTTTACTTCATGACTAGTTAAAACTTGTTCGACAATAAATGGATAATTTTGTTGTTCATTAAAGAAACCTGGTCAGTGTCTTCTATTCTGGGAAAAATAGAGTATATGATTGACTGTATCAGCAGTGGGAAAAGTTCACATAGATGTTGTGACCTGTGGAGAAGTGGGATGAGAATAAAGAGTGCCCTCCTCTGCCCTTAGCTGTCACAGCACTTGTGATCTGGCTCAGCAGCTTAATTGGTTCGAGTGTTTGTCTAATAATCAGAAAATCTTGAATTCATATCATGGCTTCAAAAGTTTAGCTATCAATCATTTACATCCATTTTCTTGTGAACTTTAACTTTTCTTATGAATTTCATTCACAAAAGAAAACAGCTCAGTGGTTGCCTTTGTGAAGGATGTGAGTTTGAAATGGCTGTTCCTGCTCGTACAGATGTCCAGTGCTAATATTTCAACGGCAACTCAATCCCCTACAATTTCTTTGAGAGCAATGTGTTTGCAGTTGCATTTAACCTGGAAAACAGCTCAACATTAATCTCACTGAAGGAAAGTGTGACCGTGTTGTATGTTTCAGAGTGTTTGTGTCATTTTGTGTCTCTTTTAACCAAGACTATAACACGACGCAAAGGGGAGGGTTGATCCGAGGTTTAGAATATATTATCATTCAGGAGCAAGAAAAATCAAATGGAACAAAATAAGAAAACCCAGTCGCCAGATTTGAGAATCTGTAGATCCGCTTTGGGAAAGTGAATCAGAGCAGAATGAAGGGTGAACTGTCTGACTGCCCAGAAGAGATGAATACACAGCTCAGTCAGGACGTTCCCCTGGTTTATGATGCTGGAACATTCCTCACACAGAAATTATTCAATCAATATTCATCTGCCAAGTCGGTCTGAGGCTGTGCCTCTCTGATCATGTGGAATTAAAGCAATTCTTCCAGTCAGTTAGTTCAGTTGTCATTTCATGAGAAATTAGGTCATCATGACTTCGTCAGTGACCTCATGGTTCAGGTGTCTGAGTGATGTTAATCATGATGTGATGAAATGATTGCATGTTCCAGTCTTTCCGTGGTGGATTTTCACACTGAGTAGAAACGTGTTGGACATGGTCTGGAAATGTTTCACACCGCTCCATTCCCAACAGGCCATGACCTGATGTGATGGAAATTTCATTGACTTACAGAAGCTGCATTTCCATCATTGCACATCTGGCTGCACAGCCAGGATCTGTACTGTCCAAGCAGCTGACAAGCTGGTCGAGAGGTTAAGACGGTGGCGTACTAATGCATTTTGCTTTGCATGTGTGGGTTCGGATCCCAATTTTGTCGTTAGTTTATGAAGTGTCTAGGACATTGTTGTGGGGGAGCTTTTGTGGAAAGTTGGCCTGGAAACATGTTCTTGTCAATATCTCGCTGGTGATTCCAGAATTGTTTATACTTTATTAAAATTGAGACAGACAATCGGAATTCTTCACCCAAATTGGACTGGAATGAAGATCAAATAGGGATCACGAAAAGGAGGAAGATTTTTCTCTCCCTCCTTCCTTCCATCTTTACTTTCTCTGGATTTACACCAAATGAAAGACTAACGGGAAAAGCAAACGGCGAGGGAGCAGAAGCAGAACATTATCCTTTGGCAAGAAATTTATTTTCAAATCTTCTTGATAGATTAAGTGAGTGAGCAATGTTTTGGCGGATGGAGTTTAAAATGTGGGGTCATCTAGGACCTACGAAAGACAGATCAGAGTGTTTTTTATAAGTGGTGAGATGTTAGAAACTGGAGAAGCAGAGACTCACGTGCTGAATCACTAAACACTAACGGACTGGTAGAAAATAATGTGAAAGGTGAATGGAATCTGAAGATTGGAACTCACGTTGTAGTTATATAAAGCTCTGTGCTCCTGAAGTAAATGTCCAAGCCTGAATTGTGGGGAATCTGTGGAGAATGATTTGTTTTTTATTTATTCTTGGGTGTGAGTATCGCTGGCAAGGCTGGCATTTATTGTCCATCCCTAATTGCCTTGAGAATGTGGTGGGGAGCTGCCTTCTTGAACTGCTGCAGTCAATGTGGTGTGGGAACACCCACAGTGCTATTGCAGAGGGAGTTCCAGGATTTTGACCCAACAACAGTGAAGAAATGGTGATATAGTTCCAAGTCATGATGGTGAGTGACTTGGAGGTGAACCTGCAGGTGGTGGTGTTCCCATGCATCTGCTGCCCTTGTCCTTCGAGGTAGTGATCACGGGTTTGGATGGTGCTGTCGAACGTTACTTAGCGAGTTACTGCAGTGCATCTTGTAAGTGGTACACACTGCTGCCACTGTGCTCTGGTGGTGGAGGGAGTGAATGTTTAAGGTGGTGGGTGAGGTACCGATGAAGAGGACTGCTTTGTCCTGGGTGGTATTGAGCTTTTTATATGTTTTTGGAGCTGCAGCTATCCAGAAAAGTGGAGAGTATTCCATCACACTCCTGACTTGTGCCTTGTAGACAATGGACAGGCTTTGGCATGTCAGGAGGTGAGATACTTGCTGCAGAATTCCCAATTTCTGACCTACGCTAAAAGCCGCAGCATAGATGTGACTGGTCCAGTTTAGTTTATAATCAATGGTAACCCCCAAGATGTTGTTGGTGAGGGATTCAGTGATGATAATGCTGCTGAGTATTAAAAGGTAGATGGTTTGATTCTCTCTCATTGGAGATGTTCACTGCGTGGCACTTTTGTGGCAACCAAGTCGCTTGTCACTTATCAGCTCAAGCCTGAATGTTTTTCAGGTCTCGCTGCTTGCAGACATGGACTGCTTCAGTATCTGAGGAGTTGTGAATCATCACCTAACATTCCCACTTCTGACTTAAGTTGAGGGGAAACTCATTAATAAAACAGCTGAGGATGGTTGAGCCTAGGACACTACCCTGAGAAACTCCTGAGGCAATGTCCTGGATTGAGATGATCGGCCTCCACCAACCATAATCATCTTGCTTTGTGCTAGGTATGACTCCAACAAGTGGACAATTTTCCCCTGATTCCCATTGATTTCAATTGTGCTAGGGATCCTTGATGCCTCACTCACTCAAGGGTAATTACTCTCACCTCTCCTCTGGAATTCCACTCTTTTGTCTCTATTTGGAACAAGCTGCAATGAGATCACAAGAACAGAAATAGTAGCAGCAGGAGGCCATTTGACCCCTCGAGCCTTCTCCGGCATTCAATAGGATCATGGCTGATCTGATCATGGCATCAACCCCACTTTCTTGCCTGCCCCCCATAACCCTTGACTTCCTTGTAGATAAAAATCCAAAGATGAACGACTGTCTGAGAGAAGAAATTCCTCCTCATTTCCTTCTTAAATGGAAAATCCCTAATTCTGAAACTGTGTCCCCGAGTTCTAGATTCCACCACGAGGGGAAACATCCTCTCAGCATCTACCCTGTCAAGACCCTTCAGAATCTTATATGTCTCAATACGATCACCTCTCATGTTTCTAAACTCCAATCAGTATAGGTCCAACCTGCTCAATCCTCCTCACAAGACAACCCCTTCATCACAGGAATAAATCCAGTGAAACTTCTCTGAACTTTTAAAAAAATTTCCAACATATACTTTATTCGTTAAAAAAACTATAAAAAGATACATTACAAAACAGTTCAAAAACAGCACCAAGTCAACAATACAAAGATTGCAAAGGAGATCAGTTTCCTTCAGTACAGGAGTGAATTGCCTCACAACCCTTCCATTTCACTTTACCTGCCATGTACTTTTTGCAGCAAACAAATATTTTCTGGAATAAAAACAAGAAATACTGGAACCACTCAGCAAGTCTGGCAGCATCTGTGGAAAGAGAAGCAGAGTTAACGTTTCGGGTCACTGACCCTACTTCGAAACTGACAAATATTAAAAATGTCACAGGTTATAAGCAAGTGAGGTGGGGGTGGGGCAAGAGATAACAAAGGAGAAGGTGTAGGTTGGACAAGGCCACATCGCTGACCAAAAGGTCAGCAATATAAAAGGTTGTAAAAAATGTAAAAAAGCAAAAAAGAAGAAAAAAGAAAAAACAACGAAAAATGAAAGTAAAATGGGGGGCTGTCATGCTCTGAAATTATTGAACTCAATGTTCAGTCCGGCAGGTTGTAGTGTGCCTAATCGATAGATGAGATGCTGTTCCTCCAGCTTGCGTTGATGTTCACTGGAACACTGCAGCAATCCCAGGACAGAGATGTGAGCATGAGAGCAGGGGGGAGTGTTGAAATGGCAAGAAACCGGAAGCTCAGGGTCCTGCTTGCAGACCGAGCGGAGGTGTTCCGCAAAACGGTCACCCAGTCTGCACTTGGTCTCCCCAATATAGAGGAGACCACATTGTGAGCAGCGAATACAGTATACTACATCGAAAGAAGTACAAGTAAATCGCTGCTTCACCTGAAAGGAGTATTTGGGGCCTGGGATAGTGAGGAGAGAGGAGGTAAATGGGCAGGTATTACACCTCCTGCGATTGCAGGGGAAGGTGCCATGGGATGGGGACGAGGTGGTGGGGGTAATGGAGGAGTGGACCAGGTTGTCGCGGAGGGAACGATCCCTTCGGAATGCTGACAGGGGAAGGGAGGGGAAGATGCGACTGGTAGTGGCATCACGCTGGAGGTGGCGAAAATGGCAGAGGATGATCCTTTGGATATGGAGGCTGATGGGGTGGAAAGTGAGGACAAGGGGAACCCTGTCACGGTTCTGGGAGGGAGGGGAAGGGTTGAGGGCAGAAGTACGGGAAATGGGCTGGACACGGTTGAGGGCCCTGTCAACAACAGTGGGGGGGATTCCTCGGTTGAGGAAAAAGGAGGTCATACCAGAAGCAGCGTCATGGAAGGTAGCATCATCAGAGCAGATGCGTCGAAGACGGAGAAACTGGGAGAATGGAATGGAGTCCTTACAGGAGGTAGGGTGTGAAGAAGTGTAGTCGAGGTAGCTGTGGGAGCTGGTGGGCTTATAATGGATATTGGTAGACAACCTATCCCCAGAGATGGAGACAGAGAAGTCGAGGAAGGGAAGGGAAGTGTCAGAGCTGGACCACGTATGGGTGAGAGAAGAGTGGAAATTGGAAGCAAAGTTGATAAAGTTTTCCAGTTCGGGGCGGGAGCAGGAAATGGCACCGATACAGTCATCAATGTACCGGAAAAAGAGTTGCGGGAGGGGGCCTGAGTAGGGCTGGAACAAAGAATGCTCGACATATCCCACAAAAAGACAGGCATAACTAGGACCCATGCGGGTACCCATAGCGACACCTTTTACTTGAAGGAAGTGCGTGGAGTTGAAGGAGAAGTTGTTCAATGTGAGAACAAGTTCAGCCAGGCGGAGGAGGGTGGTGGTGGATGGGGACTGGTTGGGCCTCTGTTCCAGGAAGAAGCGGAGAGCCCTCAAGCCATCCTGGCGGGGGATGGAGGTGCAGCGCGATTGGACGTCCATAGTGAAGAGGAGGCGGTTGGGACCAGGAAACTGGAAATTGTCAAAATAACGTAAGGCGTCAGAAGAGTCACAGATGTAGTTGGGAAGAGACTGGACCAGCGGAGAAAAGATAGAGTCAAGATAGGAAGAAATAAGTTCAGTGGGGCAGGAGCAGGCTGACACAATGGGTCTGCCGGGACGTACCCGTTTGTGGATTGTGGGAAGGAGGTAGAAGCGGGCTGTCCGGGGTTGCGGGACTATGAGGTTGGAAGCTGTAGAGGGAAGATCTCCAGAGGAGATGAGGTCAGTGACAGTCCTTTGGACGGTGGCTTGATGTTCGGTGATGGGGTCATGGTCCAGAGGGAGGTAGGAAGAAGTGTCTGTGAGTTGGCACTGAGCCTCTGCTAGGTAGAGGTCGGTACGCCACACAACAACAGCACCATCCTTGCCTGCAGGTTTGATGACCATGTCGGGGTTAGACCTGAGAGAACGGAGTGCCTCAAGATCAGAGGGGGACAGGTTAGAGTGAGTGAGGGGGGCAAAGAAATTGAGATGATAAATGTCTAGCCGACAGTTTTCAATGAAGAGATCAAGAGCGGGTAAGTGGCCAGCGGGGGGGGTCCAAGTAGAGGGAGAATGCTGGAGGTGGGAGAATGGGTCTGCTGGTCGGGAGGAGGACTCCTGGTCAAAGAAGTGAGCCTGGAGGCGGAGAAATATTTTCTGGATACAGCCCGAGGGGATTTCCATGGATCCAGTCCCTCACTTCACCTTGGTGGGGGTACCTTACACAGTGGTCTTCCCCAGTGAACCTTTGCAGCGGCTGCCCCAAGCTGTAGTGCGTCCCTCAGCACGAAGTCTTGGACCTTGGAATGTGCCAGTCTGCAACTTTCGGTCGTGGACAACTCTTTGCGCTGGACGACCAGCAAGTTTCGGGCAGACCAAAGGGCGTCTTTCACCGAATTAATAGTCCTCCAGCAGCAGTTGATTTTTATCTCGGTGTGCATCCCTGAGAACAGCCTGCAGAGCACAGACTCCTGTGTTACACAGCTGCTTGGGATGAACCGCGATAAAAACCACTGCATCTTTTTCTACACCTGCTTTGCAAAGACAGACAGGGCAGTCCTCTCTCCTCTGTCTTGTTTGTTTGCTGTATTGAACCCTTTGCTGAGTCTATTAGGAAGGATGCAAGCATAAGGGGGGGGTTACAATCCGAGGCAGTGGAGTCACTCAGGTTAAAACTTCCCTGTACCTGGATGACGTCGCCGTCTTTTGGTCGGATCTGCTGTCCGTTCACAGACTGATCAGCATCTGCGACCATTTCGAACTCGCCTCGGTAGCCAAAGTTAACCACGGCAAGTGCGAGTCCATGTTCTTTGGGAACTGGGCTGACCGAGCATTTATCCCCTTCACCATCAGGTCAGACTACCTGATGGTGCTGGGGATATGGTTTGGAAGGGCTGGGACGTGCACCAAAACCTGGAAGTAGCGAGTAGCCAGGATACACCATAAGCTGAGCATGTGGGAGCAGCGATCTCTCTCCATTGTGGGTAAGAACCTGGTGATCAGGTGCGAGGCGCTCACGTTGCTGTACGTGGTGCAGGTCTGGCCCATACGCCACTCCTGCGCTGTGGCGATCACCCGAGCCATTTTCCGCTTCATATGGGGTTCCAAAATGGACCAGGTCTGGAGGGACACGATGTTCAAACCCCTGGATAAGGGCGGGAAAAATGTACCCAACGTCGCCCTCATTCTGATGACTACCTTCGTGTGCGGCTGCATCAAGCTGTGCGCAGATTCCCAGTGCACAATCTCCAAGTGTCACTACGTGCTGAGGTTCTATCTGTCCCCAGCGTTGTGAAGGATGGGCCTGCTCACATTGCCGCGGAATGCTCCATCCAGTTGGACCGTGCCGTACCACCTATCCTTCGTGGGAAAGTTTCTGTGGAAAAACATCTTTGACCACCAATCCTTCAGGTAGTGGTCTGCGCGGAATGTCTTCAAGGCCCTACAGGAAAAGGAGATGGTGGATCCAGTCGGATGGTTCCCCGAGCAAACTTCCAAAGTCATTTGGCGGAATGCCTCATCACCAGAACTTTCAAACAAGCACCAAGATGAAACTTGGCTGGTGGTGAGAAGAGCCCTCCCCATCAGATCCTTCCTGCACGCCCGAAGTCTAACCCCCTCCGCACAATGCCCTCGAGGTGGCTGTGGTGGGGAAGAGACAGTTGCCCACCTCTTTCTCTGAATTGCCTCCAATGCAAGTATATCCCTCCTTAAATAAGGAGACCAAAACTGTACACAGTACTCCAGGTGTGGTTTCACCAACACCCTGTACATTTGGAGCAAGACTTCTCTCCTTTTATACTCCATTCCCCTTTGTCATAAAGGGTGACATTCCATTTGCCTTCCTAATTATTTGCTCTACCTGCATGCTAACTTTTTGTGATTCATGTACGAAGACACCCAGATCCTTCTATACCGCAGCATTCTGTAGTCTCTCACAATTTAAATAATATTTAATTTATCTGTTCTTACTACCAAAGTGAATAACCTCACATTTTCCCACATTATACTCCAGCTTCCAAATGTTTGCCTGGATCCGAGAGGCCCTGGCGGAATCTAAACTGAGCATCGATGAGCAGATTATTGCTAAATGCGTGGTGATTGATAGCACTGTTGATGACATCTTCCATCACTTTGCTGATGATTGATAGTAGACTGATGGGGCGGTAATTGGTCAGATTGGATTTGTCCTGCTTTTTTTTATGGACAGGACACACCTGGGTAATTTTCCACATTGTCGAGTAGCTGTTTGTGTTGTCGCTCAAAAAAAAATTATCTTAATAAATTATCGGCTGGAAGCACGTTTGTCATCGGGTTGAATAATTTCTGTGTGAGGAATGTTCCAGCATCATAAACCAGGGGAACGTGCTGACTGAGCTGTGTCTTCATCTCTTCTGGGCAGTCGGACAGTTCACCCTTCATTCTGCTCTGATTCACTTTCCTAAAGCGGATCTACAGATTCTCACATCTGGAGACTGGGTTTTCTTGTTAGGTTCCTTTTGATTTTTCTTGCTCCTGAATGATAATATATGCCAACCTTGGATCAACCTTGCGTTGTGTCCCAGTCTTGGTTAGGAGCGACACATAACGGCACCAACACTCTGAAACAAACAACACGGTCACACTTTCCTTCAGTGAGATTAATGTTGAGGCGGTTTCCATGTTGAATGCAATTGTGAACAAATTTCTCACAAAGAAATTGTGGGTGATTTGAGCATTTGCACTGAATTTCTGTGCAAGGAGGGGCAGTTTCAAACAGCCATTCCGAAATCACTTCCTTCACAAAGACAAAGACTGTGCTGTCTTAATGTGTCAGTCAACTTCACAAACAAATTTGAACTCGAAGTTCAGGAGAAGACAGAGTGGTGAATGATTGATAGTGTTATCTTTGGATGAGAAAAGATACTAAACATACAAAATCCAACATTTGAGCTGGCATGTAAGATTGATCTTTCCATGGAGATGTTCACTGGAACACTGGAACAGGCCCAAGACAGAAATGTTGACATGAGAACAGGGGGTAGTGTTGAAATGGCAAGGAACCAGAAGCTCGGGGTCATGCTTTCGGACTGAGCCGAGGTGTTCCATCTAATCTGCGTTTGGTCTCCCCAGTTTAGAGGAGACCACATTGTGAGCAGTGAATACAGTATACATAATTGAAAGAAGTACAAGTAAATCGCTGCTTCACCTGAAAGGAGTGTTTGGGCTTTAGATAATGAGCAGAGAGGAGGGAAAAGGGCAGGTATTATATCTCCTGCGATTGCATGAGAAGGTGCCTTTGGAAGGGGACGAGGTGTCAGGGATAATGGAGGAGTGGACCAGGGTGTCTTGGAGGGACCGATCCCTTAGGAATGTTGACAGGGGAGGGGAAGATGAGGTAGGTGTTTCCATCACGCTGGAGGTGGCGGAAATTGTGGAGGATGATCCTTTGGATGTGGAGGTAGGTGGGGTGGAAAGTGAGTCGCAGTTCTGGGAGGGAACGGAATGGGGAGGGCAGAGGTTGAGGGACCTGTCAACTACACTGGGAGGGTGGGGGGGGGGGGGGGGTGGTGGGGGGGCGGCAGGGTTGAAATCTAGTGATGTTGTTGAATTTAATTTCAAACACTCCTTGAACTCTCTGCCGATGAAGTCTGAAAAAGGGAAGAACAACCAGACAACAAGGGTCTCAAATCGAAGACCCTGTGATTAAAAGTCTCATGCTCTCCCAACTGAGCTAACAAGGCCTGATACAGTACTACTACTCTGTCTGTTATTGGACGGATGCAGCTGTTGGCTCCACCCCAAGGGTGAGAATTTGTTCCACCAAACATGAAGCAGTTTCCTATCAATTCCCCAGATTATCAGTAAATCTACTTACAGAAGCCCCAAAGTGTGATATATTCCTCTCACTCATCAATAATAAAACTTTCTTTTCACCTTCGAAATGCTGCCATCTATTTTGTCAATATTTATTTCTCTCTCCTTTTTATTTAATTCATGCATTCCTTAGGAATTTTTTCCCAATTATTTCTGAGGGAAGAACTGAACAGATCTGGCAACTCAAAACTGGGCATCCATGAGGCACTGTGGGCCATCAGCAGCAGCAGAATTGTATTTAAACACAATAATTTACCTCCTGGCCTGGCATATCCCTCACTCTACCATTACCATCAAGCCAAGGGAGCAATAGTGGTTCAATGAAGTGTGCAGGAGGGCATGTCAGGAGCAGCACCAAGCAGACCTAAAAATGAGGTGTCAACCTGGTGAAGCTACAACACAGGATTACTTGCATGTCAAACAGTGGAAGCAGCATGCAATAGACAGAGCTAAGCGATCTCACAACCAACAGATCAGATCAAAGCTCTGCAGTCCTGCCACATCCAGTCCTGAATGGTGGTGGATAATTAAACAATTAACAGGAGTCACAGAGAGTCATAGAGTCGTACAGCATAGAACCAGGCCATTCGGCCCACCGCGTCCATGCCGACCATAATGCCCATCTGTACTAATCCTACCTGCCTGCATTAATTCCATATCCCTCCATGCCTTGCTCATTCAAGTACCTGTCCAGATGCTTCATAAATGTCACTGCTGTTCATGCCTCCACCAGGTAGCTCATTCCAGATACCCACGATTCTTTCTGTGAAAAATTTACCCCTTTGGTCCCCTGTAAACCTCCTCCCTCTTACCTTAAATCTATGCCCTCTAGTTTTAGTCACCCCTACATGGGAAACAGACTCTGGCTATCTACACTATCTATGCCTCTCATAATTTTATATACCTCTATCATGTCCCCTCTCAGCCTCCTTCACTCCAGGGAAAACAGACCCAGCCTATCCAATCTCTCTTCATAACTCAGGCCCTCCAAACCAGGCAGCATCCTTGTGAATCTTTTCTGCACCCTCTCTAGCTTAATCACATCTTTCCTGTAGTGCAGCCACCAGAACTGCACACAGTACTCCAAATGCGGCCTAACCAACGTTATGTACAACTGTAACATGACGTCCCAACTCTTGTACTCAATGCCTCAGCCGATGAAGTCAAGCATGCCATCCGCCTTCTTCACCACCCTGTCTACCTGTGTTGCCACTTTCAGGGAACTATGTACTTGCACCCCAAGGTCTCTCTGCTCAACAACACTCCCCAAGGCCCTGCTTTCACTTTATATGTCCTGCCCTGGTTTAACTTCCCAAAATGCATCACTTCACACTTGTCCGCGTTAAATTCCATTTGCCAATCCCTTGCCCACTTTTCCAGTTGATCTATATCCTGTTGCAAACTTAGACAACCTTCTTCACTGTCCACTATACCACCAATTTTGGTGTCATCTGCAAACTTACTAATCATGCCCCTTACATTCACATCCAAGCCATTAACATATACGACAAGCAACAGAGGGCCCAGCACCGATCCCTGTGACACACCACTGGTCACTGGCCTCCAATCTGAAAAACAACCCTCCACTACCACCCTCTGCCTCCTATCACCAAGCCAATTTTGTATCCAATTGGCTAGCTCACCCTGGATCCCATGTGTTTGAACTTTCTGGACCAGCCTACCATGCAGGACCTTGTCAAAGGCCTTGCTAAAGTCCATGTTGACAGCATTCATTGGCCTACCCTTGTCAATCCTCTTGGTCACCTCCTCGGAAAACTCAATCAAAATCATGAGTCATGATTTCCCACGCACAAAGCCATGCTGACTATCCCTAATCTGACCTTGCCTTTCCAAATGCATATAAATCCTGTCTCTCAGAGTCCCTTCCAAGAACTTTCCCACCACTGATGTAAGGCTCACCGGCCTGTAGTTCTCTGGCTTATCCCTGCTGCCCTTCTTAAATAAAGGCACAACATTAGCTATCCTCCAGTCTTCCGGTACCTCACCTGTGGCTAACGATGATACAAAAGTCTCTGCCAGGGCCCCAGCAATCTCCTCCCTTGCTTCCCATAGCATCCTAGGATACACCTGGTCAGACCCTGGGGATTTATCCACCTTAATGCGCTTCAATACCTCCAACACCACTTCCTTTGTAATGTTGATATGCTTCAGGATATTGCTGTTCCCTCCCTTGAACTCACTGGCTTCCATGACCTTCTCCACGGTAAATATGGACGAGGAATATTCATTTAAGACCTCGCCCATTTCGCGTGGCTCCACACATAGATTACCACACTGATCCTTAAGGGGACCTACTGTCTCCCTGGCTACCCTTTTACTCTTAATATACTGATCGAATCTTTTAGGATTCTCCTTTATCTTATCTGCCAGGGAGATCTCATGGCCCCTTTTCGCCCTCCTAATTTCCTTCTTAAGTGTAGTCCTACATCCCCTATACTCCTCGAGGGTCTCGCTCGATCCCAGCTGCCTATACCTGACATATGCCTCCTTCTTTATCCAGACCAGGCCCTCAATACCCCTAGTCAACCAAGGTTCCCTAAACTTGCCAGCCTTGCCCTTCCATCTGACAGGAAAATGCCGGCCCTGAATTCTTCCGATCTCACTTTTAAAAGCCTTCCGCTTGCCAGACATCCCTTTACCTGTAAACAGTCTCCCCCATTCAACATTTGAGAGTTCCTGTCTGATGCCATCAAAATTAGCCTTCCCCCAATTTAGGACTTCAACCTGAGGACCAGTCCTATCCTGTTCCGTAACTATCTTGAAGCTAATAGAGTTATGGTCACTGGTCCCAAAGTGCTCCCCCACTGACACATCAACCACCTGCCCATCCTCATTTCCTAAGAGGCAGTCAAGTGTAGCCCCTTCTCTAGCAGGGCCATCCACGTACTGCTTCAGAAAACTATCCTGGACACACAACAAATTTTTCCCCATCTGACCCCTTAGTACTAAAGCAGTCCCAGTTAATATTAGGGAAGTTAAAATCACCTACTATTACAACCCTATAATTCCTACACCTATCTGTGATTTCCCTACAAATATGCTCCTTCAATTCCCCCTGACTATTGGGGGTTCTATAGTATAATCCCATCAAAGTGATCACCCCTTTCTTATTTCTAAGTTCTACCCATATGGCCTCGCTTGTCATTCCCCCCGGGATATCCTTTCTAAGTACTGTCGTGATGTCCTCCCAAATCAATAGTGCAACCTCCTCTCTTACCTTCATCTCTGTCACGCTGGAAGGATCAGTACCCCGGAACATTGAGCTGCCAGTCCTGCTCATCCCTCAACCACGTTTCCGTAATAGCTATAATATCACAATCCCATGTACCGATCCATGAGTTCATCTGCCTTACCTGTAAGGCATCTTGCATTAAAGTAAATGCAGTTTAGTCTACCAGACCTTCCACGCTCCCCGTCCTGCATCTGCCCGGCCTGCCTACTGGACTTGCTTGCTTTGACCTCTATATTTGCCTCAAATATCTCATCAGAGAGACCACTACTTTGGGTCCCACCCCCCTGCCAGACTAGTTTAAACCCTCCCGAGTAGTACTAGCAAACCTCCCTGCAAGGATATTGGTCCCCCTCCAGTTTAGATGCAACCCGTCCCTCTTGTACAGGTCACCTCTGCACCAGAAGATCCAAGTACCTGAAGCACTCCCGGCTACACCAGCTCTTCAGCCACGCATTCATTTGCCTAATCCTCCTGTTCCTACCATCACAAGCACGTGGCACAGAAAGTAATCCTGAGATTACAACCCTAGAGGTCCTGCTTTTTAACCTTCTGCCTAACTCCCTATATTCACTTTGCAGGACCTCAACTCTCTTCCTGCCTATGTCGTTAGTACCAATATGGACCACGACCTCGAGCTGCTCACCGTCCCTTTTCAGAATGTCCTGCAGCCACTCCGAGACATCCTTGACCCTAGCACCAGGGAGACAAGATACCATCCTGGAGTCTCGTTTTTGGCCGCAGAAATGCCTATCTGCACCCCTTATAATGAATCCCCTATCACTAAAGCTCTTCCAAACCTTTTCCTCCCCTGCAGTGCTGCAGAGCCCTCTGTGGTGCCACAAACTCGGCTGTTGCTGCTTTCCCCTGGGTGGTCATCCCCCCAACAGTATCCAGAGCGATATATCTGTTTGAGAGGGGGATGGCCACAGGGAACCCCTGCACTACCTACCTGCGCCTACTACTCCATCTGGTGGTCACCCATCTCTTTTCTGCCTGTGCAGCCATTACCTGTGGTGCGACCACCTCACTAAACGTGCTGTCCACGACTTCCTCAGCATCGCGGATGCTCCACAGTGAATCCACCCGCAGCTCCAGCTCCCTAATGCGGGTAGCCAGTAGCTGCAGATAGATACACTTCCCGCACACGTGGTCATCAGGGACACTGGAAGCGTTCCTGATTTCCCACATAGCGCAGGAGAAGCATGTCACGGGGCTGAGCTCTCCTGCCATGACTTACCCTTAGGTTAATGAGTTACTCCCTTAATTAAAAAAATACTAATTATACTAGAGGCCTTGTTCCACCCACTTCAACCCAAAGTCCTTAAAAAAAAACTTTAGTAGTACTCACCTTAACACCAGCGTTTTTTTTCCAACAAAAAAAAACAACTTTCCCCTTTTTTAAGAGCTGCTACTCACCAACCAATCAGCATGCAGCTCTCCTCTGACATCACTGTTTGCCTTTTTTTCAAAACTCCGGCCCGCTGGAAGAGGTTCAACTGCTCTCTGGTCCTGGAAGGTAAGGAGGACAAGGCTCCACAAATGCCCCCATCCTTAATGATAGGGGAGAACACCATATCATTGCATAATACAAGGTTGAATCATTTGCAAACTTCTTCAGCCAGAAGTGCCAAGTAGATGATCCATCCCGGCCTCCTCCTGAGGTCCCCAGCATCACAGGTGACAATCTTCAGCTCATCCAATTCACTCCACATGATATCAAGAAATGGCTGAAGGCACTGGATACTGACAACATTCCGGCTGTAGTGCTGAAGATTTGTGCTCCAGAACTAGCCGCACCGCTAGCCAAGCTGTTCCAGTACAGTTACAACACTGGCATCTACCCGGCAATGTGGAAAATTGCCCAGGTATGTCCTGTACACAAAAAGCAGGACAAATCCAACCCGGTCAATTACTGCCCCGTCAGCCTCCTCTTGATCATCAGTAAAGTGATGGAAGGTGTCGTTGACAGTGCTATCAAGCAGCACTTACACAGCAATAACCTACTCACCGATGCTCATTTTGGTTTCTGCCAAGGCCACTCGTTTCCTGACCTCATTATGGCCTTGGCTCAAATCTGGACAAAAGAGCTGAATTCAGGAGGTGATATGAGGTAACAGTGACTGCTCCTGCCAAGGGCATCAAGGAGCCCCTGAAAAATTGAAGACAATGGCAATCAGGGGGAAACTCTCCACTAGTTGGAGTCATACCTAGCGCAAAGGAATATGGTGATGGTTGTGGATGGCCAATCATCTCAGTCCCAGAACATCGCTCAGGAGTTGCTCAGGGTCACGTCCTAGGCCCCAATCAACTTCAGCTGCTTCATCAATGACCTTCCCTCCATCATAAGGTCAGAAGTGGGGATGTTTGCTGATGATTGCAAAATGTTCAGTCACATTAGCAACTCCTCAGATACTGAAGCAGTCCGTGTCCATATGTAGAGAGACCTGGACAACATTGGGCTTGGGCTGATAAGTGGCAAGTACCATTCACGCCACAAAAATGCCAGGCAATGACCATCTCCAACAAGAGAGAATCTAACCATCTCCCCTTGACAGTCAATGACATTACCATTTCTGAATCCTTCACTATCAACACCCTGGGGATTACCATTGAGAAGAAACTATATTGGATAAGTCAGAGGATGGCAATTCTGCTGGAAGTAACTCACCTCCTGTCCACCATCTACAAGGCACAAGTCAGGAGTGTGATGCAATACCCACCACTTGGCTGGATGAGTGCAGCTCCAACAACACCAAAGAAACTCAACACCTTCCAGGACAAAGCAGATCACTTGATCAGCACTCCATCCACTACTTTAAATATTCACTTCCTGCACCACCAGTGAACAGTGGCAGCAGTGTGTCCCATCGACAAGATGCACTGCAGCAACTCACCAAACCTCCTTCTGCAGCACCTTCCAAACCCCCGATCTCGACCACCTAGAAGGACATTGGATGAATGGGAACACCACCATCTGCAAGCTCCCCTCCAAGTTACACACCATCCTGACTGGGAACTATATCTCTGTTCCATCACTGTTACCGGATCAACATTCTGGAACTCCGTTCCGAACAGCACTGTGGGTTTACGTACAACACATGGACTGCAGTGGCTCAAAAAAGGCAGCTCACCACCACCTTCTCAAGGGCAATTAAGGATGGACAATAAAGGCTGCGTTTGCTGACAACGCAACCACTAGGTGGCACAACTCGCTTTTTCCCCCTCCTTCGCACTGGCCGCTTCCACCCTCCACCGCCGCTCACTCCAGACCTCACTGCTCTCCCCCACTTCCCTGGCCGATTGTCCTCTGATCGCGCCACCCCATTCTCTGGTCGCTCGTTCCCCACCCCACCCCCTCCCCTCCAGCCGCAAGCTCTAGGTTGTGCTGCTTCCCTTCTCTCGGCCTCTTGCCCCCACGTTTGTCCAGTCTCCACGCGCCGCCCGAAGAAGCAAGGCGGGCTGTAAAGTGTGACGTAGGAGCGAGTAGTGAATGGCCGAGAGGAAGGAAGTGGTACGGCCTTGAGCTAATGGCTGGAGCAGGGGTTGGGGGGCTGGGAGCGAGTGGCAGGAGAGCTGGGTGACGCGAGCGGGGAACAATCGGCCAGGGGAGCAGTGCGGTGTAGAGCGAGCGGCTGAGGGGAGGAAGCATCGAGGCCTGGAGCGAGTTGCCGAGGGGGGAGAGCTCCAGCCTCAAAGTCTCCCATTCAGCTGCTTCCTCCAGCTGAGTGAGAGGCTGGATACCTGATGACGCTGCAGCGTGCATGTGCGAAGATGGACCAGGCGTGAATATGCGATGACGTTGGCGCTGAGCCATGACATCATCCTGCGCATGTGCCACTGAATCATGGCAAGATGTCGCTGTGGCTATGCGCAGCTTGGCGCTCTCCGATGATGTCAGCGGGCCGCTCCGTTGACAGGAATCACATTCTGTTAGCAGTGCCCACATCCCAGGAAAGAATAAAAAAGAGATTTACCACAATGGTAGCAGGGTGAGTGACTTCAGTTATGTGGAGAGATTGGAGAAGCTGGGGTTGTTCTCCTTGCAGCAGAGAAAGTTCAGAAGAGATTTGACACATTTGTTCAAAATCATGAAGTTCTTCAACAGTTTAAATAAGGAGAAACTGTTTCCAGTGGTAAAAGGGTCAGTAAGCAGAGGACACAGATATCAGGTGATTGGCAGAAGAACCAGAGGTGACATGAAGAACCATTTTTTACACAGCAATGTGTTGTGATAAAGAAAGAAAAGACTTGCATTTCTAGAGCACCTTTCCTGACCACTGGAAATATCAAAGCACTTTGTAAACAATGAAATACTTTTGAAGTGTAATCACTGTTGTAATGTCAGAAATGCAGCAGCTAATACCCACAAACAGCAATGTGAAAATGACCAACTGATCTGATTGAGGGGCAAATATTGATCACAACACCAGGGAGAATTGCTCTTCACTTGTTTGAAATTGCAGCATGGGATCTTTTACATTCACCCAAACATGCAGACCGGGTCTTGGTTTAACATCACACCTGAAAGGAAGCACCTTCAACACCCTCAGTGCTGCACTGGAGTGTCAGCTGTGAAATCTGAACCCAAAAGCTTGTGATTTCGAGGTGAGTGTGACCAACTGAGCCACAGCTTTTACCTGAGTCTCAATCCTTCTACCAACAGTTTCTCTCTATCGGGTCTGTCACGGCCCCTCATGATTGTGAACACCTCTATCAAATCTCCTCTCCAAGGAGAACAACCCCAGCTTCTCCAATCTATCCACATAACTGAATTCCTAACCACACGTTGCAGAAAGGAATTTTTCCTCATGTTCCTTCTGGTTTTGTCAGTCACCTTAAATCTGTAACCTTTGGTTATTAACCATTCAGCAGTTAGAAACAGTTCCTCAGTATTTACTCGACCCCAAACCTTCAAGGAAGCTCTGCAAAGTAACTGAAAATCTAGTTGTCAGAAGTGGGATTTAAACACATGCCTCCAGTGAAAGCTGCAACCTGAACAGAGAAGCTGAAACCACTCAGTCACCTCAACTGTTCAGACCTTTCTGACCTCATCATCACTTCTGTACTTTGAAAGGTTCACTCAGTTCAGGAACTTGTTCAATGTTACTGGAATGCTCAGTGATTGGGATATTAACTCCCCCGGGTTTTCCTGAGCTTGTTCTCGGTGTATGGGGATGTTTGTCCTGGACCGTGGAATCTTGCATCCCTGTAATGGACATTAAGCCACTGATTGAATCTGTTTTCACTGCTTTCCGCTGGTGCTGGGTATTTGCAGAGTGTGAGGCTGAAATGTTGCTGCTTGTCCCTGCCTCACTCACTCTGGGAAAGAGTGAATAATTGATGCATCTGTTTCTGTATCTGAAATGTGGCTTAGATCTGCTGTTATTAACCGAGGCAGCGCTGCAGAAGGATACGTTAATAATCTCTCACTAATCAACTGCAAACAGTCAGAATGTGTAACTTTGAGCAGCGCTTTCTGCACCGTCAGGGCTGGAAAGTTCAGGGAGGGAGAGACACTGTCAGTATCTGAGTGTGTACAGCACTGTACAGAGAAAGAGCCAATATACCGGGGCTGAGACACAGTGCATCTTTTCACATTTAATCACTATAATATCCACAGTCAGTAACTGAAAAGGATGAAAAACCGAATAGCAAGAGCAAAAGCAAGAAAAGTAAGTAATTATAGATTCGCTGATCAGCTTTCTCTGTGTTACCTGTTAGTCTACTGTTTTATATTTAATGCTTTCTACACTGTGGCCAGGGAATGATTTCTTCTCAAGGGCTGAATATTAACAAAACTTCTTGGAATTTAAAATCTTTCAAAAATAATTCCATGTCCCTAATGGGGAAAAATCAAATAACTGCATCAATTATAGGAGAGCTGGTTAGTGATGACGTGGATGTGTCTGCAGTGTGCAGGACCAGACTGTTTCTATATATTCACAATGAATATTCCACCCTTTATTTGTAACAGTCAAGCTGATAGTGGACAATGGCTATTCTGGTTGCAGCAACCTGAAGATTTAACTTATTGACACCCTGCTTTAGGGGAATCTAGAAAGAACAACACCCAGCTCTGTCAGTTAGTGTGCTTGTTTGTTAACCCACTATTTGTTGGTTCAAGCACTTAAAAGGATGAGGCTTTATTAACTTAAACTCTTCTACATCTGCTGTATTACTCTTGCTGTTGATTCTTCAAAGTTAAGGTTAATCAAGTCTTTCTTTGTGAAATCCATGCTGACTGTGTTTTATTATATTTTCATTTTCATATGTATTTTCCACTTTTGGGGATTACAGGATATTGTCTTTTTATTGATTTTATTGCATTTATTTCCCATCCCTAATTTCCTCGAGAAGGTGGTGGTGAGCTGCCTACTTGAACCACTGCAGTCGATGTGGTGCTGTTAGGAAGGGAGTTCCAGGATTTTGACCCAGCCACAGTGAAGGAACGGTGATACAGTTCCAATTCCAGGATGGTGTATGGCAAAGAGGGGAACCTACAGGTGGTGGTGTTCCCATGCATCTGCTGCCCTTGTCCTTCAAGGTGGTAGAAGTCACGGGTTTGGAAGGTGCTGTCTAAGGAGGCTTGCTGCGTTGCTGCAGTGCATCTTGTGGATGGAACACATTGCTACCACTGTGTGTCAGTTATGGAGAGAGTGAATTTTGTGAATGAGGTGCCAATCAAGTGGGCTGCTTTGTCCAGGATGGCGTCGAGCTTCTTGACTGTTGTTGGAGCTGCACCTAACCAGGCAAGTGTAGAATATTCCATCACACTCCTGACTTGTGCCTTGTAGATAGTGGAAGGCTTTGGGGAGTCAGGAGGTGAGTTACTCGCCGCAGGATTCCTAGTGTCTGATCTGCTCTTGTCGCCATGATATTTATATGCTTATTGCAATTCAGTTTCTGGTCAATGGTAACCCCCAGGATGTTGATAGTGGGGGGATTCAGAAATCGTAATGCCATTGAATGTCAAGGGGAGATGGTTAGATTCTCTCTTGTTTGAGATGGTCATTGCCTGGGACTTGTGTGACTCGAATGTGAAATATCCTTATTGTAGGGTATTGTATTGTACTGTACAGTGACTACACTTGGAAAGTCCTTCATTGGCTGTAAAAGGCTTTACAAAGTCCTGTGGTCGTGAAATGTATGTTTTGCTTTTTCCATTGTTATCAATGTCATTTTGATCAAAAGATAGGATTCGTGAGCACAAACTTTAAATCAATGCTGATTCAAATAATGTAAAAGCATCTATATTTTTGCACTGTACTTAATAATCTCCATCTGCCTATCCTTACAGAGTACAATGTCTTTGACCCTGAAATTGATTCCACAATCTCAGTCCCTCAGACAATTTCAGCTCAGTTCTGATGAAAGGTCACAGATCTGAAACGTTAACTCTGTTTCTCTCTCCACAGATGCTGCCAGACCTGCTGAGTATTTCCAGCATTTTCTGTTTTTATTTCAGATTTCCAGCATCTGCAGTATTTTACTTCTGTGTTACTTTGAAAGTTAAAACTGACCCACTTGTTTCCAATTCTCACTGGGGTCTCCCATGAAATGATTCTGTATAATGTTAATGTAATGAATACAGATTCCAAGCACTGAGCTTCCTGTGGGGAATTGGGGACATGAAAACCAGCAGACTCTGCAGGAATTTCCACTGGGAGCACAAATTCACAAAATCTACCTTTTATATATTGATTCATTTTGATTGTCCTTCTGGAAAATTATTTTGAAACAATTTAAACATCAACCCACAGCTCCATGACTGGGTCAATGATGAGGTCATCCTCTGACCGGTCATGTGACAGCTGGAGCCACAAGACATCAGAACCAGATTTGTGACTGGATTAAAACCCGGAATCCTGTCCCAATGGCTTTTCAAATAAAGCTGTTGCTGTTTGAAAACACAGCAGGTAAACTTTCTGCCTGACCATGAGGGGAGCTAGGGAGAAATTTACAAAACTAAATCCTTTTACAAAATAGTTCAAAAACCATTAATATCGAAATCATGTGAGGATTCATTTGCAGTAGAAAAACAAGCAGAATACAGAAAGTACAGAGGAGAGCTGAAAAGGGAAATGAGATCAGCAAGAGAGTGCATGAGAAAAGATTAGCAGGTCACATAACTGGGAACACTGAAGTCTTTTACCAACATATGGACAGTCAATGAAAGGGTGGGTCAATTAGGAGATCCTGTGGAGGCAGAGGGTGTGGCTGAGGTACTAATTAAGTACATTTCATCTGTCACAAAACAAGCAGATTGTGCAAATGTCACAGTAAAGGAGGAGGTTGTGGAGAATTAGGAGGGGATGAAAATAGATAAAGAGGAGACAATTACAAGGTTGGCAGCACTCACAGTAGAAAAGTCACCCGGTCTGGATGGGCTGCATCCTGGGTGGCTGAGGGAAGTAAGGGTGGAAATATCAGAGACTCGAGCCACAATCTTTCAATCCTTCTTGAATATGGGAATGTTGCCAGAGGACTGGAGGATGCAGGTCAGCTTGGGTTGTTCGATCTCAGTTTAACTTGACCATTTTTATAATGTATCCATTGTAATAACTAACAACGTTAAGAAAGCCATTTTATAATGAACACATGACCAAAGGAACCATTTTGTGTTCAGTACTAACGTTCATATCCTGTATAATTAATGAGTAGCTACCCATCATAAAACAGATGATTGTAAAACCAGGGGCGATGCCACATTGGATTTGGTACTGGGTAATGAACCTGGCCAGGTGTTAGATTTAGATGTAGGTGAGCACTTTGGTGATAGTGATCACAATTCGGTTAGGTTTACCTCAGCGATGGGCAGGGACAGGTATATACCGCAGGGCAAAATTTATAGCTGGGGGAAAGGAAATTATGATGCGATTCGGCAAGATTTAGGATGCGTAGGATGGGGAAGGAAACTGCAGGGGATGGGCAGAATCGAAATGTGGAGCTTATTCAAGGAGCAGCAATTGCGTGTCCTTGATAAGTATGTACCTGTCAGGCAGGGAGGAAGTGGTCGAGCGAGAGAGCCGTGGTTTACAAAAGAAGTTGAAGCGCTTGTCAAGAGGAAGAAAAAGGCTTATGTTAGGATGAGACGTGAAGGCTCAGTTAGGGCGCTTGAGAGTTACAAGCTAGCCAGGAAGGATCTAAAGGGAGAGCTAAGAAGAGCAAGGAGAGGACACGAGTAGTCATTGGTGGATCGGATCAGGGAAAACCCTAAGGCTTTCTGTAGGTATATCAGGAATAAAAGAATGACTAGAGTTAGATTAGGGCCAATCAAGGATAGTAGTGGGAAGTTGTGTGTGGAATCAGAGGAGGTAGAGGAAGTGTTAAATGAATATTTTGCGTCAGTATTTACAGTAGAGAAAGAAAATGTTGTCGAGGAGAATACTGAGATTCAGGCTACTAGGCTAGATGGGATTGAGGTTCACAAGGAGGAGGTGTTATCAATTTTGGAAAGTGTGAAAATAGATAAGTCCCCTCGGCCAGATTGGATTTTCCCTAGGATTCTCTGGGAAGCTAGGGAGGAGATTGCAGAGCCTTTGTCCTTGAACTTTATGTCGTCATTGTCGAAAGGAATAGTGCCGGAAGACTGGAGGATAGCAAATGTTGTCCCCTTGTTCAAGAAGGGGAGTAGAGACAGCCCTGGTAATTATAGACCTGTGAGCCTTACTTCGGTTGTGGGTAAAATGTTGGAAAAGGTTATAAGAGACAGGATTTATAATCATCTTGAAAAGAATAAGTTCATTAGCGATAGTCAGCACGGTTTTGTGACGGGTAGGTCGTACCTCACAAACCTTATTGAGTTTTTCGAGAAGGTGACCAAACAGGTGGATGAGGGTAAAGCAGTGGATGTGGTGAATATGGATTTCAGGAAGGCGTTTGATAAGGTTCCCCATGGCAGGCTATTGCAGAAAATACAGAAGTATGGGGTTGAAGGTGATTTAGAACTTTGGATCAGAAATTGGCTAGCTGAAAGAAGACAGAGGGTGGTGGTTGATGGCAAATGTTCATCCTGGAGTTTAGTTACTAGTGGTGCACCGCAAGGATCTGTTTTGGTGCCACTGCTGTTTGTCATTTTTATAAATGACCTGGAAGAGGGTGTAGAAGGGTGGGTCAGTAAATTTGCGGATGACACTAAGGTCGGTGGAGTTGTGGATAGTGCCGAAGGATGTTGTAGGGTACAGAGGGACATAGATAGGCTGCAGAGCTGGGCTGAGAGATGGCAAATGGAGTTGAATGCGGAAACGTGCGAGGTGATTCACTTTGGAAGGAGTAACAGGAATGCAGAGTACTGGGCTAATGGGAAGATTCTTGGTAGTGTAGATGAACAGAGAGATCTTGGTGTCCAGGTGCATAAATCCCTGAAAGTTGCTACCCAGGTTAATAGGGCTGTTAAGAAGGCATATGGTGTGTTACCTTTTATTAGTAGGGGGATCGAGTTTCGGAGCCACGAGGTCATGCTGCAGCTGTACAAAACTCTGTTGAGACCGCACCTGGAGTATTGCATGCAGTTCTGGTCACCGCATTATCGGAAGGATGTGGAAGCTATGGAAAGGGTGCAGAGGAGATTTACTAGGATGTTGCCTGGTATGGAGGGAAGGTCTTACGAGGAAAGGCTGAGGGACTTGAGGTTGTTTTCGTTGGAGAGAAGGAGGAGGAAAGGTGACTTAATAGAGACATATAAGATAATCAGAGGGTTAGATAGGGTGGATAGTGAGAGTCTTTTTCATCGGATGGTGATGGCAAACACGAGGGGACATAGCTTTAAGTTGAGGGGTGATAGATATAGGACAGATGTCAGAGGTAGTTTCTTTACTCAGAGAGTAGTAGGGGCGTGGAACGCCCTGCCTGCAACAGTAGTAGACTCGCCAACTTTAAGGGCATTTAAGTGGTCATTGGATAGACATATGGATGAAAATGGAATAGTGTAGGTCAGAAGGTTTCACAGGTCGGTGCAACATCGAGGGCCGAAGGGCCTGGACTGCGCTGTAATGTTCTAATTGTAATTCTAATTCTAAAAGTAATGAACCTTGATTGAGTTATAATTAATGAATTAATAATCACTTTAGAGAGAATGGGTTTTCATTTAAAGTTAGTTCAATCTAATTACTGTGAGTCTCTGTGTCTTTGTGGGAAAGGGCAGTTTCAGCTAAATGTATTCAAACAATGGACCTTTCTCGGACCCCTGATAAAACCCATGGTATGTTCCATCGTGACCTTCAAAAGTCTAGATTTAATGAATAGGAAACTTGTTTCAGATCAGATTGGGAGACAGTGTGAAACCACTCCATTGTACTCATGTCTGAGATTCTGAGGACA
Source organism: Heterodontus francisci (assembly GCF_036365525.1). Lineage (NCBI taxonomy): Eukaryota > Metazoa > Chordata > Chondrichthyes > Heterodontiformes > Heterodontidae > Heterodontus > Heterodontus francisci. Next base: position 5,520,216 of record NW_027141441.1, on the reverse strand, counting down.
GGTGACAGTTAGTGGTAGACATTATTAAGAACTAATTGAATGTACCTAGCAAATGCTCGGACCAATTATTATTTTACAAGGTGGTGTGATGGCAATCAAGGGGTTAAACGTAGGGATCTTGAAAGCTTTCAATGTGCAGGAACACTAGAAGAGCTCAGGGGTAAAGGCTCAGATCATCAACCAAGTTCTCCACCTGATGAGGGATCTAGGCTGGACAAAGAGGACCGTGACACTCTGAGACCAAGCTCGACCAGTCCGCACACCTGCCAGAGCTGTAAAGTTATATTCCCCAAGTTTGTTAAGTATAATTTTACTTTCAATTATTGAGTACTATTTTACTCTCAATAAAAGTTCTGGACTTATTCATCAAGTATCCTGTTGCCTTAATTGGTTAAAGTCATACCCAAAGAGATTGTCCACAATAGACTTGCCAGAATTAAAAGATAAGTCTGCAAGGATTGCTAATTTTACAGCCCTGTTTAAAAAGAGAGATAAACCCAGGAACTACAGACCAGTTAGTATAATGTCGGTGGTGGGGAAAATTTTAGAGACAATTATCCAGGAGAAAATTAACTGTCACTTGGTAGAACATGGGCTAATAAATGACAGCCAGTACAGATTGGTTAACAGATGATAGTGTCTGACTTAATGAATTAATTTCTTTGATGAAGTTTCAGAGAGAGGTGACAAGGGTAGTGAGGTTGATGGTGTGTGTCTGGACTTCAAAAATGTGTTTGAAAAAGTACCATAAAATAGACTTGTTAACAAAATTGGAGCAGATGGGATTAAAGGGGCAGTGGCAGCGTGGATAAGGGCAGAAAGCTTAAAGTAGGGTGAATGCTTGTTTTTCAGAATGGAGGGACTAATACAGTAATGTCACTGTTGTTGCAGTGTGTGCAGTGTCTGACCCTGAGCTGTCCTAGGGAGGGGGCTGTTTGTGATGTTCCTGTGGGGTGCATTATCATCAGGGTCTCTCTGTGAGCTGTCACAGGGATGGGGCAGTTTGTGATATCCTTGTGCATGTCATGCAGGCCCACTGGCTTGTGGTTCCATCCTGATGCCAAGAAACAGAGTCCCAGATATGGGCAAAAAGTCTCACTTCTCTATCTCTATCTTGAGAAGACACAGTGGCGCAGTGGTTAGCACCGCAACCGCACACCTCAAGTGACCCGCGTTCGATTCCGGGTACTGCCTGTGAAGAGTTTGTAAGTTCTCCCTGTGACTGCGTGGGTTTCTGCCGGGTGTTCCTGTTTTCTCCCACAGCCAAAGACTTGCAGATTGATAGGGAAGTTGGCCATTGTAAATTGCCCCTCGTGTATGCAGGTGGTAGGGGAATTGAGGGGATGTGGTAGGAATATGGGATGAATGTCGGATCAGTATAAATGGGTGGTTGATGGTCGGCACAGACTCGGAGGGCTGAAAGGGCCTGTTTCAGTACTGTATCTCTCAATAAATAAATAAGAAGGCTGAGGGAGCAAACCTGGACAGTAAATCCGGAGTGGAGTCCTGGAGGCGGATACCTGTGACTTATCAGGCAGTTTTCCAGCAACTCCTGCAGCAGATCTGGTAACAAACAGTACTGGTATTTTCCTTTCCTCTGGACAATACCAGCAATGCTGACAGGGGTTCCTGATGCTCAGGGTCTCCATACTATTTGCCCAGGCCTGTGCCCTGGAGAGGACACTCCAGCTTCATGGTTAAACATTAGCACAACCCGGGAATAAACAGTTACTGATTATAAGCTCTCATTCAATTGGTGTAGAGTATGAGCACCAGGGGTTACTTCGGACAGTGGGAGAGCTCTTAGTGTCTCATTGGATAGCTACCATTCACTCCAAGCTGGGCAGCCCCCAGTCAGTTAGGTGCTGTCCTGCCACGACCTGCTTACTTCAATGGGTGCTTGAAGCTCAGAGAGACATCTCTGAACAGACGGATTGATAATCTATGCACCAAGAAAAACAAACTCAACAAAGAAGACACCAGTCCTTCGCATCACAAGCTGGAATGTAAGGACCATGTGTCCTGGCCTTACCGACAACCTTCTGCAGGTTGATGACACGCACAAGACAGCTGTGATGGACAAGGAACTCACAAGGCTCAATGTGGACATTGCTGTGCTGCAAGAAACTAGACTCGTTCAAAGTGGATCCCTCAAAGAGAAACACTACACCTTCTTCTGGCATGGGGAAAGCCCAAGAGGCAACTCGTGAGCATGGAGTGGGTTTCACAGTAAAATACACGCCACTTCAGATGAGTGAACCACCCACAGTAGGCTCAGAGAGACTTCTTACTCTTCACTTGTCAACAAGTGTGGGCCCAGTTAATCTCATGTGCATCTATGTCCCGACATTCACCTCCACCCCAGATGTCAAGGATCAATTCTATGTGACACTTGACAATGCCATCAGTAGAATTCCCAGCACTGAGGGACTGTACCTTCTCGGAGACTTCAACACAAGCTTGGGTACTGACTACACAGCTTTGCCAATGTTCATAGAGCACCTGGGGATTGGCAAGATGAAAGAAAATGTACAGAGGTTGCTGGAGCTATGCTGTCACCATGGATTCTGTGTGATGAACAGCTACTTCCAGGTCAAGCTGTGCTACAAGGTGTCCTGGAGACATCCGAGATCATGCCATTGGCACCAGCTAGACCTTATCATCACCAGACATACCACCCTCAGCAGTGTCCTCATCACTCGCAGCTATCACAGCGCTGACTGTGACACTGACCACTCCCTGGTGTGTAACAAGGTCAGGCTTCAGCCAAGGAAGCTTCATCCATCCATGAAGAAAGGTCATCCTCTGATCAACACTTGCCGAACCACTGATCCAGAAAGGACCCAGGAGTAACTCAACATCCTCGATCAGGCTCTTTCAGACAACAATGCTCAAGGCCTCAGTGCAGTGTCAAAGTGGAATCATCTGCACGCCACCATCTATAACTCTGCACTCACTGTGTATGGGAAAAGAGATGGGAGGAATGCTGACTGGTTTGAGGCTTATTGGACTGAAATGGAGTCAGTTACTGCAACTAAGAGGAGAGCTCTCATGAACTACACACAAGTCTCCAGCAAACAACATCTAAATGCTCTCAGAGATGCCAGAAACAAGTCTCTGCAGACTGCTCGGCACTGCACCAATCAATACAGGTTAAAACTCTGCTGATGAATCCGGGGATGCTAGAGGGATGTATGAAGGTATGAAGAAAGCAATGGGCCCAGTAGTAACTAAATCAGCACCTTTTGAAGACAAAGACAGGGGTGATCATCACTGAACCGAACAAGCAGATGGAAAGGTGAGTGGAGCATTACCTTGAACTCTACATAACGGAGAACATTGTTATTGAAGTAGCTCTCAGTGCCATTCCAGACTTCCCTGTCATGGAGGAACTGGACAGTGAGCCCACCGTAGTCCAGCTCAACAAGGGCTCAAAACACGCGTGAAGCAAACATTGTCACCTTGGACAAAATTAAGGGGGATCGCAGTGACTGCAGCAATTATCGGTGCCAGCTACTCAGTTCCACTCACCTGGTCGATCCCTTTCCTCCTGCAAGTTCCTTTGCTTCAAGTACCCATCCAATTTCCTTTTCAAATCATTGATTGTCTCTACTTCCACCACACTCGTGGGTCAGGACATTACCACTCACAGCATAAAAAAATTCCACCTCACCCAAGGATGGGAAATATTTATATCTTCTATATTTAGCTTATTCTCTATCTCGACGAGAATAGAATGGCAGTCAACATGAAAGGGAACCCAAAAATCTTCGAGCAGTATATAAATAATAAGCAGGTAGTCAGCGGTGAAGTGGGCCCCATTAGGGACCAAGAGGGTAATATATACTTAGAGCTGCAGGGCAATGTTAATCTAGTTAATGAGTACCTTGTATCAATGATCACTAAAGAAGTGGAATTTGACAAAATATCAGTAGAAGTGGAGAGTGTAGAGGCAATGGAGAGGGTACAAATTGAGAGAGGGAAGTACTGAAAAGGCTGGTTATGCTTCAGGAAGATAAATTACCTGGTCCGGATGGCTTTCATCCCAGATTGCGAAAGGAAATGTGGATGCAGATAACAGAAAGGCTTTCTATCATCTTCCAATCTTCCCTGGATACGGGGGAGGTGTCAGAGGATTAAACAGTTGCAAATGTGACACCCTTATTCAAGAAAGGGTGTAAGGACAGTCCGGCTAACTACAGGCCAGTTAGATTAACAGCAGTGGTGGGTAAGGTTTTAGAAAGAACAATCAGGGAAAAAATGAACAGTCACTTGTAGAGGTTTGAGTTAATTGAGGAGAGTGAGCATGGATTTATACATGGGAGTTCATGCTTGACTAATCTAACTACATGTTTTGATGAACTAACAGAGAAGGTTTATGAAGGGCATGCAGTGGATGTTGTTTATGTGGATTTTAAGAAACGACACATAAAAGGGTGATTGAGGTTCATGGAATAGGAGGGTCAGTGTCCAATTGGATAGGAAATTGGCTTAAGGACAGAAAACAGCAAGTCGTAATAAATGGTTCATTCTCAGACTGGAAGGTTGTCGACAGTGCTGTTCCCCAAGGGTCACTGCTGGAACCACTGCTTTTTATTTGCTACAGATAAATGACTTGGATCTTGGAATATAGAGTAGAATCTCAAAATATGCCGATAACACTGAACTTGGCGAAGTGGCAAACAGTGAGGAAGAAATGAACCACCTGCAACAAGACAGTGATGGGCTAGCAGAATGGGCAGACAGGTGCAGATGGAATTTAATAGTGACTAGTGTGAGGTGATGCATTTTAGCAGAAGGAATAGGGAGAGGCAATATATAATTAATGGCACAGTTCTAAAGAGTGTGCAGGAATTGAGGGACCTGTTCACTGTCACGTGAACAATTACTTCTTGTTGTGTGCTCTCAGATTTGTAACCTTCACTGTACTGGAGTGAGATGACATCTACTGGCAGGAAGCAAGAACTGCAATCAAGCAGCAGAAATTCCATCGTCTGTCAGGGTGAAAGAAACATTGCAATGTGAGGAAATAGTGAATGGGTTTGATTGGGTTGATGGAGGCATGATTCCACTTGTGGTGGAGTCCAAAGCAAAGGCCAGAAATATAAAATTGTCATTATTAAAAGATATGAGGAATTCATGATAAATGTATTTAGGTAGTGAGTGGGTGGAATCTAGATAAAGTAGAAAGTGAGATTGGGTGGACAGAAGCAGTGTGAAAGGATGGCTCAAACAAAAGGTAAACGCCCTGAAAGGTTAACTCTGTTTCTCTCTCCACAGATGCTGCCAGAGTTTCTGAACATTTCCAACACTTTCTGTTTTTATTTCAGAATTTGCAAGATGTTGCTTTGCTCTGAAAAAAAAATGGATGATCGGCTTTGGCTGCCAGTGAAATTCCACCGGAGCTAAAAGGAAGTACTGATATCAGTGGCATGTTGATCTAGGGGTATGATTCTTGCTTAGGGTGAGTGATTAATTAATGTGTGAGAGATCTTGGGTTCAAATCCTGCACAGAAATGATGCAGAGGCGTAGAGGTTAAGAGCTGCTGTCACTTTGATGGCCACCGGCATAGGATGTCAACCAAAGCCCATCAGCTGCAGGTCATCATTCAGTATTTCACAGAGATGTGTCACCTCCCATCTCGACATCTGCAATCACCCCTGACACTGGCGCTCAGACATCTGCAGGTATGTCATGCGAGACCTGTAGATGCGCGGCAATCTGTAGTGGTGCGTTTGCCTTAGGGGCTCCTGCTGCTCACGACTGGGGGCTTCCATGTGGACTGCACCTGCCTCGTGGTTCTGCTTCCGGTGAATATGGCTTCCCACGGCAAGGGGGTCAGTGAATACAGGCCTCAGGGCCACAATAACATGGAACAATCCCATCTGTATCCCTGCAGATGGCGGTGGTGAAGCTTTTCCCGGTGAGGCTTCCCGAAACGGCGTCTATAAATGGATAAGAATTGGGGACGGGCAGGGAGCGTCTGGAGATGGATAAGAATTGGGGACTGGGCAGGGAGCGTCTGGAGATGGATAAGAATTGGAGACTGGGCAGGGAGCGTCTCTAAAAGAATAAAATTTGGGTACTAGTCAGGGAGCGTCTATAAATGAATAAGAATTGGGGACTGGGCAGGGAGTGTCGATAAATGAATAAGAATTGGGGACTGGGCAGGGACCGTTTCTAAATGAATAAGATTTGGGGACTGGGCAGGGAGCGTTTCTAAATGAATAAGATTTGGGGACTGTGCAGGGAGCGTCTATAAATGCTTAAGAATTGGGGACTGGTTAGGGAGCGTTTTTTTATTCGTTCGTGGGATGTGGGCGTCGCTGGCTCGATCTCAGCTCAAGTAATGTGTCCAGTTCTGGGCACCAGGCTTTAGAAAGGACATCAAAGCTTCTGAGACAGTTCAGAGGAGGTTTACGAGAATGATACCAGAGATGAGGGGTTTCAGTTTTCTGGACAGGCTGGTGAAGCTGGGATTGTTCTCCTCAGAGTAGAGAAGGTTAAGGGAAGATTTAATAGAGGTGTTCAGAATCATGAAGGATTTTCATAGGGTAGAGAGGGAGAAACTGTTTCCACTGTCCTGGGGGTCAGTAACCAGAGGACACAGATTTAAAATAATTGGCCAAAAATGTCAAGGGGAGGTGAGGAGAGATCATTTTACCCAGTAACTGATTCGGATTTGGAATGAATTGTCTGACAGGGTGGTGGAAACAGATTCAATTATAACTTTCATGAAGGAACTGGACAAATATTTCAAAGTGAAATTCTCCAGGATTATGGGGAAATAGGCAGGGGGTTGGACTAATTGCATCTTTTTGTCAGAGAGTCAGCAGAGGCACAATGGGGCCGAATGGCCTCCTTCTGTGCTGTATGATTCTATGAACATAAGAACGAGGAGCCGGAGTCGGCAAGTCAGCCCCTCGAGCCTGCTCTGCCATTCAATACAATCATGGCTGATCTCATCACGGCAGTTCTTGTTTCTTGCCAGTAGATGTCACTTCACTGCAATACAGTGAAGTTTACAAATCGGAGAGAGACACAACAGGAAAGAATTGTTCACATTACAGTGAATGTGTGGGATTTAGAAATACTAGGATTGGAGACGAGTTATTACTTGTCTGCTCGATCCCCATCGCCCTGTAAAATTATTTCCTTCAAGTGCCCATTCAAATTCCTTTTGTAATCCTCGATTGTCTCCATTTCCACCGCCCTCGTGGGCAGCGAGTTGCAGATCATCACCGATCAGTGTAAGAAAGTTCTTGCGCACATTCCCCCTGTACCTCCTGTCCAAAACCTTCAATCTGTGTCCCCTAGTCCTTGTACCAATAGTTAACGGGAACAATGTTTCCTTGCCAACTTATTTAAAACTGTCATAGCCAAAAACACATCTGCCAATTCTCCCCTCACTCTCCTTTGATACCAGCAGAACAGCCCTAGCTTTTCCAACCTAACCTTGTAACTAAAATCCCCCATCCCTGGATCCATTCTGGTAAATCACCTCTGCGTCCTCTCATGGACCCTCACATTCTTTCAAAAGTCTGCTGAGCAGAACTGGAAGCAACACTCCAATTGGGGGCTAACCAGAGTTTTATAATGATAAAAGCAAAATGTTTTATAATGGTTCAGCATAACTTCCCTGCGTTTGTACTCAATGCCTCTATTTATAAAGCCCATGATCCCATATGCTTTGCGAACCACTCTCGCAATATGTCTTGCCACCTTCAAAGATTGATGCTCATGAACCCCAAGTTCCTCTATTCCAGCACACTCTTTAGAACTGTGCCATTAAGTAGATATTGCCTCTCCCTATTCCTTTACATCACCTCACACTTGTCACTATTAAATTCCATCTGCCACCTGTCTGCCCATTCTGCTAGCCTATCACTGTCCTGTTGCAGGCAGTTCATATCATCCTCACTGTTTGCCACTCCTCCAAGTTTGGTGTCATCGGCAGACTTTGAGATTCTACTCTGTATTCCAAGATCCAAGTCACTTACCTTTAGCAAAAAAAGCAGTGGTTCTGGCACTGACCCTTGGGGAACACCACTGTCGATTATCCTCCAGTCTGACAAAGAACCATGTAATAAGACTCGCTGTTTTCTGTCCTTAAACCAATTTTCCATCCAATTGGACACTGACCCTCCAATACCACGAACCTCAATTTTGTTAACCGCCCTTTTATGTGGTACCTTGTCAAACGCTTCCTTAAAATCCATATAAACAACATCCACTGCATTCCCTTCATCAACCTGCTCTGTTAGTTCATCAAAAAATGCAGTTAGATTAGTCAAGCATGAACTCCCATTTATAAATCCATGCTCACTCTCCTTAATTAACTCAAACCTCTCCAAGTGACTGTTGACTATTTACCATGATTATTCTTTCTAAAACCTTACCCACCACTGCTGTTAATCTAACTAGCCTGTAGTTACCCAGACTGTCCTTACACCCTTTCTTGAATAAGGGTGTCGCATTTGCCACTGTTTAATCCTCTGGCACCTCCCCCGTATCCAGGGAAGATTGGAAGATTATAGCAAGCCCTTCCGTTATCTGCATCCGCATTTCCTTTCGCAACCTGGGATTTGAGCCATCCGGACCAGGTGATTTATCTTCCCTAAGCACAGCCAGCCTTTTTAGTACCTCCCTCTCCTAATTTGTTCTCTCTCTATTGCCTCTACTCTCTTCACTTCGACTGATATTTTGTCAAATTCCACTTCCTTAGTGATCACTGATACAAAGTACTCATTAAGTAGATTAACATTGCCCTGCACCTCTCAGCTTATATTATCCTTTTTGTCCCTAATAGGCCCTACTCAACCTCTTACTACCCACTTATAATTTACATGCTGCTCGAAGATTTTTGGGTTTCCTTTCATGTTGACTGCCAGTCTATTCTCATAGAAATAGAGAATAAGCAAATATAGAAGATGTAAGTATTTCCCATCCTTGATGAGGTGGAACTTTTTTATGTTGTGGGTGGTAATGACTTGGCCCACGAGTGTGGTGGAAGCAGAGACAATCAATGATTTGAAAAGGAAATTGGATGGATACTTGAAGGAAAGAAACTTGCAGGAGGAAAGGGATCGAGCTGGTGAGTGGAAGTGACTAGATTGCTTCGGGGAGAGCCAGCATGGACGTGATAGGCCAAACGACCACCTTATGTGCTGTAAATGACTCTGTGTTGTTTCTCAAATTCATTCCAATGGTGCTTGGTAAATAATCTCAAAGTAAATTGTGCAACTGGAAAATCAGAACCAAGGCAAGGGACGCATAAGGAAGCGAAATTGCTGAAACCCAAGATTGAACCAGGGATCTTTAAATCTTCAGTCTAACGCTCTCCCAACTGAGCTATTTCAGCCCTACATTAACAGTTTCTTGGTGTCCTTGTTTTGGAAGAAAATACATACATTCAAGTTTTCCAAAAAATTAAAGAACACAACATGTGAGTAATATACCCCATTGCTTTCTCAGTACTGATGGATTGTGAAGTGGGAGACAGCCAGAAGTCCCAGTGATCCACACTGACCCTGAGCTGAGAATGAAATGAGATCAAATTCAACCTTTCATAGTGAGATGCTGCTGAGAAGTAAGAGTCCTGAATCAAAGCGAGACTTGCTCATTTCAAACATTCCCTGTACTCTCTGCTCATGAAGCCTTAAAAAAGGGAAAAACAGAATGGCACTCAAACTCACAACCCTGCCATTAAAAGTCTCATATTCGACTGACAGAACTGTCACTTCTACTCGGTCTCTTATTGGATGGATGCAACTCCAACGCAGGGGTGGCATTGAAATCCTCCCATGGGTCCAAATGTCAGACTGAGTTCCACGTTGTGGACTCAAGCAAAGGAAATCTGCTCACTTCCAAAACTATCAGCGAATTGAAGCTGATTCCAATCAATATCATCAGAGGTCAGAACTACCTGGCGAAAGAAGACACTCAGAAGAAGGATCCACAATTATTCAAAGGCATCGACAAAGTGAAAAACAAGAAAATCGATGAGTCAATGCAAGCCAAACAACAGAAACATTCCATTCCATTCCAGTCCAGAACCCAGTCCTGTTGTTTTTGGAGTCAGGTCTCAATTACTGCAACATCTTTATTTTCCCACTTGGCTATCTGCACATTTAGTTCATTACAATTTTGTCGACAAGCTCTTCGAATCTAGTTGTCTGGTCCTCAAGTCAGCTCCGGATGGAAGTCAATTCCACCTTCTGCAAGGCTGAAACCAATAGATTACCTGAATCTAAAAATGCCAGACGACCAGAGCTCGTCCGGGATTTGAACCCAGGATCTCTCACATGTTAATTGACCACATACCCAACGCAAGAATCATACCCCTAGACCAACGAACCACTGACAGATAAAGCTTTATAAGCTGCTGTGGAATTTCACTGGAACCCCCCAGCCAATCATCCATTTTTTTTCAGATCAAAGCAACATCCTGCAAATGCTGAAATAAAAACAGAAAGTGCTGGAAATTTTTTTTAATTTCCAAGATATACTTTATTCATAAAAATCTGCAAAAATTACATTGCCAAACAGTTTCAAACAGCACCAAAAAATACAACCATTGCAATGGAGATCAGTTTCCTTCAATACTATCATGAGTTTCTTCACAACCCTTCCATTTCACAATTGTCGTGCCAATTACAGTTTTACATTTACAGCAAATGAAAATATTAACGATACAGTTCGAGGGGTTTCCCATGGATCCAGCCCCTCAGTTCAGCTTGGTGGGGGGACCTTACACTGTGGTCTTTCCCCATTGAGCCTTTGCTGCGGTTGCCCCAAACTTTAGTGCGTCCCTCAGCACGTAGTCCTGGACCTTGGAATGTGCCAGTCTGCAACATTCGGTGGTGGACAAGTCTTTGCGCTGGAAGACCAGCAAGTTTCCGGCAGACCAAAGGGCGTCTTTCACCGAATTGATAGTCCTCCAGCAGCAGTTGATGTTTGTCTCGGTGTGCGTCCCTGGGAACAGCCCGTAGAGCATTGACTCCTGTGTTACAGAGCTGCTTGGGATGAACCTCGACAAAAACCACTGCATCTCTTTCCACACCTGCTTTGCAAAGACACATTCCAGGAGGAGGTGGGCGACCGTCTCTTCCCCACCACAGCCACCGCGGGGGCATTGTGCGGAGGGGGCGAGACTTCGGGTGTGTATGAAGGATCTGACGGGGAGGGCCCTTCTCACCACCAGTCAAACTACGTCTTGGTGCTTGTTTGAAAGTTCTGGTGATGAGGCATTCTGCCAAATGACTTTGACGGTCTGCTCGGGGAACCATCCGACAGGATCCACCGTCTCCTTTTCCCGTAGGGCCTTGAGGACATTCCATGCAGACCACTGCCTGATGGACCGGTGGTCAAAGGTGTTTTCCCGCAGAAACTGCTCCACGAAGGATAGGTGGTACGGCACGGCCCAACTGCATGGAGCGTTCCGCGGCAATGTGCCCAGGCCCATCCTTCGCAACACCGGGGACAGATAGAACCTCAGCACGTAGTGACACTTGGAGTTTGCGTACTGGAGATCTACACACAGCTTAATGCAGCCGCACACGAAGGTGGTCATCAGGATGAAGGCCACGTTGGGTACATTTTTCCCGCCCTTGTCCAGAGATTTGAACATCGTGTCCCTCCGGACCGGTCCATTTTAGATCCCCAGATGAAGCGGAAAATGGCTCGGGTGACTGCCACGGTGCAGGAGTGGGGTATGGGACAGACCTGCGCCACGTAGAGCAACAACGTGAGCGCCTCGCACCTGATGACCAGGTTCTTACCCACAATGGAGAGAGATCGCTGCCCCCACATGCCCAACTTTTGTCGTACCTTGGCTACTCGCTCCTCCCATGTTTTGGTGCACGCCCCGGCCCTTCCGAACCATATCCCCAGCACCTTCAGGTAATCTGACCTGACGGTCAAGGGGACAAAGGATCGGTCAGCCCAGTTGCCAAAGAACATGGCCTCGCTTTTGCCGTGGCTAACTTTGGCTCCCGAGGCCAGTTCGAACTGGTCGCAGATGCTCATCAGTCTGCGCACGGACAGCGGATCCGAGCAGAAGACGGCGACATCATCCATGTACAGGGAGGTTTTAACCTGAGTGCCTCCGCTGCCTGGGATTGTCACCCCTCTTATGCTCGCATCCTTCCTAATAGAATCAGCAAAGGGTTCAATACCGCAAACAAACAAGACCGGGGAGAGAGGACAGCCCTGTCTGACTCCAGATTTGATCGGGAAACTTTCCGATTCCCACCCGTTGATTGAGACTGCGCTACTGATGTTTGTGTGGAGCAGTTGGATCCAATTGCAGATTCCCTCCCCAAATCCCATTTTGGAAAGCACGTCCATCATGTAGGTGTGCGATATCCTGTCAAAAGCCTTCTCCTGGTCCAGGCTGATGAGGCAGGTGTCCACCCTCCTGTCCCGTACGTAGGCGATCGTATCCCTGAGTAGCGCGAGACTATCAGAGATCTTCCTGCCGGGTACAGTACAGGTCTGATAGGGGTGAAACACCAACTCCAGAGCAGATTTGACTCGACTGGCTATGACTTTGGACAGAATCTTGTAGTCAACATTAAGCAGTGAGATGGGCAGCCAATTTCTGATTTCTGCCCTCTCCCCTTCTGCTTTTAAATGAGCGTGATGATGCCTTTCCTCATGGATTCTGACATGCTGCCAGCCAGGAGCATACTCTCGTATACTTCCAGCAGGTCCGGGCCGACCCAGTCCCACAGGGCCGAGTACAACTCGACCGGTAAGCCGTCGCTCCCAGGAGTTTTACTCGTCTCGAAGGACTCAACGGCCTTTGTCAGCTCGTCCAGAGTTAGCGGCTTGTCCAGTCCCTCCCTCCTGCTGTCATCTAAGACCTCTGTGATAGATGACAGGAAGGACTGGGAGGCTCTGCTGTCTGTGGGCTTCGCGTCATACAGCCCAGCATAAAAGGATTTGCTGATCCTTAGTATGTCGGACTGCGAAGACGTTAGCGAGCCATCTTCTTCCTTCAGGCTGCTGATAACAGAGCTCTCTCTGTGTACCTTTTGGAAGAAGTAACGCGAGCACGTCTCATCCTGCTCGATGGAGCGGACTCTGGACCGGAAGATGATCTTGGAGGCCTCCTTGGCAAAGAGCGAGGCCTGCTGGCTCTTCACCTCTTGGAGGTCCTCCTTGACCTCGACCCCCATTGACTGCAACCGGAGTAGATTTTGCATAATTTTCTGGAGTCGGGACAGTTCCCTCTGTCTCTCTCTCGCCTTCTGAACACCTTTGTGGATGAAGAACCTCTTGATGTTTTCCTTGATCGCTTCCCACCAGTGAACTGGAGACTCAAAGAGGGGTTTCACGGTCCTCCAACCTTTGTAATCCCTTTTGAGTTCCTCAAAGTTCTCTGGGGTCAGCAGTGTAGCATTGAGCTTCCACGTCCCTCTGCCAACCCGCTGGTCGTCCTGTAAGTGACAGTCGGCCAGTAAGAGGCAGTGGTCGGAGAAGAACACTGGCTTGACGTCGGTGGATCCGACCGTGACAGCAAGGGACACAAACAGGAAGTCAATCCTGGAACGGGCAGATCCGTCCGATCTTGACCATGTGTATCTGCGCTGCGCTCCGTCTGCAGGTTTGCTGAAGACGTCGTGCAGTTTGGCATCTTTAACTGTTTCTATTAGGAATCTGGACGTAGCGTCCAGTTTGTTGTCGTCACTGCCGGATCGTCCAGCCGCATCGATGATGCAGTTGAAGTCACCGCCTAGGATGACCGGCCTGGACGTCGCCAGCAGCAGTGGGAGCTGCTGGAAGACGGTCAACCGCTCGCTGCGTTGTACCGGGGCATACACGTTGATCAACCGGAGCGGAGCGTTGTTGTGCATCACGTCTGCTACGAGGAGGCGACCGCCCACCACCTCCTTAACTTCGGAGATGGTGAAATTACCTCCCCGCAGCAGAATACCCAGGCCGGAGGAACGGCAATCATTACCCCCCGACCAGATCGATGGCCCGTGGGACCACCACCGCGACCACTGCCTGTAGGTGCTGAGGTGTGGTATTCCACACTCCTGCAGAAACAGTAGGTCAGCTTTGACCTTGGGAAGGTAATCCAAAGTTGAAACACATCGCGTAGTAGATTTAATGGTCCGCACATTAATGGAAGCAATTCTTACACCCATTTTTTAAAAGTTATTTGATGCTTCCCATACCATTTGTCCTTGCTAGTTCCAGTCCTTCGGGATGTTCCTGCATACCCATCGTGTGCGCAAGCAGTTTCACGTGGGTTGGGCTCAGAAAATGTTCAGCCGCTCTGGCAGCATCTGTGCTGAGAGAAACACAGTTAACGTTTCAGGGCACTCACCTTTTGTTTCAGCCATCCTTTCAGACTGCTTCTGTCCATCCAATCTCACTTTCTATTCTATCCACATTCTAACCATTCACTGCGTTGCTACATTTTTCATGAATTCCTCATTTCTTTTATTAATGACAATTTTGTATTTCTGGGCTTTGCTTCAGACACCACCACAAGTGGAATCATGTCTCCATCTACCCAATCAAACCACTTCGCTGTGTCCTCACATTGCAATGTTTCTTTAACCCTGACAGACAGTGGAGTTTCTGCTGCTTGATTGCAGTTCTTGCTTCCCGCCAGTAGATGTCACCTCACTCCAATGCAGTGAAGTTTACAAATCTGAGAGAGACACAACAGGAAATAATTGTTCACATGATAGTGAATGTGTGGGATTTAGAAATACTAGGAGTGGAGACGAGTTATTATTGCACTCTGCTATTACATCTTTTATAATGGACTCCAGCATTTTCCCCACGACTGATGTCAGGCTAACCGGTATATAATTCGCTGTTTTCTTTCTGCCTCCTTTTTTAAATAGTGGAGTTACATTAACTACCGTCCAATCCATTGGAACTGTTCCAGAGCCGATAGAATTTTGAAAAATGACCAGAAATGCATCTGCTATTTCAAGGGCCACTTCCTTAAGTACTCTGGGATGTAGATTATCAGGCCCTGGGGATTTATCGGCCTTCAATCCCATCAATTTCACAAACATTCCCTACTAATACTGATTTCATACAGTTCCTCCTTCTCACTAGACCCTATGTTCCCCAACATTTCTGGGAGATAATTTGTATCCTCCTTTGTGAAGACAGATCCAAAGTATGTATTTAATTGGTCTGCCATTTCTTTGTACCCCATTATAAATTCCCCCATTTCTGACTGTAAGGGGCCCACATTTGTCTTCACTAATCTTTTTCTCTACACATATCTATGGAAGCTTTTACAGTCAGTTTTTATGTTCTCTGCTAGCTTACTCTCATACTCTATTTCCCCCTTCTTAATCAATCCTTTTGTCCTCCTCTGCTAAATTCCAAACTGCTCACAATCTTCAGGTTTGCTGCTTGTTCTGGCCATTTTATATTTCTCCTCCTTGGATCTAATACTTTCCTTAATTTCTTTTGTAAGCCACAGTTGAGCCACCCGTCCTGTTTTACTTTTGCACAGACAGGAATGAACAATTGTTGTAATTCATCCATGCGCTCTTTAAATGCTAGCCATTGCCTATCCACTGTCAACCCTTTAAGTAACGTTCCCCAATCTATCATAGCCAACTCCCGCCTCATACCTTCATAGTTTTCTTTGTTTAGATTCAGGAGCCGAGTCTCGGAATCAACTCTCTCACTCTCCATCTTAATGAAGAATTTTATCATATTATGGGCGCACTTCCCCAAGGGACCCCACACAACAAGAATGTTAACTAATCCTTTCTCATTGCACAATACCCAGTCCAGGATGGCCTGTTCTCTAGAGGTGTTATACACCTCTATCAATTCTCCGCTCAATCTCCTTTGATATAGGCAGAATAATCCTAGCTTTTCCAACCTAACCTTGTAACTAAAATCCCCCATCCCTGGATCCATTCTGGTAAATCACCTCTGCGTCCTCTCAAGGACCCTCACATTCTTTCTAAAGTCTGCTGAGCAGAACTGGAAGCAACACTCCAATTGGGGCCTAACCAGAGTTTTATAATGGTTCAGCATAACTTCCCTGCTTTTGTACTCAATGCCTCTAATTATAAAGCCCAAGATCCCATATGCTTTGCTAACCACTCTCGCAATATGTCTTGCCACCTTCAAAGATTGATGCACATGAACTCCAAGTTCCTCTATTCCAGCACACTCTTTAGAACTGTGCCATTAAGTATATATTGCCTCTCCCTATTCCATTACATCACCTCACACTTGTCACTATTAAATTCCATCTGCCACCTGACTGCCCATTCTGCTAGCCTATCACTGTCCTGTTGCAGGCAGTTCATATCATCCTCACGGTTTGCCGCTCCTCCAAGTTTGGTGTCATCGGCATATTTTGAGATCCTACTCCGTATTCCAAGATGGAAGTCACTTACCTTTAGCAAAAAAAGCAGTGGTTCTAGCACTGACCCTTGGGGAACACCACTGTCGATTATCCTCCAGTCTGACAAAGAACCATTTAATAAGACTCGCTGTTTTCTGTCCTCAAACCAATTTTATATCCAATTGGACACTGACCCTCCTATACCACGAACCTCAATTTTGTTAACCGCCCTTTTATGTGGTACCTTGTCAAACGCTTCCTTAAAATCCATATAAACAACATCCACTGCATTCCCTTCATCAACCTGCTCTGTTAGTTCATCAAAAAATGCAGTTAGATTAGTCAAGCATGAACTCCCATGTATAAATCCATGCTCACTCCCCTTAATTAACTCAAACCTCTCCAAGTGACTGTTGATTATTTACCATGATTATTCTTTCTAAAACCTTACCCACCACTGCTGTTAATCTAACTAGCCTGTAGTTACCCAGACTGTCCTTACACCCTTTCTTGAATAAGGGTGTCGCATTTGCCACTGTTTAATCCTCTGGCACCTCCCCCGTATCCAGGGAAGATTGGAAGATTATAGCAAGCCCTTCCGTTATCTGCATCCGCATTTCCTTTCGCAACCTTGGATGTGAGCCATCCGGACCAGGTGATTTATCTTCCCTAAGCGCAGCCAGCCTTTTTAGTTCGTCCCTCTCCTAATTTGTACTCTCTCCATTGCCTCTACTCCCTTCACTTCTACTGATATTTTGTCAAATTCCACTTCCTTAGTGATCACTGATATAAAGTACTCATTAAGTAGATTAACATTGCCTTGCACCTCTAAGCTTATATTATCCTTTTTGTCCCCAATAGGCCCTACTCAACCTCTTACTACCCACTTATCATTTACATGCTGCTCGAAGATTTTTGGGTTCCCTTTCATGTTGACTGCCATTCTATTCTCATAGAAATAGAGAATAAGCAAATATAGAAGATGCAAGTACTTTCCATCCTCGATGAGGTGGAACTTTTTTATGTTGTGGGTGGTAATGACTTGGCCCACGAGTGTGGTGGAAGCAGAGACAATCAATGATTTGAAAAGGAAATTGGATGGATACTTGAAGGAAAGAAACTGGCAGGAGGAAAGGGATCGAGCTGGTTAGTGGAACTGACGAGGTTGCTCCGGGGAGAGCCGGCATGGACGTGATAGGCCAAACGACCACCTTCTGTGCTGGAAATGCACTGTGTTGTTTCTCAAATCCAATCCACTGGTGCTTGGTAAATAATTTCAAAGTAAATTGTGCAACTGGAAAATCAGAACCAAGGCAAGGGACACATAAGTAAGTGAAATTGCTGAAACCCAGGGACCTTTGAATCTTCAGTCTAACGCTCTCCCAACTGAGCTATTTCAGCCCTACATTAACAGTGGCTTGGTGTCCTTGTTTTGGAGGAAAATACATACATTCAAGTTTTCCAAAAAATTCAAGAACACAACATGTGAGTAATATTCCCCCATTGCTTTCTCAGTACTGATGGATTGTGAAGCAAGAGACAGCCAGAAGTGCCACTGAGCTGCACAGACCTCGAGCTGAGAATGAAATGAGATCAAATTCAATCTTTCATAGTGAGATGCTGCAGAGAGGTAAGAGTCCTGAATCAAAGCGAGACTTGCTCATTTCAAACACTCCCTGTACTCTCTGCTCATGAAGCCTTACAAAAGGCAAAAACACAATGGCACTCAAACTCACAACCCTGCCATTAAAAGTCTCACGTTCGACTGACAGAACTGTCACTTCTACTCGGTCTTTTATTGGATGGATGCAACTCCAACGCAGGGGTGGCATTCAAATCCTCCCATGGGCCCACATGTCAGACTGAGTTCCATGTTGTAGACTC
Source organism: Heterodontus francisci (assembly GCF_036365525.1). Classification (NCBI taxonomy): domain Eukaryota; kingdom Metazoa; phylum Chordata; class Chondrichthyes; order Heterodontiformes; family Heterodontidae; genus Heterodontus; species Heterodontus francisci. Next base: position 5,501,983 of record NW_027141441.1, on the reverse strand, counting down.
AAGCAAAGGAAATCTGCTCACTTCCAAAACTATCAGCGAATTGAAGCTGATTACGATCAACATCATCAGAGGTCAGAACTACCTGGCGAAAGAAGACACTCTGAAGAAGGATCCACAATTATTCAAAGGCATCGACAAAGTGAAAAACAAGAAAATCGATGAGTCAATGCAAGCCAAACAACAGAAACACTGAAGAATTCCATTCCAATCCAGTCATGTTGTTTTTGGAGTCAGGTCTCAATTGCTGCAACAACTTCATGTTCCCACTTGGCTATCTGTACATTTAGTTAATTACAATTTTGTCGACAAACTCTTTGAATCCAGTTGTCTGGTCCTCAAGCCAGCTCCGTTTGGAAGTCAATTCCACCTTCTGCAAGGCTGAAACCAATGGATAAACCTAATCTAAAAATGCCAGCAAACAAGGGCTCGTCCAGGATTTGAACACTGGATCTCGCGCATGCTAATTACCCATACTCGCGAAGCAAGAATCATACCCCGAGACCAACGAGCCACTGACGGGCTTGGTTTCTTTAGCTGCTGTGGAATTTCACTGGAACCCCCCAGCCAATCATCCATTTTTTTTCAGATCAAAGCAACATCCTGCAAATGCTGAAATAAAAACAGAAAGTGCTGGAAATGTTCAGCAGCTCTGGCAGCATCTGTGCTGAGAGAAACACAGTTAACGTTTCAAGGCACTCATCTTTTGTTTCAGCCATCCTTTCAGACTGCTTCTGTCCATCCAATCTCACTTTCTATTCTATCCACATTCTAAACAATCACTACGTGACTACATTTTTCATGAATTCCTTATTTCTTTTATTAATGACAATTTTGTATTTCTGGCCTTTGCATCAGACACCACCACAAGTGGAATCATGTCTCCATCGACCCAATCAAACCACTTCGCTGTCTCCTCACATTACAATGTTTCTTTAACCCTGACAGACTGTGGAGTTTCTGCTGCTTGATTGTGTTTCTTGCTTCCCGCCAGTAGATATCACCACCCCCCAATACAGTGAAGTTTACAAATCTGAGAGAGACACAACAGGAAATAATTGTTCACATTATAGTGAATGTGTGGGATTTAGAAATACGAGGAGTGGAGACGAGTTATTATTGCACTCTGCTATTACATCTTTTATAATGGACTCCAGCATTTTCCCCACGACTGATGTCAGGCTAACCGGTATATAATTTGCTGTTTTCTTTCTGCCTCTTTTTTTAAATAGTGGAGTTACATTAACTACCATCCAATCCATTGGAACTGTTCCAGAGTCTACAGAATTTTGAAAAAAGACCAGAAATGCATCTGCTATTTCAAGGGCCACTTCCTTAAGTACTCTGGGATGTAGATTATCAGGCACTGGGGATTTATCGGCCTTCAATCCCATCAATTTCCCAAACATTCCCTACTAATACTGATTTCATACAGTTCCTCCTTCTCACTGGACCCTATGTTCCCCAACATTTCTGGGAGGTAATTTGTATCCTCCTTTGTGAAGACAGAACCAAAGTATGTATTTAATTGGTCTGTCATTTCTTTGTTCCCCATTATAAATTCCCCCGTTTCTGACTGTAAGGGACCCACATTTGTCTTCACTAATCTTTTTCTCTACACATATCTATAGAAGCTTTTACAGTTAGTTTTAATGTTCTCTGCTGGCTTACGCTCCTACTCTATTTCCCCATTCTTCATCAATCCTTTTGTCCTCCTCTGCTAAATTCCAAACTGCTCACAATCTTCAGGTTTGCTGCTTGTTCTGGCCATTTTATATTTCTCCTCCTTGGATCTAATACTTTCCTTAATTTCTTTTGTAAGCCACAGTTGAGCCACCCTTCCTGTTTTACTTTTGCACAGACAGGAATGAACAATTGTTGTAATTCATCCATGCGCTCTTTAAATGCTAGCCATTGCCTATCCACTATCAACCCTTTAAGTAACGTTCCCCAATCTATCAAAGCCAACTCCCGTCTCATACCTTCATAGTTTCCTTTGTTTAGATTTAGGACCCTAGTCTCGGAATCAACTCACTCACTCTCCATCTTAATGAAGAATTTTATCATATTCAGGGCGCATTTCCCCAAGGGACCCCACACAACAAGATTGTTAACTAATCCTTTCTCATTACACAATACCCAGTCTAGGATGGCCTGTTCTCCAGAGGTGTTATACACCTCTATCAATTCTCCACTCAATCTCCTTTGATATAGGCAGAATAATCCTAGCTTTTCCAACCTAACCTTGTAACTAAAATCTCCCATCCCTGGATCCATTCTGGTAAATCGCCTCTGCATCCTCTCAAGGACCCTCACATTCTTTCTAAAGTCTGCTGAGCAGAACTAGAAGCAACACTCCAATTGGGGCCTAACCAGAGTTTTATAATGGTTCAGCATAACTTCCCTGCTTTTGTACTCAATGCCTCTATTTATAAAGCCCAAGATCCCATATGCTTTGCTAACCACTCTCGCAATATGTCTTGCCACCTTCAAAGATCGATGCACATGAACCCCAAGTCCCTCTATTCCAGCACACTCTTTAGAACTGTGCCATTAAGTAGATATTGCCTCTCCCTATTCCTTATGCCAAAATACATCACCTCACACTTGTCACTATTAAATTCCATCTGCCACCTGTCTGCCCATTCTGCTAGCCTATCACTGTCCTGTTGCAGGCAGTTCATATCATCCTCACTGTTTGCCACTCCTCCAAGTTTGGTGTCATCGGCATATTTTGAGATTCTACTCTGTATTCCAAGATCCAAGTCACTTACCTTTAGCAAAAAAAGCAGTGGTTCTCGCACTGACCCTTGGGGAACACCACTGTCGACTATCCTCCGGTCTGACCAAGAACCATTTCATATGACTCGCTGTTTTCAGTCTTTAAAACAATTTACTCTCCAAATGGACACTGACCCTCCTAATCCATGAACCTCAATTTTGTTAACCACCCTTTTATGTGGTACTTTATAAAATGCTTTCGTAACATCCTTATAAACAACATCCACTGCATTCCCTTCATCAGCATTCTCAGATAGTATATCAACAAATGCAGTTAGATTCGTCAATCATGAACTCCCATTGATAAATCCATGCCCACTCCCCTGAATTAACTCAAACCTCTCCAAATGACTTGATTTTTTTCCCTGACCTGCGAATCTCATGCTGATAGCAAGCTCACCATAGAGCATGTATTTGGCAATGTGACCGTCATCCATTTGGCCCAGTCAACAGAATCACCGCTGACTCAAGAGGGCAAACACGCTGTGGATCCCTGCACGCTGGTGTACTTCTGCATTCGGCACTCTGTCCTGCCAGGAGATGCCCAGTATCCATCTGAGGCAGTGGAGGTGGAAGCTGTTCAGCCGCTTTTTTTGGCTTGTATAAGTTGTTGATGCTGCTCTACTATAAAGGAGGGTGCTGAGAACACAAGCCTGGTGCACGTGGAGCTTTGTATTTTCGGTCAGTTTGCTGTCGTTTCACACTTGTCTTCTCAACTTTGACATGACAGCTGCAGCATTGGAAATCCTGGTGCTGATTTCAGCATCAAGGGACAGATTGCTGGTGATTGTTGATTGAAGGTATGTGAAGCTGTTGACAACCTCCAAAGTGAGGTTGTCGATGTTGATGGAAAGTGGAGTCTCTACGTCCTGGCCCATAACTTTCATCTTCCTGACAAAGCGCCATTGATTAGAGATACAGCACTGAAACAGGCCCTTCGGCCCACCGAGTCTGTGCCGAACATCAACCACCCATTTATACTAATCCTATATTTAATCCCATATTCCTACCACATCCCCACCTGTCCCTATATTTCCCTTCCACCTACCTAAACTAGGGGCAATTTATAATGGCCAATTTACCTATCAACCTGCAAGTCTTTTGGCTTGTGGGAGGAAACCGGAGCACCCGGAGAAAACCCACGCAGACACAGGGAGAACTTGCAAACTCCACACAGGCAGTACCCGGAATCGAACCCGGGTCCCTGGAGCTGTGAGGCTGCGGTGCTAACCACTGCGCCACTGTTCCTGAAGCTGATCGTCAGTTCAAACTCCTTGCAGGCCAGGGAGAACCGATCTACAAGCTGCTGTGACTGAACTTCATTATGGGATGTCAGCACAGCATCATTAGCAAATAGCAACTCACAGACTAGACATTTACCCACTTTGGTCTTGGCGCACTGTCTTGCCAAGTTGAACAGCTTGTCGTCAGCTCTGATGTGCAGGTGAACACCCCCATCTGAGTCATTGAAAGTGTACAATAGCAGCATGGAGAAGAATATGCCAATTATAAAGGATGTGATAACTAGACAGTTCGAAAATGATGATATGATTGGGCAGAGTCAACATAGATTTATGAAAAGGAAAACAGGTTTGAAAAACCTGTTGAGTTTTTTGAGGATGTTACCTATAGAACAGATAAAGGAGAACCAGTGGATGTGTGGTATTTGTATTTTCCTTTGGTAAGGTCCCACACAGGAGGTGAGTAAACAAAATTAGAGCACATAGGCTTGGGGATAATATACTGATATGGATTGAGAATTGGTTAACAGACCGAAAACAGAGAGCAGGAATAACGGGTCCTCCTCAGGATGGCAGGCTGTTAATATTGGGGTACTGCAAGGATCAGTGTTGGAGCCACAGCTGTTAACAACCTATATAAATGATTTGGATGTGGGGATTAAATGTAATATTTCCAAGTTTGCAGATGACACAAAGCTAGGTGAAGTGTGAGTTGTGAGGAGGATGCAGAGAGGCTTCTAGGGGGCATGGAGCGGCGCAGTGAATGGGCAAGAACATGGAATATAATGTGAATAAGTGTGAAGTTATCCAATTTGGTAGAATAAACAGAAAGACAGAGTATTTCTTAAATGGTGAGAGGTTGGGAAGTATTGATGTCCAAAGGGACCTGGGTGTCCTTGTTACTGAGACACTAAAAGCTCTTGTGCAGGTGCAGCAATCAATTAGGAAGGCAAATGGTATGTTGTACCCACACGAGGGGTCATGAGTACAGGAGTAAAGATGTCTTGCTGCAATTGTATAGAGCCTTGGTGAATCCGCACTGGAGTATTGTGTACAGTTTAGTCTCCTCATCATATGAAGGATATACTTGCCAAAGAGGGAGTGAAACAGAGGGTCAACAGACTAATCTTTTTTTTTGCACTTATTTCATTTCATCTCAGTTTGTTCAGTTTGCTTACCTACTGTTTTTTTTCAGGTTTGTACTTGCTGCTGTTCAATATTCAGTCCGTTAACACCTAATCTGTACTAATGCTTTGTCTTTCAACACACCATTAACATATTGTTTGCCTTTGCTGCATGACCTTTTGGTCAGCTATGTGGCCTTGTCCAAACTACACCTTCTCCTTTGTTATCTCTTGCCCCACCCCCACCTCACTTGCTTATAACCTGTGACTTTTCTAATATATGTCAGTTCCGAAGAAGGGTCACTGACCTGAAACGTTAACTCTGCTTCTCTTTTCACAGATGCTGCCAGACCTGCTGAGTGGTTCCAGCATTTCTTGTTTTTATGTCACCAGACTAATCCCTGGGATGGTGGGATTGTTTTATGAGGAAACTGGGCCTGTATTCCTTAAAGTTTCGAAGAATGAGAGGTGATCTGATTGAAACTGACAAAATTCTTACAGGGCGTGACAGTGTGGATGTAGACAGGATGTTTGCCCTGGTTGGTGAGTCTAAAACCAAAGGACATCGTCTCAGAATAAGGAGTAGGCCATTTAAAACTGAGATGGGTGGAATTTCTTCACTCAGACGGTGGTGAATCATTGGAATACTGTGCCCCAGAGGGCTGTGGCAGCTCAATCATTGAGCATGTTCAAGACAGAAATTGATAGAAATCTTGATACTCATGACAGCAAGGGATATGGGGATAGCACGGGAAAGGGGCTTTGAGGTAGGTGATCAGCCATGATCGAATTGAATGGCAGAGCAGGATCGACGGGCTGAATGGCTTACTCCTATGTTCATCTGTTCCTAAGAGAGTTGGCGCCAGCGTGCAGCCCTGCTTTACCCCACTGCTGATCTTGAAAGCATCTGATGTTGCTCCATTGCAACTGATGGAACTGTGCATGTTCTCGTGGAAAGAAGAGATGATGCCTAAGAGGTCAGGAGGGCAGCCGATGTTCCATCGCAGTGTGTAGGACGTCTCTGCTGACAAGTTCAAAGGCCTTAGTGATGTAGATAAAAATGTGTGAGGCTCTGTGGCGCAATGAATAGTGTGTTGGACTTCTAAATACTGATTAAGAAGATATTCAAAGGTTGTGGGATCAAGTCCCACCAGAGTCAGATTTTGGACCAGAAACAGAGGAGCACAACGGAACAGCAAATGAAGAAATGCGTCAAAAGCACAGACTCGGAGAGAGAGGAGCAGAGCAGGGGAAAAAAAAATCGAGGAGTGACGTCACAATGGAGAGTGAGAGCAGGGAAACAGAGAGCCGCTGGGGTGAGCAGACAGGATTTGGTTCTTTCTTCGGTGCAGTGGAAGGAGCTGTTTGGTGAGGATCTGGTAAGCTGTGACATCACAGGCAAGCAGGTAGTTGATTGGTTTGGAAGAACCGACCTGCTTGATGCACATCTGTTCAGTGATTAAGGTCCATTTTCGTCCTAACGTTTAAAATAGTAAACAAACTGGTGGTAAGTTTAATAAAATATACAGTAAAATGAATAATTGAATAAAATATTTAAGTAGTTAATTGAAACACGTTAAGGATGACAGGACAGGTGATGTGTCACAGCTGCAGCATGTGGGAGTTCCTGGATGCCAGTGTGATCCAGGGCAAACACGTCTGCAGTAAGCGTTTGCGGCTCAAAGAGGGAGAAAAAAGGAATGTAGTGGTAGTAGGGGACAGTATAGTAAGGTGGATTGACTCTGTTCTCTGCAGCAAAGAGCAAGAGTCCAGACGGCTGTGTTGCCTGCCGGTGCCAGGATTCAGGACATCTGCTCAGGGCTGGAGTGAAACATACAATGGGAGGGGGAGGATCCAGTCGTCGTGGTCCATGTCGGTACCAACGACATAGGCAGGACAAGGATAGAGGTTCTGCAAAGTCAGTATGAGGAACTAGGCAGCAAATTAAGAAGCAGAACCTCAAAGTTAATCATCTCTGGATTATTACCTGAGCCATGTGCAAATTGGCATCGGACAAATAAGATTAGAGAAAGTAATGTGCGGCTGAAAGACTGGTGTGGCAGTTGTGGGTTCTGATTCGTGGGGCATTGGCACCAGTACTGGGGAAAGTGGTGGCTGTACCGTTGGGACGGTCTACACCTGAACCGTGCTGGTGCTGGTGCTCTAGCGAGCCAAATAACTAGAGAAGTAGAGACGGTTGTAAACTGAATAGTGGGGGCAAGGGATCAAATTTGGGAAGATATGGTGAATCAAGGAGGAGAGACAAGGCAAGAGAGAAAGGTATAAATATGGGAAATGATAAACAGACTGTGACAGGAAGGGACAGAATGTACAAATCTAAGAGTAAATCGACAGATAAGGCTAGAGGTGACAAAAATAATAAAAGGACAAAACTAAATGCTCTGTATCTGAATGCATGGAGCATTCGAAACAAAACAGATGAACTGAGAGCACAAATAGAATAAATAAGTACGATCTGATAGTCATTCCAGAGACATGGCTGCAGGGCGACATAGATTGGGATGTGAATATTGGAGGTGACATGGCATTTTGGAAGGACAGGAAGCGAGGAAAAGGTGGTGGGGTAGCTCTGTTAATTAATAATGGTATTAGCGTAATAGAGAGGGATGACCTAAGTTCAGGAGATCACGATGTAGAAGCAGTTTGGGTACAAATGAGAAATCATAAAGGCAAGAAGTCACTTGTGGGGGTGGTGTACAGGCCACCTAACATTAACCACACTGTCGGATGGGATATGAAGGAAGAAATAATGGCAGCTTGTCAGAATGGTACTGTGATAATTATGGGGGATTTTAATGTACATATAGACTGGAAAATTCAGATGGGCAGAGGTAGCCTAGATGAGGAATACATAGAATGTTTTGGGGATAATTTCTTGGAACAATGCATTCTGGAGCCAACTAGAGAGCAGGCTATACTAGACCTGGCATTGTGCAACGAGATAGGATTAATTAATGACCTCATAGTTCAGGTGTCCCTAAGTAGTAGCGATTATAATATGATTGAATTTTACATTCAGTTTGAGGGAGAGGAGAGTGGGTCCCAGACTAGTATTTTAAGTTTAAATAAGGGCAATTATAAGGTCATGAAAGCAGAGCTAGCTAAAGTGAACTGGCAAATTAGGTTAAGGGATAAGTCAATAGAGATGCAGTGGCAGACATTTAAGGGGATATTTCAGAATACACAGAACAGATACATTTCAACGAGAAAGAAAAGTTCCAAAGGTGGGACTCACCATCCATGGTTCACGAAAACAGTTAAAGATACTATGAAACTTAAAGAAAAAGCCTATAATTGTGCAAAGGTGGGAGGCAGGTCAGAAGATTGGACAGAATATTAAAAAAACAGCAAAGAATGACTAAAAGATTGATAAGGAAGGTAAAATTAGAGTATGAGAGAAAGCTCGCAAGAAATTTCAAGACAACTAGTAAGAGTTTCGATAGATATTTTAAAAAGAAAAGAGTTAACAAAGCGACTGTTGGTCCTATAGAAAGTGTGTCTGGGGAATTAATAATGGATAATTAAGAGATGGCAGATGAATTGAACAGATACTTTGCATCGGTCTTCACTATTGAGGATACAAATAACATCCCAGTATTAGCCGTATATCAGGAAATTGAAGGGATGGAGGAACTCAAGAAAATTACAATCACCAGGGAAGTGGTACTAAACAAATTGTTGGAGCTGCGGGTTGACAAGTCGCCAGGTCCAGAATTGGCTAGTGAGATAGTTGATGCGCTGGTTTTAATATTCCAAAATTCCCTAGATTCGGGAAGGTTCCGTTAGATTGGAAAGGAGTGAATGTAACTCATTTATTCAAAAAGGGAGGGAGACAGAAAGCAGGAAACGACAGGCCAGTTAGCTTAACATTTGTCTGAGGGAAAATGTTTGGAGCTATTACAGAGGATGTTATAGCAGGGCATTTAGAAAAAATTAAGGTAATCAGGCAGAGTCAACATGGTCTTTTGAAAGGGAAATCATGTTTAACCAATTTATTGGAGTTCTTTGAGGGAGTTACATGTGCTGTGGATAAAGGGGAACCAGTGGATGTATTGTATTTCGATTTCCAGAAGGATAAGGTGCCATATCAAAGGTTATTGCAGAAAATAAAAGCTCATGGTGTCGGGGGTAACATATTGGCATGGATAGAAGATTGGCTAGCTGACAGGAAACAGAGAGTCAGCATAAATGGGTCATTTTATGGTTGGCAAGAAGTAACGAGTGGTGTGCCACAGGGATCTGTGCTGGGGCCTCAACTTTTTACAATTTATATAAATGACTTAGATGAAGGGACCGAAGGTATTGTTGCTAAATTTGCTGATCACAAAGATAGGTAGGAAAGTAGGTTGTGAAGAGGACATAAGGGGGCTACAAAGGGATATAGATAGGTTAAGTGATTGGGCAAAGACCTGGCAAATGGAGTATAATGTGGGAAAGTCGGAAATTGTCCACTATGGCAGGAAGAATAAAAAAACATCTTTTCTAAATGGTGAGAGATTGCAGAGCTCTGAGATGCAGAGGAATCTGGGTGTCCGAGGGCATGAATTGCAAAAGGTTAGTATGCAGGTCCAGCACTTAATTAGGAAAGCTAATAGAATGTTATCATTTATCACCATGGGAATTGAATACAATAGTAGGGAGGATATGCTTCAGCTATACAGGACATTGGTGAGACCTCTTCTGCAGTACTGAGTACAGTACTGGTCTCCTTATTTGCGGAAGGATGTAAATGCATTGGAGGTAGCACAGAGAAAGTTTACTAGACTAATACATGGAATGGGTGGGCTGTCTTACGAGGAAAGATTGGACAAGCTAGGCTTGTCTCCGCCAGAGTTTAGAAGAGAAAGAGGCGACATGATTTGTTATTTAATTTATTAATTAACAAATTAGCTATCCTCCAGTCTTCCGGTACCCCACCCGTGGCTAACGATGATACAAAAATCTCTGCCAGCGCCCCAGCAATCTCCTCCCTTGCTTCCCATAGCATCCTAGGATACATCTGATCAGGCCCTGGGGATTTATCCACCTTAATGCGCTTCAAATCCTCCAACACCTCCTCCTTTGTAATGTTGATATGCTGCAGGATATCGCTGTTCCCTCCCTTGAACTCACTAGCTTCCATGACCTTCTCCACGGTAAATACAGACGAGAAATATTCATTTAAGACCTCGCCCATTTCGCGTGGCTTCACACATAGATTGCCACACTGATCCTTAAGGGGACCTACTCTCTCCCTAGCTACCCTTTTACTCTTAATATACTTATAGAATCTTTTAGGATTCTCCTTTATCTTATCTGCCAGGGAAATCTCATGGCCCCATTTCGCCCTCCTAATTTCCTTCTTAAGTGTTCTCCTACATCCCCTATATGTCTCGAGGGACTCGCTCGATCCCAGCTGCCTATACTTGACGTATGCCTCCTTCTTTGTCCTGACCAGACCCTCAATATCCCTCGTCAACCAAGGTTCCCTAAACTTGCCAGCCTTGCCCTTCCATCTAACAGGAACATGCTGGCCCTGAACTCTTCCTATCTCACTTTTAAAAGCCTCCCACTTGCCAGACGTCCCTTTACCTGTAAACAGCCTCTCCCATTCAACTTTTGAGAGTTCCTGTCTGATGCCATGGAAATTAGCCTTCCCCCAATTTAGGACTTCAACCTGAGGACCAGTCCTATTCTTTTTCATAACTATCTTGAAGCTAATAGAGTTATGGTCACTGTTCCCAAAGTGCTCCCCCAATGACACATCAACCACCTGCCCATCCTAATTTCCTAAGAGGAGGTCGAGTGTAGCCCCTTCTCTAGTCGGGCCATCCACGTACTGCTTCAGAAAACTATCCTGGATTCACTTCACAAATTCTTCCCCATCTGATCCCTTTGCACTAAGGCAGTCCCAGTCAATCTTAGGGAAGTTAAAATCACCTACTATTACAGCCCTATAATTCCTATACCTATCTGTGATTTCCCTACATATATGCTCCTCCACTTCCCTCTGACTATTGGGGGGCCTACAGTATAATCCCATCAAAGGGATCACCCTTTTATTATTTCTAAGTTCTACCAGTATGGCCTCACTGGACATTCACCCCGGGATATCCTCTCTAAATAATGATGTCCTCCCTAATCAATAGTGCAACTCCCCCTCCTCTCTTACCTCCACCTCTGTCACGCCGGAAGGATCGGTACCCCGGAACATTGAGTGGCCAGTCCTGCCCATCCCTCAACCACGTTTCCGTAATAGCTACAATATCACAATCCCATGTACTGATCCATGCTCTGAGTTAATCTGCCTTACCTGTAAGGATACTTGCATTAAAGTAAATGCAGTTTAGCCTACCAGACCTTCCACGTTCCCTGTCCTGCCCCTGCCTGGCCTGCCTACTGGACTTGCTTGCTTTAACCTCTCCATTTGCCTCAACTATCTCATCGGAGAGACTACTACTTTGGGTTCCACCCCCGCTGCAAGAGTAGTTTAAACCCCCCCGTGTATTACTATAAAATCTCCCTACAAGGATATTGGTCCCCTTCCAGTTCAGATGCAACCCGTCCCTCTTGTACAGGTCACCTCTGCACCAGAAGAGATCCCAATGATCCAAGTACCTGAAGCCCTCCCGCCTTCGCCAGTCTTCAGCAACGCATTCATTTGCCTAATCCTCCTATTCCTACCCGCACTAGCACGTGTCACAGGGAGTAATCCTGAGATTACAACCCTCGAGGTCCTGCTCTTTAACCTTCTGCCTAACTCCCTATATTCACTTTGCAGAACCTCATCTCTTTTCCTGCCTATGTCGTTCATACCAATATGGACCACGATCTCTGGCTGCACACCCTCCCCTTTCAGAATTTCCGGCAGCTGCTCGGAAACATCCTTGACCCTTGTATTAGGGAGGCAACATACCAACCTGGAGTCTCGTTTGCGGCCACAGAAACGCCTATCAGCACCCCTTATGATAGAATCCCCTATCACAATAGCTCTTCCACCCCTTTTCCTCCCCTGCTGTGCAGCAGAGCCCTCCGTGGTGCCACGGACCGCGCTGTTGCTCTTTTCCCCTGGGAGGTCTTCCCCCCAACAGTAACCAAAGCGGTGTATCTGTTTGAGAGGGGGATGGCCACAGGGGACTCCTGCACTACCTGCCTGCTCCTACTATTCCATCTGGTGGTCACCCATCCCTTTTCTGCCTGTGCATCCATTACCTGCGGTGCGACCACCTCACTGAACATGCTATCCATGACGCCCTCAGCTTCGCGGACGCTCCACAGTGAAACCACCCGCAGTTCCTATTCCATAATGCGAGTAGCCAGTAGCTGCAGCTGGATACACTTCCTGCACACATGGTCGTCATGGAGACTGGGAGGGTTCCTGAGTCCCCACATAGCGCAGGAGGAGCATATCACGGGGCTGAGCTCTCCTGCCATGACTTACCCTTAGATTAATTAGTTACTCCCTTAATTAAAAAATACTAATGACACTCGGGGCCTTGTTCTACCCACGACAATCTAAAGTCCTTCATAAGCTACACTGAATAAAAAAAACACTTTAGTAGTACTCACCTTATCAGTAGAGGTTTTTTTTTCAACTAAAAAACTTTGCCCTTTTCTTTAAGATATTTAAATACACTAACAGCAGTGACTCACCAACCAATCACCTTGCAGTTCTCCTCTGACATTACAGTTGGCTTCTTTTCTTTCAAAACTCCAGCACACTGGAAGAGCTCCACTCCACTCCTGGAAGGGAAGAGACTGGGCCTCGATCCTCGGATTGGATTTATAGGCTCCGCTCTCGGCGTTCTCCTCATATCGCTCCATATAGGTCTGCTCCGCTCCGCTCCTCTCCGCTCCCGGAAGATAATTCACCAGCTTTTGCAGAAAGTAGGACTTAAGCTGTTGCAGTACCTGTTAGAAAGATTGTCTAAGTTATTCTGAAGTCATCTTCCAATGTCATCTGCATGGAAGCAGGATTTTAAAGGATAAGATGTAGTTTTTAAAAGTCACTTCAATCTTCCTCGAGTCTTTACAAAGAAGCCAAGTAAATCTTGATAAAAAGTCATATACATTTCGAGATCTTTTAAAAACACTTCAATCTTGTTAATAAAAAGTCAGATGTAAATTTAAGAACTCTGATCAGGCCATGCTAAAAACTTACATACAATTATGAAATAAAATACAACATTTAAAATGTCTGAACTCCTTTCTGAGAGTTGACCCCTGCTGCTGCCGTTGTCTTCCTGGAATAGTGGAGCTGTTGTGTCAACAGAAAAGTCCTTCCCGAGCAGCCCTGAGCCTGTTGGTACCGGCTTTAATCCAACCCAGGTAAAAATCAGGGTACATTGTGGGCAATGAGCCCAAATTGCTGAACTACAGGTCCCTGTCACTTTAAAGAGTGGGCTGGTGCGATTATGATCAGAGGCTCCTTCTAAGCACATTTCTCACCACCACAACTTCCAGATGCTGGTGTTAGTGTGTGCATGTACCGGCAGTTGCAGTGCTGTTCAGACCCTCAATAGCAGTGAAAGTCTCAGAGTTCACCGCTATTGGGGCTGTAAAATCCAGGCCAATATCTCACAGTCCTGTTAGATTTGCTCTCCCTCTGTACAAAATCAAACTCCACACATTGTCTTACACTCACTCCTGTTTCCAGCCCTGATGGTGCAGAAATCCCCTCTCAAAGGTACACAATCCAGTTGATTTCTGATCAAGTACCTCCTTCCTCATTCAATAGAGGAAACAGAGACATGAACAGGAGTCAGGTGCAAGAAAGTTTCACCAACAGAGCAAAGAAAGGCACCAACAAAAGTCACACCTACTTTCCAAATCATTTCACTGGAATATTCTTTCACTTGTTTTGTAAGATGACTGCAATAAATCTGAAAATGAGCACCATGAGGTTTGTGTTCACTAGTCACTTGTTCTCCTGTGTTTGTCTGTCAGGTTTGTAATTCAATTTGTATTGGATATTGAAGAGAATCTCTTTTCAAGATGATTGCACATTGTACTGTGTTTAAAGCAACCAACTTGTAAAATGGCAGAAAATGAATGTTTCAATACCTGTGTGACCAGATTCTTCCAATGCTTTTCAACAGCTAGAGTGATGATGCTTGTAATCTGTATCCTGTGGAGAATGGGAGAGGAGAATAAAAACATGGTGCATGAACAGGACAGACTGTGTAAAATGGGAGCACAGAAATACTGCCACCTCATTGAATGTTCATGAGAGTTATTCTAAGTCAGACACCTGTCCACAATGAACAAGTGAATACATTAATTGTCCACTTTCAATCTAAATGGGACTGAGGTTCCAACAGAGAAGTTTTCTGGAAAATACCTGCTGCAGTTTTAAAATTGATGAACTGGAACATCTTATACTAACTTTCAAATAACTGGAGTGATTGTATAGTTCTCATAGTGGAGAGAAGGAGTTGTTTATAAATATAAGCAGAAAGACACATTTGTGGATTGGCGAATGAGCTTTAACTTTCTGAAATGTATTTGTCCATTGGTTGCAGGTCACTGGAAATTCTTTTTTACATTTCAATTGAAGCAGCAGCAGTTAGCAGCAAAATGTCTGATTAATCAGAGTAGTGGGTCTGGGAAACACTTAAACAGCCGAGACCCTGTAAAACAGAACTCCAAGTAATAGTTTAAATACGGCACTGAACTGACAGAGCGGTAAAGGACTGCTCAGGTCAGGAAAAAATACCCGACCCGAACCCGACAGAACCACATTGGACCCGAGCCCGACCCGGCCCGTGTATCTCCATTTATTCCCACGCCCAAACTAACCCGAACCTTACCCGACCACCGGAATGTTCACTTTATCTACCTCCCGATTCCGAATCTACAGGAAACTGCAGCATGAGCGCAATGACGTCATAGAGATGCTCACTTGCTCACTGAGCAGACTCAGAGTTTCCCTCCTTGATGACCCGGACTCCCAGCTTAGGTTGGCTTTTCAACTTTTGACACTTATTAAACTCAACTTCCCAGCTTAGTTAAATGTAATACTTACTGTGTGTGTCCGACACGGACTCAGCCCGACCTGGACCCAGCCCGACCCGAACCTGGCCCGACCTGACCCGAGCCCGAAAGCCAGACCCGGAAGAGCGACCCGACACGACCCGAACCCAACACGGGTCCCGTCGGGTTCAGGTCGGGTGGCAGGCCTTTGCAGAGCGGAGGTCAGATGAGGATTGAATTAATTTCAATCACTGAATCTAAACAAGAAGGAAATCTGCCAGGAATGGAAGACCTTGCTTTAGCTGTGAGCTTGTGGCGCAACGGTAGCGCGTCTGACTCCAGATCAGAAGGTCGTGTGTTCGAATCACGTCAGGCTCAGTTATGTTTTACAGCAGCTCAAGTTCCTGGATTTGATATCAGAAGAGAGTTCGATCCATTGGAATGTTCAGTGAATGGTTGAATTTCAAGATCAACTTCAATGGATTAAAGTCCTGATTCCTGGTTCCGTTCCATTTCCATGCTCAGTTCTAATTTCACACTGTTTTCTATCAGAACAATGTTTCAGGGATGTGATGTGTCCATTGTTTGCACAATCGCTCTGTCACCCAGTGTGAGAAATAAAACACAAACCGCACAGCATGCGGCTCAAACCCATACCTGGCTCTGTCTATAGGCCGCTTAGTTCAGTTGGTTAGGACGCAGTGTTGATAACAACAAGGCTGTGGATTTGATCCCCATGTGCGCTGTCACATGGTCAGTCAATAATTTGACACATTTTTGTAACACTTAAAATCCAACTTTTAGATGCAAACAAGTTTACGTAAAATGTCAAAGGGAATTTATTTTGAATAACATCCATTGCATCTTTGTCACTGGTCTGGAGTAACACAGAATTCTTTCCAATTATCTTCCATTTGCTGATAAACATTGAACTCGTGGCCTGTTCTTGTTAATGGTCACGAGCAGCAAAAACAGACAGAGCAAGTCTGACCGCCCAGAGATGTGGAAAAGGCTTCAGTTTGGGACATATGCAGCAAATCAAATGTTCTCCCGGCCCCGAAAGATTCAAAAACTGGGGAAAAGGACACAAGGAGATAGAGAATAAGCTAAAGCTGACAATGTAAATATTTCCCATCCTTGATATCTCTCTATTCCAATCCAACCTTCAGAGTTGGGTAAATAATTTCAGTGTAAATTGTGCAGCTCAAGAGTCAAAACCAAAGGGCGATGCAGAATAAAGGAAAACTGCCAAAACCCCAGATTGAACCAGGGATCTTCGGTCTAACACACTCCCAACTGAGCTATTTCAGTCTCACAGGCTTGGGATGATAAGTGGCAAGTAACATTCGCACCACACAAGTGCCAGGCAATGACCATCTCCAACAAGAGAGAATCTAACCATCTCCCCTTGACATTCAATAGCATTACAATCACTGAATCCCCCACCATCAACATCATGGGGGTTACCATGGGTAGCCATACAAATAACGTGACTACAAGAGCAGGTCAGAGGCTTGGAATCCTGAGGCGAGTAATTACAGTGCAGCTGGGGCTCCACCCCAGGGGCTGAATTTGTTCTGTAAACCATGAACCAGCTTCCTCTCAAATCCCAGGTTTATCAGTAAATCCTCTTACAAAAGCCCCAAAGTGTGATATATTCCTCTCACTCATCCAGAATAAAAGTTACATCTTTTGCTCTTTTTACCTTCCAAACATTGACTTCTATTTTGCTCAGCATTTATTTCTCTATCCGTTTTATGTTGGGCATTTCCTAATAAACATTTCATTTCAATTATTTATGAGGGATGAAATGAACAGAAAAGATTTTCTGCAATGGAACCAGGGGTGTGGGACAGAGTGAGTGGTTCGGATCTGGAATATACTGCCTGAGAGTGTGCTGGAGGCCGATTCAATCGTGGCTTTCAAAAGGGAATTGGATAAACACCTGAATAGAGAAAATTTGCAGGGCTACAATGAAAGGGCAGAGGAGTGGAATTAGCTGATCTGCTCTTGCAAAGAGCTGTCATGGACATGATGGACTGAATGGTCTCCTTCTGTACTGTAACCATTTGATTCCTTGATTCTAACTCTGTCAAAGTTGTTCTGAACTTTCTCTGCTCCAAGGAGCACAACCCCAGCTTTTCCAGTCTCTGCACACAACTGAAGTTATGAGGAACCATGGGGAACCCACTGTAAACCTTCCTCCAGACAGAAATACAACTGTTCACCACCACACTGTGACCCAGCTATTCACATGATTTGGATGTGGGGACCAAATGTAGTATTTCCAAGTTTGCAGATGACACAAAACTAGGTGGGAATGTGAGTTGTGAGGAAGATGCAAAGCGGCTTCAAGGGAATTTGGACAGACTTAGTGAGTGGACAAGAAAGTGGCACATGAAGTATAATGTGTAAAAACGTGAGGTTATCCACTTTGGTAGGAGAAACAGATGTGCAGATTATTTGTTAAATGGTAAGAGTGTGAATGTACAAAGGGGCCTGGGTGTCCTTGTCTATAAGTGACTGAAAGCGAACATGCAGGTGCAGCAAGCAATTAGGAAGGCTAATGATATGTTTGCCTCTATCACAAGAGGATTTGAGTACAGGAGTAGTGAAGTCTTGCTTCAATTGTTTCTAACCTTGGTTGGACTGCACTTTGGAATACTGTGTGAAGTTTTGTTTCCCTTACCTTAGGAGGGATATCATTGCCATAGAGGGAGTGCAACGAAGGTTCACCAGACTTGTTCCCGGGATGGCGGGACTGTCAAATGAAGAGAGATTGGGGAAACTGGGCCTGTATTCTCTAGAGTTTTGAAGAATGAGAGGTGATCTCATTGAAACTTACAAGATATTGAAAGGGATAGACAGGTAGATGAAGCTAAGATGTTTCCCCCGGTTGAGGCGTCTAGAACCAGGGGACACAATTTCAACGTAAGGGGAAAGCCACTTAGGACAGCGATGAGGAGAAATTTCTTTACTCAGTGGGTTGTGAATCTTTGGAATTCTCTACCTCAGAGGGCTGTGGAAGCTCAGTCATTGAGTATGTTTAAAGCAGAGATTGACAGATTTCTAAATACAAATGACATAGGGGATATGGAGATAATGTGGGAAAAAGGCATTGAAGTGGACGATCAGTCGTCATCATATTGAATGGCAGGGTGGGCTCGACGGGCTGAATGGCGTACTCCTGCTCCTATGTTCCTATCAGTCTGCAAACTTCATATGCATGCTGTCATTGTCCCTTTTATTCCATGGGCTTCAGTTTTACTGGCAGTCTAGTATGTGACATCATCAAGAAGGTTTTCAATAAGTTGAATAAGGAGAAATTGTTTCCAGTGGCAAAAGGGTCAGTAACCAGAGGATGTATTTATCAGGTGATTGAGAAAAGACCAGAGGCGAAATGAGGAATGATTTTTTATCCAGTGATGTGTTGTGATCTGGAATGCACTGTCTGATCGGGACTTGAAAGCAGATTCAGTAGTAACTTTGAAAAGCAATTGGGATAAATACTGGAAGGAAAAATGTACAGATTACAGGAAAAAGCTGAACACCAGGACTAATTGGATAGCACAAGCAAAGAGACAGCACTGACACAATGGACCAAATGGTCTCCTTCTTTGGGTATCATTCTATGGTTTTATGAACATAATGTTGATACAATTCGCTGAGTTGGAAGGGAAGTGAACCCAGATTCTGGGTATTCTAACCACCAGACCCAAACCAACTGAACAAGCCATAAAATCAAAGCAAAATACTGCGGATGCTGGAAATCTGAAACAAAAACAAGAAAAGCTGGAATCACTCAGCAGGTCCGGCAGCATCTGCGGAAAGAGAAGCAGAGTCAACGCTTCGGGTCAGTGACCCTTCCTCGGAACCAGCCGAGGAAGTGTCACTGACCCGAAGCGTTGACTCTGCTTCTCTTTCCGCAGATGCTGCCGGACCTGCTGAGTGATTCCAGCATTTCTTGTTTTTGTTCCAACTGAACAAGCCTGTTGTTTAATCTCTGTTTTTCACACCAGCTTCTCCTCGCTCTTTCTGTGTTTCCTGCCTGGTCTGTTCCTCTGAGCTTTATTCCTGACACTTTATTGAGAATGCCGCTCACTGCGCCTCTCACTCACACCGTCACTCCACCCCTTCACCCACTTCCAAACCTCTCTGTTGAACAGCACCTCACATCTGCTCCTCTGCTGCATTAATATACCAGGAAAACATTTTCAAACAGACATTTCCAGACAGTGAACGTCCCAGTAAGACAAGGTAAAGATCAGATTCATTCACTTTAAACACAGAGAGAGCAGCTCTCCCTGTTCAGGCTAAGGAGCAGATGTCGTTTCACTCCCATTAGTCTTCGAGACATGGGCCAGAATTTTAAGGGACCGTTGGAGACGGGAATGGAGGCTGGGGAGGGGGAGAGGGGTGTATAAAATAGGGATGGAAGACGTCGGACCGGATTTTTCTGTCGGCGGCTGACATGGAGGGCAGACTTCGCACATCCAGTCGGCAAGAAGGCATTTAAAGTATTTATGAGTCCAATTGTCAGCAATTTTATTCACTGGGTCCAATTGAACTAATAGCACACGGGAACCACGGGGCTTCAGAGCCTCGCCTGGTTAAAGGAGGTGACTGGGAGGTGGGAGCTGAGTGTTGTCTTCACTGGGAAGCTATCGGGTGAGGCAGCGTAACTTGGCAGCAAGGGTGGAGGGGGAAAGGGCATCGGGAAACACTGTCAGGAGTGGGGGCTCATGTGCCAGCTCTGCAGGGCGAGCAACACCAGGGTGCCATTGGGGCAGTGCCACCTCATTGAGGGTGACAAGTGAGGTAACTGTGACTGGGTGTTGTTTACTGTGAAGGCCTTGCACTCAGGGAGGGGCAACCTCTCATGGGCCTCATTCACCCTGGATTCGAGGCTCCCATTGAAGAGGAGGAGGAGTAGAGAGGGAGGCCCAGGCACCAGCAGGGACTCCACAGCAGCTTGGGGGCCCACAGGAGGGCCAGTCTCGAACAGGAGGCTGGAGAAGGAGGCAGAGGAACACGTCAGCCGAGGTTCAACTACCTGCAGATGTCCGAGTGACAGTGTCTCCACAGACGGCACCTCTCCACGGAAGTCGTCACTGATCTCTCTGCCATGATGCAGCTGTGCCCCATGGGACTTGGTGGGCACCTGATGCCAGTGTCACTGAAAGTCACCGTGCCACTGAACTTCTACACCAGCAGATCATTGTGGGGATCCACTGGAGATATGTGTGGAATCTCACAGTCTGTGGTGAATCAGTGCATCAAGGAGGTCATCAATGTCCTGTTCAGGAGGGCCGGTGACTATGTGCACATCGATCCAAACAGTCAAGCTGAGAGGACTACAGGATTCAGGGCCATCACTGGATTTCCCCAGGTGTAGGGTGTCATTGACTGCACCCAAGTGACCATCAAGGCTCCTGCAGACCAGCCAGCAGCCTTCAACAGGAAGGGCTTCCACTTGCTCAGTGTGTAACTGGTCTGTGACCATCACAAATGGATCCTACAGGTGTGTGCACAAATCCCGGGAAGTAGCCACAATGCCTGCATACCAAGGCACTCCCAGGTGCCAGAACCTTTCCGCGGCCCCATCCGCTTTCAGAGATGGATCCTTGGAGACAAGGGCTACCCACTGAGGACATGAGTACTGACGTCTGTGAGGAACCCACACATGGATGCAGAGGAGAGCTACAACACCTGCTGCGGGTCAACCCGAGCGACCATCAAGGAGGCCATTGGTCTCCTGAAGATGAGATTCAGGTGCCTAGATCGATCCAGTGGAGCCCTTCAGTACTTCCCGGCGAGAGTCTCGCATATCTTGGTGGTTTGCTGTGCACAGCACAATCTGGCATGACAGAGGGGTGAGGTGTTGACTCGTGAGGATATCGTGGAGTGTGATGTCTCCTCTGATGATGAGGATGTGGAGGAGGATGCTGTCCAAGCAGTGCCAGATGAAGAACCTCGGGAACAGCAAGAAAGGGGCCATGAGATACACACAAGGGAGACATGAGACACCCTTATACATTCAAGTTTCCTTTGAGCCTTACCACCTTCTGGAACCACAGCAAAAAAGTCTTAGCTTTAAGCAGCCCTGTTGTCGCCTCCTTCCTTCTGCACTGCAGCGTCCAGGTACACATCGCACAGTGACAAGGCCGAAGCTTTGTGAACTCAGGGCTTGGTCCCTCACTTCCAGCCCCTTGGGAGGAAGGGTTTAAATGAAGTCCCAAAGGGCATCAACAATAAGAAGGAGACATAGTGAGAGAACATCATTTCTTTCTTCCGTGTGACACCAAACGCAACCCTATCCATCTGGAATGCACATTCACCATGAACCCTAAGTGAATCTAGGTGCTCTTCTGAAATCTTTTCCGCATGCTCCGACATGGTGCTCCCCCTGCTCTGTCAGCTGAGATGGAGACAGGCTGCTGACCTTGCTGCCCCATGGCTTGGGATGACATTGGTGGCCGTCCTCTTGCTGCCTGAGGCCTGGAGCGCCCCGGCACACTGAGGACCACCTGCACAGGTACAGGGACCCCCTCTGTCATCGAGGGTGATGGAGGCAGGCACTGGCATCACTTGTGTCACTGGCAGAGGGGCTTTGGAGCTACTGTCCACACCAGGAGCACCCTGAGAGGAGACTCCAGATGTAGCAGCCAGCTGCTCCTCCCCCTTATAAGACACACTTGTACCTCCCTGCTGACCTGAGAGGGACGTGGACCTGGTGAAGAGTTCAGGTGCCTCGTCCCCCCTCTCACCTTGTCACCGCTGGATGGATCTCATGGACAAAGCGATGGAGTGCAAGTCTGCGCACATCTCCGGCGGCCACTGATTGGTCGGCTGGATCTGGCTCTCCATCAGAGTCACCAATCTCTCAAGGAAGGAAGCCAGACACACCCCCATCGGAGACAGTACAGCATGCAAGGCCTGGATGGACTCCTCCATCATACGAGCTTGGGTACACATAACCTCCGGCAACTCTGCCAGATGTTGCCTGACCTCTTGCTGCAGCTGCAGCATTTCCCGTGTTGCTGGTGACACCAGAGGCACGTCATCAGCCTGGGACTCAGCTTGGGCCTGGCCTCCCACAGACTTCCAACTGCCAGTGGCCTCGGCTGTCACTGCCTCCGTCAGCTGCCCGGGCCTGTCTATGACGTGCTCACCAGCTTGTGTGCCCAAATCTAACAGCGAGTGGATACCCACCGAGTGAGGGTTTCTGTGCTGGTGGAGAATGCAGGGGAATGATGTGACGGTGCACCCTCTGAGGCTCCCTCCTCCTCCTCAGAGGTGTCTGGCTGTCCCCCAGTCTCTCCAGCTCTTCGCTCTTGTCGTTCATCCTAGCCTGCATGTGCAAACAGGGACATTGAAGGGTTAGCGTCTTCATATCGTGACATTCCAACCACCCCTAAAGTGCAGCTCCATTGATGCAGTGGTGAACAGATGAACAGTGTGGCTCCTTTGCAGCGGATGCTCCCTTGTGCCCCAGGAGATGTTCACTCACTCTCTTTGGTAGGTGTCCCTGTCTCTCCATCAGCTATGGAGCAGCTGCTTTGCTGCCCGGCCTGTTCCATGGCCTCCTCCTCCATCGGGATGAGGACATGGAGATAAGGCATCCACTGCCAGTCTTGACACGCTCTTTCCGATTGTGGGCTGTCTTCTCCTGCAGCCACTATGATCAACAAAGTTAGTCTCCCAGCGGGGACAAACCCAATATCTCTGATGGTGATAGTCCAGCAGTCCATGATGTGGACACACATATTCCTCCTGCATGTGGCCCCTCTCGAGGGACTGTGTGAGTTTATACAATGACTGACGTGCACCTCCCACCGAGATGCAGCCAAGCCTCAGGCAGCATGTCCTGCTGCCCTTCCACAATACACATGACTGGGTGGTCACTCCCTTTCCACCAAACACTCCCTCTCACTCTGCCATGCGCAATGTCCAAAGGGTCCAAAGTGTTTTGAGTTTGCACCTGAGCAGCCCGGATCCGGTCATTGACCCACTTCGTGCACTGGATCCATGTCTTGGGGGTGACCCCACGGCTGCTGACTTCACCTACTATCTCAAAGCAGCTTTGCTTGGTCAGGCGGACAGGTCTCCACCTCCCATCCCTAGGGAAGAGGATCTTCCACCTATCTGTTGTCACCTGGAGGCGAACCTGCAGGAAGGCATCGCCAAACCATTGGACCATGGTCGCTGCAGGCTCGCATTCAGCTCCTTACCTATCAGGCAGCAGAGACAGCAGAACGGGTCCTGGGGCATCAGTGACAGTAGAACGGGTCCTGGGGCATCAGTGACAGCAGAACGGGTCCTGGGGCATCAGTGACAGCAGAACGGGTCCTGGGCAGCAGATGCAGCAGAACAGGTCCTGGGGCAGCAGATGCAGCAGAACTGGTCCTGGGGCAGCAGAGGTAGCAGAACGGGTCCTGGGGCAGCAGAACGGGTCCTGGAGCAGCAGAGGCAGCAGAACGGGTCCTGGGGCAGCAGAACGGGTCCTGGGGCATCAGAGGCAGCAGAACGGGTCTTGGGGCAGCAGAATGGGTCCTGGGTTAGCAGATGCAGCAGAACGGGTCCTGGAGCAGCAGGGGCAGCAGAATGGGTCCTGGGGCATCAGAGGCAGCAGAACGGGTCCTGGGGCATCAGAGGCAGCAGAACAGGTCTTGGGACAGCAGAACGGGTCCTGGAGCAGCAGAGGCAGCAGAACGGGTCTTGGGACATCAGAGGCAGCAGAACGGGTCTTGGGACAGCAGAACGGGTCCTGGGGCATCAGAGGCAGCAGAATGGGTCTTGGGACAGCAGAACGGGTCCTGGGGCATCAGAGGCAGCAGAACGGGTCTTGGGGCAGCAGAACGGGTCCTGGGACAGCAGAACGGGACCTGGGGCATCAGAGGCAGCAGAACGGGTTCTGGGACAGCAGAGGCAGCAGAACGGGTCCTTGGGCAGCAGAGGCAGCAGAACGGGTCCAGAGACAGCAGAGGGCTCTCAGGAAGACACTCCTTTAAACCAGGCAGCAGTGAATGCAGGTCTGGCAGCCCTTTAAATATGGTGCCAGCACCTGCCGTTGTGTCAGATGCCGGTGCCATCAGTGCCTCGTTCCCTGTCTCTGGTCCTTGTTTACATGGGCCCCACGCCTCCCCTTCATTAATTGGTCGGCTGCTCCGTGATCGGGGTCGGCCGGCCACATTTCACTCGTGTGGTGATGACACCCGCTTCCGGTGTCTCTGCCGAGAGCAGCACCATTAGTTTAAAATTCAGCCCATGGGGTCAAGAGTGGAAAATCTCCCCTCTGATTCTCTCTACTTAAACTGATGGAGACACCAAATTAAAACTGATGAAACCAGGGATTGTATCCTGGTTCTTCAATCTAGTGTTCTCCCAACTGAGCTATTCCATCCTCAGTGTGAACTCATCTTCATTGGAGACAAATATAACTCCAGGCGGAATTTCCCCACCCGTTCATTCCTCACTTCAGAGGAATGGGACCCGACCAGATCGCGGAACTCAGATTATGTTAATGTTCTGCTCTTGATACCTTAATATTATCTTGCGTTTGAGCCACATTTAATCAGGTTCACGGACAAATTCTTCCATCACCCCTTCTCCCACATTCTCTCTCTCTCATTCATTCTTTATTCTTCACAATCCAGAAAGGGTTAGGAATCAGAGCTCACCCCCAAACCCTCTGCACACAGACCTCTGTCTGTTACCCTGTTTGATCCAAGAGACCAGACAATAAATTACACTCTTTATAAACACAGAAAGCTGCCTCAGAGTGTTGGACAGAGATAAATACACTGAAGTCTTTTGAAAAAAGTTCATCTTACGGGTTGTTACTGAGCCCACAGAGCAGGGCGGGCCCAGGCTCCAGCCCCAGCTTGTGCTGTGTTAGCTGATGCCACCTGGTGTGATACTGAGCCACACGGAGCAGGAAAGGGCCTGGTTGTATTCATGGCCTGTGTTGAGTTAACTGATCCCACTCAGTGTGGTAGGAGCCAGACAGAACAGAACGCAAGCTCCAGCAGCTGATGGGGACTAATGCCCCTCCAGATCCTCCTTCCGCTTCACTTCCCTCTGACCCCACCCCTTCTGATCTGTCCCCTTGCCGTGTATTCACTATACCCTCTGACCTCCCCCTCTCTGATGCTGAGCGTTCTGTACTCAGCAAAGGTCTCAGTTTTATCCCCTTACGCCCCCACCTCAATGAATTTCGCGCTCGGCATGACGTTGAGCTCTTCTTCCGTCGCCTCCGCCTCCGGGCTCACTTCTTCGACCAGGAGTCCTCCCCCCGACCAGCAGACCCATTCACCCGCCTCCAGCATTCTCCCTCTACCTGGACCCCTCACCCTGGCCTCTTACCCGCTCTTGATCTCTTCATTGAAAACTGTCGGCGAGACATTGGTCGTCTCAATTTCTCTGCCCCCCTCACTCACTCTAACCTGTCCCCCTCTGAACTTGAGGCACTCCGTTCTCTCAGGTCTAACCCCGACATGGTCATCAAACCTGCAGACAAGGGTGGTGCTGTTGTTGTATGGCGTACTGACCTCTACCTTGCAGAAGCTCAACGCCAACTCACAGACACCTCTTACTACCTCCCTCTGGACCATGACCCCACCACCGAACATCAAGCCACCGTCCAAAGGACTGTCACTGACCTCATCTCCTCTGGAGATCTTCCCTCTACAGCTTCCAACCTCATAGTCCCGCAACCCCGGACAGCCCGCTTCTACCTCCTTCCCAAAATCCACAAACGGGACTGTCCTGGCAGACCCATTGTGTCAGCCTGCTCCTGCCCAACTGAACTTATTTCTTCCTATCTAGACTCTATCTTTTCTCCGCTGGTCCAGTCTCTTCCCACCTACATCCGTGACTCTTCTGACGCCCTACGTCATTTTGACAATTTCCAGTTTCCTGGTCCCAACCGCCTCCTCTTCACTATGGACGTCCAATCGCTCTACACCTCCATCCCCCACCAGGATGGTTTGAGGGCTCTCCGCTTCTTCCTGGAACAGAGGCCCAACCAGTCCCCATCCACCAACACCCTCCTCCGCCTGGCTGAACTTGTTCTCACATTGAACAACTTCTCCTTCAACTCCATGCATTTCCTTCAAGTAAAAGGTGTCGCTATGGGTACCCGCATGGGTCCTAGTTATGCCTGTCTTTTTGTGGGATATGTCGAGCATTCTTTGTTCCAGTCCGACTCAGGCCCCCTCCCCCAACTCTTTTTCCGGTACATTGATGACTGTATCGGTGCCGTTTCCTGCTCCCGCCCCGAACTAGAAAACTTTATCAACTTTGCTTCCAATTTCCACCCTTCTCTCACCTTTACATGGTCCATCTCTGACACTTCCCTTCCCTTCCTCGACTTCTCTGTCTCCATCTCTGGGGATAGGTTGTCTACCAATATCCATTATAAGCCCACTGACTCCCACAGCTACCTCGACTACACTTCTTCACACCCTACCTCCTGTAAGGACTCCATTCCATTCTCCCAGTTTCTCCGTCTCCGACGCATCTGCTCTGATGATGCTACCTTCCATGACGGTGCTTCTGATATGACCTCCTTTTTCCTCAACCGAGGATTTCCCCCCACTGTGGTTGACAGGGCCCTCAACCGTGTCCGACCCATTCCCCGCACCTCTACCCTCACCCCTTCCCCTCCCTCCCAGAACCGTGACAGGGTTCCCCTTGTCCTCACTTTTCATCCCACCAGCCTCCATATCCAAAGGATCATCCTCCGCCATTTTCGCCACCTCCAGCGTGATGCCACTACCAGTCGCATCTTCCCCTCCCTTCCCCTGTCAGCATTCCGAAGGGATCGTTCCCTCCGCGACACCCTGGTCCACTCCTCCATTACCCCCACCACCTCGTCCCCATCCCAGGGCACCTTCCCTTGCAATCGCAGGAGGTGTAATACCTGTCCCTTTACCTCCTCTCTCCTCACTGTCCCAGGCCCCAAACACTCCTTTCAGGTGAAGCAGCGATTTACTTGTACTTCTTTCAATGTAGTATACTGTATTCGCTGCTCACAGTGTGGTCTCCTCTACATTGGGGAGACCAAGCGCAGACTGGGTGACCGCTTTGCGGAACATCTCCGCTCAGTCCGCAAGCAGGACCCTGAGCTTCCGGTTGCTTGCCATTTCAACACTCCCCCCTGCTCTCATGCTCACATCTCTGTCCTGGGATTGCTGCAGTGTTCCAGTGAACATCAACGCAAGCTCGAGGAACAGCATCTCATCTACCGATTAGGCACACTACAGCCTGCCGGTCTGAACATTGAGTTCAATAATTTCAGAGCATGACAGCCCCCCACTTTACTTTCATTTTTAGTCATTTTTAGTTATTTTTTCTTCCTTTTTTTTTTGGCATTCCTTTTTACATTTTTTACAATCTTTTTTTGTATTTATTTCAGTTCATCTTAGTTTGTTCAGTTTGCTCACCCACTGTTTTTTTCAGGTTGTTTTTCTTCAGGTTTGCACTTGCTGATGTTCAATATTCAGTATATTCACACCTAATCTGTACTAATGCTTTGTCTTTCAACACACCATTAACATATTGTTTGCCTTTGCTCCGTGACCTTTTGGTCAGCTATGTGGCCTGGTCCAATCTGCACCTTCTCCTTTGTTATCTCTTGCCCAACCCCCACCTCACTTGTTTATAATCTGTGACTTTTCTAATATTTGTCAGTTCCGAAGAAGGGTCACTGATCCGAAACGTTAACTCTGCTTCTCTTTCCACAGATGCTGCCAGACCTGCTGAGTGAATCCAGCATTTCTTGTTTTTGTTTCAGAACAGAATGGGCCCAGGCTCCTTCCTCAGCCTGAGGGATGATAATTCTTCTCACACGTTGTTGTACAGAGCCCCACACAGAACAGGGAAATCTCAGGCTCCATCCCCGGCCTGTGGTATTTTACTTCATCGCACCTG
The DNA here is from genome assembly GCF_036365525.1 of Heterodontus francisci. Classification (NCBI taxonomy): domain Eukaryota; kingdom Metazoa; phylum Chordata; class Chondrichthyes; order Heterodontiformes; family Heterodontidae; genus Heterodontus; species Heterodontus francisci. The sequence continues at coordinate 5,473,935 of NW_027141441.1, read as the reverse complement.
GTATGGTACGGAGTCCCCAGAGCAGGAAAGGTCCAGGTTCCATCTCCAGCCTATGCTGAATTAGCTGATCTGACCTGGTTGGCACTGGACCGCAATCAGGGAAGGATGGGCCGAGGCTCCATGGCCTGTGGTGTGTTAGTTATTCTCATTTGGTGAGGTACTGAGCACCATATAGAGCAGGAAGGGCCTGTGCTCAGTGAGCTGATCTCACCTTGTGTCGTCCTGCGACCCACACACAGAGCAGGACGGGCCTAGGCCTAATCCTCGGCCTGTGTTCAATTAGCTGATCTCATCCAAAAGATTTTGATAAGGTTCCACACAAGAGGCTTCTCTATAAGATTAAAGTCCCTGGTATCAGCGGTAATATATTGATCTGGATTGGGAACTGACTGTCAGGACGTAGGCAGAAAGTAGTTACAGATGGATCTGGATCTGTATGGAGACCAGTTACCAGTGGTGTCCCACAGGAATCGGTGTTGGGTCTGTTGCTCTTTACTATTTTTATTAATGATCTGGATGTAGGTGGAGGGGGCACCATCTGTAGATTTAGAGATGATTTGAAGATCTGTGCGAGTGTTCCGACTGTAAACGATAGTCAACTGTTTCAGGCTGATCTTAATGTGTTGGGAGATTGGGTTTATGACTGGTAAATGATGTTTAATTTGGGTAAGTGCAGTGTTATTCATGTGGACAGGGTGAATGCTCAAAATTCATACACCCTTCAGGGAAAAACATTGAAGTAGGTGGAAAAAAGAAAATAATTTTGAGCAGAGATCTGGATGTTCTAGTGCACAGATCTCTAAAGGTACAGCAGCAATGTTGTGAAGTGACAGTTGGAGCAAATAGAGGGTTGTGCTGCATTCAGAGGACAATTGAGCATAAAATGAGGCATATTCTTTCATGGGATGTGAGTGACACTGGCAAGGCCAGAATTTGTTACCCATCCCTAATTGTCCTTGACAAGGTGGCGGTGAGCTCCCTTCTTGAATTGCTGCACTCCAAATGGTGTAGGTACACCCACAGTGCTGTTAGGAAGGGAGATCCAGGATTTTGACCCAACATCAGTGAATGAACAGCGATATATTTGCAGATCAGATGGTGTGTGACTTGGAGGGGAGCTTGCACATGGTGGTGTTTCCATGCATCTGCAGCCCTTGTCCTTCAAGGTGGTGGAGGTCTTCGGTTTGGAAGGTGCTGTCTGCGGAGCCTTGGTGAGTTGCAGCAGTGCATCTGGTAGATGGTACACACTACTGCCACTGTGCGTCAGTGGTGAAGGGAGTGAATGTTTAAGGTGGTGAATGGGGTGACAATCAAGGTGGCTGCTTTGTCCTGAACAGTGTCGAGTTCCTCGAGTATTGTTGGTGCTGCACTCATCCTGGTTTGTGCCTTGTAGATGGTTGACAAGTTTTGGAGAGTCAAAAATCACAAAATTATTACAGTGGAGAAGGAGGCCATTGGGCCCATTGTGTCTGCATAGAATCATAGAACATAGAAAGTTTCCAGCACAGGCAGGCCAAAAAACGAGCCACCCAGCTGAATCCCATTGTCCAGCATTTGGACCGTAGCCCTGCAGGTTCAGGTACTTGAGGTGCACATCCAGACTCCTTTTAAATGAGTTGAGGGTTTTTGCCTCAGCTACCCTTCCAGGCAGTGAGTTCCAGACTCCCACAGCCCACTGGGTGAATAAACCTTTCCTCATCTCCCCTCTAATTGTTCAACACATCACTTTAAATCTATGCCCCCTAGTCACTGACCTCCCTACTAAGGTAAATAGACCCTTCCCATCCATTCTATCCAGACCCCTCATAATTTTGTACATTTCAATCAAATCTCCCCTCAGCCTCTTCTATTCCAAGGAGAACAACCCCAGTCTATCCAATCTTTCCTCATAGCTGCATTTTTCCAGTCCTGGCAACATCCTCGTAAATCTCCTCTGTAACCTCTCTCGTGCAATTACATCCTTTCTGTAATGAGGTGACCAGAACTGCACACAGAACTGAAGTTGTGGCCTAACTAATGATTGATACAGTTCCAGCATAACCTCCCTGCTCTTATATTCTATACATCGGCTAAAAAAGGAAAGGATTCCATAAGCCTTCTTAACCAACTTATCAACCTATCCTGCTACTTTCAGGGATTTGTGGACATTCACTTCAAGGTCCCTCACTTCCTCCACACCTCTCAGTATTCTCCCATTAATTGTGTATTCCTTTGCTGTGTTTGACCTCACCAAAGGCATCACCTCACATTTCTCCAAGTTGAATTCCATTTGCCACTTTTCTGCACACCTGACCAGTCCATTTTTCCAGCTCTCCTAATGAGCATTTCACCTAGTGCCTTGAGCTGAGTTACTCATCACAGAATTCCCACTATCTAATTTACCCTTGTAGCCAGTGTATTTACATGAATGGTCCAGTTCAGCTTCTGTCAATGGGAACCCCCAGGATGTTGATGGTGGGGGGATTCAGCGATGGTAATGCTGTTGAACGTCAAAGGGAAATGGTTACATGCTCTCTTGTTGGAGATGGTCATTGCCTGGTACTTATGTGGTGTGAATGTTACTTGCCACTTAGCAGCCCAAGTCTGAATGTTGTCCAGGTCTTGCTGCTTCTGGACACGGACTCCTTCAGTATCTGAGATGTCCCGAATTTGTCCTTTTATGAAACATTGGTCAGGACTCACTTGGAATATTGCATCCAGTCTTGGTCTCCTCACATGATGGGTGATATTGAGGCTTTGGAAAGGGTACAGGGGAGAGACATTCGACTAATTCCCAGTATAAGACATCTTGGTTATCAAGTTAGACTAAAAGAGTTGGGACCCTACACTTTCGAGAAACCTAGACTGAGGGGTGATCCGATTGAGGTTCATAAATAATGAAGGGTCCAATTTAGCATGGGAGAGGTTTCATAACTTTATATTGTAAAAGGCCAAATGGCACCCGGATCACATTAAATTTCATTTTCAGTGGTGGGTTAATGTACCAGGATGGCCGAGTGGTTAAGGCGTTGGACTTAGTGTCTGCGTGGGTTCAAACCCCACTCCTGCTATCTGTGCTTACAAAATGTTACTTATTCTTTCCCTGACTTTTGCCTTGCACCATCATCTCTTCTGTCATTTAATCACTCTTGCCTTCCAACTGATCACAGCTTCCTCTTATTTGATCTGCCTCAGCACCGTTCCTTGGCTCTGCACTTGCTTATAAACTGGTAAATCTTTAACTTAATCTCCTCTGTACCCTGACAATGACCTTCTCATCCTTCCTGGATTGTGGTTCCTCACAGGATCCGCTGCCTCTCCGACTCCCCTCCAGGTAACTGAAGGCCCTGAGCCTTGGTCTCGCTTTATACGCTAGCTGGTAGTTGATTCCTTGCAGGTCTGCCACCGCTCAGGAGAAGCTCAAGACCCAGATCAAGCAAAGTATCAAGAGGAATGTGAACAATGGCTCCCTGGTGCAGAGCAAGGGACAGGGAGCCTCCGCCTCCTTCAAAATCAGCAAGAAGGAAAACCCAGTAAAAAGTGGGAAAGAAGGTGAAGAAACCAGCAGACAAGAAATCTTTAGTGAAGAAACCAGCAGACAAGAAATCTTTAGTGAAGAAACCAGCAGACAAGAAAGTGACAACAAAGAAAGTAACAGCCAAGAAAACGAGCAGCAAGGCGGCGGCAATGCTAAATAAGGCGGTGAAGAAAGCAACGCTTCAGAAAACGTCTCCTGCGAAGAAGGTCAAAAAAAGGCAAGAATGCGGCGGGCGGAAAGGCGCTGAAGAAAGTGCAGACATGGAAGAGCAAGGTCAAGCCGAAAGCAGCGAAGGCTCAGAAAGCAGGGTCTGGAAAGAAGTGAAAGAGCGCGGGAAACTTGTAAACATCTGAACACAAAGGCTCTTCTCAGAGCCACCCACATCTCTCAGGAAAGAGCTGATCCCCTGATCAAATGATCCCTGTCCCGGCCCCCTCTGCAGATTCCACATGGAAATGATTTGGAGTAAATCGAGGATCCCTGGTGACTCCCTGACATCCCCTCCACCCAGCCCTTTCCCCACTCTCTGTAATAAAACAGAAGGATGTCCGGCCCTCACTCTAACTGGGGATGTGTTCGGTGCAGTCTCAGTTCACAAATTCAGGGGGTGAGTTTGTGAGACAGTAACACTGGCGGAGAAACCCCACCTCACAACTCAAACCCCAACACCTGAGTTTCTCCAATTCAGATGGAGTCGGGTGACAACAGGAGCTGGGATAGGCTGTGATCGGGAATGTTAGGAATGGATTTGTTCAGGGAGGAACGTACCTGGAATCTCCGAAAATAATAGTTCCTTATTTCCCCAGATGACACATTCTGCAGTGAGAGTGAAAAGTCTCTTCACTGCTTCACATTTACTAATTGTTTGGTTCTAGATGAATAATGAGTCAGAGAGTAATGACAGGATCTGAAGCTTCTCTCACACCAGCCCTTGTGAAGTGTGAAGTGTCCAATGTGTGAAGCTGCTGCCAGGGTTTGTCAATCTGAACAGTTTCAGCTCAGTTACTGGGGGCCTGGAATCCCCGCAGTTTGACTCTGTCTCTGATTGGTCATCCTCTTCTCAATCCAATTCTTAACCAATCGGAGTGTCACATAAATTAAATAGAAGTTCTCATTGGCTGAAATTTTCCAATTGGAAAAAGCCCGGCAATTCCAGAGCAGGAAGGAATTGAAGTGATGGAAAATTTCAATTTTCAGGCAACAATTTTATGATCTCTCATTTTATGTTCTGTTTTACTGTATTTTCCATCATAAAATCCTGGTGCTATTTTAGGAATGATTTTCATTTGTCAATCTGTTAACTGTAAGCGGCGGGAGGAAGGTCCGGTTCAGCAATTTAAAACGGGACAAATATCAGCTTCCACTCTGTAAAAGGAACGAATACAGAGCGAAGTTGGGTGTGACAAGATCGCAGGAAAGTTGTGCCCTGAGACAAAGTGTGTGTTGACAGGAAAGCTGCTTTCTTTTGCACAAAATGTATTTTATTCATAAAATTTGTGCAATTACATTGCAAAGCAGTTCAAATTTAATATTACATAATGTACAATACTGATCAGTTTCATTCAATAATGTACATGAGGTATCTCACTATCCCTGCCTGCACCGGTTATATTTACAGTATTTACATTACACATCAAACATTCTCTGGTGCAAACAGCCTGAGGGGTTTTACACGGGTTCCAGCCCCTCACTGTACTATGGCCTGAGACTGTAGCCTTTCCCATTGAGACGCCATGGTGGCTTCCCCAAGCTTTAATGTGTCCCACAGCACACAGTCTTTTTTTTTCACTGAACTGGAGGCATTTGCGAGCAGCGGTGAAGAGCCAAGAGAGAGAAAAATTGACATAAAAACAAAATACTGCGGATGCTGGAAATCTGAAATAAAAACAAGAAATGCTGGAAATGCTCAGCAGGTCTGGTGGCATCTGTGGAGAGAGAAACAGATTTAATGTTTCTGGTCAGTGACCCTTGGACATAATCAAGAAGTTTGCAGATGACATGAAAATTGGCCGGTTGGTTGATAGTGAGGAGAATAACTGTATACTGCAAGACGATATTAATAGACTGGTCGAGACTGGTCAGGTGGGCAGAAAAGTGGCAAATGGAATTCAAATTGGACACTTAAAAGGTTAAAAAAAGAAAAGGAACACATGATTAATGGGAGGACACTGAACGGTGTGGAGTAATTGAGGGACATTGGAGTGAATGTCCACAGATCCCTGAAGGTAGCAGGACAGGTCAATAAGGTGGATCAGCAGGTATATGGAATCCTTTCCTTTTATTAGCTGAGGTATAGAATATAAGGGTGACCTGGATGTCCTTTTCAATAAGTCACTGAAATCTAGCATGCAATTAAGAAGGCTAATAGTTTGTTAGCCTTTATCGCAAGAGGATTTGAGCACAGGAGCAGTGAATTCTTTCTTCAGTTTTATAGAACCGTGGTTAGACTGCACTTGCTTCCCTTACCTCAGGAAGAATATTATTGCCATAGAAGGAGTTCAACGAAGGTTCATCAGACTTGTTCCCAGCTTAGTGGAACTATCCGAGGAAGAGAGACTGGGGCTGTATTCTCTAGAGTTTCATAGAATGAGAAGTGATCTCATTGAAACCAACAAAATACTTAAAGGATAGACAGGGTAGATGCAGCCAAGGTGTTTCCCCTGGTTGGGGAGTCTAGATCCATGTGACACCATTTCAAAATAAGGGGGAAGCCACACTGGATAGAGGTGAGGAGAAATTTCTTTACTCAGAGATTGTGAATCTTTGGAATTCTCTATGCCAGAGGGCTGTGGAAGCTCAGTCATTAAGTATGTTTAAAGCAGAGACTGACAGATTTCTAAATACAAATGACATAAGGGAATATGAGGAAAGTGTGGGGAAAAGTATATTGAAGTGGATGATCAGCCATGATTACATTAAATGGCGGGGCAGGCTCAATGGGCTGAATGGCCGACTCCTGCTCCTATGTTGCTATGTTCCTAACTCCACATGATCAGCGAGGCACAGCCTCAGGAAGACTTGGCGTGTAGTGAAAACAGATATCACTGCTTCTGATCTTCACCAGAACACAGAGTGAGATGCAACATTGATCACCAAACAGACTGTGAGAGAATACAACAGAATAAAACACATGGAGAGACACTGTGGAATAACAGATAGATTTGATTGGAATGTTGAATTTTGATTGGAATGGATAAAGCACCAGAAACAGCAGATTAATTTGGGATTCTCATCATTATATTGATCTGGGACAGAAAAGAGAAACTGGAAGAAGGAAGAAAAGAAAGGATGGAACTGTTCACTTTTTTTCAGCTTTTTCACTCGCCCATCAAAGCTGGATAAAAAAAAAGTTGCAAATAACAGAGAATTTCACCAAAAAGGGAGATTAAATGCTGTCGAAACCTTGGATCGAAGGAGACCCCAACAGATCACCTGTTTAACTGTCTCCTCACTGGGGGATTTCAATCAGTGAGCAATATTATTCTTTATTTCTTTTTGGTAAATGAAACTAGAACTGCCACTCAGAGTTAATATCTGTGTTCTGACTCCTGAATAATAAAATTGTGAGTTTCTCGATATGTTTTGCTGAAAGAACTAAGAACTCTTTTCTAATTTACACACTACTATATACACACTCATCAAGCCTCCTAAGCTGGCATTCTTGGTGCTGCTCTCTCTTCTCCCAAACCTCATCTCATGTTACATCATCACTCTGACAGTGGGAGGGGTTGATTCCCCCATCATTAGTAATTAGTCCTTTACATCCTTATACTACACTGTCAGTCAAAAAAAATGGTTGGAGGGAACTTCATTTATCGAAATGCCAACAGCTGCCAGTTGTCAATCAACTCAACCCATCACAGAGAGAGAGAGACTGTCAGAGAACTTCCTGCTTACAGTCCTGACCCTGTCACACTCAGCAGCTGCTCACCCAGACCCCACTCTCATCAACACTGAACATTGTTACCGAGACCCTTCAAATACTGTTTATAAAAGGCAGAAAAGGTCAAAGTTCATCACAGCTGTATTGAATAGAACAAAATTTAATATTGTCAGGCAAATCCCCCACCTGCCAAGAATGCGGCACACATTATTTTGTCATATGAACATTAAAAGTTTAAAAATTGCAATCTCTTACTGGAAATATATTTCCATGGTAACAGACAATGTTGAACTAATGGGGGATCCAGCAGTGGTCTTCCAATACACAAATGTTTTAGTCACATGGCTAGCTGGCTGGTGCAGAGAGATTTGAGCCTCCAACAAGGGATGCAAAGAGACTGTTCCATATAAGGTTCTGAATCTAATTCTGAACTATTTCCTATGATGGGGGATCAGTTCTGAAGAAGGGTCATTGACCTGAAATGTTAACTCTGCTTCTCTCTCCACAGATGCTGCCAAAAGAGATGCAGTGGTTTTTGTCGAGATTCATGCCAAGCGGCTCTGTAACACAGGAGTCTGTGCTCTCCGGGCTTTTCGCAGGGACGCACACCAAGACAAACATCAACTGCTGCTGGAGGACTATCAATTTGGTGAAAGACGCCCTTTGGTCTGCCCGAAACTTGCTGGTCTTCCAGCGCAAAGAGTTGTCCACGACCGACAGTTGCAGACTGGCTCATTCCAAGGTCCAGGACTACGTGCTGAGGGACGCACTAAAGCTTGGGGCAGCCACAGCAAAGGCTCAATGGGGAAAGACCACTGTGTAAGGTCCCCCCACCAAGCTGAACTGAGGACCTTGATCCATGGGAAACCCCTCTAACTGTATCGGGAAAATTTTGTCTGCTGCAAAATGTAAAAATGTATCTAGCACGACAAATGTGAAACGGAAGGATTGTGAGGCAACTCATGATTGTATTGAAGCAAACGGACCTCCTTTGCACTGTTTGTAATTTTTGACTTGGTGCTGTTTGAAACTGTTTTGCAATGTATTGTGGCTAAGATCAAGTGCAGTATCTGTTCTTATCAGTGCTTATTTGATTGAGAAGAGACCATGATCATTGCCTTTTGATCCTGGGGAAGCTTTGAGTAAAATGGCTATAACCAATTTTCGAGCTTCGGGCCAGGGAGTGCGCAACACCGTTCGGGTGGTCGTGAAGGACAAGGAAGGAGATGCACCGGTCGACCGCACCTTCTTCATCAAGAAAAGTCTCTTCGATTGCTGCGGATTTCAAGCGACGGACGTCTTCTGCCTGCAGGATTTCCCCAGCAGTGGATACTTCGATGTGACGTTCCGGAACGTGGCGGGATGCATCAAGTTCCTGAAGGCGTTCAAGGAGAAAGGGGACCGGGCGCCACTGTCGATCCACACAGCGGAGCAGCTCTTCACGCTTCCATCTCAACTGGACCGGCTAGTGACGATTCACCTCTACAACCCCCATGTTCCGGTGGTGGATGTACTCACCTTTCTCGCCAGGTACGTCGAGGTGGCCGGCAGCAGCACTGATGTCAAGGACCCCTTTGGGATCTGGACCAGCAAGCGGCAGGTCAAGGTGACCTTGAAGGTAGATCCCAGTGGAGCCATCATCCACCCTCCCTCCAGCTTCGCTATCGGGGGAAGTCGAGGCTTCTTGGTCTACGCTGGGCAGCTCAGAGTTTGCCGCACCTGTGGCAAATCTGGTCACATGACAGCCAACTGCAGCACGGTTGTTTGCAAGAACTGCAAGGAGGAAGGCCATCAGAGCAAGGACTGTAAGCAGACTAAGCGTTGCAACTTGTGCGGTGCGGCAGGCCATCTCTACAAGACCTGCCCCAAACGTTGTCTCAGCTATGCTCAGGCGGCAAGGTCCAAGGAATGGCCGGGCGAAGGTTCGACGAAGGCGTCCGCTGTTCGAAAGGAGACCAGCAACCTTCTCCGCAGTGAGGCACTTCAACCTGAGAAGGAAGGGGAGGCGCCTACCCAGCGCCCGGAAACCCCTCCTCCACAGACAGAATCAATGGAGGAGGAGGCAGCAGATGGACAAACAGGTCAGTGGCAAGTGGTCCAGAGGAAAACCACAAAGAAAAAACATCCCAAAGCCACTACCCAAACCAGTGGCAAGAGGAGGCTCTCTTCTGAATCAGACTGCAACAACTCCTCTTCACTGGACGGGGAAATGCTGGAACGACAGCCCTTTCAAAAGAGGCGGCAGAACTCCGAGATGGATGATAAAGCATCCCAGCCCCCGGGCACTGGAAGCTGTGATGGGCCCGGCGTGCCCCAACCCCAATTCCCCACACGTAACGACGTGGCCAACGCATCTCAGCTCCGGGACACCGGGAGCAAAGACACGTCTGGCGCACCTGAGCTCCGGGAGACCGGGAGCTGTGATGTTTTCGAGGAGGAACAGATGGAAGCAGCTGAGGACAACCCAATGCTCTCTGCCTACAAGACCCCCCCGATGTCACCCGAGCGGCACAAACCCTGCATGAAAAATCAGGAGGGGTTTCTGAGCCCAACCAACGTGAAACTGCTTGTGCACACGATGGGTATGCAGGAACATCCCGAAGGGGAAGGACTGGGACTAGCGAGGACAAATGGTATGGGAAGCAACAACTAATTTTTAGTAAAAAATGGGTATAGGAATTGCTTCCATTAATGTGCGTAGCATTAAATCGACTACGTGATGTGTTTCAACCTTGGATTACCTTGCCAAGGTCAAAGCTGACATACTGTTTCTGCAGGAGTGTGGAATACCACACCTCAGCACCTACAGTCAGTGGTCGCGATGGTGGTCCCACGGGCCATCGATCTGGTCGGGGGGTAATGACTGCCGTTCCTCCGGCCTGGGTATTCTGCTGCGGGGAGGTAACTTCACCATCTCCGAAGTTAAGGAGGTGGTGGGCGGCCGCCTCCTCGTAGCAGACGTGATGTACAACAACGCTCCACTCCGGTTGATCAACGTGTATGCCCCGGGACAACGCAGCGAGCGGCTGACCGTCTTCCAGCAGCTCCCACTGCTGCTGGCGACGTCCAGGCCGGTCATCCTAGGCGGTGACTTCAACTGCATCATCGATGCGGCTGGACGATCCGGCAGTGACGACAGCAAACTGGACGCTACGTCCAGATTCCTAATAGAAACAGTTAAGGATGCCAAACTGCACGACGTCTTCAGCAAACCTGCAGACGGAGCGCAGCGCAGATACACATGGTCAAGATCGAACGGGTCTGCCCGTTCCAGGATTGACTTCCTGTTTGTGTCCCGTGCTGTCACGTTCGGATCCACCGACGTCAAGCCGGTGTTCTTCTCGGACCACTGCCTCTTACTGGCCGACTGTCACTTACAGGACGACCAGCGGGTTGGCAGAGGGACGTGGAAGCTCAATGTGACACTGCTGACCCCAGAGAACGTTGAGGAACTCAAAAGGGATTACAATGGTTGGAGGACCGTGAAACCCCTCTTTGAGTCTCCAGTTCACTGGTGGGAAGCGATTAAGGAGAAGATCAAGAGGTTCTTACCCACAAAGGTGTTCAGAAGGCGAGAGAGAGACAGAGGGAAATGTCCCGACTCCAGAAAATTATGCAAAATCTACTCCGGTTGCAGTCAATGGGGGTCGAGGTCAAGGAGGACCTCCAAGAGGTGAAGAGCCAGCAGGCCTCGCTCTTTGCCAAGGAGGCCTCCAAGATCATCTTCCGGTCCAGAGTCCGCTCCATCGAGCAGGATGAGACGTGCTCGCGTTACTTCTTCCAACAGGTACACAGAGAGAGCTCTGTTATCAGCAGCCTGAAGGAAGAAGACGGCTCGGTAACGTCTTCGCAGCCCGACATATTCAGGATCAGCAAATCCTTTTATGCTGGGCTGTATGACGCGAAGCCCACAGACAGCAGAGCCTCCCAGTCCTTCCTGTCATCTATCACAGAGGTCTTAGATGACAGCAGGAGGGAGGGACTGGACAAGCCGCTAACTCTGGACGAGCTGACAAAGGCCGTCGAGTCTTTCGAGACGAGTAAAACTCCCGGGAGCGACGGCTTCCCGGTCGAGTTGTACCCGGCCCTGTGGGACTGGGTCAGCCCAGACCTGCTGGAAGTATACAAGAGTATGCTCCTGGCCGGCAGCATGTCAGAATCCATGAGAAAAGGCATCATCACCCTCATTTACAAGCAGAAGGGGGAGAGGGCAGAAATCAGAAATTGGCGACCCATCTCACTGCTTAATGTTGATTACAAGATTCTGTCCAAAGTCATAGCCAGTCGAGTCAAGTCTGCTCTGGAGTTGGTGATTCACCCCGATCAGACCTGTACGGTACACGGCAGGAAGATCTCTGATAGTCTCGCGCTACTCAGGGATACGATCGCCTACGTACGGGACAGGAGGGTGGACACCTGCCTCATCAGCCTGGAGGCTTTTGACAGGATATCGCACACCTACATGATGGACGTGCTTTCCAAATTGGGGTTTGGGGAGGGAATCTGCAATTGGATCCAACTGCTCTACACAAACATCAGTAGCGCAGTGTCAATCAACGGGTGGGAATCTGTAAGTTTCCCGATCAAATCTGGAGTCAGACAGGGCTGTCCTCTGTCCCCGGTCTTTTTTGTTTGCTGTATTGAACCCTTTGCTGAGTCGATTAGGAAGGATGCGAGCATAAGAGGGGTGACAATCCCAGGCAGCGGAGGCACTCAGGTCAAAACCTCCCTGTACATGGATGACGTCGCCGTCTTCTGCTCGGATCCGCTGTCCGTGCGCAGACTGATGAGCATCTGCGACCAGTTCGAACTGGCCTCGGGAGCCAAAGTTAACCACGGCAAGAGCGAGGCCATGTTCTTTGGGAACTGGGCTGACCGATCCTTTGTCCCCTTCACCGTCAGGTCAGATTACCTGAAGGTGCTGGGGATATGGTTCGGAAGGGCCGGGGCGTGCACCAAAACATGGGAGGAGCGAGTAGCCAAGGTACGACAAAAGTTGGGCATGTGGGGCAGCGATCTCTCTCCATTGTGGGTAAGAACCTGGTCATCAGGTGCGAGGCGCTCACGTTGTTGCTCTATGTGGCGCAGGTCTGGCCCATACCCTACTCCTGCGCCGTGGCAGTCACCCGAGCCATTTTCCGCTTCGTCTGCGGATCTAAAATGGACCGGGTACGGAGGGACACGATGTTCAAATCTCTGGACATGGGCGGGAAAAATGTACCCAACGTGGCCCTCATCCTGATGACCACCTTCGTGTGTGGCTGCATCAAGCTATGTGTAGATCCCCAGTACGCAAACTCCAAGTGTCACTACGTGCTGAGGTTCTATCTGTCCCCGGTGTTGCGAAGGATGGGCCTGGTCACATTGCCGCGGAACGCACCATGCAGTTGGGCGGCGCCGTACCACCTATCCTTCGTGGAGCAGTTTCTGCGGAAAAACACCTTTGACCACCGGTCCATCAGGCAGTGGTCTGCACGGAATGTCCTCAATGCCCTACGGGAAAAGGAAACGGTGGATCCTGTCGGATGGTTCCCCGAGCAGACCGTCAAAGTCATTTGGCGGAATGCCTCATCACCAGAACTTTCAAACAAGCACCAAGACGTAGCGTGGCTGGTGGTGAGAAGGGCCTTCCCCGTCAGATCCTTCATGCACACCCAAAGTCTCGCCCCCTCCGCACAGTTCCCCCGCGTTGGCTGTGGTGGGGAAGAGACGGTCGCCCACCTCCTCCTGGAATGTGCCTTTGCAAAGCAGGTGTGGAAAGAGATGCAGTGGTTTTTGTCAAGGTTCATCCCAAGCAGCTCTGTAACACAGGAGTCTGTGCTCTACGGGCTGTTCCCAGGGACGCACACCGAGACAAACATCAACTGCTGCTGGAGGACTATCAATTCGGTGAAAGACGCCCTTTGGTCTGCCCGAAACTTGCTGGTCTTCCAGCGCAAAGAGTTGTCCACCACCGAATGTTGCAGACTGGCACATTCCAAGGTCCAGGACTACGTGCTGAGGGACGCACTAAAGCTTGGGGCAGCTGCAGCAAAGGCTCAATGGGGAAAGACCACAGTGTAAGGTTCCCCCACCAAGCTGGACTGAGGGGCTGGATCAATGGGAAACCCCTCGAACTGTATCGTTAATATTCTCAATTGCTGTAAATGTAAAACTGTAATTGACATGACAATTGTGAAATGGAAGGGTTGGGAAGAAACAGATGACAGTATTGAAGGAAACTGATCTCCCTTGCAATGTTTGTATTTTTTGGTGCTGTTTGGAAACTGTTTAGCAATGTAATTTTTAAAGATTTTTATGAATAAAGTATATTTTGGAAAAAAAAATGTAATGTATTTTTTACAGATTTTTATGAATAAAGTATATTTTGGAAAAAAAAATCTCCAGCATTTCTTGTGTTTATTTTTGTTCCATATAAGGAACTAGTCACATGATTAACCTGCCGTGCACCCTGGGAGCTTTTTGAATTTGTGTAACCAAGCGATACTTGGTTGAAATTGATGGAAAAGTGAGAAATGTCCATGTAGATCACATGATCTCAGCAAGGGCTGAACCAAAACATGAGCAAGATCTGCTTGATCACGAGCTCGATCTGCTTGATCACGAGCTCATGCCAGGATTTGAACCAGTTCAGGTTCAGTGACTGAAATTTCGATTTCTGAGAAAGAAACAATGTCTTCTTTAAATACTGAACCAAAACCAAGCAATCCAAAACCTGACTCAACACCGAAACCCGTAAGATCAGAAAGACGTTGTAAACCAGTTATTAAACTTGATTTGTCGATAAAGTTCATTGAAGAGAAACAAAAAGAAAAATACTTTTCTTTTGAAGTGGGAAGTACTGTAATGTATTTATATATTATGTTGATGAGGTGATGATGCAAAGACATAAATAAACACTTGCTTGAAATGGCCATGCTTGGTGCCCATTTTCTCTGAGTGTGCCACCAGAATATATTACAACAAACAGCTTTCTGATCTGAAGTCTGATGTGCTCCTGCTGTGACACCAGATGATGATCCTTTCTTTATCTGGAGTATTTGAGACACTGATTCATAAATTCTAACTTGGTGACACATGAAGGTTTTCAACTCCCCCAAGTCTCACCCCCTCCACACCACCCCATGAGAGAGCTATGAGAAGCAGCATTCCCTGTCAGTGCCCAGATCACACTCACTTCTGCTTCCTGCTGCCAGTGATTTACAACAAACCCAATTACAGAGATCGGGCACAAAGAATCATCATGGAAAGAGACATGGGCTTCAAATCCAAAGCTGAAATGACAGGATCAGAGGAACAGCTGTTGTTCTGCGATGTGGACTTTGGTCAGAGCTGGAAACAAGCAGTTCCACAAGAAAGGGGAGAACCAGTAAATTAGAGTTGGGCCTTTCAGGAATTCTGCCAGGAAACACTCTTTCCCGCAAAGGACAGTGTGAGTCTGGAACTCTCCCGCTTAATAGCGGATAAACCTGAGGGTCAATTGACAACTTCAAACCTGAAATTGAGAGATTTTTAATCCAGAGAGGTTATGAGGGTTTGTGGAATCAGAGCAGAGAGCTGGAGTTAAGATACAGCTGAGTCAGGATCTACTTGAAAGGTGCAACAGGCTTGAGGAGCTGAATGGCCAAGCCCCATTTCAATGTTCCTGTGACTGCAACGGGACAGAAACAGAAAGAGCTGCAAACATACGTCGCATTTTACTCATATTTCACAGCAAACATATCTGCAGCCAGGAGCTGAAAGGGGAGAGATGACCCCTCGATGACCTGAGAATAAGTACAGAATGGCCTCCTTCAATACTGGTGATTTTATCAGGATAAGACGCTGAACATTAGAAATTAATCCAATGGGAATCGCCACCCTCCGCCTCCATGAATTGGCCATTCTAATGCTGGGATAGGGGATGTGGGTGTCTGGTTTGGGCAGAGGGTTGGCTGTGGTACCACGAACGCTCCCTCTCCACCTCCTCGCTCCATGACCCCACACCGTTTCCCATCCCCTTCCCCTCTCCACGGGCCCCCGGCAGCATCTGATCCACAGACGCTTTCCAGCAGACATCACAGAAGAGTGATCGGAATCCTGGTTCTCTCTTTCCATTTTCCCTGTCCCACCCATGGCCAATGAGGCTCCTCTCCTCCCACCCACCCTGAGAGCAATTAACCCACCTTTTACATAAATTTAAACTGGAAAAGTGTCTTGTCAAGAGAAATAGCAGAGGGGAGGCTGTACCCCATCAGAGAGGATTGTGTTCCTGAATCCCCAACTCTTTTTGTCATGTTTCCATTCAATGTACACATCCTCTCCTTGGTCTGTCCCTGGAGACCTGTCATATCACATTTCTCTCCAGAAAATTTCTAAAGATGTTTTCCCCATCCCTCCAGGATAGGCCTGGAGTCCCCAGCACTCCCTCCATTCTAGTACTTTCTGAAATACTACCCATGCCATTTGATAGTTAAGAGAGACAGAGGGGAACGAGGCAAATCAAGCATGGCTGAGCCTTTAGTGTTGACAAACAGGGCTCCATTTCCCGAACCAGTGCCACAGCTTTCAGAATAGAAGGAGCCTATACAAACCTGATGGGTTCCACTTAAACAAAAGAGCTGGAGATGCTGACAGTCAGAACAGATAAAATGTGGAGGAGTGTTTGAAGCAGATGCTGTGTTGTTACTGTAGTTCGACTATGGAATTATTTGAAAGAGATGATTCTGAATGTAATGGATCAACGTGGACCCGTCCAAGGCAAAGGTTCCAAACTTCCTTGTGGTCCAGCCTGGTTGAATGAAACTGAAGAAAACAAATCACTCAGAAGTGGAAAAGAAATATAAGGCAATGAAAGCACAGAATTCAGATGGATGCAATACCAGATGGTATGGCAAGAGTGTAAAACAGCAACAGACTGGTGAATAAAACTTTCCCATTGAATGAGACAAGAGAAGAGAAAGGTAATAATCGAGTCAGGTGAGTTGTGAAACTATTCACATTCCACCTTGATCTGAATAGGACTGTTGAAGGGAGTGATTGAGAAGAATAGAGGAGAAATGAAAAGAAAGGAGAAATAAACACAAGGTCTTTTGATTTTAGATTGACAGACTGTAAAGTACGGGTGTCGGAAGATATAGCGTGAAGTTGGTTGTGACAAGATCACAGGAAAGTTGTGCTTAGAGCTGTGCCCTGAGACAAGGTGTGTGTTGACAGGAAAGCTGCTTTCTTTTGCACAAAATGTATTTTATTCATAAAATTTGTGGAAGTACATTGCAAAGCAGGCCAAATTTGATATTACATAAGATGCAATACAGATCAATTTCTTTCACTACAGTACATGAGGTATCTCACTATATCTGTCTGCACAGGTTATATTTACAGTAATTACATTATACATCAAACATTCTCTGGTGCATACAGCCCAAGGGGTTTTACATGGGTTCCAGTCCCTCACTGCACAATGGCCTTCTTTGGCCTCCTTGTCTCGAGAGGCAATCGGTAAGCGCCTGGAAGTGGTCAGTGGTTTGTGAAACAGCACCTGGAGTGGCTTTAAAGGCCAATTCTAGAGTGACAGACTCTTCCACAGGTGCTGCAGATAAAATTGGTTGTCGGGGCTGTTACACAGTTGGTTCGCTCCTTGCGCTTCTGTCTTTTTTCCTGCCAACAGCTAAGTCTCTTCAACTCACCAAACTTCAGCCCCGCCTTTATGGCTGTCCGTCAGCTCAGGTAAACACTGGTAACTGATTCCCACGACTTGTGGTCAATGTCACAGGACTTCATGTCGCGTTTGCAGACGTCTTTAAAGCAGAGACATGGACGGCCGGTGGGTCTGATACCAGTGGCGAGCTCATTGCACAATGTGTCCTTGGGGATCCTGCCATCTTCCATGCAGCTCACATGGCCAATCCATCTCAAGCTCCGTTGGCTCAGTAGGGTGTATATGCTGGGGATGTTGGCCTCCTTGAGGACTTCTGCAATGGAGATACAGTCCTGCCACATGATTCCAAGGATTCTCCGGAGGCAGCAAAGATGGAATGACTTGAGACGTCGCTCTTGGCTGACATACATTGTCTTAGACTTCAGCCTTTCCCCGTTGAGACTCCATGCTGGCTTCCCCAAGCTTTAGTGCGTCCAGCACATAGTCTTGGATGTTGCAATGTGCCAGTCTGCAACACTCGGTCATGGACAGCTCTTTGCACTGGAATACCTGTCCCACGGCCGGGCTCGTTCTCAATAGAGATCATTTCAAATGAACATTTCCTAAATCCACACATTCTCTCTCACAATAAAGAGAACAGGATGTCTGGCAGATTCAGTGTGAGACGGTAACACTGCCAGGTAAAGGCCGCTTTCCAACTCCAATCTTAACACAGGAGATTCCCCAAACAGCTGCAATAAGATGTTTGTAAACTGCTGGAAGCGGATGTGTATGGAAATGGTGATGTTACTGAGGAGGTTTCTTGTTATAGAATGGACTGCGTTTAGGTGGGAATATTACTGAGTGTTAATTGTAGCAGGATCATATTTAAAAGCTCCGGCTTTCTGGAAAGCTTTGACTGTGAAGGCCGAGTCTGGAAGGGTTTGTGTGGAGAGCTGGGTTTCGGTTCTACTGTTAATAAAGGGTTTGAAATTGGCAGCCCGGAGCAAACTGGAGGTGGAGCTGAAAGATGAGGGGCCGTTCTCTCTCTGTCTGTCACTCTGGGTGTCTCCTCCCCTCCCGCTCTCTGTTTAATCTTCACTCTGCCTCCTCCCCTCACTGCACTTCTCAGCCAGGTCCGGGTGGCCGCTATAAAAAGGAGCCTGAAGGATTCTGTTTCTCATATCCAGCAGTGAACTGAGTGAAGAATTATCATGTCAGGCAGAAGCTCGGATCCGCTGTCCGTGCGCAGACTGATGAGCATCTGCGACCAGTTCGAACTGGCCTCGGGAGCCAAAGTTAACCACGGCAAGAGCGAGGCCATGTTCTTTGGGAACTGGGCTGACCGATCCTTTGTCCCCTTCACCGTCAGGTCAGATTACCTGAAGGTGCTGGGGATATGGTTCGGAAGGGCAGTTCCGTGCACCAAAATCTGGGAGGAGCGAGTAGCCAAGGTACAACAAAAGTTGAGCATGTGGGGGCAGCGATCTCTCTCCATTGTGGGTAAGAACCTGGTTATCAGATGCGAGGCGATCACGTTGTTTAGTTTTAGTTTAGTTTAGTTCAGACATACAACACTGAAACAGGCCCTTTGGCCCACCGAGTCTGTGCCGACCATCAACCACCCATTTTATACTAATCCTACACTAATTCCATATTCCTACCACATCCCCACCTGTCCCTATATTTCCCTACCACCTACCTACACTTCTTCTCTTTTGGGCCTCCTTATCTCGAGAGACAATGGATACGCGCCTGGAGGTGGTCAGTGGTTTGTGAAGCAGCGCCTGGAGTGGCTATAAAGGCCAATTCTGGAGTGACAGGCTCTTCCACAGGTGCTGCAGAGAAATTTGTTTGTCGGGGCTGTTGCACAGTTGGCTCTCCCCTTGCGCCTCTGTCTTTTTTCCTGCCAACTACTAAGTCTCTTCGACTCGCCACAATTTAGCCCTGTCTTTATGGCTGCCCGCCAGCTCTGGCGAATGCTGGCAACTGACTCCCACGACTTGTGATCAATGTCACACGATTTCATGTCGCGTTTGCAGACGTCTTTATAGCGGAGACATGGACGGCCGGTGGGTCTGATACCAGTGGCAAGCTCGCTGTACAATGTGTCTTTGGGGATCCTGCCATCTTCCATGCGGCTCACATGGCCAAGCCATCTCAAGCGCCGCTGACTCAGTAGTGTGTATCAGCTGGGGGTGTTGGCCGCTTCAAGGACTTCTGTGTTGGAGATATAGTCCTGCCACCTGATGCCAAGGATTCACCGAAGGCAGCGAAGATGGAATGAATTGAGACGTCGCTCTTGGCTGGCATAGGTTGTCCAGGCCTCGCTGCCGTAGAGCAAGGTACTGAGGACACAGACCTGATACACTCGGACTTTTGTGTTCCGTGTCAGTGCGCCATTTTCCCACACTCTCTTGGCCAGTCTGGACATAGCAGTGGAAGCTTGTTGATTTCTGCATCGAGAGACAGGTTACTGGTGATAGTTGAGCCTAGGTAGGTGAACTCTTGAACCACTTCCAGAGCGTGGTCGCCAATATTGATGGATGGAGCATTTCTGACGTCCTGCCCCATGATGTTCGTTTTCTTGAGGCTGATGGTTAGGCCAAATTCATTGCAGGCAGCCGCAAACCTGTCGATGAGACTCTGCAGGCACTCTTCAGTGTGAGATGTTAAAGCAGCATCGTCAGCAAAGAGGAGTTCTCAGATGAGGACTTTCCGTACTTTGGACTTCGCTCTTCGACGGGCAAGGTTGAACAACCTGCCCCCTGATCTTGTGTGGAGGAAAATTCCTGCTTCAGAGGATTTGAACGCATATGAAAGCAGCAGGGAGAATAAAATCCCAAAAAGTGTAGGTGCGAGAACACAGCCCTGTTTCACACCACTCAGGATAGGAAAGGACTCTTACCTACACTAGGGGCAATTTATAATGGCCAATTTACCTATCAACCTGCAAGTCTCTGGCACGTGGGAGGAAACCGGAGCACCCGGAGGAAACCCACGCAGACACAGCTAGAACTTGCAAACTCCACACAGGCAGTACCCAGAATTGAACCCGGGTTGCTGGAGTTGTGAAGCTGCAGTGCTAACCACTGCGCCACTGTGCCGCCCTGTGCTGCTCTACGTGGCGAAGGTCTGGCCCATACCCCAGTCCTGCGCTGTGGCAGTCACCCGAGCCATTTTCCGCTTCATCTGGGGATCTAAAATGGACCGGATCCGGAGGGACACGATGTTCAAATCACTGGACAAGGGCGGGAAAAATGTACCCAACGTGGCCCTCATCCTGATGACCGCCTTCGTGTGCGGCTGCATCAAGCTGTATGTAGATCTCCAGTACGCAAACTCCAAGTGTCACTACGTGCTGAGGTTCTATCTGTCCCTGGTGTTGCGAAGGATGGGCCTGGTCACATTGCCGCAGAACGCTCCATCAAGTTGGACTGTGCCGTACCACCTATCCTTCGTGGAGCAGTTTCTGCGGGAAAACACCTTTGACCACCGATCCATCAGGCAGTGGTCTGCACGGAATGTCCTCAAGGCCCTACGGGAAAAGGAGACGGGGGATCCTGTCGGATGGTTCACCGAGCAGACCGCCAAAGTCATTTGGCAGAATGCCTCATCACCAGAACTTTCAAACAAGCACCAAGACGTAGCTTGGCTGGTGGTGAGAAGAGCCTTCCCCGTCAGATCCTTCATGCACACCCGAAGTCTCGCCCCCTCTGCACAATGCCCCCACGGTGGCTGTGGTGGGGAAGAGACGGTTGCCCACCTCCTCCTGGAATGTGTCTTTGCAAAGCAGATGTGGAAAGAGATGCAGTGGTTTTTGTCAAGGTTCATCCCAAGCAGCTCTGTAACACAGGAGTCTGTGCTCTCCGGGCTATTCCCAGGGACGCACACCGAGACAAACATCAACTGCTGCTGGAACACTATCAACTCGGTGAAAGAAGTCCTTTGGTCTGCCCGAAACTTGCTGGTCTTCTAGCGCAAAGAGTTGTCCACGACCGAATGTTGCAGACTGGCACATTCCAAGGTCCAGGACTACGTGCTGAGGGGCGCACTAAAGCTTGGGGCAGCCGCAGCAAAGGCTCAATGTGGAAAGACCACTGTGTAAGGTCCCCCCACCAAGCTGAACGGAGGGGCTGGATCCATGGGAAACCCCTCGAACTGTATCGGGAAAACTTTTTGTGCTGTAAATGTAAAAATGTATATGGCATGACAATGAAATGGAAGGCTTGTGAGGCAACTCAAAATTGTATATAAGGAAACGGATCACCTTTGCACTGTTGGTATTTGTTGACTTGATGCTGTTTTAAACTGTTTGGGAATGCAATTTTTACAGATTTTTAAGAATAAAGTATATTTTGGAAATAAAAAAATGTCAGGCAGAGGTAAAGGAGGCAAAGGACTGGGCAAAGGGGGAGCAAAGCCGCACCGCAAAGTGCTTCATGAGAATATCCAGGGCATCACCAAACCAGCAATCCGCCGCCTGGCTCGCTGTGGCGGGGTCAAGCGGATCTCGGGTTTGATCTATGAGGAGACTCGCGGGGTGTTGAAGGTTTTCCTGGAGAATGTGATCAGGGATGCGGTCACCTACACTGAGCACGCCAAGCGCAAGACGGTCACTGCCATGGATGTGGTGTACGCTCTGAAATGGCAGGGCTGCACTCTCTACAGATTCGGCGGTTGAACAACCCGACCCTTTCCTGCAAACACACAACAAAGGCTCTTCTAAGAGCCACCCACCGCCTCACAGAGAGAGCAGTGACCTGGAAACGGGAGATCGGATCGGCTGTTCAGAACTGTCTGGAATAAATCTGCGCTGTGTTCGGGTAGAAACTTGGAATCGCAGAGTTTGACATTTCAATTGCAGCAAGGATGTGCAGTGGATTTGATTTTCTAAACGGGCTGTGTAAACAGCCCTTGAGGCTCCACATTTAGTTATTTCCCCAGTCCACACATGCCCTCAGTGAAAAGCCACATCACTCTGGAATTCCCGGTTTGAGCCCGCGCTCACTTCTGATTGGTCACCCTCTTCCCATTCGCATGTCTTAACCAATCGCAGAGCCTCGAATTCGAAAACACAGCAAATCATTGGCTTAAATTGTCGTCCTAACACAGTTTGAATTCGAAAAAGGCGCCAATTTCAGTGTCGAAAAGAAGCGATTACTGGAAAATCTATTTAAATTTGTTGGTAAAATATTTTCCCGTAACCTTGACCATTTTTTATACCGCTTTTATCGCCACAAATTCCTGGCGCTATTTTACGCACAGTTTTAACCTGACATTTATTTCCCACTCCATGGGAAAAGACTCCATTCAGCAATCCTTAAGCAACCAATAACTCAAACTCGGTGTGGAAGTGATAAGTTACAGACGATGGGTAATTCCCCTTCACACAGGATTCAGGGGGACACACTGAGAAGTCACTGAAATAGTTACTTAAACATTTTAAACAGTTCCTATTCTGTTCTGTTACTGACATGCTGGAATTAGACAATAATCAGCCCTTTCACAGAGACTGTGGGTGGCTCTGAAATGAGCCTTTGGGTTATTCGATGACATTTTGGCCGCTTTACTTTTTCTGGGAGCTCTGAACGCTGGCTTTCTTGGGCAGCAGCACGGCCTGGATATTAGGCAGCACCCCGCCCTGAGCGATGGTCACTCCTCCCAGCAGCTTGTTGAGCTCCTCGTCGTTGCGCACGGCCAGCTGCAGGTGTCTGGGGATGATGCGGCTCTTCTTGTTGTCCCGGGCCGCATTACCGGCCAGCTCGAGGATTTCAGCAGTCAGATGCTCGAGCACAGCAGCCAGATAGACCGGGACTCCGGCACCCACACGCTCAGCATAGTTGCCCTTTCTCAGGAGTCTGTGAACACGGCCCACCGGGAACTGAAGTCCAGACCGGGAGGAGCGAGAATGGGCCTTGGCCCGAGCTTTCCCGCCGGTCTTTCCTCTTCCAGACATTTCCACAATCTCACAAATGCTTTCACAAAGAATTGTTAATTTACGCAGCATTTACTTTACTTATAGATTGAGAATTTTCCTCATTGGTCGGTACCTAATTCACTTCATTTGCCTATATTCACCAATAATCAGGTCACTGACAAACATAAGAGGGCGGGATTTACCCGCCACGACATCAGAAGCAGAGAATTGTTCAATTTCAAAAAGCCCGCCAATTTTATTGCCGGAAAGGAGCGGATGAAAATAAATGTAATTCTTCGTCAAAAATTTAAAATCCCTTCTCTGTATTTTCTTTTATTCAACTTGTAAAATGTTGTTTAAATTGTGGCTCATTCTCCAATCGCTTTCAAACTGGCCCTGTTGGGAATAAATCCCTGTTCATTGCATTGGCCTGAAGTGAAACATTGTTTAGTTTTCAATCAGAGCTCAGTGTCCTTCTGTGAAAAGAGGGAGCCGGAACGAGTTCTGGAACTGCCCTTAACCTGCTCTGTAATAATCCCATCCCAGGCTGTTGCACTGCGGAGAGTTGCTGTTAATAAAATCATTAAGGGATTAAGGTCCAACCCTCAACACTGAAAGCAGCTGTTAATGCGGTCATTCAGGGTCTGTGAAAAAAAAACAGTACAATAACAGCTTTAAGCAAAAAAGTGAAGATGGGTGAGCAGATTATGAGTTCTTGTAAGGTTGATGGGACAGCAAACACAGCAGTAAGATCCTTATTATATTATACATTGTCTTTAAGTGATTTAATAGAGATGTTCGGATGCAGCTTTTTCAGAGAGATTGTGGGTGGCTCTGAAAAGAGCCGTTGTGTTTGGGATGTTTTTCAGTCCATTGTGCAGTTTTACTTGGAGCTGGTGTACTTGGTCACCGCCTTTGTCCCTTCCGACACGGCGTGCTTGGCCAGCTCCCCGGGCAGCAGCAGGCGCACGGCGGTCTGGATCTCCCGGGAGCTGATGGTGCTGCGCTTGTTGTAATGGGCCAGGCGGGAAGCCTCACCCGCGATGCGCTCGAAAATATCGTTCACAAACGAGCTCATGATGTTCATGGCCTTGGAGGAGATACCGGTGTCGGGGTGAACCTGCTTCATCACTTTGTAGATGTAGATGGAGTAACTCTCCTTCCTCGACTTTCTCTGCCTCTTGCCGCCCTTTTCTGACGGTTTGCTCACAGTTTTCTTGGCGCCCTTCTTAGCAGCTGCTTTCTTCTTCTCCTCAACCATCTTCAGTTTCAATTTCAGACACAGAAATAAACCAAACCCCTTCCGAGTGCGGATTAAATAGACAATCCCACAGCTCTATGCTAATGAGGGATGGGGGAAAGTAAAGATTGTGATTGGGAGTGATGTCACAATGGTTTGATATTGTAATACTCTAATTGGTCTCTTTCGCCATCCAATCAGATTTAACATCTGCAACCAATCACAAACTCTCTCAGTTCATTCAGGAATTACATTTCCCAAAGACTCTCTCCAGCCCCAGTTTCTATTGAAAAATCCACTGGGAAATGTCACCTGGCTGTGAGGATCCCTTATTTTCAGCAACTTCTCACATTCCGGCCTCTCTAAATTGATCGCTTTGTTGGGCGGAAATATTTATTCAGGCAGTTTCAACAGCTCAGAGCCGACACTGGGTTAGAAACCAGAAATGGGAATACGGGTCACAAACAAGGAGTTTATGCTGAACTTTTATAAATTAAATCACTAGTTATCGGCCTCAGCTGGAGCATTTCTAATTCTAGGTTCCACACTTCAGCAGGGATATCAAGGCCTGAGAGAGAGTGCAGAGGAGATTGACCAGAATGGTTCAAGAGATGCGGGAAAGAATAGCAAAGCTGGATTAATTCTTCTTGGAGCAGAGATGTTAATGTAATATTTAATAGTTGTGTTCTACATTGTAATGGGTTTAAGAGGAACTGTTCCCACTGGCAGAAGGGTCTGTAACCAGTGGATACAGAATTGTTAAAAGAATCAGAGGGGGAGACGAGGTGATATTTTAACACGCGTTCTGATGATCAGAAATGTACTGCTTGAAAAGGGAGGTGAAAACAGATTCAATAATAACTTTCCTGAGGGAATTGAATCATTACTTGATGGGGAAATTACAGGGCAATGTGAAAATGACAGGGAGGTGGAACTGATTAGATAATTCGTTCAAAGAGCGGCCACGGGCACAATTGTTCAAATTAACTCTTCCTGTGCTGTAAAATTGTGATTTATTGCTGTTCAGAAACACCCTGATAAACAGCCAAACTCTGTTTGAGATCTGTAACAGTAACTAGGCTGAAACAGGTCTTTAATCAAATTTTGGTCTTAGACTCACAGTATCAGTGAATAGTTACAACACAATAGGAGGCCATTCAGCCCATTGATTCCATGCCAGCTTATTGGCCTTTCTTCCGCCCTGCATATTTTTCATTTCAATTACTTATCCAATTCCCTTTTGAAAGCTATGATTGAATCTGCCTTCTTCAGCCTATCAGGCATCCCCGATCCTAATCATTCACTCCATGAAAAAGTTTTTCTTCATTGTCACCTTTCAGTTCACCAGTTTTAAACACCTGGAACTGAGCTGAGTATTTTATTGGCTGTGATTATAGCATCAGCGACCAAAAGACAGCGGCACAGTCCCAAAATCCACAGAAAGACTCAATGTATTGCTCCATGTGAGCGATGCTGTTAGAGCAGTGAGCATAGCTGCCTTCCAAACAGCTGGAATAAAAACAGAAAATGCTGGAAATACTCAGCAGGTCAGGCAGCATCTGTGGAGAGAGAACAGAGTTAATGTTTCAGGTCAATGACCTTCCAAGCAGCTGTGCCCGGGTTTGATTCCCAGCCATTACAGTTTGGCGTTCCTTAAATTCCTCAGATGAGAAACTGAAAGATAGGAACTGAGTTGGGTACTGTCTCAAAGGAATTTTGTTTCCCAAACCAAGAAGTGTATAATTTGAATAAACATATTTCCAACACTGATTTCCTTCAAATTAAAGTTCAATTGAACTCTGATTTTACTCCTTTTTTATTGATAATTATTATTTGACCTGAATCATACAGTGGACTCAGAATAGAATTACTCAGATTCATTTTCCCACAGCTATTCCCATTGCTTATAAAAATAACAATTCCTGGATTCTGGAAGCTGTGGATTGGAGGGTAACAAACATATCCACACTATTCAAGAAAGGAAGGAGAGAGAAAGCAAGGAACTAGAGGCCAGTTTGCCTGACATCAGCAATGGGGAATATGCTACAATCTATTATTACAGACGTGGTAAAGGGTGATGTGGAATATCAGAATATGGTTGGGCAGAGTCAACATGGATTTATTAAAAGGAAATCGTCAATGATAAATTATTAGAATATGTAGAGGTTGTAACTGCCAGGGCAGATAAGGGGAACCAGTGGATGTAGTCTGTTTGGATTTTCAAAAAGCATTCAATAAGTTATCAAACAAGTAGTTATTACACCAATGTAGGTCCCATGCAATTTGGGGATAATATATTAGTATAGATTGAGTAGTAGTTAACAGACAAAAAACAGAGAGTAGGAATAACCGAGTCATTTTCGGCAGGAAAGCTGTAAGTAATTGGATACTGCAAGGATTGGTGCTCGGGACTCAGTTATTTCCATTCTGTATCAATGACTTAGATGAGGTGACCGAATGTAATGTTATCCATGTTTGCCGATGATATAAAGTGAGGTGGCAAAGTAAACTGTGAGGAGGATGCAAAGGGGGAAAAAAGGGATTTAGACAGACTAAGTATGTGGGCAAGAATGTGAGAGATGGAATATAATGGGGAGAAGTGTACAGTTACGCACTTTGGCAGGGCGGCGCAGTGGTTAGCACCGCAGCCTCACAGCTCCAAGGACCCGGGTTCGATTCTGGGTACTGCCTGTGTGGAGTTTGCAAGTTCTCCCTGTGTCTGCGTGGGTTTTCTCCGGGTGCTCCGGTTTCCTCCCACAAGCCAAAAGACTTGCAGGTTGATTGGCAAATTGGCCATTATAAATTGTCACTAGCAGAGGCAGGTGGTAGGGAAATATAGGGACAGGTGGGGATGTTTGGTCGGAATATGGGATTAGTGTAAGATTAGTATAAATGGGTGGTTGATGTTCGGCACAGACTCGGTGGGCCGAAGGGCCTGTTTCAGTGCTGTATCTCTAATCTAAAACAGCAATACAGAACATTTTTGAAATTAGTGAGAGAATGGGAAATGTTTACATTCAGAGGGACCCGAGTGTCCTTGTCCAGGGGTCACAGAAAGTTAACGTGCAGGTACTCAACCAATTAGGAAAGCAAATGATATGTTTGTCTTTATTGCAAAGAGATTAGAGTATGATTATTTATTGCAATTATACAGCGTGAGATCACACTTGGAGTGCTGTGCAGTTTTGGTCCCCTTATCTAAGGAAGGATATACTTTCCTTAGAGGGAGTACAGAGACGTGCCACTAGGCTGCTTCCTAGGATGAGGGGATTGTCCTATGAGAAGAGATTGAATAGACTAGGCCTCTGTTCCCCAGAACTCAGTAGAGTGAGAGGTAATCTCACTGGCAGATAAAATGCTCAGTGGCTTGACATGGTAAATGCTGGGAGGATGTTTCCTCTAGCTGGGCAATCTAGAATGAAGGGTTACAGTCTCAGTATAAAGGGCTTGGTCATATTTGACTGAGAAGAGGAGATTTTCTTTTCAGTCAAAGGGTTATGAATCTTTGGAATTCTCTATCCCAGAGAGCTCTGGATGCTCAATCATTGTGCATATTCAAGAGAAATCGATAGGTTTTTGGATATTAAGGGAATCAAGGGGGCTGTGCCAGTGTGGTAAGATGGAGTTGAGGAAGGAGAACAGCTGTTATATTATTGAATGGTGGAACTATTTCAATGGGCAGAGTGGCCACTCCTGCTCTTATTTCTTATGTAAACTTTCATTCCCTCCCAGGGATTGTTTTATTCTTCAAAAAGAGAAATACTGCAGCCGCTAGAAATCTGAATAACAGAAGATTCTGGAAACACTCAGCAGTTCCAGCAGTATTTGTGGAGAGAGGAAGGGAGGAGCAATGTTTCAGGTCTATAGAAGGGTCACAGAACTGGACCATTAACCCGAGCTTCTCTTCTCCACAGTTGTTTCCGGACTGGCTGAGTGTTTTCAGCATTTTAGCTTTTTTTCTTTCTATATGTTATCTCTTTCCCTTTTGACTGTTTGCTGTGAAACTTTCAGCATTGTGCTCAGTTCTTTGTGTAGTTATGTTTTCTTTATTTGAAGTAATGCAAATAGTATCCTGAAAAATCAGACAGAAATACTGCTCAATGTAGTGTAATATATAACAGGGCACATTTACAAATATCAGATCAATGTAGTAAACATTTTTATTAAGAATTGATTACTTTTATTTTCAGTATAAAAATGTGAAGCAATATGAGTTTATTACAAAGTTTATTACCTCACATTACCTGTTTATTAACCCTGACAGGCTGTGCCAATTTCTGCTTCTATGTTGCAGTTCTCACTTTCAGCTAGCAAATGTCAGCAATCTGTGATCCAGTGCAGTTTACAGATCAGACAGTCAACACGACATGCAATAATTGTTCAGATTATGGAGGACAGGTGGGATTTAGAAATACTGGGAATGGAGACAAGTTGTTATTCCACTGAGTTTGCCCAAAGATTAGAGACACCATTGTGGCAAATCAGTCAGTTGTCCTGTACATGAGAATGAGAATCATTCTGTATTTGTGGCTGTCAGTCTCTATTACTGAGTGGGAGTGTGGGATTCATGCTGCATTGGTCAGTCTCTGGTACAAAGTGTGATATTCACTCTGAATGTATAAGGCTCTGGAACTGTTTGTGTGTGTGGAATTCATTCTGTATCTGTCAATCTCTGGTACTATATATGAATGCGGCATATATGTTATAGCTCTCAGTGTCACTGTATGTGTGTGTGGGTTTCATTTGATATCTGTCAGCCTCTGTTTCTGTACACGACTGTCAGATTCATACTGTGCCAAAATGTCCCTGTTGCTGTATGTGACTGTGTGATTCATTCTGTATCTGTCATTCCCTGGTACTATGTGTCAGTATAGACTCATTCTGTATCCCAGTCACATGCACTATATTTGAGAGTGCGATTAATTCTGTACCTTTAAGTCACTGGTATTATATGTAAGTGTTGGATTTCTGTTGGATCTCTCAGTTATTGTTTCTGTTGTGCATTTGGGATGGACATAACATCTGTCAGTCTCTGGTACTGCCTGTGAGTGTGTGTTTTGTTCAGTACCTGTCAGTCTCAGGTACTGTCCGCGTGTGTACTTTTTGTTCAATATTTTCAGTTTCTGGTACTGCCTGTGAGTGTAGGTTATGTTCAATGTCTGTCAGTCTCTGGCACTGCCTGTGACTGTTAGGTTATGTTCAGTATCTGTCAGTCTCTGGTACTGCCTGTGAGTGTGGGTTTTGTTCAGTATCTGTCAGTCTCTGGTACTTCCTGTGAGTGTGGGTTTTGTTCAGTATCTGTCAGTCTCTGGTACTGCCTGTGAGTTTAGGTTATGTTCAATGTCTGTCAGTCTCTGGCACTGCCTGTGAGTGTAGGTTATGTTCAGTATCTGTCAGTCTCTGGTACTGCATGTGAGTGTGGGTTTTGTTCAGTATCTGTCAGTCTCTGGTACTTCCTGTGAGTGTGGGTTTTGTTCAGTATCTGCCAGTCTCTGGTACTGCCTGTGAGTGTGGGTTTTGTTCAGTATCTGTCAGTCTCTGGTACTGCCTGTGAGTGGAGGTTATGTTCAGTATCTGTCAGTCTCTGGTACTGCCTGTGAGTGTGGGTTTTGTTCAGTATCTGTCAGTCTCTGGTACTTCCTGTGAGTGTGAGTTTTGTTCAGCATCTGTCAGTCTCTGGTACTGCCTGTGAGTGTGGGTTTTGTTCAGTATCTGTCAGTCTCACGTACTGCCTGTGTGTGGGATGCATTCAGTAGCCATTAATCTCTGGGTTAGTTTGTCATTCTGGATTCACTCTACACAAAATTACATAGTATTTACAGCACAGAGACAGGCTTTTCTGCCCAAGTGCTGGTAGTTCCAATGAGGTTACTCCAACCCTACTTCATCTAATCCTATCAGCAAATCTCTAAAATTGTTTTTGCCTCATTTAATCATTTAGCTTGATGTTAAATGTAACAATGTTCAGCAGCTCAAGTGCTATCAAAGCAGGGTAAAGAAGATTCCCCTGAGTTATTTATTTAATTTATTACTGACTATTTCATATCGACAGCTTTGGACTCCACCACAAGTGGGAAACATCTCTACCTCTACCCTAACGAAACCCTTCATATTATGCAATGCTTCTATTAGGTGACCACTTAGAGAAAACAGCCCAGGCTTGTTCAATAGTATGAACTCCAGTGGAACATATAGCTCATTTTGCATTTATGGAATAAATACTGTATCTCAGTCTGAAACTGTATGTGATTTTAGATTGGCATATAATGTGTAGCTCAGGCTGCAATAAATAACTGAGACAATATCTTTCACTCTAACACTATAGTTTTGTGGAGTGCTATGTTAGTTGTCATTCAGTCTGTTCTGATAGAATATATAATGTTGCCTTTCAGTCTGAGGCAATGGGGGGTCAGGTACAGGGTCCGGGGGTGCCCAATGGGAGCGGTTGGAGCTTTGAGGGTGGCCCTCCATGGGGAACAGGGTGCCTAATCAGGAGGACCCCCCCCCCCCCCGCAGCCCGCAAGAAAGATGCCTGGTTTTATCAGGCAGGGTTCTTGGTGCCTTTGCCACACTGCCTCCCCGCCCCCAACCCAACCGAGGATAAAATACCTGCAGCAGAGAGAGGAGGCCCATAAGTGGCTGTTAATTGGCCAATTAAGGGCCTTGATTGGCCTGGGGCAGACAGGCTGTTTCTCCCCAGCCCCGTTCCCTGTAATATTGCAGTGGGTGTGGGAGGGGGTCAGAAAATTTCCATCAGATTGGAAGTTGGCAAATGTTACACTGCCTTTCAGGAAAGGAGGGAGAGAGAAAACTGTGAACTACAGGCCAGTTAGCCTAATATCAGTCCTTGGGAAAATGCAGGAAGTCTGAACAATGCATTGAGAAAAGCATTCAAACAAGTCAACATGATTTTCCTGAAGGGAAATCTTGTTTGACAAATTTATGAGAGTTTTTTGAGGATGTAACTAGCAGGGTAAAGGGAAACTAGTCATATTCCTGGATTTCCAAAAGGCATTCAATAAGGTGCTACATAAAAGGTTAATAGAGAAGATAAGGGACTCATGGAATTGTGGGTAATATATTAGCATGGATAGAGGATTGGTTAACGGACAGGAAGCAAAGAGTGGGCAGAAACAGATTGGCAGGCAGTGAATAATGGACTGTCGCAAGGATAAGTGCTGGGGTCTCAGCTATTTACAATCTAAATTAATGACTTAGATGAAGAGACAGAGAGTAATGTATCGAGGTTTGCTGATGATACAAAGGTAGGTGGAAAGGGAAGCTGTGGGAGGACACAGAGAGGCTGCAAAGAGATATAGACAAGTTCAGTGAGTGGGCAAGAAGATGGAGTATAATGTAGGGAAGTGTGAAGTTCTTCACTTTGGTCATAAGAATAGAAAAGTAGAATATTTGATAAAAGGTGTGAAACTTGTAACTGTTGGTGTTCAAAGAGAATTGAGTGTTCTTGTACAAGGAATACAGAAAGTTAGCATGCAGGTACAACAAGCAATTAGGAAGGCAAATGGCGTGTTGGCCTTTATTGCGAGGGGATTAGAATACAGCAATAAAGAAGTGAGTTACAATTGCACAGGATTTCGGTGAGACCACATCTGGAATACAGTGTGAAGTTTTGGTCTGCACACTTAAGAAAGGATATATGTGCATTGGAGGCGGTGCAGCAAATGTTCACTAAATTAGTCCCTGGGATGAGGGGATTGTGCTATCATGAGAGGCTGAGTAAATTGGGCCTATACTCTGGAGTTTAGAAGAATGAGAGGTGATCACATTGAAACATACAAAATTCCGAAGGGGCTGGATAGGGGAGACACTGAGATTGTTTCTGCTGGTCAGAGAAACTAAAACATGGGGACACAGTCCCACGATAAGGGGCTGATCATTTAGGACTGAGATGAGGAGAAATTACTTCACTCAAAGGGTTGTGAATCTTTGGAATTTTCTACTCCAGAGTATTGTGGATGCTCCATCATTGAATACATGTAAAGCTGCGATAGACAGATTTTTGATCTCTCAGAGAATCAGGGGATAAGGCCAGCAGGCGGGAAAGTGGAATTGAAGCCTAAGATCATCCATGATGGGACTGAATGGCGGAGCAGGCTCCACGGGCCATATGATCTACTCCTGCTCCTATTTTGTGTGTTTTTGTGTTCTGACTACTTCTGCTGTCGGTGATTGTGGAATTAATGTCTCTGCTCTCTGTGACTGATACTGTACTTACTGTGTGTGAGGAGCTGGCTGCACTTCCCCTTGTGTCGAGGAATCACTACATTTATTCAGCTTCCTCAAGTATTGCCTGTAGAAAGAAAAAGTATTTATTATAATTCAGGAAGAGATGTGATGGAAGTTACAAGAGAGACCAAAACAATTTTTCAATGAATAATCATTGTGAACAATCACAAAGGAAACCCAGCAATACAAAAAGAGTCAGTGTCTGATTCCACTGCAGTCCTGCAGCCCCCAGCGACTGCATACCAGGGGCTTTGGCCATTTTACAACAATTAAATAACATCCAGAAACAATCCACTGGGCCATGAATGGGACTGACCGACGGAGCAGGGACTTTTACACAGGTCAGATTTCCTGATCCCGCTCTCATGGTCTAACCGTTCAAATGAAACCAAACAGCCGCTGTTTAAAATGTGTCCTTCACACTTCTCACCTGGTGCTTATAATAGATTCTCTTTGTGTAACTCCCCACATCCTGACTGTCCGTTTCTGTTTCCACACTTCACTGTCCAATAACAACAAACTGTGGGAACAGGCTATATCCCTCTCATTCCGCTGGCGCGGACACGATGGGCCGAATGGACTCATTCTGTGCCGGAAGTTTTCCACGTTTCTGGCTGAAGTGCTGCAGAAATATGCGCCTGCGCTCCCCTCCCCCAGCACTGCCTGTGAGCGGAAGAAGATGGTTTAAAACAGCCGCGAATGGAGAGATCCCGGTCCCGGGGCAAGGCAGCAAACAGCAGCCTCCTTCCAGCAGCACATCGCTTTGGGAGCATGTCCGCAGATAGAATCAGAGATCAGCATCGAGTCCGGGGCAAGTTCAGGGGCAGACGAGGGCTGTTTGTAAGAGGCGGAGTGGATCTGGAACTGGTCTCAGAACATGGAGTGAGTGGAGAGGCCATTCTCGGGTTGTGTGTGGACAAGGGGATGGAGACAGAATGGGAAGAAACTTACTGTAGTGGAGTGAAACAGTGACAATATTTGTGTTGCGGTGGTTCTTTTGCGGGTATCCATAATGATTATTATTTGAGAGATTAAATTCATTAAAACTCTATATCTTTGATCTCACCTGTATTTTAGTTACAAACATACTTTTGTTCAAACAGGCAAATGATTGAATGAACCAGAATAAATGGGCTATTTCCTCCACCCAAGTTACAAGGAAGAGTGTCACCAGTTCCTTCTCACACACAATATGTACATTATCACTCACAGAGCGCAGAGACACAGACAGGTCATCAGTTCCACAGTCTCAGACAGCAGAAATAGTTCCAGAGACACATTTTCAATCCATCAATCAAATAGAGCAGGAAAGACAGACGTTGTTTCTATGTCACCCCAACTCATTACCACTGACAGGTAGATACATAAATCCCAGTCCAACATCTCACCCACAATCAAATTATCAGTGTGTCAATCCCACAATAGTGCAACCTCAGCTACAAATTAAACACACAGAGAACTGACACGTGGTTCCTGTTTCAAAGTGACAGAATTAACCTCAATAATGTACTCTGAGATTTAAGTTAAATACCAGCCCAATATTTACACAGGTTATGAGTTTATTATCAGTATTAATTCCCATCATGTTTCCAGACATATACATTAGACTCAAGTTCATAATCAGATTGAGAGATTCTGAAATATCGTATAACCTGAGATCCAAACTCAGATTCCAGTTTAAAACTCATCCAGATTGTGAAACTAAAAGATACATTATAAATTTGATCAGTATAGTCTGAGCTATAAGTTACATACCAGTCCTGAAACCTCGTACAGTGGCAGATGGAAGATACTGTACAATTCCAGACTGAGCTCATTTTACATGCAAGTCCAAGATACTCACTCAGACTGAATGGCACTGATCAAATTGATTAGTACAGCCTGAGTTACACTTGCACATCAATCCTGTATCAGATTGCAGGATACATTATCTTTCACTATTGTGTTCACAGTGACAGATATTTAATACTAAGCAAAACCTCAAATATATTGTCTGCTGAAAACCTACCACATCAATGGCCTGTTGCTGTGCTGACATTTTATGGAGAATAAATCCAGACTTGCCATCAGTCCCAGGGACGGAGGATTATATAATGAATCCCACACTCACACAGAGTACCAGATACTGACAGATAGAGAGTGATGCTGAAACACATGCTCAGTGCCAGATGCTGAAAGATATAGGTTGATTACTGCACTCACTCACAGTACTTCAGCCTGAGTCATCTAAAGCAACCTAACACACAAAAAATAGCAGTGAGAGAGTAAGAAAGAGTCCAAAACTCACGTAGAGTACCAGACACTGATAGATACAAACTGAAAATTACACACACATGGATATAAGATTGGCTAACTCACAGGAAACAGAGAGTGGGGACAAATGGGGCATTTTCAGATTGGAAAACTGTAACTAATGGAATGTCACAGGGATCAGTGCTGGTGCCTCAACTATTTATGGTCTATATTAACAATTGCATGAAGGCACTGAGTGTACTGTTGCCAAATTTATTGGTGGTACAAAGATAGGTAGGAAAGAAAGTTGTGAGGAGGACATAACGTGTCTGCAAAGAGATATAGATAGGTTAAGTCAGTGGGCAAAAGTTTGGCAGATGGAGTATAATATAGGAAAATGTGAGATTGTCTACTTTGGCAGGAAGAATAGAAAAACAGAATATTACTTACATAGAGACAGACTGCAGAATGCTGCTGTACTGAGGGATCTGGGTGCCAGGTACATGAATTACAGAAAAGTTAGCATGAAGGTATAGCAAGTAATTAGGAATGCAAATGGAATGTTGGAATTTGTAGCAAGGGGAATGGAGTATAAAAGTAGGGAAGTTTTGCTGGAACTGTGCAGGGCATTAGTGGCATCCCAACTAAAGTACTTCATACAGTTTTGGTCTCCTTACTTAAGGAGGGATATACTTGTATTGGAATCAGTTCAAAGAATGTTCACTAGGCTGATTACTGGGATGAAGTGTTGACTTGTGAGAAAAAGTTGAGCAGATTGGGCCTCTACCCGCTGGAGTTTAGAAGATTGAGAGGTGATCTTATTGAAACCTATAAGATTCTCAGTGGGCTGGACAGGTAGATGCTGGGAAGATGCTTCTCCTTGTGGGGGAATGTAGAATTATGGGCCACAGTTTCAAGATAAGTGGTCTCCCATTCAAGAAAGAGATGAGGAGGAATTTCTTCTGTCAGAGGGTTGCTCATCTTTGGAATTCTGTTCTCCAGAGGACTGTGGAGGCTGGGTCATTGAATATATTCAAGGCTGTGATAGACAGATTTTTTGATGTACAAGGGAGTCATTGGTCAATGGGCACAGGCAGGAAAGTGGAATTAAGGCCTCAATCAGAACAGGCATTATCTTATTGAATGGCAGAGCAGGATTTATGGGCCACATGGCCTTCTGGAAGCGGTCCTGAGTGTCATTGTCGATATCTGCCCTTGGTGACAGGAGGTTCCCAAGGTATGAGCAGTGATCCACATTGTCCAGTGATTCGCTGTGGATCCTAATAGTCGGGGGCAGTGTCGGGGAGCAGGCTGGCAGAGGACCTTAGCTTTCCGGATGTTTTGCTTCAAGCCAATTCTTTCATGCGCCTCCATGAATGCATCGATGAGGGTTTGAAGCTTGGCCTCTGAGTGTGCGCATATGCAAGCGTTGTCATCATACTGCAGCCCGATGACAGATGTTGGAGTGGCCTTGCTTCAGGAAATGTAGTTTCAATAGTTTCCCACTCGTCCGGGAGAGTAGATCTGCTTACACGAACTAAAGAACAGCTGATGGGCTGAAAGAGTGCAGGAAATACAGCAACTTGCTGACAGCCACGACATGTGTGGATTCTTCAGCACCGTCAAGACCATTTATGGCCCAAATTACCAAGGACCTACCCTACTGAGAGTAAAGAATGGAGTGACACTGATCAAGGTCAGAGAGGCAGTCAGCACTCGTTGGAAGTAGCACTTTGAAGATCTTCTCAATCGCAACTCAGTCCTTGATGCAAGTGCCACATTCCACAGCTTGTTACCCACCATGACGTCAGCACAATCCCAGCCCAACAGAAATTGAAAAGTCAATCTAACAGGTAAAAAAAAAATGAAGGCCACCGGCATAGATGGAATTCCCTCTGAAAATCTAAAATACGACAGAGAAGAAGACTTAACACAAATACATGGTCTCATTTCCCTCAGCTGGAAGGACGAGAGCACGCCAGGGATCTCTGAGATGCTGTCATTGTGATCATCACCAAAAATGGTGACAAGACCGACTGTGGTAATGACAGAGGGGTATCCCAGCTGTTCACTACAGGGAAGGCCATCACAAGAGTCCTTCTCAACTGTCTCCTCCCCGTGCCTGAAGATCTCCCACTGGAATCACAATGTGGATTCTGTCCATCAAGAGACACAGTGGACATGATCTTCACAGCAAGACAACGCCAAGAAAATGTAGGGAGCAGCAGCAACCTTTCTACCTTGTCTTCTCTGACCTGACAAAGGCCTTCGACTCTACCAACCAGGAAGGATTATGGAACGTCTTCCTCAAATTTGGCTGCCGGAAAAATTCGTCACCGACCTCCAACGACTGCATGATGACATGCAAGCTGTAATCCTTCCCAATGGACCTACCACTGACCCAATCCCAATGCAAACTGGGGTCAACTAAGTCTGTGTCATCGCACCAACGCTCTTTTCCATCTTCCTCGCCGCAACACTCCGCCTCAACTCCTCACACTCAAACACAGCAACAGAGACTGACAGATGCAGAATGGATGTCACACTCAAACACAGTACCAGAGTCTGACAGATACAGTGGCGCAGTGGTTAGCACTGCAGCCTCACAGCTCCAGGGACCCGGGCTCGATTCTGGGTACTGCCTGTGCGGAGTTTGCAAGTTCTCCCTGTGACCGGTGGGTTTTCGCCGGGTGCTCTGGTTTCCTCCCACCGCCAAAGACTTGCAGGTTGATAGGTAAATTGGTCATTGTAAATTGCCCCTAGTGTAGATTGGGATTACTGCAGGGTTAGTATAAATGGGTGATTGTTGGTCGGCACAGACTCGGTGGGCCGAAGGGCCTGTTTCAGTGCTATATCTCGAAATAAATAAATACAGAATAAATCCATACAGCACCAGAGATTGAGAACTGCTGAATGACAGAACACACTCAAACACAGGAGCAGAGAATAAAAGAAATGGAATTAATTGCACACTCACAACGACACAGAATCATCAATAAGCGTCCTCTCAACAACATGCAGAACATTTCCAGAGAGCTTGACACAGGGAGCGGCACTTTCAATGTAAACTGGAGCTGGGGAGTGTCTTTGTGAAACATCCTTCCTGATTGCAGTATGAATGTTTGTGATTGGCTGCAAAGTTTGAATGTGATTGGATGGCGAAGGACACCAATTACAGTATTACAATAGAAAACCATTGTGACATCACTCCCAATCACCCAATCACTATCTTTACTTTTCCCC
Organism: Heterodontus francisci; assembly: GCF_036365525.1. Classification (NCBI taxonomy): domain Eukaryota; kingdom Metazoa; phylum Chordata; class Chondrichthyes; order Heterodontiformes; family Heterodontidae; genus Heterodontus; species Heterodontus francisci. Next base: position 5,436,034 of record NW_027141441.1, on the reverse strand, counting down.
ATCCCTCATTAGCATAGAGCTGTGGGATTGTCTATTTAATCCGCACTCGGAAGGGGTTTGGTTTATTTCTGTGTCTGAAGTTGAAACTGAAGATGGTTGAGGAGAAGAAGAAAGCAGCTGCTAAGAAGGGCGCCAAGAAAACTGTGAGTAAACCGTCAGCAAAGGGCGGCAAGAAGCGGAGAAAGTCGAGGAAGGAGAGTTACTCCATCTACATCTACAAAGTGATGAAGCAGGTTCACCCCGACACCGGCATCTCCTCCAAGGCCATGAGCATCATGAACTCGTTTGTGAACGATATTTTCGAGCGCATCGCGGGTGAGGCTTCCCGCCTGGCCCATTACAACAAGCGCAGCACCATCAGCTCCCGGGAGATCCAGACCGCCGTGCGCCTGCTGCTGCCCGGGGAGCTGGCCAAGCACGCCGTGTCGGAAGGGACAAAGGCGGTGACCAAGTACACCAGCTCCAAGTAAAACTGCACAATGGACTGAAAAACATCCCAAACACAACGGCTCTTTTAAGAGCTACCCACAATCTCTGAAAAAGCTACAACATCATCCCGATAGTATCAATTTGGTTTTTTTTTATCCAAAGGGTCTGGAACTTTCTAATTGCCTTTGTGATATCTGTTTTAACCCCATGGATTCTGGGTGATTCACGTTCACTGTTGAGATCTTTGTGTCTCTACTTAATAATGCCGTGTAAATTAATTACTGATCACTGACCCCATGTGCGCGTTCATTTTCGCTATTGTACTATTTCGTCAATGAGCTGACAGATCAGTTCTCAGTCACTTGTTTCCCTTGATCAAGCTCGGCCTCAATAATTAATAAGTACATTTACTAGAAACCCCGCTGTTGGCGGAAACCTCAGTCTCTCATTTCAACTCCTGACAGTAAAAATCTTCTGTCCGCTTTTGTCTCCCACAAATAGGTTCAATCTAGAATCAGTGATGCGGTATCTTGACAAAGATTGACCTGAAATGTGTCCGCTTCCACAATGCTGTGAATGAGACTTTCTGCCACCGCTTACAGACTGTTTCAAAAAGGACGGAGAATAGTCCGAGATCAAAGCGCACATGGGCTCAGTGATCAGTAATTAATTTACGCCCCATTATTAAGTAGAGACACAAAGATCTCACAGACAGTGAAACTGAATCACCCAGAATCCATGGGGTTAAAAGAGATCAGAAAGGCAATTAGAAAGTTCCAGACTCTTCGTATAAAAAAACAAAACAAATCAAAACCAGAGAGATGATGTTGTAGCTTTTTCAGAGAGAATGTGGGTGGCTCTTAAAAGAGCCGTTGTGTTTGGGATGTTTTTCAGTCCATTGTGCAGTTTTACTTGGAGCTGGTGTACTTGGTCACTGCCATTGTCCCTTCCGACAGAGATACCGGTGTCGGGGTGAACCTGCTTCATCACTTTGTAGATGTAGATGGAGTAACTCTCCTTCCTCGACTTTCTCCGCCTTTTGCCTCCCTTTGCTGACGGTTTCCTCACAGTTTTCTTGGCGCCCTTCTTAGCAGCTGCTTTCTTCTTCTCCTCAACCATCTTCAGTTTTTACTTCAGACACAGAAATAAACCAAACCCCTTCCGAGTGCGGATTAAATAGACAATCCCGCAGCTCTATGCTAATGAGGGATGGGGGAAAGTTAAGATTGTGATTGGGTGATTGGGAGTGATGTCAAAACGGTTTTATATTGTAATTCTCCAATTGGTGTCTTCCGCCATCCAATCAGAATAAATATTTGCAACCAATCACAAACACCCTTACTGCAATCTGTAAGTATATTTCAGAAAGACTCTCTCCAGTCCCAGTTTAGAGTAAAACAGCCGCTCCCTGTGTCAAGCTCCCTGGAAATGTCCTGGCTGTTGTTGGGAGGACACTTATTGACTGATTCTGTGTCGTTGTGTCTCTGCTATTGCATGTGAGTGTGCAATTAATTCCGTTTATTTTACTCTCTGCTCCTGTGTTTGAGTGTTTTATGTAATTTGGTAGCTCTCAGTCTCTGGTTCCGTGTCAGTGCGCCATTTTCCCACACTCTCTTGGCCAGTCTGGACATACCAGTGGAAGCCTTTCCCATGTGCTTGTTGACTTCTGCATCGGGAGACAGGTTACTGGTGATAGTTGAGCCTGGACAGGTGAACTCTTGAACCACTTCCAGAGCGTGTTCGCCCATATTGATGGATGGAGTATTTATGATGTCCTGTCCCATGATGTTCGTTTTCTTGAGGCTGATGGTTAGGCCAAATTCGTTGCAGGCAGCCGCAATGCTGTCAATGAGTCTCTGCAGACACTCTTCAGTGTGGGATGTTAATGCAGCATCGTCAGCAAAGAGGAGTTCCCTGATGCGGACTTTCTGTACTTTGCTCTTCGCTCTTAGACGGGCAAGGTTGAACAAACTGCCATCTGATCTTGTGTGGAGGAAAATTCCTTCTTCTGAAGACTTGAACGCATGTGAGAGCAGCAGGGAGAAGAAGATCCCAAACAGTGTAGGTGCGAGAACACTGCTATGTCCAGACTGGCCAAGTGAGTGTGGGGAAATGGCACACTGACACGGAACACAAAAGTCCAAGTATATCAAGCCTGTGTCCTCAGTACTTTGCTCTACGGCAGCGAGGCCTGGACAACGTATGTCAGCCAAGAGTGACGTCTCAATACATTCCATCTTTGCTGCCTCTGGAGAATCCTTGGCATCAGGTGGCAGGACCGTATCTCCAACACAGAAGTCCTTGAGGCGGTCAACATCCCCAGCATATACACCCAACGGAGCCAGCGGCGCTTGAGATGGCTTGGCCATGTGAGCCGCATGGAAGATGGCAGGATCCCCAAGGACACATTGTACAGCAACCTCGTCACTGGTATCAGAACCACCGACCATCCATGTCTCTGCTTTAAAGTCGTTTGCAAACACGACATGAAGTCCTGTGACATTGATCACAAGTCGTGGGAGTCAGTTTCCAGTGATCGCCAGAGCTGGCGGACAGCCATAAATGCGGAGCTAAAGTGTGGTGAGTCGAAGAGACTTAGCAGTTGGCAGGAAAAAAGGCAGAAGCTCAAGGGGAGAAACAACTGTGTAACAGCCCTGACAACCAATTTTATCTGCAGCACCTGTGGAAGAGTCTGTCGCTCTAGAATGTGCCTTTTATAGCCATTCCAGACGCTGCTTCACAAACCACTGACTAGCTCCAGGCACTTACCCATTGTCTCTCGAGACAAGGAGGCCAAAGAAGAAGAAGAAGAAAAGAAGTCTCCGGTGCTGTGTGGATTCATTCTGTATCTATCAAACTCTAGGACTGTGAGTGTGACATCCATTCTGTATCTGTCAGACTCTGGTACTGTGAGTGTGACATCCATTCTGTATCTGTCAGACTCTAGGACTGTGAGTGTGACATCCATTCTGTATCTGTCAGACTCTGGTACTGTGAGTGTGACATCCATTCTGTATCTATCAAACTCTAGGACTGTGAGTGTGACATCCATTCTGTATCTGTCAGACTCTGGTACTGTGAGTGTGACATCCATTCTGTATCTGTCAGACTCTGGTACTGTGAGTGTGACATCCATTCTGTATCTGTCAGACTCTGGTACTGTGAGTGTGACATCCATTCTGTATCTGTCAGTCTCTGGTACTGTGAGTATGAGGAGATGAGGTGGAGTGTTGCGGCAAGGATGATGGAAAAGAGCATTGGTGCGATGACACAGCCTTGCTCGACCCCAGTTTGCATTGGGATTGGGTCAGTGGTAGGTCCGTTGGAAGGATTACAGCTTGCATGTCATCATGCAGTCGTCAGAGGATGATGATGAATTTCTCTGGGTAGCCAAATTTGAGGACGTTCCATAATCCCTCCTGGTTGGTAGAGTCGAAGGCCTTTGTCAGGTCAGAGAAGACCAGGTAGAAAGGTTGTTGCTGCTCCCTACATTTTCTTGGAGTTGTCTTGCTGGGAAGATCATGTCCATTGTGCTTCTTGATGGACAGAATCCACATTGTGATTCCAGTAGGAGCTCTTCAGCCACGGGGAGGAGGCAGTTGAGAGGGACTCTTGTGATGGCCTTCCCTGTGGCGGACAGCAGGGATACCCCTCTGTAGTTACCACAGTCAGTCTTGTCACCTTCTTTAAAGATGATCATTATTACAGTGTCTCAGAGATCCCTGTCATGCTCTCCTCCTTCCAAATGAGGGAAATGAGACCATGTATTTGTGTCAAGAGTGCTTCTCTGCCAGATTTTAGAATTTTGATGGGAATTCCATCTATGCCAGCGGCCTTATTGTTTTTTAGCTGTCAGATGGCCTTTTCAATCTCTGTCAGCCTGGGATTGTGCTGACAGCACGGAGGGTAGCATGCTGTGGAATGCGGGCAAGAGCACTCGCATCAAGGACTGAGTCACAATTGAGGAGATCTTCAAAGTGCTCCTTGCAACGAGTGCAGACTGCCTATCTGTCCTTGATCAATGTCACTCCATTCTTTTGCTCTCAGTGGGGTAGGTCCTTGGATACGTGGGCCGTGAATGCTGTTGACTGTGCTGAAGAATCCACACATGTCGTGGCTGTCAGCTAATTTTTGTAGTTCCAGTGTTCTTTCAGCCCATCAGCTGTTCTTTAGGTCGCATGTGTAGATCTACTCGACAGGACGAGAGGGAAACTATTTAACCTATGTTGCCTCCAGTCCAGATGTAAGGCCACTCCAACCTCTGTCATCAAGCTGCAGTATGCTGACGACGCCTGCGTATGCGCACACTCAGAGGCCAAGCGTCAAACCCTGATCAATGCATTCACGGAGGTGTATGAAATAATTGGCCTTAAGCAAAACATCCAGAAGACAAAGGTCCTCTACCAGCCTGCTCCCCGACACTGCCCCTCGCCTATCAAGATCCACGGTGAACCACTGGGCAATGTGGATCACTGCTCATACCTTGGGAACCTCCTGTCACCAAGGGCAGATATCGACGATGACACGCAGCATCACCTCTAGCGTGTCAGTGTAGCCTTCAGTCATCTGAGGAAAAGAATGTTTGATGACAAAGAACTCAAATCAGACACCAAGCTCATGGTTGACATGGCTGCAGTGTTACCTGCCCTCCTGTATGTGTCAGAAATATGGACACTGTACAGCAGACATCTCAAAGCCCTGGAGAGATATCACCGGTGGTGATTCCGCAAGATCCTGCAAATTCAGTTGCAGGACAGGCGCTGCAAAATCAGTGTCCTCTCTCAGGCCAACATCCCCAGTATCGAGACACTGATCATGGCTAGTCAGTTATGTTGGATGGGCCACATCATCCCCATGCCTTACGCCAGAGTCCCAAAACAAGCTTTCTACTTTGAACTCCATCAGGGCAAGAAGCTACCAGGAGGGCAGAGGAAACATTACAAGAATTTCCTTCAAGACATCCTGAAAAAATGTGACATCTGCACTGATTCATGGGCCTCTCTTGCCTGAGACCACCCAAAATGGAGAAGAAGCATCCGCGAAGGTGCCAGCCAGTTTGAAATTCGTCGACATGCCCAGGAAGCAACCAAATGCAAACAGTGGAAGGAGTATTTGGAAATTGGAGAATCCCATTCACCCACTTCAACAAGCACCATCTGCCCCACCTGTGGCCGAGTGTGTGGATCAAGAATTGGACTATTCAGTTACCTAAGGACCAACAACACTGGAGTGGAAGAAAGTCATCCTCATTCCCAAGGGAGTTCCGAAGAAGAAGTTTAGTGTGACATCCATTCTGCATCTGTCAGTCTCTGGTTTTGAATATGAGTGTGGGATTCATTCAGTATCTGTCAGTCCCTTGTACTGTGTTTGAGTGCAGTTTTCAGGCTGTATCTATTAGTATCTTGTGTGTGAGTTTTGTATTCACCTGCATCTTTCAACCTCTAACACATTATTTGAGTTTTGTAGTCATTCTGAACTGACCCTTGGTAATGTATGTGTGTTTGAGGTTGATCATTGACTTGTTAATCTGTTGTACTGCACATGAGTGTGAGATTCATTCTGTATAACTCTATCTCTGTTCCTGTTGTGCGTGTGTGATTCATTCTGTTGCTCCATCTCTGGTATTGCGTATATGTGTGGTATCAATTCCATTTCTGTCATTTCTGGTGCTGTATGTGAGTGTTTACTTCATTCTGTAACTGTCAGTCTCTGGCACTGTCTGCATGTTCTGGATCCATTTTGTAACTATCAGTCTCTCGCAGAGTGTGAATGTGGAATTAATTTTGTATCTCTCCATCTCTAGTGTCATGTGTAAATTTGGAGTTCATTCTGAATTGGTCATTGGTACTGGATCTGCCATTCTCTAGTACAGTTTGTGAATGTGGGATTCGTTCTGTAACCTGTCACTCACTGGTACTTTGTGAAAGTGTGCGATACATTCTGTATCTGTCGGCCTCTGGTAGTGTGTGTGATCGTGGGATGAATTAATTAGCAGTCAGTGGTGCTCTGTGTGAATGTGGAAATCATTCTGTAACTCAGTCTGATATTGTTCTGTGAGGGTGGGAATCACATGTATCTTTCAATCCCTGGTGCTGTGTGTGAGCATGGGATTCATTCTGTACCTGTCAGTCATACTGTATGTATCTGTGGGATTTATTCTGTACCTTTCAGTCGCTGGTATTTTGTACGAAAGTGGGATTAATTCTAGATCCAATGCCACACACTGGTTGAGTGTGTGTGTGTGCAAGAAGATAAAAAGATACAAAATAGGAGCAGGAGATGGCCATTTGGCCCATCGAGCCTGCTCCGCCATTCAATAAGATCGGGGCTGTTCTGATTGTGGCCTTAACTCCACTTTCCTGCCTGCGCCCATGACCATTGACTGCCTTTTAGATCAAAAATCTGTCTATCACAGCCTTGAATATATTCAATGACCCAGCCTCCACAGTCCTCTGAAGAACCGAATTCCAAAGATGAACAACCCTCTGAGCGAAGAAATTCCTCCTCATCTCCTTCTTGAATGGGAGGCCACTTATCTTGAAACTGTGGCCCCTAATTCTACATTCCCCCACAAGGAGAAACATCCTCTAAGCATCTCCCTGTCCAGCCCACTGAGAATCTAATAGGTTTCAATAAGATCACCTCTCAATCTCCTAAACTCCAGTAGGCCCAACCTGCTCAACTTTTTCTCATAAGACAATCCAACTTCCCAAGTATCAGCCGAGTGAACCTTCTCTGAACTGATTCCAATGCAAGTATAGCCCTCCTTAAGTAAGGAGAACACAACTGTGTGGAGTACTTTAGTTGGGATGTCATTAATGCCCTGTACAGTTACAGCAAATCTTCCCTACTTTTAAACTCCATTCCCCTCTCTAAAAATGCCAACATTCCAGTTGCCTTCCTAATTACTTGCTATAGCTGCATGCTAACATTTTTGTAATTCATGTATCTGGACACACAGATCCCTTGGTACAGCAGCATTCTGCAGTCTGTCTCTATGTAAGTAATATTCTGTTTTTCTATTCTTCCTGCCAAAGTAGACAATCTCACATTTTCCCATATTATACTCCAAACATTTTCCCATTGATTTAACCTATCTATATCTCTTTGCAGACACTTTGTGTCCTTCTCACAACTTGCTTTCCTCCCTATCGTTGTACCATCCATAAATTTGGATTTACACTCGGTCCCTTCATGCAAGTTATTAATAAAGACCATAAAGATTGAGGCACCAGCACTGATCTCTGTGGCACTCCATTAGTTACAGTTTGCCAATTTGAAAATTCCCCAATTATCCCCACTCTGTTTCTTGTGAGTTAGCCAATACTATATCCATGTGCGTGCAGTTTTCAGATTGTGTCTATCAGTGTCTGTTACTCTGAGTTTTGGACTCTTTCTCAATCTCTCAGTGCTACTATTTGTGTGTTAGGTTGCTTTAGATGACTCAGGCTGAGGTACTGTCAGTGAGTGCAGTAATCAACCTATACCTTTCAGCATCTGGCACTGAGCATGGGTTTCAAAATCACTCTCTAACTGTCAGTGTCTGGTACTCTGTGAGAGTGTGAGATTCATTATATAACCTTCCGTCACTGGGACTGGTGCAAGTCTGGATTTATTCTACATAAAAATTCAGCACAGCAACAGGCCACTGATGTGGTAGGTTTGAAGCAGATAGGTAGATACATAAATCCTGTTTGAGGTTTTGCCCAGTATTAAATAGTATCTGTCACTGTGAACACAATCGTGAAATATAATGTATCCTGCAATCTGATACAGGATTGATGTGCAAGTGTAACTCAGGCTGTACTCATCAATTTGATCAGTGCCATTCAGTCTAACTCTGAGTGAGAATCTTGGACTTGCATGTAAAATGAGCTCAGTCTGGAATTGTACAGTATCTTCCATCTGACACTATATGAGGTTTTAGGACTGGTACGTAATTTATAGCTCAAACTATACGAATCAAATTTATATTGTATCTTTTAGTTTCACAATCCGGATGAGTTTTAAAGTGGAATCTGAGTTTGTATGTCTGCAATCTGATTATGCACTTGAGATTTGTATCTAATGTATATGTCTGGACACATTATGGGAATTAATACTGATAATAAAGTCAAAACCCGTGTAAATATTAGGCTGGCATTTAACTTGAATCTCGGAGCACTTCATTGAGATTATTTCTGTAACTTTGAAACAGCAACCATGTGTCAGTTCTATGTGCATTTAATTTGTAGCTGAGGTTGCTCTGTTGTGGGATTGACACACTGATAATTTGATAGTGGGTGAGAATTTGGACTGGGATTTGTGTATCTACCTGTCAGTGGTACTGAGTTGGGGTGACATGAAAACAACGTGCGTCTCTCCTGCTCCATTTGATTGATGGATTGAAAATGTGTCTCTGGATCTGTTTCTGCTGTCTGAGACTGTGGAACTGATGACCTGTCTGTGTCTCTGCACTCTGTGAGTGATAATGTACGGACTGTGTGTGAGAAGGAGCTGGTGACACTCTTCCATGTAACTTGGTGGAGGAAACATCATTTATTTTGGTTCATTCAATTATTTGCCTGTTTGAACAAAAGAATGTTTATAATTCAAATACTGGTGAGGTAGAAGATACAGGATTTTAATGAATTTAATCTCTCATGATAATTATAAACGCCCAGAAAGGAAGCCCAGCCATACAAATATTATCATTGTTTGACTGCACTGCAGTAACAGTTTCTTCCCATTCTGTCTCCATCCCCTTGTCCACACACAACCCGAGAATGGCCTCTCCATTCCCCCACTCACTCCATGTTCCAGGACCAGTTCCTGCTCCACTCCGCCTCAAACAAACAGCCCCCGCCTGCCCCTGAACTTGCCCCGGACTCGATGCTGATCTCTCAGTCCATCTGCGGACACGCTCCCAAAGCGATGTGCTGCTGCAAGGAGGCTGCTGTTTTCTCCCTTCCACTGGGACCGGGATCTCTCCATTGCCGGCTGTTTTAAACCATCTTCTTCCGCTCACAGGCAGTGCTGGGGCAGGGGAGCGCAGGCGCAGATTTCTGCAACAATTCCGCAAACAGAAACATGGAAAAATTCCGGCGCAGAATGAGGCCATTCGGCCCATCATGTCCGTGCCAGCGCAAAGAGAGCGATTCAGCCTCATCCCACAGTTTCTTGTGATTGGACAGTGAAGTGTGGAAACAGAAGCGGACAGTCAGGATGTGGAGATTTACACAAAGAGAGTCTATTATAGGCACCAGGTGAGAAGTGTGAAGGACACATTTTAAACAGCGGCTGTTTGGTTTCGCTTGAACGGTTGGACCATGGGAGCGGGAACTGGAAATCTGACCTGTGTAAAAGTCCCTGTTCCGTCAGTCAGTCCCATTCATGGCCCAGTGGATTGTTTCTGGATGTTATTTAATTGTTGTAAAATGACCAAAGCCCCTGGTATGCAGTAGCTGAGGGCTGCAGGACTGCAGTGGAATCAGACACTGACTCTGTTTGCATTGCTGGGTTTCCTTTGTGATTGTTCATAATGATTATTAATTGAAAAATTGTTTTGGTCACTTTTGTATCTTCTACCACATCTCTTCCAGAATTATAATAAATACATTTCCTTTCTACAGGCAAGTACTTGATGGAAGCAGAATAAATGTCATGATTCCTCGACACAAGAGGAAGTGCAGCCAGCTCCTCACACACAGTAAGTACAGTATCACTCACAGAGAGCAGAGACAACAGTTCCACAATCGCCACCAGCAGAAGTAGTCAGACCAGCACTGATCCCAAGTTCCAGAGACCAACAATCAATGCAACAGTCACACAGAGCAGGAAAGATTGAACTTGTTTCCATTTCACCACAACTCAGTCCCACTGACAGGTAGATACATTAATCCCAGTCCAAAATCACACCCACTATCAGATTGCAAGACACTGTGTCACTCTCACAAGAGAGCAGCCTGAACTACAAATTCAATGTCAGATGGAACAGACAAACCGTGCCTGATTGTAAAATACAGAATTAATCTCAATAATGTACCCAGACTGCAGACTGAGCTACATGTTACACATCACTCCACAAATCTCACAAATAGTCAGAGTGGAAGACACAGTATTAATTCCATTACTGCAAACTGAATGAACCTGACCATTGCATACCAGGACATAAAACATATTGTAAGATGAAAGGACACAGACCTGAAATCTTAATTCTGTTTCTCTCTCCACATATGCTGCCTGAACTGTTGAGTATTTTGAGCATTTTTGTTTTTTAAAATTTCATATTTCCAGAATCTGCAGAATTTTGCTTTTATTTTAGAGTTAAAGAAACATTGCATTGTGAGGTGAGAGTGACTGCACTTGACATCAAGGCAACCTTTGACCATTAATGGCATCAAGGAGCCCTAGCAAAACTAGTGTAAATGGGAATCATGGCAAAACTCTCTGCTGTTTGCAGTCATACCTAGCACTAAGGAAGATGGCTGTGGTTGTTCAGGTCAATCATCTCAGTCTCAGAACATTACAGCTGGAATTCCTTAGGCTCGTGTTCTAGGCCGAACCATCTTCAGCTGCTTCATCAATGACCTTCCCTCCATCACAAGGCCAGAAGTGTGGATGTTTTCTGATGATTGCCCAATGTTCAGCACCATTCATGACTCCTCAGCTACTGAAGCAGCCCGTGCCCAGATGCAGCAAGACCTGGACAACATCCAGGCTTGGGCTGATAAGTGGCAAGTAACATTCGCGTCAGATAAGTGCCAGGCAATGACCATCTCAAACAAGAGAGAATCTAATCATCTCCTCTTGATGTTCAGTTGCATTACCATAACTGAATCCCCCACCATCAACATTTGGGGGCGGGGGGCGGGGGGGGTGGGGCGTGGGGCGTGGGGGTTACCATTGACCATAAACTGAACTGGACCAGCCACATAAATGCCGTGGCTACAAGAGCAGGTCAGAGGCTAGGAACTCTGTGGTGAGTAACTTACCTCCTGTCTCCCCAAACCTATCCACCATTCACAAGACACAAGTCAGGAGTATGATGGAATACTCTCCACTTGCCTGGATGAGTGCAGCTCCAACAACACTCAAGTAGCCTGCTTGATTGCCCCCAAGCACCACCTTCAACAATCACCCCATTCACCACTGATGCACAGTGGCAGCAGTGCGTACCATCTACAAGGTGCACTGCAGCAACACACAAAAGCTCCTTTGACAGTACCTTCCAAACCTGGAACTTCTACTACTGAGAAGGACAAGGGCAGCAGTTGCAAGGGAACACTAGCACTTGCAAATTCCCCTCCAAGCCACAGATCATCCTGACTTGGAACTATTTCGCCATTCCTTCATTGTCGCTGGGTAAAAATCCTGGAACTCCCTTACAAACAGCACTGTTGGTGTTCCGACATCTCAAGAACTGCAGCGGCTCAAGAAGGCAGCTCACCACCACTTTGTCAAGGGCAATTTGGATTGGACAATAAATGCAAACATAGCCAGTGATGCCTACATTCCACAAACAAATGAAAAAAGTGAGGAAATAGTGAAGGGCTTTTATAGAGTACATGGAGACATGCTTCCACTTGTGGTGGCATGTGAAACAAGAGCCAAAATATAAAATCGTCATTCATAAAACCAATGAGGAATTCATGAAAAATGTATTTACGCAGTGAATGGTTTGAATCTGGAATTTGTTATCACAGGGAGAGGTTGGGGTGAATAGTATCGATGCACTGAAGGGGAGGTGGAACAAATGAACAATTGTATGTGGAGAAAGGAATCGAGGGATATGCATATCGGGCTTCATTTTAAAAATTTTTTTGCATGTGAAGCAGGATGGCTGGAAATATATGTCGAGCAGAGAGCAGTTGGGACGATCCCAGCGCTGTGTTTTGTCTGGATGGATCTGCCCAGAACACTTGCGATGCAGGAGCTGGGAGCTTCAGTACTTCAGTGGAGGCAGATAATGACACCGGTTTTCATTTGTGGATGTTCTTAATGATTATTGATTGAGAAATTAAATTGACCTCTTTGATGTTATGCACCGCATCTGTTCTTGAGTTATCAGATATATTTTCTTCTTCATACAGGCAAATACTTGAAGATATTGTGATGAATGTGATGGTTGCTGCACTCGAGGCACAAGGAACAGTGCAGCCAGCTCCACTCACACACAGTAGGTACATTATCACTCGGAGTACAGATAGTTCATCAGTTCCCTGGTCTCAGACTGCAGAAATAGTCAGGCTCACATTGATCCCAAGTTCCAGAGACACATGTTCAATCCAACAACCAAACAAAGCAGGAGAGAAAGAAGTTTTTTCCATTTCACCCCGATTGAGTCCCACTGACAGTCAGATACTTCAATCCCACGTCAAAATCACACCCACTAGCAGATTGAAATGCAATGTGTCAATCTAACAAAGAACAAAGAACAGTCCAGCACAGGAACAGGCCATTCGGCCCTCCAAGCCTGCGCCGATCTTGATGCCTGCCATAACTAAAACTTTCTGCACTTCCGGGGTCCGTATCCCTCTATTCCCATCCTATTCATGTATTTGTCAAGATGCCTCTTAAACGTCGCTATCGTACCTGCTTCCACCACTTCCCCCGGCTGCAAGTTCCAGGCACTCACCACCCTCTGTGTAAAGAACTTGCCTCGCACATCCCTCTAAACTTTGCCCCTCGCACTTTAAACCTATGTCCCCTAGTAACTGACTCTTCCACCCAGGGAGAAAGATTCTGACTGTCCACTCTGTCCATGCCGCTCATAACTTTGTCAACCTCTGTCATGTCGCCCCTCCACCTCCGTCGTTCCAGTGAAAACAATCCTAGTTTATCCAACCTCTCCTCATAGCTAATGCCCTCCAGACCAGGCAACATCCTGGTAAAGCTCTTCTGTACCCTCTCCAAAGCCTCCACGTCCTTCTGGTTGTGTCGCGACCAGAATTGCATGCAATATTCTAAGTGTGGCCGAACTAAAATTCTGTACAGCTGCAGCATGACTTGCCTATTTTTATACTCTATGCCCCGACCGATGAAGGAAAGCATGCCATATGCGTTCTTGACTACCTTATCCACCTGCGTTGCCACTTTCAGTGACCTGTGGACCTGTACGCCCAGATCCCTCTGCCTGTCAAATATAATGCAGACTGAGCTAGCAATTAAATATCAGATAGAATTGGCACAAGCTACTGATTGAATGACACAGAATCTAACCTAGTGATGTACCCTGAGATTTAAATTAAATATCATACCCAAAGCTCACACCCATTCATTACAAAGGATGTTTAAACATCCCCATAGTGTACCCTGAGGTACAAGTTACATACAAGTCCAACATTCATTGCAGTGAATGTTTCAAAGGTGCTGAAAGATATTGTAAGCTGAGACACAAATTAAATACCAGTTCAGACCTCGCCCACACTGTGAAATTGAAAGAGACAGAATCAATTCCATCAGTGTAGATTGATATAAACATTACATACCATTCTAAAAAGTGATGCAATATCAAACTAAAATACAGTATCAATTCCACCAGACCCCCACCACCCTCTGGCTAAAAAGTCTTTTCCTCATCTCCCCTGTGATCTTTCTGCCAATCACTTTGAATCTATTCCCCTAGTCACTGATCTCTTTGCTAAGGTAAACAGGCCCTTCACTTCAATTCTATCCAGACTCCACAAATTTTGTACATGCCAGTCAGATCTCCCCTCAGCCTTCTCTGTGCCAAGGAGAATAGCCCCAGCCTATCCAATCTTTCCTCAAAGCTGCATTTTTCCAGTCCCGGCAACATCCTCGTAAATCTCCTCTGTACCCTCTCTCGTGCAATTACATCCTTTCTGTAATGAGGTGATCAGAACTGCACACAGTACTCAAGTTGTGGCCTGACTAATGATTTATACAGTTCCAGCATAACCTCCCTGCTCTTATATTCTATACCTCAGCTAATAAAGGAATGGATTCCATATTGTCTTCTTACCACCTTATCGACCTGTCCTGCTACCTTCAGGGATCTGTGGACATTTACTCCAAGGTACCTCACTTTCTCTACACCTCTCAGCATTTTCCTCTTAATCGTGTATTCCTTTGCCTTGTTTGACCTCCCCAAATGCATCACCTCACACTTCTCTGGATTGAATTCCATTTGTCATTTTTCTGTGCATCTGACCAGACCATGAAGATCTTCCTGCAGCCAACAGCTATCCTCCTTGCTATTTACCACACAGCCAATCAACATTTCAATCAAGTTGGTCAGACAAGATCTTCCCTTAACAAATCCATGCTGACTATCCTTGATTAATCTGTGCCTTTCTAAGTGACATTTTATCCTGTCACTCAGAATAGATTCCAATAATTTGCCCACTACTGAGGTTAGACTGACTGTCCTGTAATTATTCGGTCTATCCCTCACTCCCTTTTTAAACAGAGGTACAATGTTCACAGTCTTCCAATCCTCCAGCATCACACCTGTATCCAGTGAGGTCTGGAAAACGATGGTCAAACCTTCCGCTGTTTCCTCTCTTGCTTCTTTTAACAGCGTGGGGTACATTTCATCCATCCCTAGTGATTTATCAACTTACAAATATGCTATTTGTATGTCCTGTCACTAATATGTCCTCTCTCCCTCTATTGATCACATCCAATACTTCATACCCTTCTTCCTTAACTCCAATATCTGCATCATCACCCTCTTTTGTGAAGACAGATGCAAAGTATTTATTAAGAACAGTGCCAACATCTTCTGCCCCTACACATAGGTTACCTTCATGATCTTTTATGGGCCCTACTCTTTCCATAGTTATCCTTTTTCTGTTAATGTATTGATAAAACATCTTTGTGCGAACCTTGATTTTGATTGCCAATATTCTTTCATGCCCTCTCTTAGCTTTCCTAATTTCAATGTTGATATCCCCCCTCCACATTCTATACACCTCTCGGCTTTAAGTAGTATTGAGTTCTCTGAGTCGGGCATAAGCTTTCCGTTACTGCCTTATAATACTACCTTATAAAATCCATGGGGCTCTAGATTTGGCCTTCCCACCCTTTTTCTTTGTGGGAACATATTGACTCTGAACCCCTGGAATCTCCCCTTTGAGTGCTTCCCACTGCTCTGACATTGATTTACCTTCAAGTAGTTGTTTCCAGTCCACTTTTGCTAATTCACTCCTCAGCTTAGTAAAGTTGTCCTTGCCCCAACTGAGAACGTTAACTCCTGTTCTATCCTTGTCCTTTGCATAATTATGTTAAAACTGACTGAATTATGATCACTACCACCAAAATGCTCTCCCACTGCCACTCCTTCCACCTGCCTATCTTCATTTCCTAAAACTACATCTAAAACTGCACCCTCTCTTGTTGGACTTGCTACATATTGGCTAAAAAAGTTCACCTGAATGCACCTCAAGAATTCTGCTCCCTCAATTTCTTTCACACTAAAGGTATCCCAGTTCATGTTGGGGTGGTTAAAATCCCCTACTATTACTGCCCTATTGTTCTTGCACTTCTCAGAGATTTGCCTACATATCTGCTCTTCTATCTCCTGTTTGGGGGTCTATAGCACACTCTCAGCAGTGTGATTGCCCCTTTTTTGTTCCTCAGCTCAATCTATACGGCCTCATTTCATAAACCTTCCAACATATCATCCGTCTTCACAGCTGTAATAGTTACTTTGAGCAAAACTGCCACCCCCCCCCCCCTCCTTTCTTATCACCCTCCCTGTCACATCTGAAAACCCTGTAACCAGGAATGTTGAGCTGCTATTCCTGTCCCTCCTTAAGCCATGTTTCTGTAATAGCTGTGATATCATACTGCCACATGTCTATTTGTGCCCTCAGCTCATCTGCTTTATTTTCTATACTCCTTGCATTGAAATAGATATGCTTGAGCACTGCCAAACTCTTTTTAAATTTTCTAACCTTTGTTTCCTCTTTCTTCCAGACTCATCCATTAATTTTGTGACTTCCATTTTCATTTCTGATTTTGTCCCATCTGACTCTACCTTCCGGTTCCTATCCCCCTGCTAAATGAGTTTAAACCCTCGCCAACAGCACTAGCAAAATGTCCCGCAAGGAACTCTGTCCAGGCTCTGTTCAACTGCAATCCGTGCGACCTGTCCCAAGAATCTAAAGCCCTCCCTCCTGCACCATCTTTCCAGACACACGTTCATCTGTCTTATCCTTCTATTCCTGTACTCACTTGCGCGTGGCACTGGGAATAATCCGGAGATTACTACTTTTGATGCCCTGCTTGCTAATTTCTTACCTAGCTTCATAAATTCTGACTGCAGGACAACATCCTTATTTCTACCTATGTTGTTGGTTCCGATGTGGACCACAAATGCTGGCTGTTCACCCTCACCCTTCAGGATGCTCTGTAACTGCTCAATTACATCCTTGACCCTGGCACCAGGGAGGCAACACACCATTCCTGGATTCACGTCTGTGGCCACAGAAACAGCTGATTGTTCCCTTCACTATTGAATCATCTATCACTATGGCTTTTCCAATCTTCCCTGTATCCACCTTTGCAGCTGAGTCACCCATGGTGCCATGGACTTGGATTTGGCTGCACTCCCCTGGTGAAGCATCACTGTCCTCCGTATTCAGAAGTGAATACCTGTTGGAGAGTGAGATGCACTCGGGATGTCCTGCACTTCCTGCCTGATTCTTCTTGACTGCCTTGTGGTCACCCATTCCCTCTCTCCCTGCGTGCTCTTAAGCTGTGGGGTGACCACATCTAAGAACATGCTTTCCATGTAACACTCCTCATGAATGCACAGCAGTGTCTCCAGCTGCTGCTCAAGTTCCAAACCCAGAGCTCAAGCAGCCGCAATTGACAACACTTACTTGCACAAATGTTTTTTTTATTTCCAAAATATACTTTATTCATAAAGATCTGTAGAAAATACATTACAAAACAGTTCCAAACAGCACCAAGTCAAAAAATACAAACAGTGCAAAGGAGGTCAGTTTCCTTCAATACAGGAGTGAGTTGCCTCACAACCCTTCCATTTCATTTTTCATGCCATATACATTTTATGGCAAACGAAAATTTTCCCGCTGCAGTTTGAGGGGTTTTCCATGGATCCAGCCCCTCAGTTCAGCTTGGTGGGGGGAGCTTACATGGTGGTCTTTCCCCATTGAGCCTTTGCTGTGGCTACCCCAAGCTTTAGTGCGTCCCTGAACACGTAGTCCTGGACCTTGGAGTGTGCCAGTCTGCAACATTGGACAACTCTTTGCGCTGGAAGACCAGCAGGTTTTGGGCAGACCAAAGAGTGTCTTTCACCGAATTGATAGTCCTCCAGCAGCAGTTGTGGTTATCTCGGTGTGTGTCCCTGGGAACAGCCCGCAGTGCACAGACTCCTGTGTTACAGAGCTGCTTGGGATGAACCTCGACAAAAACCAATGCATCTCTTTCCACACCTGCTTCACAAAGACACATTCCAGAAGAAGCTGGGCAACCATGTCATCCCCACCACAGCCACTTCGAGGGCATTGTGCGGAGGGGGTGAGACTTCGGGCGTGCAGGAAGGATCTGACGGGGAGGGCTCTTCTCACCACCAGCCAAGCTACACCTTGGTGCTTGTTTGAAAGTTCTGGTGATGAGGCATTCCGCCAAATGATTTGGCGATCTGCTCTGGTAACCATCCGACAGGATCCACCATCTCCTTTTCCCGTAGGGCCTTGAGGACATTCCGTGCAGACCACTGCCTGATGGATTGGTGGTCAAAGGTGTTTTCCGCAGAAACTGTTCCACGAAGGATTGGTGGTACGGCACAGTCCAACTAGATGGAGCGTTCCACGGCACTGCGACCAGGCCCTTCCTTCACAACACTGGGGACAGAGAGAATCTCAGCACGCAGTGACACTTGGTGTTGGCGTTTTGGGGATCTGCACACAGCTTGATGCAGCCGCACACGAAGGTAGTCATCAGGATGAGGGTGATATTGGGTACATTATGACCGCCCTTATCCACAGGTTTGAACATCGTGTCCCTTTGGACCCGCTCCATTTTGGATCCAGAGATGCAGCTGAAAATGACTCGGGTTATCGCCACAGCGCAGGAATGGGGTATGGGCCAGACCTGTGCCACTTACAGCAACAACGTGAGCGCCTCGCACCTGATGACCAGGTTCTTACCCATAATGGAGAGAGTTGCTGCTCCCACATGCTCAGCTTGTGTTGTACCCTGGCTACTCGCTCCTTCCAGGTTTTGGTGCATGCCACGGCCCTTCATAACCATATCCCCAGCACCTTCAGGTAGTCTGACCTGACGGTGAAGGGGACAAAGGATCGGTCAGCCCAGTTCCCAAAGAACATTGCCTCTCTCTTGCCGTGGTTAACGTTGGCTCCCAAGGCCAGTGCGAACTGGTCGCAGATGCTCATCAGTCTGCGCACAGACAGCGGATTCGAGCAGAAGGCCGCGACGTCATCCATGTCCAGGGAGGTTTTAACCTGAGTGCCTCCACTGTCTGGGATTGTCACCCCTCTTATGCTCGCATCCTTCCTGATAGAGTCAGCAAAGGGTTCAATACAGCAAATAAACAAGACAGGGGAGAGAGGACAACCCTGTCTGACTCCAGATTGGATCGGGAAACTTTCCGATTCCCACCCATTGATTGAGGCTGTGCTACTGATGTTTGTGTAGAGCAGTTTGATCCAATTGCAGATTCCCTCCCCAAACCCCATTTTGGAAAGTACGTCCATCATGCAGGTGTGCGATATCCTGTCAAAAGCCTTCTCCTGGTCCAGGCTGATGAGGCAGGTGTCCACCCTCCTGTCCCGTATGTGGGTGATCGTGTCCCTGAGTGGGTAAAGTACAGGTCTGATCAGGGTGGATCACCAACTCCAGAGCAGACTTGACTCGACTGGCTATGACTTTTGACAGTATCTTGTAGTCTACATTAAGCAGTGAAATGGGCCGCCAATTTCTGATTTCTGCCCTCTCCCCCTTCCCCTTGTTGATGAGGGTGATGATGCCTTTCCTCATGGATTCTGACATGCTGCCGGCTAGGAGCATACTGTCGTCTACTGCCAGCAGGTCCGGGCCGACCCAGTCCCACAGGACCAAATACAACTCAACCGGTAAGCCGTCGCTTCCAGGAGTTTTACTTATCTCGAAGGATTTGACGGCCTTAGTCAGCTCATCCAGAATTAGCGGTTTGTCCAGTCTCTACCTCCTGCTGTCATCTAAGACCTCTGTGATAGATGACAGGAAGGACTGGGAGGCCCTGCTGTCTGTGGGCTTCGCGTCATACAGCCCAACATAAAAGGATTTGCTGGTCCTTAGTATGTTGGACTGCGAAGACGTTACCGAGCCATCCTCTTCCTTCAGGCTGCTGATAACAGAGCTCTCTGTGTGTACCTTTTAGAAGAAGTAACACGAGCACATCTCATCCTGCTCAATGGAGCGGACTCTGGACTGGAAGATGATCTTGTAGGCCTCCGTGGCAAAGAGCGAGGCCTTCTGGCTCTTCACCTCATGAAGGTCCTCCTTGACCTTGACCCCCATCGACTGAAGCCAGAGCAGATTTTGCATACTTTTCTGGAGTCGTGACATTTCCATCAGTCTATATCTCTCGCCCTCTGAACCCCTTTGAAGATAAAGAACCTCTTGATATTCTCCTTGATCGCTTCCCACCAGTGAACTGGAGACTCAAAGGTGGGGTTTCACGGTCCTCCAACGTTTGTAATCCCTTTTGAGTTCCTCAACATTCTCTGGGGTTAGCAGTGTAGCATTGAGCTTCCATGTCCCCCTGCCAATCCGCTGGTCATCCTGTAAGTGAAAGTAAGCCAGTAAAAGGCAATGCTTGGAGAAGAACACCGGCTTGACGTCGGTGAATCTGACCGTGAAAACACGGGACACAAATAGGAAGTCAGTCCTGGAATGGGCAGACCCGTCCGTTCTTGACCATGTGTATCTATGCTGCGCTCTGTCTGCAGGTTTGCTGAAGACGTCGTGCAGTTTGGCATCTTTTACTGTTTCTATTAAGAATCTGGACATAGCATCCAGTTTGCTGTTGTCTCTGCCGGATCATCCAGGTGCATCGATGATGCCTTTGAAGTCACTGCCGAGGATGACCGGCCTGGACGTCGCCAGCAGCAGTGGGAGATGCTGGAAGACGGTCAACTGCTCGCTGCATTGAACCGGGGCGCAGACGTCAATCAACGAGAGCGGAGTATTGTTGTACATTACATCTGCTACGAGGTGATGACCGCCAAATGGTTCTCCAGGACAAGGGAAGCATCCAGGAGCTTCCACATAGCACAGGAGGTGCACTCTCGAGGTTGAAGCCCCCCTGCCATTCCTTTACATTCACTGTTTTTCGGCTGCCGCATACGATGATGGGCCAAGTGGTCTCTTTCTCTGCCTTAAACCTTCTATGATTCTATGATGCTCACTAACATTATCCCCTTTTCATATACAGCACCACAGAGAGAGAGAGAATCAGTCCGACCATTCGTAACAGTGTGTCCATATCACACTGTATTACACATTCTTATGTATCATCAGAGACAGTATTAGTAACACAATAAAGTGCATACATATCATCCTAAATAATGGTATCCCAAACATATGTACAGCATTAGAGAGGGAGTGTCAATAGTGCATTTTCTATTCGTGTGTCCATATCACACCCAATAACTGGATCCCACGTTTTTATGGAGCACTAGAGACAGAGCTGAAAGTGAATAAGTGAGAGAGAGAGAGATCCCCATCAGAAGTTACAGGCTGACCTGGAAGCCTCATTTTATCTTGAAAGATCCGTGGGAGACAGACGGTGCAGTCTCATCTCTAACTGATATTGTATCAGAAACAGACACATTATTATTCCTAGACTCTGGGTAACAGTTAAAGAGCGAGGTGAACAATGTTCCAAATTTAACGCTCTTGGCCCTGTTGATCTCTGTAATCTCTCAGCTCACACCGTTCGATATGACTGTCAGTGAGGGACAGTTTCAATGTGATGACATTAATCTGGGACTGTTACTGTCAGATATTAACTCCTGCGCGATCGCAGCAAACACAGCGACTCCCTCGGAGGATTGCTTTGAGAAGACGGGTGAATGAAGAGCAAACACACTGCAGGGAATGATCTCAGACTGAGCTTCAGAAAGGGGGAATCCCCCAGCTTGAAACGTTCTCTGACATTTCCCCACAGTCCCAGTTCCTTTGCTCAAACTCGGAGAAAACTGAACTGGGGAAAGTTCCAGTTTATTTTTGTCAGTTCCGATGAAGGGTCACTGACCCGAAACGTTAACTCTGCTTCACTTTTCACAGATACTGCCAGACCTGCTGAGTGGTTCCAGCATTTCTTGTTTTTATTTCAGATTTCTAGTATCCGCAGTATTTCGCTTTTCTTCCAATTTATTTTTTTTTGTAAATGAGTGGGGAAAGAAGCGCATGCGCGATGCGCCTCCTCCAGCCGTGTCCTTCTGCGTCATTTAATTAGTGAGCGGAAGAAGTTTGTTTGAAACAGACGGGAATGGAGACCTAGAGCCCCGGGGTAAGTGAGTAAACAGCAGTCTCCTTCCAGCAGCACATTGCTTTGAGAACCTGTCCGCAGAGGGGCTCAGAGATCAGCATTGACTACGGAGCAAGTTCAGGGGGAGTTGGGGGCTATTTGTAAGAGGCGGAGTGGAGCAGGAACATGGAGTGAGCGCGGAAGGAGAAGCCTTTCTCAGGCTGTTTGTGGACAAGGTAACGGAGACAGAGCAGGAAGAAGCTGCTGTTGAAAATCATTGTTGTTTTCTCTCCTCAAACCTGTAATGCATGTTCATGGTTTAGCTCCAGTTTCACACTGTGTTGTTATTGAGCAGTGAATAGAGGGAACAGAGCCAGGCAGTTGGGATGGGGACAGTTATGCAAAGAACACCTATTGCTGGCGCCAGGTGAGTAGTGTCAAGGAAACATTTTAAACAGCAGCTGTCGGTTTCCGTTGAACGATTGATCCAAGAGAAACAAGGAAATGGCAGATACTCTGAACAAGAATTTTTCATCTGTCTTCACAGAAGTAGACACAAAAAACATCCCAAGAATAGTAGAAAATCAAGGGGAGTAAGGAGGGGGGAACTTAAAACATCACCATCGCGAGAAAAACATGTTTTTGGAAAACTAATGGGACTAAAGGTTAACAAGTCCACTGGATCTGATGGCCTGCATTCTAAGGTTTAAAAGAAGTGTCTGCATAGATAGTGGATGCATTGGTTGTAATCTTCTTAAATTCCCTAGATCCTGCAACAGTTCCAGTGGATATTGAACTGCAAATGTAATGTCCCTGTTCAAGAAAGCAGTAAAGAGAAAGCAGGCAACGATAGGCCTGTTAGCCTAATGTCTGCCATTGAGAAAATGCTGGAACCAATGATTAAGTCAGTCATCGCAGAAAACATAGAAAAATTGGAGCAGGAGTAGGCCATTCGGCCCTGCTCTGCCATTCAAAAATGATCAAGTCTGATCATATAATTCAGTACCCTCTTCCCGCTTTCTCCCCATATCCCTTTTGTATTAAGAAATATATCTATCTCCTTCTTGAATATATTTAATGACTTGGCCTCCACTGCCTTCTGCAGTACAAAATCATGAGAGGTATAGACAGGGTTGATAGCAAGAAGCTTTTTCCCAGAGTGGGGGATTCAATTATTAGGGGTCATGAGTTCAAAGTGAGAGGGGAAAAGTTTAGGGGGATATGCATGGAAAGTTCTTTACGCAGAGGGTGGTGGGTGCCTGGAACGCGTTTCCAGCGGAGGTGGTAGACGCGGGCATGATAGCGTCTTCTAAGATGTATCTAGACAGATACATGAATGGACAGGAAGCAAAGAGATACAGACCCTTTGAAAATAGGCGACAGGTTTAGATAGAGGATCTGGATCGGCGCAGGCTTGGAGGGCCGAAGGGCCTGTTTCTGTGTTGTAATTTTCTTTGTAGAGAATTCCACAGGTTCATCACCCTCTGAGTGAAGAAATTTCTCCTCATCTCGGTTCTAAATGGCATACCCGTATCCTGAGACCGTGACCCCTGATTCTGGACTCCCCAGCCATCAGGAACATCCTCCCTGCATCTAGCCTGCCTAGTCCTGTTAGAATTTTATAGGTTTCTATGAGATTCCCTCTCATTGTTCTAAACTCTAGTGAATATAGGCCTAGTCAACCCAATCTCTCCTCATACGTCAATCCTGCCATCCCAGGAATCAGCCTGGTAAATCTTCTTTGCACTCCCTCCATGGCAAGAACATCCTTCCTCAGATAAGGAGACCAAAACTGCACACAATACTACAGATGTGCTCTCACCAAGGCCCTGTATAACTGTAGTAAGACTTCCTTGCTCCTGTACTCAAATCCGCTTGCAATGAAGGCCAACATACCATTTGCCTTCCTAACTGCTTGCTGCACCTGAATATTTGCTTTCAGCGACTGGTGTACAAGGACACCCAGGTCTCTTTGCACCTCCCCCTTTCCCAATCTGTCACCATTCAGATAATAATCTGCCTTTCTGTTTTTACAACCGAAGTGAATAACCTCACATTAATCCAAGTTATACTGCATCTGCCATGCATTTGCCCACTCACCCAACTTGTCCAAATCACATTGGAGCCTCTTTGCATACTCCTCACAACTCAGTTTCCTCCCCAGCTTTGTGTCGTCTGCAAACCTGGAAATATTCCCTCACCCAAGTCATTAATATATATTGTGAATAGCTGGGGCCCAGGCACTGATCCCTGTAGTACGCCACTCGTTACTGCCTGCCACCTGGCAAAAGGCCCGTTTATTCCTACTCTCTGTTTCCTGTTTGTCAACCAATTCTCAATCAATGCCAGTATATTACCCCCAATTCCATCTGCTTTAATTTTGCACACGAACCTCTTATGTGGGACCTTATCAAAAGCCTTCTTAAAATCCAGATACAACACATCCCCTGGTTCTCCCTTATCTATTCTACTAGTTCCATCCTCAAAAAGCTCCAGTAGATTTGTTAAGCAAGATTTCCCTTTCGTTAACCCATGCTGTCTTTGTCCAAACCCGTTTATGCTTTCCAGGTGTTCTGCTACCACATCCTTTATAATAGACTCTCGCACTTTCCCCACTACTGATGTAAGGCTAACTGGTCCGTAATTCCCTGTTTTTTCTCTCTCTCCTTTTTTAAATAATGAGGTTACATTTGCCACCCTCCAATCTGTGGAACATTTCGAAAATTATAATACAATCATGCAGAGTCAACATGGATTTATGAAAAGGAAATCAAGTTTGCCAACATTATTAGCGTTCTTTGAGGATGTAAGAAGCAGGGTAACTGAAGGGGAACCAGTAGATGTAGTGTAGTTGTATTTTGAAAAGGCATTCGCTAAAGTGCCATGCAAAATGTTACGACATAAGGTAAGAGCTCGTGGTGTTAACGGGTAATATATTATTTATTTTATTTATTTAGAGATACAGTACTGAAACAGGCCCTTCAGCCACCGAGTCTGTGCTGACCATCAACCACCCATTTATACTAATCCTACATTAATCCCATTACCCTGTCACATCCCCAACTTCCCTCAATTCCCCTGCCACCTACCTATACTAGGGGCAATTTATAATGGCCAATTTACCTATCAACCTGCAAGTCTTTGGCTGTGGGAGGAAACCGGAGCACCCGGCAAAAACGCACGCGGTCACAGGGAGAACTTGCAAACTCCGCACAGGTAGTACCCAGAATCGAACCCAGGTCGCTGGTACATGCTAACTGACAAGAAACAGAGAATTAGGATAAATGTGTCACTTTCAGGTTTGCAAACTGGAACTCGTGGAGTGCCACAGGGATCAGTGCTGGGGCCTCAACTACGTACAGCCTATATTAATGATTTGGATGAAGGGATCGAGTGTATTGTAACTAAATTTGCTGTTGATACAAAGAAAGGTGTGAAAGCAAGTTGTGCGGAGGACACAATGAGTCTGCAAAGAGATAAAGACAAGTTAAGTGTGTGGGAAAAATTTGGCATATTAAGTATAATGTGGGAAAATGTGAGGATTTCCACTTTGGTATGATGTAGAGAAAAGCAGAATGTTATTTAAATAGAGAGAGACTGCAGAATGCTGTGGTATAGAGGGATCTGAATGTCCTCTTATATGAATCACAAAAAGTTAGCATGGAAGTACAGCAAGTTATTAGGAAGGCTATTGGAATTTTGGCCTTTATTGCAATGGGGTTGGAGTAGAAATGTAGGGAAGTCTTGCTACAACTGGACAGCGTGTTGGTGAGACCACACCTTGAGTGTGTATACAGTTTTGGTCTCCTTATTTAAGGAGGAAAATACTTGCATTGGAGGTAGTTCAGGCAAACATCACTAGGTTGATTCCAGGGATGAAGATGTTGTCTTCTGAGGAACGTTTGACCTGGTTGTGCTTCACTCATTGGAGTTTAGAAGAATGAGAGGTGATCTTATGAAACATATAAGATACTGAAGGGGCTTGACAGGGTATTTACTGAGATGATGTTTCCCCTCATGAGGGAATCAAGAACTAGGGGGAACAGTTTCAACATAAGGGGGCTCCCAGTTTCGATGGAATTGAAGAGGATTTTTTTTTCTCAAAGGGTTGTTGTTCTTTGGAATTCTCTACCCAAGAGGATGGTGGAGGCTGGTCATTGAATATATTCAAGGCTGAGTTAGACTGACTTTTGATTTACAAGAGAGTGAAGTGTTATGGGGACAGGCAGGATAGTGGAGTTGAGACTATGATCAGATCTGCCATGATCTTATTAAATGTTGGAACAGACTCGAGTGGCGGAATGTCCTAATCCTGCTCCTAGTTATTATGTTCTTGCATTATAATGCCAGGTGGAATTAAAAACCTGACTTGTGCAAATATCCCTGCTCCAGCAGGTATTTCCATTCATGGAGCAGTGCAAGTGTTGGGTTGTTCCTGGATGTCACTAAATTGTTATAAAACTACCAAAGAAAACCTGATCAGCAGAAGCTGAGTGCTGCAGTGGAATCAGACACTGACACTCTTTGTATTACTGATCATCCTTTGTGGTTGATCAGAATGATTATTAATTGAAATATTACATTCATGTCTTTTCTAGCTTCCACCTCAATTGATCTTGAGTTACAAGAGATATTTTTCTTTCTTTCTGTCAGCAAATACTTGAAGGAACCAGAAGGATTGTGATGATTCCCCGGCACAAGGATATGTACAGTCCACTCCTTCTAACACAGAGTAGGTACATTATCACTCCCAGAGAACAGAGATACAGACAGGCCATGAGTTCCACAGTCACAGCGAGCAGAAGTAGTCAGATTCACACTGATCCCAAGTTCCAGAGACACATTTTCAATCCAGCAGACAATCAAACAAAGCAGGAGAGGCAGAAGTTGTTTCCAATTCACCCCAACTCAGTACTGCTGAAAGGTAGGTCCATCAATCTTAGTTCAAAATCACACCCACTATCAGATTGAAACTCACCGTATCAATCCCACAAGAGTGCACCCTAAGCTACAAATGAAATATGAGGTAGAGCAGCTGATGGAAAGGTACAGAATGAATCCTAATAATGTAGCCCAGACTGCAGACTGAGTGACAGATTACAATGTAGTACAAACATCTGATACAGTATCAAAAGGAAAGTTACAGTATTATGTCAATTAGTGCACACTGCACTACACATTACATACCAATCCAATAATCTCTCTAAGAGCTGTACTGAACGATATCGTATCAATTGAATGATTCCGATTATACCGAGCATGCCATGTGTGAGTTTGAAATGTATGTTGTCATTCACAAATGTGTTCATACAGTTACAGACTAAATACTAGTCCAAAAAGCTCAGAGCACAACTGAGTAAAACACACAGTTATAATGTTCAGTGCTCTATATTTTAAAATACCAGTGAGACAAGAAAATAGTGATACATTATGGTGTCAAACAAATAGTTCTCAATACCATCCCTGAGATACATATTAAGTACAGGTACAGAAGAATTCCACACTCATACAGCACCAGCGTCACAGAGATACAGAATGTATCACGTTTGCAGACAATACCAATAGCTGAGAGATACAAAATTAATCCCACTGTAATGGACTGTCCTGGAGACAGACACATAAAAAATAAATTGTAACACATATTCAGTACCAGAGACTGCCAAATGCAAAATGAGCCCTGGATATGCACATGCAGACTGTGCCAGAAACTGACTGACACAGAATGAGACCCATACTCATACGTAGTACCAGAGGCTAACAGGTAAAGAATAAATACAATATTCACTTCCAGTACCAGAAAATAATATATGCATAACAGATATCACTCATCTACATTAGCAGAGATTGACAGACAACAGAATGAATCCCACAATCTCATTCAGTACCAGATACTGACAGGTACAGAATGAATCCCAAACACACATTTCTAGGCACTGAAAGACATAGGAAGAATTGCACAGTCACATACAATAGCAAACACTGACAGATACTGTAGGAGTCACATGCTCACAATCAGTACCAGATACTGTTGAAAAGAGAGTTAATCCCACACTTGCATTCATTGCGAGAGACTGAAAGATACATCAAAAATATCCACACTCACATAGAGTAACAGAGACTGGCATGCAGAACTTGAAACACACATATGCATAGTAGCAAAGTCTGAAAGGTATTGAGTCAATCCCATAATCAGATACAGTGTCAAAGACTGATAGGCATATTTGAGTTCACTTCCATAGAATACCAGAGATTTTCACGTACAGAATGAACCTTATTTCACATTCAGTCTGAATACTGACAGATACACAATGAATCCTACAATCATGTTCAATACCAAGTTCAGATAGACACCATATATATTCCCCACTTATTCACAGTATCATAGACTGACAGACACAGAGTGAATCACAAAATCAATTAATTTCAGAGACCATCAGATAGAGAATTAATCTCACTCTCACAGAAAGAACCAGAGATTGACACATATACATTGATACCCAAGCTCACATAAAATGACAGACACATAATTAAACCCATGGCATATATAGTACTTTAGACTGACACAAAGAGAATGAATCACACAGTCACATTCTGACTGTAAAGACTGGTGCATACAGAATGAATCTCACACTCACATTTATTTCCAGACACAGACAGATACAGAATGATATCCACATTCAGCCACAGTAGCAGATAGATACAGAAGCTGCCACGCATACAATACTCATGATTGACATACAGAATGAATCACACAATCACATTTAGTTTCATAGACTGATACTCAAATAATCTCACACTCAGACACAGTACCACAGACAGATAGATGTAGAACTAAACTCGCTGTCACAGAATGTACCAGAAAGTGTCAAAATTAATCTCATACAGTTCAAAAGATGGATGGAATTTGTCTCACACTCAATGTAATCACCTACACTGAGCACGCAAAGCGCAAGACGGTCACTGCCATGGATGTGGTGTACGCTCTGAAACGGCAGGGCCGCACAACTCGACCCTTTCCAGCAAACACACAACAAAGGCTCTTCCAAGAGCCACCCACCGCCTCACAGAGCGAGCAGTGACCTAGAAACGGGAGCTGGGATCGGCTATTTAGAACAGTTCAATCAATCTGAAATATTTCAGATTTCCAGCATTCGCAGTATTTTGCTTTTAATTCTTTGTTCAATCAATCTGCTGTGTTCGGGATGAAAAAAAATGGAATCCCCGAATTTGACATTTCAGTTGCAGCAAGGATGTGCAGTGGATTTGATTTTCTAAACGGGCTGTGTAAACAGTGCCCGAGGCTCTACAGTTAGTTATTTCCCCAGTCGACACATGCCCTCAGTGAAAAGGCACATCACTCCTCCAGAATCACTCATTGTTTTCATAGAATTTCAAAATGATTTCGCTGCAATGAGAGAATCCGAGAGTTTTGCAGCAGCCGTCACTGGAACCAGACCCACTTGTGGTGTTATTTCCCCCGAGACGGTGTTTCCTGCACTGAAACTGACAGGGTTTGTGAAACTGATCAGTTTCAGCTCAGTCATTCAGGAACCTGGAATTCCCACAGTTTGAGCCCACGCTATCCCGAGCTCACTTCTGATTGGTCACCCTCTTCTCATTCACATGTCTTAACCAATCGCAGAGCTTCGAATTTGGAAATACAACAAATCACTGGCTTAAATTGGCAGACAGTTTGAATTCGAAAAAGCCGCCAATTTCAGTGTCGGAAAGAAGCGAATTGATGGAAAATCTGGCGTTAGTTTAAAGCTGTTCGTAAAATCGCGCCACGACTTTGTGCTGATAAAAGCGGAATAAAAAAAGTTTTTGATGGGTTATATATATTACGTAGTTTTAATCTGTGATTTTTTGTCTGCTTATCTGTAACTGGCGGTAAAAGACTCTATTCAGCAATCTGTAACGGAACAAATAACTCAAAATTGGTGATGAAGTAGTAAATTAGACAGGCTTTGAGGGGACAGTGAGAAATCACTGAAACAGATGCTTAAACATTTGAAATAGTTCTCATTCGGTCCTGTTACTGACATTTTGGAATCAGACAGGAACCAGCCCTTTCACAGAGACTGTGGGTGGCTCTGAAAAGAGCCTTTGGTTTATTAGGTGACATTTTGGCCGCTTTACTTTTTCTGGGAGCTCTGAGCGCTGGTTTTCTTCGGCAGCAGCACGGCCTGGATATTAGGCAGCACCCCACCCTGAGCGATGGTCACCCCTCCCAGCAGCTTGTTGAGCTCCTCGTCGTTGCGCACGGCCAGCTGCAGGTGTCTGGGAATGATGCGGGTCTTCTTGTTGTCCCGGGCCGCGTTACCAGCCAGCTCGAGGATTTCAGCGGTCAGATACTCGAGCACAGCAGCCAGATAGACCGGGGCTCCGGCACCCACACGCTCAGCATAGTTGCCCTTTCTTAGGTGCCTGTGAACACGGCCCACCGGGAACAGCAGTCCGGCCCGGGAGGAGCGAGACTTGGCCTTGGCCCGAGCTTTGCCGCCAGTCTTTCCTCTTCCAGACATTTTCACAAATACTTTCACAAAGAATGGATATTTTCCGCAGCATTTACTTTACTTATAGACTGAAAACTCTCCCCATTGGTCGCTACTAAATTCACCTCATTTGCCTATATTCTTCACCAATCAGGTCACTGACAAACAGAAGTGGGCGGGATTTACCGCCACAACATCAGAAGCAGAAAATTTGTCAATTTCAAAAAGCCCGCCAATTTCATTGTCGGAAAGGAGTGGATTAAAATAAATGTCATCCTGAGTCAAATATTTAAAATCCCTTCTCTTTATTTTGTTCTATTCAACTCTTTCCGTCACCAATTACAGACGCGGGTTTAAAATGTTGTTTAAATTGTGGATCTTTCTCCAATCGCTTTCAAACTGTCCCGGGAGGTACTAAATCCCTGTTCACAGCATTTCCCTGAAGGGAAACATTCAGTTTATCTTCAATCAGAGCCCAGTGTCCTTCTCTGAAAAGAGGGAGCCGGATCGAGTCCTCAAACTGCCCTTAATCTGTTGTGTAATAATCCCATTCCGGGCTGTTACACTGCGGAGAGTTGCTGTTCATAAAATGATGAATCAGTTCACATTTCAGGAATAGAGTGAAGGGACTGAGGTCTGACCCTTACCGCTGAAAGCAGCCGTTAATGCGGTCATTCAGGGGCTGTGCAAAACCACAATAACAGCTTTAAGCAAAAAAGTCAAGGCGGATGAGCGGATTATGGGTTTTAGTTCGGTTTATGGGACAGCAGACAAAAACACAGCAGTGGGACATTTATGATGTTCCACATCGTCTGAAAATGATTTCATAGAGATGATGTAGCTTTTTCAGAGAGATTGTGGGTGGCTCTGAAAAGAGCCGTTGTGTTTGGGATGTTTTTCAGTCCATTGTGCAGTTTTACTGGGAGCTGGTGTACTTGGTCACCGCCTTTGTCCCTTCCGACACGGCGTGCTTGGCCAGCTCCCCGGGCAGCAGCAGGCGCACGGCGGTCTGGATCTCCCGGGAGCTGATGGTGCTGCGCTTGTTGTAATGGGCCAGGCGGGAAGCCTCACCCGCGATGCGCCCGAAAATATCATTCACAAACGAGTTCATGATGCTCATGGCCTTGGAGGAGATGCCGGTGTCGGGGTGAACCTGCTTCATCACTTTGTAGATGTAGATGGAGCAACTCTCCTTCCTCGACTTTCTCCGCCTATTGCCGCCCTTTGCTGACGGTTTATTTAAGGTTTTCTTGGCGCCCTTCTTAGCAGCTGCTTTCTTCTTCTCCTCAACCATCTTCAGATTCAATTTCAGACACAGAAATAAACCAAACTCCTTCCGAGTGCGGATTAAATAGACAATCCCACAGCTCTATGCTAATGAGGGATGGGGGAAAGTAAAGATTGTGATTGGGAGTGATGTCACAATGGTTTTTTATTGTAATTCCACAATTGGTCTCTTTCGCCATCCAATCAGATTAAATATTTGCAACCAATCACAAACACCCTTACTGCAATCAGGAAGTATATTTCACAAAGACTCTCTCCAGTCCCAGTTGATATTGAAAGAACGCTCCCTGTGTGGAGCTTCCTGGAAATGTCCTGGCTGTTGTTAGGAGGACACTTATTGACTGATTCTGTGTCGTTGTGTCTCTGCTATTGCATGTGAGTGTGCAATTAATTTCCTTTTTAGTCTGGGCGACTGTGTTTGAGTGTTTTATGTAATTTGGTAACTCTCAGTCTCTGGTGCTGTATGGATTCATTCTGTCTCTGTCAGGTACTGTGTTTGAGTGTGAGGAGATGAGGTGGAGTGTTGCAGCAAGGAAGATGGAAAAGAGCATTGGTGCCGATGACACAGCCTTACTTGACCCCAGTTTGCACTCGGATTGGGTCAGTGATAGATCCGTTGGCAAGGATTACAGCTTGCATGTCGTAGTGCAGTATGTTTTAGGAGGACATTCCATAATCCTTCTCGGTTGGTAGAGTCGAAGGCCTTTGTCAGGTCAGAGAAGGCCATGTATAAAAGTTGCTGCTTCTCCCTACATTTTCTTGAAGTTGTCTTGCTGTGAAGATTATGTTCACTGTGCCTGTTGATGGACAGAATCCACATTGTGATTCCAGTAGGAGCTCTTCAGCCACGGGGAGGAGGCAGTTGAGAAGGACTCTTGTGATGACCTTCCCTGTGGTGGACAGCAGGGATACCCCTCTATAGTTAACACAGTCGGTCTTGTCAACTTTTTTTAAAGATGATCACAATTACCGCATTGCGGAGATCCCCTGACATGCTCTCCTCCTTCCAGTTGAGGGAAATGAGACATGTATTTGTGTCGAGTGTTTCTCTGCCATATTTTAGAATTTTGATGTGAATTCTATCTATTCTGGCAGCCTTATTGTTTTTTGGCTATCCATCTCTAGTATCATGTGTGAATGTGGGATTCATTCTGTACCTGTCACTCACTGGTACTTTGTGAAAGTGTGAGATACATTCTGTATCTGTCAGTCTTCGGTATTGTATGTGAGTGTGGAATACATTCTGTCAGTGGCACTGTTTGTGAGTATTTGATTCATTCTGTCAGTCTCTGGAATGTTATGTGATTTGGGACTTCGTCTGAATCTGTCAGTGGTTCTGTATGTGTGGAATTCAAGCTATATCTGTCAGTATCTCAGTGTGTGTGAGTTCATTCTTTATCTGTCAGTCTCTGGTGATTTATGTGAGTTTGGCAGTCACTGAATCTGCCAGGTACTGCAGGAGTATTTGAGAATGATTTTGTATGTGTCAGTCTTTGCTACTACATCGGAGTGTGGGATTAATTCTGTATCTGTCAGCCGTTGGTAGTGTGTGTGATTGTGGGATGAATTAATTCGCAGTCATTGGTGCCCAGTATGAATGTGGAAATCATTCTGTAACTCAGTCTGATATTGTTATGTGAGGGTAGGAATCACGTGTATCTTTCAATCCCGGGTGCTGACTGTGAGCATGGGGTTCATTCTGTACCTGTCGGTGGTACTGTATCTATCTGTGGGATTAATTCTGTACCTTTCAGTCACTGGTATTGTGTATGAAAGTGGGATTAATTCTAGATCCGCCACACATTGGTTGTGTGTGTGTGCGTCAGAACATAAGAAGATACGAAATAGGACAGGAGTAGACCATTTGGCCCATCGAGCCTGCTCTGCCACTCAATAAGATCATGGCTGTTCTGATTGTGGCCTTAACTTCACTTTCCTGCCTGCCCCCATAACCATTGACTCTGTTGTAGATCAAAAATCTGTCTATTGCTGCGTTGAATATATTCAATGACACAGCCTCCACAGTCCTCTGGAGAGCTGAATTCCAAAGATTAACAACCCTCTCAGAGAAGAAATTCCTCCTCATCTCCTTCTTGAAAGAGAGACTGCTTATCTGAAACTCTGGCCCCTAATTCTACAATCCCCCACAAAGAGAAACATCCTCTCAGCATCTACCTGTCCAGCCCACTGAGAATCTTACAGGTTTCAATAAGATCACCTCTCAATCTTCTAAACTCCAGTGAGTATAGGCCCAGCCTGCTCAACTTTTTCTCATAAGTCAATCAAACATCCCAGCAATCAGCCGAGTGAACCTTCTTTGAAGTGATTCCAATGCAAGTATATTCCTCCTTATTTAAGGACACCAAAACTGTATGGGGATGGGATGTCACTAATGCCCTGTAAAGTTATGGCAAAACTTCCTTACTTTTATACTCCATTCTCCTTGCTAAAATTGCCAATTACTTGCGATACCTTCATGCTAACATTTTTGTAATTCATGTACCTGGACACCCAGATTCCTTGGTACAGCAGCATTCTGCAGTCTCTCTCTATGTGAATAATATTCTGTTTTTCTATTCTACCTGCCAAAGTCGACAATCTCACATTTCCCCATATTATACTCCATCTGCCAAATGTTTTCCCACTGACTTAACCTATCGATATCTCTTTGCAGACACATTTTGTCCTCCTCACAACTTGCTTTCCTACCTATCTTTGTACCATCTACAAATTTGGCAACAATATACTTGGTCCCTTCATGCAAGTTATTAATATAGACCATAAATAGTTGAGGCCCCAGCACTGGCCCTGTGGCACTCCATTAGTTACAGTTTGCCAATCTGAATATGCTCCATTTATCCCCACTCTCTGTTTTCTGTGAGTTAGCCAATCCCATATCCATGTGTGTATAGTTTTCAGTTTGTATCTGTCAGTGCCTGGTACTCTATGTGAGTTTTGGACTCTTTCTCAATCTCTCAGTGCTACTATTTGTGCGTTAGGTTGCTTTAGATGACTCAGGCTGAGGTACTGTGAGTGAGTGCAATAATCAACCTATACTTTTCAGCATCTGGCACTGAGCATGTGTATCAGCATCACTTTATCTGTCAGTATCTGGTACTCTGTGTGAGTGGGGGATTCATTATATAACCTTCCGTCCCTGGGACTGTTTGCAAGTCTGGATTCATTTTACATAAAATGTCAGC
This sequence comes from Heterodontus francisci, assembly GCF_036365525.1. Lineage (NCBI taxonomy): Eukaryota > Metazoa > Chordata > Chondrichthyes > Heterodontiformes > Heterodontidae > Heterodontus > Heterodontus francisci. The sequence goes on along the minus strand of NW_027141441.1, from coordinate 5,401,172 downwards.
ACAGCAACAGGCCACAGATGTGGTTGGTTTTAAGCAGACAATATGTTTGAAGTTTTGCCAAGTATTAAATATCTGTCACTGTGAACATAATAGCGAAAGATAATGTATCTTTCAATCTGATACAGGATTGATGTGCAAATGTAACTCAGGCTGTACTAATCAATTTGATCAATGCCATTCAGTCTGACTCTGAGGGAGAATCTTGGACTTGTGTGTAAAATGAGCTCAGTCTGGAATTGTACAGTATCTTCCATCTGACACTGTATGAGGTTTTTGGACTGGTATGTAATTTATAGCTCATACTAAACTCATCAAATTTGTATCTTTTAGTTTCACAATCCGGATGAGTTTTAAACTGGAATCTGAGTTTGTATCTCAGGTTATACTATATTTCAGAATCTCTCAATCTGATTATGCACTTGAGATTTTGACTTGTATCTAATGTACATGTCTGGACACATTATGGGAATTAATACTGATAATAAACTCGTAATGACCTGTGTAAATATTGGATCTCAGAAGATGTTTTTTTTTAGAATTAGAATTGGAACATTACAGCGCAGTACAGGCCCTTCGGCCCTCGATGTTGCGCCGACCTGTGAAACCATCTGACCTGCACTATTCCATTTTCATCCATATGTCTATCCAATGACCACTTAAATGCCCTTAAAGTTGGCGAATCTACTACTGCTGCAGGCAGGGCGTTCCACGCCCTTACTACTCTCTGAGTAAAGAAACTACCTCTCACATCTGTCCTATATCTATCACCCCTCAACTTGAAGCTATGTCCCCTCGTGTTTGCCATCACCATCCGAGGAAAAAGACGCTCACTATCCACCCTATCTAACCCTCTGATTATCTTAAATGTCTCTATTAAGTCACCTCTCCTCCTCCTTCTCTCCAACGAAAACAATCTCAAGTCCCTCAGCCTTTCCTCGTAAGACCTTCCCTCCATGCCAGGCAACATCCGAGTAAATCTCCTCTGCACCCTTTCCATAGCTTCCACATCCTTCCCAGAATGCGGTGACCAGAACTGCACGCAATACTCCAGGTGCGGTCTCACCAGAGCTTTGTACAGCTGCAGCATGACCTCGTGGCTCCGAAACTCGATCCCCGTACTAATAAAAGCTAACACACCATATGCCTTCTTAACAGCCCTATTAACCTGGGTAGCAACCTTCAGGGATTTATGTACCTGGACACCAAGATCTCTCTGTTCATCTACACTGCCAAGAATCTTCCCATTAGCCCAGTACTCTGCATTCCTGTTACTCCGTCCAAAGTGAATCACCTTGCACTTTTCCACATTAAACTCCATTTGCCATCTCTCAGCCCAGCTCTGCAGCCTATCTATGTCCCTCAGTACCCGACAACACCCTTCGTCACTATCCACAACTCCACCGACCTTAGTGTCATCTGCAAATTTACAAACCCACCCTTCTACACCCTCTTCCAGGTCATTTATAAAAATGACAAACAGCAGTGGCCCCAAAACAGATCCTTGCGGTACACCACTAGTAACTAAACTCCAGGATGAACATTTGCCATCAACCACCACCCTCTGTCTTCTTTCAGCGAGCCAATTTCTGATCCAAAGCTCTAAATCACCTTCAACCCCATACTTCCGTATTTTCTGCAATAGCCTACCGTGGGGAACCTTATCAAACGCCTAACTGAAATCCATATACACCACATCCACTGCTTTACCCTCATCCACCTGTTTGGTCACCTTCTCGAAAAACTCAATAAGGTTCGTGAGGCACGACCTACCCGTCACAAAACCGTGCTGACTATCTCTAATGAACTTATTCTTTTCAAGATGATTATAAATCCTGTCTCTTATAAACATTTCCAACATTTTACCCACAACCGAAGTAAGGCTCACAGGTCTATAATTACCATGGCTCTCTGCTCCCCTTCTTGAACAAGGGGACAACATTTGCTATCCTCCAGTCTTCCGGCACTATTCCTGTCGACAATGACGACATAAAGATCAAGGACAAAGGCTCTGCAATCTCCTCTCTAGCTTCCCAGAGAATCCTAGGGTAAATCCCATCTGGCCCAGGGGACTTATCTATTTTCACACTTTCCAAAATTGATAACACCTCCTCCTTGTGAACCTCAATCCCATCTCGCCTAGTAGCCTGAATCTCAGTATTCTCCTCGACAACATTTTCTTTCTCTACTGTAAATACTGACGCAAAATCTTCATTTAACACTTCCCCTATCTCCTCTGATTCCACACACAACTTCCCACTCCTATCCTTGATTGGCCCTAATCTAACTCTCGTCATTCTTTTATTCCTGATATACCTATAGAAAGCCTTAGGGTTTTCCCTGATCCTATCCGCCAATGACTTCTCGTGTCCTCTTCTTGCTCTTCTTAGCTCTCCCTTTAGATCCTTCCTGGCTAGCTTGCAGCTTTCAAGCTCTCTAACTGAGCCTTCACGTCTCATCCTAACATAAGCCTTCTTCTTCCTCTTGACAAGCGCTTCAACTTCTTTAGTAAACCACGGCTCCCTTGCTCGACAACTTCCTCCCTGCCTCACAGGTACATACTTATCAAGGACACGCAGTAGCTGCTCCTTGAATGTTATTGAGGTTAATTCTGTAACTTTGAAAAGGGAACCATGTGTCAGAACATAGAACATAGAACATAGAACATTACAGCGCAGTACAGGCCCTTCAGCCCTCGATGTTGCGCCGACCTGTGAAACCATCTGACCTGCACTATTCCATTTTCATCCATATGTCTATCCAAGGACCACTTAAATGCCATTAACGTTGGCGAGTCTACTACTGTTGCAGGCAGTGCGTTCCACGCCCCTACTACTCCCTGTGTAAAGAAACTACCTCTGACATCTGTCCTATATCTATCACCCCTCAACTTAAAGCTATGTCCCCTCGTGTTTGCCATCACCATCCGAGGAAAAAGGCTTTCACTATCCACCCTGTCCAACCCTCTGATTATCTTATATGTCTCTGTTAAGTCACCTCTTCTCCTCCTTCTCTCTAACGAAAGCAACCTCAAGTCCCTCAGCCTTTCCTCGTAAGACCTTCCCTCCATACCAGGCAACATTCTAGTAAATCTCCTCTGCACCTTTTCCAAAGCTTCCACATCCTTCCTGGAATGCGGTGACCAGAACTGCACGCAATACTCCAGGTGCGGCCGCACAAGAGTTCTGTCCAGCTGCAGCATGACCTCGTGGCTCCTAAACTCGATCCCTCTACTCAGAACAGCTAACACACCATATGCCTTCTTAACAGCTCTATCAACCTGGGTGGCAACTTTCAGGGATTTATGTACCTGGACACCAAGATCTGTCTGCTCATCTACACTACCAAGAATCTTCCCATTAGCCCAGTATTCTGCAATCCTGTTACTCCTTCCGAAGTGAATCACCTCACACTTTTCCGCATTAAACTCCATTTGCCATCTCTATGTCAGTTCTATGTGTATTTAATTTGTAGCTGAGGTTGCACTATTGTGGGATTGACACACTGATAATTTGATAGTGGGTGAGAATTTGGACTGGGATTTATGTATCTACCTGTCAGTGGTACTGAGTTGGGGTGACATGGAAACAACGTCTGTCTCTCCTGTTCTGTTTGATTGAGGGATTGAAAATGTGTCTCTGGAACTATTTCTGCTGTCTGAGACTGTGGAACTGATGACCTGTCTGTGTCTCTGCACTCTGTGAATGATAATGTACAGACTGTGTGTGAGAAGGAGCTGGTGACACTTCCTTGTAACTTGGGTGGAGGAAACATCACATTTATTCTGGTTCATTCAATTATTTGTCTGTTTGAACAAAAGTATGTTTGCAACTAAAATACAGGTGAGATCAAAGATACAGAGTTTTAATGAATTTAATCTCTCAAATAATAATGAGCCCCCACAAAAGAAGCCCAGCCATACAAATATTATCATTGTTTGACTGCACTGCAGGAACAGGTTCTTCCCATTCTGTCTACTTCCCCTGTCTGCACACAACCCGAGAATGGCCTCTCCCTTCCCCCACTTACTCCATATTTCGAGGCCAGTTCTCGCTCCACTCCGCCTTTTACAAACAGCCCCCGCCTCCCCCTGAACTTGCCCCGGACTCGATGCTGATCTCTGAGTCTATCTGCGGACACGCTCCCAAAGCGATGTGCTGCTGGAAGGAGGCTGCTGTTTGCTTCCTTCCCCCGGGAACGGGATCTCTCCATTCGCGGCTGTTTTAAACCATCTTCTTCCGCTCACAGGCAGTGCTGGGGGAGGGGAGCGCAGGCGCAGATTTCTGCAACAATTCCGCAAACAGAAACATGGAAAATTTCCGGCGCAGAATGAGGCCATTCGGCCCATCGTGTCCGCGCCATCTCAAAGAGAGCGATCCAGCCTCATCCCACAGTTTCTTGTTATTGGACAGTGAAATGTGGAAACAGAAACGGACAGTCAGGATGTGGGGAGTTGCACAAAGAGAATCGATTATAGGCACCAGGTGAGAAGTGTGAAGGACACATTTTAAACAGCGGCTGTTTGGTTTCACTTGAACGGTTAGACCATGGGAGCGAGAATTGGAAATCTGACCTGTGTAAAAGTCCCTGTTCCGTCGGTCAGTCCCATTCATGGCCCAGTGGATTGTTTCTGGATGTCATTTAATTGTTGTAAAACGGCCAAAGCCCCTGGTATGCAGTAGCTGGGGGCTGCAGGACTGCAGTGGAATCAGACACTGACTCTGTTTGTGTTGCTGGGTTTCCTTTGTGATTGTTCACAATGATTATTAATTGAATAATTATTTTGGTCTCTCTTGGAACTTCCACCACACCTCTTCCTGAATTATAATAAATACTTTTTCTTTCTACAGGCAAATACTTGAAGGAAGCAGAATAAATATAATGATGCCTCAGCACAAGGGGAAGTGCAGCCGGCTTCTCACACACAGTAAGTACAGTATCATTCAGAGAGAAAAGAGACATCAGTTTCACAATCACTGCCAGCAGTACTAGTCAGACTGGCACTGATCCCAAGTTCCAGAGACTAACAGTCAATCCAACAGTCACACAGAGCATGACAGACTGAAGTTGTTTCCATTTCACCCCAACTCTGTCCCACTGACAGGTAGATACATCAATCCCAGTCCAAAATCACACCCACTATCAGATTGCAAGGCACTGTGTCACTCTCACAAGACAGCAGCCTGAACTACAAATTCAATGTCAGATCGAACAGACAAACAGTACCCGATTGTAAAGTACAGAATTAATCTCAATAATGTAACCAGACTGCAGACTGAGCTACATGTTACACACCACTCCACAAATCTCACAAGTGGTCAGACTGGAGGATACAGTATTAATTCCATTACTGCAGACTGAATGCACTGTTATCTACCAGGACATAAAACATATTGTAAAATGAAAGGACACAGACCTGAAATGTTAATTGTGTTTCTCCCTCCACAAATGCTGCCTGAACTGCTGAGTATTTCCAGCATTTTTGTTGATTCCATATTTCCAGCATCTGCAGACTTTTGCTTTTATTTTAGAGTTAAAGAAAGATTGCATTGTGAGGTGGGAGTGACTGCCCTTGACATCAAGGCAGCCTTTGACATGTATGGCAACAAGGCAGCCCTAGTAAAACCAATGAAAATAGAAATTGGGGCAAAATGCTATGCTGTTTGCAGTCATACCTAGCACTAAGGAAGATGGCTGTGGTTGTTCAGGTCAATCATCTCAGTCTCCGGCCATTACAGCTGGAATTCCTTAGGCTCGTGCTCTAGGCCCAACCATCTTCAGCAGCTTCATCAACGACCTTCCCTCCATCACAAGGCCAGAAGTGTGGATGTTTTCTGATGATTTCCCAATGTTCAGCACCATTCATGACTCCTCAGATACTGAAGCAGCCCATGTCCAGATGCAGCAAGACCTGCACAACATCCAGGCTTGGGCTGATAAGTGGCAAGTAACATTGGCATCAGATAAGTGCCAGGCAATGAGCATCTCAAACAAGAGAGAATCTAATCATCTCCCCTTGATGTTCAATGGCATTACCATCACTGAATCCCCCACCATTAACATTGACCATTGGTTACCATTGACCAGAAACTGAACTGGACCAGCCATATAAGTGCTGTGACTGCAAGAGCAAGGTCAGAGGCTAGGAATTCTGCGGCGAGTAACTGACCTCCTGTTTCCCCACATCCGTCCACCATTCACAAGGCACAAGTCAGGAGTGTGATGGAATACTGCCCACTTGCCTGGATGAGTGCAGCTCCAACAACACTCAAGTAACCTGTTTGATTGCCCGCCTCCACCACCTTCAATATTCACTCCATTCACCACTGATGCACAGTGGCAGCAGCTCATACCAGCTAAAAGATGCACTGCAGCAACACACCAAGGCTTCTTCGACAGTACCTTCCAAACCTGGAACCTCTACCACCAACAAGGACAAGGGCAGCAGATGCATGGGAACACTACCACCTGCAAGTTCCCCTCCAAGCCACACACCATCCTGACTTGGAACTATATCACCATTCCTGCACTGTCGCTGGGTCAAAATCCTGGAACTCCCTTCCAAACAGCACCGTTGGAATTCCTACATCTCAAGGACTGCAGCAGCTCAAGAAGGCAGCTCACCACCATTTTGTCAAGGGCAATTTGGAATGGGCAATAAATGCTGGCATAGCCAGTGATGCCGACATCACATGAACAAATGAAAAAAGTGAGGAAATAGTGAAGGGCTTCCATAGAATACATGCAGATATGTTTCCTCTTGTGGTGCTGTCTGAAACGAGAGCCAAAAATATAAAATCGACATTCATAAAACCAATGAGGAATTCATGAAAAAGGTATTTTTGTAGTGAGTGGTTAGAATCTGGAATTTGCAACCACAGGGAGAGGTCGAGGCGATAATATCGATGCATTTAAGGGGAGGTGGAACAACTGTATGGGAAGTAAGGAATTGAGGGATATACATATGGGGCTTTATTTTTCTTTATTTGTGCATATGAAGCAGGATGGCTGGAAATATGTGTAGAGCATCGAGCAGTTGGGATGATCCCCGTGCAGTGTTTTGTCTGGATGGATCTGCCCAGAACACTTGTGATGCAGGAGCTGGGAGCTTCAGTACTTCAGTGGAGACAGATACTGACACTGGTTTTCATTTGTGGGTGTTTGTAATGATTATTAATTGCGAAATTAAATTCACCTCTTTGATATTTTGCACCTCCCCGGTTCTTGAGTTAAGACATATTTTTTCTTCATACAGGCAAATACTTGAAGATATTGTGATGAATGTGATGGTTGCTGCACTCGAGGCACAAGGAACAGTGCAGCCAGCTCCTCTCACACACAGTAGGTACATTATCACGCAGAGTACAGAGGTATCGACAGTTCATCAGTTCCCTAGTCTCAGACTGCAGAAGTAGTCAGGCCCACATGGATCCCGAGTTCCAGAGACACATTTTCAATCAAACAATCAAACAAAGCAGGAGAGAAATAAGTTGTTTCCATTTCACCCCAATTCAGTCCCATTGACAGTCAGATACATCAATCCCAGGTCAAAGTCACACTCATTAACAGATTGAAATACAATGTGTCAATCTAAATATAATGCAGACTTAGCTATCAATTAAATATCAGATAGAATTGGCACACAGTATTGATTGAATGGCACAGAATCTAACGTAATGCTGTACCCTGAGATTTAAAAATTAAATACCATACTCAAAGCTCACATCCATTCATGATAAAGGATGTTTAAACATCCCCATAGTGTACCCTGAGATACAAGTTACATACAAGTTCAACATTCATTACAGTGAAAGTTTCTAAGGTGCTGAAAGATATTGTAACCTGAGACACAAATTAGATACCAGTTCAGAACTCACCCACACTGTGAAATGGAAAGATACAGAATCAATTCCATTAGTGTAGATTGATCTAAATATTATATACCATTCTAAAAACTCATACAATATCAAACTGAAATACAATATCAATTCCATGAGTGTAGATTGATCTAAACATTGCCAGTCCAAAAATAAAACAGTATTAGATTAAGTAATGCTGATAGAAAGTGCAAACTGTGATGTAAATTAGATGCCTGAACTCACCCAGACTGCGGAATTTAAAAATACAGTCGACTGAGATACACATTATTTACCAGCCAAAAACATCTCAAACATTATCAGTGTGAAATAGATTATCAATTCCATTTGTGTAGATTGAAATCCACAGAACAAACCAGTAAAAAATCTCGTACAGCGGTATGGTGGTTTTGTGGTGACATTACAAGACGAGTAATCCTGAAGTCTCCACTAATGGTCCAGAGAAACAAGTTCAAATTCCATTACAACAACTGGGTAATTATAGTATCATAGAATCAAAGAAAGTTTAAGGCACAGAAAGAGGCCACTTGGCCCACCCAGTGTCTGTGCCAGATGAAAAACTTTCCACCCATTCTAATTCCACCTTCCAGCATTTGGTCTGTAGCCCTGCAGATTACAGCACTTGAAGTGTATATCCAGACTTCTTTTGAATGAATTGAGGCAGTGAGTTTCAGACCCCCACCACCCTCTGGCTGAAAAAAACTTTTCCTCATCTCCCCCGTAATCTTTCTACGAATCACTTTAAATCTGTTTCCCCCAGTCACTGACCTCTCTGCTAAGGTAAAGAGGCCCTTCACTTCAACTCTATCCAGGCACCTCAAAATTTTGTATGTTTCAACGAGATTTCCCCTCAGCCTTCTCTGTGCCAAGGAGAACAGCCCTAGCCTATCCAGTCTTTCCTCATAGCTGCATTTTTCCAATCCCGGCAACATCCTCGTGAATCTCCTCTGTACCCTCTCGAGTGCAATTACATCCTTTCTGTAATAAGGTGATCAGAACTGCATACAGTACTCGTTGTGGCCTGACTAATGATTTATACAGTTCCAGCATAACCTCCCTGCTCTTAAATCTATACCTCGGCTAATAAAGGAAAGAATTCCATATGCCTTCTTACCACCTTAACGAACTGTCCTGCTACCTTCAGGGATCTGTGGACATTTACTCCAAGGTCCCTCACTTCCTCTACACCTCTCAGCATTCTCCCATTAATTGTGTATTCCTTTGCCTTGTTTAACCTCCCCAAGTGCATCAACTCACACTTCTGAATTGAATTCCATTTGCCATTTTTCTGTCCATCTGACCAGACCATGAAGATCTTCCTGCAGCCTGCAGCTATCCTCCTTGCTATTTACCACACAGCCAATCTTTGTGCCATCTGCAAACTCATACCCCCTACATTTACATCCATGAAGACTACATCAACTGCACTACCCTCATCTATCTTCCTTCTTAATTCTTCAAAATTTCGATCAAGTTGGTTAGACAAGATCTTCCCTTAACAAATCCATGCTGACTATCCTTGATTAATCTGTGCCTTTCGAAGTAACATTTTATCCTGTCTCTCAGAATAGATTCCAATAATTTGCCCACTACTGATGTTAGACTGACTGGCCTGTAATTATTTGGTCTCCCTCACTCCCTTTTCAAACAAAGGTACAACGTTAGCAGTCCTCCAATCCTCCATCACCACACCTGTATCCAGTGAGGTCTGGAAAATGATGATCAGCTCTTCTGCTATTTCCTCTCTTGCTTCTTTTTAGCAGCCTGAGGTGCATTCCATCCGGCGCTCGTGATTTATCAACTTTCATATACACTAATCCCATTAATATGTCCTCTCTCCCTCTGTATGGATCACATCCATACTTCACACCCCTCTTCCTTATCTACAATATATGCATCTTCCCCCTCTTTTGTGAAGACAGATGCAAAGTATTTATTCAGAACAATGCCAGCATCTTCTGCTCTACACATAGGTTACCTTTTTGGTCTTTTCTGTGCCCTATTCTTTCCTTATTTATCCTTTTACTCTCAATGTATTGATAAAACATCTTTGGGTTCACCATGATTTTGATTGCCAATATTCTTTAATGCTCTCGCTTAACTTTCCTAATTTCAATGTTGATTTCCCCCCTCCACATTCTATACTCCTCTCGGCTTTCTGTAGTATTCAGTTCTCTGTGTTGGGCATAAAATTTCATTTTACTACCTTATTATACCCGTAAACTCCTTGACATCCATGGGGCTCTAGATTTGGCCTTCCCACCCTTTTTCTTTGTGGGAACATGTTGACTCTGAACCCCTGGAATCTCCCCTTTGAATTCTTCCCACTGCTCTGACACTGATTTACCTTCAAGTACCTGTTTCCAGTCCAATTTTGGTAAATCACTCTTCAGCTTAGGAAAGTTGGCCTTACCCCAATTGAGAACTCTAACTCCTGTTCTGTCCTTGTCCTTTCCATAATTATATTAAAACTGACTGAATTATGATCACTACCACCAAATTGCTGTCCCACTGCCGCTCCTTCCACCTGCCCCTCTTCATTTCCTAAAACTAAGTCTAAAACTTCACCCTCTCTTGTTGGACTTGCTACATATTGGCTAAAAAAGTTCTCCTGAATGCACCTCAAGAATTCTGCTCCCTCAATTCCCTCCACACGAAAAGTATCCCAGTTCATGTTGGGGTGGTTCAAATCCCCTACTGTTACTGCCCTATTGTTCTTGCACTTCTCAGAGATTTGCCTACATATCTGCTCTTCTATCTCCCTCTGACTGTTTAGGGGTCTGTAGTACACTCCCAGCAGTGTGATTGCCTCTTTTTTGTTCCTCAGCTCAATCTATACGGTCTCATTTGATAAACCTTCCAACATATCATCCCTCCTCACAGCTGTAATAGTTTCTTTGACCAAAATTGCCACTCCCTCTCCTTTTTTATCCCCTTCCCTCTCACGTCTGAAAACCCTGTAACCAGGAAGATTGAGCTGCCATGCCTGTCCCTCCTTTAGCCATGTTTCTGCAATAGCTATGATATCATACTGCCATTTGTCTAACTGTGCCCTGAGCTCATCTGCTTCATTTGCTATACTCCTTGCATTGATTTAGATATCCTTGAGCACTGCCAACATTTTTTGTTTTGAATTTTCTAATCAGTGTTTCCTCTCTCTTCCAGACTCCATTAATTTTCTGCCTTCCATTTTCATTTCTGATTTTGTCCCATCTGACTCTACCTTCCAGTCCCCATCTCCCTGCCAAACTAGTTTAAACCCTCCCCAACAGCACTAGCAAAACATCCTGCAAGGAACTCCGTCCTGGCTCGGTTCAGGTGCAACCCATCCAACCTGTCCCAAAAATCTAAAGTCCTCCCTCCTGCACCATCTTTCCAGCCACACGTTCATCTGTCTTATCCATCTATTCCTGTACATTCATCTGTCTTATCCATCTATTCCTGTACTCACTTGCACGTGGCACTGGGAGAAATCCAGAGATCATTACTTTTGATGTCCTGCTTGCTAATTTCTTACCTCACTCCCTGCGTTCTGACTGCAGCACAACATCCTTATATCTACCTATGTTGTTGGTTCTGATGTGGACTACCACTGCTGGCTGTTCACCCTCCCCCTTCAGGGTGCTCTGTAACTGCTCAATGACATCCTTGAGCCTGGCACCAGGGAGCCTACACTCCATTCCTGGATTCACGTCTGTGGCCACAGAAACACCTGATTGTTCCCTTGACGATTGAATCACTATCACTATGGCTTTCCAATCTTCCCTGTACTCCCCTTTGCAGCTGAGTCACCCATGGTGTCATGTACTTGGCTCCGGCTGCACTCCCCAGGTGAAGCATCATTGTCCTCTGTATTCAGAACTGAATACCTGCTGGAGAGTGAGACGCACTCGGGGTGTCCTGCACTACTTGCCTGATTCTTTTTGATTGCCTGGTGGTTACCCATTCCCTCTCTCCCTGCATACTCTTAAGCTGTGGGGTGACCACATCTATAAACGTGTTATCTATGGACAAAGAACAAAGAACAGTACAGCACAGGAACAGGCCATTCGGCCCTCCAAGCCCGCGCCGATCTTGATGCCTGTCTAAACTAAAACCTTCTGGACTTCTCGGGACCATATCCCTCTCTTCCCATCCTATTCATGTATTTGTCAAGATGCCTCTTAAACGTCGCTATCTTCCCTGCTTCCACCACCTTCCCCGGCAGCAAGTTCCAGGCACTCGCAACCCTCTATGTAAAGAACTTGCCTCGCACATCCCCTCTAAACTTTGCCCCTCTCGCCTTAAACCTATGTCCCCTCGTAACTGACTCTGCCACCCTGTGAAAAAGCTTCTGACTATTCACTCTGTCTCTGCCACTCATAACTTTGTCAACCTCTATCATGTCGCCCCTCCACCTCCATTCTCAGTTTTGGGAAAAATAGAGTATATGACTGTATCAGTAAGTAGGAAAAGTTAATATATGTTGTGACCAGTGGAGAAGTGTGATGAGAATAAACAGATCCTCCTCTGATTTCAGCTAAACAAGCGTTTGTGATTTGACTCTGTAGCTTAGTTGGTTAAAGCACCTGTCTAGTAAACAGAAGAGCCTGGGTTCAACTCCCAGAAGAGCCTTATTTCACATTTGTGATATGCTTGAGAAGTTTCCTTCTCAATCATTTACATCTCTGATTTGTGAACTTGAACTTGGAATTCAAATTACATGATGAATTTCAGTCACAGGGGAAAACAGCCTTTGTGAAGGATGTGAGTTGGGAATGGCTGTTCGTCCTTATCCAGAAATTCAGTGCTGATACGCCAAAGGCAACTTCTTTGATACAAATAAAAGCAAAATACTGCGGATGCTGGAAATCTGAAACAAAAACAAGAAATGCTGGATTCACTCAGCAGGTCTGGCAGCATCTGTGGAAAGAGAAGCAGAGTTAACGTTTCGGGTCAGTGACCCTTCTTCGGAACTGACAAATATTAGAAAAGTCACAGATTATAAACAAGTGAGGTGGGGGTTGGGCAAGAGATAACAAAGGAGAAGGTGCAGATTGGACCAGGCCACATAGCTGACCAAAAGGTCACGGAGCAAAGGCAAACAATATGTCAATGGTGTGTTGAAAGACAAAGCTACAAATTTGTTCACAGTTACATTCAATCTGGAAAACAGCTCGACATTAATCTCACTGAAGGAAAGTGTGACCACGTTGTATGTTTCAGAGTGTTTGTGTCGTTATGTGTTGCTTTCAACCGAGACTGGGACATGACACAAGTGGGAGGGTTGATCCGAGGTTTGGAATATTTGTCAATCAGGAACAAGAAAAATCAAAGGAACCAAATAAGAAAACCTATGTCTCGTGGGTATTGAGAGACGGTGAGAAGATATTAAACTTTGTTCCATTCAATCCGGCTGCGATGAACTTTGAATTTTTCCGCCTTTTATAAACATTATTTGAAGGGTCTCTGTAACAATGTTCAGTGTTGATGAGAGTGGGGTCTGGGTGAGCAGCTGCTGAGTGTGACAGGGTCAGGACTGGATGCAGGAAGTTCTCTGACACTCTCTCTCCCTCTCTCTCTGATGGCTTTGAGTTGATTTTCAAGTGGCAGCTGTTGGTGTTTGAGTAAATGAAGGAAGTTCCCTCCACCCATTTGTTTGGACAGACAGTGTAGTATAAGGATGTAAAGGGTTAATGCTGAAGCTAGTGGGATCAACCCCTCCCACTGTCAGAGTGATGATGTAACAGTCACATGAGATGAGGTTTGGGAGAAGAGAGAGCAACACCAAGGATGCTAGCTTAAGAGGTTTGATGAATGTGTATATAGTATTGTGTAAATTAGAAAAGAGTTCTTAGTTCTTTCAGCAGGAAATGTGTCCAGAAAATATTCAGGAGTCGAAATGCAGATATTAACTCCAAGTGACAGTTCTGGGTTCATTTAACAAAAAAAAGGTAGTGAATAATATTGTTCACTGATTGAAATCCCCCAGTGAGGAGACAGTTAAACAGGTGATCTGTTGGGGCATCCTTCGATCCAAGGTTTCGACAGCATTTAATCTCCCTTTTTGGTGAAATTCTCTGTTATTTGCATCTTTTTTTAATCAGCTTTCATGGGTGAGTGAAAAACTCAAAAAAACTTAACAGTTCCATTCTTCCTTCTTCCCATCAGTTTCTCTTTTCTGTCTCAGATCAATATAATGATGAGAATCCCAATTTAATCTGCTGTTTCTGGTGTTTTATCCATTCCAATCAAAATTCAACATTCCAATCAAATCTCTTTGTTATTCCACAGTGTCTCTCCATGTGTTTTATCCTGTTGTATTCTCTCACAGTCTGTTTGATGATCAATTTTACATCTCACTCTCTGTTCTGGTGAAGATCAGAAGCAGTGTTGTCTGTTTGCACCACCCAACAAGTCGGCCTGAGGCTGTGTCTCATCGATAATGTGGAGTTAGGAACATCGAAACATAGGAGCAGGAGTCGGCCATTCAGCCCATCGAGCCTGCCCCGCCATTCAATCTGATCATGGCTGATCATCCACTTCAATGCCCTTTTTCCCACACTTTCCTCATATTCCCTTATGTCATTTGTATTTACAAATCTGTCAATCTCTGCTTTAAACAGACTCAACGACTGAGCTTCCACAGCCCTCTGGGTTACAGAATTCCAAAGATTCACAAACCTCTGAGTCACAACATTTCTCCTCATCTCTGTCCTAAGTGGCTTCCCCCTTATTTTGAAATTGTGTCCCGTGGTTTTCGACTCCCCAACCAGGAGAAAGATCTTAGCTGCATCTACCCTGACTGTCCTTTAAGTATTTTGTGGGTTTCAATGGGATCACCTCTCATTCTTCAAAACTCTAGAGAATACAGCCCCAGTTTCCCCAATCTCTCCCACCATCCCAGGAACAAGTCTGATGAACCTTCGTTGAACTCCCTCCATGACAATAATATCCTTCCGAAGGGAAGGAGACCAAAACTGTACACAGTACTCCAAGTGCGGTCTAACCAGGGTTCTATACAATTGAAGCAAGAATTCACTACTCCTGTACTCAAATCCTCTTGTGATAAAGGCTAACATACTATTAGCCTTCTTAATTGCTTGCTGCACCTGCATGTTAGCTGCCAGTGACTTATTGACATGGACACCCAGATCACCCTTATATTTTATAACTCAGTTAATAAAGGAAAGGATTCCATATACCTGCTGAACCACCGTATTGACCTGTACTGCTACTTCAGGAATCTGTGGACATTCACTCCAACGTCCCTCACTTCCTCTACACCATTCAGTGTTCTCCCATTAATTGTGGATTCCTTTGCCTTTTTTGACGCGTGCTCTCGCTATTCCCTGCTCTCCGAGTGAACTCTTGCTCCCTCTCTCTCCTGGGCTCTTTTTGCTCCACTCTGCTCTCATTGTTTCCCACTCTCTTAATGTATCAATATTTGTTTGCCTTGTGTTTAATTTAAAATATGGATTAACTGTATTTTACAGTTGTAGGTTTTATTTGGTAGTCCTGTGCAAGTTGTGGATTGGTATTTAATATTTAGCTCTGTGAAAACGATTGTGAATGAAAATATAACTTTCAATCTTATACATGGGCTGGTCTGCAAGCTCCAAGTCCTTCATTTTGTAGTATTGGAATTGATACTGTATCTTTCAGTCTTAATCTCTGTGGGATTTTTGAACTGGTATGTAATGCATAACTTGGTCTAACATTCCGATGTACATTTTTGGGATTCAAAGGATGATAGGAAATAGGGGCATTAGGCCATTCAGCCCATCGAGCCTGCTCCAACATTCAAACAGATCGTGACTGATCATCTACCTCTACGCCATTTTTCCTGCTATCTCCATATCCCTTGATCCCGTTAGTATTTAGAAATCTATCGATTTCTGTCTTGAATATGTTAAATGATTGATCTTCCACAGCCCACTGGGATAAAGAATTCCACAGATTTCCCGCCCTCTGAGTAAAGAAATTCCTGCTCATCTCAGTCTCAAATGGCCTGCCCTTATTCTGAGTCTGTGTCCCCTTGTTCTCGACTCACCAGACAGAGGAAACATCCTATCCATATCTACCCTGTCACACCCTGTAAGAATTTTGTAAGTTTCAATGAGATCACCTTTCATTCTTCGAAACTCCAGAGAATTTCGGCCCAGGTTCTGCAGTCTCTCATCATAAGACAATCCCACCATCCCAGGGGATTAGTCCGGTGAATCTCTGTTGCACTCCCTCTGTGACAAGTCTATCCTTCCTTCAATAAGGAAACCAAAATAGTACAGAATACTCCAGGTGCAGTCTCAGCCAGACTTTATGCAATTGAAGCAATACATCTTGAACCATGTACTCAAATCCCCTTTCAATGAAGCCAACATACCATTTGCCTTCCTAATTGCTTGCTGCACCTGCACACTAGCTTTTAGTGTCTCATGAACAAGGACACCCAGGTCCCTTTGGACATCGACACTTCTCAACCTCTCACCATTTAAGAAATACTCTGTCTTTCTGTTTATTCTACCAAAGTGGAGAAATTCACACTTATTCACATTATATTCCATCTGCCATGTTCTTGCCCATTCACTTACCCTGTCCAAATCCCCTTGAAGCCTCCTTGCATTCGTTCTGTACCTTTCAATCATGTAAATTTTGTCCGTTCTGTTTCAAGTTTTATATTTAAAATGTAACCATGGTGACAGAGTTTATTTAGATCTGATAGTGAGTTTGTTTTTGGACTGCAATTGATGTATCAACCTTTCAGCTGTACTGCATTGGAGTGAAATGGAAACAACTTCTGTCTCTCCTGCTGTTGTTTGACTGTTGGATTGAAAATGTGTCTCTCTCGACTTTGGGATCAGTGTCTGTCTGACTACTTCTTTTATTTGTTCCAGTGGAACTGATGAGCTGGCAGTATCTCTGTGCTTTGGGAGTGATCCTGTACCGACTGTGTGTTGGAACGAGCTCGCTGCACTTTTCTTTGTGTCCAAGTATCACCACATCCATTCAGGTTCCTTCATGTATTTTCCTGCAGGAATGAAAGAACTGGTGAGATAGAAGATACAAAAGCGATCAATGTAATCGTCCCAATAATAATCATTATGAACAATCACGAAATGAAAACCAGGAACACAAACAGTGTCAGTGTCTGACTCCACTGCAGTACTGCAGCATTCAGCTTCTGTTTAACAGGTGTTTGCAGTGGATTTACAACACGTTTGTGACATTCAGAAACAACACAAGCCCTGCACTGCTCAATGACTGGGACTGTCCGATAGAGCAGTGACCTTTACACAGTCACATTTCTATTTCAACGGAAAACAAGCAGCCACTATTTAAAATGTGCCTTTCACACTTCTCACCTGGTGTCTGCAATAAATGCTCTTTGTCTAACTGTCCACATCGTTATTGTGCGGCTATTTTCCCCCCACTGTTCACGATCCAACAAACAGTGAGAGACTGGAACTAAAGCAGGAAAATTCCCTCTCCCATTCGGCCCATTGAAATAGCTCTGCCATTCAATAAGATCACAGCTGATCTCCTACATCAACTCCATCTTACCACACTAGCACAGATCCCTTGATTCCCTTAGTATCCAAAAACCTATCAATCTCTCTCTTGGATATACCCAATGATTGAGCATCCACATCTCTTGAGTCACAGAGAGATACAGCATTGAAACAGGCCCTTCGGCCCACCAAGTCTGTGCCGACCAACAACCACCCATTCATACGAATCCTACATTCATCCCATATTCCCTACCACATTCCCACCATTCTCCTACCACCTATCTACACTAGGTGCAATTTACAATGGTCAATTTACCTATCAACCTGCAAATCTTTGGCTGTGGGAGGAAACTGGAGCACCCGGTGGAAACCCACGTGGTCACAACGAGAACTTGCAAACTCTGCACAGGCAATACCCTGAACGGAACCGAGGTCACTGGAGCTGTGAGGCTGCGGTGCTAACCACTGTGCGTAGAGAATTCCAAAGATTCACTATACTTTGAGTGAAAAAAAATTCTCCGCTTCTCAGTCCTAAATGATTGAGCCGTTTATACTGAGACTGTGATCCCTAGTTCTAGATTCCCCAGCCAGAGGAAACATCCTCCCAGCATTTACCCTGTTAAATCCCTTAAGATTTTTAGGTGCCAGTAAGATTACCTCTCACTCTTCTAAATTCTGAGGAATATCGGCCTCGTCTACACAATCTCTTCTCATAGGACAATCCCCTCTTCCCAGGAAGCAATCGAGTGACACTTTGATACACTTCCTTTAAGGCAAGCATATCCTTCCTTAAATAAGGGGACCAAAACTGTACACAGTGCTCCAGGTGTGATCTCACCGAGGCTCTGTCTAATTGCAGTCAAACTTCTTTGTTCTTATAAAAACTCTTCACAATGTTGAACACAACTATTAACTACCCCATTAACATCTCTGCTCTAAGAACAAGGACCCCAGCTTCACACACCCCAGACCCCTATTCTTTCCACATTAGCTGAATTCCTGCATCTCTGATACATTCTAGTAAATCTCCTCTGTACCCTCTCTAAGGCCTTGACATTCCTGCTAAAGTGTGGATCATGGAATTAGACACAATGCTCTCGCTGAGGCCGATAACCAGTGAGATTTATAAAGGTTCAGCCTCAATTCCTTGTCTGTGTCCCGTACTCCCATTTCTGGTTTCTGACTCAATGTCGGCTCTGAGCTGTTGAAACTGCCTGAAGAAACATTTCCACCCAACAAAGCGCTCGGAATGTGAGAAGGGACAAAGTGAGTGACCAAGTACATCAACTCCAAGTAAAACTCCACCATGTAGTGAAAACACTCGAAACACAACGGCTCTTTTAAGAGCCACCCACAATCTCTCTGAAAAAGCTGCACCAACATCTCTCTCGAATTGGTTTATTTCATTGGTTTTAATGCTCAGAAACTCTCTGGAACTTTCTCACTGTCTTTGTGTTTTCTGTTTCAATCTGGTATGGAGATTCTGGGAAGATGAGTTTCACTGCCTGGGAGGATCTTTGTGGTTTTCCTGCAGAAACACAAAACAAAGTCTCTTTTCAGAGTCACCCACCGCATCATAGGGACAGCAGTGACCTGGGAACGGGAGCTGGGGTGTGTTTTATGCCGGAAATAACAGTTAATGATTTATGTTGTGCTCTCGTTATCTTCCAATCTCTGAATTAAGCCTTTCCACCACACCAGGGTTATGGGGAGAGTTTTCATCGTTTCTTTTCCAAACGTACAGACGATGTTATAAAGTTGATGATTTACCCAGATGGTGGATTCTCCCCTCACAGTGAAAAGTAACATCACACCTTCACATCTGCCCATTGTTTTATAATTGAAAAATTAGTCAAATGGAATTATTTGTGATGTTATTTCCCCCGAGACGGTGTTTCCTGCAGTGAAACTGATCAGTTTCAGCTCAGTCATTCAGGGACCTGGAATTCCTGCAGTTTGAGCCCGCTGAAACCCCAGCCCACTTCTGATTGGTCACCCTCTTCTCATAAAGTCAGTGACAGCACATGAGGAGGCCATTCGCCCCATTAAGTCCATGTCGGGTTTCCAATCTGTTCAGTCCCCGACTCGATCCCCAAAGCCCTGCATAATCCCTTTGGGTCAAAATGACCGTGGCAGGACTCGAACCTGCAATTTTCTGATAGCATCATAAAATACACCAAATTCAGATGCCTTATCCATTAGGCCACACGGCCATTAGCTCGTATGAGTGATTCAATCAAAGAACCTCGAAGCACAAAATACAAAAAATCATTCGTTGAACCTGTCAACCTGGCACAATATTTGAATTTGTGAAAGCCGCCAATTTCACTATGGAAAAGAAGTGATCGACTGGAAAAGTACATAAAAATCTATTTTCCCGTCGCGGTTTAAATAAACTTTTAAAACACAATTTTGCTTTTACCGACTCAAATTGCTGGTGCTATTTTATGAACAGCTTTATTTTGCCAATTTTTGTCAACTTCTCATCCGTAACTGACAGTAAAAGACTCCGTTCAGCAATCTTTCAGACGACAAATAACTCAAACTCGGTGTGGAAGTAATAAATTACAGACTATTCGTAATTCCCCTTCACACAGGCTTCAGGGGGACAGTGAGAAGCCACTGAAATAGTTGCTTCATCCTTTTAAAAGGTTCCCATTCTGTCCTGTTACTGATGTGTTGGAATCAGATTTGTATTTAACAAGATATTTCTGTGAAAACAAAATCCTCAACAGACCAGCTGGGAATCTGGGAATCACTGAAGTAAAATAAAAGGCTTTTGATTGAGAAGACGGGACCTTCTCACCAGCAGCCGGGTTACATTCCCCTCACATCCTTACACAGTGAGCAGCTCTTTCCTTCGAGACATAGACAGCAGCAGTTGGAAGTTCAGTAAAAGGATCGGTTCATTGAGACAAGTTTCTGACTGACAGGTGGTGCTGAATATTAATACAAGAAGGTCCTGGAATGGGAAACAAGTGTCCAGAGTGGGGTCTGAAATCAGGACAGGGAAATGGCCAGCACTGACACAGATCATTTCATTATTACATTGATATCTGACTGTCTATAAGGAGAAGCGAGTTAAACACATGATGGTGAAAGGAATGGAAGATGACGCTGGTTGTTCTAGATGAAGAGGTATAGACAGAGGTGTGGGTACAGCAGATCTCAGACAGCAATCAGCCCTTTCAGATACTGTGGGTGGATCTGAATAGAGCCTTTGGGATAGGGAAAAAAGCTCTTTGTTAAAAAACCCTCAAATAGCTACCTTGTAATTGGTCAGGTTACTAATGTTTTAGTTAGTGTAATTTATGAATAATTACTAATTAGAAAGTGCTGTTTGGACAGAGTGTAAAGCTGTGAGTTGATGTGTGAGGGACTTCACTGACTCGGGGAAGGAGGTGCTCTTTGGTCTCTCTTTTCTTTTCTGCCTTTTCAGCCTCCATGGTACAGGGGAAGAAGCTGATCGGTGAGTAACTGGTAAATTATTCTACTTATTACACTTATTACACGAGCAATAATGAGTTTGTAAAGCTAAGTAATGGCAGGGCAGCTCGAAAAGTAAAAGTTCTAAATTGGGGGAAGGCAAATTTTACAAAACTGAGAGGTGATTTGGTGGATGTGGACTGGATACAACTACTTGAAGGAAACCCAAAGATGTTTTATCAGTCCATTAAGAGCAAGAGGATAACTAAGGAAAGGGTATGGCCTATCAGAGATGTACAAGGGAACTTCTGTGTGATCCAGAAGATGTGGGCGGGGTTCTAATGAGTTTTTTGTCTCTGCCTTCACAAAGGAGAGGGATGATGCAGACATTGTAGTAAAAGAAGAGGAGTGTGAAATATTAGATACGATAAGCATAATGAGAGTGGAGGTACTAGAGAGTCTGACATTCTTGAAAATGAATAAATCACCAGGGCCAGATGGTTTGCATCTGAGGTTGTTAAAGGAAGTCAGGGAGGAAATAGTGGATGCGCTGAGGATCATCTTCAAATCCTCACTGGATATGGGGGAGGTGCCGGAGGATTGGAGGTTTGCGAACGTTGCACTATTATTTTAAAAGGATGTGAGGGATAGGCCAAATAATTATAGACCGGTCAGTCTGACCTCAGTGGTGGGTAAATTATTAGAATCAATTCTGAGGGACAGGATAAACTACCACTTAGAAAGATATGGATTAATCAGGGATAGTCAGCATGGATTTGTTAAGGGACGGTCATGTCTGACTAACTTGATTGAGTTTTTTGAGGAAGTAACAAGGAGCATTGATGAGGATAGTGCGGTGGATGTGGTTTACATGGATTTTAGTAAGGCATTTGATAAGGTCCCACATGGCAGACTGGTCAGTAAAATGAAAGCCCATGGGCTACAGGGGAATATGGCAGGTTTGATCCAAAATTGACTCAGTGGCAGGAAACAAAGGATAGTAGTCAACGGATGTTTTTGCGAATGGAAAGCGGTTTTCAGTGGCGTTCCACAGGGCTCAGTGTTGGGTCCCTTGCTGTTTGTGGTAAATATTAATTATTTGGAATTAAATGTGGGAGCTATGATTGGGAAATGTGCTGATGACACAAAAATTGGCCGTGTAATTGATAGTGAGGAGGATAGCTGTGGACTTCAGAATGATATGAATGGATTAGTTGAGTGGGCGGAAAAGTGGCAAATGGAATTCAATCTGGAGAAGTGTGAGGTGATGCATTTGGGCAGGGCAAACAAAGCAAGGGAATACACAATAAACAGGAAGATATTGAGAGGGGTAGAAGAAGTGAGAGACTCTGGACTGCATGTCCACAGGTCCCTGAAAGTGACAGGATAGGTAGATAGAGTGGTGAAGAAGGCATATGGAATGCTTTCCTTTCTTGGTCGACAAAAGCAGGGATGTAATGCGAGAACTGTTTAAAACGGTGGTTTGGCCACAGCTGGAGTATTGTGTACAGTTCTGGTCATCACATTACAGAAAGGACATAATTGTTGTGTTGAGAGTACAGAGGAGATTTACAAGAATGATACTGTGGGTGGCTCTGAAAAGAACCTTTGGGTATTTGATAAAATCCTGGCAGATTGACTTGGTTTTGGTGCCCGGAGCGCTGGTTTTCTTGGGCAGCAGCATGGCCTAGATATTAGGCAGCACCCAGCCCTGAGTGATGGTCACCCCTCCCAGCAGCTTGGTGAGCTCCTCGTCATTCTGGACAGCCAGCTGTAGGTGTCTGAGGATGTTGCGGGTCTTCTTGTTGTCCTGGGCCGCGTTACTGGCCAACTCGAGGATTTCAGCGGTCCGATACTCGAGCACAGCAGCCAGATAGACTGGGGCTCCGACACCCACATGCTCAGCATAGTTGCCCTTTCTCAGGAGCCTGTGTACACGGCCCACCGGGAACTGCAGTCCAGCCCGGGAGGAGCGAGACTTGGCCTTGGACCGAGCTTTCCCGCCGGTCTTTCCTCTTCCAGACTTTTCCAAAAATATACTTGAGGACATTCTGTGCAGACCACTGCCTGATGGATTGGTGGTCAAAGGTGTTTTTCCACACAAACATTTCCACGAACGCACAGTCCAACTGGATGGAGCGTTCCGTGGCAATGTCACCAGATCCATCCTTCGCAACACCGGGGTCAGATAGAACCTCAGCACGTAGTGACACTTGGCGTTTGCATACTGGGGCTCTCCGCACAGCTTGATGCAGCCACATACTAAGGTGGCCATCAGGTTGAGGGCGACGTTGAGTACATTTTTTCGCCTTTATCCAGAGGTTGGAACATCGTGTCCCTCTGGACCCTGTCCATTTTGCGTCTTCAGATAAAGCGGGAAATGGCTCGGGTGATCGCCACAGCACAGGAGTGGGGTATGGGCCAGACCTGTGCCACTTACAGCAACAACGTGAGCACCTTGCACCTGATGACCAGGTTCTTACCCATAATAGAGAGTGATCGCTGCTCCCACTTGCTCAGTTTATGTTGTACCCTGGCTACTCGCTCCTCCCAGGTTTTGGTGCACGTCCCGGCCATTACAAACCATATCCCCAGCACCTTCAGGTAGTCTGACCTGACAGTGAAGGGGACAAAGGATCGGTCAGCCCAGTTCCCAAGGAACATGGCCTCGCTCTTGCCATGGTTAACATTGGCTCTCGAATCCAGTTCGAACTGGTCGCAGATGCTCATCAGTCTGCGAATGGACAGCGGATCCGATCAGAATACAGCAACATCATCCATGTACAGGGAGGCTTTGACCTGAGTGACTCCACTGCCGGGGATTGTCACCCCTCTTATGCCCGCATCCTTCCGAATAGACTCAGCAAAGGGTTCGATACAGCAAACACACAAGGCAGGGGAAAGAGGACAGCCCTGTCTGACTCCAGATTTGATTGGAAACTTTCTGATTCCCACCCAATTTTTTGGACTGTCCTACTGATGTTTGTGCAGAGCAGTTTGATCCAATTGCAGATTCCCTCCCCAAACCCCATTTTGGAAAGAACGCCCATCATGTGTGTGTGCGATATCCTGTCAAAAGCCTTCTCCTGGTCCAGGCTGATGAGGCAGGTGTCCACCCTCCTGACCTGTACAGAGGCGATCGTATCCCTGAGTAGCACGACACTATCAGAGATCTTCCTGCTGGGTACAGTACAGGTCTGGTCAGGGTGAATCACCAACTCCAGAGCAGACTTGATTTGACTGGCGATGACTTTGGCAGAATCTTGTAGTCTACATTAAGCAGTGAGATGGGCCGCCAATTTCTGATTTCTGCCCTCTCCCCCTTCTGCTTGTAGATGAGGGTGATGATGCCTTTCCTCATGGAGTCTGACATGCTGACGGCCAGTAGCGTACTCTCGTATACTTCCAGCAGTTCTGGGCTGACCCAGTATCACAGGGCCGAATACAACTCACCTGGTAAGCCGTCGCTTCCTGGAGTTTTCTTCGTCTCAAAAGACTTGATGGCCTTTGTCAGCTTGTCCAGAGTTAGCGGTTTGTCCAGATTCTCCTGCATGCTGTCATCTAAGACCTCTGTGATAGATGACAGGAAGGACTGGGAGGACATGCTGTCCATAGACTTCATGTCTTACAGCCCAGCATTCAAGGATTTGCTAATCCTTAGTATGTCGGAGTGTGAAGTTGTGACCGAGCCATCCTCTTCCTTCAGGTTGCTGATCACAGAGCTCTCTGTGTGTACCTTTTGGAAGAAGAAACGTGAGCACTTCTCATCCTGCTCAATGGAGAGGACTCTGGACCGGAAGATGATCTTGGAGGCCTCCGTGGCAAAGAGTGAGGCCTGCTGGCTCTTCACCTCTTGGAGATCCTCCTTGACCTCGACCCCCATCGACTGCAGCCAGAGCAGATTTTGCATTCTTTTCTGGAGTGCGGACATTTCCCTTTGTCTCTCCCTCACCCTCTGAACACCTTTGGAGATAAAGAACGTCTTGATATTCACCTTGATCACTTCCCACCAGTGCACCGGATACTCAAAGAGGGTCTCACTGTTCTCCAACTTTTTCAATCTCTTTTGAGTTCCTCAATGTTCTCTGGGTTAGCAGTGTAGCATTCAGCTTCCATGTCTCCCTGCCAACCCGCTGGTCATCCTGTAAGTGACAGTCAGCCAGTGAGAGGCAGTGGCCGGAGAAGAACACCGGCTTGACGTCGGTGGATCTGACCGTGAAAGCAGGGGACACATACAGGAAGTCAATCCTGGAACGGGCAGACCCGTCCGATCTTGACCAGGTGTATCTACGCTGCTCTCTGTCTGCAGGTTTGCTGAAGACATTGTGCAGTTTGGCATTTTATACTGTTTCATTTAAGAATCTGGGCGTAGCGTCCAGTTTTCTGTCGTCACTGCCAGATCGTCCAGCTGCATCAATGATGCAGTTGAAGTCACCTCCAAGAATGACCGGCCTGGATGTCGCCAGCAGCAGTGTGAGTTGCTGGAGGATGGTAAGCCACTCACTGTATTGGACCGGGGCATATACGTTGCTTAAATGGAGCGGAGCATTGTTTTACATTACATCTGCTACGAGAAGGCGACCGCCCACCAGCATCTTAACTTCAGAGATGGTTAAGTTGCCTTCCCGCAGCAGAATCCCCAGGCCTGAGGAACAGGAATCATTTCCCCTGGACCAGATCGATGTCCCATGGGATCACCATCATGACCATTGCCTGTAAGTGCTGCGGTGCAGGATTCCACACTCCTGACAAAACAGTACGCCGGCTTTGACCTTTGCGAAATCATCCAAGGTTGAAACACATCACGTGGTGGATTTAACACAATGCATGTTAATCGAAGCAACCTTTATATCCACTATAAAGTTGGGTGTTTCTTACCACACCAGGTGTCCTTGCTAGACCCAGTCCTTGAGTATGTTCCTGCATACCCATATTGTACGCAAGCTGTTTCACATTCGTTGAGCCCAGAAACCCCTCATGGTTATTCATGAGGGTTTTGTTCCACTGGGGTGACATCGGCGGGTGGGGGGCGGGTCTTGTAGCCTCCTCTTGCCACTGGTTTGGGTGGTGACCTGTTCTTTTTTTGGAGGTTTTTTCTTTGTGGTCTTCCTTTGTACCACCTGCCACTGACCTGTTTGTCCATCTGCTGCCTCCTCCTCCATTAATTCTGTCTGTAGAGGAGGAGTTTCCAGGCACGGATTAGGTGTTGGGTCTCTGGTTGCAGCTGCCTCCCCTTTCTTCTCTTTCTCAGATAGACTTTCATCGCTGTGGGGAGGATTGCTTGTTTCCCTCCCAGCACCAGACATGTTCACCGTTCCTTAACCCGGTCTTTCCTTGGTCCTTGCTGCCTGAGCATAACTGAGGCAGCGTTTGGGGCAGGTTTTGTAGAGGTGGCCTGCCCCACCTCACAGGTTGCAGTACTTACAATGTTTACAGTCCTTGGTGTGATGGCCTTCCTTCTTGCAGTTCTTGCAGACGACTGTGCTGCAGTTAGCTGCCACGTGACCAGATTTGCCGCAGGCACGACAAACTCTGGGCTGCTCCGCGTAGACCATGAAGCCTCGACTTCCCCCGAAAGTGAAGCTGGAGGGAGGATGGATGATGGCTCCGTTGGCATTGACCTTCAAGGTCACCTTGACCTGACGCTTGCTGGTCCAAATCCAAATGGGTCCTTGACATCAGTGCTGCCGCCGGCCACTTCGACGTACCTGGTGAGGAAGGTGAGTACATCCACGACAGGAACATGGGGGTTGTAGAGATGGCTTCTCACCACCCGGTCACGTTGCGATGGCAGTGTGAAGAGCGGCTCCACTGTGTGGATTGACAGCGGCGCCTGGTTTCCCTTCTCCTTGAACACCTTCAGGAACTTGATGCATCCGCCACGTTCTTGAATGTCACGTCAAAATATCCACAGCTGGGGAAGTCCTGCAGGCAGAAGATGTTTACAGCTTGGAATCCACAGCAATCAATAAGGATTTTCTTAATGAAGAAGGTACGAAAAACCGGTGCATCTCCATCATTATCCTTCACTACCACCCGAACGGTGTTACACACTCCCTGGCCTGAAGTTACAGAATTGGTTGCAGCCATTTTACTCAAAAACTTACCTGAGACAGGATCATGGTCTCTCCCCTGCTCCTCTTCCAGACATTTCCACAATCTCACAAATACTTTCACAAAGAGTGAGGAATTCCTCCCGCACTTCCCTGCTTTACCTTCTGGAGGAATGCAGTCCGGCTACTTCTGATTGGTTACTGTCTGCTGAATCTCATTGGCTGGTGCATGTCACCAATCAGGTAGCTGCTATTTTGCCGATCATCAAAGGGCAATGAGAAAATGGGGCGAAGATTGGCAGCGGCAAATTGTCAGAGCTGAAACCCATTCACAAATTTGAAAAGCCCGCAAAAATATTTGTCAAACAAGGAACAGCTGAAATATAATAAATAATATCGTCTAAAGAGTAAAATGTATTTCACCATCTCCTTATATTGTGGTTCTCCTCATTGTCCGTCACAGATACCAGACTTACTTTCCTTCCGGGAGTGGAGCGGAGAGGAGTGGACATGTGGGGAGAACGCCGAGAGCAGAACCAATAAATTGAGCCCAAGGATCGCGGCCCAGTCACTCACCTTCCGGGAGAGGTCTGGACCTGTGGGGAGAACACCGACAGTGGAGCCGATACATTGAGCCAGAAGCTGGCTGAGCGTGTCTACCCTGAGGCACTGTGTAGCTTTCGAGCAGAGAGATCCAACATTGACATGCTGTTCTCCCTTTACCAGCTACAGGAGAAATGCCGTGAACAACAGATGCCCCTCTACGTTGCTTTCATAGATCTCACCAAAGCCTTTGACCCCGTCAGCAGACGTGATCTCTTCGGACTACTAGAAAAGATTGGATGTCCACCAAAGCTGCTAAGTATCATCACCTCATTCCATGACAATATGAAAGGCACAATTTAGCATAACGGCACCTCATCAGACCCCTTTCCTATCCTGAGTGGCATGAAACAGGGCTGTGTTCTCGCACCTACATTGTTTGGGGTCTTCTTCTCCCTGCTGCTCTCACATACGTTCAACCCTTCAGAAGAAGGAATTTTCCTCCACACAAGATCAGGTGGCAGGTTGCCCGTCTAAAAGCGAAGACCAAAGTACGGAAAGTCCTCATCAGGGAACTCCTCTTTGCTGACGATGCTGCATTAATATCTCACACTGAAGAGTGGCTGCAGAGTCTCATCGACAGGTTTGCGGCTGCCTGCAACGAATATGGCCTAACCATCAGCCTCAAGAAAAAGAACATCATGGGACAGGACGTCAGAAATGCTCCATCCATCAATATCGGCGACCACGCTCTGGAAGTGGTTCAAGAGTTCACCTACCTTGGCTCAACTATCACCAGTAACCTGTCTCTCGATGCAGAAATCAACAAGTGCATGGGAAAGGCTTCCACTGCTATGTCCAGACTGGCCAAGAGAGTGTGGGAAAATGGCGCACTGACACGGAACACAAAAGTCCAAGTGTATCAAGCCTGTGACTAAGTACCTTGCTCTACGGCAGCGAGGCCTGGACAACGTATGTCAGCCAAGAGCGACGTCTCAATTCATTCCATCTTCGCAGCCTCCGGAGAATCCTTGGCATCAAGTGGCAGGACCGGATCGCCAACACATCCCCAGCATATACACCCTAGTGAGCCAGTGGCACTTGAGATGGCTTGGCCATGTGTGCACATGGAAGATGGCAGGATCCCCAAGGACACATTGTACAGCGATCTCATCACTGGTATCAGACCCACCGGCCGTCCATGTCTCCGCTTAAAAGACGTCTGCAAACGCGATATGAAGTCCTGTGACATTGATCACAAGTCGTGGGAGTCAGTTGCCAGTGATCGCCAGAGCTGGCGGGCAGCCATAAAGGTGGGGCTAAAGTGTGGCGAGTCGAAGAGACTTCGCAGTTGGCAGGAAAAAAGACAGAAGCGCAAGGGGAGAGCCAACTGTGTAACAGCCCTGACAACCAATTTTATCTGCAGCACCTGTGGAAGAGTCTATCACTCTAGAATTGGCCTTTATAGCCACTCCAGGCGCTGCTTCACAAACCACTGACCACCTCCAGGTGCTTACCCATTGTCTCTCGAGACAAGTAGGCCAAAGAAGAAGATTCTTCCACCTCTCTGAGATTTGGCTACATATTTTCTCCTCTATCTCTTCCTGTCTGTTTAGAGGCCTGTCGTACACTCCCAGCCAAGTGATTGTCCCCTTTTTGTTTTTATGTTCTACCCATATGGCCTCATTTGAGGAATTTCTAAGATATCATCCTTCCTTACTGCAGTAATTGACTCCTTGATCAACAGTGCAATGCCACCTCCTCTTTTACTCCCTCACCTGTCTTGCCTGTAGATTCTGTACCCTGGAATACTGAGCTGCCAGTCCAGCCCCTCCCTCAACCATGTCTCTGTGATAGGAATAAGATCATAATCCCATATGCTAATCATCGCCCTCAATTCATCTGCCTTATTAGTAAGACTCCTTGCATTAAAATAGATGGCAATCCAGCCTTGCATTTTTCACTTGTGCCGTAACAGGTCTATATTTGCTCTGCCTTCCAGGCTGACTCAGTTTCTCATTTAAATTTGACTGTGTTTAACCCCCTACTGTACCTCCACTCTGTATCCGACCCCCCTGCCAAATTAATTTAAACCCCCCCTACCCCCCAAAACAGCACTGGCAAACCTCTCAGCAAGTATGTTGGTCCCGTTCCAGTTCAGGTGCAACCCGTCCAACATGTACAGGTAGGTCCCACCTTTGCCAGAAACAGACCCAGTGGTCGAGGAAAGGCCCTCCCTCCTGCACCATATCCTCAGCCAAGCATTCATCTGCTCTACCCTCTTACTCCTATACTCATTAGCATGTGGCATTGGGAGTAATCCAGAGATTACAACCTTTGAGGTCCTGCTTTTTAATCTGCTATCTAGCTCCCTAAATTCTGGTTGCAGGACCTCATCCCTCTTTCTACCTATGTCTTTGGTGCCAATGTGTACCATGACCTCTGACTGTTCACCCTCCCCCTTGTCCTGCAGCCACTCTGTGACATCCTTGACCCTAGCATCAGGGAGGCAACATACCATCCTGGAGTCACGTTTGCAGCCACAGAAATGCCCATCTGTACCTCTTACGATAGAATCCCCTATCACTATAGCTCTTCTACTCCTTTTCCTCCCCTCTTGTGCAGCTGATCCACCTGTGGTGCCACAGACTTGGTTCTTGCTGCATTCCCCTGAGAAGCTATTTCCCCCAACAGTATTCAAAGTAGAAAATCTGTTAGAAAGCGAGATGGATCCAGGGGAATCCTTCACTACCTGTCTAGTTCTTCTACTCTGCATGGTGGTCACCCATTCACTTTCTGCCTGAGCAGTCTTTACCTGCTGTGTGACCACCTCCCTAAATGTGCTATCCACAATGATCTCAGCCTCGCGGATGCTCCACAGTATCTCCAGCCGCCGCTCCAGATCCGAAACGTGGATTTCGAGTAGCTGCAGCTGGAGACACTTCCTGCACACGTGTTCGCCCTGGACACTGGAAGTGTCCCTGACTTCCCACATTGCACAGGAGGATCACTCCACATTGCTGAGCTGCCCTGCCATGACTTACCCTTAATTTATCCCCTTAAATTACCCAAAAATTAAATTATTTACACTAGGGACCTTGATTCTCCCCCAAAACACACGACCTCCTTTATTTAAAAAACTGTAGACCTTTCCCTTTACTTTTAGTTACTTACCCAGCTACTGGTCTCACTGCTGTTCCCTGCTCTGACTGTACAGAAATCCCCTCTCATAGCTGCACATTAACACTGGTCTCACTGCTGTTTCCTGCTCTGACTGTACAGAAATCCCCTCTCATAGCTGCACATTAACACTGGTCTCACTGCTGTTCCCTGCTCTGACTGTACAGAAATCCCCTCTCATAGCTGCACACTAACACTGGTCTCAGGTGAATTTTGAGTGATCATTAAATGATCCGACAATGGCGTGGCCTCGGTTAATAGCAGCTTGAAGCCGGATATCAGTTTTAAATTCCATCGGCTCATTCCAAAAACTGACCTTTAAACAAGTCAAAACACTGGAAACACACGAGGGCTCATTCAACATCTATGGAGAGAACAAAGACGTTTACTGTTGGGGTTTGGACAATGAAGAGAAACATAGGAACTTGACGAGGACATTCTGCCTTTCGAGTCTGTTCCACCATTCAATTAGATATTTGCTGATCTGTATATTAACACCATTTGTCTGCTTGTTTAAGTAACCCTTGGTACCTTACCTAACTCAAATCAATCATTTGTCAGAAATAAATAAGGAAACTGATTCATCGATTTTCTTAAAAGCAAAATACTGCGGATGCTGGAAATCTGAAATAAAAACCGAAAGTGCTGACAAGACTCAGCAGGTCTGGCAGCATCTGTGGAGAGAGAAGCAGAGTTAACGTTTCAGGTCAGTGACCCTTCTTCAGAACTGGCAAATATTAGAAATGTAAAAGATTATAAGCAAGTAAAGCGGGGGTCGGGCAAGAGATAACAAAGGAGAAGGTGTAGATAGGACAAGGCCACAGAATAGTTGACCAGAAAAAGGCAAACAATATGTTAATGGTGTGCTGAAAGACAAAGCATTAGTGCAGATAGGGTGTTAATGGACTGAAAAACTAAACAGCCACAATCACAAACATGAAAAAAACAGT
The DNA here is from genome assembly GCF_036365525.1 of Heterodontus francisci. Classification (NCBI taxonomy): domain Eukaryota; kingdom Metazoa; phylum Chordata; class Chondrichthyes; order Heterodontiformes; family Heterodontidae; genus Heterodontus; species Heterodontus francisci. The sequence continues at coordinate 5,369,658 of NW_027141441.1, read as the reverse complement.
GGGTAGGCACAGTAGAAACAAACTGAACAAACTAAAATAAAGTTTTCTTTTTTACTTTGCCGATGTCTTTGTCTATATTGTGGATCCTTCTTCAGACTGTCTTCTTTCACAATGGAGTTCTGACCTCTGGTGATGTTGATCGTAATCAGCTTCAACTTGCTGATAGTTTTGGAACTGAGCAGATTTTCTTTGCTTGTTTCTACAACATGGAACTCAGTCTGACATGTGGACCCCTGGGAGGATTTAAAAGTAACTTGGATGATCCCTAGGACTGGTGGAGGAGTATCTGATCCTTGGGAGAAGATTTTAGATATCAGCCTGTTCAATTACAGTTTCTGTTTTCTCTGTTACTTGTGGAATGTCGGAGCATCCATCATGTTGATCATTGCTCCGAGTCAATTACTGCAGATATTGTCGAATTGCCTTTGAACACATCACACATGGGCACGTGTCGGGACTTGTGGTCGTGAGCAACAAAAATCTTCTCTTGTGCTGCAAATATGCAATCTTCCTTCTGGCATTTAAATCTATGAATGTTTCCTGCAGGCTTCGATCAGCATACTGTTGTGAAATGTCCCATTTTTCTGCAGACTTTACACTTCTTCCCTCTCGAAGGACAAGTTTTGTACTAAGGATCCTCACCACTGCAATGATTGGATGTTTGAATGTGATTGTGACTTCTGTCTTGGTCTTCCTTGACCTTTCTCTGGGTTTCCTCTGTGTCCTTGTGTTTTGTGTGTTTCTCAGGGGAATCTCGTCGTCACATTATTTGCCTCTTTCTCAGACTTCTGAGTCTCATCATGTAGTGGTCAAGAGTCTCACACCATATTGTTTTGCTTGCCTGAAACATAAATTTCATAGTGAGGATTTGCCCTTGCTTGAAAATATCTTGTTACAAAATGCATCGCAACATCATAATCATTTTCGGTTCCAGTGTCTCTGAGTGTATTGAAGGTATTGTCAACTTTTGGTCCAGCAGAGTGTAGGAGTAACGCTCTCTTTCTTCGGGATGTATTGATAGCGAGTGCCATCATTAGGAGTTCAAATCTTGTGAGCCATTTGCTCCAGTGTGGCCCTGGGTTGCTATCTATCTCTGTAAAGGCTGGAAAGACTGGCTGTTGTTGTGCACACATGATGACTGTTATTTCTTTAAATCTGGAATTGTCAATGTAAGTCTTCTGTATGTCCCTGCTTGTCTGTGTGATTACTTCTTTTTAATACTCAATGTCAGAAAAATATGGTGTTGTGCTGTGTTCTTACATCTACATTAAATGATGACCCCAGTTTTTATATTCAGATTCAATACAAACAGTATTTATTGTCTTTCTTATCGACATGGCATGATCACAGGTCCCAGGTCTTTTTCTCATTGGTGTGTGTGTGCTCTCTACAAGCCATGTGTAGAATGTGTCTCTCAAAATGGTGTCTCCTTATATATGTATGATGATGTCATCTGTTGCATCAGTGGCTTGGTCTCTTAAAGGTACAGTTTCTTAAAGGTGAAGTCACCATTACACAACATTGCAAACAATGAGTCAGCCACGGTCGAAAGAGTGTCAGGAATGAAGGTCAGAGGAGCAGACCAGGCTGGAAACACATAAAGAACGACGAGCAGCCAATGTGAAAAACAGAGAATAAACAACATGGCATGGGTGGTGTTTACAATACCACGAATCTCGGTTTGATTCTCTTCCAGGTCAGAGGGAATTCTAGCAACATGATGTCTATGGAATCACAGAATGACGAACAAAGAGACCATTTGGTCCATCATGCCAGTGTTGTCTCTTTGGTAGAGACAAATTACAATTAGACCTGCTGCTTGGCTTTTTCCTGTAATCCTGTACATTTTCCCTTCCAGCATTTATCCAGCATTTTGAAAGTTACTATTGAATCTGCTTTCATCTCCCAATCAGGCAGTGCATTCCAGATCACAACACATTACTGTGTAACAAATGGTTCTTCATGTCACCTCTGGTTCTTTTGCCAATCACCTGATATCTGTGTCCTCTGCTTACTGACCCTTTTGCCACAGGAAACAGTTTCTCCTGATTTAAAGTGTTGAGAACCATCATGATTTTGAACACCTCGGACAAATCTCTTCTGAACTTTCTCTGCTCCAAGAAGAACAACCTCAGCTTCTCCAATCTCTCCACATAACTGAAATCCCTCACCCCGGTATCATTGTAGAATATCTCTTCTGTTCATTTCTTGCCCCAGAAATAATTGAAATGAAATGTTTCTAAGAAAATGCATGAACTAAATAAAAAGGAGAGAGAAATAAATGCTGAGCAAAATGGATATCAATGTTTGGAAGGTAAAAAGAGCAAAGAGATCGAAATTTTATTATCGAGGAGTGAGAGGAATAAATAACACTTTGGAGATTTTGTCAGTGGATTTACTGATAAATTTGGGAATTGAGAGGAAGCTGGTTCACGGAGAAAAAACTGCCAACCCGGGGGTGGAGTCTACAACTGCATCCGTCCAATAAGAGACAGAGTAGAAGTGACAGTTCAGTCAGTGGAACAGGACACTTTTAATCTCAGGATTATGGGTTGGATGATCCACTGTGGGTGCCCGTGAAATTCCACAGGAGCTAATACAACACCTTGCTGTCAGTGGCTCCTTGGTCAACGGGTGTGATTCTTGTTTAAGGAGTGTGATTAATGAACGTGTGAGCAACTCCAGGTTCAAATCACCAATGAGCTCTTGGCATTTTTAGTTTAATGTTACTGATTGGTGTCAGCCTTACGGAGCTGGCTTCAGGACCAGAGAGCTGGATTCAAAGAGCTTGCCGACAAAATTCTAATTTACACAATGTACAGATAACCAACTGGGAATATAAAGTTGTTGCTGTTATTGTGACCTGACTCCAAAAACAACAGGACTGGGTTCTGGACTGGAATGGAATGGAATTCTTCAGTGTTTCTGTTGTTTGGCTTGCATTGACTCATCGATTTTCTTGTTTTTCACTTTGTCGATGCCTTTGAATAATTGTGGATCCTTCTTCAGAGTGTCTTCTTTCACCAGGCCGTTCTGACCTCTGATGATGTTGATTGTAATCAGCTTCAATTCGCTGAGAATTTTGGAAGTGAGCAGATTTCCTTTGCTTGAGTCTACAACATGGAACTCAGTCTGACATGTGGACCCATGGGAGGATTTGAATGCCACCCCTGCGTTGGAGTTGCATCCATCCAATAAGAGACCGAGTAGAAGTGACAGTTCTGTCAGTCGAATATGAGACTTTTAATGGCAGGGTTGTGAGTTTGAGTGCCATTCTGTTTTTCCCTTTTTGAAGGCTTCATGAGCAGAGAGTACAGGGAGTGTTTGAAATGAGCAAGTCTCGCTTTGATTCAGGACTCTTACCTCTCAGCAGCATCTCACTATGAAAGATTGAATTTGATCTCATTTCATTCTCAGCTCGGGGTCTGTGCGGCTCAGTGGCACTTCTGGCTGTCTCCCGCTTCACAATCCATCAGTACTGAGAAAGCAATGGGGAATATTACTCACATGTTGTGTTCTTTAATTTTTTGGAAAACTTGAATGTATGTATTTTCTTCCAAAACAAGGACACCAAGCCACTGTTAATGTAGGGCTGAAATAGCTCAGTTGGGAGAGCGTTAGACTGAAATTCTAAAGATCACTGGTTCAATCCTGGGTTTCAGCAATTTGTCTTCCTTATGCGTCCCTTGCCTGAATTCTGATTTTCCAGTTGCACAATTTACTTTGAAATTATTTCCCAAGCACCAGTGGATTGAATTTGAGAAACAACACAGAGTCATTTGCAGCACAGAAGGTGGTCGTTTGGCCTATCACGTCCATGCTGGCTCTCCCCGGAGCAATCTAGTCAGTTCCACTCACCAGCTCGATCCCTTTCCTCCTGCAAGTTTCTTTCCTTCAAGTATCCATCCAATTTCCTTTTCAAATCATTGATTGTCTCTGCTTCCACCACATTCGTGGGCCAAGACATTACCACCCACAACATAAAAAAGTTCCACCTCATCAAGGATGGGAAATACTTACATCTTCTATATTTGCTTATTCTCTATTTCTATGAGAATAGACTGGCAGTCAACATGAAAGGAAACCCAAAAATCTTCGAGCAGCATGTAAATGATAAGTGGGTAGTAAGAAGTTGAGTCGGGCATATTAGGGACAAAGAGGATAATATATGCTTAGAGGTGCGGGGCAATGTTAATCTACTTAATGAGTACTTTGTATCAGTGATCACTAAGGAAGTGGAATTTGACAAAATATCAGTCGAAGTGAAGAGAGTAGAGGCAATGGAGAGGGTACAAATTGAGAGAGGGAGGTACTAAAAAGGCTGGCTGTGCTTAGGGTAGATAAATCACCTGGTCTGGATGGCTTGCATCCCAGGTTGCAAAAGGAAATGCAGATGCAGATAATGGAAGAATTTGCTATAATCTTCCAATCTTCCCTGTATACGGGGGAGGTGCCAGGAGTAAACAGTGGCAAATGCGACGCCCTTATTCAAGAAAGCGTGTAAGGTCAGTCCGGCTAACTACAGGCCAGTTAGATTAACAGCAGTGGTGGGTAAGGTTTTAGAAAGAATAATCTGGGTTAAATATCAACAGTCACTTGGAGAGGTTTGAGTTAATTAAGGAGAGTGAGCATGGATTTATAAATGGGAGTTCATGCTTGACTAATCTAACTGCATTTTTTGATGAACTAACAGAGCAGCTTGATGAAGGGAATGCAGTGGATGTTGTTTATATGGATTTTAAGGAAGCGTTTGACAAGGTACCACATAAAAGGGTGGTTTACAAAATTGAGGTTCGTGGTATAGGAGGGTCAGTGTCCAATTGGATAGAAAATTGGTTTAAGGACAGAAAACAGCGAGTCTTATGAAATGATTCATTGTCAGCCTGGAGGATAGTCGACAATGGTGTACCCCAAGGGTCAGTGCTCGAACCACTGATTTTGTTGCGAAAGATAAATGACTTGGATCTTGGAATATTGAGTAGAATCTCAAAATATCCCGATGACAACAAACTTGGAGGAGTGGCAAACAGTGAGGATGATATGAACTGCCTGCAACAGGACAATGATAGGCTAGCAGAATGGGCAGACAGGTGGCAGATGGAATTTAATAGTGACAAGTGTGAGGTGATGTATTTTGGCATAAGGAATAGGGAGAGGCAATATTTACTTAATGGCACAGTTCTAAATAGTGTGTTGGAATAGAGGGACTTGGGGTTCATGTGCATCAATCTTTGAAGGTGGCAATACATATTGCGAGAGTGGTTAGCAAAGCATATGGGATCTTGGGCTTTATAAATAGAGGCATTGAGAACAAAGCAGGGAAGTTATGCTGAACCATTATAAAACTCTGGTTAGGCCCCAGTTGGCGTGTTGCTTCCGGTTTTGCTAACCACACTTAAGAAAGAATGTGAGGGTCCTTGAGAGGATGCAGAGGAAATTCACCAGAATGGATCCAGGGATGGAGGATTTTACTTACAAGGTTAGGTTGGAAAAGCTAGGGTTGTTCTACCTGTATCAAAGGAGAGTGAGGGGAGAATTGATAGATGTGTTTTCGGCTATGACAGTTTTAAATAAGTTGGCAAGGAAACATTGTTCCCGTTAACTATTGGTACAAGGACTAGGGGACACAGATTGAAGGTTTTGGACAGGAGATACAGGGGGAATGTGCGCAATAACTTTTTTACACAGTGACTGGTGATGATCTGTAACTCGCTGCCCAAGAGGGCGGTGGAAATGGAGACAATCGAGGATTACAAAAGGAATTTGAATGGGCACTTGAAGGAAATAATTTTACAGGGCTATGGAGATCGATCAGACAAGTAATAACTCGTCTCCACTCCTAGTATTTCTAAATCCCACACATTCAATATAATGTGAACAATTATTTCCTGTTGTGTCTTTCTCAGATGTGTAAACTTCACTGCATTGGAGTGAAGTGACATCTACTGGCAAGAAACAAGAACTGCCGTGATGAGATCAGCCATGATTGTATTGAATGGCAGAGCAGGCTCGAGTGGCTGAATTGCCGACTCCTGCTCCTAGTTCTTATGTTCATAGAATCATACAGCACAGAAGGAGGCCATTCAGCCCCATTGTGCCTCTGCTGACTCTCTCACAAAAAGATGCAATTAGTCCAACCCCCTGCCTATTTCCCCATAATCCTGGAGAATTTCACTTTGAAATATTTGTCCAATTCCTTTATGAAAGTTATAATTGAATCTGTTTCCACCACCCTGTCAGACAATTCATTCCAAATCCGAATCAGTTACTGGGTAAAAAGATCTCTCCTCACCTCCCCTTGACATTTTTGGCCAATTATTTTAAATCTGTGTCCTCTGGTTACTGACCCCCAGGACATTGGAAACAGTTTCTCCCTCTCTACCCTATGAAAATCCTTCATGATTCTGAACACCTCTATTAAATCTTCCCTTAACCTTCTCTACTCTGAAGAGAACAATCCCAGCTTCACCAGCCTGTCCAGAGAACTGGGATCATTCTAGTAAATCCCCTCTGAATTGTCTCAGAAGCTTTGATGTCCTTTCTAAAGCCTGGTGCCCAGAACTGGACACATTACTCGAGCTGAGATCGGGCCAGCGACGCCCACATCCCACGAACGAATAAAAAAACGCTCCCTAACCAGTCCCCAATTCCTAAGCAATTAAAAACGCTCCCTGACCAGTACCCACATCTTATTCATTTAGACACGCTCCCTGCCCAGTCCCCAATTCTTATCCATTTATGGACGCGGTTTCGGGAAGCCTCACCGGGAAAAGCTTCACCGCCACCATCCGCAGAGATACAGATGGGATTGTTCCATCTTATTGTGGCCCTGAGGCCCTGCTCCAGCTGTGTGAGCCCGCAAAGGGCGCGGTCTACTCGCACTTTGTGAATATCCCGCTCCAACTCCGAACCCGCAGCTCCAGCTGCTGACAGAGCTGTCTCTACTGCACCTGCGCGCCCCGCACCTGTCACAGATAGGGCGGATTCTAGGCCGCTGAGCATTCTGGGTATCACACCTGTCATTAATGCTATTCTTTCAGCTGATCGGTTTTATTACGTACATTTCATGACCTGGTATCGTCGTGAGTGTTTTCGTTTGTACCTGTCAATGCCTGGGAGGAAAGAGTCAGCTTCACTTTGTAGCCATGAGTTTCTGGTGTGAGAAAGTGGTGTTTAACTCAGTATATTTCAGTTTTTGGTCTGTGACTGTGGGTATTATTCAGTACCTGTTTGTTTCTGCTATTGCTCTGTGAGTTTCACCACATATCTTTCAACAACTTGTATGTGAGCATCAGCTTTTGTCTATATCTATCAGTTTCTGCGAAGTGAGAAAGGGTTTGATTCTATCCCTATCAGTTTCTGTTACATGCATGTGTCTTTAATCTGCACCTCCTCTGAGTGTGTCTTCTTCTCTGTACTTGTAGATGAGTATGTGTTTTGCTTTGTATCTCTCAGTCTTTGAAGTGTGAGCCTGGGTTTGCACCTAATTTTCTTTGTACCTTGCAGCAGGGATATGAAAGAAAGATTTTTACACGTTACCTGCCAACTGCTGCTAAGTGACTGTGCGTTTCACACTGTATCTGTCAATTTCTTGTCTGGTAATGCGAAGTTTACTGTGCACCTGTCAGTTTCTAGTCTAGGACTGATTGGTTTTACTCTGTCCCTAGCATTCGCTGGTCTGTTAGTGTGGGGTTTCCATTGTCCCTGTCAGTTTCTTGTATGTGAGTGTTGATTTCACTCTGAAAAGAATCATAGATCATAGAATAGTTACAGAACAAAAGGAAGCCATTCAGCTCATTGTGCTTGTGCTGCTTCGCTGCACGAGCAACTCAGCTCATGCCACAGACTCATGTATTCCATGAAAACATGCAATTTTTTTCACTTCAGATAATTATCTTATACCATTTTGAAAGCCATGGTTGAATCAGCCTCCATCACACTCTCAAGCAGTGCAGATCAGATCTTAACCACTCGCTGTGCAAAAGAAGTTTTTCCTCATGTTGCCTTTGGTTCCTTTTCCATTCACCTTAAATCGGTGTCCTCTGGTTACAGAGCCGTGAATAATATTCCCCATTGCTTTCTCAGCACTGATGGATTGTGAAGCAGGAGACAGCCAGAAGTCCCACTGAGCCGCACTGACCCCGAGCTGGGAATGAAATGAGATGAAGTTCAATCTTGCACAGCGAGATGCTGCAGAGAGATAAGAGTCCCGAATCAAAGTGAGACTTTCTCATACTTTTGCTGAATTTCATTTCAAACACTCCTTGTACTCTCTGCTAATGAAGCCTTAAAAAAGGGGAAAACAAAATGGCACTCCAACTAACCTCCCTGAAATTAAAAGTTTCATGTTCGACTGACTGAACTGTCACTTCTACTCGGTCTCTTATTGGATGGATGCAACTGTATTCTTCAACGCAGGGGTGGCATTCAAAACCTCCCATGAGTCCACATGTCAGACTGAGTTCCATGTTGTAGACTCAAGCAAAGGAAATCTGCTCAGTTCCAAAACTATCAGTGAGTTGAAGCTCATTACGATCATCATCATCAGAGGTCAGAACTACCTGGTGAAAGAAAACACCCTGAAGAAGTATCCACAATTATTCAAAGGCATCAACAAAGTGAAAAACAAGAAAATCAATGAGTCAATGCAAGCCAAACAACAGAAATGGGAAAGGTTTCCTTTCCATACCAGAACCCAGTTCTGTTGTTTTTTGGAGCCAGGCTTCAGTTCAAGTTACAACTTTATATTCCCACTTGGCTCTCTGTACATTTCATTCATTCCAATTTTGTCGACAAGCTCTTTGAATCCAGCCCTCTGGTCCTCAAGCAGGCTCCATATGGAAATCAATTCCGCCTTCTGCAAGGCTGAAACCAATCAATGACCTTAAACTAAAAATGCCAAAGAAGAAGGCCTTGTCCAGGATTTGAACCCAGGATCTCTCACACATTAATTAATCACTCACCCTAAGCAAGAATCATACCCCTAGATCAACATGCCACTGATACCAGAACATCCTTTTAGCTCCTGTGGAATTTCACTGGCAGCCAAAGCCGATCATGCATTTTTTTTTTCAGAGCAAAGCAACATCCTGCAAATTCTGAAATAAAAACAGAAAGTGTTGGAAATGTTCAGAAACTCTGGCAGCATCTGTGCTGAGAGAAACACAGTTAACATTTCAGGGCACTCACCTTTTGTTTCAGCCATCCGTTCAGACTGCTTATGTCCATCCAATCTCACTTTCTATTCTATCCACATGCTAACCATTCACTCCGTTACTACATTTTTCATGAATTCCTCATTTCTTTTATTAATGACAATTTTATATTTCTGGCCTTTGCTTTGGACTCCACCACAAGTGGAATCATGCCTCCATCAACCCAATCAAACCCATTCACTATTTCCTCACATTGCAATGTTTCTTTCACCCTGACAGACTATGGAGTTTCTGCTGCTTGATTGCAGTTCTTGCTTCCTGCCAGTAGATGTCACCTCACTCCAGTACAGTGAAGGTTGCAAATCTGAGAGCACACAACAAGAAGTAACTGTTCACGTGACAGTAAACAGGTCCCTCTATTCCTGCACACTCTTTAGAACTGTGCCATTAAGTATATATTGCCTCTCCCTATTCCTTCTGCTAAAATGCATCACCTCACACTAGTCACTATTAAAATCCATCTGCACCTGTCTGCCCATTCTGCTAGCCTATCACTGTCTTGTTGCAGGTGGTTCATTTCTTCCTCACTGTTTGCCACTTCGCCAAGTTCAGTGTTATCGGCATATTTTGAGATTCTACTCTATATTCCAAGATCCAAGTCATTTATCTGTAGCAAATAAAAAGCAGTGGTTCCAGCAGTGACCCTTGGGGAACAGCACTGTCCACAACCTTCCAGTCTGAGAATGAACCATTTATTACGACTTGCTGTTTTTTGTCCTTAAGCCAATTTTCTATGCAATTGGACACTGACCCTCCGATTCCATGAACCTCAATGTTGTTAATCACCCTTTTATGTGTCGTTTCTTAAAATCCACATAAACAACATCCACTGCATGCCCATCATAACCCTTCTCTGTTAGTTCATCAAAACATGCAGTTAGATTAGTCAAGCATGAACTCCCATTTATAAATCCATGCTCACGCTCCTTAATTAACTCAAACCTCTCCAAGTGACTGTTGATTTTTTCCGTGATTGTTCTTTCTAAAACCTTACCCACCACTGCTGTTAATCTAACTGGCCTGTAGTTAGCCGGACTGTCCTTACACCCTTTCTTGAATAAGGGTGTCACATTTGCCACTGTTTAATCCTCTGACACCTCCCCCGTATCCAGGGAAGATTGGAAGATTATCGAAAGCCTTTCTGTTATCTGCATCCACATTTCCTTTCGCAATCTGGGATGAAAGCCATCCGGACCAGGTAATTTATCTTCCTGAAGCATAACCAGCCTTTTTAGTACCTCCCTCTCTCAATTTGTACCCTCTCCATTGTCTCTACACTCTCCACTTCTCCTGATATTTTGTCAAATTCCACTTCCTTAGTGATCATTGATACAAGGTACTCATTAACTAGATTAACATTGCCCTGCAGCTCTAAGTATATATTACCCTCTTTGTCCCTAATGGGGCCCACTTCACCGCTGACTACCTGCTTATTATTTATATACTGCTCGAAGATTTTTGGGTTCCCTTTCATGTTGACTGCCATTCTATTCTCGTAGAGATAGAGAATAAGCTAAATGGAGAAGATATAAATATTTCCCATCCTTGGGTGAGGTGGAATATTTTTATGCTTGAGTGGTAATGTCCTGACCCACGAGTGTGGTGGAAGTAGAGACAATCAATGATTTGAAAAGGAAATTGGATGGATACTTGAAGCAAAGGAACTTGCAGGAGGAAAGGGATCGAGCAGGTGAGTGGAACTGAGTAGCTGGCTCCGATAATTGCTGCAGTCACTGCGATCCCCCTTAATTTTGTACAAGGTGACAATGTTTGCATCACGCATGTTTTGAGCCCTTGTTGAGCTCGACTATGGTGGGCTCACTGTCCAGTTCCTCCATGACAGGGAAGTCTGGAATGGCACTGAGAGCTACTTCAATGACAATGTTCTCCGTTATGTAGAGTTCAAGGTAATGCTCCACTCACCTTTCCATCTGCTTGTTAGGTTCAGTGATGATCACCCCTGTCTTTGTCTTCAAAAGGTGCTGATTTAGTTACTACTGGGCCCATTGCTTTCTTAATTCCTTCATACATCCCTCTAGCATCCCCGGATTCATCAGCAGAGTTTTAACCAGTATTGATTGGTGCAGTGCCGAGCAGTCTGCAGAGACTTGTTTCTGGCAGCTCTGAGAGCATCTAGATGTTGTTTGCTGGAGACTTGCTTGTAGTTCATGAGAGCTCTCCTCTTAGTTGCAGTAACTGACTCCATTTCAGTCCGATAAGCCTCAAACCAGTCAGCATTCCTCCCATCTCTTTTCCTATACACAGTGAGTGCAGAGTTATCGATGGTGGTGTGCAGATGATTCCACTTTGACACTGCACTGAGGCCTTGAGCATTGTTTTCTGAAAGAGCCTGATCGAGGATGTTGAGGAACTCCTGGGTCCTTTCTGGGTCAGTGGTTCGGCAAGTGTTGATCAGAAGACGACCTTACTTCTTGGATGGATGAAGCTTCCTTGGCTGAAGCCTGACCTTGTTACACACCAGGGAGTGGTCAGTGTCACAGTCAGCGCTGTGATAGCTGCGAGTGATGAGGACACTGCTGAGGGTGGTAAGTCTGGTGATGATAAGGTCCAGCTGGTGCCAATGGCATGATCTCGGATGTCTCCAGGACACCTTGTAGCACAGCTTGACCTGGAAGTAGCTGTTCATCACACAGAATCCATGGTGACAGCATAGCTCCAGCAATCTCTGTCCATTTTCGTTCATCTTGCCAATCCCCTGGTGCTCTATGCACATTGGCAAAGCTGTGTAGTCAGTATCCAAGCTTGTGTTGAAGTCTCCTAGAAGGTACAGTCCCTCAGTGCTGGGAATTCTACTGATGGCAGTGTCAAGTGTCAAATAGAATTGATCCTTGACATCTGGGGTGGAGGTGAGTGTCGGGACATAGATGCACATGAGATTAACTGGGCCCACACTTGTTGATAAGTGAAGAGTAAGAAGTCTCTCTGAGCCTACTGTGGGTGGTTCACTCATCTCAAGTAACGCGTATTTTACTGTGAAACCCACTCCATGCTCACGACTTGCCTCTTGGGCTTTCCCCTGCCAGAAGAAGGTGTTGTGTTTCTCTTTGAGGGATCCACTTTGAACGAGTCTAGTTTCTTGCAGCACAGCAACGTCCACATTGAGCCTTGTGAGTTCCTTGTCGATCACAGCTGTCTTGTGTGTGTCATCAACCTGCAGAAGGTTGTCGGTAAGGCCAGGACACATGGTCCTCACATTCCAGCTTGTGATGCGAAGGACTGGTGTCTTCTTTGTTGAGTTCGTTTTTCTTGGTGCATAGATTATCAATCCGTCTGTTCAGAGATGATTCTCTAAGCTTCAAGCACCCATTGAAGTAAGCAGGTCGTGGCAGGACAGCACCGAACTGACTGGGGGCTGCCCAGCTTGGAGTGAATGGCAGCGATCCAATGAGACACTAAGAGCTCCCCCACTGTCCGAAGTAACCCCTGGCGCTCATACTCTGCACCAATTGAATGAGAGCTAACAATCAGTAACTGTTTATTCCCGGGTTGTGCTAATGTTTAACCATGAAGCTGGAGTGTCCTCTCCAGTGCACAGGCCTGGGCAAATAGTATGGAGACCCTGAGCATCAGGAACCCCTGTCAGCATTGCTGGTATTGTCCAGAGGAAAGGAAAATACCAGTACTGTTTGTTACCAGATCTGCTGCAGGAGTTGCTGTAAAACTGCCTGATAAGTCACAGGTATCCGCCTCCAGGACTCCACTCCGGATTTACTGTCCAGGTTTACTCCCTCAGCCTTCTTATTTATTTATTTAGAGATACAGTACTGAAACAGGCCCTTCCAGCCCACCGAGTCTGTGCCGACCATCAACCACCCATTTATACTGATCCTACATTAATCCCATATTCCTACCACATCCCCTCAATTCCCCTACCACCTACATACACTAGGGGCAATTTACAATGGCTAATTTACCTATCAATCTGCAAGTCTTTGGCTGTGGGAGAAAACCGGAGCACCCGGTAGAAACCCACGCAGTCACAGGGAGAACTTACAAACTCTGCACAGGCAGTATCCGGAATCGAACGCAGGTCACTGGAAGTGTGAGGCTGCGGTGCTCACCACTGCGCCACTGTGTCTTCTCAAGATACCGATAGAGAAGTGAGACTTTTTGCCCATATCTGGGGCTCTGTTTCTTGGCATCAGGATGGAACCACACGCCAGTGGGCCTGTATGACATGCACAAGGATATCACACACTGCCCCATCCCTGGGACAGCTCAGAGAGAGACCCTGATGATAATGCACCCCACAGGATCATCACAAACAGCACCCTCCCTAGGACAGCTCAGGGTCAGACACTGCACACACTGCAACAACAGTGACATTACTGTATTAGTCCCTCCATTCTGAAAAACAAGCATTCACCCTACTTTATGCTTTCTGCCCCTTATCCACGCTGCCACTGCCCCTTTAATCCCATCTGCTCCAATTTTGTTAACAAGTCTATTTTATGGTACTTTTTCAAACACATTTTTGAAGTCCAGACACACACCATCAACCTCACTACCCTGGTCAACTCTCTCTGAAACTTCATCAAAGAAATTAATTCATTAATTCAGACACAATCTTCTGTTTACCAATCTGTACTGGCTGTCATTTATTAGCCCATGTTCTACCATGTGACAGTTAATTTTTTCCTGGATAATTGTCTCTAAAAGTTTCCCCACCACCGACTTTAGACTAACTGGTCTGTAGTCCCTGGGTTTATCTCTCTTTTTAAACAGGGCTGTAAAATTAGCAATCCTTGCAGATATATCTTGTAATTCTGGAAAGTCTATTGTGGACAATCTCTTTGGGCATGACTTTATCCAATTAAAGCAACAGGATACTTGATTAATAAGTCGAGAACTTTTATTGAGAGAAAAATAATACTCAATAATTGAAAGTAAAATTATACTTAACAAACTTGGGGAATATAACTTCACAGCTCCAGCAGGTGTGCGGACTGGTCGAGCTTGGTCTCAGAGTGTCACGGTCCTCTTTGTCCAGCCCAGATCCCTCATCAGGTGGAGAACTTGGTTGATGATCTGAGCCTTTACCCCTGAGCTCTTCTCGTGTTCCTGCACATTGAAAGCTTTCAAGATCCCTACTTTTAACCCCTGGATTGCCATCACATCACCTTGTAAAATAATAATTGGTCCGAGCATTTGCTAGGTACATTCAATTAGTTCTTAATGATGTCTTCCACTAACTGTCACCTGTCCTCAGAATCTCAGACATGAGTACAATGGAGTGGTTTCACACTGTCTCCCAATCTGATCTGAAACAAGTTTCCTCTTCATTAAATCTAGACTTTTGAAGGTCACGATGGAACATACCATGGGTTTTATCAGGGGTCCGAGAAAGGTCCATTGTTTGAATACATTTAGCTGAAACTGCCCTTTCCAACAAAGACACAGAAACTCACAGTAATTAGATTGAACTAACTTTAAATGAAAACCCATTCTCTCTAAAATGATTATTAATTCATTAATTATAACTCAATCAAGGTTCATTACTTTTAGAATTAGAATTAGAATTAGAACATTACAGCGCAGTACAGGCCCTTTGGCCCTCGATGTTGCGCCGACCTGTGAAACCATCATACCTACACTATTCCATTTCCATCCATATGTCTATCCAATGACCACTTAACTGCCCTTAAAGTTGGTGAGTCTACTACTGTTGCAGGCAGGGCGTTCCACGCCCTTACTACTCTCTGAGTAAAGAAACTACCTCTGACATCTGCCCTATATCTATTACCCCTCAACTTAAAGCTATGTCCCCTCATGTTTGCCATCACCATCCGAGGAAAAAGACTCTCACTATCCACCCTATCTAACCCTCTGATTATCTTATATGTCTCTATTAAGTCACCTCTCCTCCTCCTTCTCTCCAACAAAAACAACCTCAAGTCCCTCAGCCTTTCCTCGTAAGACCTTCCCTCCATACCAGGCTACATCCTAGTAAATCTCCTCTGCACCCTTTCCATTGCTTCCACATCCTTCCTATAATGCGGTGACCAGAACTGCACGCAATACTCCAGGTGCGGTCTCACCGGAGTTCTGTACAGCTGCAGCATGACCTCGTGGCTCCGAAACTCGTTCCCCCTACTAATAAAAGCTAACACACCATATGCCTTCTTAACAGCCCTATTAACCTGGGTAGCAACCTTCAGGGATTTATGCACCTGGACACCAAGATCTCTCTGTTCATCTACACTACCAAGAATCTTCCCATTTGCCCAGTACTGTGCATTCCTGTTACTCCTTCCAAAGTGAATCACCTCGCACTTTTCCGCATTAAACTCCATTTGCCATCTCTCAGCCCAGCTCTGCAGCCTATCTATGTCCCTCTGTACCCTACAACATCCTTCGGCACTATCCACAAATCCACCGACCTTAGTGTCATCCGCAAATTTACTAACCCACCCTTCTCCACCCTCTTCCAGGTCATTTATAAAAATGACAAACAGCAGTGGCCCCAAAACAGATCCTTGCAGTACACCACTAGTAACTAAACTCCAGGATGAACATTTGCCATCATCCACCACCCTCTGTCTTCTTTCAGCTAGCCAATTTCTGATTCAAAGCTCTAAATCACCTTCAACCCCATACTTCTGTATTTTCTGCAATAGCCTACCATGGGGAACCTTATCAAACGCCTTACTGAAATCCATATACACCACATCCACTGCTTTACCCTCATCCACCTGTTTGGTCACCTTCTCGAAAAACTCAATAAGGTTTGTGAGGCACGACCTACCCGTCACAAAACCGTGCTGACTATTGCTAATGAACTTATTCTTTTCAATATGATTATAAATCCTGTCTCTTATAACCTTTTCCAACATTTTACCCACAACCGAAGTAAGGCTCACAGGTCTATAATTACCAGGGCTGTCTCTACTTCCCTTCTTGAACAAGGGGACAACATTTGCTATCCTCCAGTCTTCCGGCACTATTCCTGTCGACAATGATGACATAAAGATCAAGGACAAAGGCTCTGCAATCTCCTCCCTAGCTTCCCAGAGAACCCTAGGCTAAATCCCATCTGGCCCAGGGGACTTATCTATTTTCACACTTTCCAAAATTGATAACACCTCCTCCTTGTGAACTTCAATCCCATCTAGCCTGGTAGCCTGAATCTCAGTATTCTCCTCGACAACATTTTCTTTCTCTACTGTAAATACTGACCGAAAATATTCATTTAACACTTCCCCTACCTCATCTGATTCCACACACAACTTCCCACTACTATCCTTGATTGGCCCTAATCTAACTCTAGTCATTCTTTTATTCCTGATATACCTATAGAAAGCCTTAGGGTTTTCCCTGATCCTATCCGCCAATGACTTCTCGTGTCCTCTCCTTGCTCTTCTTAGCTCTCCCTTTAGATCCTTCCTGGCTAGCTTGTAACTCTCAAGCGCCCTAACTGAGCCTTCACGTCTCATCCGAACATAAGCCTTCTTCTTCCTCTTGACAAGCGCTTCACCTTCTTTAGTAAACCACGGCTCCCTCGCTCGACAACTTCCTCCCTGCCTGACAGGTACATACTTATCAAGGACACGCAGTAGCTGCACCTTGAATAAGCTCCACATTTCGATTGTTCCCATCCCCTGCAGTTTCCTTCCCCATCCTACGCATCCTAAATCTTGCCTAATTGCATCATAATTTCCTTTCCCCCAGCTATAATTTTTGCCCTGCGGTATATACCTGTCCCTGCCCATCGCGAAGGTAAACCTAACCGAATTGTGATCACTATCACCAAAGTGCTCACCTACATCTAAATCTAACACCTGGCCAGGTTCATTACCCAGTACCAAATCCAATCTGGCATCGCCGCTGGTTTTACAATCATCTGTTTCATGATGGGTGGCTACTCATTAATTATACAGGATAGAAACGTTAGTACGGAACACAAAATGGTTCCTTTGGTCATGTGTTCATTATAAAATGGCTTTCTTAACGTTGTTAGTTATTACAATGGTACATGATAAAAATGGTCAAGTTAAACTGATATCGAACTACCCAAGCTTACCTGCATCCTCCAGTCCTCTGGCAACATTCCCATATTCAAGAAGGATTGAAAGATTGTGGCTCGAGTCTCTGATATTTCCACCCTTACTTCCCTCAGCAACCCAGGATGCAGCCCAACCAGACCGGGTGACTTTTCTACTGTGAGTGCTGCCAACCTTGCAATTGTCTCCTCTTTATCTATTTTTATCCCGTCCAATTTCTCCACAACCTCCTCCTTTACTGTGACATTGCACAATCTGCTTGTTTTGTGACAGATGAAATGTACTTAATTAGTACCTCAGCCACACCCTCTGCCTCCACAGGATCTCCTAATTGACCCACCCTTTCATTGACTGTCCATATGTTGGTAAAAGACTTCAGTGTTCCCATTTATGTGACCTGCTAATCTTTTCTCATGCACTCTCTTGCTGATCTCTTTTCCTTTTTCAGCTCTCCTCTGTACTTTCTGTATTTTGCTTGTTTCTCTACTGCATATGAATCCTCACATGATTTCGTTATTAATGGTTTATGAACTATTTTGTTGAAGGATTGAGTTTTGTAAATTTCTCCCTAGTTCCCCTCATGGTCAGGCAGAAAGTTTAACTGCTGTGTTTTCAAACAGCAACAGCTTTATTTGAAAAGCCATTATGACAGGATTCCGGGTTTTAATCCAGTCACAAATCTGGTTCTGATGTCTTGTGGCTCCAGCTGTCACATGACCTGTCAGAGGATGACCTCATAATTGACCCAGTCATGTAGCTGTGGGTTGATGTTTAAATTGTTTCAAAATAATTTTCCAGAAGGACAATCAAAATGAATCAATATATAAAAGGTAGATTTTGTGAATTTCTGCTCCCAGTGGAAATTCCTGCAGAGTCTGCTGGTTTTCATATCCCCAATTCCCCACAGGAAGCTCAGTGCTCGGAATCTGTATTCATTACATCAACATTATACAGAAACATTTCATGGGAGACGCAAGTGTGAATTGTAGACAGGTGGGTCAGTTTTAACTTTCAAAGTAACACAGAAGTAAAATACTGCAGATACTCGAAATCTGAAATAAAAACAGAAAATGCTGGAAATACTCAGCAGGTCTGGCAGCATCTGTGGAGAGAGAAACAGAGTTAACGTTTCAGATCTGTGACCTTTCATCAGAACTGAGCTGAAATTGTCTGAGGGACTGAGATTGTGGAATCAATTTCAGGGTCAAAGACATTGTACTCTGTAAGGATAGGAAGATGGTGATTATTAAGTATAGTGCAAGAATATAGATGCTTTTACATTATTTCAATCAAAATTGATTCAAACTTTGTGCTCACGAATCCTATCTTTTGATCAAAATGACATTGATAACAATGGAAAAAGCAACACATGCATTTCACGACCACAGGACTTTGTCAAGCCTTTTGCAGCCAATGAAGGACTTTCCAAGTGTAGTCACTGTACAGTACAATACAATACCCGACAATAAGTATACTTCACATTCGAGTCACACAAGTGCCAGGCAATGACCATCTCAAACAAGAGAGAATCTAACCATCTCCCCTTGACATTCAACGGCGTTACGATTGCTGAAACCCCCCACTATCAACATCCTGGGGGTTACCATTGACCAGAAACTGAATTGCAATAAGCATATAAATATCATGGCGACAAGAGCAGGTCAGACACTCGGAATCCTGCGGCGAGTAACTCACCTCCTGACTCCCCAAAGCCTTCCATTATCTACAAGGCACAAGTCAGGAGTGTGATGGAATATTCTCCACTTGCCTGGATAGGTACAGCTCCAACAACACTCAAGAAGCTCGACGCCATCCAGGACAAAGCAGCCCACTTGATTGGCACCTCATTCACAAATTTCACTCTCTCCATAACTGACGCACAGTGATAGCAGTGTGTACCATCCATAAGATGCACTGCAGCAACGCAGCAAGCCTCCTTAGAAAGCACCTTCCAAACCCGTGACTTCTACCACCTTGAAGGACAAGGGCAGCAGATGCATGGGAACACCACCACCTGCAGGTTCCCCTCTTTGCCATACACCATCCTGGAATTGGAACTATATCACCGTTCCTTCACTGTGGCTGGGTCAAAATCCTGGAACTCCCTTCCTAACAGCACCACATCGACTGCAGTGGTTCAAGTAGGCAGCTCACCACTACCTTCTCGAGGGAATTAGGGATGGACAATAAATGCAATAAAATCAATAAAAAGACAATATCCTGTAATCCCCAAAAGTAGAAAATACATATGAAAATGAAAATATAATAAAGCACAGTCAGCATGGATTTCACAAAGAAAGTCTTGATTAACCTTAACTTTGAAGGATCAACAGCAAGAGTAATACAGCAGATGTAGAAGAGTTTAAGTTAATAAAGCCTCATCCTTTTAAGTGCTTGAACCAACAAATTGTGGGTTAACAAACAGGCACACTAACTGACAGAGCTGCATGTTGTGCTTTCTAGATTACCCTAAAGCAGGGTGTCAATGAGTTAAATCTTCAGGTTGCTGCAACCAGAATAGTCATTGTCCACTATCAGCTTTACTGTTACAAATAAAGGGTGGAACATTCATTGTGAATCTACAGAAACAGTCTGGTCCTGCACACTGCAGACACATCCACGTCATCACTAACCAGCTCTCCTATAATTGATGCAGTTATTTGATTTTTCCCCATTAGCGACATGGAATTATTTTTGAAAGATTTTAAATTCCAAGAAGTTTTGTTAATATTCAGCCCTTGAGAAGAAATCATTCCCTGGCCACAGTTGAGAAAGCTTTGAATATAAAACAGTAGACTACCAGGTAACACAGAGAAAGCTGATCAGCTAATCTATAATTACTTACTTTTCTTACTTTTGCTCTTGCTATTCGGTTTTTCATCCTGTTCAGTTCCTGACTGAGGATATTATTGTGATTAAATGTGAAAAGATGCACTGTGTCTCAGCCCAGGTATATTGGCTCTTTCTCTGTACAGTGCTGTACACATTCAGATACTGACACTGTCTCTCCCTCCATCAACTTTCCAGCCCTGACGGTGCAGAAAGCGCTGCTCAAAGTTACACATTCTGACTGTTTGCAGTTGATTAGTGAGAGATTATTAACAGATCCTTCTGCAGCGCTGCCTCGGTTAATAACAGCAGATCTGAGCCACATTTCAGATACGGAAACAGATGCATCAATTATTCACTCTTTCCCAGAGTGTGTGAGGCCGGGACAAGCAGCAACATTCCGGCCCCACGCTCTGCAATTACCCAGCACCAGCGGAAAGCAGTGAATACAGATTCAATCAGTGGGTTAATGTCCATGACAGGGATGCAAGATTCCACGGTCCAGGACAAACATCCCCATACACCGAGAACAAGCTCAGGAAAACCCGGGGGAGTTAATATCCCAATCACTGAGCATTCCAGTAACATTGAACAAGTTCCTGAACTGAGTGAATCTTTCAAAATACAGAAGTGATGACGAGGTCAGAAAGGTCTGAACAGTTGAGGTGATTGAGTGGTTTCAGCTTCTCTGTTCAGGTTGCAGCTTTCACTGGAGGCATGTGTTTAAATCCCACTTCTGACAACTAGATTTTCAGTTACTTTGCAGAGCTTCCTTGAAGGTTTGGGGTCGAGCAAATACTGAGGAACTGTTTCTAACAGCTGAATGGTCAATAACCAAAGGTTACAGATTTAAGGTGACTGACAAAACCAGAAGGAACTTGAGGAAAAATTCCTTTCTGCAACGTGTGGTTCGGATTGCAGTTCTGTGGATAGATTGGAGAAGCTGGGGTTGTTCTCCTTCGAGAGGAGATTTGATAGAGGTGTTCACAATCATGAGGGGTCGTGACAGACCCGATAGAGAGAAACTGTTGGTAGAAGGATTGAGACTCAGGTAAAAGCTGTGGCTCAGTTGGTCACACTCACCTCGAAATCACAAGCTTCTGGGTTCAGATTTCACAGCTGACTCTCCAGTGCAGCACTGAGGGTGTTGAAGGTGCTGCCTTTCAGGTGTGATGTTAAACCAAGACCTGGTCTGCATGTTTGTGTGAATGTAAAAGATCCCATGCTGCAATTTCAAACAAGTGAAGAGCAATTCTCCCTGGTGTTGTGATCAATATTTGCCCCTCAATCAGATCAGTTGGTCATTATCACATTGCTGTTTGTGGGTATTAACTGCTGCATTTCTGACATTACAACAGTGATTACACTTCAAAAGTATTTCATTGTCTATAAAGTGCTTTGATATGTCCAGTGGTCTTGAAAGGTGCTATATAAATGCAAGTCTTTTCTTTCTTTATCACAACACATTGCTGTGTAAAAAATGGTTCCTCATGTCATCTCTGGTTCTTCTGCCAATCACCTGATATCTGTGTCCTCTGCTTACTGACACTTTTACCACTGGAAACAGTTTCTCCTTATTTAAACTATTGAAAACCTCCATGATTTTGAACAAATGTGTCAAATCTCTTCTGAATTTTCTCAGCTGCAAGGAGAACAACCCCAGCTTCTCCAATCTCTCCACATAACTGAAATCCCTCACCCTGCTACCATTGTGTTAAATCTCTTTTTTATTCTTTCCTGGGATGTGGGCACTGCTGACACAATGTGATTCCTGTCAATGGAGCGGCCCGCTGACATCATCGGACTGTGCCAAGCTGTGCATAGGCACAGCTACATCTTGCCAGGATTAAGTTGCACATGCGCAGGATGATGTCATGGCTCAGCGCCAACGTCATCGCATATCTGCGCCTGGTCCATCTTCGCACATGCACGCTGCAGCGTCATCAGGTATCCAGCCTCTCACTCAGCTGGAGGAAGCGGCTGAATAGGAGACTTTGAGGCTGGAGCTCTCCCCCCTCGGCAACTCGCTCCAGGCCTCGATGCTTCCTCCTCTCAGCCGCTCGCTCTGCACCGCACTGCTCCACTGGCCGATTGTTCCCCGCTCGCCTCACCCAGCTCTCCTGCGACTCGCTCCCAGCCCCCCAAACCCGCTCCAGCCATTAGCTCTCGGCCGTACCACTTCCTTCCTCTCGGCCACTCACTACTCGCTCCTACGTCACTCTTTACAGCCCGCCTTGCTTCTTCGGGCGGCGCGTGGAGACTGGACAAACGTGGGAGCAAGAGGCCGAGAGAAGGGAAGCAGCACGACCTAGAGCTTGCGGCTGGAGGGGAGGGGGTGAGGTGGGGAACGAGCGACCAGAGAATGGGGTGGCGCGATCAGAGGACAATCGGCCAGGGAAGTGGGGGAGAGCAGTGAGGTCTGGAGTGAGCGGCTGTGGAGGGTGGAAGCGGCCAGTGCGAAGGAGGGGGAGAAAGCGAGTTGTGCCACCTAGTGGTTGCGTTGTCAGCAAACGCAGCCTTTATTGTCCATCCTTAATTGCCCTTGAGAAGGTGGTGGTGAGCTGCCTTTTTGGAGCTGCTGCAGTCCATGTGTTGTACGTAAACCCACAGTGCTGTTAGGAAGTGAGTTCCAAGATTTTGATCCAGTGACAGTGAAGGAATGGTGATATCGTTCCCAGTCAGGACAGTGTGTAACTTGGAGGGGAGCTTGCAGATGGTGGTGTTCCCATTCATCCAATGTCCTTCTAGGTGGTCGAGATCGGGGGTTTGGAAGGTGCTGCAGAAGGAGGTTTGGTGAGTTGCTGCAGTGCATCTTGTCGATGGTACACACTGCTGCCACTGTTCACTGGTGGTGCAGGAAGTGAATATTTAAAGTAGTGGATGGAGTGCTGATCAAGTGATCTGCTTTGTCCTGGATGGTGTTGAGTTTCTTTGGTGTTGTTGGAGCTCTACTCATCCAGGCAAGTGGTGAGTATTGCATCACACTCCTGACTTGTGCCTTGTAGATGGTGGACAGGAGGTGAGTTACTTCCAGCAGAATTACCATCCTCTGACCTGCTCTTGCAGCTACGGTATTTATATGGCTGATCCAATTCAGTTTCTTCTCAATGGTAATCCCCAGGGTGTTGATAGTGAAGGATTCAGAAATGGAAATGTCATTGAAAGTCAAGGGGATATGGTTAGATTCTCTCTTGTTGGAGATGGTCATTGCCTGGCATTTTTGTGGCATGCATGTTACTTGCCACTTATCAGCCCAAGCCCAATGTTGTCCAGGTCTCTCTACATATGGACACGGACTGCTTCAGTATCTGAGGAGTTGCTAATGTGACTGAACATTTTGCAATCATCAGCAAACATCCCCACTTCTGACCTTATGATGGAGGGAAGGTCATTGATGAAGCAGCTGAAGTTGATTGGGGCCGAGGACGTGACCCTGAGCAACTCCTGAACGATGTTCTGGGACTGAGATGATTGGCAATCCACAACCATCACCATATTCCTTTGCGCTAGGTATGACTCCAACTAGTGGAGAGTTTCCCCTGATTGCCATTGTCTTCAATGTTGCAAGGCCTCTTGATGCCCTTGGCAGGAGCAGTCACTGTTACCTCATCTCACCTTCTGAATTCAGCTCTTTTATCCGGATTTGAGCCAAGGCCATAATGAGGTCAGGAACCGAGTGGCCTTGGCAGAAACCAAAATGAGCATCGGTGAGTAGGTTATTGCTGTGTAAGTGCTGCTTGATCGCACTGTCAACGACACCTTCCATCACTTTACTGATGATCAAGAGGAGGCTGACGGGGCAGAAATTGACCGGGTTGGATTTGTCCTGTTTTTTGTATACAGGACATACCTGGGCAATTTTCCACATTGCCGGGTAGATGCCAGTTTTGTAACTGTACTGGAACAGCTTGGCTAGCGGTGCGGCGAGTTCTGGAGCACAAATCTTCAGCACTACAGCCGCAATGTTGTCAGTATCCAGTGCCTTCAGCCATTTCTTGATTTCATGTGGAGTGAATTGGATGAGCTGAAGATTGTCACCTGTGATGCTGGGGACCTCAGGAGGAGGCCGGGATGGATCATCTACTTGGCACCTCTGGCTGAAGAAGTTTGCAAATGATTCAACCTTGTATTATGCACTGATATGGTGTTCTCCCCTATCATTAAGGATGGGTGCATTTGTGGAGCCTTGTCCTCCTTACCTTCCAGGACCAGAGAGCAGTTGAACCTCTTCCAGCCCGCCGGAGTTTTGAAAAAAAAGGCAAACAGTGATGTCAGAGGAGAGCTGCATGCTGATTGGTTGGTGAGTAGCAGCTCTTAAAAAAAGGGGAAAGTTGTTTTTTTTTGTTGGAAAAAAAAACTCTGGTGTTAAGGTGAGTACTACTAAAGTTTTTTTTAAGGACTTTGGGTTGAAGTGGGTGGAACAAGGCCTCTAGTATAATTAGTATTTTTTAATTAAGGGAGTATCTCATTAACCTAAGGGTAAGTCATGGCAGGAGAGCTCAGCCCCGTGATATGCATCTCCTGCGCTATGTGGGACATCAGGAACGCTTCCAGTGTCCCTGATGACCACGTGTGCGGGAAGTGTATCTATCTGCAGCTACTGGCTACCCGCATTAGGGAGCTGGAGCTGCGGGTGGTTTCACTGTGGAGCATCCGTGATGCTGAGGAAGTCGTGGACAGCACGTTTAGTGAGGTGGTCGCACCACAGGTAATGACTGCACAGGCAGAAAAGAGATGTGTGACCACCAAATGGAGTAGTAGGCGCAGGTAGGTAGTGCAGGGGTTCCCTGTGGCCATCCCCCTCTCAAACAGATATACCGCTTTGGATACTGTTGGGGGGATGACCTCCCAGGGGAAAGCAGCAACAGCCGAGTTTATGGCACCACAGAGGGCTCTGCAGCACTGCAGGAGAGGAAAAGGTTTGGAAGAGCTTTAGTGATAGGGGATTCATTATAAGGGGTGCAGATAGGCATTTCTGCGGCCAAAAACGAGACTCCAGGATGGTATCTTGTCTCCCTGGTGCAAGGGTCAAGGATGTCACGGAGCGGCTGCAGGACATTCTGAAAAGGGACGGTGAGCAGCTCGAGGTCGTGGTCCATATTGGTACTAACGACATAGGCAGGAAGAGAGTTGAGGTCCTGCAAAGTGAATATAGGGAGTTAGGCAGAAGGTTAAAAAGCAGGACCTCTAGGGTTGTAATCTCAGGATTACTTTCTGTGCCACGTGCTAGTGATGGTAGGAATAGGAGGATTAGGCAAATGAATGCGTGGCTGAAGAGCTGGTGTAGCCGGGAGGGCTTCAGGTACTTGGATCTTCTGGTGCAGAGGGGACCTGTACAAGAGGGACGGGTTGCATCTAAACTGGAGGGGGACCAATATCCTTGCAGGGAGGTTTGCTAGTACTACTCAGGAGGGTTTAAACTAGTCTGGCAGGGGGGTGGGACCCACAGTAGTGGTCTCTCTGATGAGATATTTGAGGCAAATATAGAGGTCAAAGCAAGCAAATCCAGTAGGCAGGCCGGGCAGATGCAGGACGGGGAGCGTGGAAGGTCTGGTAGACTAAACTGCATTTACTTTAATGCAAGATGCCTTACAGGTAAGGCAGATGGACTCATGGATCGGTACATGGGATTGTGATATTATAGCTATTACGGAAACGTGGTTGAGGGATGAGCAGGACTGGCAGCTCAATGTTCCGGGGTACCGATCCTTCCAGCGTGACAGAGATGGAGGTAAGAGAGGAGGTTGCACTATTGATTAGGGAGGACATCACGGCAGTACTTAGAAAGGATATCCCGGGGGGGAATGACAAGCGAGGCCATATGGGTAGAACTTAGAAATAAGAAAGGGGTGATCACTTTGATGGGATTATACTATAGGTCCCCCAATAGTCAGGGGGAATTGAAGGAGCATATTTGTAGGGAAATCACAGATAGGTGTAGGAATTATAGGGTTGTAATAGTAGGTGATTTTAACTTCCCTAATATTGACTGGACTGCCTTAGTACTAAGGGGTCAGATGGGGAAAAATTTGTTAAGTGTGTCCAGGATAGTTTTCTGAAGCAGTATGTGGATGGCCCTGCAAGAGAAGGGGCTACACTTGACCGCCTCTTAGGAAATGAGGATGGGCAGGTGGTTGATGTGTCAGTGGGGGAGCACTTTGGGACCAGTGACCATAACTCTATTAGCTTCAAGATCGTTACGGAACAGGTCCTCAGGTTGAAGTCCTAAATTGGGGGAAGGCTAATTTTGATAGCATCAGACAGGAACTCTCAACAGTTGAATGGGAGAGACTGTTTACAGGTAAAGGGACGTCTGGTAAGTGGGAGGCTTTTAAAAGTGAGATCGGAAGAATTCAGGGCTGGCATTTTCCTGTTAGATGGAAGGGCAAGGCTGGCAAGTTTAGGGAACCTTGGTTGACTAGGGGTATTGAGGGCCTGGTCAGGATAAAGAAGGAGGCATATGTCAGGTATAGGCAGCTGGGAACGAGCGAGACACTCGAGGAGTATAGGGGATGTAGGACTACACTGAAGAAGGAAATTAGGAGGGCGAAAAGGGGCCATGAGATCTCCCTGGCAGATAAGATAAAGGAGAATCCTAAAAGATTCGATAAGTATATTAAGAGTAAAAGGGTAGCCAGGGAGACAGTAGGTCCCCTTAAGGATCAGTGTGGTAATCTATGTGTGGAGCCACGGGAAATGGGCGAGGTCTTAAATGAATATTCCTCGTCCATATTTACCGTGGAGAAGGTCATGGAAGCCAGTGAGTTCAAGGGAGGGAACAGCAATATCCTGAAGCATATCAACATTACAAAGGAAGTGGTGTTGGAGGTATTGAAGCGCATTAAGGTGGATAAATCCCCAGGGTCTGACCAGGCGTATCCTAGGATGCTATGGGAAGCAAGTTAGGAGATTGCTGGGGCCCTGGCCGAGATTTTAGTATCATCGTTAGCCACAGGTGAGGTACCGGAAGACTGGAGGATAGCTAATGCTATGCTTTTATTTAAGAAGGGCAGCAGGGATAAGCCAGGGAACTACAGGCCGGTGAGCCTTACATCAGTGGTGGGAAAGTTCTTGGAAGGGATTCTGAGAGACAGGATTTATATGCATTTGGAAAGGCAAGGTCAGATTAGGGATAGTCAGCATGGCTTTGTGCGTGGGAAATCATGACTCATGATTTTGATTGAGTTTTCCGAGGAGGTGACCAAGAGGATTGACAAGGGCAGGCCGATGAATGCTGTCTACATGGACTTTAGCAAGGCCTTTGACAAGGTCCTGCATGGTAGGCTGGTCCAGAAGGTTCAAACACATGGAATCCAGGGTGAGCTAGCCAATTGGATACAAAATTGGCTTGGTGATAGGAGGCAGAGGGTGGTAGTGGAGGGTTGTTTTTCAGATTGGAAGCCAGTGACCAGTGGTGTGTCGCAGGGATCGGTGCTGGGCCCTCTGTTGTTCGTATATATTAATGGCTTGGATGTGAATGTAAGGGGCATGATTAGTAAGTTTGCAGATGACACCAAAATTGGTGGTATAGTGGACAGTGAAGAAGGTTGTCTAAGTTTACAACAGGATATAGATCAACTGGAAAAGTGGGCAAGGGATTGGCAAATGGAATTTAACACGGACAAGTGTGAAGTCATGCATTTTGGGAAGTTAAAACAGGGCAGGACATTTTCACTGAATGGCAGGGCCTGGGGAGTGTTGTTGAGCAGAGAGACCTTGGGGTGCAAGTGCATAGTTCCCTGAAAGTGGCAACACAGGTAGACAGGGTGGTGAAGAAGGCGTCTGGCATGCTTGACTTCATCGGCTGAGGCATTGAGTACAAGAGTTGGGACGTCATGTTACAGTTGTACATAACGTTGGTTAGGCCGCATTTGGAGTACTGTGTGCAGTTCTGGTGGCTGCACTACAGGAAAGATGTGATTAAGCTAGAGAGGGTGCAGAAAAGATTCACAAGGATGCTGCCTGGTTTGGAGGGCCGGAGTTATAAAGAGAGATTGGATAGGCTGGGTCTGTTTTTCCTGGAGTGAAGGAGGCTGAGAGGGGACATGATAGAGGTATATAAAGTTATGAGAGGCATAGATAGTGTAGATAGCCAGAGTCTGTTTCCCATGTAGGGGTGACTAAAACTAGAGGGCATAGATTTAAGGTAAGAGGGAGGAGGTTTAAAGGGGATCAAAGGGGTAAATTTTTCACAGAAGGAATCGTGGGTATCTGGAATGAGCTGCCTGGTGGAGGCATGAACAGCAGTGACATTTATGAGGCATCTGGACAGGTACTTGAATGAGCAAGGCATGGAGGGATATGGAATTAATGCAGGCAGGTGGGATTAGTACAGATGGGCATTATGGTCGGCATGGACGCGGTGGGCCGAAGGGCCTGGTTCTATGCTGTACGACTCTATGACTCTCTGTGACTCCTGTTAATAGTTTAATTATCCACCACCATTCAGGACTGGATGTGGCAGGACTGCAGAGCTTTGATCTGATCTGTTGGTTGTGAGATCGCTTAGCTCTGTCTATTGCATGCTGCTTCCACTGTTTGACATGCAAGTAATCCTGTGTTGTAGCTTCACCAGGTTGACACCTCATTTTTAGGTCTGCTTGGTGCTGCTCCTGACATGCTCTCCTGCACACTTCGTTGAACCACTATTGTTCCCTTGGCTTGATGGCAATGGTAGAGTGAGGGATATGCCAGGCCAGGAGGTAACATATTGTGTTTAAATACAATTCTGCTGCTGCTGATGACCCACAGTGTCTCATGGATGCCCAGTTTTGAGCTGCCAGATCTGTTTATTTCTTCCCTCAGAAATAATTGGGAAAAAATTCCGAAGGAATGCATGAATTAAATAAAAAGGAGAGAGAAATAAATATTGACAAAATAGATGGCAGCATTTGGAAGGTGAAAATAAAGTTTTATTATTGATGAGTGAGAGGAATATGTCACACTTTGGGGCTTCTGCAAGTAGATTTACTGATAATCTGGGGAATTGATAGGAAACTGCTTCATGTTTGGTGGGAACAAATTCTCACCCTTGGGGTGGAGCCAACAGCTGCATCCGTCCAACAACAGAAAGAGTAGAAGTACTGTATCAGGCCTTGTTAGCTCAGTTGGTAGAGCATGAGACCTTTAATCTCAGGGTCTTGGATTTGAGACCCTTGTTGTGTGGTTGTTCTTCCCTTTTTCAGACTTCATCGGCAGAGAGTTCAAGGAGTGTTTGAAATTAAATTCAACAACATCACTAGATTTCAACCCTGCCGCCCCACTCCCTCCCAGTGTAGTTGACAGGTCCCTCAACCTCTGCCCTCCCCATTCCGTTCCCTCCCAGAACTGCGACTCACTTTCCACCCCACCTGCCTCCACATCCAAAGGATCATCCTCCACCATTTCCGCCACCTCCAGCGTGATGCCACCACCTACCTCATCTTCCCCTCGCCTGTCAACATTCCGAAGGGATCGTTCCCTCCACAACACCCTGGTCTACTCCTCCATTATCCCTGACACCTCGTCCCCTTCCCAAGGCACCTTCTCATGCAATCGCAGGAGATATAATACCTGCCCTTTTCCCTCCTCTCTGCTCATTATCTAAAGCCCAAACACTCCTTTCAGGTGAAGCAGCGATTTACTTGTACTTCTTTCAATTATGTATACTGTATTCACTGCTCACAATGTGGTCTCCTCTAAACTGGGGAGACCAAACGCAGATTAGGTGGAACACCTCGGCTCAGTCCGAAAGCATGACCCCGAGCTTCTGGTTCCCTGCCATTTCAACACTCCCCCCTGCTCTCATATCAACATTTCTGTCTTGGGCCTGTTCCAGTGTTCCAGTGAACATCTCCATGGAAAGATCAATCTTGAACGCTAGCTCAAATGTTGGATTTTGTATGTTTAGTATCTTTTCTCATCCAAAGATTACACTATCAATCATTCACCACTCTGTCTTCTCCTGAACTTCGAGTTCAAATTTGTTTGTGAAGTTGAGTGACACGTTAAGACAGCACAGTCTTTGTCTTTGTGAAGGAAGTGATTTCGGAATGGCTGTTTGAAACTGTCCCTCCTTGCACAGAAATTCAGTGCAAATACTCAAATCACCCACAATTTCTTCGTGAGAAATTTGTTCACAATTGCATTCAACATGGAAACCGCCTCAACATTAATCTCACTGAAGGAAAGTGTGACTGTGTTGTTTGTTTCAGAGTATTGGTGCCGTTATGTGTCGCTCTTAACCAAGACTGGGACACAACGCAAGGTTGATCCAAGGTTGGCATATATTATCATTCAGGAGAAAGAAAGATCAAAAGGAACCAAACAAGAAAACCCAGTCTCCAGATGTGAGAATCTGCAGATCCGCTTTGGGAATGTGAATCAGAGCATAATGAAGGGTGAACTGTCCGACTGCCCAGAAGAGATGAAGACACAGCTCAGTCAGCACGTTCCCCTGGTTTATGATGCTGAAACATTCCTCACACAGAAATTATTCAACCCGATGACAAACGTGCTTCCAGCCGATAATTTATTAAGATAATTTTTTTTTTGAGGTACAACACAAACAGCTACTCGACAATGTGGAAAATTGCCCAGGTGTGTCCTGTCCATAAAAAAAAAAGCAGGACAAATCCAATCTGACCAATTACCGCCCCATCAGTCCACTATCAATCATCAGCAAAGTGATGGAAGATGTCATTAACAGTGCTATCAATCACCACGCATTTAGCAATAATCTGCTCATCGATGCTCAGTTCAGATTCCGCCAGGGCCTCTCGGATCCAGGCAAACATTTGGAAGCTGGAGTATAATGTGGGAAAATGTGAGGTTATTCACTTTGGTAGTAAGAACAGATAAATTAAATATTATTTAAATTGCGAGAGACGACAGAATGCTGCGGTATAGAAGGATCTGGGTGTCCTCGTACATGAATCACAAAAAGTTAGCATGCAGGTAGAGCAAATAATTAGGAAGGCAAATGGAATGTTACCCTTTATTACAAGGGGAATGGAGTATAAAAGGAGAGAAGTTTTGCTACAAATGTCCAGGGTGTTGGTGAAACCACACCTGGAGTACTGTGTACAGTTTTGGTCTCCTTATTTAAGGAGGGATATACTTGCACTGGAGGCAATTCAGAGAAAGAGGTGGGAAACTGTCTCTTCCCCACCACAGCCACCTCGAGGGCATTGTGCGGAGGGGGTGAGACTTCGGGCGTGCAGGAAGGATCTGATGGGGAGGGCTCTTCTCACCACCAGCCAAGTTTCATCTTGGTGCTTGTGTGAAAGTTCTGGTGATGAGGCATTCCGCAAAATGACTTTGGCAGTTTGCTCGGGGAACCATCCGACTGGATCCACCATCTCATTTTCCTGTAGGGCCTTGAGGACATTCCGTGCAGACCACTACCTGAAGGATTGGTGGTCAAAAATGTTTTTCCACAGAAACTTTCCCACGAAGGATAGGTGGTACGGCACGGTCCAACTGGATGGAGCATTCCGCGGCAATGTGACCAGGCCCATCCTTCACAACGCTGGGGACAGATAGAACCTCAGCACGTAGTGACACTTGGAGATTGTGTACTGGGGATCTGCGCACAGCTTGATGCAGCCGCACACGAAGGTAGTCATCAGGATGAGGGCGACGTTGGGTACATTTTTCCCGCCCTTATCCAGGGGTTTGAACATCGTGTTCCTCCAGACCTGGTCCATTTTGGAACCCCATATGAAGCGGAAAATGGCTCGGGTGATCGCCACAGCGCAGGAGTGGCGTATGGGCCAGACCTGCACCACGTACAGCAACGTGAGTGCCTCGCACCTGATGACCAGGTTCTTACCCACAATGGAGAGAGATCGCTGCTCCCACATGCTCAGCTTATGGTGTATCCTGGCTACTCGCTACTTCCAGGTTTTGGTGCACGTCCCAGCCCTTCCAAACCATATCAACAGCACCTTCAGGTAGTCTGACCTGACGGTGAAGGGGACAAAGGATCGGTCAGCCCAGTTCCCAAAGAACATGGACTCGCACTTGCCGTGGTTAACTTTGGCTACCGAGGCGAGTTCGAACTGGTCGCAGATGCTGATCAGTCTGCGAACGGACAGCGGATCCGAGCAAAAGACGGCGACGTCATCCAGGTACAGGGAAGTTTTAACCTGAGTGACTCCACTGCCTCGGATTGTAACACCCCCTTATGCTTGCATCCTTCCTAATAGACTCAGCAAAGGGTTCAATACAGCAAACAAACAAGACAGAGGAGAGAGGACTGCCCTGTCTGTCTTTGCAAAGCAGGTGTAGAAAAAGATGCAGTGGTTTTTATCGCGGTTCATCCCAAGCAGCTGTGTAACACAGGAGTCTGTGCTCCACAGGCTGTTCTCAGGGATGCACACCGAGATAAACATCAACTGCTGCAGGAGGACTATCAATTGGGTGAAAGACGCCCTTTGGTCTGCCCGAAACTTGCTGGTCTTCCAGCGCAAAGAGTTGTCCACGACCTAATGTTGCAGACTGGCACATTCCAAGGTCCAAGACTACGTGCTGAGGGACGCACTACAGCTTGGGGCAGCCGCTGCAAAGGTTCACTGGGGAAGACCACTGTGTAAGGCACCCCCACCAAGGTGAACTGAGGGACTGGATCCATGGAAATCCCCTCGGGCTGTATCCAGAAAATATTTCTCCGCCTCCAGGCTCACTTCTTTGACCAGGAATCCTCCTCCCGACCAGCAGACCCATTCACCCACCTCCAGCATTCTCCCTCTACCTGGACCCCTCCCCCTGGCCACTTACCCACTCTTGATCTCTTCATTGAAAACTGTCGGCGAGACATTTGTCATCTCAATTTCTCTGCCCCCCTCATTCACTCTAACCTGTCCCCCTCTGAACTTGAGGCATTCTGTTCTCTCAGGTCTAACCCCGACATGGTCATCAAACCATGGGCGGCACAGTGGCGCAGTGGTTAGCACCGCAGCCTTACAGCTCCAAGGACCTGGGTTCGATTCTGGGTACTGCCTGTGCGGAGTTTGCAAGTTCTCCCTGTGTCTGCGTGTGTTTCCTCCGGGTGCTCCGGTTTCCTCCCACATGCCAAAGACTTGCAGGTTGATAGGTTAATTGGCCTTTACAAATTGCCCCTAGTATAGGTAGGTGGCAGGGAAATATATAGGGACAGGTGGGGATGTGGTAGGAATATGGGATTAGTGTAGGATTAGTATAAATGGGTGGCTGATGGTCGGCACAGACTCGGTGGGCCGAAGGGCCTGTTTCAGTGCTGTATCTCTAAACTAAACGTGCAGCCAAGGGTGGTGCTGTTATTGCATGGCATACTGACCTCTACCTTGCAGAAGCTCAGCGCCAACTCACAGACACTTCTTCCTACCTCCCTCTGGACCATGACCCCATCGCCGAAAATCAAGCCACCATCGAAAGGACTGTCACTGACTTCATCTCCTCTGGAGATCTTCCCTCTACAGCTTCCAACCTCATAGTCCCGCAACCCCGGACAGCCCGCTTCTACCTCCTTCCCAAAATCCACAAACGGGAATGTCCCAGCAGACCCATTGTGTCAGCCTGCTCCTGCCCCACTGAACTTATTTCTTCCTATCTTGACTCTATCTTTTCTCCGCTGGTCCAGTCTCTTCCCAACTACATCCGTGACTCTTCTGACGCCTTACGTCATTTTGACAATTTCCAGTTTCCTGGTCCCAACCGCCTCCTCTTTACTATGGACGTCCAATCGCTCTACACCTCCATCCCCCACCAGGATGATTTGAGGGCTCTCCGCTTCTTCCTGGAACAGAGGCCCAACCAGTCCCCATCCACCACCACCCTCCTCCGCCTGGCTGAACTTGTTCTCACATTGAACAACTTCTCCTTCAACTCCACGCACTTCCTTCAAGTAAAAGGTGTCGCTATGGGTACCCGCATTAGGCACACGACAGCCTGCCGGACTGAACATTGAGTTCAATAATTTCAGAGCATGACAGCCCACCATTTTACTTTCATTTTTAGTTGTTTTTTTCTTTTTTCTTCTTTTTTTGCTTTTTTACATTTTTTACAACCTTTTATATTGCATTTATTTCATTTCATCTTAGTTTATTCAGTTTGCTTACCCACTGCTTTTTTCAGGTTTGCACTTGCTGCTGTTCAATATTCAGTCCGTTAACACCTATTCTGTACTAATGCTTTGTCTTTCAACACACCATTAACGGATTGTTTGCCTTTGCTCCATGACCTTTTGGTCAGCTATGTGGCCTTGTCCAACCTGCACCTTCTCCTTTGTTATCTCTTGCCCCACCCACACCTCACTTGCTTATAACCTGTGACATTTTTAATATTTGTCAGTTCCGAAGAAGGGTCAGTGACCCGAAACGTTAACTCTGCTTCTCTTTCCACAGATGCTGCCAGACCTGCTGAGTGGTTCCAGCATTTCTTGTTTTTATTCCAAAAAATGTTTGTTTGCTGCAAAAGGTACATGGCAGGTAAAATGAAATGGAAGGGTTGTGAGGCAATTCACTCCTGTACTGAAGGAAACTGATCTCCTTTGCAATCTTTGTATTGTTGACTTGGTGCTGTTTTTGAACTGTCTTGTAATGTATCTTTTTATAGTTTTTTTGACGAATAAAGTATATTTTGGAAATTAAAAAAAAGTTCAGAGAAGGCTCACTGGATTTATTCCTGTGATGAAGGGGTTGTCTTTTGAGGAGGATTGAGCAGGTTGGATCTATACTGATTGGAGTTTAGAAACATGAGAGGTTATCGGATTGAGACATATAAGATTCTGAAGGGTCTTGACAGGGTAGATGCTGAAAGGATGTTTCCCCTCGTGGTGGAATCTAGAACTTGGGGACACAGTTTCAGAATTACGGATTTTCCATTTAAGAAGGAAATGAGGAGGTATTTCTTCACTCAGACAGTCATTCATCTTTGGATTTTTATCTACAAGGAAGTCAAGGGTTATGGGGGGCAGGCAAGAAAGTGGGGTTGATGCCATGAGCAGATCAGCCATGATCCTATTGAATGGCAGAGAAGGCTCGAGGGGCCAAATGGTCTACTCCTGCTACTATTTCTGTTCTTATGATCTCATTGCAGCTTGTTCCAAATAGAGACAAAAGAGTGGAATTCCAGAGGAGAGGAGAGAGCAATTACCCTTGAGTGAGTGTGGCATCAAGGATCCCTAGCAAAATTGAAACCAATGGGAATCAGGGGAAAACTGTCCACTTGTTGGAGTCCTACCTAGCACAAAGCAAGATGATTATGGTTGGTGGAGGCCGATCATCTCAGCCCAGGACATTGCCTCAGGAGTTTCTCAGGGTAGTGTCCTAGGCTCAACCATCCTCAGCTGTTTTATTAATGAGTTCCCCCTCAACTTAAGTCAGAAGTGGGAATGTTAGGTGATGATTCACAACTCCTCAGATACTGAAGCAGTCCATGTCTGCAGCAGCGAGACCTGAACAAAATTCAGGCTTGAGCTGACAAGTGACAAGCGACTTGATTGCCACAAAAGTGCCATGCAGTGAAGTGCCAATGAGAGAGAATCAAACCATCTACCTTTTAATACTCAGCAGCATTATCATCACAGCATCCCTCACCAGCAACATCTTGGGGGTTAACATTGATTATAAACTGAACTGGAGCAGTCACATCTATGCTGCGGCTTTTAGCGTAGGTCAGAAATTGGGAATTCTGCAGCAAGTATCTCACCTCCTGACATGCCAAAGCCTGTCCATTGTCTACAAGGCACAGGTCAGGAGTGTGATGGAATACGCTCCACTTTTCTGGATAGCTGCAGCTCGAACAACACATAAAAAGCTCAATACCACCCAGGACAAAGCAGTCCTCTTCATGGGTACCTCACCCACCACTTTAAACATTCACTCCCTCCACCACCAGAGCACAGTGGCAGCAGTGTGTACCACCTACAAGATGCACTGCAGTAACTCGCTAAGTAACGTTCGACAGCACCATCCAAACCCGTGATCACTACCTCGAAGGACAAGGGCAGCAGATGCATGGGAACACCACCACCTGCAGGTTCACCTCCAAGTCACTCACCATCATGACTTGGAACTATATCACCATTTCTTCACTGCTGCTGGGTCAAATTCCTGGAACTCCCTCGGCAATAGCACTGTGGGTGTTCCTACACCACATTGACTGCAGCAGTTCAAGAAGGCAGCTCCCCACCACATTCTCAAGGGCAATTAGCAATGGGCAATAAATGCCAGCCTTGCCAGCGATAATCACACCCAAGAATGAATAAAAAACAAATCATTCTCCACAGATTCCCCACAATCCAGGCTTGGACATTTACTTCAGGAGCACAGAGCTTTATATAACTACAACATGAGTTCCAATCTTCAGATTCCATTCGCCTTTCACATTATTTTCTACCAGTCCACTAGCTTTTAGTGATTCAGCACTCGGGTCTCTGCTTCTCCAGTTTCTAACATCTCACCACTTATAAAAAACACTCTGATCTATCTTTCGTAGGTCCTAGATGACCCCTCATTTTAAACTCCATCTGCCAAAGCATTGCTCACTCACTTAATCTATCAAGAAGATTTGAAAATAAATTTCTTGCCAAAGGATAATGTTCTGCTTCTGCTCCCTCGCCATTTGCTTTTCCCGTTAGTCTTTCATTTGGTGTAAATCCAGAGAAAGTAAAGATGGAAGGAAGGAGGTAGGGAAAAATCTTCCTCCTTTTCGTGATCCCTATTTGATCTTCATTCCAGTCCAATTTGGGTGAAGAATTCCGATTGTCTGTCTCAATTTTAATAAAGTATAAACAATTCTGGAATCACCAGCGAGATATTGACAAGAACATGTTTCCAGGCCAACTTTCCACAAAAGCTCCCCCACAACAATGTACTAGACACTTCATAAACTAACGACAAAATTGGGATTCGAACCCACACATGCAAAGCAAAATGCATTAGCACGCCACCGTCTTAACCTCTCGACCACCTTGTCAGCTGTTTAGACAGTACAGATCTTGGCTGTGCAGCCAGATGTGCAATGATGGAAATGCAGCTTCTGTCAGTAAATGCAATTTCCATCACATCAGGTCATGGCCTGTTGGGAATGGAGCGGTGTGAAACATTTCCAGACCATGTCCAACACGTTTCGACTCAGTGTGAAAATCCACCACGGAAAGACTGGAACATACAATCATTTCATCACATCATGATTAACATCACTCAGACACCTGAACCATGAGGTCACTGACGAAGTCATGATGACCGAATTTCTCATGAAATGACAACTGAACTAACTGACTGGAAGAATTGCTTTAATTCCACATGATCAGAGAGGCACAGCCTCAGACCGACTTGGCAGATGAGTATTGATTGAATAATTTCTGTGTGAGGGATATTCCAGCATCATAAACCAGGGGAACGTGCTGACTGAGCTGTGTCTTCATCTCTTCTGGGCAGTCGGACAGTTCACCCTTCATTCTGCTCTGATTCACTTTCCCAAAGCGGATCTACAGATTCTCAAATCTGTGGACTGGGTTTTCTTATTTTGTTCCTTTTGATTTTTCTTGCTCCTGACTGAATAATATATTCTAAACCTCGGATCAACCCTCCCCTTTGCGTCGTGTTCTAGTCTTGGTGAAAAAAGACACAAAACGGCACAAACAGACTGAAACATACAACACGGTCACACTTTCCTTCATTGAGATTAATGTTGAGCTGTTTTCCAGGTTAAATGCAACTGCAAACACATTGCTCTCAAAGGAATTGTAGGGGATTGAGTTGCTGTTGAAATATTAGCATTGAACATTTGTACAAGGAGGAACAGCCATTCCAAACTGACATCCTTCACAAAGGCAACCACTGAGCTGTTTTCTTGTGTGAATAAAATTCATAAGAAAAGTTAAAGTTCACAAGAAAACAGATGTAAACGATTGATAGCTAAACTTTTGAAGCAAGGATATGAATCCACGATTTTCTGATTATTGGACAAACACTCGAGCCAACGAAGCTACTGAGCCAGATCACAAATGCTGTGACAACTAAGGGCAGAGGAGGGCACTCTTTATTCTCATCCCACTTCTCCACAGGTCACAACATCTATTTTAACTTTTCCCACTTACTGAAACAGTCAATCATATACTCTATTTTTCCCAGAATAGAAGACACTGACCAGATTTCTTTAATGAACAACAAAATGATTCATTTATTGTAGAACAAGTTTTAACTGGTCATGAAGTAAAGCATAAACACACAGGTGGAAATTTTAAAAGTTCCATTTTCACCTTTAATTTTAAAGTCTTTTTTTAAAATCTTCGAGCCACATGCGCACACATACGTACACCGGTTAACAGAAAAGATAAAAGGGATGTTTTAAAAAAAAATTTTAAATTTTTTTGCAAACACAAAAAAAAACTCTTGGGCTGTTTACTTGCTCATTTTTGAAGAAAACATCAGATGAGATACGTTGCTCCAAAATTGGAATCCAGTCTAACTTCTGAGTATACGTAGACAGGTCACTAGGGTATTTTAGAACAGTTCTTTTCAGAAGGCACTGAGAATTAATTTTAGCAGGCCTTCTTCAAAGACATGCAACAAGATGAATTAACACACTGGACTTCTCAGGATCTTTTAAAGATTTTCTGGAAAACAAGCTGGGTTGTGGTCTTCTCTCCTTCCTTGACACTTCTTCAGGCTAACTTTATCAGCTGCTCACTCCAGCAGGTAAAACACACTGACTCTACAACCAAAAGCTTGTGAGTTTTCTGCTGTCTTAGGTGCACGCTGCTGCTGCCGAGCTTGTCCAATCAAGGGGCGCAAGTGACTTCACTAACCACATCTCCCTGTTACCATGGTTTCTGTTCTATATTTAACTTGAATTACGTGAAAAACAGTAAACATAGTTGCCAAATTGGCTCTTTTGGTGCTCTCTTGAAAAAGAACTGGTCCTACATTTATTCAGTTTGATTATGACTTCTTCAAAAAATATTTTAACAGAAGAAACAGAATCACTTCCATAACATCATGTACTTTCCCTGAGCTACAGGTTATTGAAAGACTCTCTGGCTGTGTTTATTTTAGGTGATTTTGTACTCAGGTTCTTTTGGAATCCATGTGTTTGCAGATCTTTGTGAGTGAGAGATGTGGAGATATGCTTAAAAAATTTCCCTATAAATTATTCATATCTCCGTCTTTCCCCGAACTTTGTGCAAACACATTAATGAGGGAATCACACACATCAGGCCGTCAAACCTGTCCGCTAAACATTGAAAGGTGACAGTGTTTATAGTAACGGGGTTCCATTTATTCAGACACATCTTGATGATTCACACATGTAATGTATTTGTATATTATATTCATGACATTATGATGTAAATAAACATTTCCTTGCACTTGCCACGCTTGGTGAACATTTTCTCTGCTGATGCCCCTTGAATATATTAGAGAACATGGTGACGAGGTTGAGATTAAAGTCTGTAAATATAGGCAGCAAACAGCAGCAGGGACTGCAGTGAACAAGATTTACGTGACATATTTGTGCTTCTATTGGTGGGTGAAATAAGATACTAAACACACAAAATCCTACATTTGAGCTCGCGCAAGATTGCTCTGTCTATGGAGATAGCATCAAAGAATGCTCAGGAATTTTGTCCGATGCCAGTGATCGTAACACACTTCAGGGGAACTTAAAAAAATGGTAAAATCGGCTTTCACATAACAGATGAAATTTTGCACAGAGAAGTGTGAAGTGATACAATTTGGAAGGAAGTATGAGGAGAGGCCATATAAATGAAACATGACAATTCTAAAGTGGGTGCAGGAGCAGAGAGACAATGTAGACCAATGTTGGAAGGATTGAAAAGGTAACTAAGAGCAAACAGGACACTTGGATTTATTAATATAGTCATAGAGTAAAAGCATATAAGTTATGCTAAACCTTTACAAAATGCTGGGAATGAATGGCCTCTTCCTGTACCTCCACAGAAAGCTTCCATTCCAGGTTTACACACACTCATCAGGATCACTCTCCACAGATCCTGCCACTCCAGGCTCGGACACCAACTTCAGGATCACTCTCCACAGATCCTGCCACTCCAGGCCCGGACTCCCACTTCAGGATCACTCTCCATACATCCCAGCACTACAGGCTCGGAGACTCTCTTCGGAGATCCTAAATCTCCAGACACGGACATCCTTTGAGGACCACTCTCCACAGATCCTGCCACTCCAGGCTCGGACACCCACTTCAGGATCACTCTCCACAGATCCCGCCATTCCAGGTTCGGACACCCACTTCAGGATCACTCTCCATACATCCCAGCACTATGGGCTTGGAGACCCTCTTCAGAGATCCTAAATCTCCAGACACGGACATCCTTTGAGGACCACTCTCCACAGATTCTTCCCTCCAGGCTCAGACACCCTCTTCAGAGTCACCCTCCATCCATCCCGCCGCTCCACGCACGGTTATCTTCCTCAGGATCAGATCAAAGAATGTTGCTTGTCACTTATCAGCTCAAGCCTGAATGTTGTTCAGGTCTTGCTGCTTGCAGGCACAGACTGCTTCAGTATCTGAGGAGTTGTGAATCATCAGCGAACATGCCCACTTCTGACTTATGTTGAAGAGAAAGCCATCAATGAAACAGCTGAGGATGGTTGGGCCGAGGACACTGCCCTGAGAAACTAGATATCCAGTCATGAAAGGTGGAGGACAATTAAATAACGAACCAGATGAGGAGGCTCCAAAAACTTCCCTATCCTCAATGTTGGTGGAGCCGAGCACGTCAGTGCAAAAGATGAAGCTGAAGCATTTGAAACCATCTTCAGTCAGAAATTGCTCAGTGGATGATTCAACTTGGCCTCTTGAGTTCCCCAGCATCACAGCTTCCAGTTTTCAGCCAATTCGCTTCACTCCACATGATAGCAAGAAACAGCTGAAGGCACTCAGTACATCAAAGACTATGGGCCCTAAAAACATCCCAGCTCTAGTACTGAAGACTTGTGCTCCAGAAGTAGCTGCGCCCTCAGCCAAGCTGTTCCAGTAGAGCAACAACACAGGCATCTACTCAACAATGTGGAAAATTGCCCAGGTGTGCCCTGTCCGGAAAAAAGCAGGACAAATCCAATCTGACCAATTGCCGCCACATCAGTCTACTATCAATCATCAACAAAGTGATGGAAGATGTCACCAACAGTGCTATCAAGCACCACACACTTAACAATAATCTGCTCATCGATGCTCAGTTTAGGTTCTGCCAGGGTCTCTCAGCTCCAGGAAATAATTTGGCAGATAGAGTAGAATGTGGGAAAATGTGAGGTTATCCACTTTGGTAGGAAGAATAGAACAGGAAAATATTATTTAAATTGTGAGAGATTACAGAATGCTGCGGTGTAGAAGGATCTGGGTGTCCTCGTACATGAATCACAAAAAGTTACCATGCAGGTACAGCAAATAATTAGGAAGGCAAATGGAACGTTACCCTTTATTGCAAGGGGAATGGAGTATAAAAGCAGAGAAGTGTTGCTACAAATGTACAGGGTGCTGGTGAAACCACACCTAGAGTACTGTGTACAGTTTTGGTTTCCTTATTTAAGGAGGGATATACTTGCATTGGAGGCAGTTGAGAGAAGGTTCACTAGATTTATTCCAGTGATGAAGGGGTTGTCGTATGAGGAAAGTTGAGCAGGTTGGACCGATACTCATTGGAGCTGAGAAAAATGAAAGGAGAACGTATTGAGACATATAAGATTCTGAGGGGATTTGACAGGGTAGATGCTGAGAGGATGTTTCCTCTTGTGGTGGAATCTAGAACTAGGGGACACAGTTTCAGATTTAGGGGTTTTTCATTTAAGAAGGAATTTCTTCTCTCAGAGGGTCATTAATCTTTGGAATTATCTACCGCAGAGAGCAGTGGAGGCTGGGTCATTGAATGTCTTCACGATTTTTATCTACAAGAGAGCCAAGGATTATGTGCGCAGGCAAGAAAGTGGGGTTGAGGTCATGATCAGGTCAGCCATGATCCTATTGAATGGCGGAGCAAGCTCGAGGGGCCATATGGCCTACTCCTGCTACTAGTTGTTCTGATCTTATGTTGTTATGATCTCATTGCAGCTTGGTCCAAACAGAGATGAAAGAGTGGAATTCCAGAGGAGAGGTGAGAGTGATTGCCCTTGAGTGAGTGTGGCATCAAGGATCCCTAGCAAAATTGAAGTCAATGGGAATCAGGGGGAAAACTCTCCACTTGCTGGAGTTGTACCTCACACAAAACAAGATGGTTGTGGTTCGTGGAGGCCAATCATCTCAGCCCAGGACATTGCTTCAGTAGTTTCTCAGGGTAGTGTCGTAGACCCAAACATACTCAGCTGTTTCATTGACGACTTTCACTTCAAAATAAGTCAGAAGTGGGAATGTTAGGTGATGATTCACAACTCCTCAGTTGAAGCAGTCTGTGCCTACAAGCAGCAAGACCTGAACAATATTCAGGCTTGAGCTGATAAGTGACAAGCAACCTTCTGGCCACACAAGTGCCAAGCAGTGAACATCTCCAATGAGAGAGAGAAAAAATCTACCTTTTGATATTCAGAGCATTATCATCGCTGAATCCCCCACCATCAATATGTTGGGGGTTACCATTGACCAGAAACTAAACGGGACCAGTCAGATCTATGCTGCGGCTATAAGTGCAGGTCAGAGATTAGGAATTCTGCAGCAAGTGGGAAAGATTAGGAATTCTGGG
Source organism: Heterodontus francisci (assembly GCF_036365525.1). Taxonomy (NCBI): domain Eukaryota; kingdom Metazoa; phylum Chordata; class Chondrichthyes; order Heterodontiformes; family Heterodontidae; genus Heterodontus; species Heterodontus francisci. The sequence goes on along the minus strand of NW_027141441.1, from coordinate 5,326,915 downwards.
GGCGGCACAGTGGCGCAGTGGTTAGCACCGCAGCCTCACAGCTCCAGCAACCCGGGTTCAATTCTGGGTACTGCCTGTGTGGAGTTTGCAAGTTCTCCCTGTGTCTGTGTGGGTTTTCTCCGGGTGCTCCGGTTTCCTCCCACAAGCCAAAAGACTTGCAGGTTGGTAGGTAAATTGGCCATTATAAATTGTCTTATAGTGTAGTTTGGTGGTAGGGAAATATAGGGACAGGTGGGGATGTGGTAGGAATATGGGATTAGTGTAGGATTAATATAAATGGGTGGTTGATGGTCGGCACAGACTCGGTGGGCCGAAGGGCCTGTTTTAGTGCTGTATCTCTAAACTAAACTAAGTATCTCACCTCCTGATACACCAAAACCTGTCCACCATCTGCAAGGCACAAGTCAGGAGTGTGATGGAATACATCCCACTCAACAACACTCAAGAAGCTCAATACCATCCAGGACAAAGCAGCCCACTTAATCGCCACCTAACCCACCACCTTAAACATTCACTCTCTCCACCACCAGTACACAGAGTCTGCAGTGTGTACCATCTCTATATGCACTGCAGTAACTCGCCAAGTATCCTTCAACAGCACCTTTCAAACCCGTGACCTCTCCCACTTCGAAGGACAAGGGCAGCAGATGCATGGGAACTCGCCATCTGCAGGTTCCCCTCCAAGTCACTCACAATCCTGACTTGGAACTATATCGCCATTTCTTCACTGTTGTTGGGTCACAATCCTGGAACTCCCTCCCCAACGGCGGTGTGGGTGTTCCTGCACCACATGGACTGCAGCAGTTCAAGACGGCAGCTCACCACTACATTCTCAAGGGCAATTAGGGATGGATAATAAATGCTAGCCTTATCAGCGATACTCACATCCAAGAATGAATAAAAAACAAATCATTCTCCACAGATTCCCCACAATCTGGGCTTGCACATTCACTTCAGGAGCACAGAACTTTATATAACTGCAACATGAGTTCCAAACTTCATATTCCGTTCGCTTTTCACATTATTTTCTCCCAGTCCACTGGCTTTTAGTAATTCTGTATTCGGGTCTCGGCTCCTCCACAGTTTCTAACATCTCACCTCTTACAAAAAAACACACTGATCTATCTTTCTTCAGTATTACATGACCCCACATTTTAAACTCCATCTGTCAAAGCATTGCTCACTCACTTAATCTATCAAGAAGATTTGAAAATAGATTTCTTGCCAAAGGATAATATTCTGCTTCTGCTCCCTCGCCGTTTGCTTTTCCCATTAGTCTTTCACTTGGTGTAAATCCACAGAATATAAAGATGGAAGGAAGGGAGGGAGGGAAAATCTTGCTCCGTTTTGTGATCCCAATTTGATCTTCATTCCAGTCCAATTTGGGTGAAGAATCCCAATTGTCTGTCTCAATTTTAATAATATATAAACAATTCTGGAAACACCGTCTGGAAATTGACAAGAACAGGTTTCCAGTCTGACTTTATGCAAAAAGTCACCCATTAGAAATAAAGGAACTATACAGCTCACAAACTAACAACAAGGATGGGATTCAAACACAGACATGAAGAACACAATGCATTAGCAGTCCATCACCTTAACCTTGCAGCCACCTTGTCAGATGCACAATTATGGCTGTCACCTTCAGCACAGCTCCTGGCTGTGCAGCCAGCTGCAGTGACCTAATGATTCAGGCATCTGAGTGATGTTAATCATGATGTGATCAAATGATTGTATGTTCCACTCTTTCCGTGGTGGGTTTTCACACTGAGTGGAAACGTGTTGGACATGGTCTGGAAATGTTTCACACCGCTCCATTCCCTATTTCATTTACTTACAGAAGGTGTATTTCCATCATTATACATCCCATAAGATGAACTTTTTTCAAAAGACTTCAGTGTATTTAACTCTGTGTCCAACACTGTGAGGCAGCTTTCTGTGTTTATAAAGAGTGCAATTTATTGACTGGTCTCTTGGATCTTGGATCAAACAGGGTGACAGATAGAGGTCTGTGTGCAGAGGGTTTGGAGGTGAGCTCTGATTCCTAACCCTTTCTGGATTGTGAGGAATAAAGAATGAATGAGAGAGAGAGAATGTGGGAGAAGGGATGATGGAAGAATTTGTCCGTGAACCTGATTAAAAGTGGCTCAAACGCAAGATAATATTAAGATATCAAGAGCAGAATATTAACATAATCTGAGTTCCGCGATCTGGTCGGGTCCCATTCCCCTGAAGTGAGGAATGAACGGGTGGGAAATTCCACCTGGAGTTATATTTGTCTCCAATGAAGATGAGTTCACAGTGAGGATGGAATAGCTCAGTTGGGAGAACACTAGATTGAAGAACCAGGATACAATCCCTGGTTTCATCAGTTTTAATTTGGTGTCTCCATCAGTTTAAGTAGAGAGAATCAGAGGGGAAATTTTCCACTCTTGACCCCATGGGCTGAATTTTAAACTAACGGTGCGGCTCTCGGCAGAGGCACCGGAAGCGGGTGTCGTCACCACACGAGTAAAATGTGGCCGACCGACTCCAATCACGGAGCATCCGACCAATTAATGAAGGGGAGGTGTGGGGCCCATGTAAACAAGGACCAGAGGCAGGGAACAAGGCACCGATGGCACCGACATCTGACACAACGGCAGGTGCTGACACCATATTTAAAGGGCTGCCAACCCTGCATTCACTGCTGCCTGGTTTAAAGGAGTGTCTTCCTGAGAGCCCTCTGATGCCCCAGGACCCGTTCTGCTGCCTCTGCTGCCCCAGGACCCGTTCTGCTGCCTCTGCTGCCCCAGGATCCGTTCTGCTGTCTCTGCTGCCCCAGGACCCGTTCTGCTGTCACTGCTGCCCCAGAACTCGTTCTGCTGCCTCTGCTGTCCCAGGACACGTTCTGCTGCCTCTGATGCCCCAGGACCCGTTCTGCTGCCTCTGATGCCCCAGGACCCGTTCTGCTGCCTCTGCTGCCTGCTGAGTAAGGAGCTGAATGCGAGCCTGCAGTGACCATGGTCCCACGGTTTAGCGATGCCTCCCTGCAGTTTCTCCTCCAGGTGGCAAGAGAAAGGTGGAAGATCCTCTTCCCCAGGGATGGGAGGTGGAGACCTGCCCACCTGACCAAGCAAAGCTGGCTGAAGATAGTCGGTGAGGTCAGCAGACGTGGGGTCACCCCCAGAACATGGATCCAGTGCAGGAAGTGGGTCAATGACCGGATCCAGGCTGCTCAGGCGAAAACTCAAAACACTTTGGACCCTTTGGACATTGCATGTGGCAGAGTGAGAGGGAGTGTTTGGTGGAAAGGGAGTGACCACCCAGTCATGTGTATTGGGGAAGGGCAGCAGGACATGCTGCCTGAGGCTTGGCTGCATCTCGGTGAGAGGTGCACGTCAGTCATTGTATAAACTCACACAGTCCCTCGAGAGGGGCAACATGCAGGAGGAATACGTGTGTCCCCATCATGGACTGCTGGACTATCACCATCAGAGATGTTGGGCTTGTCCCCGCTGGGAGACTAACTTTGTTCATCATTGTGTCTGCAGGAGAAGACATCCCACAATTGGAAAGAGCGTGTCAAGACCGGCGGTGGATGCCTTATCTCCATGTCCTCATCCCGATGGAGGAGGAGGCCATGGAACAGGCAAGGCAGCAAAGCAGCTGCTCCATCGCTGATGGAGAGACAGGGACACCTACCCAAGAGAGTGAGTGAACATCTCCTGGGGCACAAGGGAGCATCTGCTGCAAAGGAGCCACACTGCTCATCTGTTCACCACTGCATCAATGGAGCTGCACGTTAGGGGTGGTTGGAATGTCATGATGGGAAGACCCTAACCCTTCAATGTCCCTGTTTTCTCATGAAGGCCCGGATGAACGACAAAAGCAAAGATCTGGAGAGACTGGGGGACAGCCGGACATGTCTGAGGAGGAGGAGGGAGCCTCAGGGGGTGCACCATCACCTCATTCCCCTGCACCCTTCACCAGCACAGAAACTCTCACGTTGGTGGGTATCCGTTCGCGGTTAGATTCTGGCATACAAACTGGTGAGCACATCACAGACAGGCCCGGGCAGCTGGCGGAGGCTGTGACAGCCGAGGCCACTGGGAGTTGGTGGTTTGTGGGAGGCCAGGCCCATGCTGTGCCCAGGCTGATGACGTGCCTCTTGTGTCACCAGCAACACGGGAAATGCTGCAGCTGCAGTGTGAGGTCAGGCAACATCTGGCAGAGTTGCCAGAGGCTATGTGTACCCAAGCACGGACGATGGAGGAGTCCATCCAGGCCTTGGGTGCTGCACTGTCTCTGATGGGGGTGTGTCTGGCTTCCTCCATTGAGAGATTGGTGACTCTCATGGAGAACCAGATCCAGCCGATCAATCAGTGGCTGCCGGAGATGTGCACAGACTTGCACTCCATCACTTTGTCCATGAGCTCCATCCAGTGGTGACAAGGTGAGAGGGGGGACGAGGCACCTGAATTCTCCACTTGGTCCACTTCCCTCTCAGGTCAGCAGGGAGGTACAAGTGTGTCTTATAAGGGGGAGGAGCAGCTGGCTGCTACATCTGGGGGCCCCTCTCAGGGTGATCCTGGTGTGGACGGTAATTCCAAAGTCCCTCTGCCAGTGACACCAGTGATGCAGGCACCTCCATCATCCTCGATGACAGAGGGGGTCCCTGTACCTGTGCAGGAGGCCCTCAGTGTGCCAGGGCCCTCCAGGCCTCAGGCAGCAGAGGACGGCCGCCAATGTCATCCCAAGCCATGGAGCAGCAAGGTCAGCAGCCTGTCTCCACCTCAGCTGACAGAGCAGGGGGAGTAGCAGGTAGGAACACCCGGAAGAGATTTAAGAAGAGCACCTAGATTCACTGAGGGGTTCACGGGTGAATGTACATTCCAGATGGATAGGGTTGTGTTTGGTGTCACACAGAATAAGGAAATGATGTTCTCTCACTATGTCTCCTTCCTATTGTTGATGCCCTTTGGGACTTCATTTCAACCCTTCCTCTCAAGGGGCTGGAAGTGAGGGACCAAGCCCTGAGTTCACAAAGCTTCGGCCTTGTCACTGTGCGATGTGTACCTGGACGCTGTAGTGTAGAAGGAACGGAGGTGACAACAGGGCTGTTTAAAGCTAAGACTTTATTGCTGTGGTTCCAGAAGGTGGTAAGGCTCAAAGGAAACGTGAATGGATAAGGGTGTCTCGTGTCTCCCTTGTGTGCATCTCATGGAGGCTTTCCTGCTGTGCCTGAGGTCCTTCATCTGGCACTGCTTGGGCAGCATCCTCCTCCACATCCTCATCATCAGAGGAGACATCACACTCCATGATATCCACACGAGTCAACACCTCACCCCTCTGTCATGCCAGATTGTGCAGAGCACAGCAAGCCACCATGATACGCGAGACCCTCGCCGGGACATACTGAAGGGCTCCACAGGAACAATCTAAGTGCCTGAATCTCATCTTCAGGAGACCAATGGCCTCTTTGATGGTCGCTCGGGTTGACCCGCAGCAGGCGTTTTACCTCTCCTCTGAATCGTTGTGTGGGTTCCTCACAGACGTCAGTACTCATGTTCTCACTGGGTTGCCCTTGTCTCCAAGGATCCATCTCAGAAAGCGCATGGGGCCACGGAAAGGTTCTGGCACCTGGGAGTGCCTTGGTATGCAGGCGTTGTGGCTGCTTCCCGGGATTTGTGCACACACCTGTAGGATCCATTTGTGATGGTCACAGACCAGTTACACACTGAGCAAGTGGAAGCCCTTCCTGTTGAAGGCTGCTGGCTGGTCTGCAGGAGCCTTGATGGTCACATGGGTGCAGTCGATGACACCCTACACCTGGGGGAATCCAGCGATGGCCCCGAATCCTATAGCCCTCTCAGCGTGACTGTTTGGATCGATGTGCACATAGTCACCGGCCCTCCTGAACAGGACATTGGTGACCTCCTTGATGCACTGGTTCACCACAGACTGTGAGATTCCACACATATCTCCAGTGGATCCCCGCAATGATCTGCTGGTGGAGAAGTTCAGTGGCACGGTGACCTTCAGTGACACTGGCATCAGGTGCCCACCAAGTCCCATGGGGCACAGCTGCATCATGGCAGAGAGATCAGTGACAACCTCCGTGGAGAGGCACAGTCTGCGGAGACACTGTCACTCGGACATCTGCAGGTAGTTGAACCTCGGCTGACGTGTTCCTCTGGCTCCTTCTCCAGCCTCCTGTTCGAGGCTGGTCCTCCTGTGGGCCCCCAAGCTGCTGTGGTGTCCCTGCTGGTGCCTGCGCCTCCCTCCCTCTCTACTCCTCCTCCTCTTCAATGGGAACCTCGAATCCAGGGTGAATGAGGCCCATGACAGGTTGCCCCTCCCTGAGTGCAAGGCCTTCACAGGAAACAACACCCAGCCACATTTACCTCATTTGTCACCCTCAATGAGGTGGCACTGCCCCAATAACACCCTGGTGTGGCTCACCCTGCAGAGCTGGCACATTGGCCCCCACTCCTGACAGTGTTTCCCGATGCCCTTTCCCCCTCCACCCTTGCTGCCAAGTTACACTGCCTCACCCGACAGCTTCCCAGTGAAGCCAACACTCAGCTCCCACCTCCCAGTCACCTCCTTTAACCAGGCGAGTCTCTGAAGCCCCAGGGTTCCCGTGTGCTATTAATTCAATTGGACCCAGTGAATAAAATTGCTGACAATTGGACTCATAAATACTTTAAATGCCTTCTTGCCGTGTGGATGTGCCAAGTCTGCCCTCCATGTCAGCCGCCGACAGAAATATCCGGTCCGACGTCTTCCATCCCTATTTTATACACCCCCCCTCCCCCTCCCCAGCCTCCATTCCCGTCTCCAACGGTCCCTTAAAATTCTGGCCCATTGCTCTAAGACTAATGGGAGTGAAACTACAGCTGCTCCTTAGACTGAACAGGGAGAGCTGCTCTCTCTGTGTTGAAAGTGAATGAATCTGCTCTTTACCTTGTCTTACTGGAACGTTCACTGTCTGGAAATGTCTGTTTGAAAATGTTTTCCTGTTATATTAATGGAGCAGAGGAGCAGATGTGAGGTGCTGTTGAACAGAGAGGTTTGGAAGTGGGTGAAGGGGTGGAGTGACGGTGGGAGTGAGAGGCGCTGTGAGTTGGCCATTCTCAATAGAGTGTCAGGAATGAAGGTCAGAGGAACAGACCAGGCAGGAAACACAGAAAGAGCGAGGAGAAGCTGGTGTGAAAAACAGAGATTAAACAACAGGCTTGTTCAGTTGGTTTGGGTCTGGTGTTTAGAATACCCGGAATCTGGGTTCACTTCACTTCCAACTCAGCAATTGTACCAACATTATGTTCATAAAACCATAGAATGATACCCAAAGAAGGAGACCATTTGGTCCATTGTGTCAATGCTGTCTCTTTGGTTGTGCTATCCAATTAGTTCTGATGCTCAGCTTTTTCCTGTAATCTGTACATTTTCCTTCCAGTATTTATCCCTATTGCTTTTCAAAGTTACTAATGAATCTGCTTTCAAGTCCTGATCAGAAAGTGCATTCCAAATCACAACACATCACCGTTTAAATCCTGACCTCATTTCGCCTCTGGTTCTTTTCTCAATCACCTGATAAATACATCCTCTGGTTACTGACCCTTTTGCCACTGGAAACAATTTCTCCTTATTTAACTTATTGAAAACCTTCTTGATGATGTCACATACTAGACTGCCAGTAAAACTGAAGCCCATGGAATAAAAGGGACAATGACAGCATGGATATGAAATTAGCAGACTGATAGGAACAGAGGAGCAGGAGTAGGCCATTCAGCCCGTCGAGCCAACCCCGCCATTCAATATGATGATGACTGATCATCCACTTCAATGCCTTTTTCCCACACTATGTCCATATCCCTTATGTCATTTGCATTTAGAAATCTGTCAATCTCTGCTTTAAACATACTCAATGACTGAGCTTCCACAGCCCTCTGGGGTAGAGAATTCCAAGGATTCACAACCCTCTGAGTAAAGAAATTTCTCCTCGTCTCTGTCCGAAGTGGCTTTCCCCTTATGTTGAAATTGTGTCCCCTGGTTCTAGCTTCCTCAACCGGAGGAAATAGCTTCATCTACCTGTCTATCCCTTTAAATATATGGTAAGTTTCAATGAGATCACCTCTCATTCTTCGAAACTCTAGAGAATACAGTCCCAGTTTCCCCAAAATCTCTTCATAGGACAGTCCCGCCACCCCGGGAACAAGTCTGGTGAACCTTCGTTGTACTCCCTCCATGGCAATGATATCCTTCCTAAGGTAAGGGAACACAAACTGCACACAGTATTTCAAAGTGCAGTCCAACCAAGGTTATATACAATTGAAGCAAGACTTCACTACTCCTGTACTCAAATCCTCTTGTGATAGAGTCTAACATGTCATTCGCCTTCCTAATTGCTTGCTGCACCTGCATGTTAGCTTTCAGTCACTTACTGACAAGGACACCCAGGCCCCTTTGTCCATCTTCGCTTTCTAATCTCTTACCATTTAAGAAATGATCTGCACATCTGTTTCTCCTACCAAAGTGGATAACCTCACATTTTGACACATTATATTCCATGTGCCACTTTCTTGTCCACTCACTATGTCTGTCCAAATCCCCTTGAAGCCGCTTTGCATCTTCCTCACAACACACATTCCCACCTAGTTTTGTGTCATCTGCGAACTTGGAAATAGTACATTTGGTCCCCACATCCGAATCATTGATATATATTGTGAACAGCTGGGTCACAGTGTGGTGGTGAACAGTTGTATTTCTGTCTGGAGGAAGGTTTACAGTGGGTTCCCCATGGTTCCTCATAACTTCAGTTATGTGCAGAGACTGGAAAAGCTGGGGTTGTTCTCCTTGGAGCAGAGCAAGTTCAGAACAACTTTGACAGAGTTAGAATCAAGGAATCAAATGGTTACAGTACAGAAGGAGACCATTCAGTCCATCATGTCCATGACAGCTCTTTGCAAGAGCAAATCAGCTAATTCCACTCCTCTGCCCTTTCATTGTAACCCTGCAAATTTTCTCTATTCAGGTGTTTATCCAATTCCCTTTTGAAAGCCACGATTGAATCTGCCTCCAGCACACTCTCAGGCAGTGTATTCCAGATCCAACCCACTCGCTCTGTCCTACACCCCTGGTACCATTGCAGAAAATCTCTTCTGTTCATTTCATCCCTCATAAATAATTGAAATGAAATGTTTATTAGGAAATGCACAACATAAAAAGGAGAGATAAATAAATGCTGAGCAAAATAGAAGTCAATGTTTGGAAGGTAAAAAGAGAAAAAGATGTAACTTTTATTCTGGATGAGTGAGAGGAATATATCACACTTTGGGGATTTTGTAAGAGGATTTATTGATAAACCTGGGATTTGAGAGGAAGCTGGTTCATGGTTTACAGAACAAATTCAGCCCCTGGGATGGAGCCAACAGCTGCACTGTCCAATAACAGACAGGACGGGGACACTGTCTCAGGCCTAGTGAGCTCAGTCGATGAAAGCATGAAACTCTGAATCTCAAGTTTTTGAGTTTGAGCCCCACGGTGGGTGTTTTTTATTTCCTTTTTAGGCTGATTTTACAGGCATTCTCCAGCTCTGAATTCCTCGGCAGAGCGTTCAAGGAGTGTTTGAAATGAGATTCAACAGCAGTATGAGAAAGTCTCTCCTTGATTCAGGACTCTTACCTCTCTGCAGCAACTCGCTGCTGAAGATTGAACTTTATCTCATTTCATTCTCAGCTCAGGGTCAGTGTGGATCACTGGGACTTTTGGCTGTCTCCCACTTCCTAATCCATCAGTGCTGAGAAATCAATGGGGAATATTACTCACATGTTACAATGTTTTATAAATACTTGAATGTATTTCACACTGTGTCTAACAGTGTGAATCTCCCCTGGTATATCAGCTCACCAATACTTCAACAGAACATTCACATAATGTGAGCTCTGACATCTGTTCAGATCCCATTCCCAAGACCTGGAAAGTGGGATTGGGCTGGATCGCTCTTTTTCAGCTGGCACAGACACGATTGCTAAATGGTCTCATTCTGTGCCATAAATGTTCTCCATTTTCTATGTTCTATGAAGTGAGGTGCGATTGGGAGGGGCAATTCCACCAGGGTTATATTTTCTCCCAAAACAATGACACAAGGGCTACTTCACTTTTTTATTCATTCATTCATGCGATGTGGGCGTTGCTGGCCAGGCCAGCATTTACTGCCCATCCTTAATTGCCCTTGAGAAGGTGGTGGGGTGGGCTGCCTTCTTGAACCACCCTTGAGTGAGTGTGGCATCAAGGATCCCTAGCAAAATTGAAGTCACTGGGAATCAGGGGGAAAACACTCTACTTGCTGGAGTCGTACGTCGCACAAAACAAGATGGTTGTGGTTCGTGGAGGCCAATCATCTCAGCCCAGGACATTGCTTCAGGAGTTTCTCATGGTAGTGTCCTTGACCCAAACATCCCAGCTGTTTCATTGACGACTTTCTCTTCAACATAAGTCAGAAGTGGCAATGTTAGATGATGACTCACAACTCTTCAGATACTGAAGCAGTCTGTGCCTGCAAGCAGCAAGACCTGAACAACATTCAGGCTTGAGCTGATAAGTGGCAAGCACCCTTCTGGCCACACAAGTGCCAAGCAGTGAACATCTCCAATGAGAGAGAAAAAAAATCTACCTTTTGATATTCAGAAGCATTATCATCGTTAAATCCCCCACCATCAATATCTTGACCAGAAACGTAACAGGACCAGTCACATCTATGCTGTGGCTATAAGCGCAGGTCAGAGATTACGAATTCTGCAGCAAGTATCTCACCTCCTGACACCCCAAATCCTGTCCACCATCTACAAGGCACAAATCAGGAGTGTGATGGAATACATCCCACTCAACAACACTCAAGAAGCTCAACACCATCCAGGACAAAGCAGCGCACTTGATCGGCACCTAACCCGCCACCTTAAACATTCAATCCCTCCACAACCAGTAAACAGTGGCTGCAGTGTGTACCATCTCCATATGCACTGCAGCAACTCGCCAAGTATCCTTCAACAGCACCTTCCAAACTCGTGACCACTACCACCTCGAAGGACAAGGGCAGCAGATGCATGGGAACTCACTACCTGCAGGTTCCCCTCCAAGTCACTCACCATCCTGACTTCGAATGATATCGCCATTTATTCACTGTTGTTGGGTCACAATCCTGGAACTCCCTCCCCAACGGCAGTGTGGGTGTTCCTGCACCATATGGACTGCATCAGTTCAAGAAGGCAGCTCTCCACCACCTTCTCAACAGCAATAGGAATGGGTAATAAATGCTCGCCTTCTCAGCGATACTCACACCCAAGAATGAATAAAAACCAAATCACTCTCCACAGATTCCCCACAATCTGGGCTTGGACATTTACTTCAGGAGCACAGAGCTTTATATCACTGCAACATGAGTTCCAATCTTCATATTCTGTTCACTTTTCACATTATTTTCTACCAGTCCACGAGCTTTTATTAATTCAGTATTCGGGTCTCTGCTCCTCCGCCGTTTCTAACATCTCACCTCTTACAAAAAAACACTCTGATCTATCTTCGGTAGTCGATGACCCCTCATTTTAAACTCCATCTGCCAAAGCATTGCTCACTCACTTAATCTATCAAGAAGATTTGAAAATAAATTTCTTGCCAAAGGATAATTTTCTGCATCTGCTCCCTCGCCATTTGCTTTTCCCATTTGTCTTTCACTTGGTGCAAATCCAGAGAAAGTAATGATGGAAGGAAGGAGGGGAGGAAAAATCCTGCTCCGTTTCGTGATCCCTATTTGATCTTCATTCCAGTGCAGTTTGGGTGAAGAATTCCAATTGTCTGTCTCAATTTTAATGAAGTATAAACATTTCTGGAATCACTGTCTGGACATTGACAAGAACAGGTTTCGAGGCTGACTTAACAAATGAGCTCACCCAACATAAATAACACACGAAACAGCTCATAAACCAGCGACAAGGATGGGATTCGAACCCACGTGTGCAAAGCACAATGGATCAGCAATCCATCGCCTTAACCTCTCGGCCACCTAGTCAGTTGCAGATGCACAGCTGTCACCTTCAGCACAGCTTCTGGCTGTGCAGCCAGCTGTGGAATGATGGAAATATATCTTCTGTAAGTAAATGAAGTTGGGGATGGAGCGGTGTGAAACATTTCCAGAACATGTCCAACACGTTTCTACTCAGTGTGAAAACCCACCAGGGAAAGACTGGAACATACAATCATTTCATCACATCATGATTAACATCACTCAGACACCTGAACCATTCGGTCACTGATGAAGTCATGATGACCAAATTTCTCATGAAATGAAAACTGAACTAACTGACTGGAAGAATTGCTTTAACCCCACATGATCAGCGAGGCACAGCATCAGGCCGAATTGTCGGGTGGTGTAAACAGATATCACTGCTTCTGATCTTCACCAGAACAGAGAGTGAGATGTAACATTGATCATCAAACAGACTGTGAGAGAATACAACAGAATAAAACACATGGAGAGACACTGTGGAATAACAAATAGATTTGATTGGAATGTTGAAATTTTGATTGGAATGGATAAAACACCAGAAACAGCAGATTAAAGTGGGATTCTCATCATTATATTGATCTGGGACAGAAAAGAGAAACTGATGGAAAGAAGAGAAGAAGGAAGAAAAGAAAGGAGGGAACTGTTCAATTTTTTTCAGTTTTTTCACTCGCCCATCAAAGCTGATAAAAAAAGTTGCAAATAACAGAGAATTTCACCAAAAAGGGAGATTAAATGTTGCTGAAACCTTGGATCGAAGGATGCCCCAACAGATCACCTGTTTAACTGTCTCCTCACTCGGGGATTTCAATCAGTGAGTAATATTATTCTCTACCTTTTTTTGTTAATTGGTCCCAGAACTGTCACTTGGAATTAATATCTGTGTTCCGACTCCTGAATAATAAAATTGTGAGTTTCTCGATATTTTCTGGACACAGTTCCTGCTGAAAGAACTAAGAACTCTTTTCTAATTTGCACAATACTCTATACACACTCATTAAGCCTGCTAAGCTAGCATCCTTGGTGCTGCTCTCTCTTCTCCCAAACTTCATCTCACGTGACTATTCCATCATCACTCTGACAGTGGGAGGGGTTGATCCCACTATCTTCAGCATTAACCCTTTACATCCTTCTTCCACACTGTCTGTCCAAAAAAAATGGGTGGAGGGAACTTCCTTCATTTATCAAAACACCAACAGCAGCACAGTGGCGCAATGGTTAGCACCGCAGCCTCACAGCTCCAGCGACCAGGATTCAGTTCTGGGTACTGCCTGTGTGGAGTTTGCAAGTTCTCCCAATGTCTGTGTGGGTTTCCGCCAGGTGCTCTGGTTTCCTCCCACCTCCAAAAGACTTGCAGGTTGATAGGTAAATTGGCCATTGTAAATTGGCCCTAGTGTAGGTACGTGGTAGGAGAATGGTGGGGATGTAGTAGAGAATATGGGATTAATGTAGGATTAGTATAAATGGGTGGTTGCTGGTTGGCACAGACTCGGTGGGCTGAAGGGGCTATATCTCTAAATAAGAAAAGTAAAATAAAAGCTACCAGTCGTAAATCAACTCAAACCCATTAGAGAGATAGAGGGAGACTGTCAGAGAACTTCCTGCATCCAGTCCTGACCCTGTCACACTCAGCAGCTTCTCACCCAGACCCCACTCTCATCAACACTGAACATTGTTACCGAGACCCTTCAAATACTGTTTATAAAAGGGAGAAAAATTCAAACTTTATCACAGCGAGATTGAATAGAACAAAGTTTAATATCTTCTCGTCGTCACTCGGTAACCACATGAGACAGTCCTTAAATCAGTAGCATAAATTATCAGCTGTAAGAATGTTTGTCATTGGTATGAATCATTTCTGTGTGAGGAATGTTCCAGCATCATAAACCAGGGGAACGTGTTGACTGAGCTGTGTCTTCATCTCTTCTGGACAGTTCACCCTTCATTCTGCTCTGATTCACTTTCCCAAAGCGGATCTACAGATTCTCAAATCTGAAGACTGGGTTTTCTTATTTTGTTCCTTTTGATTTTTCTTGCTCCTGAATGATAATATATTCCAACCTCGGATCAACCTTGCCCTGTCTCCCAGTCTTGGTTAAAAGCGACAAATAACGGCAACAACATTCTGAAACATACAACACGGTCACATTCTGCTTCAGTGAGAGTAATGCTGAGGCAGTTTCCGTGTCGAATGCGATTGTGAACAAATTTCTCTCAAGGAAATTGTGAGTGATCAAGTATTTGCACTGAATTTCTGTGCAAGAAGGGACAGTTTCAAACAGCCATTCCCAAATCACTTCCTTCACAAAGACAAAGACTGTGCTGTCTTAACGTGTGACTCAACTTCACAAACAAATTTGAACTCGAAGTTCAGGAGAAGACAGAGATGTGAATGATTGACAGTGTAATCTTTAAATCATGATTTTCCGTTTCTTCGTTGAAGTGAGGCTCAACCCTAAGCCACTAGAGATCGCGGAAAGCTACAAACTTGGATCCAGAAAACAGAAAAGTAGTGAAACAGTTGGTGAGTACATTGTGACACTGAAGAATTTATCACCACATTGCAACATTGGCACATTCTTAGACCGTACATTATGAGACAGATTTGTGCTTATATTGGTGCATGAGGAAAGATACTAAACACACAAAATCCCAATTTGAGCTGGTGTGTAAGATTGCTCTTTCCACGGAGATGGCATCAAAGAATGCTCGTGAATTTCATCCTATGCCAGTGACAGTAACACACTTCAGAGGAACTTAAACACACTGGTAAAATGGGCTTTCACACAACAGATAACATTTTACACAGAGACTTGTGAAGTGATACAGTTTGGGAGGAAGAATGAGACAATGTACACCAATCTTTTTTGATCAAGGTTTGAAAAGGTTTCTAAGAGCAAACAGGACACTTGGCTTTATTAATAGAGGCACAGAGTAAAAGCAAATAAGTTATGCTAAACCTTTATAAAACACTGGGGCTGAATGACCTACTCCTGTACCTCCATGGAAAGCTTCCACTCCAGGCTCGGACACTCTCTTCAGGATCACTCTCCATACATCCCGCCACTCCACACACGGATATCTCCCTCAGAATCAGATCACAGCTCCACAGTCCTGCCACATCCAGTCGTGAATATTGGTGGATAATTAAATAACTAACAAGATGAGGAGGCTCCAAAAACATTCACATCCTCAATGATGGTGGTGCTGAGCACGTCAGTGCAAAAGATGAAGCTGAAGCATTTGCAACCATCTTCAGTCAGAAATATTAAGTGGATTCGATCTGTGCTAATTTCAGCTCCTCATGCTCGCTGGTGCCTTGGTTCTCTGGTGCTAATTTCAGAGTAAATCATGCAGCTTGACAATTGGAGCCAAAGAAAAAGACACAGGAGAGGTTGAAAGTGCCAAAACCTGGGATTGAACCAAGAACTGTTTAACTGTTAGCACAGCACGAACTCAACAAAGCTATTTCAACAACACACTAAAGCCACCATTCTGTCACTGCTTTGGAAGACAATATATACATTAAAGTGTTTGTAAAAAGTTACAGAACACAACATGTGAGTAATATTCCCCATTGTTTTCTCAATACTGAGGGATTGTGAAGTGGGACACAGCCAGAAGTCCCACTGTGCCACACTGACCCTGAGCTGTGAGTGAAATGAGATAAAGTTCAATCTTTAGCAGAGAGATTCTGGAGAGAGGTAAGAGTCCTGAATCAAGGAAAGACTTCCTGACACAATAAAAGCAAAATACTGCAGATGCTGGAAATCTGAAATAAAAACAAAAAGTGCTGGAAATACTCAATAGCTCTGGCAGCATCTGTGGTGAGAGAAACAAAGTTAACGTTTCTGGTCTGTGACCTTTCATCAGAACTGGCACAGGTTAGAAAAGAATTAGGTTTTAAACAAGTGACGGGGAGGGGCATGTGGGAGAGAACAAAGGGGAAGGTGTTTGATAGTGCAGAGGGAAGGAGAGATTAAATAACAAAGCTGTCCTGGGACAAAGGCAAAGAGTGTGTTAATGCTTGTGGTTGCCTGACACCAGTCATGCTCTGATGTTATTGAACACAATGTTCAATTCACAAGGCTGAAGAGTGCCGAATCAAAAGGTCAGGTGCTGCTCCTCGAGCTTGGGTTGATTTTCACTGGAAGACTGGAACAGGCCAAAGACAGAAATGTTGACATGAGAGCAGGGGAGAGTGTTGAAATGGCAAGCAACCCGAAGCTCAGGATCATGCTTTCGGCCTGAGCAGAGGTGTTCCATCTAATCTGCGTTTGGTCTCCCCAGTTTAGAGGAGACTGCATTGTGAGCAGTGAATACAGTATACATAATTGAAAGAAGTACAAGTAAATCGCTGCTTCACCTGAAAGGAGTGTTTGGGGCTTTAGATAATGAGCAGAGAGGAGGGAAAATGGCAGGTATTATATCTCCTGCGATTGCATGGGAAGGTGCCTTGGGAAGGGGACGAGGTAGTGGGGGTAATGGAGGAGTGGACCAGGGTGTCGCGGAGGGAGCAATCCCTTCGGAATGCTGACAGGGGAGGGGAGGATGCGTTTGGTGGTGGCATCACGCTGGAGGTGGCGGAAATGGTGGAGGATGATCCTTTAGATGTGGAGGCAGGTGGGGTGGAAAGTGAGGACAAGGGGAACCCTGTCGCAGATCTGGGAGGGAGGGGAAGGGGGAAGGCAGAGGTTGAGAGTCCTGTCAACTACACTGGGAGGGGGCGGGGTGGGAGTAGTTGAAATCTGGTGATGTTGTTGAATTTAATTTCAAACACTCCTTGAACTCTCTGCTGATGAAGACTGAAAAAGGGAAGAACAACCACACAACAAGGGTCTCAAATCCTAGGCCCTGAGATTAAAAATCCCATGCTCTACCAACTGAGCTAACACGGCCTGATACAGTACTTCTACTCTGTCTGTTATTGGACGGATGCAGCTGTTGGCTCCACCCCAAGGGCGGGAATTTGTTCCACCAACTATGAAGCAGCTTCCCATCAATTAACCAGATTATCAGTAAATCCACTTCCAGAAGCCCCAAAGTGTGATATATTCCTCTCACTCATCAATGATAAAACTGAAATCTTTTTACCTTCCAAATTCTGCCATCTATTTTGTCAGTATTTATTTCTCTCTCCTTTTTATTTAGTTCATGCATTTCTTCAGAATTTTTTTTTCAATTATATCTGAGGGAAGAAATGAATAGATCTGGCAGCTCAAAACTGGGCATCTATGAGGCACTGTGGGCCATCAGCAGCAGCAGAATTGTATTTAAACACAATATGTTACCTCATGGCCTGGCATATCCCTCACTCTACCATTACCATCAAGCCAAGGGAGCAATAGTGGTTCAATGAAGTGTGCAGGAAGGCATGTCAGGAGCAGCACCAAGCAGACCTAAAAATGAGGTGTCAACCTGATGAAGCCACAGCACAGGATTACTTGCATGTCAAATAGCGGAAGCAGCATGCAATGGACAGAGCTGAGTGATCTCACAACCAACAGATCAGATCAAAGCTCTGCAGTCCTGCCACATCCAGTCCTGAATGGTGGTTGATAATTAAACAATTAACAGGAGGACGAGGCTCCACAAATATCCCCATCCTTAATGATAAGGGAGACCAGTATATCAGTGCAAAATACAAGGTTGAATCATTTGCAACCATCTTCAGCCAGAAGTGCCAAGTAGATGATCAATCTCGGCCTCCTCCTGAGGTCCCCAGCATCACAGGTGCCAATCTTCAGCTAATTCCACTTCACTCCACATGATATCAAGAAATGGCTGAAGGCTCTGGATACTGACAACATCCTGGCTGCAGTGCTGAAGACTTGTGCTCCAGAACTAGCCACGCCGCCCGCCAAGCTACAACACTGGCATCTACCCAGCAATGTGGAAAATTGCCCAGGTATGTTCTGTATACAAAAGGCAGGACAAATCCAACCCGGTCAATTCCTGCCCGATCAGCCTCCTCTTGATCATCAGTAAAGTGATGGAAGGTGTCGTTGACAGTGCTATCAAGCAGCACTTACACAGCCATAACCTACTCACCAATGCTCATTTTGGGTTCCGCCAGGGCCACTTAGTTCCTGACCTCATTATGGCCTTGGCCCAAATATGGACAGAAGAGCTGAATTCAGGAGGTGAGGTGACAGTGACTGCTCTTGCCAAGGGCATCAAGGAGCCCTTGCAAAATTGAAGTCAATGGCAATCAAGGATAAAAATCTCCACTGGTTGGAGGCATACCTTGCGCAAAGGAATATGGTGCTGGTTGTTGGTGGCCAATCATCTCAGTACCAGACATCGCTCAGGAGTTCCTCAGGGTAGTGTCCTCGGCCCCAACCGTCTTCAGTTGCTTCATCAAAGAACAAACAAAGAACAAAGAAAATTACAGCACAGGAACAGGCCCTTCGGCCCTCCAAGCCTGCGCCGATCCAGGTCCTCTATCTAAACATGTCGCCTATTTTCTAAGGGTCTGTATCTCTTTTCTTCCTGCCCATTCATGTATCTGTCTAGAATCAATAAACTTCCTTCCATCATAAGGTCAGAAGTGGAAATGTTCACTGATGATTGCAAAATGTTCAGTTGCATTAGTAACTCCTCAGATACAGAAGCAGTCCGTGTCCACAAGTAGAGAGACCTGGGCAAGATTGGGCTTGGACTGATAAGTGCAAGTAACATGCACGCCACAAAAATGCCAGGCACTGACCATTTCCAACAAGAGTAAATCTAACCATCTCCCCTTGACAGTCAATGACATTACCATTGCTGAATCCTTCACAATCAACATCCGGGGGGTTACCAATGAGCAGAAACTGAATTGGATCAGTCATAAAAATACCGTAGCTACAAGAGCAGGTCAGAAGCTGGGAATTCAGCTGCAAGTAACTCACCTCCTGTCCACCATCTACAAGGCACAAGTCAGGAGTGTGATGTAATACTCCCCACTTGCCTGGATGAGTGGAGCTCCAACAACACCAAAGAAACTCAACACCATCCAGGACAAAGCAGATCACTTGATCAGCACTCCATCCACTACTTTAAATATTCACTTCCAGCACCACCAGTGAACAGTGGCAGCAGTGTGTACCATCTACAAGATGCACTGCAGCAACTCACCAAGCCTCCTTCGACAGCACCTTCCAAACCCCCAATCTCGACCACCTAGAAGGACATTGGATGAATGGGAACACCACCATCTGCAAGCTCCCCTCCAAGTTACATACTGTCCTGACTGGGAACTATATCACCATTCCTTCACTGTCACTGGATCAAAATCTTGGAACTCCTTTCCTAACAGCACTGTGGGTTTACGTACAACACATGGACTGCAGCAGCTCCAAAAAGGCAGCTCACCCCCACCTTCTCAAGGGCAATTAAGGATGGACAATAAAGGCTGCGTTTGCTGACAACGCAACCACTAGGTGGCACAACTCGCTTTCTCCCCCTGCTTTGCACCGGCCGCTTCCACCCTCCATAGTCGCTCGCTCCAGACCTCGCTGCTCCCCCCACTACTTCCCTGGCCGATTGTCTCCCGATCATGTCACCCCATTCTCCAGTCGTTCGCTCACTCCCCACCCCCCCTCCCCTCCAGCCACTAGCTCTAGGCTGCGCTGCTTCCCTTCTCTCGGCCACTTGCTCCCACGTTTGTCCAGTCTCCAAGCGCCGCCCGAAGAAGCAAGGTGGGCTGCAAAGTGTGACGTAGGAGCGAGTAGTGAGTGGCCTAGAGGAGGGAAGTGGCATGGTCTAGAGCTAGCGGCTGGAGCGGGGGTTGGGGGGCAGAGAGCAAGTGGCCATAGAGCTGGATGACGCGAGTGGGGAACAATTGTCCAGGGGAGCATCGAGGTGTACAGCGAGCGGCTGAGGGGAGGAAGCGTCGAGGCCTGGAGCGAGTTGCCGAGGGGGGAGAGCTCCAGCCTCAAAGTCTCCTATTCAGCCGCTTCCTCCAGCTGAGTGAGGGGCTGGATACCTGGACCAAGCGCGTATATGCGATGATGTTGGCGCTGCGCAATGACATCATCCTCCACATGTGCCACTTAATCCTGGCAAGATGGAGCTGTGCCTACGCACAGCTTGGCACAGTCCGATGATGTCAGCGGGCCGCTCCATT
The DNA here is from genome assembly GCF_036365525.1 of Heterodontus francisci. Lineage (NCBI taxonomy): Eukaryota > Metazoa > Chordata > Chondrichthyes > Heterodontiformes > Heterodontidae > Heterodontus > Heterodontus francisci. The sequence continues at coordinate 5,306,759 of NW_027141441.1, read as the reverse complement.
GACAGGAATCACATTGTGTCAGCAGTGCCCACAACCCAGGAAAGAATAAAAAAGAGATTTACCACAATGGTAGCAGGGTGAGGGATTTCAGTTATGTGGAGAGATTGGAGAAGCTGGGGTTGTTCTCCTTGCAGCAGAGAAAATTCAGAAGAGATTTGACACATTTGTTCAAAATCATGAAGGTTTTCAATATTTTAAATAAGGAGAAACTGTTTCCAGTGGTAAAAGGGTCAGCAAGCAGAGGACACAGATATCAGGTGATTGGCAGAAGAACCAGAGGTGACATGAAGAACCATTGTTTACACAGCAATGTGTTGTGATAAAGAAAGAAAAGACTTGCATTTATATAGCACCTTTCAAGACCACTGGACATATCAAAGCACTTTGTAGACAATGAAATACTTTTGAAGTGTGATCACTGTTGTAATGTCAGAAATGCAGCAGCTGATACCCACAAACAGCAATGTGATAATGACCAACTGATCTGATTGAGGGGCAAATATTGATCACAACACCAGGGAGAATTGCTCTTCACTTGTTTGAAATTGCAGCATGGGATCTTTTACATTCACCCAAACATGCAGACCAGGTCTTGGTTTAACATCACACCTGAAAGGCAGCACCTTCAACACCCTCAGTGCTGCACTGGAGTGTCAGCTGTGAAATCTGAACCGAGAAGCTTGTGATTTCGAGGTGAGTGTGACCAACTGAGCCACAGCTTTTACCTGAGTCTCAATCCTTCTACCAACAATTTCTATCGGGTCTGTCACGACCCCTCATGATTGTGAACACCTCTATCAAATCTCCTCTCTAAAGAGAACAACCCCAGCTTCTCCAATCTATCCACAAAACTGAAATCCTAACCACATGTTGCAGAAATCGATTTTTCCTCAAGTTCCTTCTGGTTTTGTGAGTCACCTTAAATCTGTAACCTTCGGTTATTGACCTTTCAGCAGTTAGAAACAGTTCCTCAGTATTTACTCTACCTCAAACCTTCAAGGAAGCTCTGCAAAGTAACTGAAAATCAAGTTGTCAGAAGTGGGATTTAAACACATGCCTCCAGTGAAAGCTGCAACCTGAACAGAGAAGCTGAAACCGCTCAGTCACCTCAACTGTTCAGACCTTTTTGACCTCGTCTTCACTTCTGTACTTTGAAAGGTTTACTCAGTTCAGGAACTTGTTCAATGTTGCTGGAATGCTCAGTGACTGGGATATTAACTCCCCCGGGTTTTCCTGAGCTTGTTCTCGGTGTATGGGGATGTTTATCCTGGGCTGTGGAATTTTGCATCCCTGTAATGGACATTAACCCACTGATTGAATCTGTATTCACTGCTTTCCACTGGTGCTGGGTAATTGCAGAGTGTGGGGCCGGAATGTTGCTGCTTGTCCCGGCCTCACTCACTCTGGGAAAGAGTGAATAATTGATGCGTCTGTTTCTGCATCTGAAATGTGACTTCGATCTGCTGTTATTAACCGAGGCAGCGCTGCAGAAGGATACGTTAATAATCTCTCACTAATCAACTGCAAACAGTCAGAATGTGTAACTTTGAGCAGCGCTTTCTGCACCGTCAGGGCTGGAAAGTTGAGGGAGGGAGAGACACTGTCAGTATCTGAGTGTATACAGCACTGTACAGAGAAAGAGCCAATATACCGGGGCTGAGACACAGTGCATCTTTTCACATTTAATCACAATAATATCCACAGTCAGGCGCTGAAAATGATGAAAAACCGAATAGCAAGAGCAAAATTAAGAAATGCAAGTAATTAGAGATTAGCTGATCAGCTTTCATTGTGTTACCTGGTCGTCTACTGTTTTATATTCAATGCTGTCTCCACTGTGGCCAGGGAATGATTTCTTCTCAAAGGCTGAACATTAACAAAACTGCTTGTAATTTAAAATCTTTTAAAAGTAATTCCATGGAGCGAATGGGGCAAAGTCAAATAACTGCACCAATTATAGGAGAGCTGGTTGGTGATGACGTGGATGTGTCTGCATTGTGCAGGACCAGACTGTTTCTATAGATTCACGATGAATGTTCCATCTTTATTTATAACAGTAAAAGTGATAGTGGACAATGGCTATTCTGGTTGCAGCAACCTGAAGATTTAACTCATTAACACCCTACTTTAGGGTAATTTAGAAAGAACAACATGCAGCTCTGTCAGTTAGTGTGTTTCTTTGTTAACCCACAATTTGATGGTTCAAGCACATAAATGGATGAGGCTTTATTAACTTAAACTCTTCTACATCTGCTATATTACTCTTGCTGTTGATTTTTCAAAGATAAGGTTAATCAAGTCTTTCTTTGTGAAATCCATGCTGACTGTGTTTTATTATTTTTCATTTCCAACTGTATTTTCTACTTTGGAGGATTACAGGATATTATCATTTTTTTATTCATTCATGGGAGGTGGGTGTCGCTGGCTGGGCCAGCATTTATTATCCATCCCTAATTGCCTTGAGAAGGCGGTGCTGAGCTGCCTTCTTGAACCACTGCAGTCCATGTGCTGCTGTTATGAAGAGAGTTCCAGGATTTTGACCCAGCAACAGTGAAGGAACGGTGATACAGTTACAATTCAGGATGGTGTGTGGCTTGGAGGGGAACTTGCAGGTTGTGGTGTTCCCATGCATCTGTTGCCCTTGTCCTTCTAGGTGATAAAGGTCGCGGGTTTGGAAGGTGCTGTCTCAGGAGCCTTGGCACATTGCTGCAGTGCATCTTGTGGATGGTACACACTGCTGCCACTGTGTGCCAGTGATGGAGGGCATGAATGTTGTAAATGGGGTGCCAATCAAGCGGGCTGCTTTGTCCTGTTGAGTTTCTTGAGTATTGTTGGAGCTGCACCCAGCCAGACAAGTGGAGAGTATTCCATCATACCCCTGACTAATGTACAGGCTTTGGGGAGTCAGGAGGTGAGTTACTTGCCGCAGGATTCCGAGTCTCTGACCTGCTCTTGTAGCCATAATATTTATATGGCTACTGCAGTTCAGTTTCTGCTCAATGGTAACCCCCAGGTTGTTGAGAGTGGGGGATTCAGCGATGGTAATGCCATTGAATGTCAAAGGGAGATGGTTAGATTCTCTCTTGTTTGGGATGGTCATTGTCTGGCAGTTGTGTGGTGAGAATCTTATACATCTTTATTGTAGGGTACTCTATTGTACTGTTGAGTGACTACACTTTAAAAGTCCTTCCTTCATTGGCTGTAAAAGGGTTTGCAATGTCCTGTGGTCGTGAAATGCAAGTCTTGCTTTTTCCATTGTTATCAGTGTCATTGTGATCAAAAGATAGGATTCATGAGCACAAAGTTTAAATCAATTTTGATTAAAATAATGTACAAGCATCGATATTCTTGCACTATACTTAATAATCTCCATCTTCCTATCCGTACAGAGTACAATGTCTTTGACCCTGAAATTGATTCCACAATCGCAGTCCCTCAGACAATTTCAGCTCAGTTCTGATGAAAGGTCACAGAGCTGAAACGTTAACTCTGTCTCTCTCTCCACAGATGCTGCCAGACCTGCTGAGTATTTCCAGCATTTTCTGTTTTTATTTCAGATTTCCAGTATCAGCAGTATTTTGCTTCTGTGTTACTTTGAAAGTTAACACTGACCCACCTGTCTACAATTCACACTGGGGTCTCCCATGAAATGATTCTGTATAATGTTAATGTAATGAATACAGACTCCGAGCACAGAGCTTCCTGTGGGGAATTGGGGATATGAAAACCAGCAGACTCTGTAGGAATTTCTACTGGGAGCACAAATTCACAAAATCTACCTTTTATATATCGATTCATTTTGATTGTCCTTCTGGAAAATTATTTTGAAGCAATTTAAACATCAACCCACAGCTCCATGACTGGGTCAATTATGAGGTCATCCTCTGACAGGTCATGTGACAGCTGGAGCCACAAGACATCAGAACCAGATTTGTGACTGGATTAAAACCCGGAATCCTGTCCCAATGGCTTTTCAAATAAAGCTGTTGCTGTTTGAAAACACAGCAGTTAAACTTTCTGCCTGACCATGAGGGGAGCTAGGGAGAAATTTACAAAACTGAATCCTTTTACAAAATAGTTCAAAAACCATTCACTGAAAAATCATGTGAGGATTCATATGCAGTAGAGAAACAAGCAGAATACAGAAAGTACAGAGGAGAGCTGAAAAAGGAAATGAGATCAGCAAGAGAATGTATGAGAAAAGATTAGCAGGTCACATAACTGGGAACACTGAAGTCTTTTACCAACATATGGACAGTCAATGAAAGGGTGGGTCAATTAGGAGATCCTGTGGAGGCAGAGGGTGTGGCTGAGGTACCAATTAAGTACATTTCATCTGTCATCACAAAACAAACGGGTGTTGCAAATGTCACAGTAAAGGAGGAGGAAGTGGAGAATTTGGAGGGGATGAAAATAGATAAAGAGGAGACAATTACAAGGTTAGCAGTGCTCACACCTGTCTACAGGTCACCCGGTCTGGATGGGCTGCATCCTGGGTTGCTGAGGGAAGTCAGGGTGGAAATAGCAGAGACTCGAACCACAATCTTTCAATCCTCCTTGAATATGGGAATGATGCCAGAGGACTGGAGGATGGAGGGAAGCTTGGGTAGTTCGATCTCAGTTTAACTTGACCATTTTTATCATGTATCCATTGTCATAACTAACAACGTTAAGAAAGCCATTTTATAATGAACACATGACCAAAGGAACCATTTTTTGTTCAGTACTAACGTTTATATCCTGTATAATTAATGAGTAGCTACCCATCCTGAAACAGATGATTGTAAAAGTAATGAACCTTGATTGAGTTATAATTAATGAATCAATAAACATTTTAGAGAGAATGGGTTTTCATTTAAAGTTAGTTCAATCTAATTACTGTGAGTTTCTGTGTCTGTGTGGGAAAGGACAGTTTCAGCTAAATGTATTCAAACAATGGACCTTTCTCGGACCCCTGATAAAACCCATGGTATGGTACATCGTGACCTTCAAGAGTCTAGATTTAATGAACAGGAAACTTGTTTCAGATCAGATTGGGAGACAGTGTGAAACCACTCCATTGTACTCATGTCTGAGATTCTGAGGACAGGTGACTGTTAGTGGAAGACATTATTAAGAACTAATTAAATGTACCTAGCAACAGCTAGGACCAATTATTATTTTACATGGTGGTGTGATGGCCATCCAGGGGTTAAAAGTAGGGATCTTGTAAGGTTTCAGTGTGCAGGAACACAAGAAGATCCCAGGGGTAAAGACTCAGATCATCAACCAAGTTCTCCATCTGACGAGGGATCTAGACTGGACAAAGAGGACCGTGACACTCTGAGACCAAGCTCGACCAGTCCCCAGAGCTGTAAAGTTATATTCCCCAAGTTTGTTAAGTATAATTTTACTTTCAATTATTAAGTACTATTTTACTCTCAATAAAAGTTCTGGACTTATTAATCAAGTATCCTGTTGCTTTAATTGGTTAAAGTCATGCCCAAAGTGATTGTCTGCAATAGACTTTCCGGAATTAAAAGATAAATCTGCAAGGGTTGTGAATATTACAGCCCTGTTTAAAAAGAGAGATAAACCCAGGAACTACAGACCAATTAGTCTAATGTCGGTGGTGGGGAAACTTTTAGAGACAATTATCCAGGAGGAAATTAACTGTCACTTGGTAGAACATGGGCTAATAAATGACAGCCAGTACAGATTGGTTAACAGAAGATTGTGTCTGAAATAATTAATGAATTAATTTCTTTGATGAAGTTTCAGAGAGAGTTGACGAGGGTGGTGAGGTTAATGGTACGTGTCTGGACGTCAAAATTGTGTTTGAAAAGGTACAATAAACTAGACTTGGGGCAGCACAATGGCACAGTGGTTGGCACTGCAACCTCACAGCTCTCGCAACCCAGGTTCAGTTCTGGGTACTGCCTGTGCAGAGTTTGCAAGTTCTCCCTGTGACTGTGTGTGTTTCTGCTGGGTGATCCGGTTTCCTCCCACAAGCAAAGACTGCAGGTTGATAGGTAAATTGGCTGTTGTAAATTGCTCCTAGTGTAGGGAAGAGAATGGTGGGGATGTGGCAGGGAATATGGGATTATGGTGTAGGATTACTATAAATGGGTGGTGGTTGGTCAACACAGACTCAGTGGGCCGTAGGGCCTGTTTCAGTTTTGCATCTCTCTATGACTTGCTTACAAAATTCAAGCAGATGGGATTAAAGGGGCAGTGGCAGTGTGGATCCAAAATTGGCAGCAGGGTAAAAAGTAGGGTGAATGCTTGTTTTTCAGAATGGAGGGAGTAATACAGTAATGTCCTTGTTGTTGCAATATGTTCAATGTCAGACCCCGAGCTGTCCGAGGAATGGGGCAATTTGTGATGTTCCTGTGGTTGCAATATTTGCAGTGTCTGACCTTGATCTGTCACAGGGACGTGGCATTTATGAGGTCCCTGTGCGGTGCTGTTTGTTTGGTGTATCACACTGACCTGTCCCAGAGAGCGGGAAGGTTGTGATGTCCTTGTGGGTTGCAATCTGTTCAGTGTCTGACTCTGATCTGTACCAGAGATGGGGCAGTGTGTGATATCCTTGTGCATGTCATACAGGCCCACTGGTGTGTGGTTCCATCCTGATGCCAAGAAACAGAGCCCCATCTCTGGGCAAAAAGTCTCACTTCTCAAGGGGTGTCTGGAGAAGACACAGTGGCGCAGTGGTTAGCACCGCAGCCTCACACCTCTAGTGACCCGCGTTCGATTCTGGGTACTGCCTGTGCAGAGTTTACAAGTTCTCCCTGTGACTGCGTGGGTTTCTGCCGGGTGCTCTGGTTTCCTCCCACAGCCAAAGACTTGCAGGTTGATAGGTAAATTGGCCGTTGTAAATTGCCCCTAGTGTAGGTAGGTGGTAGGGGAAGTGAGGGGATGTGGTAGGAATATGGGATTAATGTAGGATTAGTATAAATGGGTGGTTGATGGTTGGTACAGACTCGGTGGGCTGGAAGGACCTGTTTCAGTACTGTATCTCTAAATAAATAAATAAGAAGGCTGAGGCAGTAAACCTGGACAGTAAATCCGGAGTGGAGTCCTGGAGGTGGTTTCCTGTGACTTATCAGGCAGTTTTCCAGCAACACCTACAACAGAACTGGTAACAAACAGTACTGGTTTTTCCTTTCCTTTGGACAATACGAGCAATGCTGAGAGGGGGTCCTGATGCTCAGGGTCTCCATACTGTTTGCACAGGCCTGTGCCCTGGAGAGGACACTCCAGCTTCGTGGTTAAACATGAGCACAACCCGGGAATAAACAGTTACTGATTATAAGCTCTCATTCAATTGGTGTAGAGTATGAGCGCCAGGGGTTACTTCGGACAGTGGGAGAGCTCTTAGTGTCTCATTGGATCGCTACCATTCACTCCAAGCTGGGCAGCCCCCAGTCAGTTCGGTGCTGTGAAGCCACGACCTGCTTGCTTCAATGGGTGCTTGGAGCTTAGAGAGTCATCTCTCAACAGGCGGATTGATAATCTATGCACCAAGAAAAACAAACTCAACAAAGAAGACACCAGTCCTTCGCATCACAAGCTGGAATGTAAGGACCATGTGTCCTGGCCTTACCGACAACCTTCTGCAGGTTGATGACACACACAAGACAGCTGTGATCGACAAGGAACTCACAATGCTCATTGTGGACATTGCTGTGCTGCAAGAAACTAGACTCGTTCAAAGTGGATCCCTCAAAGAGAAACACTACACCTTCTTCTGGCAGGGGAAAGCCCAAGAGGCAACTCGTGAGCATGGAGTGGGTTTCACAGTAAAATACACGCCACTTGAGATGAGTGAACCAGCCACAGTAGGCTCAGAGAGATTTCTTACTCTTCACTTGTCAACAAGTGTGGGCCCAGTTAATCTCATGTGCATCTATGTCCCGACACTCAACTCCACCCCAGATGTCAAGGATCAATTCTATGTGACACTTGACACTGCCATCAGTAGAATTCCCAGCACTGAGGGACTGTACCTTCTAGGAGACTTCAACACAAGCTTGGGTACTGACTACACAGCTTTGCCAATGTGCATAGGGCACCAGGGGATTGGCAAGATGAACGAAAATGGACAGAGGTTGCTGGAGCTATGCTGTCACCATGGATTCTGTGTGATGAACAGCTACTTCCAGGTCAAGCTGTGCTACAAGGTGTCCTGGAGACATCCGAGATCATGCCATTGGCACCAGCTAGACCTTATCTTCACCAGACATAACACCCTCAGCAGTGTCCTCATCACTCGCAGCTATCACAGCGCTGACTGTGACACTGATCGCTCCCTGGTGTGTAACAAGGTCAGGCTTCAGCCAAGGAAGCTTCATCCATCCATGATAAAAGCTCGTCTTCTGATCAACACTTGCCGAACCAATGATCCAGAAAGGACCCAGGAGTTCCTCAACATCCTCGATCAGGCTCTTTCAGACAACAATGCTCAAGGCCTCAGTGCAGTGTCAAAGTGGAATCATCTGCACACCACCATCTATAACTCTGCACTCACTGTGTATAGGAAACGAGATGGGAGGAATGCTGACTGGTTTGAGGCTTATTGGACTGAAATGGAGTCAGTTACTGTAACTAAGAGGAGAGCCCTCATGAACTACAAACAAGTCCCCAGCAAACAACATCTAAATGCCCTCAGAGCTGCCAGAAACAAGTCTCTGCAGACTGCTCGGCACTGCACCAATCAATACTGGTTAAAACTCTGCTGATGAATCCGGGGATGTTGGAGGGATGCATGAAGGAATTAAGAAAGCAATGGGCCCAGTAGTAACTAAATCAGCACCTTTTGAAGACAAAGAGAGGGGTGATCATCACTGAACCTAACAAGCAGATGGAAAGGTGAGTGGAGCATTATCTTGAACTCTACATAACGGAGAACATTGTCATTGTAGTAGCTCTCAGTGCCATTCCAGACTTCCCTGTCATGGAGGAACTGGACAGTGAGCCCTCCATAGTCGAGCTCAACAAGGGCTCAAAACATGCGTGATGCAAACATTGTCACCTTGTACAAAATTAAGGGGGATCGCAGTGACTGCAGCAATTATCGGAGCCAGCTACTCAGTTCCACTCACCTGCTCGATCCCTTTCCTCCTGCAAGTTCCTTTGCTTCAAGTATCCATCCAATTTCTTTTTCAAATCATTGATTGTCTCTACTTCAACCACACTCGTGGGTCAGGACATTACCACTCACAGCATAAAAAAATTCCACCTCACCCAAGGATGGGAAATATTTATATCTTCTATATTCAGCTTATTCTCTATCTCTACGAGAATAGAATGGCAGTCAACATGAAAGGGAACCCAAAAATCTTCGAGCAGTATATAAATAATAAGCAGGTAGTCAGCGGTGAAGTGGGCCCCATTAGGGACCAAGAGGGTAATATATACTTAGAGCTGCAGGGCAATGTTTATCTAGTTAATGAGTACCTTGTATCAATGATCACTAAGGAAGTGGAATTTGACAAAATATCAGAAGAAGTGGAGAGTGTAGAGGCAATGGAGAGGGTACAAATTGAGAGAGGGAGGTACTGAAAAGGCTGGTTATGCTTCAGGAAGATAAATTACCTGGTCCGGATGGCTTTCATCCCAGATTGCGAAAGGAAATGTGGATGCAGATAACAGAAAGGCTTGCTATAATCTTCCAATCTTCCCTGGATACGGGGGAGGTTTCAGAGGATTAAACAGTTGCAAATGTGACACCCTTATTCAAGAAAGGGTGTAAGGACAGTCCGGCTAACTACAGGCGAGTTAGATTAACAGCAGTGATGGGTAATATTTCAGAAAGAACAATCAGGGAAAAAATCAACAGTCACTTGTCGAGGTTTGAGTTAATTAAGGAGAGTGAGCATGGATTTATACATGGGAGTTCATGCTTGACTAATCTAACTGCATTTTTTGATGAACTAACAGAGAAGGTTTATGAAGGGCATGCAGTGGATGTTGTTTATATGGATTTTAAGAAACGACACATAAAAGGGTGATTAACAACATTGAGGTTCATGGAATAGGAGGGTCAGTGTCCAATTGGATAGAAAATTGGCTTAAGGACAGAAAGCAGCAAGTCGTAATAAATGATTAATTCTCAGACTGGAAGGTTGTCGACAGTGCTGTTCCCCAAGGGTCACTGCTGGAACCACTGCTTTTTACTTGCGACAGATAAATGACTTGGATCTTGGAATATAGAGTAGAATCTCAAAATATGCCGATAACACCAAACTTGGAGAAGTGGCAAACAGTGAGGATGAAATGAACCACCTGCAACAAGACAGTGATAGGCTAGCAGAATGGGCAGACAGGTGCAGATGGATTTTAATAGTGACTAGTGTGAGGTGATGCATTTTAGCAGAAGGAATAGGGAGAGGCAATATATACTTAATGGCACAGTTCTAAAGAGTGTGCAGGAATAAAGGGACCTATTCACTGAACAAGGAACAACGTGAACAATTACTTCTTGTTGTGTGCTCTCAGATTTGTCACCTTCACTGTGCTGGAGTGAGGTGACATCTACTGGCAGGAAGCAAGAACTGTAATCAAGCAGCAGAAATTCCATCGTCTGTCAGGGTGAAAGAAACATTGCAATGTGAGGAAATAGTGAATGGGTTTGATTGGGTTGGTGGAGACATGATTCCACTTGTGGTGGAGTCCAAAGCAAAGGCCAGAAATATAAAATTGTCATTATTAAAAGATATGAGGAATTCATGATAAATGTATTTAGGGAGTGAGTGGGTGGAATCTAGATAAAATAGAAAGTGAGATTGGGTGGACAGAAGCAGTGTGAAAGGATGGCTCAAACAAAAGGTAAACGCCCTGAAAGGTGAACTCTGTTTCTCTCTCCACAGATGCTGCCAGAGTTTCTGAACATTTCCAACACTTTCTGTTTTTATTTCAAAATTTGCAAGATGTTGCTTTGCTCTGAAAAAAAAATGGATGGTCGGCTTTGGCTGCCAGTGAAATTCCACAGGAGCTAAAAGGAAGCTCTGATATCAGTGGCATGCTGATCTAGGGGTATGATCCTTGCTTATGGTGAGTGATAAATTAATGTGTGAGAGATCCTGGGTTCAAATCCTGGACAAGTCCTTCTTCTTTGGCATTTTTAGTTTAAGGTCATTGATTGGTTTCAGCCTTGCAGAAGGCGGAATTGATTTCCATATGGAGCCTGCTTGAGGACCAGAGAGCTGGATTCAAAGAGCTTGATTAACTAAATGTACAAATAGCCAAGTGGGAATATAAAGTTGTTGCAGTAATTGTGACCTGACTCCAAAAACAACAGGACTGGGTTCTGGACTGGAATGGAATGGAATTCTTCAGTGTTTCCGTTGTTTGGCTTGCATTGACTCATCGATTTTCTTGTTTTTCACATTGTCGATGCCTTTGAATAATTGTGGATCTTTCTTCAGATTGTCTTCTTTCACCAGGTAGTTCTGACCTCTGATGATGATGATCGTAATCAGCTTCAACTCACTGATAGTTTTGGAACTGAACAGATTTCCTTTGCTTGAGTCTACAACATGGAACTCAGTCTGACATGTGGACCCATGGGAGGATTTGAATGCCACCCCTGTGTTGGAGAATACAGTTGCATCCATCCAATAAGAGACCGAGTAGAAGTGACAGTTCAGTCAGTCAAACATTAAACTTTTAATTTCAGGGTGGTGAGTTTGAGTGCCATTTTATTTTTCCCTTTTTTAAGGCTTCATTAGCAGAGAGTACAAGGAGTGTTTGAAATGAAATTCAGCAAAAGTATGAGAAAGTCTCACTTTGATTCGGGACTCATCTCTCTGCAGCATCTCGCTGTGAAAGATTGAACTTCATCTCATTTCATTCCCAGCTCGGGGTCAGTGCGGCTCAGTGGGACTTCTGGCTGTCTCCTGCTTCACAATCCATCAGTGCTGAGAAAGCAATGGGGAATATTATTCACGGCTCTGTAACCTGAGGACACCGATTTAAGGTGAATGGCAAAAGAACCAATGGCAACATGAGGAAAAACTTCTTTTGCACAGCGAGTGGTTAAGATCTGATATGCACTGCTTGAGAGTGTGATGGAGGCTGATTCAACCATGGCTTTCAAAATGGTATAAGATAATTATCTGAAGTGGAAAAATTGTATGTTTTCATGGAATACGTGAGTCTGTGGCATGAGCTGAGTTGCTCGTGCATAGAAGCAGCACAAGCACAATGAGCTGAATGGCTTCCTTTTGTTCTGTAACTATTCTATGATCTATGATTCTTTTCAGAGTGAAATCAACACTCACATACAAGAAACTGACAGGTACACTGTAAACTTCGCATTACCAGACAAGAAATTGACAGATACAGTGTGAAACCCACAGTCACTTAGCAGCAGTTGGCAGGTAACGTGTAAAAATCTTCCTTTCATATCCCAACTGCCAGGTACAAAGGAAATTAGGTACAAACCCAGGCTCGCACTTCAAAGACTGAGAGATACAAAGCAAAACACATATTCACCAACAAGTACAGAGACGAAGACACACTCAGAGGAGGTGCAGATTAAAGACACATGCATGTAACAGAAACTGATAGGGATAGAATCAAACCCTTTCTCAATTCTCAGAAACTGATAGATATAGACAAAAGCTGATGCTCACATACAATTTGTTGAAAGATATGTGGTGAAACTCACAGAGCAATAGCAGAAACAAACAAGTACTGAATAATACCCACAGTCACAGACCAAAAACTGAAATATACTGAGCTAAACACCACTTTCTCACACCAGAAACTCATGGCTACAAAGTGAAGCTGACTCTATCCTCCCAGGCACTGACAGGTGCAAAAGAAAACAGTCACGACGATTCCAGGTCATGAAATGTACGTCATAAAACCTTTCAGCTGAAAGAATAGCATTAATGACAGGTGCGATACCCAGAATGCTCAGCGGCCTAGAATCCGCCCTATCTGTGACAGGAGCGGGGCGCGCAGGCGCGGTAGAGAGCTTTGTCAGCAGCAAGAGCTGCGGGTTCGGAGTTGGAGCGGGATGTTCACAAAGTGCGAGAAGACTTTGCGGGCTCACACAGCTGGAGCAGGGCCTCAGGGCCACAATAAGATGGAACAATCCCATCTGTATCCTTGCGGATGGCGGTGGTGAAGCTTTTCCTGGTGAGGCTTCCCGAAACGGCGTCTATAAATGGATAAGAATTGGGGACTGGGCAGGGAGCGTCTCTAAATGAATAAAATTTGGGTACTGGTCAGGGAGCGTCTGTAAATGGATAAGAATTGGGGACTGAGCAGGGAGCGTCTGCAAATGGATAAGAATTGGGGGACTGGGCAGGGAGCGTCTCTAAATAAATAAGATTTGGGTACTGGTCAGGAAGCGTCTGTAAATGGATAAGAATTGGGGACTGGGCAGGGAGTGTCTATAATTGAATAAGAGTTGGAGACTGGGCAGGGAGCGTTTCTAAATGAATAAGATTTGGGGACTGGGCAGGGAGCGACGATAAATGCTTAAGAATTGGGGACTGGTTCGGGAGCGTTTTTTTATTCGTTTGTGGGATGTGGGCGTCGCTGGCTCGATCTCAGCTCGAGTAATGTGTCCAGTTCTGGGCACCAGGCTTTAGAAAGGACATCAAAGCTTCTGAGACAGTTCAGAGGAGATTTACTAGAATGATCCCAGAGATGAGGGGTGTCAGTTCTCTGGACAGGCTGGTGAAGCTGGGATTGTTCTCCTCAGAGTAGAGAAGGTTAAGGGAAGATTTAATAGAGGTGTTCAGAATCATGAAGGATTTTCATAGGGTAGAGAGGGAGAAACTGTTTCCACTGTCCTGGGGGTCAGTAACCAGAGGACACAGATTTAAAATAATTGGCCAAAAATGTCAAGGGGAGGTAAGGAGAGATCTTTTTACCCAGTAACTGATTCGGATTTGGAATGAATTGTCTGACAGGGTGGTGGAAACAGATTCAATTATAACTTTCATAAAGGAATTGGACAAATATTTCAAAGTGAAATTCTCCAGGATTATGGGGAAATAGGCAGGGGGTTGGACTAATTGCATCTTTTTGTCAGAGAGTCAGCAGAGGCACAATGGGGCCGAATTGCCTCCTTTTGTGCTGTATGATTCTATGAACATAAGAACGAGGAGCCGGAGTCGGCAAGTCAGCCCCACGAGCCTGCTCTGCCATTCAATACAATCATGGCTGATCTCATCACGGCAGTTCTTGTTTCTTGCCAGTAGATGTCACTTCACTCCAATGCAGTGAAGTTTGCAAATCTGAGAAAGACACAACAGGAAAGAATTGTTCACATTATAGTGAATGTGTGGGATTTAGAAATACTAGGAGTGGAGACGAGTTATTACTTGTCTGCTCGATCCCCATAGCCCTGTAAAATTATTTCCTTCAAGTGCCCATTCAAATTCCTTTTGTAATCCTCGATTGTCTCCATGTCCACCGCCCTCGTGGGCAGCGAGTTACAGATCATCACCAATCAGTGTAAAAAAGTTCTTGCGCACATTCCCCCTGTATCTCCTGTCCAAAACCTTCAATCTGTGTCCCCTAGTCCTTGTACCAATAGTTAACGGGAACAATGTTTCCTTGCCAATTTATTTTAAACTGTCATAGCCGAAAACACATCTATCAATTCTCCCCTCACTCTCCTTTGATGCAGGTAGAACAACCCTAGCTTTTCCAACCTAACCTTGTAACTAAAATCCTCCATCCCTGGATCCATTCTGGTGAATTTCCTCTGCATCCTCTCAAGGACGCTCACATTCTTTCTTAAGTCTGGTAAGCAAAACGCCAACTGGGGCCTAACCAGAGCTTTATAATGGTTCAGCATAACTTCCCTGCTATGTACTCAATGCCTCTTTTTTTCAAGCCCAAGATCCCATATGCTTTGCTAACCACTCTCGCAATATGTCTTGCCACCTTCAAAGATTGATGCACATGAACCCCAAGTCCCTCTATTCCAACACACACTTTAGAACTGTGCCATTAAGTAAATATTGCCTCTCCCTATTCCTTATGCCAAAATACATCACCTCACACTTGTCACTATTAAATTCCATCTGCCACCTGTCTGCCCATTCTGCTAGCCTATCATTGTCCTGTTGCAGGCAGTTCATATCATCCTCACTGTTTGCCACTCCTCCAAGTTTGTTGTCATCGGGATATTTTGAGATTCTACTCAATATTCCAAGATCCAAGTCATTTATCTTTAGCAAAAAAAGCAGTGGCTCTAGCACTGACCCTTGGGGAACACCTCTGTCGACTATCCTCCAGTCTGACAAAGAATCATTTCATAAGACTCCCTGTTTTCTGTCCTTAAACCAATTTTCTATCCAATTGGACACTGACCCTCCTATACCACGAACCTCAATTTTGTAAACCCACTTTTATGTGGTACCTTGTCAAACGCTTCCTTAAAATCCATATAAACAACATCCACTGCATTCCCTTCATCAAGCTGCTCTGTTAGTTCATCAAAAAATGCAGTTATATTAGTCAAGCATGAACTCCCATTTATAAATCCATGCTCACTCTACTTAATTAACTCAAACCTCTCCAAGTGACTGTTGATTTTTTACCCTGATTATTCTTTCTAAAACCTTACCCACCGCTGCTGTTAATCTAACTAGCCTGTAGTGAGCCGGACTGTCCTTACACCCTTTCTTGAATAAGGGCGTCGCATTTGCCACTGTTTACTCCTGGCACCTCCCCCGTATCCAGGGAAGATTGGAAGATTATGGCAAACTCTTCCATTATCTGCATCCGCATTTCCTTTCGCAACCTGGGATGCCAAACATCCAGACCAGGTGATTTATCTACCCTAAGCACAGCCAGCCTTTTTAGTACCTCCCTCTCTCAATTTGTACCCTCTCAATTGCCTCTACTCTCTTCACTTCGACTGATATTTTGTCAAATTCCACTTCGTTAGTGATCACTGATACAAAGTACTCATTAAGTAGATTAACATTGCCCCGCACCTCTAAGCTTATATTATCCTTTTTGTCCCTCATCGGCCCGACTCAACCTCTTACTACCCACTTATCATTTACATGCTGCTCGAAGATTTTTGGGTTTCCTTTCATGTTGACTGTCAGTCGATTCTCATAGAAATAGAGAATAAGCAAATATAGAAGATATAAGTATTTCCCATCCTTGATGAGGTGGAATTTTTTATGCTGTGGGTAGTAATGTCTTGGCCCACGAGTGTGGTGGAAGCAGAGACAATCAATGATTTGAAAAGTAAATTGGATGGATACTTGAAGGAAAGAAACTTGCAGGAGGAAAGGGATCGAGCTGGTGAGTGGAACTGACTAGATTGCTCCGGGGAGAGCCAGCATGGACGTGATAGGCCAAACGACCACCTTCTGTGCTGTAAATGACTCTGTGTTGTTTCTCAAATTCAATCCACTGGTGCTTGGTAAATAATTTCACAGTAAATTGTGCAACCGGAAAATCAGAACCAAGGCAAGGGACGCATAAGGAAGCAAAATTGCTGAAACCCGGGATTGAACCAAGGACCTTTAGATCTTCAGTCTAACGCTCTCCCAACTGAGCTATTTCAGCCCTACGTTAACAGCAACTTGGTGTCCTTGTTTTGGAAGAAAATACATACATTCAAGTTTTCCAAAAAATTAAAGAACACAACATGTGAGTAATATTCCCCATTGCTTTCTCAGTACTGATGGATTGTGAAGCGGGAGACAGCCAGAAGTGCCACTGAGCCGCACAGACCCCGAGCTGAGAATGAAATGAGATCAAATTCAATCTTTCATAGTGAGATGCTGCTGAGAGGTAAGAGTCCTGAATCAAAGCGAGACTTGCTCATTTCAAACACTCCCTGTACTCTCTGCTCATGAAGCCTTAAAAAAGGGAAAAACAGAATGGCACTCAAACTCACAACCCTGCCATTAAAAGTCTCATGTTCGACTGACAGAACTGTCACTTCTACTCGGTCTCTTATTGGATGGATGCAACTCCAACGCAGGGGTGGCATTCAAATCCTCCCATGGGTCCACATGTCAGACTGAGTTCCATGTTGTAGACTCAAGCAAAGGAAATCTGCTCACTTCCAAAACTATCAGTGAATTGAAACTGATTACAATCAACATCATCAGAGGTCAGAACTACCTGGTGAAAGAAGACACCCTGAAGAAGGATCCACAATTATTCAAAGGCATCGACAAAGTGAAAAACAAGAAAATCGATGAGTCAATGCAAACCAAACAACAGAAACACTGAAGAATTCCATTCCATTCCAGTCCAGAACCCAGTCCTGTTGTTTTTGGAGTCAGGTCACAATTACAGCAACAACTTTATATTCCCACTTGGCGATCTGTCCATTTAGTTAATTACAATTTTGTCAACAAGCTCTTTGAATCCAGTTGTCTTGTCCTCAAGGCAGCTCCCGATGGAAGTCAATTCCGCCTTCTGCAAGGCTGAAACCAACAGATAACCTTAATCTAAAAATGCCAGTGGACCAGGGCTCGTCTGGGACTTGAACCCGGGATCTCTCTCATGTTAATTAACCATACTCCCAAAGCGAAAATCATACCCTTAAACCAACGAGCCACTGACAGGTCAGCCTTTATTAGCTGCTGTGGAATTTCACTGGAACCTCCCAGCCAATCATCCATTTTTTTTCAGATCAAAGCAACATCCTGCAAATGCTGAAATAAAAACAGAAAGTGCTGGAAATGTTCAGCAGCTCTGGCAGCATCTGTGCTGAGAGAAACACAGTTAACGTTTCAGGGCACTCACCTTTTGTTTCAGCCATCCTTTCAGACTGCTTCTGTCCATCCAATTTCACTTTCTATTCTATCCACATTCTAACGATTCACTACGTTACCACATTTTTCATGAATTCCTCATTTCTTTTATTAATGACAATTTTGTATTTCTGGCCTTTGCTTCAGACACCACCACAAGTGGAATCATGTCTCCATCTACCCAATCAAACCACTTCGCTGTATCCTCACATTGCAATGTTTCTTTAACCCTGACAGACTGTGGAGTTTCTGCTGCTTGATTGCAGTTCTTGCTTCCCGCCAGTAGATGTCACCTCACTCCAATGCAGTGAAGTTCACAAATCTGAGAGAGACACAACAGGAAATAATTGTTCACATTATAGTGAATGTGTGGGATTTAGAAATACTAGGAGTGGAGATGAGTTATTATTGCACTCTGCTATTACATCTTTTATAATGGACACCAGCATTTTCCCCACGACTGATGTCAGGCTAACCGGTATATAATTCGCTGTTTTCTTTCTGCCTCTTTTTTTAAATAGTGGAGTTACATTAACTACCGTCCAATCCATTGGAACTGTTCCAGAGTCTACAGAATTTTGAAAAAAGACCAGAAATGCATCTGCTATTTCAAGGGCGACCTCCTTAAGTACTCTGGGATGTAGATTATCAGGCCTTGGGGATTTATCGGCCTTCAATCCCATCAATTTCCCAAACATTCCCTACTAATACAGATTTCATACAGTTCCTCCTTCTCATTGGACCCTATGTTCCCCAACATTTCTGGGAGGTAATTTGTATCGTCCTTTGTGAAGACAGAACCAAAGTATGTATTTAATTGGTCTGCCATTTCTTTGTTCCCCATTTTAAATTCCCCCGTTTCTGACTGTAAGGGACCCACATTTGTCTTCACTAATCTTTTTCTCTACACATATCTAAAGAAGCTTTTACAGTCAGTTTTTATGTTCTCTGCTAGCTTACTCTCATACTCTATTTCCCCCTTCTTAATCAATCCTTTTGTCCTCCTCTGCTAAATTCCAAACTGCTCACAATCTTCAGGTTTGCTGCTTGTTCTGACCATTTTATATTTCTCCTCCTTGGATCTAATACTTTCCTTAATTTCTTTTGTAAGCCACAGTTGAGCCACCCTTCCTGTTTTACTTTTGCACAGACAGGAATGAACAATTGTTGTAATTCATCCATGCGCTCTTTAAATGCTAGCCATTGCCTATCCACTGTCAACCCTTTAAGTAACGTTCCCCAATCTATCATCGCCAACTCCCGCCTCATACCTTCATAGTTTCCTTTGTTTAGATTCAGGACCCGAGTCTCGGAATCAACTCTCTCACTCTCCATCTTAATGAAGAATTTTATCATATTATGGGCGCACTTCCCCAAGGGACCCCACACAACAAGATTGTTAACTAATCCTTTCTCATTACACAATACCCAGTCCAGGATGGCCTGTTCTCTGGAGGTGTTATACACCTCTATCAATTCTCCACTCAATCTCCTTTGAGAAAGGCAGAATAATCCTAGCTTTTCCAACCTAACCTTGTAACTAAAATCCCCCATCCCTGGATCCATTCTGGTAAATCGCCTCTGCGTCCTCTCAAGGACCCTCACATTCTTTCTAAAGTCTGCTGAGCAGAACTGGAAGCAACACTCCAATTGGGGCCTAACCAGAGTTTTATAATGGTTCAGCATAACTTCCCTGCTTTTGTACTCAATGCCTCTATTTATAAAGCCCAAGATCCCACATGCTTTGCGAACCACTCTCGCAATATGACTTGCCTCCTTCAAAGATTGATGCACATGAACCCCAAGTCCCTCTATTCCAGAACACTCTTTAGAACTGTGCCATTAAGTATATATTGCCTCTCCCTATTCCTTATGCCAAAATACATCACCTCACACTTGTCACTATTAAATTCCATCTGCCACCTGTCTGCCCATTCTGCTAGCCTGTCACTGTCCTGTTGCAGGCAGTTCACATCATCTTCACTGTTTGCCGCTCCTCCAGGTTTGGTGTCATCGGCATATTTTTAGATTCTACTCTGTATTCCAAGATCCAAGTCACTTACCTTGAGCAAAAAAAGCAGTGGTTCTAGCACTGACCCTTGGGGAACACCACTGTCGACTATCCTCCAGTCTGACAAAGAACCATTTAATAAGACTCGCTGTTTTCTGTCCTTAAACCAATTTTCTATCCAATTGGACACTGACCCTCCTATACCACGAACCTCAATTTTGTTAACCGCCCTTTTATGTGGTACCTTGTCAAACGCTTCCTTAAAATCCATATAAACAACATCCACTGCATTCCCTTCATCAAGCTGCTCTGTTAGTTCATCAAAAAATGCAGTTAGATTAGTCAAGCATGAACTCCCATTTATAAATCCATGCTCACTCTCCTTAATTAACTCGAACCTCTCCAAGTGACTGTTGATTTTTTACCCTGATTATTCTTTCTAAAACCTTACCCACCGCTGCTGTTAATCTAAAAAGCCTGTAGTTACCCGGACTGTCCTTACACCCTTTCTTGAATAAGGGTGTCACATTTGCCACTGTTTAATCCTCTGGCACCTCCCCCGTATCCTGGGAAGATTGGAAGATTATAGCAAGCCCTTCCGTTATCTGCATCCGCATTTCCTTTCGCAACCTGGGATGTGAGCCATCCGGACCAGGTGATTTATCTTCCCTAAGCACAGCCAGCCTTTTTAGTACCTCCCTCTCCTGATTTGTACTCTCTCCATTGCCTCTACTTTCTTCACTTCAACTGATATTTTGTCAAATTCCACTTCCTTAGTGATCACTGATGCAAAGTACTCATTAAGTAGATTAACATTGCCCTGCACCTTTTGGTCCCTAATAGGCCCGACTCAACCTCTTACTACCCACTTATCATTTACATGCTGCTCGAAGATTTTTGGGTTTCCTTTCATGTTGACTGGCAGTCTATTCTCATAGAAATAGAGAATAAGCAAATATAGAAGATGTAAGTATTTCCCATCCTTGATGAGGTGGAATTTTTATGTTGTGGGTGGTAATGACTTGGCCCACGAGTGGGGTGGAAGCAGAGACAATCAATGATTTGAAAAGGAAATTGGATGGATACTTGAAGGAAAGAAACTTGCAGGAGGAAAGGGATCGAGCTGGTGATTGGAACTGACTAGATTGCTCCGGGGAGAGCCAGCATGGACGTGATAGGCCAAATGACCATCTTCTATGTTGTAAATGACTCTGTGTTGTTTCTCAAATTCAATCCACTGGTGTTTGGGAAATAATCTCAAAGTCAATTGTGCAACTGGAAAATCAGAACCAAGGCAAGGGACGCATAAGGAAGCAAAATAGCTGAAACCCGGGATTGAACCAGGGACCTTTAGATTTTCAGTATAACGCTTTCCCAACTGAGCTATTCCAGCCCTACATTAACAGTGACTTGCTGTCCTTGTTTTGGAAGAAAATACATACATTCAAATTTTCCAAAAAATTAAAGAACACAACTTGTGAGTAATATTCCCCATTGCTTTCTCAGTACTGATGGATTGTGAAGCGGGAGACAGCCAGAAGTGCCACTGAGCCGCACAGACCCCGAGCTGAGAATGAAATGAGATCAAATTCAATCTTTCATGGTGAGATGCTGCTGAGAGGTAAGAGTCCTGAATCAAAGCGAGACTTGCTCATTTCAAACACTCCCTGTACTCTCTGCTCATGAAGCCTTACAAAAGGGAAAAACAGAATGGCACTCAAACTCACAACCCTGCCATTAAAAGTCTCATATTCGACTGACAGAACTGTCACTTCTACTCGGTCTCTTATTGGATGGATGCAACTCCAACGCAGGGGTGGCATTCAAATCCTCCCATGGGTCCACATGTCAGACTGAGTTCCATGTTGTAGACTCAAGCAAAGGAAATCTGCTGACTTCCAAAACAATCAGCGAATTGAAGCTGATTACAATCAACATCATCAGAGGTCAGAACTACCTGGTGAAAGAAGACACCCTGAAGAAGGATCCACAATTATTCAAAGGCATCGACAAAGTGAAAAACAAGAAAATCGATGAGTCAATGCAAGCCAAACAACAGAAACACTAAGGAATTCCATTCCATTCCAGTCCAGAACCCAGTCCTGTTGTTTCTGGAGTCAGGTCACAATTACAGCAACAACTTTATTTTCCCACTTGGCTATCTGTTCATTTAGTTAATTACAATTTTGTCGACAAGCTCTTTGAATCCAGTTGTCTGGTCCTCAAGCCAGCTCCGGATGGAAGTCAATTCCACCTTCTGCAAGGCTGAAACCAATAAATAACCTTAATCTAAAAATGCCAGCAGACCAGGGCTCGTCCAGGACTTGAACCCGGGATCTCTCGCATGTTAATTAACCATACTCCCAAAGCGAGAATCATACCCCGAGACCAACGAGCCACTGACAGGTCAAGCTTTATTAGCTGCTGTGGAATTTCACTGGAACCCCCCAGCCAATCATCCATTTTTTTTCAGATCAAAGCAACATCCTGCAAATGCTGAAATAAAAACAGAAAGTGCTGGAAATGTTCAGCAGCTCTGGCAGCATCTGTGCTGTGAGAAACACAGTTAACGTTTCAGGGCACTCGCCTTTTGTTTCAGCCATCCTTTCAGACTGCTTCTGTCCATCCAATCTCACTTTCTGTTCTATCCACATTCTAACCATTCACTACGTTGCTACATTTTTCATGAATTCCTCATTTCTTTTATTAATGACAATTTTGTATTTCTGGCCTTTGCTTCAGACACCACCACAAGTGGAATCATGTCTCCATCTACCCAATCAAACCACTTCGCTGCATCCTCACATTGCAATGTTTCTTTAACCCTGACAGACTGTGGAGTTTCTGCTGCTTGATTGCAGTTCTTGCTTCCCGCCAGTAGATGTCACCTCACTCCAATACTGTGAAGTTTACAAATCTGAGAGAGACACAACAGGAAATAATTGTTCACATTATAATGAATGTGTGGGATTTAGAAATACTAGGAGTGGAGACGAGTTATTATTGCACTCTGCTATTACATCTTTTATAATGGACTCCAGCATTTTCCCCACGACTGATGTCAGGCTTACCGGTATATAATTCGCTGTTTTCGTTCTGCCTCTTTTTTTAAATAGTGGAGTTACATTAACTACCGTCCAATCCATTGGAACTGTTCCAGAGTCGAGAGAATTTTGAAAAAAGACCAGAAATGCATCTGCTATTTCAAGGGCCACTTCCTTAAGTACTCTGGGATGTAGATTATCAGGCCCTGGGGATTTATCGGCCTTCAATCCCATCAATTTCCCAAACATTCCCTCCTAATACTGATTTCATACAGTTCCTCCTTCTCACTAGACCCTATGTTCCCCAACATTTCTGGGAGATAATTTGTATCCTCCTTTGTGAAGACAGATCAAAAGTATGTATTTAATTGGTCTGCCATTTCTTTGTTCCCCATTATAAATTCCCCCGTTTCTGACTGTCAGGGGCCCACATTTGTCTTCACTAATCTTTTTCTCTACACATATCTATAGAAGCTTTTGCAGTCAGTTTTTATGTTCTCTGCTAGCTTACTCTCATACTCTATTTCCCCCTTCTTAATCAATCCTTTTGTCCTCCTCTGCTAAATTCCAAACTGCTCACAATCTTCAGGTTTGCTGCTTGTTCTGGCCATTTTATATTTCTCCTCCTTGGATCTAATACTTTCCTTAATTTCTTTTGTAAGCCACAGTTGAGCCACCCTTCCTGTTTTACTTTTGCACAGACAGGAATGAACAATTGTTGTAATTCATCCATGCGCTCTTTAAATGCTAGCCATTGCCTATCCACTGTCAACCCTTTAAGTAACGTTCCCCAATCTATCATAGCCAACTCCCGCCTCATACCTTCATAGTTTTCTTTGTTTAGATTCAGGACCCGAGTCTCGGAATCAACTCTCTCACTCTCCATCTTAATGAAGAATTTTATCATATTATGGGCGCACTTCCCCAAGGGACCCCACACAACAAGATTGTTAACTAATCCTTTCTCATTACACAATATCCACTCCAGGATGGCCTGTTCTCTAGAGGTGTTATACACCTCTATCAATTCTCCACTCAATCTCCTTTGAGAAAGGCAGAATAATCCTAGCTTTTCCAACCTAACCTTGTAACTAAAATCCCCCATCCCTGGATCCATTCTGGTAAATCGCCTCTGCGTCCTCTCAAGGACCCTCACATTCTTTCTAAAGTCTGCTGAGCAGAACTGGAAGCCACACTCCAATTGGGGCCTAACCAGAGTTTTATAATGGTTCAGCATAACTTCCCTGCTTTTGTACTCAATGCCTCTATTTATAAAGCCCAAGATCCCATATGCTTTGCGAACCACTCTCGCAATATGACTTGCCTCCTTCAAAGATTGATGCACATGAACCCCAAGTCCCTCTATTCCAGAACACTCTTTAGAACTGTGCCATTAAGTATATATTGCCTCTCCCTATTCCTTATGCCAAAATACATCACCTCACACTTGTCACTATTAAATTCCATCTGCCACCTGTCTGCCCATTCTGCTAGCCTATCACTGTCCTGTTGCAGGCAGTTCATATCATCTTCACTGTTTGCCGCTCCTCCAGGTTTGGTGTCATCGGCATATTTTGAGATTCTACTCTGTATTCCAAGATCCAAGTCACTTACCTTGAGCAAAAAAAGCAGTGGTTCTAACACTGACCCTTGGGGAACACCACTGTCGACTATCCTCCAGTCTGACAAAGAACCATTTAGTAAGACTCGCTGTTTTCTGTCCTTAAACCAATTTTCTATCCAATTGGATACTGACCCTCCTATACCACGAACCTCAATTTTGTTAACCGCCCTTTTATGTGGTACCTTGTCAAACGCTTCCTTAAAATCCATATAAACAACATCCACTGCATTCCCTTCATCAAGCTGCTCTGTTAGTTCATCAAAGAATGCAGTTAGATTAGTCAAGCATGAACTCCCATTTATAAATCCATGCTCACTCTCCTTAATTAACTCGAACCTCTCCAAGTGACTGTTGATTTTTTACCCTGATTATTCTTTCTAAAACCTTACCCACCGCTGCTGTTAATCTAACTAGCCTGTCGTTACCCGGACTGTCCTTACACCCTTTCTTGAATAAGGGTGTCGTATTTGCCACTGTTTAATCCTCTGGCACCTCCCCCGTATCCAGGGAAGATTGGAAGATTATAGCAAGCCCTTCCGTTATCTGCATCCGCATTTCCTTTCGCAACCTGGGATGTGAGCCATCCGGACCAGGTGATTTATCTTCCCTAAGCACAGCCAGCCTTTTTAGTACCTCCCTCTCCTAATTTGTACTCTCTCCATTGCCTCTACTTTCTTCACTTCAACTGATATTTTGTCAAATTCCACTTCCTTAGTGATCACTGATACAAAGTACTCATTAAGTAGATTAACATTGCCCTGCACCTCTAAGCTGATATTATCCTTTTTGTCCCTAATAGGCCCGACTCAACCTCTTACTACCCACTTATCATTTACATGCTGCTCGAAGATTTTTGGGTTTCCTTTCATGTTGACTGGCAGTCTATTCTCATAGAAATAGAGAATAAGCAAATATAGAAGATGTAAGTATTTCCCATCCTTGATGAGGTGGAATTTTTTATGTTGTGGGTGGTAATGTCTTGGCCCACGAGTGTGGTGGAAGCAGAGACAATCAATGATTTGAAAAGTAAATTGGATGGATACTTGAAGGAAAGAAACTTGCAGAAGGAAAGGGATCGAGCTGGTGAGTGGAACTGACTAGATTGCTCCTGGGAGAGCCAGCATGGACGTGATAGGCCAAATGACCACCTTCCAAGTTGCAAATGACTCTGTGTTGTTTCTCAAATTCAATCCACTGGTGCTTGGGAAATAATCTCAAAGTAAATTGTGCAATTGGAAAATCAGAACCAAGGCAAGGGACGCATAAGGAAGTGAAATTGCTGAAACCCGGGATTGAACCAGGGACCTTTAGATCTTCAGTCTAATGCTCTCCCAACTGAACTATTTCAGCCCTACATTAACGGAGGCTTGGTGTCCTTGTTTTGGAAGAAAATACATACATTCAAGTTTTCCAAAAAATTAAAGAACACAACATGTGAGTAACATTCCCCATTGCTTTCTCAGTACTGATGGATTGTGAAGCGGGAGACAGCCAGAAGTGCCACTGAGCCGCACAGACCCCGAGCTGAGAATGAAACGAGATCAAATTCAATCTTTCATAGTGAGATGCTGCTGAGAGGTAAGAGTCCTGAATCAAAGCGAGACTTGCTCATTTGAAACACTCCCTGTACTCTCTGCTCATGAAGCCTTACAAAAGGGAAAAACAGAATGGCACTCAAACTCACAACCCTGCCATTAAAAGTCTCATGTTCGACTGACAGAACTGTCACTTCTACTCGGTCTCTTATTGGATGGATGCACCTCCAACGCAGGGATGGCATTCAAATCCTCCCATGGGTCCACATGTCAGACTGAGTTCCATGTTGTCGACTCAAGCAAAGGAAATCTGCTCACTTCCAAAACTATCAGCGAATTGAAGCTGATTACAATCAACATCATCAGAGGTCAGAACTACCTGGTGAAAGAAGACACCCTGAAGAAGGATCCACAATTATTCAAAGGCATCGACAAAGTGAAAAACAAGAAAATCGATGAGTCAATGCAAGCCAAACAACAGAAACACTGAAGAATTCCATTCCATTCCAGAACCCAGACCTGTTGTTTTTGGAGTCAGGTCTCAATTACTGCAACAACTTTATATTCCCACTTGGCTACCTGTACATCCAGTTAATTACAATTTTGTCAACAAGCTCTTTGAATCCAGTTGTCTGGTCCTCAAGCCAGCTCCGGATGGAATTCAATTCCACCTTCTGCAAGGCTGAAACCAATAGATAACCTTAATCTAAAAATGCCAGCAGGCCAGAGCTCATCTGGGATTAGAACCTTGGATTTCTTACATGTTAATCAACCACTTTCCCTAAGCGAGAATCATACTCCTAGACCAACGAGCCACTGATCAGTCAGGTTTCTTTTGCTGCTGTGGAATTTCACTGGAACCCCCCAGCCAATCATCCATTTTTTTTTCAGATCAAAGCAACATCCTGCAAATGCTGAAATAAAAACAGAAAGTGCTGGAAATGTTCAGCAGCTCTGGCAGCATCTGTGCTGAGAGAAACACAGTTAACGTTTCAGGGCACTCACCTTTTGTTTCAGCCATCCTTTCAGACTGCTTCTGTCCATCCAATCTCACTTTCTATTCTATTCACATTCTAACCATTCACTACTTTACTACATTTTTCATGAATTCCTCATTTCTTTTATTAATGACAATGTTGTATTTCTGGCCTTTGCTTCAGATACCACCACAAGCAGGATTTTAAAGGATAAGATGTAGTTTTTAAAAGTCACTTCAATCTTACTCGAGTCTATACAAAGAAGCCAAGTAAATCTTGATAAAAAGTCATATACATTTAGAGATCTTTTAAAAGCACTTCAATCTTGTTAATAAAAAGTCAGATGTAAATTTAAGAACTCTGATCAGGCCATGCTAAAAACTTACATACAATTAAGAAATAAAATACAACATTTAAAATGTCTGAACTCCTTTCTGAAAGTTGACCCCTGCTGCTGCCGGTGTCTTCCTGGAATAGTGGAGCTGTTGTGTCAACAGAAAAGTCCTTCCCGAGCGGCCCTGAGCCTGTTGGTACCGGCTTTAATCCAACCCAGGTAAAAATCAGGATACATTGTGGGCAATGAGCCCAAATTGCTGAACTACAGGTCCCTGTCACTTTAAAGAGTGGGCTGGTGCGATTATGATCAGAGGCTCCTTCTAAGCACATTTCTCACCACCACAACTTCCAGATGCTTGTGTTAGTGTGTGCATGTACCGGCAGTTGCAGTGCTGTTCAGACCCTCAATAGCAGTGAAAGTCTCAGAGTTCACCGCTATTGGGGCTGTAAAATCCAGGCCAATATCTCACAGTCCTGTTAGATCTGCTCTCCCTCTGTACAAAATCAAACTCCACACATTGTCTTTCACTCACTCCTGTTTCCAGCCCTGATGGTGCAGAAATCCCCTCTCAAAGGTACACAATCCAGTTGATTTCTGATCAAATACCTCCTTCCTCATTCAATAGAGGAAACAGAGACATGAACAGGAGTCAGGTGCAAGAAAGTTTCACCAACAGAGCAAAGAAAGGCACCAACAAAAGTCACACCTACTTTCCAAATCATTTCACTGGAATATTCTTTCACTTGTTTTGTCGGATGACTGCAATAAATCTGAAAATGAGCACCATGAGGTTTGTGTTCACTAGTCATTTGTTCTCCTGTGTTTGTCTGTCAGGTTTGCAATTCAATTTGTATTGGATTTTGAAGAGAATCTCTTTTCAGATGATTGCACATCGTACTGTGTTTGAAGCAACCAAATTGTAAAATGGAAGAGAATGAATGTTTCAATACCTGTGTGACCAGATTCTTCCAATGCTTTTCAACAGCTAGATTGATGATGCTTGCAATCTGTATCCTGTGGAGAATGGGAGTGGAGAATAAAAACATGGTGCATGAACAGGACAGACTGTGTAAAATGGGAGCACAGAAATACTGCCACCTCATTGAAGGTTAATGAGATTTATTCTAAGTCAGACACCTGTCCACAATGAACAAGTGAATACATTAATTGTCCACTTTCAATCTAAATGGGACTGAGGTTCCAACAGAGAAGTTTTCTGGAAAATTCCTGCTTCAGTTTTAAAATTGATGAACTGGAACATCTTATACTAACTTTCAAATAACTGTAGTGATTGTATAGTTCTCATAGTGGAGAGGAGTTGTTTATAAATATAAGCAGAAAAACACATTTGTGGATTGGTGAATGAGCTTTATCTTTCTGAAATGTATTTGTCCATTGGTTGCAGGTCACTGGAAATTCTTTTTTACATTTCAATTGTAGCAGCAGCAGTTAGCAGCAAAATGTCTGATTAATCAGAATAGTGGGCCTGAGAAACACTTAAACAGCCGAGACCCTGTAAAACAGAACTCCAAGTAATAGTTTAAATAAGGCACTGAACTGACAGAGCGGTAAAGGCCGGCTCAGGTCAGGAAAAAATACCCAACCCGAACCCGACAGAACCACATTGGACCCAAGCCCGACCCGGCCCGAGTATCTCCATTTATTCCCTCGCCCGAACCGAGCCGCGCCTTACCCGACCACCGGAATGTTCACTTTATCTACCTCCCAATTACGAATCTGCAGGAAGCTGCAGCATGAGCGCAATGACATCATAGAGATGCTCACTTGCTCACTGAGCAGACTCAGAGTTTCCCTCCTTAATGACCCGGACTCCCGGCTTTGGTTGGCTTTTCAACTTTTGACACTTATTAAACTCAACTTCCCAGCAGAGTTAAATGTAATACTTACTGTGTGTGTCACACCCGGACTCAGTCCAACCTGGACCCAGCCTGACCTGAACCTGGCCTGACCCTACCCGAGTCCAAAAGCCAGACCCGGAAGAGCGACCCGACATGACCCGAACCCGACACAGGTCGTCGGGTCACGTCGGGTTCAGGTCGGGTGGCAGGCCTTTACAGAGTGGAGGTCAGATGAGGATTGAATTAATTTCAATCACTGAATTTAAACAAGAAGTAAATCTGCCAGGAATGGAACCCTTTGCTTGATTTGTGAGCTTGTGGCACAACGGTAGCGCGTCTGACTCTGGATCAGAAGATTGCGTGTTCAAATCACATCAGGCTCAGTTACGTTTTACAGCAGCTCAAGTTCCTGGATTTGATATCAGAAAAGAGTTCAATCTGTTGGAATGTTCAGTGATTGGTTGAATTTCAAGATCAACTTTAATAGATTAAAGTCCTGATTTCTGGTTCCGTTCCATTTCCATGCTCAGTTCTTATTTCACACTGTTTTATATCAGAACAATGTTTCAGGGATGTGATGTGTCCATTGTTTGTACAATTGCTCTGTCACCCAGTGTGAGAAATAAAACACAAATCGCACAGCGTGCGGCTCAAACCCATACCTGGCTCTGTCTATAGGCCACTTAGTTCTGTTGGTTAGGACGCAGTGTTGATAACAACAAGGCTGTGGATTTGATCCCCATGTGCGCTGTCACATGGTCAGTCATTAATTTGACACATTTTTGTAACACTTAAAATCCAACTTTTAGATGCAAACAAGTTTACATAAAATGTCAGAGGAAACTTATTTTGAATAACATCCATTGTATCTTTGTCACTGGTCTGGAGTAACACAGAATTCTTTCCAATTATCTTCCATTTGCTGATAAACGTTGAACTCGTGGCCTGTTCTCGTTAATGGTCACGAGCAGCAAAAACAGACAGAGTGAGTCTGACCACCCAGAGATGTGGAAAAGGCTTCAGTTTGCAACATGTGCAGCAAATCAAATGTTCACCCTGCCCCGAGAGAGTGAAAAACTGGGGAAAAGGACACATGGAGATAGAGAATAAGCTGCAGCAGACAATGTAAATATTTCCCATCCTTGATATCTCTCTATTCCAATCCAACCTTCAGAGTTGGGTAAATAAGATCAGTGTAAATTGTGCAGCTCAAGAGTCAAAACCAAATGGCGATGCAGAATAAAGGAGAACTGCCAAAACCCCAGATTGAACCAGGGATCTTCAGTCTAACACTCTCCCAACTGAGCTATTTCAGTCACACTGACTTGGGATGATAAGTGGCAAGTAACATTCGCACCACACAAGTACCAGGCAATGAATATCTCCAACAAGAGAGAATCTAACTATCTCCCCTTGACATTCAATAGCATTACAATCACTGAATCCAGCACTATCAACATTATAGGGGTTACCATGGGGAGCCATACAAATAACGTAGCTACAAGAGCAGGTCAGAGGCTTGGAATCCTGAGGTGAGTAATTACAGTGCAGCTGTTGGCTCCACCCCAGGGGCTGAATTTGTTCTGTAAACCATGAAGCAGCTTCCTCTCAAATCCCAGGTTTATCAATAAATCCTCTTACAAAAGCCCCAAAGTGTGATATATTCCTCTCACTCATCCATGACTCTTGACTCCCCAAAGCCTGTCCACCATCCACAAGGCACAAGTCAAGAGTGTGATGGAATACTTTCCACTTGCCTGGATGGGTGCAATTCCAACTCAAGAATCTCAACATCGCCAGGCCAAAGCAGCCCGCATGATTGGCACCCCATCTGCAAACATTCACTCCCTCCACCATCGACGCACAGTTGCAGAGTGTGTACCGTCTACAAGATGCACTGCAGCAATGCACCACGACTCCTTAGACAGCACCTTCCAAACCAGTGACCTTTACCACCTAGAAGGGTAAGGGCAGCAAATGCAGGGGATACCACCACATGCAAGTTCCCCTCCAAGCCACACACCATCCTGACTTGGAACTATATCGCCGTTCCTTCACTGTCGCTGGGTCAAAATCCTGGAACTCCCTTTCTCACAGCACTGTGGGTGTACCTACCCCACATGGACTGTAATGGTTCAAGAAGGCAGCTCACCACCACTTTCTCATGGGCAATAAATGCTGGCCGAGCCAGCGATGCCCACATCGCATGAATGAATGAATGAAATCGTGAAGTATCCCTTGTGTCATTGTTTTGGTAGAAAATATAACCCTGGTGGAATTGCCCCTCCCAATCACACCTCACTTCATAGAACATAGAAAATGGAGAAAATTTATGGCACAGAATGAGACCATTTAGCAATCGTGTCTGTGCCAGCTGAAAAAGAGCGATCCAGCCCAATCCCACTTTCCAGGTCTTGGGAATGGGATCTGAACAGATCTCAGAGCTCACATTATGTGAATGTTCTGTTGAAGTATTGGTGAGCTGATATACCAGGGGAGATTCACACTGTTAGACACAGTGTGAAATACATTCAAGTATTTATAAAACATTGTAACATGTGAGTAATATTCCCCATTGATTTCTCAGCACTGATGGATTGTGAAGTGGGAGACAGCCAGAAGTCTCACTGATTCACACTGACCATGAGCTGAAAATGAAATGAGATAAAGTTCAATCTTCAGCAGCGAGTTGCTGCAGAGAGGTAAGAGTCCTGAATCAAGGAGAGACTTTCTCATACTGCTGTTGAATTTCATTTCAAACACTCCTTGAACTCTCTGCCGAGGAATTCAGAGCTGGAGGATGCCTGTAAAATCAGCCTAAAAAGGAAATAAAAAACACCCATCGTGGGGCTCAAACTCAAAAACTTGTGATTCAGAGTTTCATGCTTTCATCGACTGAGCTCACCAGGCCTGAGACAGTGTCCCCGTCCTGTCTTTTATTGGACGGTGCAGCTGTTGCCTCCACCCCAGGGACTGAATTTGTTCTGTAAACCATGAACCAGCTTCCTCTCAAATCGCAGGTTTATCAGTAAATCCTCTTAAAAAGCCCCAAAGTGTGATATATTCCTCTCACTCAACCAGAATAAAAGTTGCATCTTTTGCTCTTTTTACCTTCCAAACATTGACTTCTATTTTTCTCAGCATTTATTTCTCTCTCTTTTTTATATTGGGCATTTCCTAATAAACATTTCATTTCAATTATTTATGAAGGATGAAATGAACAGAAGAGATTTTCTGCAATGGTACCAGGGGTGTGGGACAGAGTGAGTGGTTCGGATCTGGATTACACTGCCTGAGAGTGCTGGAGGCAGATTCAATCGTGGTTTTCAAAAGGGAATTGGATAAACACCTGAATAGAGAAAATTTGCAGGGTTACAATGAAAGGGCAGAGGAGTGGAATTAGCTGATTTGCTCTTGCAAAGAGCTGTCATGGACATGATGGACTGAATGGTCTCCTTCTGTCCTGTAACCATTTGATTCCTTGATTCTAACTCTGTCAAAGTTGTTCTGAACTTGCTCTGCTCCAAGGAGAACAACCCCAGCTTTTCCAGTCTGAAGTTATGAGCAACCATGGGGAACCCACTGTAAACCTTCCTCCAGACAGAAATACAACTGTTCACCACTACACTGTGACCCAGCTGTTCACAAAATACACCAATGATTCGGATGTGGGGACCAAATGTAGTATTTCCAAGTTCGCAGATGACACAAAACTAGGTGGGAATGTGTGTTGTGAGGAAGATGCAAAGCGGCTTCAAGCGGATTTGGACAGACTTAGTGAGTGGACAAGAAAGTGGCACATGGAATATAATGTGTAAAAATGTGAGGTTATCCACTTTGGTAGGAGGAACAGATGTGCAGATTATTTCTTAAATGGTAAGAGATTAGAAAGTGTAGATGTACAAAGGGGCCTGGGTGTCCTTGTCAATAAGTGACTGAAAGCTAACATGCAGGTGCAGCAAGCAATTAGGAAGGCTAATGATATGTTAGCCTCTATCACAAGAGGATTTGAGTACAGGAGTAGTGAAGTCTTGCTTCAATTGTATATAACCTTGGTTGGTCTGCAGTTTGGAATACTGTGTGCAATTTTGGTCCCCTTACCTTAGGAAGGATATCATTGCCATAGAGGGAGTGCAATGAAGGTTCACCAGACTTGTTCCCGGGATGGCAGGACTGTCCTATGAAGAGAGATTGGAGAAACTGGGCCTGTATTCTCAGGAGTTTCATAAGAATGAGAGGTGATATCATTGAAACTTACAAAATATTTAAAGGGATAGACAGGGTAGATGAAGTTTTTCCTCCGGTTGAGGAGTCTAGAACCAGGGGACACAATTTCAACAGAAGGGGACAGCCACTTAGGACAGAGAGCAGGAGAAATTTCTTTACTCAGAGGGTTGTGAATCTTTGGAATTCTCTACCCCAGAGAGTTGTGGAAGCTCAGTCATTGAGTATGTTTAAAGCAGAGATTGACAGATTTCTAAATACAAATGACATAGGGGATATGGAGATAGTGTGGGAAAAAGGCATTGAAGTGGATGATCAATCATCATCATATTGAATGGCGGGGTGATCTCAATGGGCTGAATGGCCTACTCCTGCTTCTATGTTCCTATCAGTCTGCTAATTTCATATCCATGCTGTCATTGTCCCTTTTATTCCATGGGCTTCAGTTTTACTCGCAGTCTAGTATGTGACATCATCAAGAAGGTTTTCAATAAATTAAATAAGGAGAAATTGTTTCCAGTGGCAAAAGGGTCAGTAACCAGAGGATGTATTTATCAGGTGATTGAGAAAAGAACCAGAGGCGAAATGAGGAATGATTTTTTATACAGTGATGTGTTGTGATCTGGAATGCACTGTCTGATCAGGACTTGAAAGCAGATTCAGTAGTAACTTTGAAAAGCAATTGGGATAAATACTGGAAGGGAAAATGTACGGATTACAGGAAAAAGCTAAGCAGCAGGACTAATTGGATAGCACAACCAAAGAGACAGCACTGACACAATGGACCAAATGGTCTCCTTCTTTGGGTATCAGTCTGTGGTTTTATGAACATCATGTTGATACAATTCGCTGAGTTGGAAGGGAAGTGAACCCAGATTCCGGGTATTCTAAACACCAGACCCAAACCAACTGAACAAGCCTGTTGTTTAATCTCTGTTTTTCACACCAGCTTCTCCTCGCTCTTTCTGTGTTTCCAGCCTGGTCTGTTCCTCTGACCTTCATTCCTGACACTTTATTGAGAACGGCCAATTGGAATGGAATACATTGAAATGGATTTTTCTGTCGGCGGCTGACATGGAGGGCAGTCTTCGCACATCCACACGGCAAGAAGGCATTTAAGTATTTATGAGTCCAATTGTCAGCAATTTTATTCACTGGATCCAATTGAACTAATAGCACACGGGAACCACGGGGCTTCAGAGCCACGCCTGGTTAAAGGAGGTGACTGGGAGGTGGGAGCTGAGTGTTGGCTTCACTGGGAAGCTGTCGGGTGAGGTAGCATAACTTGGCAGCAAGGGTGGAGGGGGAAAGGGCATCCGGAATCACTGTCAGGAGTGGGAGCCAATGTGCCAGCTCTGCAGGGGGAGCTACACCAGGGTGCCATTGAGGCAGTGCCACCTCAATGAGGGTAAATGTGAGTGGGTAAAGAGTGAGGTAAATGTGGCTGGGTGTTGTTTACTGTGAAGGCCTTGCACTCAGGGAGGGGCAACCTGTCATGGGCCTCATTCACCCTGGATTCGAGGCTCCCATTGAGGAGGAGTAGAGAGGGAGGGAGGGAAGGGCAGGCACCAGCAGGGACACCACAGCAGCTTGGGTGCCCACAGGAAGGCCAGCCTCGAACAGGAGGCTGGAGAAGGAGGCAGAGGAACACGTCAGCCAAGGTTCAACTACCTACAGATGTCCGAGTGACAGTGTCTCCACAGACTGCACCTCTCCACGGAGGTTGTCACTGATCTCTCTGCCATGATGCAGCTGTGCCCCATTGGACTTGGTGGGCACCTGATGCCGGTGTCACTGAAGGTCACTGTGCCACTGAACTTCTGGATGACCAGATCATTGCGGGGATCCACTGGAGATATGTGTGGAATCTCACAGTCTGTGGTGAATCAGTGCATCAAGGAGGTCACCAATGTCCTCTTCAGCAGGGCCGGTGAATATGTGCACATCGATCCAAACAGTCACGCTAAGAGTGCTATAGGATTCAGGGCCATCGCTGGATTTCCCCAGGTGTAGGGTGTCATTGACTGCACCCATGTGACCATCAAGGCTCCTGCAGACCAGCCAGCACCCTTCAACAGGAAGGGCTTCCATTTGCTCAGTGTGTAACTGGTCTGTGACCATCACAAATGGATCCTATAGGTGTGTGCACAAATCCCGGGAAGCAGCCACAACGCCTGCATACCAAGGCAGTCGCAGGTGCCAGAACTTTTCCGTGGCCCCATGCGCTTTCTGAGATGGATCCTTGGAGACAAGGGCAACCCAGTGAGAACATGAGTACTGACGTCTGTGAGGAACCCACACAACGATTCAGAGGAGAGGTACAAAACCTGCTGCGGGTCAACCCGAGTGACCATCAAGGAGGCCATTGGTCTCCTGAAGATGAGATTGAAGCGCCTGGATTGTTCCAGTGGAGTCCTTCAGTATGTCCCGGCGAGGTTCTCGTATATTGCGGTGGTTTGCTGTGCACAGCACAATCTGGCATTACAGAGGGGTGAGGTGTTGACTCGTGAGGAGATCATGGAGTGTGATGTCTCCTCTGATGATGAGGATGTGGAGGAGGACGCTGCTCAGGCAGTGCCAGATGAAGGACCTCAGGCACAGCAGGAAAGCCACCATGAGATACACACAAGGGAGACATGAGACACCCTTATACATTCACGTTTCCTTTGAGCCTTACCACCTTCTGGAACCAAGTCAATAAAGTCTTAGCTTTGATCATCCCTGTTGTCACCTCCTTCCTTCTGCACTACAGCGCCCAGGTACACATCGCACAGTGGCAAGGCCGAAGCTTTGTGAACTCAGGGCTTGGTCCCTCACTTCCAGCCCCTTGGGAGGAAGGGTTTAAATGAAGTCCCAAAGGGCATCAACAATTAGAAGGAGACAGAGTGAGAGAACATCATTTCTTTATTCTGTGTGACACCAAACACAACCCTATCCATCTGGAATGTACATTCACCCGTGAACCCCTCAGTGAATCTAGGTGCTCTTCTTAAATCTTTTCCGGGTGCTCCTACGTGGTGCTCCCCCTGCTCTGGCAGCTGAGGTGGAGACAGGCTGCTGACCTTGCTGCCCCATGGCTTGGGATGACATTGGTGGCCGTCCTCTGGCTGCCTGAGGCCTGGAGGGCCCCGGCACACTAAGGGCCTCCTGCACAGGTACAGGGACCCCCCTCTGTCATCGAGGATGATGGAGGCACTTGCATCACTGGTGTGACTGGCAGAGGGACTTTCGAGCTACTGTCCACACCAGGAGCACCCTGAGAGGAGACCCCAGATGTAGCAGCCAGCTGCTCCTCCCCCTTATAAGACACACTTGTACCTCCCTGCTGACCTGAGAGGGACGTGGACCTGGTGGAGAATTCAGGTGCCTCGTCCCCCCTCTCACCTTGTCACCGCTGGATGGAGCTCATGGACAAAGTGATGGAGTGCAGGTCTGCGAACATCTCTGGCAGCCACTGATTGATCGGCTGGATCTAGCTCTACATGAGAGTCACCAATCTCTCAATGGAGGAAGCCAGACACACCCCCATCAGAGACAGTGCAGCACCCAAGGCCTGGATGGACTCCTCCACCATCCTTGTTTGGGTACACATAGCCTCTGGCAACTCTGCCAGATGTTACCTGACCTCTCGCTGCAGCTGCGGTATTTCCCGTGTTGCTGGTGACACCAGAGGCATGTCATCAGCCTGAGGCTCAGTGTGGGCCTGGCCTCCCACAGACCACCAACTGTCAGTGGCCTCGGCTGTCACAGCCTCCGTCAGCTGCCCGGGCCTGTCTGTGATGTGCTCATCAGTTTGCGTGAGCGTTTCTGTTCTGGTGGAGGGTGCAGGGGAATTATGTGACGTGTCCGGCTGTCTCCCAGTCTCTCCAGCGC
Organism: Heterodontus francisci; assembly: GCF_036365525.1. Taxonomy (NCBI): domain Eukaryota; kingdom Metazoa; phylum Chordata; class Chondrichthyes; order Heterodontiformes; family Heterodontidae; genus Heterodontus; species Heterodontus francisci. The sequence goes on along the minus strand of NW_027141441.1, from coordinate 5,269,534 downwards.
TTTGCTTTTGTCGTTCATCCGGGCCTTCATGAGAAAACAGGGACATTGAAGGGTTACGGTCTGCCCATCGTGACATTCCAACCACCCCTACTGTGCAGCTCCATTGATGCAGTGGTGAACAGATGAGCAGTGTGGCTCCTTTGCAGCGGATGCTCCCTTGTGCCCCAGGAGATGTTCACTCACTCTCTTGGGTAGATGCCCCTGTCTCTCCATCAGCTATGGAGCTGCTGCTTTGCTGCCCTGCCTGTTCCATGGCCTCCTCCTCCATCGGGATGAGGACACGGAGATAAGGCACTCCACCGCCAGTCTTGACACGCTCTTTCCAATTGTGGGATGTCTTCTCCTGCAGACACAATGATGAACAAAGTTAGTCTCCCAGCGGGGACAAGCCCAACATCTCTCATGGTGATAGTCCAGCAGTCCATGATGTGGACACACATATGCCTCCTGCATGCGGCCCCTCTCGAGGGACTGTGTGAGGTTATATAATGACTGACGTGTGCCTCTCCTGCTGCCCTTCCCCAATACACATGACTGGGTGGTCACTCCCTTTCCACTAAACATTCCCTCTCACTCTGCCACATGCAATGTCCAAAGGGTCCAAAGTGTTTTGAGTTGTCGCATGAGCAACCTGGATCAGGTCATTGACCCACTTCCTGCACTGGATCCATGTCCTGGGTGTGAACCCATGGCTGCTGACCTCACCTACTATCTCCAGCCAGCTTTGCTTGGTCAGGTGGACAGGTCTCCACCTCCCATCCCTGGGGAAGAGGATCTTGCACCTTTCTCTTGCCACCTGGAGGAGAACCTGCAGGGAGGCATCGCTAAACCGTGGCACCATGGTCACTGCAGGCTCGCATTCAGCTCCTTACCCATCAGGCAACAGAGGCAGCACAGCGGGTCCTGGGGCATCAGAGGCAGCAGAACTGGTCCTGGGACAGCAGAGGGCTCTCAGGAAGACACTCCTTTAAACCAGGCAGCAGTGAATGCAGGGCTGGCAGCCCTTTAAATATGGTGCCAGCACCTGCCGTTGTGTCAGATGTCAGTGCCATCGGCACCTCGTTCCCTGCCTCTGGTCCTTGTTTACATAGGCCCCACGCCTCCCCTTCATTAATTTGTCGGCTGCTCCGTGATCGGAGTCGGTCGGCCACATTTCACTCGTGTGGTGACGACACCCGCTTCCGGTGCCTCTGCCGAGAGCCGCACCGTTAGTTTAAAATTCAGCCCATGGGGTCAAGAGTGGAAAATCTCCCCTCTGATTCTCTCTACTTAAACTGATGGAGACACCAAATTAAAACTGATGAAACCAGGGATTGTATCCTGGTTCTTCAATCTAGTGTTCTCCCAACTGAGCTATTCCATCCTCACTGTGAGCTCATCTTCATTGGAGACAAATATAACTCCAGGCGGAATTTCCCCACCCGTTCATTCCTCACTTCAGGGGAATGGGACCCGACCAGATCGCGGAACTCAGATTATGTTAATGTTCTGCTCTTGATATCTTCATATTATTTTGCATTTCAGCCACTTTTAATCAGGTTCACGGACAAATTCTTCTATCATCCCTTCTCCCACATTCTCTCTCTCTCATTCATTCTTTATTCCTCACAATCCAGAAAGGGTTAGGAATCAGAGCTCACGCCCAAACCCTCTGCACACAGACCTCTGTCTGTCACCCTGTTTGCTCCAAGATCCAAGAGACCAGTCAATAAATTATACTCTTCACAAACACAGTGTTGGACACAGTTAAATACACTGAAGTCTTTTGAAAAAGTTCATCTTACAGGCTGTGTTACTGAGCCCACAGAGCAGGACAGGCCCAGGCTCCAGCCCCAGCCCCACCTGGGCTGTGTTAGCTGATGTCACCTGGTGTGATACTGAGCCACATGGAGCAGGAAAGGGCCTGGTTGTATTCATGGCCTGTGTTGAGTTAACTGAACCCACCCGATGTTGTAGGAGCCACACAGAACAGAATGGGCCCAGGCTCCTTCCTCAGCCTGAGGGATGATAGTTCATCTCACACGGTGTTGTACAGAGCCCCACACAGAACAGAAAAATCCCAGGCTCCATCCCCGGCCTGTGGTATTTTACTTCATCACACCTGGTATGGTACGGAGCCCCCAGAGCAGGAAAGATCCAGCTTCCATCTCCGGCCTGTGCTGAATTAGCTGATCTGACCTGGTTGGCACTGAACCACAATCAGGGGAGGATGGGCCGAGGCTCCCTGGCCTGTGGTGTGTTAGTTATTCTCATTTGGTGAGGTACTGAGCACTATATAGAGCAGGAAGGGCCTGTGCTCAGTGAGCTGATCTCACCTTGTGCCTTCCTGAGACCCACACACAGAGCAGGACAGGCTTAGGCCTCATCCCCGGCCTGTGCTCAATTAGCGGATCTCAGCCAAAAGATTTTGATAAGGTTCCACACAAGAGGCTTCTCTATAAGATTAAAGTCCCTGGTATCAGTGGTAATATATTGATCTGGATTGGGAACTGACTGGCACGACGTAGGCAGAAAGTAGTTACAGATGGATCTGGATCTGTTTGGAGACCAGTTGCCAGTGGGGTCCCACAGGGATCGGTGTTGGGTCTGTTGCTCTTTATTATTTTTATTAATGATCTGGATGTAGGTGTAGGGGGCACCATCTGTAAATTTACAGATGATTTGAAGATCTGTGCGAGTGTTCAGACTGTAGACGATGCTCGACTGTTTCAGGCTGATCTTAATGTGTTGGGAGATTGGGTTCATGACTGGTAAATGATGTTTAATTTGGGTAAGTGCAGTGTTATTCATGTGGACAGGGCGAATGCTCAACATTCATACACCCTTCAGGGAAAAACATTAAAGCAGGTGGAGAAAGAAAATAATTTTGAGCAGAGATCTGGATGTTCTAGTGCACAGATCTCTAAAGTTACAGCAGCAATGCTGTGAAGTGATAGTTGGAGCAAATAGAGGGTTGGGCTGCATTCAGAGGATAATTGCATATAAGATGGGGCATATTCTTTCATGGGATGTGAGCGACACTGGCAAGGCCAGAATTTGTTACCCATCCCTAATTGTCCTTGACAAGGTGGCGGTGAGCTGCCTTCTTGAATTGCTGCACTCCATGTGGTGTAGGTACACCCACAGTGCTGTTAGGAAGGGAGATCCAGGATTTTGACCCAACATCAGTGAATGAACAGCGATATTGTTGCAGATCAGATGGTGTGTGACTTGAAGGGGAACTTGCAGATGGTGGTGTTTCCATGCATCTGCAGCCCTTGTCCTTCAAGGTGGTGGAGGTCTTCGGTTTGGAAGGTGTTTTTGAAGGAGCCTTGGTGAGTTGCAGCAGTGCATCTGATAGATGGTACACACTACTGCCACTGTGCGTCAGTGGTGAAGGGAGTGAATGTTTAAGGTGGTAAATGGGGTGACAATCAAGGCAGCTGCTTTGTCCTGAACAGTGTCGAGTTTCTAGAGTATTGTTGGAGCTGCACTCATCCTGGCTTGTGCCTTGTAGATGGTGGACAAGTTTTGGAGAGTCAAAAATCACAAAATTATTACAGTGCAGAAGGAGGCTATTCGGCCCATTGTGTCTGCATAGAATCATTGAACATAGAAAGTTTACAGCACAGGCAGGCCAAAAATCGGGCAACCCAGCGGAATCCCATTGTCCAGCATTTGGACCGTAGCCCTGCAGGTTCAGGTACTTGAGGTGCACATCCAGACTCCTCTTAAATGAGTTGAGGGTTTCTGCCTCAACTACCCTTATAGGCAGTGAGTTTCAGACACCTCGCACCCTCTGGGTGAAAAAACGGTTCCTCATCTCCCCTCTAATCGTTCAACGAATCACTTTAAACCTATGCCCCTTAGTCATTGACCTCCCTGCTAAGGTAAATAGACCCTTCCCATCCACTCTATCCAGACCCCTCACAATTTTATACATTTCAATCAAATCTCCCCTCAAAAAATTGGATTAAGGGCAGAAACAAGCAAGTTGTAGTAAATGGTTTCTTTTCAGAGAGGGGATGGTAGACAGTGGTGTTCCCCGAGGGTCAGTGCTGGGATCACTGCTTTTCTTGCTATGTATAAAATATGTGGATCTTGGAATACGGAACAGAATCTCAAAATTTGCTGACGATACCAAACTTGGAGGTGAGGCAAACAGTGAGGATGATATGAACCGCCTGCAATAGGACATAGATAGGCTAGCAGAATGAGCAGAGAGGTGACGGATGGAATTTAATACTGTTAAGTGTGAGGTGATGCATTTTGACAGAAGGAATAGGGAGAGGCAATGTATCCTGAATGGCACAGTTCTAAAGAGTGTTCAGGGACAGAGGGACCTGGGGATGCATGTGCATTGATATTTGCAGGTAGCAGGGCATATTGAGAGAGTAGTAGTAAAATATATGGCATCTTGGGCTTTATACAAACATACAAGCATATGAACATATGAATTAGGAGCAGGAGTAGGCCACTCGGCCCTTCCAGCCTGCTCCGCCATTCAATAATTTCATAGCTGAACTGATGACCCACATTTCCAGCTACCCCTGACCACCCCCTTGTTTATCAAGAATCTATCTACATCTGCCTTAAAAATATTCAAAGACTCTGCTTCCACTGCGTTTTGAGGAAGAGAACTGCAAAGACTCACAACCCTCTAAGAGAAAAAAATTCTCCTCATCTCTGTCTTAAATGGGCGACCCCATATTTTTAAACAGTGACCCCGAATTTTAGATTCTCCCACAAGAGGAAACATCCTTTGTACATCCACCCTGTCAAGACCCTCAGGATCTTATGTGTTTCAATCAAGTTGCCTCTTACTCTTCTAAACTCTTGCGGATACAAGCCAAGCCTGTCCAATTTTTCCTTGTAAGACAACCCACCATTCCAGGTATTTGTCCAGTAAACCTTCTCTGAACTGCCTCCAATGCATTCACATCCTTCCTTCAATAAGGAGACCAGTTCTGTAGACAGTACTCCAGATGTGGTCTTACCAATGCCCTGTATAGCTGAAGCATAACCTCCCTACTTTTGTATTCAATTCCCCTCGCGATAAACACGAGCATTCTATTAGCTTTCCTAATTACGTGCTGTACCTGCATACTAACCTTGTGCGATTCATACACGAGGACACCCAGATCCCTCTGCATCTCAGGGCTCTGCAATCTCTCACCATTTAGATAATATGCTTCTTTTTTATTCTTCCCGCCAAAGTGGACAATTTCACACTTTCCCACATTTTACTCCATTTGCCAGGTTGTTGCCCACTCACTTAACCGATCTACATCTCTTTGTAGCCCCCTTATAAGAACATAAGAAATAGGAGCAGGAGTAGGCCATTCAGTCCCCAAAGCCTGCCCCACCATTTAATAAGATCAGGGATGATTTGCCCCAGACCTCAACTCCTGTTTCGTGCCAACTCCTCATAGCCCTCAACTCCCCAATATTTCAAAAATCTATCTACCTCCTCTTTAAATGCTTTCAGTGATTTAGCCTCTCTGGGTAGAGAATTCCAGACATTCACTACCCTCTGAGAGAAGAAATTCCTTTGCATCTCAGTTTTAAATGACTGTCCCCTTATTCTGTAACTATGTCACCTAGTTTGAGATTCCCCCACTAGTGGAAACATCTACCCTGTCAAGCCCCCTCAGAATCTTATACATTTCAATAAGATCACCCTTATTCTTCTAAACTTTAATGTATAAAGGCCTAACTTGTTAGCCATTCTTGATAAGTCAACCCCTTTCTCCCAGGAATCAGCCGAGTGAATCTCTTTTGACTGTATCCAATGCCAATATATCCTTTCTTAAATACGGGGACCAAAACTGTACACAGCACTCCAGGTGTGGCCTCACCAACACCCTGTACAGCTTTAACAAGACTTCCCTATTTTTAAACTCCAGCCCCCTAGCAATAAAGGCCAAAATTCCATTTGCCCTCTTAATTACTTGCTGCACCTGCATGCTAACTTTTTGTGTTTCAATCACAAGAACACCCAGATCCCTCTTTTTTGGAGTCTCTGTCCATTTATATAATAGTCTGCATTTTGATTCTTCATACCAAAGTGTATGACCTCACACTTTCCGACATTAAACTCCATCTGCCAAGTTTTTGCCCACTCACTCAACCTATCTATATCCCCTTGGAGATTCCTTATGTCTTCATGACAACATGCCCTACCTATTTTTGTATCATCAGCAAATTTGGATATATTACACTCTGCCCCCTCCTCCATGTCATTAATATAGATAGTAAATAATTGAACCCCAAGCACTGATCCTTGTGGCACTCCACCAGTCACATCCTGCCAATGAGAAAATGGCCCATTTATGCCTACTCTTTGTTTCAAGGAATTGGTAACTCGTGTGTGCATCATCACTTCAGGAAGTGATGTCATACAGTATGTGACAGAGTAGGAGATGGGATGATCCCCGGTAAGATGTGCCTGTAATACTCTCCTGTAAATTGTATATAGTATTGTCAGTCTTCAATAAAAAAGTCAAATTATTTGTTGGCGTTGATCAGTGTGTGATTGGTAAGTCTGTGTGAAGAACGAGGGTTGGCAACATGTCTGTACATGGACACCAGTGTCCACGTTAAAACAGTTCGGTCCGTGACTGATAATTTCAGGGATGAGAAATTTCCCATTGGCTTCTTCTTCCAGACCAGTCTGACTTTCAATCAAATCGCAGCCGTCAGTTTCACAGCTGACAGGTCCTGAGAGCAGAGACAACGTTTCAGAACCTCGGACAAGTTCGGAGCTTTCCGGCAGTTCTGATTTCATTTAAAAGCCCTCCAGAAAAACCCGAGCTTGTCCGAGTTTCGGAAGTGCTGTCTCTGCTCAAAGCACCTGTCAGCTGTGAAACTGACGGCTGCGATTTTTAAAAAAAGACTAACCATAAAGCTGAGAGTTCTCGCTCTCTGCAACTGTCCGAGAGAGGGAGAGAGAGAGAGAGGAGAGTAAGAGGGAGAGAGGAGACCGGGGGTGGGTGTCGGCAGAGAGAGAGGGGCAGAGAGAGAAAGGACAACCTGAAAGGTTTACCCCGTATCCTTAGATTCTGATCCATGGTTCTGGACTCACACCCAAATCCCATGAACGAATAAAAAAAGTCACAACTGTGATTGGCTCTTGTAGCGGACTCTGGTTAATAGACAATATTCGGAGCGCCGGCCCCAGACTGTTTAACACTGACTGAGCTGAGAAAATACAACTCACCCCCGAGAATCCGCAGCACAGACTGAGCGGAAAGGAAAACCTATCCTGGGAACTCTACATTCAGGGAACAGTTTGTCCTGTGAATATGCAGAATTGAATATTGTGGAAGAGAGATTGTATTAAAGGGGAGGGCGGGTTAGTCTGAAGCCACTGTGTTTGTGGGTCCGCTCTCATCGCCGGATTTCAGAGTCATTCTTGTGTAAAATCAAATGATTTTCCAGTCAAAGAACCGCCCTGCTCCCTGCTCAGCCCCAAAGTGGGAATTCGGGATCATTTTTTTTTATTTCAAGATTTCAGTTGAAAAGTAGAGAACATGTCAGCGAGGGGTGAGAGAGGGCGGTCAGTGCAGCAATAAAACCAGGTGAAATGGAAAATGGAGTCCTCAATCCTAGTGAAAGCTTTTCCACAGCAAACATACTGGAGTGAGAGACAGGAAAGATCTAGTCTGGAAGTCTGGAGTGTCTGAATTTCAATGGAATTGGAGAGTTTGTGAGGAGAGAGAAACACAGAGAGACAGCAGGAGCCGGGAGCTGACAGCAGCTTGTCTCCGCCCTGTCCTCTCTCTGCCTTTAAGTTGCTCTGTGCCGCCATCACCGGCTTCATTTCTGACCCAGTTCACATTGACAGAGAGAATTTGTGCAGAGTCCCGGACATGACCGATCGTGCAGCCGCCCAAACGGCTCCTCCAGCCGCCGCCCAAGTCAAGACCCCCAAGAAGAAGGCGGCGGCTCCCCGGAAAAAGCCAGCCGGTCTCCCGTTGGGCGAACAGATCCTCAAGATTGTGCCGGCTTTCAGCGATCGCAAGGGGATGTCCCTGGCCGCCATAAAGAAGGCTCTGGGTAGCAGCGGTGTCGATGTGGAGAAGCTCAGGACCCAGATCAAGCAAAGTATCAAGAGGAATGTGAACAAAGGCTCCCTGGTGCAGAGCAAGGGACAGGGAGCCCCAGCTCCTTCAAAATCAGCAAGAAGGAAAACCCAGGGAAAAGTGGGAAAGAAGGTGAAGAAACCAGCAGACAAGAAATCTTTAGTGAAGAAACCAGCAGACAAGAAATCTTTAGCGAAGAAACCAGGCGACAAGAAATCTTTAGTGAAGAAACCAGCAGACAAGAAATCTTTAGTGAAGAAACCAGCAACCAAGAAATCTTTAGCGAAGAAACCAGCAGACAAGAAATCTTTAGTGAAGAAACCAGCAGCTCAGAAATCTTTCGTGAAGACACCAGTAGACAAGAAATCTTTAGTGAAGAAATCAGCAGACAAGAAATCCTTCGTTAGAAACCAGCAGACAAGAAATCATTGGTGAAGAAACCAGCAGCCAAGAAAGTGACAACAAAGAAAGTAACAGCCAAGAAAACGAGCAGCAAGGGGCGGCAACGCCAAATAAGGCGGTGAAGAAAGCAGCGCTTCAGAAAAAGTCTGCTGCGAAGAAGGTCAAAAAAGGCAAGAGTGCGGCGGGCGGAAAGGCGCTGAAGAAAGTGCAGACATGGAAGAGCAAGGTCAAGCCGAAAGCAGCGAAGGCTCAGAAAGCAGGGTCTGGAAAGAAGTGAAAGAGCGCGGGAAACTTGTAAACATCTGAACACAAAGGCTCTTCTCAGAGCCACCCACATCTCTCAGGAAAGAGCTGATCCCCTGATCAAATAATCCCTGTCCCGGCCCCGCCTGCAGATTCCACATGGAAATGATTTGGAGTAAATCCAGGATCCCTGGTGACTCGCTGACATCCCCTCCACCCAGCCCTATCCCCACTCTCTGTAATAAAACAGAAGGATGTCCGGCCCTCACTCGAACTGGAGATGTGTTCGGTGTAGTCTCAGTTCACAAATTCAGGGGGAGAGTCCTGTAAGGTAGCTCGGTCACTCTGACTGAAACCGCCAGTTCCCCGGGGCTGCAGCCACTGACACTGCGGGGAGAGAATCCCCGACTCTATCCCGTCGCCGGGGGAACAAACAACTTTGTGTCCGGAGAAGAGGGAGGGCCGGGGAGAAGGTACATCTTAAAGCGCTGCAGTGGACTCAGCTCCTGTGTGTGCACAACTCTCACTGATTCCGTCCTCTGGGAACATTGCGGTCGAAACAGATCTGGTTAGGAGAGAAACACACAGTCCGAGAATGGCCTCTTTCTTCCTGCATTTACTCTGTTCTGGGAGCAGATTCTCATTGAGAAGCGGTGCTCAGATCACCAGAGAGAAAAAAAACACAATTCAAACTGTCCAAATGAAAAACAGAGAATTAACACGGACACTTCCATTATTAAATTAATTCATCAGCTCCGAACCAGTTCCCGTTAATGTACCGGGATAATCTCGGGATTTATCAAATCGAAGGCAGCGGGATTCATTAAATTGTTGATTCTACACCCTGTAGTTCACTTCTTCACTTAACTGGAGGGGGAGATGTGTGAGCAGAGAAACAGAGCGAAATCCAGAGAGGGAACTGAAAAGACACCTGGACAGATGTGAAACAGGTCAATCCACTGTTCCAATAACTCCATCTCTGATTCCCTCATGACAGTAACCAGTCCTTTCACAGTGACTGTGGGTGGCTCTGAAAAGAGCCTTTGGTTTATTTGATGACATTTTGGCCGCTTTACTTTTTCTGGGAGCTCTGAGCGCTGGTTTTCTTGGGCAGCAGCACGGCCTGGATATTAGGCAGCACACCGCCCTGAGCGATAGTCACCCCTCCCAGCAGCTTGTTGAGCTCCTCGTCGTTGCGGACGGGCAGTTGCAGGTGTCTGGGAATGATGCGGGTCTTCTTGTTGTCCCGGGCCGCGTTGCCGGCCAGCTCGAGGATTTCAGCGGTCAGATACTCGAGCACAGCAGCCAGATAGACCGGGACTCCGGCACCCACACGCTCAGCATCGTTACCCTTTCTCAGGAGCCTGTGAACACGGCCCACCGGGAACTACAGTCCAGCCCGGGAGGAGCGAGACTTGGCCTTGGCCCGAGCTTTCCCGCTGGTCTTTCCTCTTCCAGACATTTCCTCAATCTCACAAATACTTTCACAAAGAATGGTTAATTTCCTTAGCATTAATAATAACCAATAGGCGGTCAGGATGGCCGAGCGGTCTAAGGCGCTGCGTTTAGTTCGCACTCTCCGTGGGAGGCGTGGGTTCAAATCCCACTTCTGACACCTTGTGTTTTGACTGCACTGGAGGCGTTTGGGAGCAGCGGTGAAGAGCAAAGAGAAAGCAGGAAAGAACATGGACAAGCAAAATAACAATGGACCCAAAGATGTTGCATCAAAACATTAGAGTGAGAGGCAACCAAGCAACCAGCAGGGCACAGAAAAGATCAAAAATGTAACCTTTGTATCGGGGTGGAAGATGTTGCCAATATCCTTAATGAATAGTTTACTGTCTTCTCAAATGAGAGGGTGATGCAGATATTGTTGTGAAGGAGGAGGAGTGTGAAGTATTGGACGTGATAACTTAAGGAGAGAGGAGGTCTTAATTGGATGAACATCCTTGAATGTGGATAAATCATCAGGACCAGATGAAATGTACCCCAGGCTGTTGAATGAAGCCAGGGAAGAAATAGTGGAAGGTCTGACCATCGTTTTCCAGAGGATTGGAGGTCTTGTCACATTGCAATAAAAGCAAAATACGATGCAGATCAAGCATGGCTGAGCCTTGAGAGTAGAGAAACAGGGCTGAATTCCCTGAACCAGTGCTACAGCTTTCAGAATAGAAGGAGCCGATACAAACCTGATGGGTTCCACTTAAACAAAAGAGCTGGAGGTGTTGACAGTCAGAACAGATAAAATGTGCAGGAGTGTTTGAAGCAGATTCTGTGTGGTTACTGTAGTTGTACTATGGAGTTATTTCAAGGAGGTGATTCTGAATGTCATGGATCAACGTGGACCCACCCAAGGCAAAGGTCACTGAAAGTGGCAACGCATGTGGATAAGGTAGTCAAGAAGGCATACGGCATGCTTGCCTTCATCGGTCGGGGCATAGAGTATACAAATTGGCAAGTCATGTTGCAGCTGCACAGAACCATAGTTAGGCCACACTTAGAATATTGCGTGCAATTCTGGTCGCCACACTACCAGAAGGATGTGGAGGCTTTGGAGAGGGTACAGAGGAGGTTTACCAGGATGTTGCCTGGTCTGGAGGGCATTAGCTATGAGGAGAGGTTGGAAAAACTCGGATTGTTTTCACTGGAACGACGGAGGTGAAGGGGCGACATGATAGAAGTTGACAAAGTTATGAGCGGCATGGACAGAGTGGATAGTCAGAAGCTTTTTCCCAGGGTGGAAGAGTCAGTTATTAGAGGACATAGGTTTAAGGTGCGATGGGCAAAGTTTAGAGGGGATGTGCGAGGCATGTTTTTTACACAGAGGATGGTGAGTGCCTGGAACTTGCTGCCAGGGGAGGTGGTGGAAGCAGATACGATAGCGACGTTTAAGAGACATCTTGACAAATACATGAATTGGAAGGGAATAGAGGGATATGGGCCACGGAAGTGCAGAAGGTGTTAGTTTAGGCAGGCATCAAGATCGGCGCAGACTTGGAGGGCCGAATGGCCTGTTCCTGTGCTGTACTGTTCTTTGTTCTTTGTTCTAAGCTTCCCTGTGGTCCAGCCTGGTTGAATGGAACTGAAGCAAACAAATCATCCAGAAGAGGAAAAGATATATAAGGCCATGAAAGCACAGAATTCAGATGGATGCAATACCAGATGGTATGGCAAGAGTGTAAAACAGCAACAGACTGGTGAATAAAGCTTTCCCATTGAATAAGACAAGAAAAGAGAAGGGTAATAATAGTGTCAGAGGTGAGTTGTGACACTATTCACATTCCACCTTGATCTGAATAGGACTGTTGAAGGGAGTGATTGAGAAGAATAGAGGAGAAATGAAAAGAAAGGAGAAATAAACAAAAGGTCTTTTGATTTTAGAATGCTTGTTTTTGGAAATGACAGACTGTAAAGTGTGTGTGTCAGAAGATATAAAGCGAAGTTGGGTGTGACAAGATCACAGGAAAGTTGTGCCCTGAGACAAGGTGTGTGTTGACAGGAAAGCTGCTTTCTTTTGCACAAAATGTAATTTATTCATATAATTTGTGCAATTACATTGTAAAGCAGTTCAATTTTAATATTACATAAGGTACAATACAGATCAGTTTCCTTCAATAATGTACATGAGGTATCTCACTATCCCTGCCTGCACAGGTTATATTTACAGTATTTACATGACACATCAAACATTCTCTGGTGCACACAGCCCGCGGGGTTTTACACAGGTTCCAGCCCCTCGCTGTACTAGGGCCTTAGACTGTCACCTTTCTATTGAGACTCCATGGTGGCTTCCCCAAGCTTTAATGCCATCCCACAGCACATAGTCTTGAATGATGGAATGTGCCAGTCTGCAACACTTGGTCATGGACAGCTCTTTGCACTGGAATACCTGTCCCACGGCCGGGCTCGTTCTGAACAGAGATCATTTCAAATGAACATTTCCTAAATCCGTGCTTTCTCTCTCACAATAAAGAGAACAGGATGTCTGGCAGATTCAGTGTGAGACAATAACACTGCCGGGTAAAGGCCGCTTTCCAACTCCAATCTTAACACAGGAGATTCCCCAAACAGCTGCAGTAAGTTGCTGTAAACTGCTGGAAGCGGATGTGTGTGGAAATGGTGATGTTACTGACGAGGTTTCTTAGTATAGAATGGACTATGTTTAGGTGGGAATATTACTGAGTGTTAATTGTAGTGGGACCATATTTAAAAACTCTGGCTTTCTGGAAAGCCTTGACTATGAAGGTTGAGTCTAGAAGGGTTTGTGTGGAAAGCTGGGTTTCGGTTCAACTGTTAATAAAGGGTTTGAAATTGGCAACTAGGAGGAAACTGGAGGTGGAGCTGAAAGATGATGGGCCGTTCTCTCTCTGTCTGTCACTCTGGGTGTCTCCTTCCCTCTCGCTCTCTGTTTAATCTTCACTCTTGTCTCCTCCCCTCCCTGCTCTCACTCTGCCTTTCTCAGCCAGGTCCGGGCGGCCTGGAAAAAAAAGGAAGCTGACGGAATCAGTCTCTTTTGTTGTGCACTGATTTGAGGCAAGAATTATCATGATGGCTGTTGTGGGGAAGAGACGGTCGCCCACCTCCTCCTGAAATGTGTCTTTGCAAAGCAGGTGTGGAAAGGGATGCAGTGGTTTTTGTCGAGGTTCATCCCAAGCAGCTCTGTAACACAGGAGTCTGTGCTCTACGGGCTGTTCCCAGGGACGCACACCAAGACAAACATCAACTGCTGCTGGAGGACTATCAATTTGGTGAAAGATGCCCTTTGGTCTGCCCGAAACTTGCTGGTCTTCCAGCGCAAAGAGTTGTCCACCAGCGAATGTTGCAGACTGGCACATTCCAAGGTCCAGGACTACGTGCTGAGGGACGCACTAAAGCTTGGGGCAGCCGCAGCAAAGGCTCAATGGGGAAAGACCACAGTGTAAGGTCCCCCCACCAAGCTGAGCGGAGGGGCTGGATCCATGGGAAACCCCTCGAACCGTATCGGGAAAATTTTGTGTGCTGTAAATGTAGAAATGTATATGGCATGACAATGAAATGGACGAGTTGTGAGGCAACTCGTGATTGTATAGAAGGAAACTGATCACCTTTGCACTGTTTGCATTTTTTGACTTGATGCTGTTTTAAACTGTTTGGGAATGTAATTTTTACAGATTTTTATGAATAAAGTATATTTTGGAAATTAAAAAAAAAAGTCTGGCAGTATACCAGAGTATGGTCCTGGCTGGCAGCATATTAGAATCCATGAGGAAAGGCATCATCACCCTCATCTACAAGCGGAAGGGGGAGGGGGCAGAAATCAGAAATTGGCGGCCAATCTCACTGCTTAACATCGACTACAAGATTCTGTCAAAAGTCATCGCCAGTCGAGTCAAGTCTGCTCTGGAGTTGGTGATTCACCCTGATCAGACCTGTACTATACCAGGCAGGAAGATCTCTGATAGTCTCGCGCTACTCAGGGATACGATCACCTATGTACGGGACAGGAGGGTGGACACCTGCCTCATCAGCCTGGACCAGGAGAAGGCTTTTGACAGGATATTGCACACCTACATGATGGACGTACTTTCCAAAATGGGGTTTGGGGAGGGAATCTGCAATTGGATCAAACTGCTCTGCACAAACATCAGTAGCGCAGTCTCAATCAATGGGTGGGAATCAGAAAGTTTCTCAATCCAATCTGGAGTCAGACAGGGCTGTCCTCTCTCCCCTGTCTTGTTTGTTTGCTGTATTGAACCCTTTTCTGAGTCTATTAGGAAGAATGCGAGTATCAGCAGGGTAACAATCCCAGGCAGTGGAGGCACTCAGGTTAAAACCTCCCTGTACATGAATGACGTCGCCGTTTTCTGCTTGAACCCGCTGCCTGTGCGCAGACTGATGAGCATCAGTGACCAGCTCAAACTGGCCTCGGGAGCCAATGTTAAACACGGCAATAGCGAGGCCATGTTCTTTGGGAACTCAGCTGACCGATCCTTTGTCCCCTTCACCATTCGGTCAGATGACCTGAAGGTGCTGGGGTATGGTTCGGAAGGGCCGGGGCATGCACCAAAACCTGGAAAGAGCGAGTAGCCAGGGTACAACAAAAGCTGAACATGTGGGAGCAGCGATCTCTCTCCATTGTGTCAGGTTACTGTACGTGGTGCAGGTCTGGCCCATACTGCACTCCTGCACTGTGGTGATCACCTGAGCCATTTTCCGCTTCATCTGGGGATCCAAAATGGACCAGGTCCCGAGGGACACGATGTTCAAACCTCTGGGGAAAGGCAGGAAAAATGTCCCCAACATCGCCCTCATCCTGATGGCTACCATTGTGTGTGGCTGTATCAAGCTGTGTGTAGACCTCCAGTACACAAACTCCAAGTGTCACTCCGTGCTGAGGTTCTATCTGTCCCCGGTGTTGCGAAGGATGGGCCTGGTCATATTGCCGTGGAACGCTCCATCCAGTTGGACTGTGCCGTACGTAACACCTATCCTTCATGGAAAAGTTTCTGTGGAAAAACACATTTGACCACCAATGCATTAGGCAGTGGTCTGCACGGAATGTTCTCAAGGCCCTATGGGAAAAGAAGATGGTGGATCCTGTTGGATGGTTCCCTGAGCAGACTTCCAAAGTCATTTGGCGGAATGCCCCATCACCAGAACTTTCAAACAAGCACCAAGATGTAGCTTGGCTGGTGGTGAGAAGAGCCCTCCCCATCAGATCCTTCCTGCATGCCCGAAGTCTCACCCCCTCCACACAATGCCCTCGAGGTGGCTGTGGTGGGGAAGAGATGGTTGCCCACCTCCTCCTGGAATGTGTCTTTGCAAAGCAGGTGTGGAAAGAGATGCAATGGTTTTTGTCGAGGTTCATCCCAAGCAGCTCTGTAGCACAGGGGTCTGTGCTCTATGGGCTGTTCCCAGGGACGCACACCGAGATAAACATCAACTGCTGCTGGAAGACTATCAATTTGGTGAAAGACGCCCTTTGGTCTGCACAAAACATGCTGGTCTTCCAGCGCAAAGAGTTGTCCACCACCGAATGTTGCAGACTGGCACATTCCAAGGTCCAGGACTACGTGCTGAGGGACGCACTAAAGCTTGGGGCAGTTGCAGCAAAGGCTCAATGGGGAAAGACCACAGTGTAAGGTCCCCCCACCATAGTGAACTGAGGGGCTGGATCCATGGGAAACCCCTCGAACTGTAGCCAGAAATTTTTGTTTGCTGTAAAATGTACATGGCATGAGAAATGAAATGGAAGGGTTGTGAGGCAACTCACTCCTGTATTGAAGGAAACTGATCTCCTTTCTACTCTCTGTATTGTTGGACTTGGTGCTTTTTGGAACTGTTTTGTAATGTATTTTTTTTACAGATTTTTATGAATAAAGTATATTTTGGAAATTAATAAAAGAAAGTCTGGCAGAGGTAAAGGAGGGAAAGGACTGGGCAAAGGCGGAGCAAAGCGGCACTGCAAAGTGCTTCGTGATAATATCCAGGGCATCACCAAACCAGCAATCCGCCGCCTGGCTCGCCGTGGCGGGGTCAAGCGAATCTCGGGTTTGATCTATGAGGAGACTCGCGGGGTGTTGAAGGTTTTCCTGGAGAATGTGATCAGGGATGCGGTCACGTGCACTGAACACGCCAAGCACAAGACGGTCACTGCCATGGATGTGGTGTACGCTCTGAAACGGCAGGGCCGCACAACTCGACCCTTTCCAGCAAACACACAACAAAGGCTCTTCGAAGAGCCACCCACCGTCTCACAGAGAGAGCAGTGAGCTGGAAACGGGAGATGGGATCAGCTGTTCAGAACTGTCTGGAATAAATCTGTGCTGTGTTCGGGTAGAAAACTGGAATCCCCAAATTTGACATTTCATTTGTAGCAAGGATATGCAGTGGATTTGATTTTCTGAACGGGCTGTGTATACAGTGCCCGAGACTCTCCAGTTAGTTATTTCCCCAGTCGACACATGCCTTCAGTGAAAAGCCACATCACTCCTCCAGAATCACTCATTGTTTTCATAGAATTTCAAAATGATTTCGCTGCAATGAGGGAATCCGGGAGTTTTGCAGCAGCCGTTGAATCGGTCACTATAACCAGACCCACTTGTGATGTTATTTCCCCCGAGACGGTGTTTCCTGCACTGAAACTGACAGGGTTTGTGAAACTGATCAGTTTCAGCTCAATCATTCAGGGACCTGGAATTCCCGCAGTTTGAGCCCGCGCTCATTTCTGATTGGTCACCCTCTTCCCAGTCGCATTTCTTAACCAATCGCAGAGCCTCGAATTAGGGAAAATGCAGCAAATCATTGGCTTAAATTGTCGAAATTGGCAGAACGTTTGCATTCGAAAAAGGCGCCAATTTCAGTGTTGGCAAAAAGCGAATTACTGGAAAATCTATTTAAAGTTGTTCGTAAAATATTTTCCACCAACCTTTAAAAACCTTTCTTTATTCCGCTATTATTGCCACAAATTCCTGGCGCTATTTTACGCACAGCTTTAACCTGTCATTTTTTCCCCCACTTCTTATCTGTAACCGGCGGTAAAAGACTCCATTCAGCAATCCTTCAGGGACCAATAACTCAAACTCGGTGTGGAAAGGAATAAATTAGACTATTGGTAATTCCCTTTCACTCAGGGATCAGGGGGACAGTGAGAAGCCACTGAAATAGTTGCTCACAAACATTTTAAATAGTTCCAATTCTGTTCTCTTACTGACATGCTGGAATCAGACTGTAATCAGCCCTTTCACAGAGACTGTGGGTAGCTCTGAAAAGAGTCTTTGGTCTATTAGATGACATTTTGTCTGCTTTGCTTTTTCTGGGAGCTCTGAGCGCTGGTTTTCTTGGGTAGCACCCCGCCCTGAGCGATGGTCACCCGTCCCAGCAGCTTGTTGAGCTCCTCGTCGTTGCGGACGGCCAGTTGCAGGTGTCTGGGGATGATGCGGGTCTTCTTGTTGTCCCGGGCCGCGTTGCCGGCCAGCTCGAGGATTTCAGCGGTCAGATACTCGAGCACAGCAGCCAGATCGACCGGGGCTCCAGCACCCACATGCTCAGCATAGTTGCCCTTTCTCAGGAGCCTGTGAACACGGCCCACCGGGAACTGCAGCCCAGCCCGGGAGGTGCGAGACTTGGCCTTGGCCCGAGCTTTCCCGCCGGTCTTTCCTCCAGACATTTCCACAATCTCACAAATACTTTCACAAATGGATAATTTCCGCAGCATTTACTTTACTTAAAGACTGAGAACTCTCCTCAATGGTCGGTACTTAATTCCATTTGCCTATATTCTTCACCGGTCAGGTCACTGACCAACAGAAGAGGGCGGGACTTACCCGCCACGACATCAGAAGCAGAGAATTTGTCAATTTCAAAAAGCCCGCCAATTTCATTGCCGGAAAGGAGCGGATTAAAATAAATGTCATCCTTAGTCAAAGATTTAAAGTCCCATCTCTTGATTTTGTATTATTCAACTTGTAAAATGTTATTTAAATTGTGACTCATTCTACAATCGCTTTCAAACTGTCCCGGGTGGGGACTGCATTGGCCTGAAGTGAAATACTCAGTTTAGTTTTCAATCAGAGCCCAGTGTCCTTCTCTGAAAAGAGGAAGCCGGATCAAGTCCTCAAACGGCCCTTAAATTGCTCTGTAATAATCCCATCCCAGGCTGTTACACTGCGGAGAGTTGCTGTTAATAAAATGATTACTCAGTGAAGGGATTAAGGTCTAATCCTTACCGCTGAAATCAGCTGTTAATGCGGTCATTCAGGGGCTGTGAAAAACCAGAATAAGAGCAGCTTTAAGCAAAAAAAGTGAAGGCGGGTGATCAGATTATGGGTTCGTGTTCGGTTAATAACAGGAGATACAAACACAGCAGTGGGATCGTTATTATATTATACATTGTCTTAAAGTGATTTCATAGAGATGTCGGATGCAGCTTTTTCAGAGATTGTTGGTGGCTCTTAAAAGAGCCGTTGTGTTTGGGATGTTTTTCAGTCCATTGTGCAGTTTTACTTGGAGCTGGTGTACTTGGTCACCGCCTTTGTCCCTTCTGACACGGCGTGCTTGGCCAGCTCCCCGGGCAGCAGCAGGTGCACGGCGGTCTGGATCTCCCGGGAGCTGATGGTTCTGCGCTTGTTGTAATGGGCCAGGCGGGAAGCCTCACCCGCGATGCGCTCGAAAATATCGTTCACAAACGAGTTCATGGTGCTCATGGCCTTGGAGGAGATGCCGGTGTCGGGATGAACCTGCTTCATCACTTTGTAGATGTACATGGAGTAACTCTCCTTCCTCCGCTTCTCGCCGCCCTTTGTTGACGGTTTATTTAAGGTTTTCTTGGCGCCTTTCTTAGGAGCTGCTTTCTTCTCTTTTTTTTATTTCCAAAACAGACTTTATTCATAAAAATCTGTAAAAATTACATTGCCGAACAGTTTCAAACAGCACCAAAAAATACAAACATTGCAAGGGAGATCAGTTTCCTTCAGCACAATCATGAGTTGCTTCATAACCCTTCCATTTCACATTTGTCATGCCAATTACATTTTTACATTTACAGCAAATGAAAATTTTCCCGATACAGTTCGAGGGGTTTCCCAGGGGTCCAGCCCCTCAGTTCAGCTTGGTGGGGGGACCTTACCATTTTCAGTTTCAGATACAGAAATAAACCAAATCCCTTCCGAGTGCGGATTAAATAGACAATCCCACAGCTTAATGCTAATGAGGGATGGGAGAAAGTAAAGATTGTGATTGGGTGATTGGCAGTGATGTCACAATATTTTCATTTCTATTACATTTCCCAAAGACTCTCTCCAACCCCAGTTTCCACTGAAAAATCCACCGGGAAATGACGCCTGGCTGCGAGGGTCTCTTATTCTCAGCAGCTTCTCGCATTCCGGCCTCTAAATTGAGCGGAAATATTTATTCAGGCAGTTCCAACAGCTCAGAGCCGACATTGGGTTAGAAACCAGAAATGGGAATACGGGTCACAAACAAGGAGTTTATGCTGAACCTTTATGAATCTCACTGGTTATCGGCCTCAGCTGGAGCATTGTGTCTAATTCTAGGTTCCACATTTTAGCAGGGGTATCAAGGCCTGAGAGAGAGTGCAGAGGAGATTGACTAGAATGGCACTCGAGATGCGTGAAAGGATAGCAAAGCGAGGATCGTTCTTCTTGGTGCAGAGATGTTAATGTAATATTTAATAGTTGTGTTCTACATTCTAATGGGTTGAAGAGGAACTGTTCCCACTGGCAGAAGGGTCTGTAACCAATGGACACAGAATTGTTAAAAGAATCAGGGGAAGATCAGGTGATATTTTAACACGCGTTCTGATGATCAGAAATGTACTGCTTGAAAAGGGAGGTGAAAACAGATTCAATAATAACTTTCCTGAGGGAATTGGATCATTATTTGATGGGGAAATTACAGGGCAATGTGAAAATGACAGGGAGGTGGGACTGATTGGATAGATCTTTCAAAGAGCAGCACAATTGTTCAAATGAACTCTTTCTGTGTTGTAAAATTGTGATTATTGCTGTTCAGAAACATCCTGACACATCCTGAAACATCATGTCGCCTTTCAGTTCACCAGTTTTAAACACCTGGAACTGAGCTTAGTATTTTATTGGCTGTGATTATAACATCAGAGACCAAAAGACAGCGGCACAGTCCCAAAATCCACAGAAAGACTCAATGTATTGCTCCATGTGAGCGATGCTGTTAGAGCAGTGAGCATAGCTGCCTTCCAAACAGCTGGAATAAAAACAAAAATGCTGGAAATACTCAGCAGGTCAGGCAGCATCTGTGGAGAGAGAACAGAGTTAATGTTTCAGGTCAATGACCTTCCAAGCAGCTGTGCCCGGGTTTGATTCCCAGCCATTACAGTTTGGCGTTCCTTAAATTCCTCAGATGAGAAACTGAAAGATAGGAACTGAGTTGGGTGCTGTCTCAAAGGAATTTTGTTTCCCAAAGCAAGAAGTGTATAATTTGAATAAACATATTTCCAACACTGATTTCCTTCAAATTAAAGTTCAATTGAACTCTGATTTTGCTCCTTTTTATTGATAATTATTATTTGACCTGAATCATACAGTGGACTCAGAATAGAATTACTCGGATTCATTTTCCCACAGCTATTCCCGTTCCTTATAAAAAAACAATTCCTGGATTCTGGAAGCTGTGGATTGGAGGGTAACAAACATATCCACACTACTCGAGAAAGGAAGGAGAGAGAAAGCATGGAACTAAAGGCCAGTTAGCCTGACATCAGCAATGGGGAATATGCTACAATCTATTATTACAGACATGGTAAATGGTGATGTGGAATATCAGAATATGGTTGGGCAGAGTCAACATGGATTTATTAAAAGGAAATTGTCAATGATAAACTTATTAGAATTTGTTGATGTTGTAACTGCCAGGGTAGATAAGGGGAACCAATGGATGTAGTCCGTTTGGATTTTCAAAAAGCATTCAATAAGTTATCAAAACAAGAGGTTATTACACCAATGTAGGTCCCATGCGATTTGGGGATAATATATTAGTATAGATTGAGTAGTAGTTAACAGACAAAAAACAGAGAGCAGGAATAACCGAGTCATTTTCGGCAGGAAAGCTGTACGTAGTTGGATACTGCAAGGATTGGTTCTCGGGACTCAGTTATTTACATTCTGTATCAATGACTTAGATGAGGTGACCGAATGTCATCTACCGATTAGGCACACTACAGCCTGCCGGACTGAACATTGAGTTCAATAATTTCAGAGCATGACAGCCCCCCACTTTACTTTCATTTTTAGTCATTTTTAGTTATTTTTTCTTCCTTTTTTTTGCATTCCTTTTTACATTTTTTACAACCTTTTTTTGCATTTATTTCATTTCATCTTAGTTTGTTCAGTTTGATTACCCACTGTTTTTTCAGGTTGTTTTTCTTCAGGTTTGCACTTGCTGATGTTCAATATTCAGTATATTCACACCTAATCTGGACTAATGCTTTGTCTTTCAACACACCATTAACATATTGTTTGCCTTTGCTCCGTGACCTTTTGGTCAGCTATGTGGCCTAGTCCAATCTGCACCTTCTCCTTTGTTATCTCTTGCCCAACCCCCACCTCACTTGTTTATAATCTGTGACTTTTCTAATATTTGTCAGTTCCGAAGAAGGGTCACTGACCCGAAACGTTAACTCTGCTTCTCTTTCCACAGATGCTGCCAGACCTGCTGAGTGAATCCAGCATTTCTTGTTTTTGTTTCAGATTTCCAGTATTTTCCTTTTATATTATTGTAATGTTATCCGTGTTTGCCGATGATATAAAGTAAGGTGGCAAAGTAAACTGTGAGGAGGATGCAAAGGGGGAAAAAGGGATTTAGAAAGACTAAGTCTGTGGGCAAGAATGTGAGAGATGGAATATAATGGGGAGAAGTGTAAAGTTACACACTTTGGCAGGAAAACAGCAATGCAGAACATTTTTGAAATTAGTGAGAGACTGGGAAATGTTTACATTCAGAGGGACCCGAGTGTCCTTGTCCAGGAATCACTGAAAGTTAACGTGCAGGTACTCAACCAATGATATGTTTGTCTTTATTGCAAAGAGATTAGAGTATGAGTATTTATTGCAATTATACAGCGTGAGATCACGCTTGGAGTGCTGTGCAGTTTTGGTCCCCTTTTCTAAGGAAGGATATACTTGCCTTAGAGGGAGTGCAGAGACGTGCCACTAGGCTGCTTCCTAGGATAAGGGGATTGTCCTATGAGAAGAGATTGAATAGACTAGGCCTCTATTCCCCAGAATTCAGAAGAGTGAGAGGTGATCTCACAGGCAGATAAAATGCTCAGTGGCTTGACATGGTAAATGCTGGGAGGATGTTTCCTCTGGCTGGGCAATCTCGAATGTAGGGTTACAGTCTCAGTATAAAGGGCTTGATCATATTTGACTGAGAAGAGGAGATTTTTTTTTCAGTCAAAGGTTTATGAATCTTTTGAATTCTCTACCCCAGAGAGCTCTGGATGCTCAATCATTGTGTATATTCAAGAGAGATCGATAGGTTTTTGGATACTAAGGGAATCAAGGGGGCTGTGCCAGTGTGGTAAAATGGAGTTGAGGTAGGAGATCAGTTGTTATCTTATTGAATGGTGGAACTATTTCGATGGGCAGAGTGGCCACTCCTGCTCTTATTTCTTAGATAAGAAATACAGCACTGAAACAGGCCCTTCAGCCCACCGAGTCTGTGCCGAACATCAACCACCCATTTATACTAATCCCACTAATCCCATATTCCCACCAAACATCCCCACCTGTCCCTAAATTTCCCAACCACCTAACAATACTAGTGACAATTAAAATGGCCAATTTACCTATTAACCTGCAAGTCTTTTGGATTGTGGGAGGAAACCGTCGCACCCGGAGAAAACCCACGCAGACACAGGAAGAACTTGCAAACTCCACACAGGCAATACCCAGAATTGAACCCGGGTCCCTGCAGCTGTGAGGCTGCGGTGCTAACCACTGCGCCACTGTGCCGCCCCATGTCAACTTTCATTCCCTCCCAAGGATTGTTTTATTCTTCAAAAAGAGAAATACTGCAGCCGCTAGAAATCTGAATAACAGAAGATTCTGGAAACACTCAGCAGTATCTGTGGAGAGAGGAAGGGAGGAGCAATGTTTCAGGTCTATAGAAGGATCACAGAACTGGACCACTAACCCGAGCTTCTCTTCTCCACAGTTGTTTCTGGACTGGCTGAGTGTTTTCAGTATTTTAGCTTTTTTTCTTTCTATATGTTATCTCTTTCCCTTTTGACTGTTTGCTGTGAAACTTTCAGCATTGTGCTCAGTTCTTTGTGTAGTTATGTTTTCTTTATTTGACGTAATGCAAATAGTATCCTGAAAAATCAGACAGAAATACTGCGCAATGTAGTGTAATATATAACAGGGCACATTTACAAATATCAGATCAACGTAGTAAACATTTTTTATTCAGAATTGATTACTTTTATTTTCAGCATAAAAACGTGAAGCAATATGAGTTTATTACAAAGTTTATTACCTCACATTCCCTGTTTATTAACCCTGACAGACTGTGCCAATTTCTGCTTCTATTTTGCAGTTCTCACTTTCAGCTAGCAAATGTCAGCAATCTGTGATGCAGTGCAGTTTACAGATCAGACAGTCAGTCACAACATGCAATAATTGTTCAGATTATGGAGGACAGGTGGGATTTAGAAATACTGGGAATGGAGACAAGTTGTTATTACACTGAGTTTGCCCAAAGATTAGAGACACCATTGTGGCAAATCAGTCTGTTGTCCTGTACATGAGAATGAGAACCATTCTTTATTTGTGGCTATCTGTCAGTCTCTATTACTGAGTGGGAGTGTGGTATTCATGCAGCATTGGTCAGTCTCTGGTACAAAGTGTGATATTCACGCTGAATGTATAAGGCTCTGGAACTGTTTGTGTGTGTGGAATTCATTCTGTATCTGTCAATCTCTGGTACTATATATGAATGTGGCATATATGTTATAGCTCTGTGTCACTGTATGTGTGTGTGGGTTTCATTTGATATCTGTCAGCCTCTGTTTCTGTACATGACTGTCAGATTCATACTGTGCCAAAATGTCCCTGTTGCTGTATGTGACTGTGTGATTCATTCTGTATCTGTCATTCCCTGGTATTATGTGTCCGTATAGACTCATTCTGTATCCCAGTCACATGCACTATATTTGAGAGTGCGATTAATTCTGTACCTTTAAGTCACTGGTATTATATGTAAGTGTTGGATTTCTGTTGGATCTCTCAGTTATTGTTTCTGCTGTGAATTTGGGATGAACATAACATCTGTCAGTCTCTGGTACTGCCTGTGAGTGTGTGTTTTGTTCAATATCTTTCAGTCTCAGGTATTGTCCGCGTGTGTACTTTTTGTTCAATATTTTCAGTTTCTGGTACTGCCTGTGAGTGTAGGTTATGTTCAATGTCTGTCAGTCTCTGGCACTGCCTGTGAGTGTAGGTTATGTTCAGTATCTGTCAGTCTCTGGTACTGCCTGTGAGTGTGGGTTTTGTTCAGTATCTGTCAGTCTCTGGTACTTCCTGTGAGTGTGGGTTTTGTTCAGTATCTGTCAGTCTCTGGTACTGCCTATGAGTGTGGGTTTTGTTCAGTATCTGTCAGTCTCTGGTACTGCCTGTGAGTATAGGTTATGTTCAGTATCTGTCAGTCTCTGGTACTGCCTGTGAGTGTGGGTTTTGTTCAGTATCTGTCATTCTCTGGTACTTCCTGTGAGTGTAGGTTATGTTCAATGTCTGTCAGTCTCTGGCACTGCCTGTGAGTGTAGGTTATGTTCAGTATCTGTCAGTCTCTGGTACTGCAAGTGAGTGTGGGTTTTGTTCAGTATCTGTCAGTCTCTGGTACTTCCTGTGAGTGTGGGTTTTGTTCAGTATCTGTCAGTCTCTGGTACTGCCTGTGAGTGCGGGTTTTGTTCAGTATCTGTCAGTCTCTGGTACTGCCTGTGAGTGTGGGTTTTGTTCAGTATCTGTCAGTCTCTGGTACTTCCTGTGAGTGTGGGTTTTGTTCAGTATCTGTCAGTCTCTGGTACTGCCTGTGAGTGTAGGTTATGTTCAATGTCTGTCAGTCTCTGGCACTGCCTGTGAGTGTAGGTTATGTTCAGTATCTGTCAGTCTCTGGTACTGCCTGTGAGTGTGGGTTTTGTTCAGTATCTGTCAGTCTCTGGTACTTCCTGTGAGTGTGGGTTTTGTGCAGTATCTGTCAGTCTCTGGTACTGCCTGTGTGTGGGATGCATTCAGTAGCCATTAATCGCTGGGTTAGTTTGTCATTCTGGATTCACTCTCCACAGAATTACATAGTATTTACAGCACAGAGACAGGCTTTTCTGCCCAAGTGCTGGTAGTTCCAATGAGGTTACTCCAACCCTATTTCATCTAATCCTATCAGCAAATCTCTCAAATTGTTTCTGCCTCATTTAATCATTTAGCTTGACGTTAAATGTAACAATGCTCAGCAGCTCAAGTGCTGTTAAAGCAGGGTACAGAAGTTTCCCCTGAGTTATTTATTTAATTTATTACTGACTATTTCATATCGACAGCTTTGGACTCCACCACAAGTGGGAAACATCTCTACCTCTACCCGAACGAAACCCTTCATATTATGCAATGCTTCTATTAGGTGACCACTCAGAGAAAAGAGCCCAGGCTTGTTCAATAGTATGAACTCCTGTGGAACATATAGTTCGGTTTGCATTTATGGAATAAATACTGTATCTCAGTCTGAAACTGTATGTGATTTTAGATTGGCATATAATGTGTAGCTCAGGCTGCAATAAATAACTGAGACAATATCTTTCACTCTAACACTATAGTTTTGTGGAGTGCTATGTTATCTGTCATTCAGTCTGTTCTGATAGAATATATAATGTTACCTTTAAGTCTGAGGCAATGGGGGGCAGGTACAGGGTCCGGGGGTGCCCAATGGGGGCGGTTGGAGCTTTGAGGGTGGCCCTGCATGGGGAACAGGGTGCCTAATCAGGAGGAGCCCCCCGCAGCCCGCAAGAAAGACGCCTGGTTTTATCAGGCAGGGTTCTTGGTGCCTTTGCCACACTGCTCCCCGCCCCCAACCCAACCAAGGATAAAATACCTGCAGCAGAGAGAGGAGGCCCGTAAGTGGCTGTTAATTGGCCAATTAAGGGCCTTGATTGGCCTGGGGCAGACAGGCTGTTTCTCCCCACCCCCGTTCCCTGTAATATTGCAGTGGGTGTGGGAGGGGGTCAGAAAATTTCCATCAGATTGGAAGTTGGCAAATGTTACACTGCCTTTCAGGAAAGGAGGGAGAGAGAAAACTGTGACCTACAGGCCAGTTAGCCTAATATCAGTCCTTGGGAAAATGCAGGAAGTCTGAACAATGCATTGAGAAAAGCATTCAAACAAGTCAACATGATTTTCCTGAAGGGAAATCTTGTTTGACAAATTTATGAGAGTTTTTTGAGGATGTAACTAGCAGGGTAAAGGGAAACTAGTCATATTCCTGGATTTCCAAAAGGCATTCAATAAGGTGCTACATAAAAGGTTAATAGAGAAGATAAGGGACTCATGGAATTGTGGGTAATATATTAGCATGGATAGAGGATTGGTTAATGGACAGGAAGCTAAGAGTGGGTATAAACAGATTGGCAGGCAGTGAATAATGGAGTGTTGCAAGGATAAGTGCTGGGGTCTCAGCTATTTACAATCTAAATTAATGACTTAGATGAAGAGACAGAGAGTAATGTATCTAAGTTTGCTGATGATACAAAGGTAGGTGGAAAGGGAAGCTGTGGGAGGACATAGAGAGGCTGCAAAGAGATATAGACAAGTTCAGTGAGTGGGCAAGAAGATGGTAGATGGAGTATAATGTAGGGAAGTGTGAAGTTCTTCACTTTGGTCATAAGAATAGAAAAGTAGAATATTTGATAAAAGGTGTGAAACTTGTAACTATTGGTGTTCAAAGAGACTTGAGTGTTCTTGCACAAGGAATACAGAAAGTTAGCATGCAGGTACAACAAGCAATTAGGAAGGCAAATGGCGTGTTGGCCTTTATTGCGAGGGGATTAGAATACAGGAATAAAGAAGTTTGCTACAATTGTACAGGATTTCGGTGAGACCACATCTGGAATACAGTGTGAAGTTTTGGTCTGCACACTTAAGAAAGGATATATGTGCATTGGAGGCGGTGCAGCAAATGTTCACTAAATTAGTCCCTGGGATGAGGGGATTGTCCTATGATGGGAGGCTGAGTAAATTGGGCCTATACTCTGGAGTTTAGAAGAATGAGAGGTGATCTCATTGAAACATACATAATTCCGAAGGGGCTGGATAGGGGAGACACTGAGAGACTGTTTCTGCTGGTCAGACAATCTAAAACATGGGGACACAGTCCCACGATAAGGGGCTGATCATTTAGGACTGAGATGAGGAGAAATTACTTCACTCAAAGGGTTGTGAATCTTTGGAATTTTCTACTCCAGAGGATTGTGGATGCTCCATCATTGAATACATGTAAAGCTCCGATAGACAGATTTTTGATCTCTCAGAGAATCAGGGGATAAGGCGAGCAGGCGGGAAAGTGGAATTGAAGCCTAAGATCATCCACGATGGTACTGAATGGCGGAGCAGGCTCCACGGGCCACATGATCTACTCCTGCTCCTATTTTGTGTGTTTTTGTGTTCTGACTACTTCTGCTGTCGGTGATTGTGGAACTGATGTCTCTGCTCTCTGTGAGTGATACTGTACTTACTGTGTGTGAGGAGCTGGCTGCACTTCCCCTTGTGTCGAGGAATCACTATATTTATTCAGCTTCCTCAAGTATTGCCTGTGGAAAGAAAAAGTATTAATTATAATTCAGGAAGAGATGTGGTGGAAGTTACAAGAGAGACCAAAACAATTTTTCAGTGAATAATCATTGTGAACAAGCACAAAGGAAAGCCAGCAATACAAACAGAATCAGTGTCTGATTCCACTGCAGTCCTGCAGCCTCCAGCTATTGCATCCCAGGGGCTTTGGCCATTTTACAACAATTAAATAACATCCAGAAACAATCCACTGGGCCATGAATGGGACTGACCGACGGAACAGGGACTTTTACACAGGTCAGATTTCCTGTTCCCGCTCCCATGGTCTAACCGTTCAAATGAAACCAAACAGCCGCTGTTTAAAATGTGTCCTTCACACTTCTCACCTGATGCCTATAACAGTGTAACTCTTTGTGTAACTCCCCACATCCTGACTGTCCGCATCTGTTTCCACACTTCACTGTCCAATAACAACAAACTGTGGGAACAGGCTATATCCCTCTCATTCCGCTAGCGCGGACATGATGGGCCGAATGGACGCATTCTGTGCCGGAAGTTTTCCACGTTTCTGGCTGAAGTGCTGCAGAAATCTGGGCCTGCGCTCCCCTCCTCCAGCACTGCCTGTGAGCGGAAGAAGATGGTTTAAAACAGCCGCGAATGGAGAGATCCCGGTCCCGGGGGAAGGGAGCAAACAGCAGCCACCTTCCAGCAGGACATCGCTTTGGGAGTATGTCCGCAGATAGACTCAGAGATCAGCATCGAGTCCGGGGCAAGTTCAGGGGCAGGCGGGGGCTGTTTGTAGGAGGTGGAGTGGATCTGAAACTGGTCTCGGAACATGGAGTGAGTGGAGAGGCCATTCTCCGGTAGTTTGTGGACAAGGGGATGGAGACAGAATTGGAAGAAACTTATTGTAGTGGAGTGAAACAGTGACAATATTTGTGTTGCGGCGGTTCTTTTGTGGGTATCCATAATGATTATTATTTGAGGGATTAAATTCATTATAACTCTATATCTTTGATCTCACCTGTATTTTAGTTACACACATACTTTTGTTCAAGCAGGGAAATGATTGAATGAACCAGAATAAATGGGCTATTTCCTCCACCCAAGTTACAAGGAAGAGTGCCACCAGCTCCTTCTCACACACAATACGTACATTATCACTCACAGAGCGCAGAGACACAGACAGGTCATCAGTTCCACAGTCTCAGACAGCAGAAATAGTTCCAGAGACACATTTTCAATCCATCAATCAAATAGAGCAGGAAAGACAGACGTTGTTTCTATGTCACCCCAACTCATTACCACTGACAGGTAGATACATAAATCCCAGTCCAACATCTCACCCACTATCAAGTTATCAGTGTGTCAATCCCACAATAGTGCAACCTCAGCTACAAATTAAACACACAGAGAACTGACACGTGGTTCCTGTTTCAAAGTTACAAAATTAACCTCAATAATGTGCTCTGAGATTCAAGTTAAATACCAGCCCAATATTTACACAGGTTATGAGTTTATTATCAGTATTAATTCCCATCATGTTTCCAGACAGATACATTAGACTCAAGTCCATAATCAGATTGAGAGATTCTGAAATATCGTATAACCTGAGATCCAAACTCAGATTCCAGTTTAAAACTCATCCAGATTGTGAAACTAAAAGATACATTATAAATTTGATCAGTATAGTCTGAGCTCTAAATTACATACCAGTCCTGAAACCTCGTACAGTGGCAGATGGAAGATACTGTACAATTCCAGACTGAGCTCATTTTACATGCAAGTCCAAGATTCTCCCTCAGACTGAATGGCACTGATCAAATTGATCAGTACAGCCTGAGTTACACTTGCACACCAATCCTGTATCAGATTGTAGGATACATTATCTTTCACCATTGTGTTCACAGTGACAGATATTTAATACAAAGCAAAACCTCAAATATATTGTCTGCTTAAAACCTACCACATCAGTGGCCTGTTGCTGTGCTGACATTTTATGGAGAATAAATCCAGACTTGCCATCAGTCCCAGGGACGGAGGATTATATAATGAATCCCACACTCACACAGAGTACCAGATACTGACAGATAGAGAGTGATGCTGAAACACATGCTCAGTGCCAGATGCTGAAAGATATAGGTTGATTACTGCACTCACTCACAGTACTTCAGCCTGAGTCATCTGAAGCAACCTAACACACACAAAATAGCAGTGAGAGAGTAAGAAAGAGTCCAAAACTCACATAGAGGACCAGACACTGATAGATACAAACTGAAAACTACACACACATGGATATAAGATTGGCTAACTCACAGGAAACAGAGAGTGGGGACAAATGGGGCATTTTCAGATTGGAAAACTGTAACTAATGGAATGTCACAGGGATCAGTGCTGGTGCCTCAACTATTTATGGTCTATATTAATAATTGCATGAAGGCACTGAATGTACTGTTGCCAAATTTATGGGTGGTACAAAGATAGGTAGTAAAGAAAGTCGTGAGGAGAACATAAAGTGTCTGCAAAGAGATATAGATAGGTTAAATCAGTGGGCAACAGTTCGGCAGATGGAGTATAATATAGGAAAATGTGAGATTGTCTACTTTGGCAGGAAGAATAGAAAAACAGAATATTACTTACATAGAGACAGACTGCAGAATGCTGCTGTACTGAGGGATCTGGGTGCCAGGTGCATGAATTACAGAAAAGTTAGCATGAAGGTATAGCAAGTAATTAGGAATGCAAATGGAATGTTGGAATTTTTAGCAAGGGGAATGGAGTATAAAAGTAGGGAAGTTTTGCTGTCACTGTACAGGGCATTAGTGGCATCCCAACTAAAGTACTCCATACAGTTTTGGTCTCCTTACTTAAGGAGGGATATACTTGTATTGGAATCAGTTCAAAGAATGTTCACTAGGCTGATTCCTGGGATGAAGGGTTGACTTGTGAGAATAAACTGAGCAGTTTGGGCCTCTGCTCACTGGAGTTTAGAAGATTGAGAGGTGATCTTATTGAAACCTATAAGATTCTCAGTGGGCTGGACAGGTAGATGCTGGGAAGATGTTTCTCCTTGTGGGGGAATGTAGAATTATGGGCCACAGTTTCAAGATAAGTGGTCTCCCATTCAAGAAAGAGATGAGGAGGAATTTCTTCTGTCAGAGGGTTGTTCATCTTTGGAATTCTGTTCTCCAGAGGACTGTGGAGGCTGGGTCATTGAATATATTCAAGGCTGTGATAGACAGATTTTTTGATGTACAAGGGAGTCATTGGTCAATGGGCACAGGCAGGAAAGTGGAATTAAGGCCTCACTCAGAACAGGCATGATCTTATTGAATGGCAGAGCAGGATTTATGGGCCACATGGCCTTCTGGAAGCGATCCTGAGTGTCATTGTCGATATCTGCCCTTGGTGACAGGAGGTTCCCAAGGTATGAGCAGTGATCCACATTGTCCAGTGATTCGCCGTGGATCTTAATAGTCGGGGGCAGTGTCGGGGAGCAGGCTGGCAGAGGACCTTAGCTTTCCGGATGTTTTGCTTCAAGCCAATTCTTTCATACGCCTCCATGAATGCATCGATGAGGGTTTGAAGCTTGGCCTCTGAGTGTGCACATATGCAAGCATTGTCAGCATACTGCAGCTCGATGACAGATGTTGGAGTGGCCTTGCTTCAGGACTGCAGGCAATGTAGTTTCAATAGTTTCCCACTCGTCCTGTCGAGTAGATCTGCTTACACGAACTAAAGAACAGCTGATGGACTGAAAGAGTGCAGGAAATACAGCAACTTGCTGACAGCCACGACATGTGTGGATTCTTCAGCACCGTGAAGACCATTTATGGCCCAAATTACCAAGGACCTACCCTACTGAGAGTAAAGAATGGAGTGACACTGATCAAGGCCAGAGAGGCAGTCAGCTTTCGTTGGAAGTAGCACTTTGAAGATCTTCTCAATCGCAACTCAGTCCTTGATGCAAGTGCCACATTCCACAGCATGTTACCCACCATGACGTCAGCACAATCCCAGCCCAACAGAAATTGAAAAGGCAATCTAACAGGTAAAATAAAAATGAAGGCCACCGGCATAGATGGAATTCCCTCTGAAAATCTAAAATACGACAGAGAAGAACACTTAACACAAATACATGGTCTCATTTCCCTCAGCTGGAAGGACAAGAGCATGCCAGGGATCTCTGAGATGCTGTCATTGTGATCATCACCAAAAATGGTGACAAGACCGACTGTGGTAATGACAGAGGGGTATCCCAGCTGTTCACTACAGGGAAGGTCATCACAAGAGTCCTTCTCAACTGTCTCCTCCCCGTGGCTGAAGATCTCCCACTGGAATCACAATGTGGATTCTGTCCATCAAGAGACACAGTGGACATGATCTTCACAGCAAGACAATGCCAAGAAAATGTAGGGAGCAGCAGCAACCTTTCTACCTGGTCTTCTCTGACCTGACAAAGGCCTTCGACTCTACCAACCAGGAGGGATTATGGAACGTCTTCCTCAAATTTGGCTGCCGGAAAAATTCGTCACCAACCTCCAACGACTGCATGATGACGTGCAAGCTGAAATCCTTCCCAACGGACCTACCACTGACCCAATCCCAATGCAAACTGGGGTCAACTAAGTCTGTGTCATCGCACCAACGCTATTTTCAATCTTCCTCGCACCAACACTCCGCCTCAACTCCTCACAGTCAAACACAGCAACAGAGACTGACAGATACAGAATGGATGTCATGCTCAAACACAGTACCAGAGTCTGACAGATACAGTGGTGCAGTGGTTCGCACTGCAGCCTCACAGCTCCTGGGACCCGGGTTCGATTCTGGGTACTGCCTGTGAGGAGTTTGCAAGTTCTTCCTGTGACCGCGTGGGATTTCGCCAAGTGCTCCGGTTTCCTCCCAGCGCCAAAGACTTGCAGGCTGATAGGTAAATTGGTCATTGTAAATTGCCCCTAGTGTAGGTTGGGATTACTGCAGGGTTAGTATAAATAAGTGATTGTTGGTGGGCCGAAGGGCCTGTTTCAGTGCTATATCTCGAAATAAATAAATACGGAATAAATCCATACAGCACCAGAGACTGAGAACAGCTGAATGACAGAACACATTCAAACACAGGAGCAGAGAATAAAAGAAATGGAATTGATTGCACACTCACATGCAATCGCAACGACACAGAATCATCAATAAGCGTCCTTTCAACAACATGCAGAACATTTCCAGAGAGCTTGACACAGGGAGCGGCTCTTTCAATGTAAACTGCAGCTGGAGAGAGTCTTTGTGAAACATACTTCCCGATTGCAGTACGAATGTTTGTGATTGGCTGCAAAGTTTGAATGTGATTGGATGGTGAAGGACACCAATTATAGTATTACAATATAAACCCATTGTGACATCACTCCCAATCACCCAATCTCAATCTTTACTTTCCCCCATCCCTTATTAGCATAGAGCTGTGGGATTGTCTATTTAATCCGCACTCGGAAGGGGTTTGGTTTATTTCTGAGTCTGAAATTGAAACTGAAGATGGTTGAGGAGAAGAAGAAAGCAGCTGCTAAGAAGGGCGCCAAGAAAACTGTGAGTAAACCATCAGCAAAGGGCGGTAAGAGGCGGAGAAAGTCGAGGAAGGAGAGTTACTCCATCTACATCTACAAAGTGATGAAGCAGGTTCACCCCGACACCGGCATCCCCTCCAAGGCCATGAGCATCATGAACTCGTTTGTGAACGATATTTTCGGGCGCATCGCGGGTGAGGCTTCCCGCCTGGCCCATTACAACAAACGCAGAACCATCAGCTCCCGAGAGATCCAGACCGTCGTGCGCCTGCTGCTGCCCGGGGAGCTGGCCAAGCACGCGGTGTCGGAAGGGACAAAGGCGGTGACCAAGTACACCAGCTCCAAGTAAAACTGCACAATGGACTGAAAAACATCCCAAACACAACGGCTCTTTTAAGAGCCACCCACAATCTCTCTGAAAAAGCAACAACATCATCTCTCTGGTTTTGATTTGTTTTGTTTTTTTATACGAAGAGTCTGGAACTTTATAATTGCCTTTCTGATCTCTTTTAACCCCATGGATTCTGGGTGATTTCATCAGATCTTTGTGTCTCTACTTAATAATGCCGCGTAAATTAATTACTGATCACTGACCCCATGTACGCTTTGATCTCGGACTATTCTCCGTCCTTTTTGAAACAGTCTGGAAGCGGCGGCAGAAAGTCTCATTCACAGCATTCTGGAAGCGGACACATTTCAGGTCAATCTTTGTCAAGATACCGCATCACTGATTCTAGATTGAACCTATTTGTGGGAGACAAAAGCGGAGAGAAAGTGTTTTATTGTCAGGAGTTGAAATGTGAGACTGAGGTTTCCTACAACAGCGGGGTTTCTAGAAAATGTACTTATTAATTATTGAGGCCGAGCTTGAACAAGGGAAACAAGTGACTGATCTGTCAGCTTATTGACGAAATAGTACAACAGCGAAAATGAACGCGCGTCCGAGATCAAAGCGAACATGGGGTCAGTGATCAGCAATTAATTTACACGGCATTATTAAGTAGAGACACAAAGATCTCAACAGTGAAAGTGAATCACCCAGAATCCATGGGGTTAAAACAGAGATCACAAAGGCAATTGGAAAGTTCCAGACTCTTCATGAAAAAATCAAATTGATACCATAGAGATGATGTAGCTTTTTCAGAGAGATTGTGGGTGGCTCTTAAAAGAGCCGTTGTGTTTGGGATGTTATTCAGTCCATTGTGCAGTTTTACTTGGAGCTGGTGTACTTGGTCACCGCCTTTGTCCCTTCCGACACGGCGTGCTTGGCCAGCTCCCCGGGCAGCAGCAGGCGCACGACGGTCTGGATCTCTCGGGAGCTGATGGTTCTGCGTTTGTTGTAATGGGCCAGGCGGGAAGCCTCACCCGCGATGTGCCCGAAAATATCGTTCACAAACGAGTTCATGATGCTCATGGCCTTGGAGGAGATGCCGGTGTCGGGGTGAACCTGCTTCATCACTTTGTAGATGTAGATGGAGTAACTCTCCTTCCTCGACTTTCTCCGCCTTTTGCCTCCCTTTGCTGACGGTTTCCTCACAGTTTTCTTGGCGCCCTTCTTAGCAGCTGCTTTCTTCTTCTCCTCAACCATCTTCAGATCCAATTGCAGACACAGAAATAAACCAAACCCCTTCCGAGTGCGGATTAAATAGACAATCCCACAGCTCTATGCTAATGAGGGATGGGGAAAGTAAAGATTGTGATTGGGTGATTGGGAGTGATGTCTAAACGGTTTTATATTGAAATTGCCTAATTGGTGTCTTCCGCCATCCAATCAGAATAAATATTTGCAACCAATCACAAACACTCTTACTGCAATCCGTAAGTATATTTCACAAAGACTCTCTCCAGTCCCAGTTGATAGTAAAACAGCCGCTCCCTGTGTAAAGCTCCCTGGAAATGTCCTGGCTGTTGTTGGGAGGACACTTTTTGACTGATTCTGTGTCGTTGTGTCTCTGCTATTGCATGTGAGTGTGCAATTAATTCCGTTTATTTTACTCTCTGCTCCTGTGTTTGAGTGTTTTATGTAATTTGGTAGCTCTCAGTCTCTGGTTCCGTGTCAGTGCGCCATTTTCCCACACTCTCTTGGCCAGTCTGGACATACCAGTGGAAGCCTTTCCCATGTGCTTGTTGACTTCTGCATCGGGAGACAGGTTACTGGTGATAGTTGAGCCTGGATAGGTGAACTCTTGAACCACTTCCAGAGCGTGTTCGCCCATATTGATGGATGGAGTATTTATAATGTCCTGTCCCATGATGTTCGTTTTCTTGAGGCTGAAGGTTCGGCCAAATTCGTTGTAGGCAGCCGCAATGCTGTCAATGAGTCTCTGCAGACACTCTTCAGTGTGGGATGTTAATGCAGCATCGTCAGCAAAGAGGAGTTCCCTGATGTGGACTTTCTGTACTTTGGTCTTCGCTCTTAGACGGGCAAGGTTGAACAAACAGCCATCTGATCTTGGAGGAAAATTCCTTCTTCTGAAGACTTGAACGCATATTAGAGCAGCAGGGAGAAGAAGATCCCAAACAGTGTAGGTGCGAGAACACTGCTATGCCCAGACTGGCCAAGTAAGTGTGGGGAAATGGCACACTGACACGGAACACAAAAGTCCAAGTATATCAAGCCTGTGTCCTCAGTACTTTGCTCTACGGCAGCGAGGCCTGGACAACGTATGTCAGCCAAGAGCGACGTCTCAATACATTCCATCTTTGCTGCCTCTGGAGAATCCTTGGCATCAGGTGGCAGGACCGTATCTCCAACACAGAAGTCCTTGAGGCGGTCAACATCCCCAGCATATACACCCTACGGAGCTAGCGGCGCTTGAGATGGCTTGGCCATGTGAGCCGCATGAAAGATGGCAGGATCCCCAAGGACACATTGTACAGCAACCTCGTCACTGGTATCAGAACCACCGACCATCCATGTCTCCACTTTAAAGTCGTTTGCAAACACGACATGAAGTCCTGTGACATTGATCACAAGTCGTGGGAGTCAGTTGCCAGTGATCGCCAGAGCTGGCGGACAGCCATAAATGCGGAGCTAAAGTGTGGTGAGTCGAAGAAACTTAGCAGTTGGCAGGAAAAAAGACAGAGGCTCAAGGGGAGAGACAACTGTGTAACAGCCCCGACAACCAATTTTACCTGCAGCACCTGTGGAAGAGTGTCGCTCTAGAATTTGCCTTTATAGCCACTCCAGGTGCTGCTTCACAAACCACTGACAAGCTCCAGGCGCTTACCCATTGTCTCTCGAGACAAGGAGGCCAAAGAAGAAGAAAAGAAGTCTCCAGTGCTGTGTGGATTCATTCTGTATCTATCAGACTCTGGTACTGTGAGTGTGACATCCATTCTGTACCTGTCAGACTCTGATACTGTGAGTGTGACATCCATTCTGTATCTGTCAGTCTCTGGTACTGTGAGTGTGACATCCATTCTGTATCTGTCAGTCTCTGGTACTGTGAGTATGAGGAGATGAGGTGGAGTGTTGTGGCAAGGATGATGGAAAAGAGCATTGGTGCGATGACACAGCCTTGCTCGACCCCAGTTTGCATTGGGATTGGGTCAGTGGTAGGTCCGTTGGGAAGGATTACAGCTTGCATGTCATCATGCAGTCATCAGAGGATGATGATGACTTTCTCTGGGCAGCCAAATTTGAGGACGTTCCATAATCCCTCCTGGTTGGTAGAGTCGAAGGCCTTTGTCAGGTCAGAGAAAACCAGGTATAAAGGTTGCTGCTGCTCCCTACATTTTCTTGGAGTTGTCTTGCTGTGAAGATCATGTCCATTGTGCTACTTGATGGACAGAATCCACATTGTGATTCCAGTGGGAGCTCTTCAGCCACGGGGAGGAGGCAGTTGAGAAGGACTCTTGTGATGACCTTCCCTGTGGTGGACAGCAGGGATACCCCTCTGTAGTTACCACAGTCAGTCTTGTCATCTTCTTTGAAGATGATCACTATTACAGTGTCTCGGAGATCCCCTGTCATCCTCTCCTCCTTCCAAATGAGGGAAATGAGACCGCGTATTTGCATCAAGAGTGCTTCTCTGCCATATTTTAGAATTTTGATGGGAATTCCATCTATGCCAGCGGCCTTATTGTTTTTTAGCTGTCAGATGTCCTTTTCAATCTCTGTCAGCCTGGGATTGTGCTGACAGCACGGTGGGTAGCATGCTGTGGAATGCGGTCAAGAGCACTCGCATCAAGGACTGAGTCACAATTGAGGAGATCTTCAAAGTGCTACTTCCAACGAGTGCTGATTGCCTCTCTGACCTTGATCAGTGTCACTCCATTCTTTACTCTCAGTAGGGTAGGTCCTTGGTAATTTGGGCCATAAATGGTCTTGACTGTGCTGAAGAATCCTCACATGTCGTGGCTGTCAGCAAGTTTTTGTTGTTCCAGTGTTCTTTCAGCCCATCAGCTGTTCTTTAGGTTGTATGTGTAGATCTACTCTACAGGACGAGAGGGAAAATATTTAACCTATGTTGCCTCCAGTCCAGATGTAAGGCCACTCCAACCTCTGTCATCAAGCTGCAGTATGCTGACGATGCCTGCGGATGCGCACACTCAGAGGCCAAGCGTCAAACCCTGATCAATGCATTCACGGAGGTGTTTGAAATAATTGGCCTTAAGCAAAACATCCAGAAGACAAAGGTCCTCTACCAGCCTGCTCCCCGACACTGCCCCTCAACTATCAAGATCCACAGCGAACCACTGGGCAATGTGGATCACTGCTCATACCTTGGGAATCTCCTGTCACCAAGGGCAGATATCGACAATGACACTCAGCATCATGTCCAGTGTGTCAGCATAGCCTTCAGTCCTCTGAGGAAAAGAATGTTTGATGACAAAGAACTTAAATCAGAGACCAAGCTCATGGTTGACATGGCTGCAGTGTTACCTGCCCTCCTGTATGTGTCAGAAACATGGATACTGTACAGCAGACATCTCAAAGCCCTGGAGAGATATCACCGGTGGTGATTCCACAAGATCCTGCAAATTCAGTTGCAGGACAGGCGCTGCAATATCAGTGTCCTCTCTCAGGCCAACATCCCCAGTATCCAGACACTGGTCATGGCTAGTCAGTTATGTTGGACGGGCCACATCATCCCCATGCCTGACGCCAGAGTCCCAAAACAAGCTTTCTACTCTGAACTCCATCAGGGCAAGAAGCTACGAGGAGGGCAGAGGAAACATTACAAGAATTTCCTTCAAGACATCCTGAAAAGACCTGACATCTGCACTGATTCATGGGCATCTCTTACCTGAGACCACCCAAAATGGAGAAGAAGCATCCGCGAAGGTGCCAGCCAGTTTGAAATTTGTCGACATGCCCAGGAAGCAACCAAATGCAAAGCGTGGAAGGAGTATTTGGAAATTGGAGAATCCCATTCACCCACCTCACCAAGCACCATCTGCCCCACCTGTGGCCGAGTGTGTGGATCAAGAATTGGACTATTCACTTGCCTAATGAACCACAACCCTGGAGTGGAAGAAAGTCATCCTCATTCCTGAGGGAGTTCCGAACAAGAAGTTTAGTGTGACATCCATTCTGCATCTGTCAGTCTCTGGTATTGAATATGAGTGTGGGATTCATTCAGTATCTGTCGGTCCCTTGCACTGTGTTTGAGTGCAGTTTTCAGGCTGTATCTATGAGTATCTTGTGTGTGAGTTTTGTATTCATCTGCATCTTTCAACCTCGAACACATTATTTGAGTTTTGCAGTCATTCTGAACTGACCCTTGGTAATGTATGTGTGTTTGAGGGTGATTGTCTACCTGTTAATCTGTTGTCCTGTACATGAGCGTGAGATTCATTCTGGAAAACTCTATCCCTGTTCTTGTTGTGTGTGTGTGTGATTCATTCTGTATAACTCTATCTCTGTTCTTGTTGTGTGTGTGTGTGATTCATTCTTTATGCTCCATCTCTGGTATCACATTTATGTGTGGTATCAATTCCATTTCTGTCATTTCTGGTACTGTATGTGAGTGTTTATTTCATTCTGTAACTGTCAGTCTCTGGCACTGTCTGCATGTTCTGGATCCATTTTGTAACTATCAGTCTCTCGCAGAGTGTGAATGTGGAATTAATTCTCTCCATCTCTAGTGTCATGTGTAAATTTGGAGTTCATTCTGAATTGGTCATTGGTACTGGATCTGCCATTCTCTAGTACAGTTTGTGAATGTGGGATTCGTTCTGTACCTGTCACTCACTGGAACTTTGTGAAAGTGTGCAATACATTCTGTATCTGTCGGCCTCTGGTAGTGTGTGTGATTGTGGGATGAATTAATTAGCAGTCAGTGGTGCTCGATGTGAATGTGGAAATCATTCTGTAACTCAGTCTGATATTGTTCTGTGAGGGTGGGAATCACATGTATCTTTCAATCCCTGGTGCTGTGTGTGAGCATGGGATTCATTCTGTACCTGTCAGTCATACTGTATGTATCTGTGGGATTTATTCTGTACCTTTCAGTCGCTGGTATTTTGTACGAAAGTGGGATTAATTCTGGATCCACTGCCACACACTGGTTGAGTGTGTGTGTGTGTGTGTGTGTGTGTGTGTGTGTGTGTGTGTGTGTGTGTAAGAAGATAAAAAGATACAAAATAGGAGCAGGAGATGGCCATTTGGCCCATCGAGCCTGCTCCGCCATTCAGTAAGATCGGGGTTGTTCTGATTGTGGCCTTGACTCCACTTTCCTGCCTGCGCCCATGACCATTGACTCCCTTGTAGATCAAAAATCTGTCTATCACAGCCTTGAATATATTCAATGACCCAGCCTCCACAGTCCTCTGGAGAACAGAATTCCAAAGATGAACAACCCTCTGAGCGAAGAAATTCCTCCTCATCTCCTTCTTGAATGGGAGGCCACTTATCTTGAAACTGTGGTCCCTAATTCTACATTCCCCCACAAGGAGAAACATCCTCTCAACATCTACCTGTCCAGCCCACTGAGAATCTTATAGGCTTCAATAAGATCACCTCTCAATCTTCTAAACTCCAGTGAGTATAGGCCCAACCTGCTCAACTTTTTCTCATAAGACAATCTAACTTCCCAAGTATCAGCCGAGTGAACCTTCTCTGAACTGATTCCAATGCAAGTATAGCCCTCCTTAAGTAAGGAGACCACAACTGTGTGGAGTACTTTAGTTGGGATGTCACTAATGCCCTGTACAGTTACAGCAAATCTTCCCTACTTTTAAACTCCATTCCCCTCTCTAAAAATGCCAACATTCCAGTTGCCTTGCTAATTACTTGCTATAGCTGCATGCTTACTTTTTTGTAATTCATGTACCTGGACACACAGATTCCTTGGTAATATTCTGTTTTTCTATTCTTCCTGCCAAAGTAGACAATCTTACATTTTCCCATATTATACTCCATCTGCCTAACTTTTGCCCACTGATTTAACCTAGCTATATCTCTTTGCAGACACTTTGTGTCCTTCTCACAACTTGCTTTCCTACCTATCGTTGTACCATCCATAAATTTGGATTTACACTCGGTCCCTTCATGCAAGTTATTAATAAAGACCATAAAGATTGAGGCACCAGCACTGATCTCTGTGGCACTCCATTAGTTACAGTTTGCCAATTTGAAAATTCCCCAATTATCCCCACTCTGTTTCTTGTGAGTTAGCCAATACTATATCCATGTGCGTGCAGTTTTCAGATTGTGTCTATCAGTGTCTGTTACTCTGAGTTTTGGACTCTTTCTCAATCTCTCAGTGCTACTATTTGTGTGTTAGGTTGCTTTAGATGACTCAGGCTGAGGTACTGTCAGTGAGTGCAGTAATCAACCTATACCTTTCAGCATCTGGCACCTAGCATGGGTTTCAAAATCACTCTCTATCTGTTAGTGTCTGGTACTCTGTGAGAGTGTGGGATTCATTATATAACCTTCCGTCACTGGGACTGGTGCAAGTCTGGATTTATTCTACATAAAAATTCAGCACAGCAACAGGCCACTGATGTGGTAGGTTTTAAGCAGACAGGTAGATATATAAATCCTGTTTGAGGTTTTGCCCAGTATTAAATAGTATCTGTCACTGTGAACACAATAGTGAAATATAATGTATCCTACAATCTGATACAGGATTGGTGTGCAAGTGTAACTCAGGCTGTACTCATCAATTTGATCAGTGCCATTCAGTCCAACTCTGAGTGAGAATCTTGGACTTGCATGTAAAATGAGCTCAGTCTGGAATTGTACAGTATCTTCCATCTGACACTATATGAGGTTTTTGGACTGGTACGTAATTTATAGCTCAAACTATACTAATCAAATTTATATTGTATCTTTTAGTTTCACAATACGGATGAGTTTTAAAGTGGAATCTGAGTTTGTACCTCTGCAATCTGATTATGCACTTGAGATTTGTATCTAATGTATATGTCTGGACACATTATGGGAATTAATACTGATAATAAAGTCAAAACCCGTGTAAATATTAGGCTGGTATTTAACTTGAATCTCGGAGCACTTCAGTGAGGTTATTTCTGTAACTTTAAAACAGCAACCATGTGTCAGTTCTATGTGCATTTAATTTGTAGCTGAGGTTGCTCTGTTGTGGGATTGACACACTGATAATTTGATAGTGGGTGAGAATTTGGACTGGGATTTGTGAATCTACCTGTCAGTGATACTGAGTTGGGGTGACATGAAAACAACGTGCGTCTCTCCTGCTCGATTTGATTGATGGATTGAAAATGTGTCTCTGGATCTGTTTCTGCTGTCTGAGACTGTGGAACTGATGACCTGTCTGTGTCTCTGCACTCTGTGAGTGATAATGTGCGGACTGTGTGTGAGAAGGAGCTGTGACACTCTTCCATGTAACTTGGTGGATGAAACATCACATTTATTTTGGTTCATTCAATTATTTGTCTGTTTGAACAAAAGAATGTTGATAATTCAAATACTGGTGAGGTAGAAGATACAGGATTTTAATGAATTTAATCTCTCATAATAATTATAAACGCCCACAAAGGAAGCCCAGCCATACAAATATTATCATTGTTTGACTG
This sequence comes from Heterodontus francisci, assembly GCF_036365525.1. Classification (NCBI taxonomy): domain Eukaryota; kingdom Metazoa; phylum Chordata; class Chondrichthyes; order Heterodontiformes; family Heterodontidae; genus Heterodontus; species Heterodontus francisci. The sequence continues at coordinate 5,226,958 of NW_027141441.1, read as the reverse complement.
CACTGCAGTAACAGGTTCTTCCCATTCTGTCTCCATCCCCTTGTCCACACACAACCCGCGAATGGCCTCTCCCTTCCCCCACTCACTACATGTTCTGGGACCAGTTCCTGCTCCACTCCGCCTCAAACAAACAGCCCCCGCCTGCCCCTGAACTAGCCCCGGACTCGATGCTGATCTCTGAGTCTATCTGCGGACACGCTCCCAAAGCGATGTGCTGCTGGAAGGAGGCTGCTGTTTGCTCCCTTCCACCGGGACCGGGATCTCTCCATTGGCGGCTGTTTTAAACCATCTTCTTCCGCTCACAGGCAGTGCTGGGGGAGGGGAGCGCAGGCGCAGATTCCTGCAACAATTCCGCAAACAGAAACATGGAAAAATTCCGGCGCAGAATGAGGCCATTCGGCCCATCATGTCCGTGCCAGCGCAAAGAGAGCGATCCAGCCTCATCCCACAGTTTGTTGTTATTGGACAGTGAAGTGTGGAAACAGAAGCGGACAGTCAGGATGTGGGGAGTTACACAAAGAGAATCTATTATCGGCACCAGGTGAGAAGGGTGAAGGACACATTTTAAACAGCGGCTGTTTGGTTTCACTTGAACGGTTAGACCATGGGAGCGGGAACTGGAAATCTGACCTGTGTAAAAGTCCCTGTTCCGTCGGTCAGTCCCATTCATGGCCCAGTGGATTGTTTCTGGATGTCATTTAATTGTTGTAAAATGGCCAAAGCCCCTGGTATGCAGTAGCTGGGGGCTGCAGGACTGCAGTGGAATCAAACACTGACTCTGTTTGTGTTGCTGGGTTTCCTTTGTGATTGTTCACAATGATTATTAATAGAAAAATTGTTTTGGTCACTTTTGTATCTTCTACCACATCTCTTCCTGAATTATAATAAATACATTTCCTTTCAACAGGCAAATACGTGATGGAAGCAGAATAAATGTCGTGATTCCTCGACACGAGGAAGTGCAGCCAGCTCCTCACACACAGTAAGTACAGTATCACTCACAGAGAGCAGAGACATCAGTTCCACAATCACCGCCAGCAGAAGTAGTCAGACCGGCACTGATCCCAAGTTCCAGAGACCAACAGTCAATGCAACAGTCACACAGAGCAGGAAAGATTGAACTTGTTTCCATTTCACCACAACTCAGTCCCACTGACACGTCGGTACATCAATCCCAGTCCAAAATCACACCCACTATCAGATTGCAAGGCACTGTGTCACTCTCACAAGAGAGCAGCCTGAACTACAAATTCAATGTCAGATGGAACAAATAGTACCTGAGTGTAAAATAGAGAATTAATCTCAATAATGTACCCAGACTGCAGACTGAGCTCCATGTCACACACCACTCCACAAATCGCACAAATAGTCAGAGTGGAAGACACAGTATTAATTCCATTACTGCAAACTGAATGAACCTGACCATTACATACCAGGACATAAAACATATTGTAAGATGAAAGGACACAGACCTGAAATGTTAATTCTGTTTCTCTCTCCACATATGCTGCCTGAACTGTTGAGTATTTTGAGCATTTTTGTTTTTTTAAATTTCATATTTCCAGAATCTGCAGAATTTTGCTTTTATTTTAGAGTTAAAGAAACATTGCATTGTGAGGTGAGAGTGACTGCCCTTGACATCAAGGCAACCTTTGACCATTAATGGCACCAAGGAGCCCCAGCAAAACTAGTGTAAATGGGAATCATGGCAAAACTCTCTGCTGTTTGGAGTCATACCTAGCACTAAGGAAGATGGCTGTGGTTGTTCAGGTCAATCATCTCAGTCTCAGGACATTACAGCTGGAAATCCTTAGGCTCGTGTTCTAGGCCCAACCATCTTCAGCTGCTTCATCAATGACCTTCCCTCCATTACAAGGCCGAAAGTGGGGATGTTCACTGATGATTGCGCAATGTTCAGCACCATTCATGACTCCTCAGCTACTGAAGCAGCCCGTGCCCAGATGCAGCAAGACCTGGACAACATCCAGGCTTCGGCTGATAAGTGGCAAGTAACATTCGCGTCAGATAAGTGCCAGGCAATGACCATCTCAAACAAGAGAGAATCTAATCATCTCCTCTTGATGTTCAGTGGCATTACCATCACTGAATCCCCCACCATCAACATTTGGGGGCGGGGGGTGTGGGGGGGAGGGGGTTACCATTGACCATAAACTGAACTGGACCAGCCACATAAATGTCGTGGCTACAAGAGTAGGTCAGAAGCTAGGAACTCTGTGGTGAGTAACTTACCTCCTGTCTCCCCAAACCTATCCACCATTCACAAGACACAATGCAGGAGTATGATGGAATACTCTCCACTTGCCTGGATGAGTGCAGCTCCAACACTCAAGTAGCCTGCTTGATTGCCCCCAAGCACCACCTTCAACAATCACCCCATTCACCACTGATGCACAGTGGCAGCAGTGCGTACCATCTACAAGGTGCACTGCAGCAACACACGAAAGCTCCTTTGACAGTACCTTCCAAACCTGGAACTTCGACTACTGAGGAGGACAAGGGCAGCAGTTGCAAGGGAACACTACCACTTGCAAATTCCCCTCCAATTCACAGATCATCCTGACTTGGAACTATATCGCCATTCCTTCATTGTCGCTGGGTAAAAATCCTGGAACTCCCTTCCAAACAGCACTTTTGGTGTTCCTACATCTCAAGAACTGCAGCGGCTCAAGAAGGCAGCTCACCACCACTTTGTCAAGGGCAATTTGGAATAGACAATAAATGCTGGCATAGCCAGTGATGCCTACATCACACTAACAAATGAAAAAAGTGAGGAAATAGTGAAGGGCTTTTATAGAGTACATGGAGACATGCTTCCACTTGTGGTGGCATCTGAAACAAGAGCCAAAACATAAAATCGTCATTCATAAAACCAATGAGGAATTCATGAAAAATGTATTTACGCAGTGAATGGTTCGAATCTGGAATTTGTTATCACAGGGAGAGGTTGGGGTGAATAGTATCGATGCACTGAAGGGGAGGTGGAACAAATGAACAATTGTATGTGGAGAAAGGAATCGAGGGATATACATATCGGGCTTCATTTAAAAAAATTTTTTGCAAGTGAAGCAGGATGGCTGGAAATATATGTAGAGCATAGAGCAGTTGGGACGATCCCAGTCCAGTGTTTTGTCTGGATGGATCTGCCCAGAACACTTGCGATGCAGGAGCTGGGAGCTTCAGTACTTCAGTGGAGGCAGATAATGACACCGGTTTTCATTTGTGGATGTTCTTAATGATTATTGATTGAGAAATTAAATTGACCTCTTTGATATTATGCACCGCATCTGTTCTTGAGTTATCAGATATATTTTTTTCTTCATACAGGCAAATACTTGAAGATATTGTGATGAATGTGATGGTTGCTGCACTCGAGGCACAAGGAACAGTGCAACCAGCTCCACTCACACACAGTAGGTACATTATCACTCAGAGTGCAAAGGTACAGATAGTTCATCAGTTCCCTGGTCTCAGATTGCAGAAATAGTCAGGCTCACATTGATCCCAAGTTCCAGAAACACATTTTCAATCCAACAATCAAACAAAGCAGGAGAGAAAGAAGTTTTTTCCATTTCACCCCGATTGAGTCCCACTGACAGTCAGATACTTCAATCCCACGTCAAAATCACACCCACCAGCAGATTGAAATGCAATGTGTCAATCTAACAAAGAACAAAGAACAGTACAGCACAGGAACAGGCCATTCGGCCCTCCAAGCCTGCGCCGATCTTGATGCCTGCCTAAACTAAAACCTTCTGCACTTCCGGGGTCCGTATCCCTCTATTCCCATCCTATTCATGTATTTGTCAAGATACCTCTTAAACGTCGCTATCGTACCTGCTTCCACCACTTCCCCCGGCTGCAAGTTCCAGGCACTCACCACCCTCTGTGTAAAGAACTTGACTCGCACATCCCTCTCAACTTTGCCCCTCGCACCTTAAACCTATGTCCCCTAGTAACTGACTCTTCCACCCAGGGAGAAAGATTCTGACTATCCACTCTGTCCATGCCGCTCATATCTTTGTCAACCTCTATCAGGTCGCCCCTCCACCTCCGTCGTTCCAGTGAAAACAATCCTAGTTTATCCAACCTCTCCTCATAGCTAATGCCCTCCAGACCAGGCAACATCCTGGTAAACCTCTTCTGTACCCTCTCCAAAGCCTCCACGTCCTTCTGGTTGTGTCGCGACCAGAATTGCATGCAATATTCTAAGTGTGGCCTAACTAAGGTTCTGTACAGCTGCAGCATGACTTGCCTATTTTTATACTCTATGCCCCGACCGATGAAGGAAAGCATGCCATATGTTCTTGACTACCTTATCCACCTGCGTTGCCACTTTCAGTGACATGTGGACCTGTACGCCCAGATCTCTCTGCCTGTCAAATTTAATGCAGACTGAGCTAGCAATTAAATATCAGATAGAATTGGCACACGCTACTGATTGAATGGCACAGAATCTAACCTAGTGATGTACCCTGAGATTTAAATTAAATATTATACCCAAAGCTCACACCCATTCATTATAAAGGATGTTTAAACATCCCCATAGTGTACCCTGAGATACAAGTTGCATACAAGTACAACATTCATTGCAGTGAATGTTTCAAAGGTGCTGAAAGATATTGTAAGCTGAGACACAAATTAGGTACCAGTTCAGACCTCGCCCACACTGTGAAATTGAAAGAGACAGAATCAATTCCATCAGTGTAGATTGATATAAACATTACATACCATTTAAAAAGTGATGCAATATCAAACTAAAATACAGTATCAATTCCACCAGACCCCCACCACCCTCTGGCTAAAAAGTATTTTCCTCATCTCCCCTGTGATCTTTCTGCCAATCACTTTGAATCTATTCCCCTAGTCACTGATCCCTTTGCTAAGGTAAACAGGCCCTTCACTTCAATTCTATCCAGACTCCACAAATTTTGTACATGCCAGTCAGATCTCCCCTCAGTCTTCTCTGTGCCAAGGAGAATAGCCCCAGCCTATCCAATCTTTCCTCAAAGCTGCATTTTTCCAGTCCCGGCAACATCCTCGTAAATCTCCTCTGTACCCTCTCTAGTGCAATTACATCCTTTCTGTAATGAGGTGATCAGAACTGCACACAGTACTCAAGTTGTGGCCTGACTAATGATTTATACAGTTCCAGCATAACCTCCCTGCTCTTATATTCTATACCTCAGCTAATAAAGGAAAGGATTCCATATTGTCTTCTTACCACCTTATCGACCTGTCCTGCGACCTTCAGGGATCTGTGGTCATTTACTCCAAGGTACCTCACTTTCTCTACATATCTCAGCATTTTCCTCTTAATCGTGTATTCCTTTGCCTTGTTTGACCTCCCCAAATGCATCACCTCACACTTCTCTGGATTGAATTCCATTTGTCATTTTTCTGTGCATCTGACCAGACCATGAAGATCTCCCTGCAGCCTGCAGCTATCCTCCTTGCTATTTATCAAACAGCCAATCTTTGTGTCATCTGCAAACTTCTTGATCATGCCCCCTACATTTACATCCATGTAGACGACATCAACTGCACTACCCTCATCTATTATTCTTGTTAATTCTTCAAAATTGCAATCAAGTTGGGCAGACAAGATCTTCCCTTAACAAATCCATGCTGACTATCCTTGATTAATCTGTGCCTTTCTAAGTGACATTTTATCCTGTCACTCAGAATAGATTCAAATAATTTGCCCACTACTGAGGTTAGACTGACTGTCCTGTAATTATTCGGTCTATCCCTCACTCCCTTTTTAAACAGAGGTACAATGTTCACAGTCTTCCAATCCTCCAGCATCACACCTGTATCCAGTGAGGTCTGGAAAACGATGGTCAAACCTTCTGCTGTTTCCTCTCTTGCTTCTTTTAACAGCGTGGGGTACATTGCATCCATCCCAAGTGATTTATCAACTTACAAATATGCTATTTGTATTTCCTGTCACTAATATGTCCTCTCTCCCTCTATTGATCACATCCAATACTTCATACCCTTCTTCCTTAACTCCAATATCTGCATCATCACCCTCTTTTGTGAAGACAGATGCAAAGTATTTATTAAGAACAGTGCCAACATCTTCTGCCCCTGCACATAGGTTACCTTCATGATCTTTTCTGTGCCCTACTCTTTCCATAGTTATCATTTTTCTGTTAATGTATTGATAAAACATCTTTGTGCGAACCTTGATTTTGATTGCCAATATTCTTTCATGCCCTCTCTTAGCTTTCCTAATTTCAATGTTGATTTCCCCCCTCCACATTCGATACACCTCTCGGCTTTCAGTAGTATTGAGTTCTCTGAGTCGGGCATAAGCTTTCCGTTACTGCCTTATAATACTACCTTATAAGATCCATGGGGCTCTGGATTTGGCCTTCCCACCCTTTTTCTTTGTGGGAACATATTGACTCTGAACCCCTGGAATCTCCCCTTTGAGTGCTTCCCACTGCTCTGACATTGATTTACCTTCAAGTAGCTGTTTCCAGTCCACTTTTGCTAACTCACTCCTCAGCTTAGTAAAGTTGGCCTTGCCCCAACTGAGAACTTTAACACCTGTTCTATCCTTGTCCTTTACATAATTATGTTAAAACTGACTGAATTATGATCACTACCACCAAAATGCTCTCCCACTGCCACTCCTTCCACCTGTCTATCTTCATTTCCTAAAACTACATCTAAAACTGCACCCTCTCTTGTTGGACTTGCTACATATTGGCTAAATAAGTTCTCCTGAATGCACCTCAAGAATTCTGCTCCCTCAATTTCTTTCACACTAAAAGTATCCCAGTTCATGTTGGGGTGGTTAAAATCCCCTACTATTACTGCTCTATTGTTCTTGCACTTCTCAGAGATTTGCCTACATATCTGCTCTTCTATCTCCTGTTTGGGGGTCTATAGCACACTCTCAGCAGTATGATTGCCCCTTTTTTGTTCCTCAGCTCAATCTATACGGCCTCATTTGATAAACCTTCCAACATATCATCCGTCTTCACAGCTGTAATAGTTACTTTGAGCAAAACTGCCACCCCCCCTCCTTTCTTATCCTGCTCCCTATCACATCTGAAAACCCTGTAACCAGGAATGTTGAGCTGCTATTCCTGTCCCTCCTTAAGCCATGTTTCTGTAATAGCTGTGATATCATACTGCCACATGTCGATTTGTGCCCTCAGCTGATCTGCTTTATTTTCTATGCTCCCTGCATTGAAAAAGATATGCTTGAGCACTGCCAAACTCTTTTTAAATTTTCTAACCTTTGTTTCCTCTTTCTTCCAGACTCATCCATTAATTTTCTGCCTTCCATGCCTTCCGGTTCCCATCCCCCTGCTAAATGAGTTTAAACCCTCGCCAACAGCACTAGCAAAATGTCCCACAAGGAACTCTGTCCAGGCTCTGTTCAACTGCAATCCGTGTGACCTGTCCAAAGAATCTAAAGCCCTCCCTCCTGCACCATCTTTCCAGACACACGTTCATCTGTCGTATCCTTTTATTCCTGTACTCACTTGCACGTGGCACTGGGAATAACCTGGAGATTACTACTTTTGATGCCCTGCTTGCTAATTTCTTACCTAGCTTCATAAATTCTGACTGCAGGACAACATCCTTATTTCTACCGATGTTGTTGGTTCCGATGTGGACCACAAATGCTGGCTGTTCACCCTCCCCCTTCAGGATGCTCTGTAACTGCTCAATGACATCCTTGACCCTGGCACCAGGGAGGCAACACACCATTCCTGGATTCACGTCTGTGGCCACAGAAATAGCTGATTGTTCCCTTCACTATTGAATCATCTATCACTATGGCTTTTCCAATCTTCCCTGTACCCACCTTTGCAGCTGAGTCACCCATGGTGCCATGGACTTGGATCTGGCTGCACTCCCCTGGTGAAGCATCACTGTCCTCCGTATTCAGAACTGAAAACCTGTTGGAGAGTGAGATGCACTCGGGGTGTCCTGCACTTCCTGCCTGATTCTTTTTGACTGCCTTGTGGTCACCCATTCCCTCTCTCCCTGCGTACTCTTGAGCTGTGGGGTGACCACTGTGGGCGGCACAGTGGCGCAGTGGTTAGCACCGCAGCCTAACAGCTCCAGGGAACCTCGTTCGATTCCGGGTACTGCCTGTGTGGAGTTTGCAAGTTCTCCCTGTGTCTGCGTGGGTTTTCTCCGGGTGCTCCGGTTTCCTTCCACAAGCCAAAAGACTTGCAGGTTGATAGGTAAATTGGCCATTATAAATTGTCACTAGTATAGGTAGGTGGTAGGGAATGTAAGGACAGGTGGGGATGTTTGGTAGGAATATGGGATTAGTGTAGGATTAGTATAAATGGGTGGTTGATGTTCGGCACAGACTCGGTGGGCCGAAGGGCCTGTTTCAGTGGGGTATCTCTAATCTCTCTCTAATCATGAACATGCTTTCCATGTAATTCTCCTCATGAATGCACAGCAGTGTCTCCAGCTGCTGCTCAAGTTCCAAACCCAGAGCTCAAGCAGCCGCAATTGACAACACTTACTTGCACAAATGTTCTTTTTTATTTCCAAAATATACTTTATTCATAAAGATCTGTAAAAAATACATTACAAAATAGTTCCAAACAGCACCAAGTCAAAAAATACAAACAGTGCAAAGGAGGTCAGTTTCCTTCAATGCAGGAGTGAGTTGCCTCACAACCCTTCCATTTCATTTTTCATGCCATATACATTTTATGGCAAACGAACATTTTCCCGCTACAGTTTGTGGGGTTTTCCATGGATCCAGCCCCTCAGTTCAGCTTGGTGGGGGGAGCTTACATGGTGGTCTTTCCCCATTGAAGGGGATAAAGGATCGGTCAGCCCAGTTCCCAAAGAACATGGCCTCTCTCTTGCGTGGTTAACGTTGGCTCCCAAGGCCAGTGCGAACTGGTCGCAGATGCTCATCAGTCTGCGCACAGACAGCGGGTTCGAGCAGAAGGCTGCGACGTCATCCATGTCCAGGGAGGTTTTAACCTGAGTGCCTCCACTGTCTGGGATTGTCACCCCTCTGATGCTCGCATACTTCCTAATAGACTCAGCAAAGGGTTCAATACAGCAAATAAACGAGACAGGGGAGAGAGGACAACCCTGTCTGACTCCAGATTGGATCGGGAAACTTTCTGATTCCCACCCATTGATTGAGACTGTGCGACTGATGTTTGTGCAGAGTAGTTTGATCCAATTGCAGATTCCCTCCCCAAACCCCATTTTCGAAAGTACGTCCATCATGTAGGTGTGCGATATCCTGTCAAAAGCCTTCTCCTGGACCAGGCTGATGAGGCAGGTGTCCACCCTCCTGCCCCGAATGTGGGTGATCGTGTCCCTGAGTGGGTAAAGTACAGGTCTGATCAGGGTGGATCACCAACTCCAGAGCAGACTTGACTCGACTGGCTATGACTTTTGACAGTATCTTGTGGTCTACATTAAGCAGTGAGATGGGCCGCCAATTTCTGATTTCTGCCCTCTCCCCCTTCCCCTTGTAGATGAGGGTGATGATGCCTTTCCTCATGGATTCTGACATGCTGCCGGCTAGGAGCATACTGTCGTATACTTCCAGCAGGTCCGGGCCGACCCAGTCCCACAGGGCCAAATACAGCTCAACCGGTAAGCCGTCGCTTCCAGGAGTTTTATTTATCTCGAAGGATTTGATGGCCTTAGTCAGCTCATCCAGAATTAGCGGTTTGTCCAGTCTCTCCCTCCTGCTGTCATCTAAGACCTCTGTGATAGATGACAGTAAGGACTGGGAGGCTCTGCTGTCTGTGGGCTTCGCGTCATACAGCCCAGCATAAAAGGATTTGCTGATCCTTAGTATGTCGGACTGCAAAGATGTTACCGAGCCATCTTCTTCCTTGAGGCTGCTGATAACAGAGCTCTCCCTGTGTATCTTTTGGAAGAAGTAACATGAGCACATCTCATCCTGCTCAATGGAGCGGACTCTGGACTGGTGAGATGATCTTGTAGGCCTCCGTGGCAAAGAGCGAGGCCTGCTGGCTCTTCACCTCATGAAGGTCCTCCTTGACCTTGACCCCCATCGACTGAAGCCAGAGCAGATTTTGCATACTTTTCTGGAGTCGTGACATTTCCATCTGTCTATCTCTCTCGCCCTCTGAACCCCTTTGAAGATAAAGAACCTCTTGATGTTCTCCTTGATCGCTTCCCACCAGTGAACTGGAGACTCAAAGGTGGGGTTTCACGGTCCTCCAACCATTGTAATCCCTTTTGAGTTCCTCAACATTCTCTGGGGTTAGCAGTGTCGCATTGAGCCTCCATGTCCCCCTGCCAACCCGCTGGTCATCCTGTAAGTGAAAATCAGCCAGTAAAAGGCAATGCTTGGAGAAAAACACCGGCTTGACGTCGGTGGATCTGACCGTGAAAACACGGGACACAAATAGGAAGTCAATCCTGGAATGGGCAGACCCGTCCGTTCTTGACCATGTGTATCTATGCTGCGCTCTGTCTGCAGGTTTGCTGAAGACGTCGTGCAGTTTGGCATCTTTTACTGTTTCTATTAAGGATCTGGACATAGCATCCAGTTTGCTGTCGTCTCTGCCGGATCATCCAGGTGCATCGATGATGCCGTTGAAGTCACTGCCTAGGATGACCGGCCTGGATGTCGCCAGCAGCATTGGGAGATGCTGGAAGACGGTCAGCTGCTCGCTGCATTGAACCGGGGCGCAGACGTCAATCAACGAGAGCGGAGTATTGTTGTACATTACATCTGCTACGAGGTGATGACCGCCAAATGGTTCTCCAGGACACGGGAAGCATCCAGGAGCTCCCACATAGCACAGGAGGTGGACTCTCGAGGTTGAAGCCCCCCTGCCATTCCTTTACGTTCACTCTTTTTCGGCTGCCGCATACGATGATGGGCCAAGTGGTCTCTTTCTCTGCCTTAAACCTTCTATGATTCTATGATTCTATGATGCTCACTAACATTATCCCTTTTTCATACACAGCACCACAGAGAGAGAGAGAATCAGTCCGACCATTCGTAACAGTGTGTCCATATCACACTGTATTACACATTCTCATGTATCATCAGAGACAGTATTAGTAACACAATAAAGTGCATACATATCATCCTAAATAATGGTATCCCAAACATATGTACAGCATTGGAGAGGGAGTGTCAATAGTGCATTTTCTATTCGTGTGTCCATATCACACCCAATAACTGGATCCCACGTTTTTATAGAGCACTAGAGACAGAGCTGAAAGTGAATAAGTGAGAGAGAGAGAGAGATCCCCATCAGCAGTTACAGGCTGACCTGGAAGCCTCATTTTATCTTGAAAGATCCGTGGGAGACAGACGGTGCAGTCTCATCTCTAACTGATATTGTATCAGAAACATACACATTATTATTCCTAGACTCTGGGTAACAGTTAGAGAGTGAGGTGAACAATGTTCCAAATTTAACGCTCTTGACCCTGTTGATCTCTGTAATCTCTCAGCTCACACCGCTCGATATGACTGTCAGTGAAGGACAGTTTCAATGTGATGACATTAATCTGGGACTGTTACTGTCAGATATTAACTCCTGCGCGATCGCAGCAAACACAACGACTCCCTCGGAGGATTGCTTTGAGAAGACGGGTGAATGAAGAGCAAACACACTGCAGGGAATGATCTCAAACTGAGCTTCAGAAAGGGGGAATCCCCCAGCTTGAAACGTTCTCTGACCTTTCCCCACAGCCCCAGTTCCTTTGCTCAAACTCGGAGAAAACTGAACTGGGGAAAGTTCCAGTTTATTTTTGTCAGTTCCGATGAAGGGTCACCGACCCGAAACGTTAACTCTGCTTCACTTTTCACAGATACTGCCAGACCTGCTGAGTGGTTCCAGCATTTCTTGTTTTTATTTCAGATTTCCAGTATCCGCAGTATTTTGCTTTTATTCCAATTTATTTTTTTTGTAAATGAGTGGGGAAAGAAGCGCATGCGCGATGCGCCTCCTCCAGCCGTGTCCTTCTGCGTCATTTAATTAGTGAGCGGAAGAAGTTTGTTTGAAACAGACTGGAATGGAGACTTAGAGCCCCGGGGTAAGTGAGTAAACAGCAGTCTCCTTCCAGCAGCACATTGCTTTGAGAGCCTGTCCGCAGAGGGGCTCAGAGATCAGCATTGACTACGGAGCAAGTTCAGGGGGAGTTGGGGGCTGTTTGTAAGAGGCGGAGTGGAGCAGGAACATGGAGTGAGCGCGGAAGGAGAAGCCTTTCTCAGGCTGTTTGTGGACAAGGTAACGGAGACAGAGCAGGAAGAAGCTGCTGTTGAAAATCATTGTTGTTTTCTCTCCTCAAACCTGTAATGCATGTTCATGGTTTAGCTCCAGTTTCACACTGTGTTGTTATTGAGCAGTGAATAGAGGGAACAGAGCCAGACAGTAGGGATGGGGACAGTTATGCAAACAACACCTATTGCTGGCGCCAGGTGAGTAGTGTCAAGGAAACATTTTAAACAGCAGCTGTCGGTTTCCGTTGAACGATTGATCCAAGAGAAGCAAGGAAATGGCAGATACTCTGAACAAGAATTTTGTATCTGTCTTCACAGAAGTAGACACAAAAAACATCCCAAGAATAGTAGAAAATCAAGGGGAGTAAGGAGGGGGGATCTTAAAACATCACCATCGCGAGAAAAACATGTTTTTGGAAAACTAATGGGACTAAAGGTTGACAAGTCCACTGGATCTGATGGCCTACATTCTAAGGTTTAAAAGAAGTGTCTGCATAGATAGTGGATGCATTGGTTGTAATCTTCTTAAATTCCCTAGATCCTGCAACAGTTCCAGTGGATATTAAACTGCAAATGTAATGTCCCTGTTCAAGAAAGCAGTAAAGAGAAAGCAGGCAACGATAGGCCTGTTAGCCTAATGTCTGCCATTGAGAAGATGCTGGAACCAATGATTAAGTCAGTCATCGCAGAAAACATAGAAAAATTGGAGCAGGAGTAGGCCATTCGGCCCTGCTCTGCCATTCAAAAATGATCAAGTCTGATCATATAATTCAGTACCCTCTTCCCGCTTTCTCCCCATATCCCTTGATCCCTTTTGTATTAAGAAATATATCTATCTCCTTCTTGAATATATTTAATGACTTGGCCTCCAATGCCTTCTGCAGTACAAAATCATGAGAGGTAGAGACAGGGTGGATAGCAAGAAGCTTTTTCCCAGAGTGGGGGATTCAATTATTAGGGGTCATGAGTTCAAAGTGAGAGGGGAAAAGTTTCGGGGGGGATATGCGTGGAAAGTTCTTTACGCAGAGGGTGGTGGGTGCCTGGAACACGTTGCCAGCGGAGGTGGTAGACGTGGACACGATAGCGTCTTTTAAGATGTATCGAGACAGATACATGAATGGGCAGGAAGCAAAGAGATACAGACCCTTAGAAAATAGGCGACATGTTTAGATAGAGGATCTGGATCGGCGCAGGCTTGGAGGGCCGAAGGGCCTGTTCCTGTGCTGTAATTTTCTTTGTAGAGAATTCCACAAGTTCATCACCCTCATCTCGGTTCGAAATGGCATACCCATATCCTGAGACCGTGACCCCTGATTCTGGACTCCCCAGCCATCAGGAACATCCTCCCTGCATATAGCCTGACTCGTGCAGCTAGAATTTTATAGGTTTCTATGAGATTCCCTCTCATTGTTCTAAACTCTAGTGAATATAGGCCTAGTCAACCCAATCTCTCCTCATTGTCAATCCTGCCATCCCAGGAATCAGCCTGGTAAATCTTCTTTGCACTCCCTCCATGGCAAGAACATCCTTCCTCAGATAAGGAGACCAAAACTGCACACAATACTCCAGATGTGCTCTCACCAAAGCCCTGTATAACTGTAGTAAGACTTCCTTGCTCCTGTACTCAAATCCGCTTGCAATGAAGGCCAACATACCATTTGCCTTCCTAACTGCTTGCTGCACCTGAATATTTGCTTTCAGCGACTGGTGTACAAGGACACCCAGGTCTCTTTGCACCTCCCCCTTTCCCAATCTGTCACCATTCAGATAATTATCTGCCTTTCTGTTTTTACAACCGAAGTGAATAACATCACATTTATCCAAGTTATACTGCATCTGCCATGCATTTGTCCACTCACCCAACTTGTCCAAATCACATTGGAGCCTCTTTGCATACTCCTCACAACTCAGTTTCCTCCCCAGCTTTGTGTCGTCTGCAAACCTGGAAATGTTCCCTCACCCAAGTCATTAATATATATTGTGAATAGCTGGGGCCCAGGCACTGATCCCTGTAGTACGCCACTCGTCACTGCGTGCCACCTGGCAAAAGGCCCGTTTATTCCTACTCTCTGTTTCCTGTCTGTCAAGCAATTCTCAATCAATGCCAGTATATTACCCCCAATCCCATCTGCTTTAATTTTGCACACGAACCTCTTATGTGGGACCTTATCAAAAGCCTTCTTAAAATCCAGATACAACACATCCCCTGGTTCTCCTTTATCTATTCTACTAGTTCCATCCTCAAAAAGCTCCAGCAGATTTGTTAAGCAAGATTTCCCTTTCGTTAACCCATGCTGTCTTTGTCCAAACCCGTTTATGCTTTCCAGGTGTTCTGCTACCACATCCTTGAGAATAGACTCTCGCACTTTCCCCACTACTGATGTAAGGCTAACTGGTCCGTAATTCCCTGTTTTTTCTCTCTCTCCTTTTTGAAATAATGAGGTTACATTTGCCACCCTCCAATCTGTGGAACATTTAGAAAATTATAATACAATCATGCAGAGTCAACATGGATTTATGAAAAGGAAATCAAGTTTGCAAACATTATTAGCGTTCTTTGAGGATGTAAGAAGCAGGGTAACTGAAGGGGAAGCAGTAGATGTAGTGTATTTGTATTTTGAAAAGGCATTCGCTAAAGTGCCATGCAAAATGTTACGACACAAGGTAAGAGCTTGTGGTGTTAACGGGTAATATATTGTTTATTTTATTTATTTAGAGATACAGTACTGAAACAGGCCCTTCAGCCACCATCAACCACCCATTTATACTAATCCTACATTAATCCCATTACCCTCTCACATCCCCAACTTCCCTCAATTCCCCTACCACCTACCTATACTAGGGGCAATTTATAATGGCCAATTTACCTATCAACCTGCAAGTCTTTGGCTGTGGGAGGAAACTGGAGCACCCGGCGAAAACCCACGCGGTCACAGGGAAAACTTGCATACTCTGCACAGGTAGCACCCAGAATCGAACCCAGGTCGCTGGTACATGCTTACCAACAAGAAACAGAGAATTAGGATAAATGTGTCATTTTCAGGTGTGCAAACTGGAACTCTTGGAGTGCCACAGGGATCAGTGCTGGGGCCTCAACTACTTCCAGTCTATATTAATGATTTGGATGAAGGGATCGAGTGTATTGTAACTAAATTTGCTGTTGATACAAAGAAAGGTGTGAAAGCAAGTTGTGCAGAGGACACAATGAGTCTGCAAAGAGATAAAGACAAGTTAAGTGTGTGGGAAAAATTTGGCATTTTAAGTATAATGTGGGAAAATGTGAGGTTATCCACTTTGGTATGATGTCGAGAAAAGAAGAATATTATTTAAATAAGGAGAGACTGCAGAATGCTGTGGTATAGAGGGATCTGGGTGTCCTCTTATATGAATCACAAAAAGTTAGCATGGAAGTACAGCAAGTAATTAGGAAGACTATTGGAATTTTGGCCTTTATTGCAATGGGGATGGAGTAGAAATGTAGGGAAGTCTTGCTACAACTGTACAGCGTGTTGGTGAGACCACACCTTGAGTGTGTATACAGTTTTGGTCTCCTTATTTCAGGAGGAAAATACTTGCATTGAAGGTAGTTCAGGCAAACATCACTGGCTTGATTCCAGGGATGAAGATGTTGTCTTATGAGGAACGTTTGACCTGGTTGTGCTACACTCATTGGAGTTTAGAAGAATGAGAGGTGATCTGATGAAACATATAGGATACTGAAGGGGCTTGACAGGGTATTTACTGAGATGATGTTTCCCCTCATGAGGGAATCAAGAACTAGGGGGAACAGTTTCAACATAAGGGGGCACCCATTTTCGATGGAATTGAAGAGGAATTTCTTCTCTCAAAGGGTTGTTGTTCTTTGGAATTCTCTACCCAAGAGGATGGTGGAAGCTGGTCATTGAATATATTCAAGGCTGAGTTAGACTGACTTTTGATTTACAAGGGAGTGAAGTGTTATTGGGACAGGCAGGATAGTGAAGTTGAGACTATGATCTGATCTGCCATGATCTTATTAAATGTTGGAACAGACTCGAGTGGCGGAATGGCCTAATCCTGCTCCTAGTTATTATGTTCTTGCATTATAATGCCAGGTGGAATTAAAAACTTGACTTGTGCAAATATCCCTGCTCCAGCAGGTATTCCCATTCATGGAGCAGTGCAGATGTTGGGTTGTTCCTGGCTGCCACTAAATTGTTATAAAACTACCAAAGAAAACCTGATCAGCAGAAGCTGAGTGCTGCAGTGGAATCAGACACTGACACTCTTTGTATTACTGATCATCCTTTGTGGTTGGTCATAATGATTATCAATT
The DNA here is from genome assembly GCF_036365525.1 of Heterodontus francisci. Classification (NCBI taxonomy): domain Eukaryota; kingdom Metazoa; phylum Chordata; class Chondrichthyes; order Heterodontiformes; family Heterodontidae; genus Heterodontus; species Heterodontus francisci. Next base: position 5,210,393 of record NW_027141441.1, on the reverse strand, counting down.
GAAATAGTGTATTCATGTCTTTTCGAGCTTCCACCTCAATTGATCTTGAGTTACAAGAGATATTTTTCTTTCTTTCTGTCAGCAAATACTTGAAGGAACCAGAAGGATTGTGATGATTCCCCGGCACAAGGATATGTACAGTCCACTCCTTCTAACACAGAGTAGGTACATTATCACTCCCAGAGCTCAGAGACACAGACAGGCCATGAGTTCCACAGTCACAGAGAGCAGAAGCAGTCAGGCTCACACTGATCCCAAGTTCCAGAGACACATTTTCAATCCAGCAGACAATCAAACAAAGCAAGAGAGGCAGAAGTTGTTTCCAATTCACCCCAACTCAGTACTGCTGAAAGCTAGGTACATCAATCTTAGTTCAAAATCACACCCACTATCATATTGAAAAGCACCGGATCAATCCCACAAGAGTGCACCCTAAGCTACAAATTAAATATGAGGTAGAGCAGCTGATGGAAAGGTACAGAATGAATCCGAATAATGTAGCCCAGACTGCAGGCTGAGTGACAGATTACAATGTAGTACAAACATCTGATGCAGTATCAAAAGGAAAGTTACAGTATTATGTCAATTAGTGCACACTGCACTGCACATTACATACCAATCCAATAATCTCTCCAAGAGCTGTACTGAATGATATCTTATCAATTGAATGATTCTGATTATACTGAGCATGCCATGTGTGAGTTTGAAATATATGTTGTCATTCACAAATGTGTTCATACAGTTACAGACTGAATACTAGTCCAAAAAGCTCAAACCACAACTCAGTAATACACACAGTTAAAATGTGCAGTGATCTATATTTTAAAATACGAGTGAGACAAGAAAATGGTGATACATTATGGCATTAAACAAATAGTTCTCAATACCATCCCATAGATACATATTAAGTACAGGTACAGAAGAATTCCACACTCATACAGCACCAGCGTCACATAGATACAGAATGTACACTTGCAGACGTAACCAGCAGCTGAGAGGTACAAAATTAATCCCACTGTAATGGACTGTCCAAGAGACAGACACATAAAAAATGAATTGTAACGCATATTTCGTACCAGAGACTGCCAAATGCAAAATGAGCCGTGGATATGCACACGCAGACTGTCCCAGAAACTGACTGAAACAGAATGAGACCCACACTCATACGCGGTACCAGAGGCTAACAAGTAAAGAATAAATACAATATACACTTCCAGTACCAGAAAATAATATATGCATAACAGATATCACTCACGTACATTAGCAGAGATTGACAGACAACAGAATGAATCCCACAATCTCATTCAGTACCAGATACTGACAGGTACAGAATGAATCCCATACACACTGTACGAGGCACTGAAAAACATAGGAGGAATTGCACATTCACATACAATAGAAAACACTGACAGATACTTAAGGAGTCACATGCTCACAGTCAGTACCAGATACTGTTGAAAAGAGAGTTAATCCCACACTTGCATTCATTGCGAGAGACTGACAGATACATAAAGGATATCGACACTCACATGGAGTAACAGAGACTGACATGCAGAACTTGAACCACACATATGCATAGTACCAAAGTCTGAAAGATATTGAGTCAATCCCATAATCAGATACAGTGTCAAAGACTGACAGGCACATTCGAGTTCACGTGGCTAGAATACCAGAGATTTTCACGTACAGAATGAACCTTATTTCTCATTCAGTCTGGATACTGATAAATGCACAATGAATCCTACAATCATACTCGATATCAAGTTCAGACAGACACCATATATATTCCCCTCTTATTCACAGTATCATAGACTGACAGGCACAGAGTAAGTCACAAAATCAATTAATTTCAGAGACCATCAGATAGAGAATTAATCTCACTCTCACAGAAAGAACCAGAGATTGACAGGTATACAGTGAGACCATAAAATGACTCACATACAATGACAGACACATAATTAAAACCACTGGCATATATAGTACCTTAGACTGACGCATCGAGAATGAACCATACAGTCACATTCTGACTGTAAGATTGATGCATACACAATGAATCTCACACTCACATTTAGTTCTGGACACTGACAGATACCGAATGATATCCATATTCACCCACAGTAGCAGATAGATACAGAAGCTGCCACACATTCACATACAATACTCATGATTGACATACAGAATGAATCAAATAATCACATTTAGTTTCATAGACTGACACTGAAATAATCTCACACTCAGACACAGTACCACAGACAGATAGATGTAGAATTGTACTCGCTGTCACATAATGTACCAGAAAGTGTGTCAAAATTAATCTCATACAGTACAAAAGATGGATTGAATTTGTCCCACACTCAATGTAATAGGTTTTAAGCAAGTGAAGCGGGGGTGGGGGGAGGTGGGGAAGAGAAGAAAAGGGAAGGTGTGTAATAGGGCAGAGGGCAGGAGAGATTAACTGACAAGGAGGTCATGGGGCAAAGGCAAAGGGAGTGTGCTAATGGTGTAGTGAAAGACAAAATATTAGTGCAGAGAGAGTGCTAATGACAGAATAATCAATAGTTCTGTCCAAAAGCACATACTTGAAAAACCAAGTTTCAGGCAGGCACATGGTTAAAAAAAAAAGATAAAATAAAATAATAAAAAGGGTTGAGAGCCCTGTCAACCACAGTGAGGGGGAAATCGGAAACGAAGTTGATGAAATTTTCCAGTTCGGAGCGGGAGCAGGAAATGACACTGATCCAGTCATCATTGTACCGGAAAAAGAGCTGGGGGTGGGGTCCTGAGTAGGACTGGAAAAAAGAATGTTTGACATACCCCACAAAAAGACAGGCATAACCATTTACAGAGATAGGGCACAAAGAATCATCATGGAAAGAGGCATGAGCTTCAAATCCAAAGCTGAAGTGACAGGATCAGAGGAACAGCTGTTTGTTCAGCAGTGTGGACTTCGGTCAGATCTGTAAACAAGCAGTTCCACAACAAAGGGAGAGAACTCAAAAATTAGAGTTCTGCCTTTCAGGAATATTGCCGGGAAGCACTTTTTCACACAAAGGGGAGCGGGAACCTGGAATTCTCTCCGAAAAATAAGATAAACCAGAGGGTCAATTGACAATTTCCAACCTGAGATTGAGAGATGTTTATCCAGTGACGGTCTGAGGGTTTATGAAATCACAGCAGGCAGCTGGAGTTAAGAGACAGGTGAGCCAGGATCTAATTGAAAGGTGCAGCAGGCTCGAGGGGCTGAATGGCCGACCCCAATTTCTATGTTCCTATGGCTGCAACAGGGCAGAAACAGCTGCGAACATACGTTGCATTTCACATTTAACAGCAAAAATAACAGCAGTCAGGAGCTGAAAAGGGAAAGATGACCCCTCGATGACCTGAGAATAAGTACAGAATGGCCTCCTTCAGAACTGGTGATTTTATCAGGATAAGATGGCGAACATTAGAAATTAGTCCAACGGGAATCGCCATCCTCCGCCTCCAGGAATTGGACAATATAATGCTGGGATGTGGGAGTTTGGTTTGGGCAGGGGGTTGGCTGTGACACCATGAACACTCCCTCTCCACCTCCTCACTCCATCACCCCACCCCCTTCCCCTCTCCATGGGACCCCGGCATCATCCGATCCACAGATACTTTCCAGCAGACATCGCTGGGGAGTGACCGGACTCCTGGTTCTCTGTCTCCATTTTCCCTGTCCCACCCATGGCCACTGAGGCTCCTCTCCCCCCACCCACCCTGAGAGCAAGTAACCCACCTTGTCCATAAATTTAAACTGGAAAAGTGTCTCGGAAAGAGCAGGAGCAGAGGGGAGGCTGTAACCTATAAGAGAGGATTGTGTTCCTGTATCCCCAACCCTTTTTGCCATGTTTCCATTCAATGTCCACACTCTTGGTCTGTCCCTGGAGACCTGTCAAATCACGATTCTCTCCAGGGAATTTCTAAAGATATTTCCCCCATCCCTCCAGGATTGGCCTGGAGTCTCCAGCACTCCCTCCATTGCAGTACTTTCTGAAATACTACCCGTGCCATGTAATAGTAAAGAGAGACAGAGGGGAACGAGACAGATCAACAGGATGTCTGGCAGATTCAGTGTGAGACGGTAACACTGCCGGGTAAAGGCCGCTTTCCAACTCCAATCTTAACACAGGAGATTCCCCAAACAGCTGCAATAAGGTGTTTGTAAACTGCTGGAAGAGGATGTGTGTGGAAATGGTGATGTTACTGAGTAGGTTATTTGTTATAGAATGGACTGTGTTTAGGTGGGAATATTACTGAGTGTTAATTGTAGCGGAACCATATTTAAAAGCTCCGGCTTTCTGGAAAGCCTTGACTATGAAGGCCGAGTCTGGAAGGGTTTGTGTGGAGAGCTGGGTTTCGGTTCCACTGTTAATAAAGGGTTTGAAATTGGCGAACCAGAGGAAACTGGAGGTGGAGCTGAAAGATGAGGGGCCGTTCTCTCTCCGTCTGTCACTCTGGGTGTCTCCTCCCCATCTGCTCTCTGTTCAATCTTCACTCTGTCTCCTCCCCTTCCTGCTCTCTCTCTGCCATTCTCAGGCAGGTCCGGGCGGTCTGTGTAAAGTAGAGCCTGCAAGAGTCTGCTTCTTATATTGTGTAGTGACCTGAGTGAAGAATCATCATGTCTGGCAGAGGTAAAGGAGGCAAAGGACTGGGCAAAGGCGGAGCAAAGCGGCACCGGAAAGTGCTTCGTGATAATATCCAAGGCATCACCAAACCAGCAATCCGCCGCCTGGCTCGCCGTGGCGGGGTCAAGCGGATCTCGGGTTTGATCTATGAGGAGACTCGCGGGGTGTTGAAGGTTTTCCTGGAGAATGTGATCAGGGATGCAGTCACCTACACTGAGCACGCCAAGCGCAAGACGGTCACTGCCATGGATGTGGTGTACGCTCTGAAACGGCAGGGCCGCACTCTCTACGGATTCGGCGGTTGAACAATTTGACCATTTCCAGCAAACACAAAACAAAGGCTCTTCTCAGAGACACCCACCGCCTCACAGAGAGAGCATTGACCGAGAAATGGGAGCTGGGATAGGCTGTTCAGAACAGTTCAATCAATCTGAAATATTTCAGATTTCCAGCATTCGCAGTATTTTACTTTTAATTGTTTGTTCAATCAATCTGCTGTGTTCGGGAGGAAAAAAACTGGAATCCCCGAATTTGACATTTCATTTGCAGCAAGGATGTGCAGTGGATTTGATTTTCTAAACGGGCAGTGTAAACAGTGCCCGAGACTCTCCAGTTAGTTATTTCCCCAGTCGACACACGCCCTCAGTGAAAAGCCACATCACTCCTCCAGAATCACTCATTGTTTTCATAGAATTTCAAAATGATTTCGCTGCAATGAGGGAATCCGGGAGTTTTGCAGCAGCCGTTAAATCGTTCACTGGAACCAGACCCACTTGTGATGTTATTTCCCCCGAGACGGTGTTTCCTGCACTGAAACTGACAGGGTTTGTGTAACTGATCAGTTTCAGCTCAATCATTCAGGGACCTGGAATTTCCGCAATTTGAGCCCGCGCTGTCCAGAGCCCACTTCTGATTGGTCACCCACGTCTCATTCACATGTCTTAACCAATTGCCGAGCCTCGAATTAGAAAATACAGCAAATCACTGCCTTAAATTGGCAGAAAGTTTGAATTCGAAAAAGCCGTCAATTTCAGTGTCGGAAAGAAGCGAATTAATGGTAAATCTGGCGTTAGTTTAAAGCTGTTCGTAAAATCGGGCCAGGACTTTGTGCTGATAAAAGCGGAATAAAAAAAGCTTTTGATGGATTATATATATTACGAAGTTTTAATCTGTAATTTTTTTGTCTACTTACCTGTACATGGCGGTAAGACTCTATTCAGCAATCTGTAACGGGACAAATAACTCACTCTGTGGAAGTAATAAATTAGACAGGCTTTGGGGTGACAGTGAGAAATCACTGAAACAGATGCTTAAACATTTGAAATAGTTCTCATTCGGTCCTGTTACTGGCATTCTGGAATCAGACAGTAACCAGCCCTTTCACAGAGACTGTGGGTGGCTCTGAAAAGAGCCTTTGGTTTATTAGGTGACATTTTGGCCGCTTTACTTTTTCTGGGAACTCTGAGCGCTGGTTTTCTTAGGCAGCAGCACGGCCTGGATATTAGGCAGCACCCCACCCTGAGCGATGGTCACTCCCCCCAGCAAATTGTTCAGCTCCTCATCGTTGCGGACGGCCAACTGCAGGTGTCTGGGGATGATGCGGCTCTTCTTGTTGTCCCGGGCCGCGTTGCCAGCCAGCTCGAGGATTTCAGCGGTCAGATACTCGAGCACAGCAGCCAGATAGACCGGGGCTCCGGCACCCACACGCTCAGCATAGTTGCCCTTTCTCAAAATCCTGTGAACACGGCCCACCGGGAACTGCAGTCCAGCAAGGGAGGAGCGAGACTTGGCCTTGGCCCGAGCTTTGCCGCTGGTCTTTCCTCTTCCAGACATTTCCACAATCTCGCAAATACTTTCACAAAGAATGGATAATTTCCGCCGCATTTACTTTACTTACAGACTGAAAACTCTCCCCATTGGCCGGTACTTAATTCACCTCATTTTCTTCACCAATCAGGTCACTGACAACAGAAGAGGGCGGGGTTTACCGCCAAAACATCAGAAGCAGAAAATTTGTCAATTTCAAAAAGACCGCCAATTTCATTGTCAGAAAGGAGCGGATTAAAATAAATGTCATCCTTCGTCAAATATTTAAAATCCCTTGTCTTTATTTTGTTTTATTCAACTTTTTCCGTCACGAATTACAGACGCGGGTTTAAAATGTTATTTAAATTGTGGATCTTTCCACAATTGCTTTCAAACTGTCCCGGAAGGTACTAAATCCCTGTTCACAGCATTTCCCTGAAGGGAAACATTCAGTTTATCTTCAATCAGTGTCCTTCTCTGAAAAGAGGAAGCAGGATCGAGTCCTCAAACTGCCCTTAGTCTGCTGTGTAATAATCCCATTCCGGGCAGTAACACTGCGGAGAGTTACTGTTAATAAAATGATGAATCAGTTCACATTTCAGGAATAGAGTGAAGGGACTGAGGTCTGACTCTTGCCGCTGAAAGCAGCTGTTAATGCGGTCATTCAGGGGCTGTGCAAAACCACAATAACAGCTTTAAGCAAAAAAGTAAAGGCGGATGAGCGGATTATGGGTTTGAGTTCGGTTTATGGGACAGCAGATAAAAACACAGCAGTGGGACATTTATTATGTTACACATTGTCTTAAAATGATTTCATAGCGATGTTCGGATGCAGCTTTTTCAGAGAGATTGTGGGTGGCTCTGAAAAGAGCCGTTGTGTTTGGGATGTTTTTCAGTCCATTGTGCAGTTTTACTTGGAGCTGGTGTACTTGGTCACCGCCTTTGTCCCTTCCGACACGGCGTGCTTGGCCAGCTCCCCGGGCAGCAGCAGGCGCACGGCGGTCTGGATCTCCCTGGAGCTGATGGTGCTGCGCTTGTTGTAATGGGCCAGGCGGGAAGCCTCACCCGCGATGCGCTCGAAAATATCGTTCACAAACGATGCTCATGGCCTTGGAGGAGATGCCGGTGTCGGGGTGAACCTGCTTCATCACTTTGTAGATGTAGATGGAGTAACTCTCCTTCCTCGACTTTCTCCGCTTCTTGCCGCCCTTTGCTGACGGTTTACTCACAGTTTTCTTGGCGCCCTTCTTAGGAGCTGCTTTCTTTTTCTCCTCAACCATCTTCAGTCTCAATTTCAGACACAGAAATAAACCAAACCCCTTCAGAGTGCGGATTAAATAGACAATCCCACAGCTCTATGCTAATGAGGGATGGGGGAAAGTAAAGATTGTGATTGGGTGATTGGGAATGATGCCCCAATGATTTAATATTGTAATTCGACATTTAGTCTCTTTCGCCATCCAAGCAGATTAAATATTTGCAACCAATCACAAATCCCCGTTCTGCAATCAGGAAGTATATTTCACAAAGACTCTCTCCAGCCCCAGTTTATATTGAAAGAGCTGCTCCCTGTGTGGAGCTTCCTGGAAATGTCCTGGCTGTTGTTAGGAGGACACTTATTGACTGATTCTGTGTCGTTGTGTCTCTGCTATTGCATGTGAGTGTGCAATTAATTTCATTTTTAGTCTAGGCTATTGTGTTTGAGTGTTTTATGTAATTTGGTAACTCAGTCTTTGGTGCTGTATGGATTCATTCTGTCTCTGTCAGATACTGTGTTTGAGTGTGAGGAGATGAGGTGGAGTGTTGCAGCAAGGAAGATGGAAAAGAGCATTGGTGCCGATGACACAGCCTTACTTGACCCCAGTTTGCACTCGGATTGGGTCAGTGATAGATCCGTTGGCAAGGATTACAGCTTGCATGTCGTAGTGCAGTATGTTTGAGGAGGACATTCCATTATCCCTCTCGGTTGGTAGAGTCGAAGGCCTTTGTCAGGTCAGAGAAGGCCATGTATAAAAGTTGCTGCTGCTCCCTACATTTTCTTGAAGTTGTCTTGCTGTGAAGATTATGTTCACTGTGCCTGTTGATGGACAGAATCCACATTGTGATTCCAGTAGGAGCTCTTCAGCCACGGGGAGGAGGCAGTTCAGAAGGACTCTTGTGATGACCTTCCCTGTGGTGGACAGCAGGGATACCCCTCTATAGTTAACACAGTCGGTCATGTCAACTTTTTAAAAAGATGATCACAATTACCGCATTGCGGAGGTCCCCTGACATGCTCTCCTCCTTCTAGATGAGGGAAATGAGACATGTATTTGTGTCGAGTGTTTCTCTGCCATATTTTAGAATTTTGATGTGAATTCTATCTATTCTGGCAGTCTTATTGTTTTTTGGCTGTCCATCTCTAACGTCATGTGTGAATGTGGGATTCATTCGGTACCTGTCACTCACTGGTACTTTGTGTAAGTGTGAGATACATTCTGTATCTGGCAGTCTTCGGTATTGTATGTGAGTGTGGAATACATTCTGTCAGTGGCACTGTGTGTGAGTATTTGATTCATTCTGTCAGTCTCTGGAATGTTATGTGATTTGGGACTTAGTCTGAATCTGTCAGTGGTTCTGTATGTGTGGAATTCAAGGTATATCTGTCAGTATCTCAGTGTGTGTGTGAGTTCATTCTTTATCTGTCAGTCTCTGGTGATTTATGTGAGTTTGGCAGTCACTGAATCTGCCAGGTACTGTAGGAGTATTTGAGAATGATTTTGTATGTGTCAGTCTTTGCTACTACATAGGAGTGTGGGATTAATTCTGTATCTGTCAGCCTTTGGTAGTGTGTGTGATTGTGGGATGAATTAATTCGCAGTCACTGGTGCCCAGTATGAATGTGGAAATCATTCTGTAACTCAGTCTGATATTGTTATGTGAGGGTGGGAATCACGTGTATCTTTCTATCCCGGGTGCTGACTGTGAGCATGGGATTCATTCTGTACCTGTCGGTGGTACTGTATCTATCTGTGGGATTAATTCTGTACCTTTCAGTCACTGGTATTGTGTATGAAAGTGGGATTAATTCTAGATCCGCCACACATTGGTTGTGTGTGTGTGTGTGTGTGTGTGTGTGTGTGTGTGTGTGTGTAAGAACATAAGAAGATACTAACGAGGACAGGAGTAGACCATTTGGCCCATCAAGCCTGCTCTGCCACTCAGTAAGATCATGGCTGTTCTGATTGTGGCCATAACTTCACTTTCCTGCCTGCCCCCATAACCATTGACTCTGTTGTCGATCAAAAACCTGTCTATCGCTGCGTTGAATATATTCAATGACACAGCCTCCACAGTCCTCTGGAGAGCAGAATTCCAAAGATGAACAACCCTCTCAGAGAAGAAATTCCTCCTCATCTCCTTCTTGAAAGAGAGACTGCTTATCTTAAACTCTGGCCGCTAATTCTATAATCCCCCACAAGGAGAAACATCCTCCCAGCATCTACCTGTCCAGCCCACTGAGAATCTTACAGGTTTCAATAAGATCACCACTCAATCTTCTAAACTCCAGTGAGTATAGGTCCAACCTGCTCAACTTTTTCTCATAAGACAATCCAACATCCCAGCAATCAGTCGAGTGAACCTTCTTTGAACTGATTCCAATGCAAGTATATTCCTCCTCATGTAAGGAGACCAAAACTGTATGGAATTGGGATGTCACTAATGCCCTGTAAAGTTATAGCAAAACTTCCTTACATTTAAACTCCATTCCCCTTGCTAAAAATGCCAACATTCCATTTGCCTTCCTAATTACTTGTTATACCTTCATGCTAACATTTTTGTAATTCATGTACCTGGACACCCAGATTCCTTGGTACAGCAGCATTCTGCAGTCTCTCTCTATGTAAATAATATTCTGTTTTTCTATTCTACCTGCCAAAGTAGACAATCTCACATTTCCCCATATTATACTCCATCTGCCAAATGTTTTCCCACTGACTTAACCTATCTATATCTCTTCGCAGACACATTGTGTCCTCCTCACAACTTGCTTTCCTACATATCTTTGTACCATCTACAAATTTGGCAACAATATACGTGGTCCCTTCATGCAAGTTATTAATATAGACCATAAATAGTTAAGGCCCCAGCACTGTACCTGTGGCACTCCATTAGTTACAGTTTGCCAATCTGAAAATGCTCCATTTATCCCCACTCTCTGTTTTCTGTGAGTTAGCCAATCCCATATCCATGTGTGTGTAGTTTTCAGTTTGTATCTGTCAGTGCCTGGTACTCTATGTGAGTTTTGGACTCTTTCTCAATCTCTCAGTGCTACTATTTGTGTGTTCGGTTGCTTTAGATGACTCGGGCTGAGGTACTGTGAGTGAGTGCAATAATCAACCTATACTTTTCAGCATCTGGCACTGAGCATGTGTATCAGCATCACTTTATCTGTCAGTATCTGGTACTCTGTGTGAGTGGGGGATTCATTATATAACCTTCCGTCCCTGGGACTGTTTGCAAGTCTGGATTCATTCTGCATAAAATGTCAGCACAGCAGCAGGCCACAGATGTGGTTGGTTTTAAGCAGACAATATGTTTGAAGTTTTGCCAAGTATTAAATAATTGAACATAATAGCGAAAGATCATGTATCTTTCAATCTGATACAGGATTGATGTGCAAATGTAACTCAGGCTGTACTAATCAATTTGATCAATGCCATTCAGTCTGACTCTGAGGGAGAATCTTGGACTTGTGTGTAAAATGAGCTCAGTCTGGAATTGTACAGTTTCTTCCATCTGACACGATGAGGTTTTAGGACTGGTATGTAATTTATAGCTCAGACTATACTGATCAAATTTATAATGTATCTTTTAGTTTCATAATCCGGATGAGTTTTAAACTGGAATCTGAGTTTGTATCTCAGGTTATACGATATTTCAGAACCTCTCAATCTGATTATGCATTTGAGATTTGGACTTGTATCTAATGTATATATCTGGACACATTATGGGAATTAATACTGATAATAAACTGATAACATGTGTAAATATTGGGCTGGTATTTAACTTGAATCTCAGATTATATTAGTTTAGTTTAGAGATACAGCATTGAAACAGGCCCTTCGGCCACCGAGTCTGTGCCGACCATCAACCACCCACTTATGCTAATCCTACACTAATTCCATATTCCTACCACATCCCCACCTGTCCCTATATTTCCCTACCACCTACCTATACTAGGGGCAATTTATAATGGCCAATTTACCTATCAACCTGTAAATATTTTGGTCATGTGGGAGGAAACCGGAGCACCTGGAGGAAACCCACGCAGACACAGGGAGAACTTGCAAACTCCACACAGGCAGTACCTAGAATTGAACCTGGGTCGCTAGAGCTGTGAGGCTGCGGTGATAACCACTGCACCGCCCTTAATTCTGTAACTTTGAAACAGCAACCATGTGTCCGTTCTATGTGTATTTAATTTGTAGCTGAGGTTGCACTATTGTGGGATTGACACACTGATAATTTGATCGTGGGTGAGAATTTGGACTGGGATTTATGAATCTACCTGTCAGTGGTACTGAGTTGGGGTGACATGGAAACAACGTCCGTCTCTCCTGTTCTGTTTGATTGATGGATTGAAAATGTGTCTCTGGAACTATTTCTGCTGTCCGAGACTGTGGAACTGATGACCTGTCTGTGTCTCTGCGCTCTGTGAGTGATAATGTACGGACTGTGTGTGAGAAGGAGCTGGTGACACTCTTCCTTGTAACTTGGGTGGAGGAAACATCACATTTATTCTGGTTCATTCAATTATTTGTCTGTTTGAACAAAAGTATGTTTATAACTAAAATACAGGTGAGATAGAAGATACAGGATTTTAATGAATTTAATCTCTCGAATAATAATGAGCCCCCACAAAGGAAGCCCAGTCATACAAATATTATCATTGTTTGACTGCACTGCAGTAACAGGTTCTTCCCATTCTGTCTCCTTTCCCCGTCGACACACAGCCTGAGAATGGCCTCTCCCTTCCCCCACTCACCCCATGTTCCGGGACCAGTTGATTCTCCATTCCGCCTCTTACAAACAGCCCCCGCATGCCCCTGAACTTGCCCCGGACTCGACGCTGATCTCTGTGTCTATCTGCGGACACGCTCCCAAAGCGATGTGCTGCTGGAAGGAGGCTGCTGTTTGCTTCCTTCCCCCGGGAACGGGATCTCTCCATTCGCGACTGTTTCAAACCATCTTCTTCCGCTCACAGGCAGTGGTGGGGGAGGGGAGCGCAGGCGCAGATTCAGGCAGCAATTCAGCAAACAGAAACATAGAAAATTTCCGGCGCAGAATGAGGCCATTCGGCCCAACATGTCCGTGCCAGCTCAAAGAGAGCCATCCAGCCTGGTCCCGCAGTTTATTGTTATTGGACAGTGAAGTGTGGAAATAGAAGCGGACAGTCAGAATGTGGGGAGTTACACAAAGAGAATCTATTATAGGCACCAGGTGAGAAGTGTGAAGGACACATTTTGAACAGCGGCTGTTTGGTTTCACTTGAACGGTTAGACCATGGGAGCGGGAACTGGAAATCTGACCTGTGTAAAAGTCCCTGTTCCGTCAGTCAGTCCCATTCATGGCCCAGTGGATTGTTTCTGGATGTCATTTAATTGTTGTAAAACGGCCAAAGCCCCTGGTATGCAGTGGCTGGGGGCTGCAGGACTGCAGTGGAATCAGACACTGACTCTGTTTGTATTGCTGGGTTTCCTTTGTGATTGTTCACAATGATTGTTCATTCAAAGATTGTTTTGGTCTCTCTTGTAACATCCACCACACCTCTTCCTGAATTATAATAAATACTTTTTCTTCCTACAGGCAAATACTTGAAGGAAGCAGAATAAATAGAATGATGCCTCAGCAGAAGGGGAAGTGCAGCCGGCTTCTCACACACAGTAAGTACAGTATCACTCAGAGAGAAAAGAGACATCAGTTCCACAATCACTGCCAGCAGTACGAGTCAGACTGGCACTGATCCCAAGTTCCAGAGACTAACAGTCAATCCAACAGTCACACAGAGCATGACAGACTGAAGTTGTTTCCATTTCACCCCAACTCCGTCCCACTGACAGGTAGATACATCAATCCCAGTCCAAAATCACACCCACTATCAGATTGCAAGGCTCTGTGTCACTCTCACAAGACAGCAGCCTGAACTACAAATTCAATGTCAGATAGAACAGACAAACAGGACCTGATCGTAAAGTACAGAATTAATCTCAATAATGTAACCAGACTGCAGACTGAGCTACATGTTACACACCACTCCACAAATCTCACAAGTGGTCAGACTGGAGGATACAGTATTAATTCCATTACTGCAGACTGAATGCACTGTTATCTACCAGGACATAAAGCATATTGTAAAATGAAAGGACACAGACCTGAAATGTTAATTGTGTTTCTCCCTCCACAAATGCTGCCTGAACTGCTGAGTATTTCCAGCACATTTGTTTATTTCATATTTCCAGCATCTGCAGACTTTTGCTTTTATTTTCGAGTTAAAGAAACATTGCATTGTGAGGTGGGAGTGACTGCCCTTGACATCAAGGCAGCCTTTGACATGTATGGCAACAAGGCAGCCCTAGCAAAACCAATGTAAATAGAAATCGGGGCAAAATGCTCTGCTGTTTGCAGTCATACCTAGCACTAAGGAAGATGGCTGTTGTTGTTCAGGTCAATCATCTCAGTCTCCGGCCATTACAGCTGGAATTCCTTAGGCTCGTGTTCTCGGCCCAACCATCTTCAGCAGCTTCATCAACGACCTTCCCTCCATCACAAGGCCAGAAGTGTGGATGTTTTCTGATGATTGCCCAATGTTCAGCACCATTCATGACTCCTCAGATACTGAAGCAGCCCATGTCCAGATGCAGCAAGACCTGCACAACATCCAGGCTTGGGCTGATAAGTGGCAAGTAACATTGGCATCAGATAAGTGCCAGGCAATGACCATCTCAAACAAGAGAGAATCTAATCATCTCCCCTTGATGTTCAATGGCATTACCATCACTGAATCCCCCACCATTAACATTGACCATTGGTTACCATTGACCAGAAACTGAACTGGACCAGCCATATAAGTGCTGTGACTGCAAGAGCAGGTCAGAGGCTAGGAATTCTGTGGCGAGTAACTGACCTCCTGTTTCCCCACATCCGTCCACCATTCACAAGGCACAAGTCAGGAGTGTGATGGAATACTGCCCACTTGCCTGGATGAGGGCAGCTCCAACAACACTCAAGTAGCCTGTTTGATTGCCCACATCCACCACCTTCAATATTCACTCCATTCACCACTGATGCACAGTGGCAGCAGTGCGTACCAGCTAAAAGATGCACTGCAGCAACACACCAAGGCTTCTTCGACAGTACCTTCCAAACCTGGAACCTCTACCACCAACAAGGACAAGGGCAGCAGATGCATGGGAACACTACCACCTGCATGTTCCCCTCCAAGCCACACACCATCCTGACTTGGAACTATATCACCATTCCTGCACTGTCGCTGGGTCAAACTCCTGGAACTCCCTTCCAAACAGCACCGTTGGAATTCCTACATCTCAAGGACTGCAGCAGCTCAAGAATGCAGCTCACCACCATTTTGTCAAGGGCAATTTGGAATGTGCAATAAATGCTGGCATAGCCAGTGATGCCTACATCAGACGAACAAATGAAAAAAGTGAGGAAATAGTGAAGGGCTTCTATAGAATCCATGCAGATATGTTTCCTCTTGTGGTGTTGTCTGAAACAAGAGCCAAAAATATAAAATCGACATTCATAAAACCAATGAGGAATTCATGAAAAAGGTATTAATGTAGTGAGTGGTTAGAATCTGGAATTTGCAACCACAGGGAGAGGTCGAGGCGATAATATCGATGCATTTAAGGGGAGGTGGAACAACTGTATGGGATGAAAGGAATTGAGGGATATACATATGGGGCTTTATTTTTCTTTATTTGTGCATATGAAGCAGGGTGGCTGGAAATATGTGTCGAGCATCGAGCAGTTGGGACGATCCCAGTGCAGTGTTTTGTCTGGATGGATCTGCCCAGAATACTTGTGATGCAGGAGCTGGGAGCTTCAGTACTTCAGTGGAGACAGATACTGACACTGGTTTTCATTTGTGGGTGTTTTTAATGATTATTAATTGCGAAATTAAATTCACCTCTTTGATATTTTGCACCTCCCCTGTTCTTGAGTTAAGACATATTTTTTCTTCATACAGGCAAATACTTGAAGGAATCGTGATGAATGTGATGGTTGCTGCACACGAGGCACAAGGAACAGTGCAGCCAGCTCCTCTCACACACAGTAGGTACATTATCACTCAGAGTACAGAGGGATAGACAGTTCATCAGTTCCCTGGTCTCAGACTGCAGAAGTAGTCAGGCCCACATTGATCCCGAGTTCCAGAGACACACTTTCAATCCAACAATCAAACAAAGCAGGAGAGAAATAAGTTGTTTCCATTTCACCCCAATTCAGTCCCATTGACAGTCAGATACCTCAATCCCAGGTCAAAGTCCCACTCATTAACAGATTGAAATACAATGTGTCAATCTAAATATAATGCAGACTTAGCTATCAATTAAATATCAGATAGAATTGGCACACAGTATTGATTGAATGGCACAGAATCTAACGTAATGCTGTACCCTGAGATTTAAATTAAATACCATACTCAAAGCTCACATCCATTCATGATAAAGGATGTTTAAACATCCCCATAGTGCACCCTGAGATACAAGTTACATACAAGTTCAACATTCATTACAGAGAAAGTTTCTAAGGTGCTGAAAGATATTGTAACCTGAGACACAAATTAGATACCAGTTCAGAACTCACCCACACTGTGAAATGGAAAGATACAGAATCAATTCCATTAGTGTAGATCACTTTAAATCTGTTTCCCCCAGTCACTGACCTCTCTGCTAAGGTAAATAGGCCCTTCACTTCAACTCTATCCAGGCACCTCAAAATTTTGTATGTTTCAATGAGATTTCCCCTCAGCCTTCTCTGTGCCAAGGAGAACAGCCCCAGCCTATCCAGTCTTTCCTCATAGCTGCATTTTTCCAATCCCGGCAACATCCTCGTGAATCTCCTCTGCACCCTCTCTAGTGCAATTACATCCTTTCTGAAATAAGGTGATCAGAACTGCATACAGTATTCGTTGTGGCCTGACTAATGATTTATACAGTTCCAGCATAACCTCCCTGCTCTTAAATCTATACATCGGCTAATAAAGGAAAGGATTCCATATGCCTTCTTACCACCTTAACGACCTGTCCTGCTACCTTCAGGGATCTGTGGATATTTACTCCAAGGTCCCTCACTTCCTCTACACCTCGCAGTCTTCTCCAATTAATTGTGTATTCCTTTGCCTTGTTTAACCTCCCCAAGTGCATCAACTCACACTTCTGAATTGAATTCCATTTGCCATTTTTCTGTCCATCTGACCAGACCATGAAGATCTTCCTGCAGTCTACGGCTATCCTCCTTGCTATTTACCACACAGCCAATCTTTGTGCCATCTGCAAGCTCATACCCCCTACATTTACATCCGTGAAGACTACATCAACTGCACTACCCTCATCTATCTTCCTTCTTAATTCTTCAAAATTTCGATCAAGTTGGTTAGACAAGATCTTCCCTAAACAAATCCATGCTGACTATCCTTGATTAATCTGTGCCTTTCGAAGTAACATTTTATCCTGTCCCTCAGAATAGATTCCAATAATTTGCCCACTACTGATGTTAGACTGACTGGCCTGTAATTATTTGGTCTCCCTCACTCCCTTTTTAAACAAAGGTACAACGTTAGCAGTCCTCCAATCCTCCATCACCACACCTGTATCCAGTGAGGTCTGGAAAATGATGATCAGCTCTTCTGCTATTTCCTCTCTTGCTTCTTTTTAACAGCCTGAGGTGCATTCCATCCGGCGCTCGTGATTTATCAACTTTCATATACACTAATCCCATTAATATGTCCTCTCTCCCTCTGTATGGATCACATCCATACTTCACACCCCTCTTCCTTATCTACAATATATGCATCTTCCCCCTCTTTTGTGAAGACAGATGCAAAGTATTTATTCAGAACAATGCCAGCATCTTCTGCCCTACACATAGGTTACCTTTTTGGTCTTTTCTGTGCCCTATTCTTTCCTTATTTATCCTTTTACTCTCAATGTATTGATAAAACATCTTTGGGTTCACCATAATTTTGATTGCCAATATTCTTTTATGCTCTCGCTTAACTTTCCTAATTTCAATGTTGATTTCCCCCCTCCACATTCTATACTCCTCTCGGCTTTCTGTAGTATTCAGTTCTCTGTGTTGGGCATAAACTTTCCTTTACTGCCTTATTATACCCATAAACTCCTTGACATCCATGGGGCTCTAGATTTGGCCTTCCCACCCTTTTTCTTTGTGGGAACATGTTGACTCTGAACCCCTTGAATCTCCCCTTTGAATTCTTCCCACTGCTCTGACACTGATTTACCTTCAACTACCTGTTTTCAGTAAACTTTCGGTAAATCAATCTTCACCTTAGTAAAGTTGGTCTTACCCCAATTGAGAACTCTAACTCCTGTTCTATCCTTGTCCTTTCCATAATTATATTAAAACTGACTGAATTATGATCACTACCACCAAATTGCTGTCCCACTGCCGCTCCTTCCACCTGCCGCTCTTCATTTCCTAAAACTAAGTCTAAAACTTCACCCTCTCTTGTTGGACTTGCTACATATTGGCTAAAAAAGTACTCCTGAATGCACCTCAAGAATTCTGCTCCCTCAATTCCCTCTACACA
Source organism: Heterodontus francisci (assembly GCF_036365525.1). Lineage (NCBI taxonomy): Eukaryota > Metazoa > Chordata > Chondrichthyes > Heterodontiformes > Heterodontidae > Heterodontus > Heterodontus francisci. Next base: position 5,192,099 of record NW_027141441.1, on the reverse strand, counting down.
AAAAGTATCCCAGTTAATGTTTGGGTGGTACAAATCCCCCACTGTTACTGCCCTATTGTTCTTGCACTTCTCAGATATTTGCCTACATATCTGCTCTTCCATCTCCCTCTGACTGTTTTGGGGTCTATAGTACACTCCCAGCAGTGCGATTGCCTCTTTTTTGTTCCTCAGCTCAATCTATACGGTCTCATTTGATAAACCTTCCAACATATCATCCCTCCTCACAGCTGTAATAGTTTCTTTGACCAAAATTGCCACTCCCCCTCCTTTTTTATCCCCTTCCCTCTCACTTCTGAAAACCCTGTAACCAGGAAGATTGAGCTGCCATGCCTGTCCCTCCTTTAGCCATGTTTGTGTAATAGCTATGATATCATACTGCCGTGTGTCTAACTGTGCCCTGAGCTCATCTGCTTCATTTGCTGTACTCCTTGCATTGATTTAGATATCCTTGAGCACTGCTAACATTTTTTGTTTTGAATTTTCTAATCAGTGTTTCCTCTCTCTTCCAGACTCCATTAATTTTCTGCCTCCCATTTTCATTTCTGATCTGACTCTACCTTCCAGTCCCCATCTCCCTGCCAAACTAGTTTAAACCCTCCCCAACAGCACGAGCAAAACATCTTGCAAGGAACTCCGTCCTGGCTCGGTTCAGGTGCAACCAGTCCAACCTGTCCCAAAAATCGAAAGTCCTCCCTCCTGCACCATTTTTCCAGCCACACGTTCATCTGTCTTATCCATCTATTCCTGTACATTCATCTGTCTTATCCATCTATTCCTGTACTCACTTGCACGTGGCACTGGGAGTAATCCGGAGATTATTACTTTTGATGTCCTGCTTGCTAATTTCTTACCTTGCTCCCTACGTTCTGACTGCAGCACAACATCCTTATATCTACCTATGTTGTTGGTTCTGATGTGGACTACCACTGCTGGCTCTTCACCCTCCCGCTTCAGGGTGCTCTGTAACTGCTCAATGACATCCTTGACCCTGGCACCAGGGAGCCAACACTCCATTCCTGGATTCACGTCTGTGGCCATAGAAACACCTGATTGTTCCCTTGACGATTGAATCACCTATCACTATGGCTTTTCCAGTCTTCCCTGTACTCCCCTTTGCTGCTGAGTCACCCATGGTGTCATGGACTTGGCTCCGGCTGCACTCCCCAGGTGAAGCATCATTGTCCTCTGTATTCAGAACTGAATACCTGCTGGAGAGTGAGACGCACTCGGGGTGTCCTGCACTACCTGCCTGATTCTTTTTGACTGCCTGGTGGTCACCCATTCCCTCTCTCCCTTCATACTCTTAAGCTGTGGGGTGACCACATCTATAAACGTGTTATCTATGTCCAAAGAACAAACAACAGTACAGCACAGGAACAGGCCATTCGGCCCTCCAAGCCCGCGCCGATCTTGATGCCTGTCTAAACTAAAACCTTCTGCACTTCAGGGGAAGGTATCCCTCTCTTCCCATCCTCTTCATGTATTTGTCAAGATGCCTCTTAAACGTTGCTATCTTCCCTGCTTCCACCACCTTCCCCGGCAGCAAGTTCCAGGCACTCACCACCCTCTGTGTAAATAACTTGCCTCGCACATCCCCTCTAAACGTTGCCCCCCTCGCCTTAAACCTATGTCCCCTCGTAACTGACTCTGTCACCCTGTGAAAAAGCTTCTGACTATCCACTCTGTCTCTGCCACTCATAACTTTGTCAACCTCTATCATGTCGCCCCTCCACCTCCATTCTCAGTTTTGGGAAAAATAGAGTATATGACTGTATCAGTAAATGGGAAAAGTTAAAATATGTTGTGACCAGTGGAGACGTGTGATGAGAATAAACAGATCCTCCTCTGATTTCAACTACGCAAGCATTTGTGGTTTGGCTCTGTAGCTTAGTTGGTGAAAGCACCTATCTAGTGAATAGAAGAGCCTGGGTTCAACTCCCAGCAGAGCCTTATTTCACATTCGTGATATGCTTTCGAAGTTTCCTTGTCAATCATTTACATCTCTGTTTTGTGAACTTGAACTTGGAATTCAAATTACATGATGAATTTCAGTCACAGGAGAAAACAGCCTTTGTGAAGGATGTGAGTTGGGAATGGCTGTTCCTCCTTGTCCAGAAATTCAGTGCTGATACGCCAAAGGCAACTTCTTTGATACAAATTTGTTCACGGTTACATTCAATCTGGAAAACAGCTCGACATTAATCTCACTGAACGAAAGTGTGACTGCGTAGTCTGTTTCAGAGTGTTGGTCTCGTTATGTGTTGCTTTTAACCGAGACTGGGGACATGACGCGAGTGGGAGGGTTGATCCGAGGTTTGGAATATTTGTCAATCAGGAACAAGAAAAATCAAAGGAACCAAATAAGAAAACCTATGTCTCGTGGGTATTGAGAGACGGTGAGAAGATATTAAACTTTGTTCCATTCAATCCGGCTGCGATGAACTTTGAATTTTTCCGCCTTTTATAAACATTATTTGAAGGGTCTCTGTAACAATGTTCAGTGTTGATGAGAGTGGGGTCTGGGTGAGCAGCTGCTGAGTGTGACAGGGTCAGGACTGGATGCAGGAAGTTCTCTGACACTCTCTCTCCCTCTCTCTCTGATGGCTTTGAGTTGATTTTCAAGTGTTTGAATAAATGAAGGAAGTTCCCTCCACCCATTTGTTTGGACAGACAGTGTAGTATAAGGATGTAAAGGGTTAATGCTGAAGATCGTGGGATCAACCCCTCCCACTGTCAGAGAGATGATGCAACTGTCACATGAGATGAGGTTTGGGAGAAGAGAGAGCAGCACCAAGGATGCTAGCTTAAGAGGTTTGATGAATGTGTATATAGTATTGTGTAAATTAGAAAAGAGTTCTTCGTTCTTTCAGCAGGAAATGTGTCCAGAAAATATTCAGGAGTCGGAATGCAGATATTAACTCCAAGTGACAGTTCTGGGTTCATTTAACAAAAAAAAGGTAGCGAATAATATTGCTCACTGATTGAAATCCCCCAGTGAGGAGACAGTTAAACAGGTGATCTGTTGGGGCATCCTTCGATCCAAGGTTTCGGCAGCATTTAATCTCCCTTTTTGGTGAAATTCTCTGTTATTTGCATCTTTTTTTAATCAGCTTTCATGGGTGAGTGAAAAACTCAAAAAAACTTAACAGTTCCATTCTTCCTTCTTCCCATCAGTTTCTCTTTTCTGTCTCAGATCAATATAATGATGAGAATCCCAATTTAATCTGCTGTTTCTGGTGTTTTATCCATTCCAATCAAAATTCAACATTCCAATCAAATCTATTTGTTATTCCACAGTGTCTCTCCATGTGTTTTATTCTGTTGTATTCTCTCACAGTCTGTTTGATGATCAATTTTACATCTCACTCTCTGTTCTGGTGAAGATCAGAAGCAGTCTTATCTGTTTGCACCACCCGACAAGTCGGCCTGAGGCAGATAATGGGAGGCATCGATAATGTGGAGTTAGGAACATCGAAACATAGGAGCAGGAGTCGGCCATTCAGCCCATCGAGACTGCCCCACCATTCAATATGATCATGGCTGAACATCCACTTCAATGCCCTTTTTCCCATACTTTCCTCATATTCCCTTATGTCATTTGTATTTACAAATCTGTCAATCTCTGCTTTAAACATACTCAACGACTGAGCTTCCACAGCCCTCTGGTGTAGAGAATTCCAAAGATTCACAACCCTCTGAGTAACAACATTTCTCCTCATCTCTGTCCTAAGTGGCTTCCCCTTATTTTGAAATTGTGTCCCCTGATTTTCGACTCCCCAACCAGGAGAAACATCTTAGTTGCATCTACCCTGACTGTCCTTTCAGTATTTTGTGGGTTTCAATGGGATCACCTCTCATTCTTCAAAACTCTAGAGAAGACAGCCCCAGTTTCCCCAATCTCTCTTCATTGGACAATCCCACCATCCCAGGAACAAGTCTGATGAACCTTCGTTGAACTCCCTCCATGGCAATAATATCCTGCCTAAGGTAAGGAGACCAAAACTGTACACAGTACTCCAAGTGCGGTCTAACCAGGGTTCTATACAATTGAAGCAAGAATTCACTACTCCTGTACTCAAATCCTCTTGTGATAAAGGCTAACATACTATTAGCCTTCCTAATTGCTTGCTGCACCTGCATGTTAGCTGTCAGTGACTTATTGACATGGATACCAGGTCACCCTTATATTCTATACCTCAGTTAATAAAGGAAAGGATTCCATATACCTGCTGAACCAGCTTATTAACATGTACTGCTACTTCAGGGTTCTGTGGACATTCACTCCAACGTCCCTCACTTCCTCCACACCATTCAGTGTTTTCCCATTAATTGTGGATTCATTTGCCTTTTCTGACGCGTGCTCTCGCTGTTCCCTGCTCTCCGAGTGAACTCTTGCTCCCTCTCTCTCCTGGGCTCTTTCTGCTCCACTCTGCTCTCACTGTTTTCCACTCTCTTAATGTATCAATATTTGTTTGCCTTGTGTTTAATTTAAAATATGGATTAACTGTATTTTACAGTTGTAGGTTTTATTTGGTAGTCCTGTACAAGTTGTGGATTGGTATTTAATATTTAGCTCTGTGAAAACGATTGTGAATGAAAATATAACTTTCAATCTTATACATGGGCTGGTCTGCAAGCTCCAAGTCCTTCATTTTGTAGTAATGGAATTGATACTGTATCTTTCAGTCTTAATCTCTGTGGGATTTTTGAACTTGTATGTAATGCATAACTTGGTCTAACGTTCCGATGTACATTATTGGGATTCAAAAGATGATAGGAAATAGGGGCATTAGGCCATTTAGCCCATCGAGCCTGCTCCAACATTCAAACAGATCGTGACTGATCATCTACCTCTACGCCATTTTTCCTGCTATCTCCATATCCCTTGATCTTGTTAGTATTTAGAAATCTATCGATTTCTGTCTTTAATATGTTCAATGATTGATCTTCCATAGACCACTGGGATAAAGAATGCCACAGATTTCCCACCCTCTGAGTAAAGAAATTCCTGCTCATCTCAGTCTCAAATGGCCTGCCCTTATTCTGAGTCTGTGTCCCCTTGTTCTAGACTCACCAGACAGAGGAAACATCCTATCCATATCTACCCTGTCACACCCTGTAAGAATTTTGTAAGTTTCAATGAGATCACCTTTCATTCTTCGAAACTCCAGAGAATTTCGGCCCAGTTTCTGCAGTCTCTCATCATAAGACAATCCCACCATCCCAGGGGATTAGTCCGGTGAATCTCTGTTGCACTCCCTCTGTGACAAGTCTATCATTCCTTCAATAAGGAAACCAAAATAGTACAGAATACTCCAGGTGCAGTCTCAGCCAGACTTTATACAATTGAAGCAATACATCTTTAACCATGTACTTAAATCCCCTTTCAATAAAGCCAACATACCATTTGCCTTCCTAATTGCTTTCTGCACCTGCACACTAGCTTTTAGTGTCTCATGAACAAGGACACCCAGGTGCCTTTGGACATCGACACTTCCCAACCTCTCACTATTTAAGAAATACTCTGTCTTTCTGTTTATTCTCCCAAAGTGGAGAAATTCACACTTATTCACATTATATTCCATCTGCCATGTTCTTTCCCATTCACTTACCCTGTCCAAATCCCCTTGAAGCCTCCTTGCATTCATTCTGTACCTTTCAATCATGTAAATTTTGTCTGTTCTGTTTCAAGTTTTATATTTAAAATGTAACCATGGTGACAGAGTTTATTTAGATCTGATAGTGAGTTTGTTTTTGGACTGCGATTGATGTATCAACCTATCAGCTCTACTGAATTGGTGTGAAATAGAAACAACTTCTGTCTCTCCTGCTGTTGTTTGACTGTTGGATTGAAAATGTGTCTCTCGACTTTGGGATCAGTGTCTGTCTGACTACTTCTTTTGTTTGTTCCAGTGGAACTGATGAGCTGGCAGTATCTCTGTGCTTTGGGAGTGATCCTGTACCGACTGTGTGTTGGAACGAGATCACTGCACTTTTCCTTGTGTCAAGAATCACCACATCCATTCAGGTTCCTTCATGTATTTTCCTGCAGGAATGAAAGAAATGGTGAGGTAGAAGATACAAAAGCGATCAATGTAATCATCCCAATAATAATCATTATGAACAATCACAAAATGAAAACCAGGAACACAAACAGTTTCAGTGTCTGACTCCACTGCAGTACTGCAGTATTCAGCTTCTGTTTACCAGGTGTTTGCAGTGGTTTTACAACAAGTTTGTGACATTCAGAAACAACACAAGCCCTGCACTGCTCAATGACTGGGACTGTCCGATAGAGCAGTGACCTTTACACAGTCACATTTCTATTTCAACAGAAAACAAGCAGCCACTATTTGAAATGTGCCTTTCACACTTCTCACCTGGTGTCTGCAATAAACGCTCGTTATTTTGCGGCTATTTTTCCGCCACTGTTCACGATCCAACAAACAGTGAGAGACTGGAACTAAAGCAGGAAAATTCCCTCTTCTTTGGGTGGTGAAATTGTCAGTGATTTTCAATAGTGATTTCTTCCCATTGTGTCTCCCTGAGCCTGTACAGACACTGTCCGAGAATGAACTCTCCCTTCCCCGTGTCCCCGGCTCACTCCATGTTCCGGGAGCAGCTCCTGCTCCACAGTGTCTGTTCCAAACACTCCCCGACTCCCCCTCAAGTTCCCACCACTCAATGCTAATCTCTGAGCACATCTGCGGACACGCTCCCAAAGCAGTGGCTGCTGGAAGCAGATGCTGTTTGTTCCCTTCCCCCGGGCCCGGGAAGTCTCCATTAGCAGCTGATTTGAAGCATCTTCCCCTGATTGAGTGAATGGCCTCACAGACTGGGTTGGGGAAAGGCTGCGCATGCGCTCCACTCCTCATAGTGACGTCCCACTGGGGGCGGGGCAACACCGTGCGTGCGCAGATCTTTGCAGCAATTCAGCATTCAAACATCAATGGGAACTTTCCCCATTTCACCCTCATCAAAGTCCCAAAGAAAGTGAAGAGGGGCTTGGACTGGAGGGAGGGAGGGGCGGGGTAGGGGGAACCTAGAAACCAGAAAGCTGCCCACTTGCCCCATTTAGATGCTCAATTTGTGGTCATTCCCTGCAGGGGGTTTGTTATTATTGAGCCCCTCCTGGTAAAACAATCCGATCGAAAGAGGGGAGAAAGGAGGGAGCCGGTGTGTTTGCTGGGACCTTGCAGAATTCATTTCAGCAGCAAAAGTCCCGGGTTATATTAACCCGAGTGAAACACGCTGTCAGTGAGAGGAAAACCGAACAGCCCTTTTCATCTTTTCATTGGAAACAAAGTAGAGCTGGAAGTGCGGCGAGCAGAGCAGACACACAAGCTCAATGACAGGAGAGCTCGGCCGTCCCTGAGTTTCAGCTCCCGGCTCTTACATTTCCTCATCCACACTGTCTTTACTGTGGATGTTCAGGGGTTCCTTGTCGGATCTGAGGACTGTATCCATTAAACATTCTGAGTCAGGAGATCCACACACTCTCTGTTATCAAGATTTATGGGCAGGAATGTTTCAAAACATTGTCTATTAAATCATTGTATTATTCACAGAACTAATGAGGCAATCGGTTCATTATTCAGGCCTTGAACTTGGTTTGGGTAGACCGAAAACTGAGAGGTTCAGCACCTCTCCAATCCTTCACTATTGGCCGTGTGGCCTAATGGAGAAGGCGTCTGACTTCGGTGTATTTAACGAGGTTATCAGAAGATTGTAGGTTCGAGTCCTGCTACGGTCATTTTGGGAGATCAGTGTTTCGCACCGCAGCCTCACAGCTCCAGCGACCAGTGTTCAGTTCTGGCTTATGTCTGTGCGCAGTTTGAGTTCTCCCTGCAACTGCGTGTTTTTCCTCGCACAGACAAAGACTTGCAGATTGATTGGGAAATTGACCATTGTGAATTGCCCCGAGTGTTGGCAGGTGATGGGGGATGTGGTCGGGAAAATGGGAATAATGCTGGATTAGTATAAATGGGTGGTTGTTGGTCGGCAGAGACTTGGTGGGCCGAAGGGCCTGTTTCAGTGCTGCAACTATTAATAAATAACTGAGTTTTTGATGAAATAACAGAAAAGGTTGATGAAGGGAAAGCAATGGATGTTGTCGATATGGATTTTAAGAAAGCGTTTGACAGACTACCACAGAAAAGGCTGGGTCACAAAACTGAGGTTCCAGGAATAGGAGGGTCAGTATCTGCTTAGATTAAAAAATGTATGAAATATCAAGAAAAGCGAGTTGTGGTATTTGGTTGTTTTTCAGAATGGAAGATGGTGAACAGTGATGTCCACAAGGGTCAGTGTCAGGACCACCATATATATAAATGACTTGAATATTGGAATCACAGAATTGTTACTGCACAGAATGAGGCCATTTGGCCCATCGTGTCTGCACTGACTCTCCAAATGAGCAATTCACCTCATGTCATTTCCCCGTCCTCTCCCCATTATCCTGCACATTCTTCCTTTTCAGATAACAGTCTAATTCCCCTATGAATGCTTCAATTAAACCTGCCTCCATCACATTATCAGGCAGTTCATACTTTAACCACTCGCTGTGTGAAAAAGTTTTTCCTCATGTCTCTTTTGCTTCTTTTACCAATTACTTTAAAGCTGTGCCCTCTCATTCTCGATCCTTTCACAAGTGGGAACAGTTTCTCCCTATCCACTCTGTCCACACCCCTCATCATTTTGAATACCACTATGAAATCTCCTCTTAGCCTTCTTTTCTCTCAGGAAAACAGTCCTAACTTCTCCAATCTATCTTCAGAACTGAAATTCCTCATCCCTGGAACCATTCTCATGAATCTTTTCCATAGTCTCTCCAATGCCTTCACATCTTTCCTAAAGTGAGGCACCCAGAACTGGACTCAGTACTTCAGCTGAGGCTAGTGTCTTATACAAGTTCAACATGACCTCTTTGTTCTTGTACTCTATGCCTCTATTACTAAAGCCGCGGATACTGTATGCTTTATTAACCGCTCTCTCAACCAATGACTTATACCCCCAGGTCCCTCTGCTCCTGCACCCCCTTTAGAATTGTACCTTTTATTCTATATTGTCACTCCATGTTCTTCTGACCAAAATGAATCAATTCACATTTCTCTGCATTGAGCTTCACCTGTCATCTGTCCTCCCATCCCACCAACTTGTCTATGTCCTTTTGAAGTTCTACACTATCATCCTTACAGTTCACAATGCTTCCAATTTTCGTATCATCCATAAACTTTGAAATTCTGCCCTGTACACCAAGGTCTAGGTCATTAATATATATCAGGAAAGGCAAGGGTCCCAACACTGACTCCTGGGGAACTCCACTACAAACCTTCCTCCAGCCCGAAGAACATCCATTGCTCACTACTCTTTGTTTCCTGTCACTCAGCCAATTCCATATCCATGTTACTACTGTCCCTTTTATTCCATGAGTTATAACTTTGCTCACAAGTCTGTTGTGTTGCACTGTGTCAAACTCCTTTTGAAAGTCAATAAAAGCAAAATACTGCAGATGCTAAAAATCTGAAATATAAACAAAAAGTGCTGGAAATACTCAGCAGGTCTGGCAGCATCTGTGGAGAGAGAAATAGAGTTAATGTTTCAGGTCAGTGACCATTCAGATGCTGCCAGACCTTTTGAAAGTCCATGTAGACCACATCAACCCTCTCTGTTACCTCATCAAAAAACTCCAGCAGGACAGTTAAACATGATTTTCCCTTAAGAAATCCATGCTGGCTTTCCTGAATTAACCCACATTTGTCCATGGGACTATTAATTTTGTCCCGAATTATTCTTTCGAGAAGTTTTCCCACCACCGAAATAGAACTGACTGGGGAGTGAGACGAGGTGAGTTGCTTTAGCAGAGAGCCAGCATGGGTTCGTCAGGCCGAATGGCCTCCTTCTGTGCTTTAGCCATTCTACGATTGTATGATTCCAGCAACAAATGTTGGTGGAGAGGCAGTGATGCAGGAATGGGTTGACAGAAAGGGGAAAGTCTGCGCTGGTCTGTGTTTGCAGCATTTGCAGCTTGTGTTCGGGTTTGTGAATAAAGGTAATTTGGAAGCTGTGTTCCAAATTGAAGTGTTTACTGGAAGGAAGAAATTGATGTAAACAAAGAGTAAAACGTGTTAAGATGAAGCGTGGTGTGATTGTGGATAGCAGTAAATATTGTGTTGGTGAATTATTTGTGTTAATAAACATCCACTGCACCCTCTGCTGCAGGCTGCTGTTTATATCCAGCTGTGTATTAGTGCTGCGTGTTAGCGAGATAAATGTTTGTTTCAACGCTGTTTATAAAGCAATAGCATTGCACTCAAACAGTCCCAGACACAGCAACACACGCACAAAAGCAAAATACTGCGGATGCTGGAAATCTGAAACATAAACAGAAAATGCTTGAAATAGTCAGCAGGTCTGGCAGCATCTGTGGAGAGAGAACAAAGTTAATGTGAGCTAAGGAAACAGACCTGAACTCTTAACTGTTTCTCTCTGCACAGATGCTGCCAGACCTACTGAGCATTTCCAGCATTTTCTGTTTTTATTACAGCAACACCTTTGATCAGCAGTAGCGGTGATAGTGCGAACCAGGGGGCAGCTGGGAAGGTACGTTTCACTATTAAGTACTTACCTGGCGATTCGGCGGACGCGGACACGGGGACTGCTGGGTAAGTGAACTTATATATTCGGGCAGTGGCTAAACCCGAAACACTACACGTGTAGTGTCTCCCACCCATCCTCCTCCTCCAACCAAAAAAATGGACTCTTGTGTGGAGGGTTTGGTAAGGTAAGGTTTTCCTTTATATTTTTTTATTCTCTGTTGTCAATTTAGAGCAGAGGGGATGGAAGCTAGTGCAGTTGCATGCTCCTCTTGCAGGATGTGGGAGGTAAGGGTCACCACTTGTGTCCCTGCTGACGTCACCTGTGAGAAGTGCACCCAACTCCAGCTCCTCGCAGACCGCGTGAGGGAACTGGAGCTGGGGCTGGATGAACTTCGGATCATGCGGGAGGCAGAGGGGATGATAAAGAGCAGTTATAGGGAAGTACTGACACCGAAGTCGCAGGATAAAGGTAGCTGGGTGACCGTCAGGGGAGGGAAAGGGAATAGGCGCATAGTGCAGGGATCCCCTGTGGTTGGCGGGGGGGGGGACCTACCAGGGGAAAGCCACAGTGGCCAGGTCTCTGGCACTGAGCCTGGCTCTGCGGCTCAGAAGGGAAGGGTGGAGAATAGGAGAGTGATAGTGATAGGAGATTCAATGGTTAGAGGAACAGACTGGAGATTCTGTGGTCGCGAACGAGACTCCCGGATGGTATGTTGCCTCCCGGGTGCCAGGGTTAGGGATATCTCGGATCGAGTCTACAGGATTCTTAAGGGGGAGGGGGAGCAGCCAGAAGTCGTGGTACATATCGGTACCAATGACATAGCTCAGAAAAGGGATGAGGACCTGAAAAGCAAATATAGGAGTTCGGTTGGAAGGTGAAAGGCAGGATGAGCAGAGTAGTAATCTCAGGATTGATACCGGTGCCACGTGCTAGTGAGGCTAGAAACAGAGAGCGAGTGCAGCTGAACACGTGGCTACAGAGCTGGTGTAGGAGGGAGGGCTTCAGTTATGTGGATCATTGGGATACCTTCTGGGGAAGGTGGGACCTGTACAAGAAGGACGGGTTGCATCTGAACTGGAGGGGCAGCAATATCCTGGGCGGGAGGTTTGCTAGAGCTCTTTGGGAGCTTTTAAACTAGTTTGGCAGGGGGATGGGAACAGGAGCTATGGATCAGTGGATGGGGTAGCTGTTGATCACGCAGATACTGAGTGCAGAGAGTCTGTGAGGAAGGTTAGACACATGGCAGGGCAAAGTTGCAGCCAGTATGATGGGTTGAAGTGTGTCTATTTTAATGCAAGAAGTGTCAGGAATAAGGGTGATGAACTTAGAGCATGGATCAGTACTTCGAGCTACGATGTTGTGGCCATTACGGACACTTGGAGATCACAGGGGCAGGAATGGATGTTGGATGTTCCCGGGTTTAGATGTTTCAAAAGGAATAGGGAGGGAGGTAAAAGAAGTGGGGGAGTGACATTGTTAATCAGGGATAGTATCACAGCTGCAGAAAGGGAGGTCATCGACGAGGGTTTGTCTACTGAGTCATTATGGGTGGAAGTCAGAAACAGGAAAGGAGCAGTCACTTTATTGGGATTTTCTATTGACCCCCTAATAGCAACAGAGACACGGAGGAACAGATTGGGAGGCAGATTTTGGAAAGGTGCAGAAGTTGCAGGGTTGTTGTCATGGGTGACTTCAACTTCCCGAATATTGATTGGAACCTCCTTCGTGCAAATAGTTTGGATGGAGCAGTTTTTGTCAGGTGTGTCCAGGAAGGTTTCCTGACTCAATATGTAGATTTCTTTTTTTATTATTTCCAAAATATACTTTATTCATAAAAATCTGTAAAAATTACATTGCCAAACAGTTTCCAAACAGCACCAAAAAATACAAACATTGCAAGGTAGATCAGTTTCCTTCAATACTGTCATGAGTTTCTTCCCAACCCTTCCGGCCTGACTCAAGATGCAGATTTTTTTTTCCAAAATATACTTTATTCATAAAAATATGTAAAAATTACATTGCCAAACAGTTTCCAAACAGCACGAAAAAATACAAACATTGCAAAAGAGATCAGTTTCTTTCAATAATGTCATGAGTTTCTTCCCAACCCTTCCGTTTCACAATTGTCATGTCAATTACAGTTTTACATTTACAGCAATTGAGAATATTAACGATACAGTTCGAGGGGCTTCCCATGGTTCCAACCCCTCAGTCCAGCTTGGTGGGGGAACCTTACACTGTGGTCTTTCCCCATTGAGCCTTTGCTGCGGCTGCCCCAAGCTTTAGTGCGTCCCTCAGCACGTAGTCCTGGACCTTGGAATGTGCCAGTCTGCAACATTCGGTGGTGGACAACTCTTTGCGCTGGAAGACCAGCACGTTTCGGGCAGACCAAAGGGCGTCTTTCACCGAATTGATAGTCCTCCAGCAGCAGTTGATGTTTGTCTCGGTGTGCGTCCCTGGGAACAGCCCGTAGAGCACAGACTCCTGTGTTACAGAGCTGCTTGGGATGAACCTTGACAAAAACCACTGCATCTCTTTCCACACCTGCTTTGCAAAGGCACATTCCAGGAGGAGGTGGGCGACCGTCTCTTCCCCACCACAGCCAACGCGGGGGCACTGTGCGGAGGGGGCGAGACTTCGGGTGTGCATGAAGGATCTGACGGGGAGGGCCCTTCTCACCACCAGCCAAGCTACGTCTTGGTGCTTGTTTGAAAGTTCTGGTGATGAGTCATTCCGCCAAATGACTTTGACGGTCTGCTCGGGGAACCATCCGACAGGATCCACCGTTTCCTTTTCCCGTAGGGCCTTGAGGACATTCCGTGCAGACCACTGCCTGATGGACCGGTGGTCAAAGGTGTTTTTCCGCAGAAACTGCTCCACGAAGGATAAGCCGATTAGAGGGGAGGCGATGTTGGATTTGGTGCTTGGCAACGAACCAGACCAGGTGGCAGATCTCTCGGCGGGAGAACATTTTGGTAATAGTGATCACAACTCCCGGACCTTTACTATAGTCATGGAGAGGGACAGGAGCAGACGGGATGGGAAAATATTTAATTGGGGGAGGGGGAATTACAATGCTATTATGCAGGAACTGGGGTGCATAAATTGGGAACAGATGTTCTCAGGGAAATGCACGACAGAAATGTGGAGGTTGTTTCGGGAGCACTTGCTGCGACTGCTGGATAGGTTTGTCCTGATGAGGCACGGAAGGGATGGTAGGGTGAAGGAACCTTGGATGACAAGAAATGTGGAACAGCTAGTCAAGAGGAAGAAGGAAGCTTACTTAAGGTTGAGGAAGCAAGGATCAGACAGGGCTCTAGAGGGTTACAAGGTAGCCAGGAAGGAACTGAAGAATGGACTTAGGAGAGCTAGAAGGGGACATGAAAAAGTCTTGGCGGGTCGGATTAAGGAAAATCCCAATGCGTTCTACAATTATGTGAGGAACAAGAGGATGGCCAGAGTGAGGGTAGGGCCGATCAGGGATAGTGGAGGGAACTTGTGCCTGGAGTCGGAGGAGGTAGGGGAGGTCCTAAATGAATACTTTGCTTCAGTATTCACTAGTGAGAGGGACCTGGTCGTTTGTGAGGACAGCGTGAAACAGGCTGATATGCTCGAACAGGTTGATGTTAAGAGGGAGGATGTGCTGGAAATTTTGAAAGACATGAGGACAGATAAGTCCCTGAGGCCAGACGGGATATACCCAAGGATATTAAGGGAAGTGAGGGAAGAGATTGCCGCGCCTTTGGCGATGATCTTTGCGTCCTCACTGTCCACTGGAGTAGTACCAGAGGATTGGAGGGTGGCAAATGTTATTCCCTTCTTCAAGAAAGGGAATAGGGATAACCCTGGGAATTAAAGACCAGTCAGTCTTATGTCGGTAGTGGGCAAAATATTGGAGAGGATTCTGAGAGACAGGATTTATGATTAGTTGGAAAAGCATAGTTTGATTAGAGACAGTCAGCATGGCTTTGTGAGGAGCAGGTCATGCCTCACAAGCCTTATTGAATTCTTTGAAGATGTGACAAAACACATTGATGAAGGAAGAGCAGTGGATGTGGTGTATATGGATTTCAGCAAGGCGTTTGATAAGGTTCCCCATGGTAGGCTCATTCAGAAAGTAAGGAGGCATGGGATACAGGGAAAGTTGGCTGTCTGGATACAGAATTGGCTGGCCCATAGAAGACAGAGGGTGGTAGTAGATGGAAAGTATTCAGCCTGGAGCTCGGTGACCAGTGGTGTTCCGCAGGGATCTGTTCTGGGACCTCTGCTCTTTGTGATTTTTATAAATGACTTGGATGAGGAAGTGGAAGTCTGGGTTAGCAAGTTTGCCGATGACACGAAGGTTGCTGGAGTTGTGGATAGTGTGGAAGGCTGTTGTAGGTTGCAACGGCACATTGACAGGATGCAGAGCTGGGCTGAGAAGTGGCAGATGGAGTTCAACCTGGAAAAGTGTGAAGTGATTCATTTTGGAAGGTCGAATTTGAATGCAGAATACAGGCTGAAAGACAGGATTCTTGGTAGTGTGGAGGAACAGAGGGATCTTGGGGTCCATGTCCAAAGATCGCTCAAAGTTGCCACCCAAGTTGATAGGGTTGTTAAGAAGGCGTATGGTGTGTTGGCTTTCATTAACAGGGGGATTGAGTTTAAGAGCCGCGAGGTTATGCTGCAGCTCTATAAAGCCCTGGTTCGACCACACTTGCAATATTGTGTTCAGTTCTGGTCGTCTCATTATAGGAAGGATGTGGAAGCTTTAGAGAGGGTGCAGAGGAGATTTATCAGGATGCTGCCTGGACTGGAGGGCATGTCTTACGAAGAAAGGTTGAGGGTGCTAGGGCGTTTCCCATTGGAACGAAGAAGGATGAGAGGTGACTTGATAGAGGGGTACAAGATGATGAGAGGCATAGATAGAGTGGATAGCCAGAGACTTTTTCCCAGGGTGGAAAGGACTATCACCAGGGGGCATAATTTTAAGGTGATGGAGGAAGGTTTCGGGGAGATGTCAGAGGTCGGTTCTTTCCACAGGGAGTGGTGGGTGCGTGGAATGCACTGCCAGCGGTGGTAGTAGAAGCAGATACATTAGGGACATTTAAGCGTCTCTTGGATAGGTACATGGATGATAGTAGAATGAAGGGTATGTAGGTAGATTTGATCTTAGAGTAGGTTAAAGGTTCGGCACAACATCGTGGGCCGAAGGGCCTGTACTGTGCTGTACTGTTCTATGTTCTATAACACAGGTGTTGGGAGGCTCAGCTTGGCTACGCAATGTTACAAGGACGCTGAGTAACGCCATCGACAACGGGACAGAGAAAAAAACACACAGAAAACTAATAGACTGTGAGGAAGCAAAAGTGAGGAACAGAGAGAGAGAGACAGACAACGAAACTGAGATGGAGAAACAAGGCATTTGTATGATTGTGTTCTCCCTGTTGTGTAACGGTATTTCCTGTTGTGTAAATATGTTTTCTGTTGTGTAAAGATGTACCCTGTTGTTGTGTAAAGGTTTCCCCTGTTATTGTTTTATTTTCTGTTGCTGACCGTCTCCTCACTGTGACCATTTGTCCTGGTTTTATTGTGGCCAACATCACCATCTGGTGGTGGAGAGGAGGCTCTGCAGGAAGGGGTTGACAAAGTGGGAGAGACTCGGCTGGTCCGTGTTTGCAGTTTGTCTTCGTGTGAGCACAAGTGACTTGTTACTGATTGATGTGTTCACTAGAAGGAAAAAGCTGATTGCAATCGAGTGCATCTTGTTATTATGGGGAAACACTTGATGTTGTGAAAGTGAACTGTTAGTGTTACTACCAAACATAAATAGCAGAGAATGGTTTCAATCCATCGACTTCCGCTGCGCCACTCTGCTAACTGCTGTTTTCAATTTTAGCTGCCTGTTAGTGAAATATGTTCATTTCCCCAATGTTTTTATAAAAATAGGATTGGAGTCGGATTTCTCAAGAATCTCAGCAACACACGTGCTGACGGACTCACCCTCACTGCACAATGACACAAGGACACAGAGTAACAGCACCGACAATGAGGCAGGCAGAGAAAGACACACAGAAAACCAGGAAGATATTATCAGGACCCAGAAAGGAACAGACAGAGAAAGACACACAGAAAACCAGGAAGATATCATCAGGACCCAGAAATGAACAGACAGAAAAAGGTACTGAGCAAACCAGCAAGAGACAGTGAAATAAAAGCAAAATACTGCGGATGCTGGTAATCGGAAATAAAAACAAGAAATGCTGGAACCACTCAGCAGGTCTGGCAGCATCTGTGGAAAGAGAAGCAGAGTTATCGTTTTGGGTCAGTGACCCTTCATCGGAACGAAGAGTTAACGTTTCGGGTCAGTGACCCGAAACGTTAACTCTGCTTCTCTTTCCACAGATGCTGCCAGACCTGCTGAGTGGTTCCAGCATTTCTTGTTTTTATTATAAGAGACAGCGAGAGACTGATGAACACCACTTGGAGGGAGCACTGAGGGTGGCAAGGGCACAGAATGTAGTCTGGCTGGGGGATTTCAATGTCGATCACCATGAGTGGCTCGGTAGCACCACTACTGACCATGCTGGCCGAGTCCTAACGGACAAAGCTGCTCGATTGGGTCTGCAGTAGGTGGTGAGGGAACTAACAAGAGGGAAAAACATACTTGACCTCATCCTCACCAATCTGCCTGCCGCAGTTGCATCTGTCCATGACAGTATTGGCAGGAGTGACCACTGCACAGTCCTTGTGGAGATGAAGTCCTGTCTTCACATTGAGGATACCCTCTATCGTGTTGTGTGCCACTACCACTGTGCTAAATGGGATAGATTTTGAACAGAACCAGCAATGTATAACTGGGCATCCATGAGGTGCTGTGGACCATTAGCAGCAGCAGAATTGTAGTCAACCACATTCTATAACCTCATGGCCCGGCATATTCCCCCACTCTAACATTACCAGCAGCTGGGGACCAACCCCAATTCAATGAAGAGTGCAGGAGGGCATGCCAGGAGTAGCACCAGGCATACCTTGAAATGAGGCATTAGCCTGATGAAGCTACAGCCCAGGACTACTTTCATGCCAAACAGCAGAAGCAGCATGTAATAGACAGGGCTAAGTGATCCCACAACCAACGGATCAGATCTACACCCTGCCACATCCAATGATGAATGGTGGTGGACAATTAAACAACCAACAGGAGGAGGTAGCTCCACAAATATCCCCAACCTCAATGATGGGGGAGCCCAGCACATCAGTGCAAAAGATAAGGATGGAGAATTTGAAACAATCTGCAGCCAGAAGTGCTGGGTTGATGATCCATCTCGGCCTCCTTCTGAAGTCCCCAGCATCACAGATGCCAGTCTTCAGCCAATTCGATTCACTCAACGTGATATCAAGAAACGACTGAAGGCACTGGATACAGCAAAGGCTATGGGCCCTGACAATATTCCGGCAATAGTACTGAAGACCTGTGCTCCAGAACTTGCCGCGCCCCTAGCCAAGCTGTTCCAGTACAGCTACAACACTGGCATCTACTCGGCAATGTGGAAAATTGCCCAGGTATGTCCTGTACACAAAAAGCAGGACAAATCCAACCCAGCCAATTGCTGCCGCATCACTCTACTCTCAATCATCAGTTTAGTGATGGAAGATGTCATCGACAGTGCTATCAAGTGGCACTTGCTTTGCTATAACCTGTTCAGTGACGCTCAGTTGGGTTCCGCCAGGGCCATTCAGCTCCTGACCTCATTACAGCCTTGGTTCAAACAAGGACAAAAGAGCTGAACTCAAGAGGTGAGGTGAGAGTGTCTGCCCTTGACATCAAGGTAGCATTTGACTGAGTATGGCATCAAGGAGCCAGAGCAAAACTGGAGTCAATGGGAATCAAGAGGAAAACTCTGCACTGGTTGGAATCGTACCTAGCACAAAGGAAAATGGTTGTGATTGTTGGAGGTCAATGATCTCAGCTCCAGGACATTACTGCTGGAGTTCCTCAGGGTAGTATCCTCGGCCCAACCTTCTTCACTACTTCATCAGTGACCTTCCTTCAATCATAAGGTCAGAAGTGGGGATGTTCACTGATGATTGCAAAATTTAGCACCATTCGCGACTCCTCAGATAGTGAAGCAGTCCATGTAGAAATGCAGCAAGACCTGGACAATATCCAGGCTTGGGCTGATAAGTGGCAAGTAACATTCGCACCACACAAGTGCCAGGCAATGACCATCTCGAACAAGAGAGAATCTAACGATCTCCCATTGACACTCAACGGCATTACGATCGCTGAATCCCCCACTATCAACTTCCTGGGGGTTCCCATTGACCAGAAACTGAACTGGAGTAGCCTTATAAATAGTGTGACTACATGAGCTGGTCAGAGGGTAGGAAGCAGGCGGTGAGTAACTCACCTCCTGACTCCCCAAGCCTGTCCACCATTTACAAGGCACAGGTCTGGAGTGTGATGGAATACTATCCACTTGCCTGGATGGGTGCAGCTCCAACAACATTCAAGAAGCTTGACACCATCCAGGACAAAGCAACACGCTTGATTGGCACGCCGTCCACAACATTCACTCCCTTCACCACTGACGTACAGTGGCAGCAGTGTGTACCATCTACAAGATGCACTGCAACAATGCACCAAGGCTACTCAGGCAGCACCTTCCAAATCTATATCCTCTACTGCCTAGAAGGACAAGGGCAGCAGATGCATGGGAATACAACCACCTGAAAGTTCTCCTCCAAGCGACACATCATCCTGACTTGGAACTATATCGCCATTCCTTCCTTCACTGTAGCTGGGTAAAAATCCTGGAACTCCCTTCCTAATAGCACTGTGGGTGTACCTACCCCACATGGACTGCAATGGTTCAAGAAGGAAGCTCACCACCACCTTCTCATGGGCAATTAGGGATGGACAATAAATGCTGGCCTGGCTGGTGACGTCCACATCCCATGAAACAAATAATTAAATACAATAACAGCTCATCTCAATTCCTAGTATTTCTAAATCCCACCAGTCCAACATAAGCTGAACAATTATTGCATGTTGTGATTGACGGTCTGGTCTGTAAACTGCACTGTATCACAGATTGCTGACATTTGCTAACTGGAAGTGAGAACTGCAAAATCGGGACAGTAGTTCACATAGTCTGTCAGTGTGAAAGAATCAGGCAATGTGAGGTAATAGAATTTGTCTGTAAATGTTACACTCATATTGCTTTATATTTTTATATTGAAAATAAAAGTAATCATTTCGTGAAAATAGTGACATGTTGTCCAAACTTTGGAAGCCAGTTGTTTTCGTCTTGCACTCAGCAGGGCAATCCGCAAGAATACCAATTTAAGGGAAAACAACAACTTTCTTCTGTATGAGAATAGAGTGCTGATTGGTTGGCAAGTGAACTCTGATTGGTCGAGGCATTGCCATTCAGAATGCATCAGTTTATGGTAACTGACAGATAACTGCCCAGCTTTGTTTGAAATTTAAACCAGGCAGCTTGACTCTGATTGGTCAAGGCATTGTCCTGTGGAATGAGCCAGTGAATGGCTGTCACTTATTTTGTTTCGCTGAAACTGGCACAACATGCGTGCATGTTCTTTCTGTCTGCAAAGAACAGGGCCCTGTGTATTAATATATGCAGCTGACAGGACACACCAATGCACCACACTGCAAGCCCTACTGACAGTCTTAAATCGGTTGTCAGTGTAATTCTTAGCACACTGAGAATTATTTAGCAAATGTTGTCCTATTGTGGAATCACATCTCATGTTGGATACTGTGTTTTGAGTTTTGCAAGCACGGGTTGGTTGGGTAGGGCCCATTGCGAACAGAGGAAGGGACATGTTATTTGATACAATCCGCCAGTTTTGGGATGTACGGTCTAGAAACCTAGCATCACACTGGTATTGAAATTCATATATCACGTTACTTATTTGTGTGATAGGCAGGACGTCTCTTTTGCTTGACAGCAGCATCCTGTTAGTGGCGAACACCACACTTGTTGCTCCTGCATAGTAACAGCAGGAAACAGCTCGCTTCACCTGTTACTCACATACTGGGGATATATTACCCTTCCAGGGTAATTTGAGGGAGACTGGGCACTTTTCAGGGCTCAAAATGACGTGCTTCAGTCCGTTTATAAGTTTGTGCGATATACAGTGAGAAATGATCTGATCAGTGTAGCCATTGTAATGCAGGATGTCTTTGATTCGCCCTATTTCAGCATCAAGCTTGCATGGTGAGCAAATGGCTCAGCCCTATTTATGAGGTTGTCGATAAGACCTATCTTATAGCGCGTGGAACTGTAATAATCCCAATGCGTGTATTGACCAGTGAAGGTAGGTTTGCGGTAGACCGTGGTAGAAAACCCCTTAGCAGATTTCTCAACTAGTACATCAAGGAAAGGGAGCTCATTTGACAGCTCCATTCCAAAGGTGAATTTGAGTGTAGGATGGAGCCCATGAAGACGTGCAAGGAAATTATTTCATGCAGCTGCGGATTCAAATTTAGCAAACGTATCATCTACATATTGGAAATATGCAAGAGGTCGGAGGTTAGGTGTCATTCCCTTAAAAACAGGTTTGTCATGGAATCCAACAAAGATGTTTGTGAGAGCTGGGCCTAGAGGGGATCCCATGGCAACACCAGCGATACATGTTGTCAATAAAACTGAACCCAACTGTGCAAGTTGCCGAGTTCATAAGTTCAATGAATACGGATTCACGCAATGGTGACGGGTCTAGATCACCATGATATAGCACTGCAGTGCAAATATCTATGGCTTCCTGTAGTGGTACATTGGTGAATAGGCTAGCAATGTCAAATGACACATGGACACGACATTGCTATCGATATGCAAGTCCTGTATGGTCTTCGCAAATGTGAAGGAATCCTTCACCGTGTTTGTGGAGAACTTGCTCAAAAACTGGTTGTAACAATTTGCCCAATCATTTGGCAAATTCATTTCAGGATACTATTTACATTACTTCAAATAAAGAAAACACAACGACACAAAGAATTGAGCACAACGCTGAAAGTTTCACAGCAAATAGTCAAATGGGAAATGGATGAAATACAGAAAGAAAAAGCCTAAAATACTGAAAACACTCAGCCAGTCCGGAAACAACTGTGGAGAAGAGAAGCTCGGGTTAATGGTCCAGTTCTGTGACCCTTCTATAGACCTGAAACATTGCTCCTCCCTTCCTCTCTCCACAGATACTGCTGGAACTGCTGAGTGTTTCCAGAATCTTCTGTTATTATTCAGATTTCAAGTGTGTGCAGTATTTCTCTTTTTGAAAATAAAATATTCCCTGAGAGGAATGGAACTTAACATAAAAAAATAGGAGTCGGCCATTCGACCCATCGAAATAGCTCTGCCATTCAATAAGATCACAGCTGATTTCCTGCATCAACTCCAGCTTACCACACTAGCACAGATCCGTTGATTCCCTTAGTATCCAAAAACCTATCGATCTCTCTCTTGGATATATCCAACGATCATCTACATCTCTAGAGTCACAGAGAGATACAGCACTGAAAAAGGCCCTTCGGCCCACCGAGTCTGCGCCGACCAACAACCACCCATTTATACTAATCCTGCACTAATCCCATATTGCTACCACATCCCCACCGACCATATATTTCCCTCCCACCGACCGAAACCAGGGACAATTTATAATGGCCAATTTACCGACCAACAAGTCTTTTGGCAAGAAACCGGAGCACCTGGAGAAAACCCACACAGACACAGGGAGAACTTGCAAACTCCACCTAGGCAGTACCCAGAATTGAACCCGGGTTGTTGGAGCTGTGAGGCTGCGGTGCTAACCACTGCGCCACTGTGGCGCCCATAATGTGTGATCTCACCAAGGCTCTGTCTAATTGCAGTCAAACTTCTTTATTCTTATAAAAACTCTTCACAATGTTGAACACAACTATTAACTGCCATTCTGCTCCAAGAACAAGGACCCCAGCTTCACACACCCCAGACCCCTATTCTTTCCACATTAGCTGAATTCCTGCATTTCTGATACCATTCCAGTAAATCTCCTCTGCACCCTCTCTGAGGCCTTGACATTCCTGCTAAAGTGTGGAGCATGGAATTAGACACAACGCTCTAACTGAGGCCTATAACCACTGAGATTTCTAAAGGTCCAGCGTAAATTCCTTGTCTGTGTCCCGTACTCCCATTTCTGGTTTCTGACTCAATGTCGGCTCTGAGCTGTTGAAACTGCCTGAATAAATATTTCCACCCAACAAAGTGCTCGGAATGTGAGAAGGGACAAAGTGAGTGACCAAGTACATCAACTCCAAGTAAAACTCCACCGTGTAGTGAAAACACTCGAAACACAACGGCTCTTTTAAGAGCCACCCACAATCGCTCTGAAAAAACTGCACCAACATCTCTCCAGAATTGGTTTATTTCATTGGTTTTAATGCTCAGTAACTCTCTGGACCTTTCTCACTGTCTTTGTGTTTTCTGTTTCAATCTGGTATGGAGTGTCTGGGAAGATGAGTTTCAATGCCTGGGAGGAGCTTTGTGGTTTTGCTGCAGAAACACAAAACAAAGTCTCTTTTCAGAGTCACCCACCGCCTCATCGAGACAGCAGTGACATGGGAACGGGAGCTGGGGTGTGTTTTATGCCGGAAATATCACTTAATGATTTATGTTGTGCTCTCGTTAGATTCCAATCTCTGAATTGAGCCTTTCCACCGCACCAGGGTTATGGGGAGAGTTTTCATCGTTTCTTTTCTAAACGTGCAGACGATGTTATAAAGTTGCTGATTTATCCAGATGGTGGATTCTCCCCTCACAGTGAAAAGTAACATCACACCTTCACATCTGCCCATTGTTTTATAATTGAATAATTAGTCAAATGGAATTATTTGTGATGTTATTTCCCCCGAGACGGTGTTTCCTGCAGTGTAACTGATCAGTTTCAGCTCAGTCATTCAGGGACCTGGAATTCCTGCAGTTTGAACCCGCTGTCACCCCAGCCCACTTCTGATTGGTCACCCTCTTCTCATAAAGTCAGTGACAGCACATGAGGAGGCCATTCGCCCCATCAAGTCCATGTCGGGTTTCCAATCTGTTCAGTCCCGGACTTGATCCCCAAAGCCCTGCAGAATCCCTTTGGGTCAAAATGACTGGGACAGGACTCGAACCTGCAATCTTCTGCTAACCGAAGTCAGACGCCTTATCCATTAGGCCACACGGCCATTAGCTTACATGAATGATTCAATCAGAGAACCTCGAAGCACAAAATACAAAAAATCATTGGTTGAACCTGTCAACCTGGCAGAATATTTGAATTTGTGAAAGCCGCCAATTTCACTTTGGAAAAGAAGTGATCGACTGGAAAAGTACATAAAAATCTATTTTCCCGTAGCGGTTTAAATAAACTTTTAAAACATAATTTTGCTTTTACCTACTCAAATTGCTGGTGCTATTTTATGAACAGCTTTATTTTGCCAATTTTTGTCAACTTCTCATCCGTAACTGACAGTAAAAGACTCCGTTCAGCAATCTTTCACACGACAAATAACTCAAACTCGGTGTGGAAGTAATAAATTACAGACTATTGGTAATTCCCCTTCACACAGGCTTCAGGGGGACAATGAGAAGCCACTGAAATAGTTGCTTCATTCTTTTAAAAGGTTCCCATTCTGTCCTGTTACTGACGTGTTGGAATCAGATTTGTATTTAACAAGTTATTTCTGTGAAAACAAAATCCTCAACAGACCAGCTGGGAATCTAGGAATCACTGTAGTAAAATAAAAGGCTTTTGATTGAGAAGATGGAACCTTCTCACCAGCAGCCGGGTTACATTCCCCTCACATCCTTACACAGTGAGCTGCTCTTTCCCTCGAGAAATAGACAGCAGCAGTTGGAAGTTCAGTAAAAGCATCGGTTCATTGAGACAAGTTTCTGACTGACAGGTGGTGCTGAATATTAATACAAGAAGGTCCTGGAATGGGAAACAAGTGTCCAGAGTGGGGTCTGAAATCAGGACAGGGAACTGGCCAGCACTGACACAGATCATTTCATTATTACATTGATATCTGACTGTCTATAAGGAGAAGCGAGTTAAACACATGATGGTGAAAGGAATGGAAGATGACGCTGGTTGTTCCAGATGAAGAGGGATGGACAGAGGTGTGGGTACTGCAGACTTCAGACAGTAATCAGCCCTTTTAGATACTGTGGGTGGATCTGAAAAGAGCCTTTGGGATAGGGAAAAAAGCTCTTTGTTTAAAAACCCTCAAATAGCGACCTTGTAATTGGTCAGCTTACTAATGTTTTAGTTAGTGTAATTTATTAATAATTACTAATTAGAAAGTGCTGTTTGGACAGAGTGTAAAGCTGTGAGTTGATGTGTGAGGGACTTCACTGACTAGGGGAAAGAGGTGCTCTTTGGTCTCTCTTTTCTTTTCTGCCTTTTCAGCCTCCATGGTACAGGGGAAGAAGCTGATCGGTGAGTAACTGGTAAATTATTCTACTTATTACACGAGCAATAATGAGTTTGTAAATCTAAGTAATGGCAGGGCAGCTCGAAAAGTAAAAGTTCGAAATTGGGGGAAGGCAAATTTTACAAAACTGAGAGGTGATTTGGTGGATGTGGACTGGATACAACTACTTGAAGGAAACCCCAAGGATGTTTTCTCAGTCCATTAAGAGCAAGAGGATAACTAAGGAAAGGGTATGACCTATCAGAGATGTACAAGGGAACTTCTGTGTGGATCCAGAAGATGTGGGCGGGGTTCTTAATGAGTTTTTTGTCTCTGCCTTCACAAAGGAGAGGGATGATGCAGACATTGGAGTAAAAGAAGAGGAGTGTGAAATATTAGATACAATAAGCATAATGAGAGTGGAAGTACTAGAGCGTCTGACATCCTTGAAAATGAATAAATCACCAGGGCCAGATGGTTTGCATCTGAGGTTGTTAAAGGAAGCCAGGGAGGAAATAGTGGATGCGCTGAGGATCATCTTCAAATCCTCACTGGATATGGGGGAGGTGCCGGAGGATTGGAGGTCTGCGAACGTTGTACTATTATTTTAAAAGGATGTGAGGGATAGGCCAAATAGTTATAGACCGGTCAGTCTGACCTCGGTGGTGGGTAAATTATTAGAATCAATTCTGAGGGACAGGATAAACTACCACTTAGAAAGACATGGATTAATCAGGGATAGTCAGCATGGATTTGTTAAGGGAAGGTCATGTCTGACTAACTTGATTGAGTTTATTGAGGAAGTAACAAGGAACATTGATGAGGATCGTGCGGTGGATGTAGTTTACATGGATTTTAGTTAGGCATTTGATAAGGTCCCACATGGCAGACTGGTCAGTAAAATGAAAGCCCATGGGATACAGGGGAATGTGGCAGGTTGGATCCAAAATTGACTCAGTGGCAGGAAACAAAGGATAGTAGTCAACGATGTTTTTGCGAATGGAAAGCAGTTTTTAGTGGCGTTCCACAGGGCTCAGTGTTGGGTCCCTTGCTGTTTGTGGTATATTTTAATTATTTGGAATTAAATGTGGGAGGTATGATTGGGAAATTTGCTGATGACACAAAAAATGGCCGTCTAATTGATGGTGAGGAGGATAGCTGTCGACTTAAGAATGATATGAATGGATTAGTTGAGTGGGCGGAAAAGTGGCAAATGGAATTCAATCTGGAGAAGTGTGAGGTAATGCATTTTGGGAGGGCAAACAAAGTAAGGGAATACACAATAAACGGGAAGATATTGAGAGGGGTAGACGAAGTGAGAGACTTTGGAGTGCATGTCCACAGGTCCCTGAAAGTGACAGGATAGGTAGATAGAGTGGTGAAGAAGGCATATGGAATGCTTTCCTTTCTTGGTCGACAAAAGCAGGGATGTCATGCGAGAACTGTTTAAAACGGTGGTTTGGCCACAGCTGGAGTATTGCGTACAGTTCTGGTCATCACATCACAGAAAGGACATAATTGCTGTGTAGAGAGTACAGAGGAGATTTACAAGAATGATACTGTGGGTGGCTCTGAAAAGAACCTTTGGGTATTTGATAAAATCCTGGCAGATTGCCTTGGTTTTGGTGCCCGGAGCGCTGGTTTTCTTGGGCAGCACCATGGCCTAGATATTAGGCAGCACCCAGCCATGAGTGATGGTCACCCCTCCCAGCAGCTTGGTGAGCTCCTTGTCATTCTGGACAGCCAGCTGTAGGTGTCTGAGGATGTTGCGGGTCTTCTTGTTGTCCTGGGCTGCGTTACTGGCCAACTCGAGGATTTCAGCGGTCAGATACTCGAGCACAGCAGCCAGATAGACCGGGGCTCCGGCACCCACATGCTCAGCATAGTTGCCCTTTCTCAGGAGCCTGTGTACACGGCCCACCGGGAACTGCAGTCCAGCCCGGGAGGAGGGAGACTTGGCCTTGGACCGAGCTTTCCCGCCGGTCTTTCCTCTTCCAGACTTTTCTTTTCCAAAAATATACTTGAGGACATTCCGTGCAGACCACTGCCTGATGGATTAGTGGTCAAAGGTGTTTTTCCACACAAACATTTCCACGAACGCACAGTCCAACTGGATGGAGCGTTCCGTGACACTGTGACCAAATCCATCCTTCGCAACACCGGGGTCAGATTGAACCTCAGCACGTAGTGACACTTGGTGTTTGCTTACTGGGGCTCTACGCACAGCTTGATGCAGCCACATACTAAGGCGGCCATCAGGTTGAGGGCGACTTTGAGTACATTTTGTCGCCTTTATCCAGAGGTTTGAACATCGTGTCCCTCTGGACCCTGTCCATTTTGCATCTTCAGATAAAGCGGGAAATGGATCGGGTGACCGCCACAGCGCAGGAGTGGGGTATGGGCCAGACCTGTGCCACTTACAGCAACAACGTGAGCACCTTGCACCTGATGACCAGGTTCTTACCCGTAATAGAGAGAGAACGCTGCTCCCACATTTTTTTTTAATTTCCAAAATATACTTTATTCATAAAAATCTGTAAAAATTACATTGCCAAACAGTTTCCAAACAGCACCAAAAAATACAAACATTGCAAGGGGGATCAGTTTCCTTCAATACTGTCATGAGTTTCTTCCCAACCCTTGTTACATTTGTGATATTGTCCAGTGTTTATTTGCGCAGTGTCTCACTGTCTTTTGCACAACTGCCTTGGCTAATTTCAAGTCATATAATGTTCTGGTTGCTGGTTTCATGTTGTACATCAGGTCGGTTCTGCTTTTTGCTTCAATCAGAGATGTCATCTCTGCTGAGTGGGTGGGGAAGAGACAGTTGCCCACCTCCTTCTGGAATGTGTCTTTGTAAAGCAGGTGTGGAAAGAGATGCAGTGGTTTTTGTCGAGGTTCATCCCAAGCAGCTCTGTAACACAGGGGTCTGTGCTCTGCGGGCTGTTCCCAGGGATGCACACCGAGATAAACATCAACTGCTGCTGGAGGACCATCAATTCGGTGATAGACACTCTTTGGTCTGCCCGAAAGTTGCTGGTCTTCCAGCGCAAAAAGTTGTCCACGACCGAGTGTTGCAGACTGGCACATTCCAAGGTCCAGGACTACGTGCTGAGGGACGCACTAAAGCTTGGGGTAGCCGCTGCAAAGGCTCAATGGGGAAAGACCACTGTGTAAGGTCCTCCCGCTATAATGAACTAAGGAACTGGACCCATGGGAAACCCCTCGGGCTGTATACACCAAATATGGTTTTGCTGTAAAATGTACATGGCAGGTAAAATGGAATGGAAGGGTTGTGAGGCAACTCACTCCTCTATTAAAGAAAACTGATTTCTTTCACACTTTTTGGAATGTCATCGAGTCATGGAGAGATACAGCACTAAAACAGGCCCTTTGGGCCACCGAGTCTGTGCTGACCACCAACCACCCATTTACACTAATCCTACATTAATCCCATATTCCCTACCACATCCCCACCTTCCCTCAATTTTCCTACCACCTACCGACACTCGGGGCAATGTACAATGGCCAATTTACCTATCAACCTGCAAGTCTTTGGCTGTGGGAGGAAACCAGAGCACCCGGCGGAAACCCACGCGGTCACAGGGAGAACTTGCAAACTCCACACAGGCAGTACCCAGAACTGAACCCGGCTCGCTGGAGCTGTGAGGCTGCAGTGTTTTTTTCCAGATTTTTATGAATAAAGTATATTTTGGAAAAACAAAATTCTTAATGAAGTAGGCGCAGTCGATGGGTGCACCTCCTTCACTATCTTTCACCGCCACCCTAACGGTGTTACACACCCCCTGGCCTGGAGCTCTGGTGTTGGTTGCAGCCATTTTTACTTGACGTTTTCCTGGGACAAGTACTAAATCCTCAACTGACAGGGAAACCACCACCACGGTAGATCTCCAATCCCAAAGGGCGAAATGCCCTAAATACGGTGCTGAAACCACCTCCCTCCCCCAAAAAAACACAAAAACAGCACCTGTATTATCAAACGCCACTGATCACGGTCTCTCCCCTGCCAGCTAAGTCCACGCATTGAGGTGGAGAAGTGCGTACTTGGAGCTGCGAAGAAACGAGCACGAGTGTTTATAGCAAAAAATAATTGGGAGCTGAAACACTGTCCAGCAACAGCTAGTAAATTCTATTTTTGATTCATATAATCAGGGGTGAGTGCAAAAGCAGACCCCCAACTATCACAAATTCTGCAGTTGAGTATCCCACATTTGAAGACATCACAGGCATCAGCAAACCCACAGTACAATAGGTTAGCCTCATCCTGGGAGAACTTTTTTCTTTATTTCCAAAATATACTTTATTCATAAAAATCTGTAAAAATTACATTCCCAAACAATTTAAAACAGCATCAAGTCAAAAAATACAAACAGTGCAAAGGTGATCAGTTTCCTTCTATACAATCATGAGTTGCCTCACAACTCTTCCATTTCATTGTCATTTTACATTTACAGCACACAGAATTTTCCCGATACAGTTCGAGGGGTTTACCATGGATCCAGCCCCTCAGTTCAGCTTGGTGGGGGGACCTTACACTGTGGCCTTTCCCCATTGAGCCTTTGCTGCGGCTGCCCCAAGCTTAAGTGCACCCCTCAGCACGTAGTCCTGGACCTTGAAACGTGCCAGTCTGCAACATTCCGTCACAGACAACTCTTTGCACTGGAAGAGCAGCAAGTTTCTGGCAAACCAAAAGGCATCTCCCGCTGAATTGATAGTCCTCAAAGCAGTTGATGTTTGTATCAGTGTGCGTCCCTGGGAACAGTCTATGGAGCACAGACTCCTGTGTTATCAAGCTGCTTGGAATAAACAATGACAAAAACCACTGTATTGCTTTGAACTTTTTTTTTTATTTCCAAAATATACTTTATTCATAAAAATCTGCAAAAATTACATTGCCAAACAGTTTCAAACAGCACCAAAAAATACAAACATTGCAAGGGAGATCAGTTTCCTTCCATACTATCATGAGTTTCTTCACAACCCTTCCATTTCACTATTGTTATGCCAATTACAGTTTCACATTTACAGCAAAAGAAAATATCAACAAAACAGTTCGACGAGTTTCCCATGGATCCAGCATCTCAGTTCAGCTTGGTGGGAGGAACCTTACTTTGTTTTTCAAAATATACTTTATTCATAAAAATCTGTAAAAATTACATTGCCAAACAGTTTCCAAACAGCACCAAAAATACAAACATTGCAAGGGAGATCAGTTTCCTTCAATACTGTCATGTGTTTCTTCCCAACCCTTCTGTTTCACAATTGTCATGTCAATTACAGTTTTACATTTACAGCAATTGAGAATATTAACGATACAGTTCGAGGGGTTTCCCATGGATCCAGCCCCTCAGTCCAGCTTGGTGGGGGAACCTTACACTGTGGTCTTTCCCCATTGAGCCTTTGCTGCGGCTGCCCCAAGCATTAGTGCGTCCCTCAGCATGTAGTCCTGGACCTTGGAATGTGCCAGTCTGCAACATTCGGTCGTGGACAACTCTTTGCGCTGGAAGACCAGCAAGTTTCGGGCAGACCAAAGGGCGTCTTTCACAGAATTGATAGTCCTCCAGCAGCAGTTGATGTTTGTCTCGGTGTGCGTCCCTGGGAACAGCCCGTAGAGCACAGACTCCTGTGTTACAGAGCTGCTTGGGATGAACCTTGACAAAAACCACTGCATCTCTTTCCACACCTGCTTTGCAAAGGCACATTCCAGGAGGAGGTGTGCGACGGTCTCTTCCCCACCACAGCCAACGCGGGGGCACTGTGCGAAGGGGGCGAGACTTCGGGTGTGCATGAAGGATCTGACGGGGAGGGCCCTTCTCACCACCAGCCAAGCTACGTCTTGGTGCTTGTTTGAATGTTCTGGTGAGCCGCAAACTTTTTTTTTTATTTCCAAAATATACTTTATTCATAAAAATATGTAAAAATTACATTGCCAAACAGTTTCCAAACAGCACCAAAAAATACAAACATTGCAAGGGAGATCAGTTTCCTTCAACAGTGTCATGAGTTTCTTCCCAACCCTTCCGTTTCACAATTGTCATGTCAATTGCAGTTTTACATTTACAGCAATTGAGAATATTAACGATACAGTTCGAGGGGTTTCCCATGGATCCAGCCCCTCAGTCCAGCTTGGTGGGGGAACCTTACACTGTGGTCTTTCCCCATTGAGCCTTTGCTGCGGCTGCCCCAAGCTTTAGTGCGTCCCTCAGCACGTAGTCCTGGACCTTGGAATGTGCCAGTCTGCAACATTCGGTGGTGGACAACTCTTTGCGCTGGAAGACCAGCAAGTTTCGGGCAGACCAAAGGGCGTCTTTCGCCGAATTGATAGTCCTCCAGCAGCAGTTGATGTTTGTCTCGGTGTGCATCCCTGGGAACAGCCCGTAGAGCACAGACTCCTGTGTTACAGAGCTGCTTGGGATGAACCTTGACAAAAACCACTGCATCTCTTTCCACACCTGCTTTGCAAAGGCACATTCCAGGAGGAGGTGGGCGACCGTCTCTTTCCCAACACAGCCAATGCGGGGGCACTGTGCGGAGGGGGCGAGACTTCGGGTGTGCATGAAGGATCTGACGGGGAGGGCCCTTCTCACCGCCAGCCAAGCTACGTCTTGGTGCTTGTTTGAAAGTTCTGGTGATGAGGCATTCCGCCAAATGACTTTGACGGTCTGCTCGGGGAACCATCCGACAGGATCCACCGTTTCCTTTTCCCGTAGGGCATTGAGGACATTCCGTGCAGACCACTGCCTGATGGACCGGTGGTCAAAGGTGTTTTCCCGCAGAAACTGCTCCACGCAGGATAGGTCATACGGCACCGCCCAACTGCATGGAGCGTTCCGCGGCAATGTGACCAGGCCCATCCTTCGCAACACCGGGGACAGATGGAACCTCAGCACATAGTGACACTTGGAGTTTGCGTACTGGGGATCTACACATAGCTTGATGCAGCTGCACACGAAGGTGGTCATCAGGATGAGGGCCACGTTGGGTACATTTTTCCCGCCCTTGTCCAGAGATTTGAACATCGTGTCCCTCCGGACCCGGTCCATTTTAGATCCCCAGACGAAGCGGAAAATGGCTCGGCTGACAGCCACGGCGCAGGAGTGGGGTGTGGGCCAGACCTGCGCCATGTAGAGCAACAACATGAGCGCCTCGCACCCGATGACCAGGTTCCTATCCACAATGGAGAGAGATCGCTGCCCCCACATGCCCAACTTTTGTCGTACCTTGGCTACTCGCTCCTCCCATGTTTTGGTGCACGCCCCGGCCCTTCCGAACCATATCCCCAGCACCTTCAGGTAGTCTGACCTGACGGTGAAGGGGACAAAGGATCGGTCAGCCCAGTTCCCAAAGAACATGGCCTCGCTCTTGCCGTGGTTAACTTTGGCTCCCGAGGCCAGTTCGAACTGGTCGTAGATGCTCATCAGTCTGCGCACGGACAGCGGATTCGAGCAGAAAACTGCGACGTCATCCATGTACAGGGAGGTTTTGACCTGAGTGCCTCCGCTGCCTGGGATTGTCACCCCTCTTATGCTCGCATCCTTCCTAATATACTCAGCAAAGGGTTCAATACAGCAAACAAACAAGACCGGGGACAGAGGGCAGCCCTGTCTGATCCAATTGCAGATTCCCTCCCCAAACCCCATTTTGGAAAGCACGTCCATCATGTAGGTGTGCGATATCCTGTCAAAAGCCTTCTCCTGGTCCAGGCTGATGAGGCAGGTGTCCACCCTCCTGTCCCGTACGTAGGCGATCGTATCCCTGAGTAGCGCGAGACTATCAGAGATCTTCCTGCCGGGTACAGTACAGGTCTGATCATGGTGGATCACCAACTCCAGAGCAGACTTGACTCGACTGGCTATGACTTTGGACAGAATCTTGTAATCAA
This sequence comes from Heterodontus francisci, assembly GCF_036365525.1. Lineage (NCBI taxonomy): Eukaryota > Metazoa > Chordata > Chondrichthyes > Heterodontiformes > Heterodontidae > Heterodontus > Heterodontus francisci. The sequence continues at coordinate 5,159,163 of NW_027141441.1, read as the reverse complement.
CATTAAGCAGTGAGATGGGCCGCCAATTTCTGATTTCTGCCCTCTCCCCCTTCTGCTTGTAAATGAGGTTGATGATGCCTTTTCTCATGGATTCTGACATGCTGCCGGCCAGGAGCATACTCTCGTATACTTCCAGCAGGTCCGGGCCGACCCAGTCCCACAGGGCCGAGTACAACTCGACCGGTAAGCCGTCGCTCCCGGGAGTTTTACTCGTCTCGAAAGACTCGACGGCCTTTGTCAGCTCGTCCAGAGTTAGCGGCTTGTCCAGTCTCTCCCTCCTGCTGTCATCTAAGACCTCTGTGATAGATGACAGGAAGGACTGGGAGGCTCTGCTGTCTGTGGGCTTCGAGTCATACAGCCCAGCATAAAAGGATTTGCTGATCCTTAGTATGTCGGACTGCGAAGACGTTACCGAGCCATCTTCTTCCTTCAGGCTGCTGATAACAGAGCTCTCTCTGTGTACCTTTTGGAAGAAGTAACGCGAGCACGTCTCATCCTGCTCGATGGAGCGGACTCTGGACCGGAAGATGATCTTGGAGGCCTCCTTGGCAAAGAACGAGGCCTGCTGGCTCTTCACCTCTTGGAGGTCCTCCTTGACCTCGACCCCCATTGACTGCAACCGGAGTAGATTTTGCATAATTTTCTGGAGTCGGGACACTTCCCTCTGTCTCTCTCTCGCCTTCTGAACACCTTTGTGGATGAAGAACCTCTTGATGTTCTCCTTAATCGCTTCCCACCAGTGAACTGGAGACTCAAACAGGGGTTTCACGGTCCTCCAACCATTGTAATCCCTTTTGAGTTCCTCAACGTTCTCTGGGGTCAGCAGTGTCGCATTGAGCTTCCACGTCCCTCTGCCAACCCGCTGGTCGTCCTGTAAGTGACAGTCGGCCAGTAAGAGGCAGTGGTCGGAGAAGAACACCGGCTTGACGTCGGTGGATCCGACCGTGACAGCACGGGACACAAACAGGAAGTCAATCCTGGAACGGGCAGACCCGTCCGATCTTGACCATGTGTATCTGCGCTGCGCTCCGTCTGCAGGTTTGCTGAAGACGTCGTGTAGTTTGGCATCTTTAACTGTTTCTATTAGGAATCTGGACGGAGCGTCCAGTTTGCTGTCGTCACTGCCGGATCGTCCAGCCGCATCGATGATGCAGTTGAAGTCACCGCCTAGGATGACCGGCCTGGACGTCGCCAGCAGCAGTGGGAGCTGCTGGAAGACGGTCAGCCGCTCGCTGCGTTGCACCGGGGCGTACACGTTGATCAACCGGAGCGGAGCTTTGTTGTACATCACGTCTGCTACGAGGAGGCGGCCGCCCACCAACTCCTTAACTTCGGAGATGGTGAAGTTACCTCCCCGCAGCAGAATACCCAGGCCGGAGGAACGGCAGTCATTACCCCCCGACCAGATCGATGGCCCGTGGGACCACCATCGCGACCACTGCCTGTAGGTGCTGAGGTGTGGTATTCCACACTCCTGCAGAAACAGTAGGTCAGCTTTGACCTTGGCAAGGTAATCCAAGGTTGAAACACATCGCGTAGTAGATTTAATGCTACGCACATTAATGGAAGCAATTCTTACACCCATTTTTTACTAAAAATTAGTTGTTGCTTCCCATCCCGTTTGTCCTCGCTAGTCCCAGTCCTTCCCCTTCGGGATGTTCCTGCATACCCATCGTATGCGCAAGCAGTTTCACGTTGGTTGGGCTCAGAAACCCCTCCTGATTTTTCATGCAGGGTTTGTGCCGCTCGGGTGACATCGGGGGGGTCTTGTAGGCAGAGAGGATTGGATTGTCCTCAGCTGCTTCCATCTGTTCCTCCTCGAAAACATCACAGCTCCCGGTCTCCAGGAGCTCAGGTGCGCCAGACGTGTCTTTGCTCCCGGTGTCCCGGAGCTGAGATGCGTTGGACACGTCGTTAGGTGTGGGGCATTGGGGTTGGGGCACGCCGGGCCCATCACAGCTTCCAGTGCCCGGGGGCTGGGATGCTCCATCATCCATCTCGGAGTTCTGCCGCCTCTTTTGAAGGGGCTGTCGCTCCAGCATTTCCCCGTCCAGTGAAGAGGAGTTGTTGCAGTCTGATTCAGAAGAGAGCCTCCTCTTGCCACTGGTTTGGGTGGTGGCTTTGGGATGTTTTTTCTTTGTGGTTTTCCTCTGGACCACTTGCCACTGACCTGTTTGTCCATCTGCTGCCTCCTCCTCCATTGATTCTGTCTGTGGAGGAGGGGTTTCCGGGCGCTGGATAGGTGCTGGGTCGTTGGTTTCAGCTGCCTCCCCTTCCTTCTCAAGTTGAAGTTCCTCGCTGCGGAGAAGGTTGCTGGTCTCCTTTCGAACAGCGGACGCCTTCGTCGAACCTTCTCCCGGCCTTTCCTTGGAGCTTGCCGCCTGAGCATAGCTGAGGCAACGTTTGGGGCAGGTCTTGTAGAGATGGCCTGCCGCACCGCACAAGTTGCAACACTTAGTCTGCTTACAGTCCTTGGTCTGATGGCCTTCCTCCTTGCAGTTCTTGCAAACAACCGTGCTGCAGTTGACTGCCATGTGACCAGATTTGCGACAGGTGCGGCAAACTCTGGGCTGCCCAGCGTAGACCAAGAAGCCTCGACTTCCCCCGATAGTGAAGGTGGAGGGAGGGTGGATGATGGCTCCTCTGGGATCTACCTTCAAGGTCACCTTGACCTGCCGCTTGCTGGTCCAGTTGCCAAAGGGGTCCTTGACATCAGTGCTGCTGCCGGCCACCTCGACGTACCTGGCGAGAAAGGTGAGTACATCCACCACCGGAACATGGGGGTTGTAGAGGTGAATCGTCACCACCCGGTCCCGTTGTGACGGAAGCGTGAAGAGCGGCTCCGCCGTGAGGATCGACAGTGGCGCCCGGTCCCCTTTCTCCTTGAACGCCTTCAGAAACTTGATGCATCCCGCCACGTTCCGGAACGTCACGTCGAAGTATCCACTGCTGGGGAATTCCTGCAGGCAGAAGAAGTCCGTCGCTTGAAATCCGCAGCAATCGAAGAGAATTTTCTTGATGAAGAAGGTGCGATCGACCGGTGCATCTCCTTCCTTGTCCTTCACGACCACCCGAACAGTGTTGCGCATTCCCTGGCCCGAAACGCGAAAATTGGTTATAGCCATTTCAATCAAAGTTCCCCCAGGATCAAAAGGCAATGATCATGGTCTCTTCTCAATCAAATAAGCACTGATAAGAACAGATACTACACTTGCTGCAGATGTGTTTGCTCTGGATCACACTGGCATCCAGGAGCTCCCACATGCTGCAGCTGTGACACATCACCTGTCCTGTCATCCTGAACGTGTTTCAATTAACTACTTAATTATTTTATTCAATTGTTTATTTTATTGTATATTTTATTAAGCTTACTACTAGTTTGTTTACTATTTTAAACATTAGGACTAAAATGGACCTTAATCACTTACCAGATACTCATCAAACATGCAGCTTTTTCCAAACCAATCAACTACCTGCTTGCCTGTGATGTCACAGCTTACCAGATCCTCACCAAACAGCTCCTTCCACTGCACCGAAGCAAGAACCAAATCCTGTAAACTCACCCCAGCGGCTCTCTGTTTCCCTGCTCTCACTCTCCATTGTGATGTCACTCCTTAATTTTTTTTACCCCTGCTCTGCTCCTCTCTCTCTCGCTCTGTCTCTGAGTCGGTGCTTTTAACACACTTGTGAACTCTCTGTTCCGTTGTGCTCTTCTGTCTCTGGTCCAAAATCTGACTCTGGTGGGATTTGAACCAATAACCTTTGAAAGACTTGTTTATCATTATTTCGAAATCCAACACGCTATCCATTGCGCCACAGAGCCGCACTTGTTATGAATGACATCACCAAGGCCTTTGATCTTGTCAGCAGAGACGGACTCTTCAAACTGCGATGGAAACTCGGCTGCCCTCCTGAACTCTTGGGCATCATCTCTTCTTTTCACGAGAACATGCACAGTTCCATCAGTTACAATGGAGCAACATCAGACACTTTCAAGATCAGCAGTGGGGTAAAGCAGGGCTGCGCGCTGGCGCCAACTCTCTTAGGAACAGAGGAACATAGGAGTAGGCCATTCAGCCCGTCGAGCCTGTTCTGCCATTCAATTCGATCATGGCTGATCATCTACCTCTATCTGCCCCTTTCCCGTGCTATCCCCATATCCCTTGATTTCCTGAGTATCAAGATTTCTAACAATTTCTGTCTTGGACATGCTCAATGATTGAACTGCCACAGCTCTCTGGGGTAGAGAATTCCAGTGATTCACCACCGTCTGAGTGTAGAAATTCAACCCTATCTCAGTTTTAAATGGCCTACTCCTTATTCTGAGACTTGGTCCCCTGATTTTAGACTCACCAACCAGGGCAAATATCCTATCTACATCCACACTGTCACACACTGTAAGAATTTTATCAGTTTCAATGAGATCACCTCTCATTCTTCGAAACTTTAAGGAATACAGGCCCAGTTTCAGTCCCACCATCCCAGGGATTAGTCTGGTGACCCTCTGTTTCACTCCCTCTATGGCAAGTATATCCTTCCTTAGATGAGGAGACCAAACTAAACAAAATACTCCAGCGCGGTTTCACCAAGGCTCTATACAATTGCAACAAGACATCTTTACTCCCGTACTCAAGACCCCTCGTGTGAAGGCCAACATAACATTTGCCTTCCTAATTGATTGCTGCACCTGCACAAGAGCTTTTAGTGTCTCATGAACAAGGACACCCAGGTCCCTTTGGGCATCAACACTTCGCAACCTCTCACCATTTAAGAAATACTCTGTCTTTCTGTTTATTCCACCAAAGTGGAGAACTTCACACTTATTCACATTATATTCCATCTGCCATGTTCTTTCCCATTCACTTAGCCTCTCCAGGTTCCCTGGAAGCCTCTCTGCATCATTCTCACAGCTCACACTTCACCTAGCTTTATGTCATCTGCAAACTTGGAAATATTACATTTAATCCCCACATCCAAATCATTTATTTCGGTTGTTAACAGCTGTGGCTCCAACACTGATCCTTGCAGTACCCCAATAGTAACAGCCTGCCATCCTGAGGGGGACCCGTTATTCCTGCTCTCTGTTTTCGGTCTGTTAACCAATTCTCAATCCACACCAGTATATTATCCCCAATCCTATGTGCTCTAATTTTGTTTACTCACCTCCTGTGTGGGACATTACCAAAGCATCCACTGGTTCTCCTTTATCTGTTCTACAGGTAACATCCTCAAAAAACTCAACGGGTTTTTTCAAGCCTGTTTTCCTTTTCATAAATCCAGGTTGACTCTGCCCAATCATATCATTATTTTCTAACTGTCTAGTTATCACATCCTTTATAATTGGTGTATTCTTCTCCATGCTGCTATTGTACACCGATGGGGGTGTTCACCTGTATATCAGAGCTGACGACAAGCTGTTCATCTTGGCAAGACTCCAGTTGGACGTAGAGACTTGGACGTAGAGACTCCACTTTCCATCAACATTGACAACCTCACTTTGGAGGTTGTCAACAGTTCACATACCTTGGATCAACAATCACCAGCAATCTGTCCCTTGATGCTGAAATCAGCACCAGGATTGCCAATGCTGCAGCTGTCATGTCAAAGTTGAGAAGATGGGTGTGAACCGACAGCAAACTGACCGAAAATACAAAACTCCATGTGTACCAGGCTTGTGTTCTCAGCACACTCCTTTATAGTAGAGAAGCATCAACAACTGATACAAGCCAAGAAAAGCAGCTGAACAGCTTCCACCTCCACTGCCTCAGATGGATATTGGGCATCTCCTGGCAGGACAGAGTGCCGAATGAGGAAGTACACCAGCGTGCAGGGATCCGCAGCATGTTTGCCCTTTTGAGTCAGAGGCGGCTCTGTTGACTGGGCCAAATGAATGACAGTCACATTGCCAAATACATGCTCTGTGGTGAGCTTGCGATAAGCACAAGACCAACAGGTCAGGGAAAAAATCAAGTCATTTGGAGAGGTTTGAGTTAATTAAGGAGAGTGGGCATGGATTTATAAATGGAAGTTCATGCTTGATGAATCTAACTGCATTTTTTGATAAACTATCTGAGAAAGTTGATGAAGGGAATGCAGTGGATGTTGTTTATATGGATTTTACAAAAGCATTTTATAAAGTACCACATAAAAGGGTGGTTAACAAAATTGAGGTTCATGGATTAGGAGGGTCAGTGTCCATTTGGATAGGAAATTGGTTTAAGGACAGAAAACAGCGAGTCATATGAAATGGTTCTTGGTCAGACCGGAGGATAGTCGACAGTGGTGTTCCCCAAGGGTCAGTGCTAGAACCATTGCTTTTTTTTGCTACAGATTAATGACTTGGATCTTGGAATATCGAGTAGAATCTCAAAATATGCCGATGACACCAAACTTGGAGGAGTGGCAAACAGTGAGGATGATATGAACTGCCTGAAACAGGATAGTTATCCGCTAGTAGGATGGGCAGACAGGTGGCAGATGGAATTTAATAGTGACAAGTGTGAGGTGATGCATTTTAGCAGAAGAAATAGGGAGAGGCAATATATACTCAATGCTACAGTTCTGAAGAGTGTGCTGGAATAGAGGGACCTGGAGTACATGTCCATCATTCTTTGAAGTTGGCAAGACATATTGCGAGAGTGGTTAGCAAAGCATGTGGGATCTTGGGCTTTATAAATAGAGACATTGAGTACAAAAGCAGGGTTGTTATGCTGAACTCTGGTTCGGCCCCAATTGGAGTGTTGCATCCAGATCTGCTCACCAATCTTTAGAAAGGATGTGCGGATTCTTGAGAGGGTGCAGAGGAGATTTACCAGAATAGTTCCAGGGATGGAGGGTTTTAGTTTCAATGTTAGGTTAGAAAAACAGGGTTTTTTCTGGCTGTCTCAAAGGAGATTGAGGGGAGAATGGATAGAGGTGTCGAAGGCTATGACAGTTTTAGATAAGTTGGCAAGGAAAAATTGTTCCCATTAACTATTGGTACAAGGACTAGGGGATTCAGATTGAAGGTTTTGCACAAGAGACGCAGGTGGAATGTGCGGAAGAGCTTTTTTACACAGTGATTGGTAATGATCTGTAACTCGCTGCCCCCGAGGGTGGAGGAAGTGGAGACAATCGTTGGTTACAAAAGGAATTTCGATGGGCATTTGAAGGAAATAAATTTACAGGGCTAGGGGGATCGAGCAGACGAGTGGGACTGACTGGATCGCTCCATGGAGAGCTGGCCTGTACTTGATGGAGCGAATGGCCTCCTTCTATACCACAAATGACCCAATGATTCGATGAGTCTATGTCACTCTCAGAATCAAGACAACAGAGTGACAGATTTAACACAACATTATAACATATGTTTGGTTTGACAAATTCAATAATAACTCGTCTCCACTCCTAGTATTTCTAAATCCCACACATTCACTACAATGTCAACAATTATTTCCTGTTGTGTCTCTCTCACATTTGCAAACTTCACGATATTGGAGTGAGGTTACATCTACTGGCGGGAAGCAATAACTGCAATCAAGCAGCAGAAACTCCACAGTCTGTCAGGGTTAAAGAAACATTGCAATATGAGGAAATAGTGAAGGGGTTTGATCGGGTTGATGGAAACATGATTCCACTTGTGGTATTGTATGAAGCAAGGGCCGGAAATATAAAATTGTCATTAATAAAAGAAATGAGGACTTCATGAAAAATGCATTTGCTTAGAGAATGGTTATAGAGATATACAGCACTGATATAGGCCCTTTGGCCCACTGAGTCTGCACTGACCATCAACCACCCATTTATACTAATCCTTTGTTAACCCAGAATTCCCTACCACATCCCCACATTTCTCCTATCACCTACCCTGGGGCCAATTTACAACAGTCAATTTATCTATCAACCCACAAGTCTTTCGTTGTGGGAGGAAACCAGAGTACCTTGTGGAAGCCCACATAAACAACTTGCAAACTCCACACAGGCAGTATACAGAACTGAATTGGGGTCATTGAAGTTGTGAAGCTACAGTGCTCACCAGTGCACCACCCTTAGAATGTGGATAGAGTAAAAAGTGAGATTGGATGGACAGAAGCAGTCTGAAAAGATGGCTCAAACAAAAGGTGAAAACCCTGAAATGTTAACTCTGTTCCTCTCTCCACAGATGCTGTCAGAGGTGCTGAGTATTTCCAGCACTTTCTGTTTTTATTTCAGCTTTGTAGGATATTGTTTTGATCTGAAAAAAATGCATGATCGGCTGTGGGTGCCAGTGAAATTCCACAGGAGCGAATAAAAACCATGCCAACGGTGGCTCGTTGATCTAGGGGTATGATTCTCGCTTTGGGTATATAAGTGATTATTATGTGAGAGGTCCTGGGTTCAAATCCCAGACGAGCCCTTCTCTGTTGCCATTTTTAGTTTAAGGTCACCGATTGCTTTCAGCCTTCCAGAAAGCGGAATCGATTTCCAAACTGAGCCTGCTTGAGGACCGGGGAACTGGATTCAAAGAGCTTGTCGACAAAATTGAAATGAACAAAATATACAGATTGTCAAGTGGGAATATAAGGTTGCAACAGTAACTAAAGGCCTGCTCGGGTCAGCAAATGAAACCCGACCCAAGCCTGACAGCACCACATCCGACCTGGTCCGAGTCCTTTCATTTTTTTCCCGTGCCCGAACTGACCACCAGAATGTTCAGTTAAACTTGCTTCCGTTTTTCACTTTTTAAGCTTGTGCAGGTAAGGCAACAAAAACTGTAACTGGACTTGAAAGGTTGTTTCAATGTGCATTAAGATTAGAGCTACGTACCGGAGTTGATGAGCTGAAGATTGTTACCATAGAAGTTAGTGATTGTGAGGTCACTAGTTAAAGAGAAAGTCATGGAGTTGTGCCCAGACAGGTTGTCCCACACTGTATTGATTAAAATATTGCCCGAAGGCTAGAAAATATCATTATACATTCCCTAGACTCCTGCTTTACAGGTTGAAATACTTTCTGCAAGTTTATCCAGAAAGCAGCTGAGATGCAGAGACCAGGAAGGTCTTGAGTGATTAATTATTATAAAATATACATTCTTATATTAAAGAGATTGTGCTCTACCTTCGATGGAATCGCTCACTGCAGACTAGTGCGGAGTGTTTCCCGCCTTGACGTCCTGGCTGTCACTGGATCTTGAGTCCAGGCCTCTGGATTACTGGTCCAGTAATCTTTGAAATTTCTCCCTTGATCTAATATTTTAATCTGGTAAATCAGATTTTACAAAAAAAAATTAAATGATTTAAGACTGCTTCATGTTCAGCAGTGCCAAATGAATAAAGAAATTCAAATATATTCAAAATTATATATCAACTATTAAATACTAATGCCCAGCTTGGAATACAAAAATGCCTCTAATTGTGTTCTGGTCTGGAATGGAATTCTTCAGTGTTTCTGTTTAGCTTGGATTGACTCATCGATTTTCTTGTTTTTCACTTTGTCGATGCCTTTGAATAATTGTGGATCCTTCTTCAGGGAGTCTTCTTTCACCAGGTAGTTCTGACCTCTGATGATGTTGATCGTAATCAGCTTCAATTTGCTGATAGTTTTGGAAGTGAGCAGATTTCCTTTGCTTGAGTTTACAACATGGAACTTAGTCTGACGTGTGGACCCATGGGAGGATTTGAAAGCTGCCCTTGCATTGGAGCATACAGTTGCATCCATCCAAACAGAGGTACAGTAGAAGTGACATATTCAGTTCAGTCTGTCGATCATGGGGCTTTCAATCTCAGGGTTGTGAGTTTGAGCGCCATTTAGTTTTTCCATTTTTTAGGCTTCATTAGCAGAGAGTACAAGGAGTGTTTGAAATGAAATTCAACAACAGTATGAGAAACGCTCTCTTTCATTCGGGACTCTTAACTCTCTGCAGCATCTCGCTGTTAAAGATTGAACTTTATCTCATTTCTTTTTCACTGGGAGTCAGTGCGGCTCAGTGGGACTTCTGGCTGTCTCCCACCTCACAATCCATCTTTGCTGAGAAAGCAATGGGAAATATTACTCATGGCTGAGTAAGCAGAGGACACCGATTTAAGGTGAATGGGAAAAGAATCAAAGGCAACATGAGGAAAAACCTTTTTTATGCAGCAAATGGTTAAGATCTGATATGTACTGCCTGAGAGTGTGACGGAGGAAGATTCAACCATAGCTTTCAAAAGGATATATGATAATTATCTGAAGGGAAAAAAAAATCAGCTTTTCATGGAATACATGAGGATGTGGCATGAGCTGAGTTGCTTGTGCAGAGAGGCAGCACAAGCACGATGAGCTGAATCCCTCCTTTTGTGCTGTAAGTATTCTGTGATCTATGATTCTATACAAAGTGAAACCAACACTCACATATGAGAAACTGACAGGTACAGTGTAAACCCCACACTAACAAACCAGCAAATGCCAGGGACAGAGTAAAACCAACAGTCCTAGACATGAAACTGACAGATACTGTGTGAAACCCAAAAATCACTTATCAGGATTTGGCAGTTAATGTGTAAAAACCTCTCTTCAATATCCATCCTGCAAGGTACAAAGAAAATTAGGTACAAACCCAGGCTCATACTTCGAAGACTGAGAGATAAAGAGCAAAACACAGACTCACCTACAAGAGGCTGACAAGTACAGAGAATAAAATAGAGGGGGTGCAGATTCAAAACACATGCATGTAACGGATACTGATAGGGATAGAATCAAACCCTTTCTCACACATGACACAAAAATTGGTGGTGTCGTAAATAGTGAGGAGGAAAGCCTTAGATTACAGGCCAATATAGATCGTCCGAGGCAGAGAATATAAGAGCAGGGAGGTTATGACGGAGCTGTATAAAATGCTAGTTAGGCCACAGCTGGAGTACTGTGTACTGTTCTGGGCACCACACGAGAGGAAGGATGTGATTGCACTGGAGAGGGTACAGAAGAGAGTCACCAGGATGTTGCCTGGGCTGGAGCATTTCAGCTATGAAGAGAGACTGAAAAGGCTAGCGTTGTTTTCCTTAGAGCAGAGAAGGCTGAGGGGAGATAAGATTGAGGTTTACAAAATTATGAGGGGCATTGATGGGTTAGATAGGAAGAAACATTTTACCTTAGCGGAGGGGTCAATAACCAGGTGGCATAGATTTAAGGTAAGGGGCAGGAGGTTTAGATGGGATTTGAGGAAAAAATTTTACCCAGAGGGTGGTTGGAATCTGGAACGCACTCCCTGAAGAGGTGGTAGAGGCCGGAACCCTCACAACATTTAAGAAGTATTTACATGAGCACTTGAAATGCTACAGCAGACAAGGCTACGGGCCAAATACTGGAAAATGGGATTAGAATAGTTAGGTGCTTGATGGCCAGCACAGACACAGTGGGCTGAAGGGCCTGTTTCTGTACTGTATAACTCTATGACTCTATATCAGAAACTGATAGATCTGGACAAAAGCTGATGTTCACATACAAGTTGTTGAAAGATATGTGGTGAAACTCACATTTTTTTTTATTTCCAAAATATACTTTATTCATAAAAATCTGTAAAAATTACATTCCCAAACAGTTTAAAACAGCATCAAGTCAAAAAATACAAACAGTGCAAAGGTGATCAGTTACCTTCTGTACAATCATGAGTTGCCTCACAACCCTTCCATTTCATTGTCATGCCATATACATTTTTACATTTACAGCGCACAAAATTTCTCCGATACAGTTCGAGGGATTTCCCATGGATCCAGCCCCTCAGTTCAGCTTGGTGGGGGGACCTTACACTGTGGTCTTTCCCCATTGAGCCTTTGCTGCGGCTGCCCCAAGCCTTGGTGCGTCCCTCAGCACGTAGTCCTGGACCTTGGAATGTGCCAGTCTGCAACATTCGGTGGTGGACAACTCTTTTCGCTGGAAGACCAGCAAGTTTCAGGCAGACCAAAGGGCGTCTTTCACCGAATTGATAGTCCTCCAGCAGCAGTTGATGTTTGTCTCGGTGTGCGTCCCTGGGAATAGCCCGTAGAGCACAGACTCCTGTGTTCCCGAGCTGCTTGGGATGAAGATCAACAAAAACCACTGCATCTCTTTCCACAAAGTTAACTCACATAGCAATAGCAGAAACAGTCACAAACCAAAAACTGAAACATACAGAGTAAAAACCCACATTCTCACACCAGAAATTCACGGCTACAAAGTGAAACTGACTCTCTCCTCCCAGGCACTGACAGGTACAAAAGAAAACACGCACGAACATACCAGGAAATGAAATGTAGGAAATAAAACCTGATTATCATGTCAGAGATTGGCATTAATGACAGTTGTGGTACCCAGAATGCTCTGCGCTCCAGAATTTGCCTTGTCTCTGATAAGGAGCAGGCGCGGTAGTGCCTGAGCTCCATCTGCAGCTGGAGCGGAATATTCACAAAGTGCAGGGAGACCGCGCCCGTAGCGGGTGCACACAGCTGGAGCAGGGCATCAAGGCCACAATAGGATGGAACAATCCCGTTTGTGTCCCTGCGGGTGGCGGTGAAGCTTTTCCCTGTGAGGCTTCCCGAAACTGCCCGCCAGCAAGGTCAACTGGTCAGAGAGCGTCTGTAAATGGATAGGAATTGGGGATTGAGCAGGGAGCGTCTCTAAATGAATAAGATTTGGGGACTGGGCAAGGAGCCTCTGTAAATGGATAAGAATTGGGGATTTGGCAGGGAGCGTTTTTTTATCCGTTCGTGGGATGTGGGCGTCGCTGGCTCGATCTCAGCTGCAGTAATGTGTCCAGTTCTGGGCACCAGGTTTCAGAAAGGACATCAAAGCTTTTGAGACAGTTCGGAGGAGATTTACGAGAATGATACCAGAGATGAGGGGTTTCAGTTCTCTGGACAGGGTGGTGAAGCTGGGATTGTTGGCCAAAAATGTCAAGGGGAGATGAGGAGAGATCTTTTTACCCAGTAACTGATTCGGATTTGGAATGAATTGTCTGACAGGGTGCTGGAAACAGATTCAATTATAACTTTCATAAAGGAATTGGACAAATATTTAAAAGTGAATTTCTCCAGGACTATGGGGAAATAGGCAGGGGGTTGGACTAATTGCATCATTTTTTTCACAGATTCAGCACAGGCACAAAAGACCGATTGGCCTCCTTCTGTGCTGTATGATTCTATGAAATAGTGACAGTCAGGGCAAGTCTGTATAAGAAGGAGAAATGGAGACAGGTCAGGGAGAGCACATCACCAAAACTGGGGGATACTACATTGGACAGGGAGGGTCGGAGGGGGAGAGAGCATGTACATACAGTCAGAATCAGCACCTTCAGGGGAGGAGAGAGAGAGGAACCAGTGAGTGTAGAACTGAACCCAGCCAGAGTCAACCTGCTGAAACACCAGTGAGTTCACACTGGGGAGAGATCATTTACCTGCTCCGTGTGTGGGAAGGGGTTCACTCAGTCATCCAACCTCACTGAATATCAACTTGTTCACACTGATCAGAGACCTTTTCAATGTCCTGACTGTGAAAAGAGCTTGAAAAGCAGTAATGATCTGCTGAAACACCAACACATTCACTCTGGGGAGAGGCCGTTCCCCTGCCATGTGTGTGGGAAGGGATTCACTCAGTCATTCAATCTGCTGCAACATCAGCAAGTTCACATGTAACTGCAGGGGTTGGATTCTGCTGTTGTTGCTGCTATTCATCACTTTCAGAGACAAAGTTGGGTCTTACTTTATAACCAGTGTAGTCCAGAGCAAAAGCGTCTTCTTAATGTTGAGATAAACGGGAGAAGAAACCGGGAAGTGGCGGCGAGGATGGGGGAGGTGCTGCACCATCACTTTAATGGTGCACCCTGCCTCCCCCGGGATCCTTGCTGCACGTCCGCCAGGCCTGGCGGCTCTGATTGGGGTCGTGAGAGACCTTGAGACTCGGTGCAGCTGAGGCTGCGCTCACTCCCGCTCAGCTCTGTTGTGATATTTAAAATACGAAAGGCCTGTTGGACTGAGAGCTGATCTGGAATTTAGAAAGCAGCATTACTGGAGGCTCATTGCTGCTCAGCACAATCTCACCCCCGATCCTGGGAATTGTTGATTCTACACCCTGTAGTTCAGTTCTTCACTTAACTAGAGGGGGAGATGTGTGAGCAGAAAAACAGAGCAAATTAAAAAACACAGCTGGACAGATGTGCAACAGGTCAATCCACTGTTACAATAACTCGATCACTGAATCCCTCCTGACAGTAACCAGCCCTTTCACAGAGACTGTGGGTGGCTCTGAAAAGAGCCTTTGGTTTATTAGATGACATTTTGGCCGCTTTACTTTTTCTGGGAGCTCTGAGCGCTGGTTTGCTTGGGCAGCAGCAAGGCCTGGATATTAGGCAGCACCCCGCCCTGAGCGATGGTCACGTCTGCCAGCAGCTTGATGAGCTCCTCGTTGTTGCGGACGGCCAGCTGCAGGTGTCTGGGGATGATGCGGGTCTTCATGTTGTCCCGGGCCGCGTTACCGGCCAGCTCGAGGATTTCAGCGGTCAGATACTCGAGCATTTTGCAGCGCCAACCTCATCACATTTCCGCAACAAATCCATCTTCGTGCATGCGTGATAAAGCATCATTGGGTATCTAGCCACCCCATCCCCCCACCACTTGGCTGGAGGAAGTGGCTGAATGGGAGATTTTGAAGCTGTAGCTCTCCCCCCTCGGCAACTCACTCCAGGCCTCGACGAATGCCCCCTCAGCCGCTCGCTCCAGACCTCGCTGCTCCCCCACCCCCCCCACTCCCCTGGCCAGTTGTTCCTCGCTTCGCACCACCCCACTCTCTGGCCACTCGCTCCAGGCCGTGCCACTTACCTCCTCTCAGCCACTCACTCCTACGTAGCCCTGTCACTCCTTGCGGCCCTCCTGCTTCTACAGGTGGTGCCTGGTGAAGAAATGTGGGAGCGAGTGTCACGGCCACAGCTAGCAGCTGTGGGCTGGGCTGGGACAGGGTGGGGGGTGGGGGTGCGGAGAGCGAACAGCCAGAGTGCGGAATTTCACCAGTAGGGAGGAGGGGGAGAAAGCGAGTTGCAGAGAGGGGGAGAGCGGTCAGTGGGGTGGGAGCTAGTAGCTGCGTTCGGGTGAAGTCAATCCTGGTCAGTTATATAAACAAATCACAATAACGAATTGGCAGCACATTTTATCCTCTGCCCGATTTTCCTTTCCATCGATCGGGGTGCTAATTCACTATCTTCCAATGGAAATTCAATCATAAAATTCCTTTTGTATTTAATAGGATTACTGAAATGTTAAATGGATCTGAGGATGACAGTTAGTATTAGCAAACGCACCCGAGTGAATTAGCACCCCAATCGATGGAAAGGAAAATCGGGGAATGTAGAGAATGTGCTGCCAATTCGTTATTGAGATTCGTTGAGTAATTCGATTCTGCCCAACACTGAAATTGGCGGCCTTTTTGAATTCAACCTTTCTGCCAGGACGACAATTTAAGCCAATGATTTGCTGTATTTTCTAATTCGAGGCTCGGCAATTGGTTAAGACATGCGAATGGGAAGAGGGTGACCAATCAGAAGTGGGCTCTGGATAGCGCGGGCTCAAACTGCGGGAATTCCAGGTCCCTGAATGAATGAACTGAAACTGATCAGTTTCACAAACCCTGTCAGTTTCAGTGCAGGAAACACCGTCTCGGGGGAAATAACATCACAAGTGGGTCTGGTTCCAGTGACCGATTTAACGGCTGCTGCAAAACTCCCGGATTCCCTCATTGCAGCGAAATCATTTTGAAATTCTAGGAAAACAATGAGTGATTCTGGAGGAGTGATGTGGCTTTTCACTGAGGGCATGTGTCGACTGGGGAAATAACTAACTGTAGAGCCTCGGGCACTGTTTACACAGCCCGTTTAGAAAATCAAATCCACTGCACATCCTTGCTGCAAATGAAATGTCAAATTTGGGGATTCTAGTTTTGTATCTCGAACACAGCACAGATTTATTCCAGGCAGTTCTAAACAGCCTATCCCAGCTCCCGTTTCTAGGTCACTGCTCTCTCTGTGAGGCGGTGGGTGGCTCTTAGAAGAGCCTTTGTTGTGTTTGCAGGAAAGGGTCGAGTTTTTCAGCCGCTGAATCCGTAGAGAGTGCGACCCTGCCGTTTCAGAGCGTACACCACATCCATGGCAGTGACCGTCTTGCGCTTGGCGTGTTCAGTGTAGGTGACCGCATCCCTGATCACATTCTCCAGGAAAACCTTCAACACCCCGCCAGTCTCCTCATAGATCAAACCCGAGATCCGCTTGACCCTGCCACGGCGAGCCAGGCGGCGGATTGCTGGTTTGGTGATGCCCTGGATATTTTCACGAAGCACTTTGCGGTGCCGCTTTGCTCCGTCTTTGCCCAGTCCTTTCCCTCCTTTACCTCTGCCAGACTTTCTTTTATTAATTTCCAAAATATACTTTATTCATAAAAATCTGGAAAAAATAAATACATTACAAAACAGTTCCAAAAAGCACCAAGTCAAACAATACAAAGAGTGCAAAGGAGATCAGTTTCCTTCAATACAGGAGTGAGTTGCCTCACAACCCTTCCATTTCATTGTCATGCCATGTACATTTTACAGCAAACAAATATTTTCTGGCTACAGTTCGAGTGGTTTCCCATGGATCCAGCTCCTCAGTTCAGCGTGGTGAGGGGAGCTTACACTGTGGTCTTTCCACATTGAGCCTTTGCTGCGGCTGCCCCAAGTTTTAGTGCGTCCCTCAGCACGTAGTCCTGGACCTTGGAATGTGCCAGTCTGCAACATTCGGTCATGGACAACTCTTTGCGCTGGAAGACCAGCAAGTTTCGGGCAGACCAAAGAGCGTCTTTCAATGAATTGATAGTCCTCCAGCAGCAGTTGATGTTTATCTCGGTGTGCGTCCCTGGGAACAGCCCATAGAGCACAGACTCCTGTGCTACAGAGCTGCTTGGTATGAACCTCGACAAAAACCACTGCATCTCTTCCACACCTGCTTTGCAAAGACACATTCCAGAAAGAGGTGGGCAACGTCTCTTTTCCACCACAGCCACCACGAGGGCCGCGTGTGGATGGGGTGAGACTTCGGGTGTGCAGGAAGGAACTGACAGGGAGGGCTCTTCTTGCCATCAGCCAGGCTACAACTTGGTGCTTTTTGAAAGTTCTGGTGATGAGGCATTCTGCCAAATGACTTTGGACTTCTGCTCAGGGGACCATCCGACAGGATCCACCATCTCCTTTTCCCATAGGGCCTTGAGCATATTCCGTGCAGACCACTGCCTGATGGATTGGTGGTCAAAGGTGTTTTTCCACAGAAATTTTTCCATGAAGGATAGGCAGTACGGCACAGTCCACCTTGATGGAGCATTCCGCGGCAATATGACCAGGCCCATCCTTTGCAACACTGGGGACAGATAGAACCTCAGCACGTAGTGACACTTGAAGTTTGCAAACTGGGGATCGACACACAGCTTGATGCAGCCGCACACAAAGGTAGCCATAAGGATGAAGGCGACGTTGGGTACATTTCTCCCGCCCTTATCCAGAGGTTTGAACATCGTGTCCCTCCGGACTCGGATCATTTTGGATCCCCAGATGAAGCGGAAAATGGCTCAGGTGATCGCCACAGCGCAGGAATGCGGTATGGGCCAGACCTGCACCACGTACAGCAATGTGAGCGCCTCGCACCTGATGACCAGGTTCTTACCCATAATGGAGAAAGATCGCTGCTCCCACATGCTCAGCTTATGTTGTACCCTGGCTACTCGCTCCTTCCAGGTTTTGGTGCACGTCCCAGCCCTACCAAACCATATTCCCAGCACCTTCAGGTAGTCTGACCTAACGGTGAAGGGGACAAAGGATCGGTCAGCCGAGTTCCCAAAGAACATGGCCTCGCTCTTGCCGTGTTTAACATTGGCTCCCAAGGCCATTTCGAGCTGGTCGCAGATGCTCATCACTTTGCGCACAGACAGTGGATCCGAGCATAAAACGGCGACGTCATCCATGTACAGGGAGGTTTTAACCTGAGTGCCTCCGCTGTCTGGGATTGTCACCCCTCTGATGCTCGCATTCTTCCTAATAGACTCAGCAAAGGGTTCAATACTGCAAACAAACAAGACAGGGGAGAGAGGACAGCCCTGTCTGACTCCAGATTGGATCGGGAAACTTTCTGATTCCCACCCATTGATTGAGACTGCACTACTGATGTTTGTGTAGAGTAGTTTGATCCAATTGCAGATTCCCTGCCCAAACCCCATTTTGGAATGCACATCCATCATGTAAGTGTGCGATATCCTGTCAAAAGCCTTCTCCTGGTCCAGGCTGATGAGGCAGGTGTCCACCCTCCTGTCCCGTACATAGGTGATCATATCCCTGAGTAGCGCAAAGCTATCAGAGATTGTCCTGCCTGGTTTAGTATAGGTCTGATCAGGGTGAATCACCAACTCCAGAGCAGACTTGAATCGACTGGCTATGTCTTTTGACAGAATCTTGTAGTCAGCATTAAGCAGAAATTGGGCCACCAATTTCTGATTTCTGTCCTCTCCCCCTTCTGCTTGTCAATGAGGGTGATGATGCCATTCCTCATGGATTCTAACATGCTGCCAGCCTGGAGCATACTCTTGTTTACTGGCAGACATGTTGATTCTTTCCTCAAATCAGTGCACAATAAAAGAGACTGATTCTGTCAGGCTCCTTTTTATACAGGCCACCTGGACCTGGCTGAGAAAGGCAGAGTGAGAGCAGGGAGGGGAAGAGACAGGAGTGAAGATTAAACAGAGAGCTCGATGGAGGAGACACCCAGAGTGACAGACAGAGAGAGAATGGCCCCTCATCTTTCAGCTCCGCCTCCAGTTTCCCCCGGGCTGCCAATTTCAAACCCTTTATTAACAGCAGAACCGAAACCCAGCTCTCCACACAAACCCTTCCAGACTCGGCCTTCATAGTCAAGGCTTTCCAGAAAGCCGGAGCTTTTAAATATGGTCCCGATGCAATTAACACTCAGTAATATTCCCACCAAAACATAGTCCATTCTATACTAAGAAACCTCCTCAGTAACATCACCATTTCCACACACATCAACTTCCAGCAGTTTACAGCACCTTACTGCAGCTGTTTGGGGAATCTCCTGTGTTAAGATTGGAGTTGGAAAGCGGCCTTTACCCGGCAGTGTTATTGTCTCACACTGAATCTGCCAGACATCCTGTTCTCTTTATTGTGAGAGACACAGCACGGATTTACGAAATGTTGATTTGAAATGATCTCTATTGAGAACGAGCCCGGCCGTGGGACAGGTATTCCAGTGCAAAGAGCTGTCCATGACCGAGTGTTGCGGACTGGCACATTGCAACGTCCAAGACTATGTGCTGTGGGACGGCATTAAAGCTTGGGGAAGCCACCATGGAGACTCAATGGGGAAAGGCTGCAGTCGAAGGCCCTAGTAGGCCACAGTACAGTGAGGGGCTGGAACCCGTGCAAAACCCCTCGGGCTGTTTGCACCAGAGAATGTTTGATGTGTAATGTAAATACTGTAAATATAACCTGTGCAGGCAGGGATAGTGAGATACATCATGTACATTATTGAAGGAAACTGATCTGTATTGTACCTTATGTAATATTAAATTTGAACTGCTTTGCAATGTAATTGCACAAATTATATGAATAAAATACATATTGTGCAAAAGAAAGCAGCTTTCCTGTCAACACACACCTTGTCTCAGGGCACAACCTTCCTGTGATCTTGTCATACCCAACTTCGCCCTATATCTTCTGACACACACACTTTACAGTCTGTCATTTCCAAAAACAAGCATTCTAAAATCAAAAGACCTTTTGTTTATTTCTCCTTTCTTTTCATTTCTCCTCTATTCTTCTCAATCACTCCCTTCAACAGTCCTATTCAGATCAAGGTGGAATGTGAATCGTGTCACAACTCACCTGACACTATTATTACCCTTCTTTTCTCTTGTCTCATTCAATGGGAAAGTTTTATTCACCAGTCTGTTGCTGTTTTACACTCTTGCCATACCATCTGGTATTGCATCCATCTGAATTCTGTGCTTTCATGGCCTTATATTTCTTTTCCACTTCTGGGTGATTTGTTTTCTTCAGTTTCATTCAACCAGGCTGGACCACAGGGAAGTTTAGAACCTTTGCCTTGGACGGGTCCACGTTGATCCATTGCATTCAGAATCACCTCCTTGAAATAACTCCATAGTACAACTACAGTAACCACACAGCATCTGCTTCAAACACTCCTCCACATTTTATCTGTTCTGACCGTCAACACCTCCAGCTCTTTTGTTTAAGTGGAACCCATCAGGTGTGTATAGGCTCCTTCTATTCTGAAAGCTGTAGCACTGGTTCAGGGAATTCAGCCCTGTTTCTCTACTCGAAAGGATCAGCCATGCTTGATCTGCCTCGTATTTTGCTTTTATTGCAACGTTACAAGACCTCCAATCCTCTGGCACCACACCTGTATCCAGTGAGGGATTGGAAAATGATGGTCAGACCTTCCACTATTTCTTCCCTGGCTTCTTTCAACATCCTGTGGTACATTTCATCTGGTCCTGGTGATTTTTCCACATTCAAGGATGCTCATCCCATTTATACTTCCTCTCTCCTTAAGTTATCACGTCCAATACTTCACACTCCTCCTGCTTCATAACAATATCTGCATCACCCTCTCATTCGGGAAAACAGTAAAGTATTCATTCAGGATATTGGCAACATCTTCCACCCCGATACAAAGGTTACATTTTTGATCTTTTATGTGCCCTGCTGTTTGCTTAGTTGCCTCTAACTCTCATGTTTTGTTGCAACATCTTTGGGTCCATTGTTCCTTTGTTTGTTCATGTTCTTTCCTGCTTTCTCTTTGCTTTTCACCGCTGCTCCCAAACGCCTCCAGTGCAGTCAAAACACAAGGTGTCAGACGTAGAATTCGAACCCACGCCTCCAATGGAGACTGCGACCTGAACGCAGCGCCTTAGACCGGTCGGCCATCCTGACTACCTGCGACATGCTATCAATGCTAAGGAAATTATTCATTCTTTGTGAAAGTATTTGTGAGATTGTGGAAATGTCTGGAGGAGGAAAGACCAGCGGGAAAGCTCGAGCCAAGGCCAAGTCTCGCTCCTCCCGGGCTGGACTGCAGTTCCCGGTGGGCCGTGTTCACAGGCTCCTGAGAAAGGGTAACTATGCTGAGCGTGTGGGTGCAGGAGCCCCGGTCTATCTGGCTGCTGTGCTCGAGTATCTGACCGCTGAAATCCTCGAGCTGGCCGGGAACGCAGCCCGGGACAACAAGAAGACCCGCAACAACCTCAGACACCTGCAGCTGGCCGTCCGCAACGACGAGGAGCTCAGCAAGCTGCTGGGAGGAGTGACTATCGCTCAGGGCAGGGTGCTGCCTAATATCCAGGCCGTGCTGCTGCCCAAGAAAACCAGCGCTCAGAGCTCCCAGAAAGAGTAAAGCGGCCAAAATGTCATCAAATAAACCAAAGGCTCATTTCAGAGCCACCCACAGTCTCTGTGAAAGGACTGGTTACTGTCAGGAGGGAGTCAGTGATGGAGTTATTGGAACAGTGGATTGACCTGTTTCACATCTGTCCAGGTGTGTTTTCAGTTCCCTCTCTGGATTTCGCTCTGTTTCTCTGCTCACACATCTCCCCCTCTAGTTAAGTGAAGAAGTGACCTACAGGGTGTCAGAATCAACAATTTAATAAATCCCGCTGCCTTCGATTTTATAAATCCCGAGATTATCCCGGTACATTAACGGGAACTGGTTCGGAGCTGATGAATTAATTTAATAATGGAAGTGTCCGGGTTAATTCTCTGTTTTTCATTTGGACAGTTTGAATTGTGTTTTTTTTTCTCTCTCCGGTGATCTGAGCGCCGCTTCTCAATGAGAATCTGCTCCCGGAACAGAGTAAATGCAGGAAGGAAGAGGCCATTCTCGGGCTGTGTGTTTCTCTCCTAACCTGATCAGTTTAGACCGCACTGTTCCCAGAGGACGGAATCAGTGAGAGTTGTGCACACACAGGAGCTGAGTCCATTGCAGCGCTTTCAGGTGTGCCTTCCCCCCGGCCCTCCCTATTCTGCGGACACAGAGCTGCCTGTTTCCCCCGGCGGCGGGATAGAGTCGGGGATTCTCTCCCCGCAGTGTCAGGGTCTGCAGCCCCGGGGAACTGGCGGTTTCAGTCAGAGTGACCGAGCTGCCTTACATATCCTGTGTACTGATCTCCAATGGATTCAAATATTGGTGAACTCATTGGGTAATGTTTGTAAATAACCCTCATGTGAACGGACCCGGCTCCATTAATGCCTTCCAAATAAAACTGGGATCCATTTCTTTTCCCCAAATGCCAGCTAACGGATCCCAGGAGCGGGGTTGAGATTGTGCTGAGCAGCAATGAGTCTCCGGTAATGCTGCTTTCTAAATTCCAGATCAGCTCTCAGTCCGACAGGCCTTTCGGGAAAGTGATGTGACAAAACAGAAACCATGTGGCCGCCCCTCCAATCTAATGGGTTTGATGATGAACAGAGATGGCAGCTCTTTCCTTTGCTGATTTGGTGGCTCTGAAAAGAGCCCTTGTTACACTTGTTACTGAAGCTGGGTTTTAGGTGCGTTCCCCGCGGATGCGGCGGGCCAGCTGGATGTCTTTGGCCATGATGGACCGGGATCATTCTGGTGAATCTGCTAATTTTCCGGCAGAAGCATCAGTCGCTGTTTGAACTGTTTAAAGTCAGGGATGTATTAGCAGCCAGAAAGTGAAGGGCAGTTCATTGCTCCCTGCAGCATTATCCGCCTCTTTCAGGAGAAAAGATCAGAAACCGCTCGTTTCTGTCAGTCCCCGAGAAGCCTGTGAGAAGCGGTTAGTCGCTAATTTGTTCCTTTTACAGAGTGGAAGCTGATATTTGCCCGTTTTAAATTGCTGAACCGGACCATCCTCCCGCCGCTTACAGTTAACAGATTGACAAATGAAAACGATTCCTAAAATCGCGTCAGGATTTTGTGACGGTAAATAAAGTAAAACAGAACAGAAAATGAGAGGTTTTAAAATTGTTGCCTGAAAATTGAAATTTTCCATCACTTCAATT
Organism: Heterodontus francisci; assembly: GCF_036365525.1. Lineage (NCBI taxonomy): Eukaryota > Metazoa > Chordata > Chondrichthyes > Heterodontiformes > Heterodontidae > Heterodontus > Heterodontus francisci. Next base: position 5,136,132 of record NW_027141441.1, on the reverse strand, counting down.
CCTTCCTGCTCTGGAATTGCCAGGCTTTTTCCAATTGGAAAATCTAAGCCAATGAGAACTTCTATTTACTTATATGTGATTCTCCTATTGGTTAAGAATTGGATTGAGAAGCGGGTGACCAATCAGAGACAGAGTCAAACTGCGGGGATTCCAGGCCCCCAGTAAGTGAGCTGAAACTGCTCAGATTGACAAACCCTGTCAGTAGCTTCACACATTGGACACTTCAAACTGAGTCATTCAAGGGCTGGTGTGAGAAAAGCTTCAGATCCTGTCATTACTCTCTGAATCATTATTCATCTCGAACCAAACAATTAATAAATTTGAAGCAGTGAAGAGACTTTTCACTCTCACTGCAGAATGTGTCATCTGGGGAAATAAGGAACTATTATTTTGGGAGATTCCAGGTACGTTCCTCCCTGAACAAATCCATTCCTAACATTCCCGATCACAGCCTATCCCAGCTCCTGTTTTCACCCGACTCCAGCTGAATTGGAGAAACTCATGTGTTGGGGTTTGAGTTGTGAGGTGGGGTTTCTCCGCCAGTGTTACTGTCTTACAAACTCTCCCCCTGAATTTGTGAACTGAGACTGCACCGAACACATCCCCAGTTAGAGTGAGGGCCGGACATCCCTCTGTTTTATGACAGAGAGTGGGGAAAGGGCTGGGTGGAGGGGAGTCACCAGGGATCCTGGATTTACTCCAAATCATTTCCATGTGGAATCTGCAGGCGGGGCCTGGACAGGGATCATTTGATCAGGGGATCAGCTCTTTCCTGAGAGATGTGGGTGGCTCTGAGAAGAGCCTTTGTGTTCAGATGTTTACAAGTTTCCCGCGCTTTCACTTCTTTCCAGACCCTGCTTTCTGAGACTTCGGTGCTTTCGGCTTGACCTTGCTCTTCCATGTCTGCACTTTCTTCAGCGCCTTTCCGCCCGCCGCACTCTTGCCTTTTTTTACCTTCTTCGCAGGAGACTTTTTCTGAAGCGCTGCTTTCTTCACCGCCTTATTTGGCGTTGCCGCCGCCTTGCTGCTCGTTTTCTTGGCTGTTACTTTCTTTGTTGTCACTTTCTTGTCTGCTGGTTTCTTCACTAAAGATTTCTTGTCTGCTGGTTTCTTCACTGAAGATTTCTTGTCTGCTGGTTTCTTCACTAAAGATTTCTTGGCTGCTGGTTTCTTCACCTTCTTTCCCACTTTTCCCTGGGTTTTCCTTCTTGCTGATTTTGAAGGAGCGGGAGGCGCCCTGTCCCTTGTTCTGCACCAGGGAGCCTTTGTTCACATTCCTCTTGATACTTTGCTTGATCTGGGTCTTGAGCTTCTCCTGAGCGGTGGCAGACCTGCAAGGAATCAACTACCAGCTAGCGTATAAAGCGAGACCAAGGCTCAGGGCCTTCAGTTACCTGGAGGGGAGACGGAGAGGCAGCGAATTCTGTGAGGAACCACAATCCAGGAAGGATGAGAAGGTCATTGTCAGGGTACAGAGGAGATTAAGTTAAAGATTTACCAGTTTATAAGCAAGCGCAGAGCCAAGGAACGGTGCTGGGGCAGATCAAATAATAGGAAGCTGTGATCAGTTGGAAGGCAAGAGTGATTAAATGACAGAAGAGATGATGGTGCAAGGCAAAAGTCAGGGAAATAAAGAGTAACATTTTGTAAGCACAGATACCAGGAGTGGGGTTTGAACCCACATAGACATATGTCGATTGGATCTTAAGTCCAACGCCTTAACCACTCGGCCATCCTGGTACATTAGCCCACCACTGAAAATGAAATTTAATGTGATTCGGGTGCCATCTGGCCTTTTCCAATATAAAGTTATGACTCCTCTCCCATGCTAAATTGGACTCTTCATTATTTATGAACCTCAATCGGATCACCCCTCATTCTAGGTTTCTCTAAGGTGTAGGGTCCCAACTCTTTTAGTCTAACTTGATAACCAAGATGTCTTATACTGGGAATTCGTCGAATGTCTCTCCTCTGTACCCTTTCCAAAGCCTCAATATCACCCATCATGTGAGGAGACCAAGACTGGATACAATATTCCAAGTGAGTCCTGACCAAGGTTTCATAAAAGGACAAATTCGGGACATCTCAGATACTGAAGGAGTCCGTGTCCAGAAGCAGCAAGACCTGGACAACATTCAGACTTGGGCTGCTAAGTGGCAAGTAACATTCACATCACATAAGTACCAGGCAATGACCATCTCCAACAAGAGAGAATGTAACCATCTCCCTTTGACGATCAACAGCATTACCATCGCTGAATCCCCCCACCATCAACATCCTGGGGGTTACCATTGACAAAAGCTTAACTGGACCATTCATATACATACTCTGGCTACAAGAGTAAATCAGATAGTGGGAATTCTGTGATGAGCAACTCAGCTCAAGGCACGTGGTGAAATGCTCATTAGGAGAGCTGGAGAAATGGACTGGTCAGGTGGGCAGAAAAGTGGCAAATGGAACTCAACTTGGAGAAGTGTGAGGTGATGCCTTTGGTGAGGTCAAACACAGCAAAGGAATACACAATTAATGGGTGAATGCTGAGAGGTGTAGAGGAAGTGAGGGACCTTGAAGTGAATGTCCACAAATCCCTGAAAGTAGCAGGACAGGTTGATAAGTTGGTTGAGAAGGCTTATGGAATCCTTTCCTTTATTAGCCGATGTATAGAATATCAGAGCAGGGAGGTTATGCTGGAACTGTATCAATCATTAGTTAGGCCACAACTTGAGTTCTGTGTGCAGTTCTGGTCACCTCATTCCAGAAAGGATGTAATTGCACGAGAGAGGTTACAGAGGAGATTTACGAGGATGTTGCCAGCTCTGGAAAAATGCAGCGATGAGGAAAGATTGGATCAGCTGGGGTTGAATAGAGGAGGCTGAGGGGAGATTTGATTGAAATGTACAAAATTGTGAGGGGTCTGGATAGAATGGATGGGAAGGGTCTATTTACCTTAGTAGGGAGGTCAGTGACTAGGGGGCATAGATTTAAATTGATGTGTTGAACAATTAGAGGGGAGATGAGGAAAGGTTTTTTCACCCAGAGGGCTGTGGGAGTCTGGAACTCACTGCCTGTAAGGGTAGCTGAGGCAGAAACCCTCAACTCATTTAAAAGGTGTCTGGATGTGCACCTCAAGTACCTGAACCTGCAGGGCTACGGTCCAAATGCTGGGCAATGGGATTCAGCTGGGTGGCTCGTTTTTTGGCCTGCCTGTGCTGTAAACTTTCTATGTTCTATAATTCTATGCAGACACAATGGGCCGAATGGCCTCCTTCTGCACTGCAATAATGTTCTGATTTTTGACTCTCCAAAACTTGTCAACCATCTACAGGCACAAACCAGGATGAGTGCAGCACCAACAATACTCTAGAAACCCGACACTGTCCAGGACAAAGCAGCCGCCTTGATTGTCACCCCATTCACCACCTTAAACATTCACTCCCTTCATCACTGACACACAGTGGCAGTAGTGTGTACCATCTACCAGATGCACTGCTGCAACTCACCAAGGCTCCGCAGACAGCACCTTCCAAACCGAAGACCTCCACCACCTTGAAGGACAAGGGCTGCAGATGCATGGAAACACCACCATGTGCAAGCTCCCCTCCAAGTCACACACCATCTGATCTGCAAATATATCGCTGTTCATGCACTGATGCTGGGTCAAAATTCTGGATCTCCCTTCCTAACAGCACTGTGGGTGTACCTACACCACATTGAGTGCAGCAATTCAAGAAGGGAGCTCACCGCCACCTTGTCAAGGACAATTAGGGATGGGTAACAAATTCTGGCCTTGCCAGTGTCGCTCACATCCCATGAAAGAATATGCCTCATTTTATACTCAATTGTCCTCTGAATGCAGCCCAACCCTCTATTTGCTCCAACTATCACTTCACAGCATTGCTGCTGTAACTTTAGAGATCTGTGCACTAGAACATCCAGATCTCTGCTCAAAATTATTTTCTTTCTCCATCTGCTTTAATGTTTTTCCCTGAAGGGTGTATGAATGTTGAGCATTCGCCCTGTCCACATGAATAACACTGCATTTACCCAAATTAAACATCATTTACCAGTCATGAACCCAATCTCCCAACACATTAAGATCAGCCTGAAACAGTCGAGTATCGTCTACAGTCTAAACACTCGCACAGATCTTCAAATCATCTGTCAATTTACAGATGGTGCGCCCTACACCTACATCCAGATCATTAATAAAAATAGTAAAGAGCAACAGTCCCAACACCGATCCCTGTGGGACACCACTGGTAACTGGTCTCCAAACAGATCCAGATCCATCTGTAACTACTTTCTGCCTACGTCTGCCGGTCAGTTCCCAATCCAGATCAATATATTACCACTGATACCACGGCCTTTAATCTTATCGAGAAGCCTCTTGTGTGGAACCTTATCAAAATCTTTTGGCTGAGATCTGCTAATTGAACACAGGCCGGGGATGAGGCCTAGGCCTGTCCTGCTTTGTGTGTGGGTCTCAGGACCACACAAGGTGAGATCAGCTCACTGAGCACAGGCCCATCCTGCTCTATATGGTGCTCAGTACCTCACCAAATGAGAATAACTAACACACCACAGGCCATGGAGCCTCGGCCCATCCTTCCCTGATTGCGGTTCAGTGCTCTGATTCCTCACCCTTTCTGGATTGTGAGGAATAAAGAATGAATGAGAGAGAGGGAATGTGGGAGAAGGGATGATGGAAGAATTTGTCCGTGAAGCTGATTAAAAGTGGCTCAAACGCAAGATAATATTAAGATATCAAGAGCAGAACATTAACATAATCTGAGTTCCGCGATCTGGTCGGGTCCCATTCCCCTGAAGTGAGGAATGAACGGGTGGGGAAATTCCGCCTGGAGTTATATTTGTCTCCAATGAAGATGAGTTCACAGTGAGGCTGGAATAGCTCATTTGGGAGAACACTAGATTGAAGAACCAGGATACAATCCCTGGTTTCATCAGTTTTAATTTGGTGTCTCCTTCATTTTAATTAGAGAGAATCAGAGGGGAGATTTTCCACTCTTGACCCCATGGGCTGAATTTTAAACTAACGGTGCGGCTCTCGGCAGAGGCACCGGAAGTGGGTGTCGTCACCACACGAGTGAAATGTGGCCGACCGACCCCGATCACGGAGCAGCCGACCAATTAATGAAGGGGAGGCGTGGGGCCCATGTAAACAAGGACCAGAGGTAGGGAACGAGGCACCGATGGCACCGACATCTGGCACAACGGCAGGTGCTGGCACCATATTGAAAGGGCTGCCAGACCTGCATTCACTGCTGCCTGGTTTAAAGGAGTGTCTTCCTGAGAGCCCTCTGCTGCCCCAGGTCCCGTTCTGCTTCCTCTGCTGCCCCAGGACCCATTCTGCTGCCTCTGCTGTCCCAGAACCCGTTCTGCTGCCTCTGCTGTCCCAGAACCCGTTCTGCTGCCTCTGCTGCCCCAGGTCCCGTTCTGCTGTCCCAGGACCCGTTCTGCTGCCCCAAGACCCGTTCTGCTGCCTCTGATGCCCCAGGACCCGTTCTGCTGCCTCTGCTGCTCCAGGACCCGTTCTGCTGCATCTGCTGCCCTGGGATCCGTTCTGCTGCCCCAAGACCCGTTCTGCTGCCTCTGATGCCCCAGGACCCGTTCTGCTCCCTCTGCTGCTCCAGGACCCATTCTGCTGCCCCAGGACCCGTTCTGCTGCCTCTGATGCCCCAGGACCCGTTCTGCCGCCCCAGGACCCGTTCTGCTGCCTCTGCTGCTCCAGGACCCGTTCTGCTGCCCCAGGACCCGTTCTGCTGCCTCTGCTGCCCCAGGACCCGTTCTGCTGCATCTGCTGCCCTAGGATCCGTTCTGCTGCCCCAAGACCCGTTCTGCTGCCTCTGATGCCCCAGGACCCGTTCTGCTGCCCCAGGACCCGTTCTGCTGCCTCTGCTGCTCCAGGACCCATTCTGCTGCCCCAGGACCCGTTCTGCTGCCTCTGATGCCCCAGGACCCGTTCTGCCGCCCCAGGACCCGTTCTCCTGCCTCTGCTGCTCCAGGACCCGTTCTGCTGCCCCAGGACCCGTTCTGCTGCCTCTGCTGCCCCAGGACCCGTTCTGCTGCCTCTGATGCCGCAGGACCCGTTCTGCTGCCCCAGGACCCGTTCTGCTGCCTCTGCTGCTCCAGGACCCGTTCTGCTGCCCCAGGACCCGTTCTGCTGCCTCTGCTGCCCCAGGACCCGTTCTGCTGCCTCTGCTGCTCCAGGACTCATTCTGCTGCATCTGCTGCCACAGAACCTGTTCTGCTGCCTCCGCTGCCCCAGGACCTGTTCTGCTGCATCTGCTGCCCCAAGACCAGTTCTGCTGCCTCCGCTGCCCCAGGACCTGTTCTGCTGCCTCTGCTGCCCCAGGACCCGTTCTGCTGCCTCTGCTGCTCCAGGACTCATTCTGCTGCATCTGCTGCCACAGAACCTGTTCTGCTGCCTCCGCTGCCCCAGGGCCTGTTCTGCTGCATCTGCTGCCCCAGGACCTGTTCTGCTGCCTCTGCTGCCCCAGGACCCGTTCTGCTGCATCTGCTGCCCCAGGACCCGTTCTGCTGCATCTGCTGCCCCAAGACCAGTTCTGCTGCCTCCGCTGCCCCAGGACCTGTTCTGCTGCATCTGCTGCCCCAGGACCTGTTCTGCTGCCTCTGCTGCCCCAGACCAGTTCTGCTGCATCTGCTGCCCCAGGACCTGTTCAGCTGCCTCCGTTGCCCCAGGACCTGTTCTGCTGCCTCTGCTGCCCCAGGACCTGTTCTGCTGCCTCTGCTGCCCCAGGACCTGTTCTGCTGCATCTGCTGCCCCAGGACCTTTTCTGCTGCATCTGCTGCCCCAGGACCTGTTCTGCTGCCTCCGTTGCCCCAGGACCTGTTCTGCTGCCTCTGCTGCCCCAGGACCAGTTCTGCTGCCTCCGTTGCCCCAGGACCTGTTCTGCTGCCTCTGCTGCCCCAGGACCAGTTCTGCTGCATCTGCTGCCCCAGGACCTGTTCTGCTGCCTCTGCTGCCCCAGGACCTGTTCTGATGCATCTGCTGCCCCAGGACCTGTTCTGCTGCCTCCGTTGCCCCAGGACCTGTTCTGCTGCCTCTGCTGCCCCAGGACCTGTTCTGCTGCCTCTGCTGCCCAGGACCCGTTCTGCTGTCACTGATGCCCCAGGACCCGTTCTGCTGTCACTGATGCCCCAGGACCCGTTCTGCTGTCTCTGCTGCCTGATAGGTAAGGGGCTGAATGCGAGCCTGCAGTGACCATGGTCCAATGGTTTGGCGATGCCTTCCTGCAGGTTTGCCTCCAGGTGACAACAGATAGGTGGAAGATCCTCTTCCCCAGGGATGGGAGGTGGTCACCTGTCCACCTGACCAAGCAAAGCTGCTTTGAGATAGTAGGTGAAGTCAGCAGCCGTGGGGTCACCCCCAAGACATGGATCCAGTGCACGAAGTGGGTCAATGACCGGATCCGGGCTGCTCAGGCGCAAACTCAAAACACTTTGGACTCTTTGGACATTGCGCATGGCAGAGTGAGAGGGAGTGTTTGGTGGAAAGGGAGTGACCACCCAGTCATGTGTATTGGGGAAGTACAGCAAGACATGCTGCCTGAGGCTTGGCTGCATCTCGGTGGGAGGTGCACATCAGTCATTGTATAAACTCACACAGTCCCTCGAGAGGGGCCACATGCAGGAGGAATCTGTGTGTCCACATCATGGACTGCTGGACTATCACCATCAGAGATATTGGGTTTGTCCCCGCTGGGAGACTAACTTTGTTGATCATAGTGGCTGCAGGAGAAGTCAGGCCACAATCGGAAAGAGCATGTCAAGACTGGCAGTGGATGCCTTATCTCCATGTCCTCATCCCGATGGAGGAGGAGGCCATGGAACAGGCCGGGCAGCAAAGCAGCTGCTCCATAGCTGATGGAGAGACAGGGACACCTACCTAAGAGAGTGAGTGAACATCTCCTGGGGCACAAGGGAGCATCCGCTGCAAAGGAGCCATACTGCTCATCTGTTCACCACTGCATCAATGGAGCTGCACAGTAGGGGTGGTTGGAATGTCACGATGGGCAGACCCTAACCCTTCAATGTCCCTGTTTTCACATGCAGGCTAGGATGAACGACAAGAGCGAAGAGCTGGAGAGACTGTGGGACAGCCAGACACCTCTGAGGAGGAGGAGGGAGCCTCAGAGGGTGCACCATCACCTCATTCCCCTGCACCCTCCACCAGCACAGAAACCCTCACTCGGTGCGTATCCACTTGCTGTTAGATTTGGGCACACAAGCTGGTGAGCACGTCACAGACAGGCCCGGGCAGCTGACGGAGGCTGTGACAGCCGAGGCCACTGGCAGTTGGAAGTCTGTGGGAGGCCAGGCCCATGCTGAGTCCCAGGCTGATGACGTGCCTCTGGTGTCACCAGCAACACGGGAAATACTGCAGCTGCAGCAAGAGGTCAGGCAACATCTGGCAGAGTTGCCAGAGGTTATGTGTACCCAAGTTCGGATGATGGAGGAGTCCATCCAGGCCTTGCATGCTGCACTGTCTCTGATGGGGGGGTGTCTGGCTTCCTTCCTTGAGAGATTGGTGACTCTGATGGAGAGCCAGATCCAGCCGACCAATCAGTGGCTGCCGGAGATGCGCGCAGACCTGCACTCCAACGCTTTGTCCATGAGATCCATCCAGCGGTGACAAGGTGAGAGGGGGGACGAGGCACCTGAACTCTTCACCAGGTCCACATCCCTCTCAGGTCAGCAGCGAGGTACAAGTGTGCCTTATAAGGGGGAGGAGCAGCTGGCTGCTACATCTGGGGTCTCCTCTCAGGGTGCTCCTGGTGTGGACAGTAGCTCCAAAGCCCCTCTGCCAGTGACACAAGTGATGCCAGTGCCTGCCTCCATCATCCTTGATGACAGAGGGGGGTCCCTGTACCTGTGCAGGAGGCCCTCAGTGTGCCGGGGCCCTCCAGGCCTCAGGCAGTAAGAGGACGGCCACCAATGTCATCCCAAGCCATGGGGCAGCAAGGTCAGCAGCCTGTCTCCATCTCAGCTGACAGAGCAGGGGGAGCACCACGTAGGAGCACCCGGAAAAGATTTAAGAAGAGCACATAGATTCACTGAGGGGTTCACGGGTGAATGTACATTCCAGATGGATAGGGTTGTGTTTGGTGTCACACGGCATAAAGAAATGATGTTCTCTCACTATGTCTCCTTCTTATTGTTGATACCCTTTGGGACTTCATTTAAACCCTTCCTCCCAAGGGGCTGGAAGTGAGGGACCAAGCCCTGAGTTTACAAAGCTTCGGCCTTGTCACTGTGCGATGTGTACCTGGACGCTGCAGAACAGAAGGAAGGAGGTGACAACAGGGCTGCTTAAAGCTAAGACTTTATTGCTGTGGTTCCAGAAGGTGGTAAGGCTCAAAGGAAACTTGAATGTATAAGGGTGTCTCATGTCTCCCTTGTGTGTATCTCATGGCCCCTTTCCTACTGTGCCTGAGGTTCTTCATCTGGCACTGCTTGGGCAGCATCCTCCTCCACATCCCCATCATCAGAGGAGACATCACACTCCACGATATCCTCACTAGTCAACACCTCACCTCTCTGTAATGCCAGATTGTGCTGTGCACAGCAAACCACCACGATATGCGAGACCTTCGCAGGGACATACTGAAGGGCTCCACTGGATCGATCCAGGCACCTGAATCTCATCTTCAGGAGACCAATGGCCTCCTTGACGGTCGCTCGGGTTGACCCGCAGCAGGTGTTGTACCTCTCCTCTGCATCCGTGCGTGGGTTCCTCACAGACGTCAGTAGTCATGTCCTCAGTGGGTAGCCCTTGTCTCCAAGGATCCATCTCTGAAAGCGGATGGGGCCGCGAAAAGGTTCTGGCACCTGGGAGTGCCTTGGTATGCAGGCGTTGTGGCTGCTTCCCGGGATTTGTGCACACACCTGTGGGATCCATTTGCAGTGGTCGCAGACCAATTGCACACTGAGCAAGTGGAAGCCCTTCCTGTTGAAGGCTGCTGGCTGGTCTGCAGGAGCCTTGATGGTCACATGGGTGCAGTCAATGACACCCTACACCTGGTGGAATCCAGCGATGGCCCCGAATCCTATCGCTCTCTCAGCTTGACTGTTTGGATCAATGTGCACATAGTCACCGGCCCTCCTGAACAGGACATTGGTGACCTCCTTGATGCACTGATTCACTACAGACTGTGAGATTCCACACATATCTCCAGTGGATCCCCGCAATGATCTGGTGGTGAAGAAGTTCAGTGGCACGGTGACCTTCAGTGACACTGGCATCAGGTGCCCACCAAGTCGCATGGGGCACAGCTGCATCATGGCAGAGAGATCAGTGACGACCTCCGTGGAGAGGTGCAGTCTGCGGAGAGACTGTCACTCGGACATCTGCAGGTAGTTGAACCTCGGCTGAGGTGTTCCTCTGCCTCCTTCTCCAGCCTCCTGTTCGAGGCTGGATTTCCTGTGGGCCCCCAAGCTGCTGTGGTGCCCCTGCTGGTGCCTGCGCCTCCCTCCCTTCCTCTCTACTCCTCCTCCTCCTCCTCAATGGGAGCCTCGAATCCAATGAGAGCCTCGAATGAGGCCCATGACAGGTTGCCCCTCCCTGAGTGCAAGGCCTTCACAGTAAACAACACCCAGCCACATTTACCTCACTTGTCACCCTCAATGAAGTGGCACTGCACCAATGGCACCCTGGTGTTGTTCCCTCTGCAGAGCTGGCACATTGGCCCCCACTCCTGACAGTGTTTCCCGATGCCCTTTCCCCCTCCACCCTTGCTGCCAAGTTTTGCTGCCTCACCCGATAGCTTCCCAGTGAAGACAACACTCAGCTCCCACCTCCCAGTCACCTCCTTTAACCAGGCGAGGCTCTGAAGCCCCGTGGTTCCCGTGTGCTATTAGTTCAATTGGATCCAGTGAATAAAATTGCTGACAATTGGACTCATAAATACTTTAAATGCCTTCTTGCCGAGTGGATGTGCGAAGTCTGCCCTCCATGTCAGCCGCCGACAGAAAAATCCGGTCCAACGTCTTCCATCCCTATTTTATACACCCCCCTCCCCCTCCCCGGCCTCCATTCCCGTCTCCAACGGTCCCTTAAAATTCTGGCGCATGTCTCTAAGACTAATGGGAGTGAAACCAGATCTGCTCCTTAGACTGAACAGGGAGAGCTGCTCTCTCTGTGTTTAAAGTGAATGAATCTGCTCTTTACCTTGTCTTACTGGAACGTTCACTGTCTGGAGATGTCTGTTTGAAAATGTTTTCCTGTTATATTAATGGAGCAGAGGAGCAGATGTGAGGTACTGTTGAACAGAGAGGTTTGGAAGTGGGTGAAGGGGTGGAGTGACGGTGTGAGTGAGAGGCGCAGTGAGTTGGCCATTCTCAATAGAGTGTCAGGAATGAAGGTCAGAGGAACAGACCAGGCAGGAAACACAGAAAGAGCGAGGAGAAGCTGGTGTGAAAAACAGAGATTAAACAACAGGCTTGTTCATTTGGTTTGGGTCTGGTGTTTAGAATACCCGGAATCTGGGTTCACTTCCCTTCCAACTCAGCGAATTGTATCAACATTATGTTCATAAAACCATAGAATGATACCCAAAGAAGGAGACCATTTGGTCCATTGTGTCAGTGCTGTCTCCTGTAATCTGTACATTTTTCCTTCCAGTATTTATCCCTATCACTTTTCAAAGTTACTACTGAATCTGCTTTCAAGTCCTGATCAGACAGTGCATTCCAGATCACAACGCATCACTGTATAAAAAATCATTCCTCATTTCGCCTCTGGTCTTTTCTCAATCACCTGATAAATACATCCTCTGGTTACTGACCCTTTTGCCACTGGAAACAATTTCTCCTTATTTAACTTATTGAAAACCTTCTTGAAGATGTCACATACTAGACTGCCAGTAAAACTGAAGCCCATGGAATAAAAGGGACAATGACAGCATGCATATGAAGTTTGCAGACTGATAGGAACATAGGAGCAGGAGTAGGCCATTCAGCCCATCGAGTCCACCCTGCCATTCAATATGATGATGACTGATCGTCCACTTCAATGCCTTTTTCCCACACTATCTCCATCTCCCCTATGTCATTTGTATTTAGAAATCTGTCAATCTCTGCTTTAAACATACTCAATGACTGAACTTCCACAGCCCTCTGAGGTAGAGAATTCCAAAGATTCACAACCCACTGAGTAAAGAAATTTCTCCTCATCGCTGTCCTAAGTGGCTTTCCACTTACGTTGAAATTGTGTCCCCTGGTTCTAGACTCCTCAACCGGGGGAAACATCTTAGCTTCATCTACCTGTCTATCCCTTTAAATATTTTGTAAGTTTCAATGAGATCACCTCTCATTCTTCAAAACTCTAGAGAATACAGGCCCAGTTTCCCCAATCTCTCTTCATTTGACAGTCCCGCCATCCCGGGAACAAGTCTGGTGAACCTTCGTTGCAGTCCCTCGATGGCAATGATATCCTTCCTAATGTAAGGGGAACAAAACTTCACACAGTATTCCAAAGTGCAGTCCAACCAAGGTTATATACAATTGAAGCAAGACTTCACTACTCCTATACTCAAATCCTCTTGCGATAGGGGCGAACATATCATTCGTCTTCTGAATTGCTTGCTGCACCTGCATGTTAGCTTTCAGTCACTTATTGACAAGGACACCCAGGCCCCTTTGTACATTCACACTCTTACCATTTAACAAATAATCTGCACATCTGTTTCTCCTGCCAAAGTGGATAACCTCACATTTTTACACATTATATTTCATGTGCCACTTTCTTGTCCACTCACTAAGTCTGTCCAAATTCCCTTGAAGCCGCTTTGCATTTTCCTCACAACACACATTCCCACCTAGTTTTGTGTCATCTGCAAACTTTGAAAGACTACATTTGGTCCCCACATCCAAATCATGTGAACAGCTGGGTCACAGTGTGGTGGTGAACAGTTGTATTTCTGTCTGGAGCAAGGTTTACAGTGGGTTCCCCATGGTTCCTCATAACAGCAGTTATGTGCAGAGACTTGAAAAGCTGGGATTGTTCTCCTTGGAGCAGAGCAAGTTCAGAACAACTTTGACAGAGTTAGAATCAAGGAATCAAATGGTTACAATACAGAAGGAGACCATTCAGTCCATCATGTCCATGACAGCTCTTTGCAAGAGCAGATCAGCGAATTCCACTCCTCTGCCCTTTCATTGTAGCCCTGCAAATTTTCTCTATTCAGGTGATTATCCAATTCCCTTTTGAAAGCCACGATTGAATCTGCCTCCAGCACACTCTCAGGCAGTGTATTCCAGATCCGAACCACTCACTCTGTCCCACACCCCTGGTACCATTGCAGAACATCTTTTCTGTTCATTTCATCCCTCATAAATAATTGAAATGAAATGTTTATTAGGAAATGCACAACATAAAAAGGAGAGAGAAATAAATGCTGAGTAAAATAGAAGTCAATGTTTGGAAGGTAAAAAGAGCAAAAGATGTAACTTTTATTCTGGATGAATGAGAGGAATATATCACACTTTGGGGATTTTGTAAGAGGATTTACTGATAAACCTGGGATTTGAAAGGAAGCTGGTTCATGGTTTACAGAACAAATTCAGCCCCTGGGGTGGAGCCAACAGCTGCACCGTCCAATAACAGACAGGCCGGGGACACTGTCTCAGGCCTAGTGAGCTCAGTCGATGAAAGCATGAAACTCTGAATCTCAAGTTTTTGAGTTTGAGCCCACTGTGGGTGTTTTCTATTTCCTTTTTAGGCTGATTTTACAGGCGTTATCCAGCTCTGAATTCCTCGGCAGGGAGTTCAAGGAGTGTTTGAAATGAGATTCAACAGCAGTATGAGAAAGTCTCTCCTTGATTCAGGACTCTTACCTCTCTGCAGGATCTCACTGCTGAAGACTGAACTTTATCTCATTTCATTCTCAGCTCAGGGTCAGTGTGGTTCACTGGGACTTCTGGCTGTCTCCCACTTCACAATCCATCAGTGCTGAGAAATCAATGGGGAATATTAATCACATGTTGTAATGTTTTATAAATACTTGAATGTATTTCACACTGTGTCTAACAGTGTGAATCTCCCCTGGTATATCAGCTCACCAAAACTTCAACAGAACATTCACATCATGTGAGCTCTGAGATCTGTTCAGATCCCTTTCCCAAGACCTGGAAAGTGGGTTTGGGCTGGATCACTCTTTTTCAGCTGGCACAGACACGATTGCTAAATGGTCTCATTCTGTGCCATAAATTTTCTCCATTTTCTATGTTCTATGAAGTGAGGTGTGATTGGGAGGGGCAATTCCACCAGGGTTATATTTTCTACCAAAACAATGACACAAGGGATACTTCACATTTTTATTCATTCATTCATGCGATGTGGGCATCGCTGGCTCGGCCAGCATTTATTGCCCATCCCTAGTTGCCCATGAAAAGGTGGTGGTGAACTGCCTTCTTGAACCGCTGCAGTCCATCTGGGGTAGGTACACCCACAGTGCTGTGAGGAAGGGAGTTCCAGGATTTTGACCCAGCGACAGTGAAGGAACGGCGATATAGTTCCAAGTCAGGATGGTGTGTGGCTTGGAGGGGAACTTGCAGGTGGTGGTATCCCCTGCATTTGCTGCCCTTGCCCTTCTCGGTGGTAAAGGTCGCTGGGTTTGGAAGGTGCTGTCTAAGGAGTCTTGGTGCATTGCTGCAGTGCATCTTGTAGACGGTACACACTGCTGCCACTGTGTGCCAATGGTGGAGGGAGTGAATGTTTGTAGATGGGGTGCCAATCATGTGGGCTGCTTTGTCCTGGACGGTGTTGAGATTCTTGAGTTGGAATTGCACCCATCCAGGCAAGTGGAGAGTATTCCATCACACTCTTGACTTGTGCCTTGTGGATGGTGGACAGGCTTTGGGGAGTCAGGAGTCATGGTTGAGTGAGAGGAATATATCACACTTTGGGGCTTTTGTAAGAGGATTTATTGTTAAATCTGGGATTTGAGAGGAAGCTGCTTCATGGTTTACAGAACAAATTCAGCCCCTGGGGTGGAGCCAACAGCTGCACTGTAATTACTCGCCTCAGGATTCCAAGCCTCTGACCTGCTCTTGTAGTCACGTTATTTGTATGGCGACCCATGGTAACCTCCATGATGTTGATAGTGGGGGATTCAGTGATTGTAATGCTATTGAATGTCAAGGGGAGATAGTTAGATTCTCTCTTGTTGCAGATGGTCATTGCCTGGCACTTGTGTGGTGCGAATGTTACTTGCCACTTATCATCCCAAGCCTGTGAGACTGAAATAGCTCAGTTGGGAGTGTGTGAGACTGAAGATCCCTGGTTCAATCTGGGGTTTTGGCAGTTCTCCTTTATTCTGCATCGCCCTTTGGTTTTGACTCTTGAGCTGCACAAATTACACTGAAATTATTTCCCCAACTCTGAAGGTTGGATTGGAATAGAGAGATATCAAGGATGGGAAATATTTACATTGTCTGCTTTAGCTTATTCTCTATCTCCTTGTGTCCTTTTCCCCAGTTTTTGAATCTTTCGGGGTCGGGTGAACATTTGATTTGCTGCATTTGTCCCAAACTGAAGCCTTTTCCACATCTCTGGGCGGTCAGACTCACTCTGTCTGTTTTTGCTGCTCGTGACCATTAACGAGAACAGGCCACGAGTTCAATGTTTATCAGCAAACGGAAGATAACTGGAAAGAATTCTGTGTTACTCCAGACCAGTGACAAAGATGCAATGGATGTTATTCAAAATAAATTCCCTCTGACATTTTATGTAAACTTGTTTGCATCTAAAAGTTGGATTTTAAGTGTTACAAAAATGTGTCAAATTAATGACTGACCATGTGACAGCACACATGGGGATCAAATCCACAACCTTGTTGTTATCAACACTGCGTCCTAACCAACTGAACTAAGCGGCCTATAGACAGAGCCAGGTATGGGTTTGAGCCGCACGCTGGGCGGTTTGTGTTTTATTTCTCACACTGGGTGACAGAGCGATTGTACAAACAATGGACACATCACATCCCTGAAACATTGTTCTGATATAAAACAGTGTGAAATAAGAACTGAGCATGGAAATGGAACGGTACCAGAAATCAGGACTTTAATCTATTGAAGTTGATCTTGAAATTCAACCATTCACTGAACATTCCAATCGATCGAACTCTCTTCTGATATAAAATCCAGGAACTTGAGCTGCTGTAAAACATAACTGAGACTGACGTGATCTGAATACACAATCTTCTGATTTGTAGTCAGACGCGCTACCATTATGCCACTAGCTCACAAATAAAATAAAGTGTTTCATTCCTGACAGATTTACTTCTTGTTTAGATTCAGTGATTGAAATTAATTCAATCCTCATCTGATCTCCACTCTGTGAAGGCCTGCTACCCGACCTGAACCCGACGAGACCCGCGACCTGTGTCGGGTCCGGGTCATGTCGGGTCGCTCTTCCGGGTCTGGCTTTCGGGCTCAGGTCAGGTCGGGCCAGGTTCGGGTCGGGCTGGGTCCAGTTCGGGCTGTGTCCGGGTCGGACACAGACAGGAAGTATTACATTTTGCTCTTCTGGGAAGTTGAGTTTAGTAAGTGTCAAAAGTTGAAAAGCCAACCTGAGCTGGGAGTCCGGGACATCAAGGAGGGAAACTCTGAGTCTGCTCAGTGAGCAAGTGAGCATCTCAATGATGTCATTGCGCTCATGCTGCAGCTTCCTGTAGATTCGGAATCGGGAGGTAGGTAAAGTGAACATTCCGGTGGTCGGGTAAGGTTCGGGTCGGTTTGGGCGTGGGAATAAATGGAGATACTCGGGCCGGGTCGGGCTCGAGTCCAATGTGGTTCTGTCAGGTTCGGGTCGGGTTTTTTTTCCTGACCTGAGCAGGCCTTTACCGCTCTGTCAGTGCCTTATTTAAGCTATTACTTGGAGTTCTGTTTTACAGGGTCTCGGCTGTTTAAGTGTTTCCCAGACACACTACTCTGATTAATCAGACATTTTGCTGCTAACTGCTGCTGCTACAATTGAAATGTAAAAAAGAATTTCCAGTGACCTGCAACCAATGGACAAATACATTTCAGAAAGATAAAGCTCATTCACCAATCCACAAATGTGTCTTTCTGCTTCTATTTATAAACAACTCCTTCTCTCCACTATGAGAACTATACAATCACTACAGTTATTTGAAAGTTAGTATAAGATGTTCCAGTTCATCAATTTTAAAACTGCAGCAGGTATTTTCCAGAAAACTTCTCTGTTGGAACCTCAGTCCCATTTAGATTGAAAGTGGACAATTAATGTATTCACTTGTTCATTGTGGACAGGTGTCTGACTTGGAATAAATCTCATTAACTTTCAATGAGGTGGCAGTATTTCTGTGCTCCCATTTTACACAGTCTGTCCTGTTCATGCACCATGTTTTTATTCTCCTCTCCCATTCTCCACAGGATACAGATTACAAGCATCATCAATCTAGCTGTTGAAAAGCATTGGAAGAATCTGGTCACACAGGTATTGAAACATTCATTATCTGCCATTTTACAAGTTGGTTGCTTTAAACACAATACAATGTGCAATCATCTTGAAAAGACATTCTCTTCAATATCCAATACAAATTGAATTACAAACCTGACAGACAAACACAGGAGAACAAGTGACTAGTGAACACAAACCTCATGGTGCTCATTTTCAGATTTATTGCAGTCACTTACAAAACAAGTGAAAGAATATTACAGTGAAATGATTTGGAAAGTAGGTGTGACTTTTGTTGGTGCCTTTCTTTGCTCTGTTGGTGAAACTTTCTTGCACCTGACTCCTGTTCATGTCTCTGTTTCCTCTATTGAATGAGGAAGGAGGTATTTGATCAGAAATCAACTGGATTGTGTACCTTTGAGAGGGGATTTCAGCACCGTCAGGGCTGGAAACAGGAGTGAGTGAAAGACAATGTGTGGAGTTTGATTTTGTACAGAGGGAGAGCAAATCTAACAGGACTGTGAGATATTGGCTTCTTTGTAAAGACTCGAGTAAGATTGAAATGACTTTTAAAAACTACATCTTATCCTTTAAAATCCTGCTTACATGTCGATGACATTGGAAGATGGCTTCAGAATAACTTATACTATCTTTCTAACAGGTACTGCAACAGCTTCAGTCCTACTTTCTGCAAAAGCTGGTGAATTACAAAGAAACAATGTATTGAGCATTTTATAAACTGTTGATGCAGATGGGATTCAAACTCATACATGTAGAACAGAAGGAATTAATAATCCATCATCTTAACCTCTCAAACACTTCATCACCCAGCTTTGTGCCAGCAACCCATCACATGTCTTTTTTGCCTCTATGGAAATTTGGGCAGGATGGTCACCTTCAGCTCAGATCCTGACTGTGCAACCAGATGTGCAATGATGGAAATGTAGCTTCTTTTAGTAAATGACATTTCCATCACATCAGGTCATGGCCTGTTGGGAATGGAGTGGTGTGAAACATTTCCAGACCATGTCCAACACGTTTCTACTCAGTGTGAAAATCCACCACGGAAAGACTGGAACATACAATCATTTGATCACATCATGATTAACATCACTCAGACACCTGAACCATTAGGTCACTGACGAAGTCATGATGACTTCGAATTTCTCATGAAATGACAACTGAACTAACTGACTGGAAGAATTGCTTTAACTCCACGTGATCAGAGAGGCACAGCCTCAGACCGACTTGGCAGATGAATATTGATTGAATAATTTCTGTGTGAGGAATGTTCCAGCATCATAAACCAGGGGAACGTGCTGACTGAGCTGTGTCTTCATCTCTTCTGGGCAGTCGGACAGTTCACCCTTCATTCTGCTCTGATTCACTTTCCCAAAGCGGATCTACAGATTCTCAAATCTGGCGACTGGGTTTTCTTATTTTGTTCCTTTTGATTTTTCTTGCTCCTGAATGATAATATATTCTAAACCTCGGATCAACCCTCCCCTTTGCGTCGTGTTATAGTCTTGGTTAAAAGAGACACAAAATGGCACAAACACTCTGAAACATACAACACGGTCACACTTTCCTTCAGTGAGATTAATGTTGAGCTGTTTTCCAGGTTAAATGCAACTGCAAACACATTGCTCTCAAAGAAATTGTAGGGGATTGAGTTGCCGTTGTAATATTAGCACTGGACATCTGTACGAGCAGGAACAGCCATTTCAAACTCACATCCTTCACAAAGGCAACCACTGAGCTGTTTTCTTTTGTGAATGAAATTCATAAGAAAAGTTAAAGTTCACAAGAAAATGGATGTAAATGATTGATAGCTAAACTTTTGAAGCAAGGATATGAATCCAAGATTTTCTGATTAGAAGACAAACACTCGAACCAATTAAGCTACTGAGCCAGATCACAAGTGCTGTGACAACTAAGGGCAGAGGAGGGAACTCTTTATTCTCATCCCACTTCTCCACAGGTCACAACATCTATGTGAACTTTTCCCACATACTGATACAGTCAATCATGTACTCTATTTTTCCCAGAATAGAAGACACTGACCAGGTTTCTTTAATGAACAACAAAATTATCCATTTATTGTCGAACAAGTTTTAACTAGTCATGAAGTAAAGCATAAACACACAGGTGGAAATTTTAAAAGTTCCTTTTTCACCTTTGCCAACTTTTAAAGTCCTTTTTTTATCTTCGAGCCACATGCACACACACACACACACACACCGGATAGCTGAAAAAATAAAAGGGATTTTTAAAAAAATTCAGCACTCTGTTACAGACAAAAACAACCTCTTGGGCTGTTTATTTGCTCATTTTTGAAGAAATCATCAGATGAGATATGTTGCTCCAAAACTGGAATACAGTCTAACTTCCGAGTATACGTAGACTGGTCACTAGGGTATTTTAGAACAGTTCTTTTCAGAAGGCATTGAGAATTAATTTTAGCAGGCCTTCTTCAAAGACATGCGACAAGATGAATTAACTCAGTGGACTTCTCAGGGTCTTTTAAAGATTTTCTGGAAAACAAACTGGGTTGTGGTCTTCTCTCCTTCGTTGACGATTCTTCAGGCTAACTTTATCAGCTGCTCACTCCAGCAGGTAAAACACACTGACTGCTACAACCAAAGGTTGTGAGTTTTCTGCTGTCTAAGGTTTGCGCTGCTGCTGCCAAGCTTGTCCAATCAAGGGGCATGACTGACTTCACTGTCCACATTTCTCCCTGTTACCAGGGTTTCTGTTCTATACTTAACTTGAATCATGTGACAACCAGTAAACATATTTGCCAAATTGGTTCTTTTGGTGCCCTCTTGAAAAAGAACTGGTCCTACACTTATTCAGTTTGATTATGACTTCTTCAAAAAATATTTTAACAAAAGAAACAGAATCCCTTCCATAACATCATGTACTTTCGCTGAGCTACAGGTTATTGCAAGTCTCTCTGGCAGTGTTTATTTTAGGTGATTTTGTACTCAGGTTCTTTTGGAATCCATGTGTTTGCAGATCTTTGTGAGTGAGAGATGTGGTAATATGTTTAAAAGATTTCCCTGTAAATTATTCATATCTCCATCTTTCCCCGAACTTTGTACAACCACATTAATATGGGAATCACACACATCAGGCCGTCAAACCTGTCCGCTAAACATTGAAAGGTGACAGTGTTTATTGTGACGGGGTTCCATTTATGAAGACACATCTTGATGATTCACACATGTAAAAATTTGTATATTCTGTTCATGACATAATGACATAAATAAACATTTCCTTGCACTTGCCATGCTTGTTGAACATTTTCTCTGCTGATGCCCCCTGAATATATTAGAGAACATGGTGACGAGGTTGAGATAAAAGTCTGTAAATATAGGCAGCAAACAGCAGCAGGGACTGCAGTGAACAAGATTTACGTGACATATTTGTGCTTATATTGGTGGGTGAAATAAGATACTAAACACACAAAATCCTACATTTGAGCTTGCGTAAAAGATTGCTCTGTCGATGGAGATAGCATCAAAGAATGCTCAGGAATTTTGTCCTATGCCAGTGACCGTAACACATTTCAGGGGAACTTAAAAAAAAATGGTAAAATGGGCTTTCACATAACAGATGAAATTTTACACAGAGAAGTGTGAAGTGATACAATTTGGAGGGAAGAATGCCATATAAATGAAAGGTTACAATTCTAAACTGGGTGCAGGAGCAGAGAGACAATGTACACCAATGTTAGAAGGATTGAAAAGGTTGCTTAGAGCAAACAGGACACTTGGCTTTATTAATAGAGGCATAGAGTAAAAACATATAAATTATGCTAAACCTTTATAAAATACTGGGAATGAATGGCCTCTTCCTTTACCTCCACAGAAAGCTTCCATTCCATGTTTGCAAACACTCGTCAGGATCACTCTCCACAGATCCTGCCACTCCAGGCTCGGACACCCACTTCAGGATCACTCTCCACAGATCCCGCCACTCCAGGCTCGGACACCCACTTCAGGATCACTCTCCACAGATCCCGCCATTCCAGGTTCGGACACCCACTTCAGGATCACTCTCCAAAGATCCCAGCACTACGGGCTTGGAGACCCTCTTCAGAGATCCTAAATCTCCAGACACGGGCATCCTTTGAGGACCACTCTCCACAGATTCTGCCCTCCAGGCTCAGACACCCTCTTCAGAATCACTCTCCATACATCCCGCCGCTCCACGCACGGATATCTCCCTCAGGATCAGATCAAAGAATGTTGCTTGTCACTTATCAGCTCAAGCCTGAATGTTGTTCAGGTCTTGCTGCTTGCAGGCACAGACTGCTTCAGTATCTGAGGAGTTGTGAATCATCAGCGAACATTCCCAGTTCTCACTTATGTTGAAGAGAAAGCCATCAATGAAACAGCTGAGGATGTTTGGGCCTAGGACACTGCCCTGAGAAACTAGGTATCCAGTCATGAATGGTGGTCGACAATTAAATAACGAACCAGATGAGGAGGCTCCAAAAACATCCCTATCCTCAATGTTGGTGGAGCCGAGCACGTCAGTGCAAAAGATAAAGCTGAAGCATTTGAAACCGTCTTCAGTCAGAAATTGCTCAGTGGATGATTCAACTTGGCCTCTTGAGTTCCCCAGCATCACAGCTTCCAGTTTTCAGCCAATTTGCTTCACTCCACATAATGGCAAGAAACAGCTGCAGGCACTCGATACAGCAAAGACTATGGGCCCGAACATCATTCCGGCTCTCGTACTGAAGACTTGTGCTCCAGAACTCGCTGCGCCCTCAGCCAAGCTGTTCCAGTAGAGCGACAACACAGGCATCTACTTGCTGCCCCATCAGTCTACTATCAATCATCAGCAAAGCGATGGAAGATGTCACCAACAGTGCTATCAAGCACCACACACTTAGCAATAATCTGATCATCGATGCTCAATTTAGGTTCTGCCAGGGTCTCTCAGCTCCAGGAAATAATTTGGCAGATAGAGGAGAATGTGGGAAAATGTGAGGTTATCCACTTTGGTAGGAAGAATAGAAAAGGAAAATATTATTTAAATTGTGAGAGATTACAGAATGCTGCGGTGTAGAAGGATCTGGGTGTCCTCGTGCATGAATCACACAAAGTTACCATGCAGGTACAGCAAATAATTAGGAAGGCAAATGGAATGTTACCCTTTATTGCAAGGGGATGGAGTATAAAAGTAGAGAAGTCTTGCTACAAATGTACATGGTGCTGGTGAAACCACACCTAGAGTACTGTGTACAGTTTTGGTCTCCTTATTTAAGGAGGGATATACTTGCATTGGAGGCAGTTGAGAGAAGGTTCATTGGATTGATTCCTGTGATGAAGGTGTTGTCTTATGAGGAAAGTTGAGCAGGTTGGACCGATACTCATTAGAGTTGAGAAAAATGAAAGGTGAACGTATTGAGACATACAAGATTCTGAGGGGGCTTGACAGGGTAGATGCTGAGAGGATGTTTCCTCTCGTGGTGGAATCTAGAACGAGGGGACATAGTTTCAGATTTAGGGGTTTTTCATTTAAGAAGGAATTTCTTCTCTCAGAGGGTCATTAATCTTTGGAATTCTTTACTGCAGAGAGCAGTCATTGAATGTCTTCAAGATTTTTATCTACAAGAGAGCCAAGGGTTATGTGGGCAGGCAAGAAAGTGGGGTTGAGGTCATGATCAGGTCAGCCATGATCCTATTGAATGGCGGAGCAAGCTCGAGGGGCCAAATGGCCTACTCCTGCCTACCAGTTCTTCTGATCTTATGTTCGTATGATCTCATTGCAGCTTGGTCCAAACAGAGACGTAAGAGTGGAATTCCAGAGGAGAGGTGAGTGTGATTGCCCTTGAGTGAGTGTGGCATCAAGGATCCCCAGCAAAATTGAAGTCAATGGGAATCAGGGGGTAAACTCTCCACTTGTTGAAGTCATACCTCGCACAAAGCAAGATGTTGTGGTTAGTGGAGGCCAATCATCTCAGCCCAGGACATTGCCTCAGGAGTTTCTCAGGGTAGTGTCCTAGACACAAACATCCCAGCTGTTTCATTGACGACTTTCTCTTCAACATAAGTCAGAAGTGGGAATGTTAGATGATGATTCACAACTCTTCAGTCTGTGCCTGCAAGCAGCAAGACCTGAACAACATTCAGGCTTGAGCTGATAAGTGACAAGCAACCTCCTGGCCACACAAGTGCCAAGCAGTGAACATCTCCAATGAGAGAGAAAAAAAATCTACCTTTTGATATTCAGAAGCATTATCATCGTTAAATCCCCCACCATCAACATCTTGACCAGAAACGTAACTAGACCAGTCACATCTATGCTGTGGCTATAAGCGCAGGTCAGAGATTACGAATTCTGCAGCAAGTATCTCACCTCCTGACACCCCAAATCCTGTCCACCATCTACAAGGCACAAGTCAGGAGTGTGATGGAATACATCCCACTCAACAACACTCAAGAAGCTCAACACCATCCAGGACAAAGCAGCGCACTTGATCGGCACCTAACCCACCACCTTAAACATTCAATCCCCCCACAACCAGTACACAGTGGCTGCAGTGTGTACCATTTCCATATGCACTGCAGCAACTCGCCAAATATCCTTCAACAGCACCTTCCAAACTCGTGACCACTACCACCTCGAAGGACAAGGGCAGCAGATGCATGGGAACTCACTACCTGCAGGTTCCCCTCCAAGACACTCACCATCCTGACTTGGAACGATATCGCCATTCCTTCACTGTTGTTGGGTCACAATCCTGGAACTCCCTCCCCAATAGCACTGTGGGTGTTCCTGCACCATATGGACTGCATCAGTTCAAGAAGGCAGCTCTCCACCACCTTCTCAACGGCAATAGGAATGGGTAATAAATGCTCGCCTTATCAGCCATACTCACACCCAAGAATGAATAAAAACCAAATCACTCTCCACAGATTCCCCCACAATCTGGGCTTGGACATTTACTTCAGGACCACAGAGCTTTATATCACTGCAACATGAGTTCCAATCTTCATATTCTGTTCACTTTTCACATTATTTTCTACCAGTCCACTCGCTTTTATTAATTCAGTATTCGGGTCTCTGCTCCTCCGCCGTTTCTAACATCTCACCTCTTACAAAAAAACACTCTGATCGATCGTAGGTAGTAGATGACCCCTCATTTTAAACTCCATCTGCCAAAGCATTGCTCACTCACTTAATCTATCAAGAAGATTTGAAAATAAATTTCTTGCCAAAGGATAATTTCCTGCATCTGCTCCCTCGCCATTTGCTTTTGCCATTTGTCTTTCACTTGGTGCAAATCGAGAGAAAGTAAAGATGGAAGGAAGGAGGGGAGGAAAAATCCTGCTCTGTTTCGTGATCCCTATTTGATCTTCATTCCAGTGCAGTTTGGGTGAAGAATTCCAATTGTCTGTCTCAATTTTAATAAAGTATAACCAATTCTGGAATCACTGTCTGGACATTGACAAGAACAGGTTTCGAGGCTGACTTAAACATCAACAATACACTAAACAGTTCATAAACTAGCGACAAGGATGGGATTCGAGCCCACGTGTGCAGAGAACAATGGATTAGCAGTCCATCGCCTTAACCTCTCGGCCACCTTGTCAGTTGTAGAAGCACAGCTGTCACATTCAGCACAGTTTCTGGCTGTGCAGCCAGTTGTGCAATGATGGAAATATATCTTCTGCAAGGAAATGAAGTTGGGAATGGAGCGGTGTGAAACATTTCCAGACCATGTCCAACACGTTTCTACTCGGTGTGAAAACCCACCACGGAAAGACTGGAACATACAATCATTTCAACACATCATGATTAACATCACTCAGACACCTGAACCATTAGGTCACTGACGAAGTCATGATGACCGAATTACTCATGAAATGACAACTGAACCAACTGACTGGAAGAATTGCTTAAACTCCACATGATCAGCGAGGCACAGCCTCAGGCCGACTTGTCGGGTGGTGTAAACAGATATCACTGCTTCTGATCTTCACCAGAACAGAGAGTGAGATGTAACATTGATCATCAAACAGACTGTGAAAGCATACAACAGAATAAAACACATGGAGAGACACTGTGGAATAACAAATAGATTTGTTTGGAATGTTGAAATTTTGATTGGAATGGATAAAACACCAGAAACAGCAGATTAAAGTGGGATTCTCATCATTATATTGATCTGGGACAGAAAAGAGAAACTGATGGAAAGAAGAGAAGAAGGAAGAAAAGAAAGGATGGAACTGTTCAATCTTTTCAGTTTTTTCACTCGCCCATCAAAGCTGATAAAAAAAAGTTGCAAATAACAGAGAATTTCACCAAAAAGGGAGATTAAATGTTGCTGAAACCTTGGATCGAAGGATGCTCCAACAGATCACCTGTTTAACTGTCTCCTCACTCGGGGATTTCAATCAGTCAGCAATATTATTCTCTACTTTTTTTGTTAATTGGTCCCAGAACTGTCACTTGGAATTAATATCTGTGTTCCGACTCCTGAATAATAAAATTGTGAGTTTCTCGATATTTTCTGGACACAGTTCCTGCTGAAAGAACTAAGAACTCTTTTCTAATTTACACAATACTCGATACACACTCATCAAGCCTGCTAAGCTAGCATCCTTGGTGCTGCTCTCTCTTCTCCCAAACTTCATCTCATGTGACTGTTACATCATCACTCTGACACTGGGAGGGGTTGATCCCACTATCTTCAGCATTAACCCTTTACATCCATGTACCACACTGTCTGTCCAAAGAAAATGGGTGGAGGGAACTTCCTTCATTTATCAAAACACCAACAGCAGCACAGTGGCACAATGGTTAGCACCGCAGCCTCACAGCTCCAGCGACCAGGATTCAGTTTTGGGTACTGCCTGTGTGGAGTTTGCAAGTTCTCCCTGTGTCTGTGTGGGTTTCCGCCGGGTGCTCTGGTTTCCTCCCACCTCCAAAAGACTTGCAGGTTGGTAGGTAAATTGGCCATTGTAAATTGTCCCCAGTGTAGGTACGTGGTTGGAGAATGGTGGGGATGTGGTAGAGAATATGGGATTAATGTAGGATTAGTATAAATGGGTGGTTGCTGGTTGGCACAGACTCGGTGGGCCGAAGGGCCTGTTTCAGTGCTGTATCTCTAAATAAGAAAAGTAAAATAAAAGCTACCAGTCGTAAATCAACTCAAACCCATCAGAAAGATAGAGGGGACTGTCAGAGAACTTCCTGCATCCAGTCCTGACCCTGTCACACTCAGCAGCTTCTCACCCAGACCCCACTCTCATCAACACTGAACATTGTTACCAAGACCCTTCAAATACTGTTTATAAAAGGTAGAAAAATTCAAACGTCATCACAGCTCGATTGAATAGAACAAAGTTTAATATCTTCTCGTCGTCACTCGGTAACCACATGAGACAGTCCTTAAATCAGTAGCATAAATTATCAGCTGTAAGAATGTTTGTCATTGGGTTGAATCATTTCTGTGTGAGGAATGTTCCAGCATCATAAACCAGGGGAACGTGTTGACTGAGCTGTGTCTTCATCTCTTCTGGACAGTTCACCCTTCATTCTGCTCTGATTCACTTTCCCAAAGCGAATCTACAGATTCTCAAATCCAGAGACTGGGTTTTCTTATTTTGTTCCTTTTGATTTTTCTTGCTCCTGAATGATAACATATTCCAACCTCGGATCAACCTTGCCCTGTGTCCCAGTCTCGCTTAAAAGCGACTAATAACGGCACCAACATTCTGAAACATACAACACGGTCACATTCTGCTTCAGTGAGATTAATGCTGAGGCAGTTTCCGTGTCGAATGCGATTGTGAACAAATTTCTCTCAAGGAAATTGTGAGTGATCGAGTATTTGCACTGAATTTCTGTGCAAGAAGGGACAGTTTCAAACAGCCATTCCCAAATCACTTCCTTCGCAAAGACAAAGACTGTGCTGTCTTAACGTGTGAATCAACTTCACAAACAAATTTGAACTCGAAGTTCAGGAGAAGACAGAGATGTGAATGATCGACAGTGTAATCTTTAAATTATAATTTTCCGTTTCTTCGTTGAAGTGAGGCTCAACCCTAAGCCACTGGAGATCGCGGAAAGCTACAAAATTGGATCCAGAAATCAGAAAAGTAGTGAAACAGTTGGTGAGTACATTGTGACACTGAAGAATTTATCACCACATTGCAACATTGGCACATTCTTAGACCGTACATTATGAGACAGATTTGTGCTTATATTGGTGGATGAGGAAAGATACTAAACACACAAAATCCCAATTTGAGCTAGTGTGTAAGATTGCTCTTTCCACAGAGATAGCATCAAAGAATGCTCGTGAATTGCGTCCTATGCCAGTGACAGTAACACACTTCAGAGGAACTTAATCACACTGGTAAAATGGGCTTTCACACAACAGATAAAATTTTACACAGAAAATTGTGAAGTGATACAGTTTGCGAGGAAGAATGAGACAATGGACACCAATCTTTTTTGATCAAGGTTTGAAAAGGTTGCTAAGAGCAAACAGGACACTTGGCTTTATGAATAGAGGCATAGAGTAAAAGCAAATAAGTTATGCTAAACCTTTATAAAACACTGGGGCTGAATGACCTACTTCTGCACCTCCACGGAAAGCTTCCACTCCAGGCTCAGACACCCTCTTCAGGATCACTCTCCAGACATCCTGCCATTCCACGCACGGATATCTCCCTCAGGATCAGATCACAGCTCCACAGTCCTGCCACATCCAGTCGTGAATGGTGGTGGATAATCAAATAACTAACAAGATGAGGAGGCTCCAAAAACATTCACATCCTCAATGATGGTGGTGCTGAGCACGTCAGTGCAAAAGATGAAGCTGAAGCATTTGCAACCATCTTCAGTCAGAAATATTAAGTGGATTTGATCTGTGCTAATTTCAGCTCCTCATGCTCGCTGGTGCCTTGGTTCTCTGGTGCTAATTTCAGAGTAAATCATGCAGCTTGACAATTGGAGCCAAAGAAAAAGACACAGGAGAGGTTGAAAGTGCCAAAACCTGGGATTGAACCAAGAACTGTTTAACTGTTAGTACAGCACGAACTCAACAAAGCTATTTCAACAACACACTAAAGCCACCATTCTGTCACTGCTTTGGAAGACAATATATACATTAAAGTGTTTGGAAAAAGTTACAGAACACAACATGTGAGTAATATTCCCCATTGTTTTCTCAGTACTGATGGATTGTGAAGTGGGACACAGCCAGAAGTCCCACTTTGCCACACTGACCCTGAGCTGTGAGTGAAATGAGATAAAGTTCAATCTTTAGCAGCGAGATTCTGGAGAGAGGTAAGAGTCCTGAATGAAGGAAAGACTTTCTGACACAATAAATGCAAAATACTGCAGATGCTGGAAATCTGAAATAAAAACAAAAAGTGCTGGAAATACTCAATAGCTCTGGCAGCATCTGTGGAGAGAGAAACAAAGTTAACGTTTCTGGTCTGTGACCTTTCATCAGAACTGACACAGGTTAGAAAAGAATTAGGTTTTAAACAAGTGAAGGGGAGGGGCATGTGGGAGAGAACAAAAGGGAAGGTGTTTGATAGAGCAGAGGGCAGGAGAGATTAAATAACAAAGCTGTCCTGGGATAAAGGCAAAGAGTGTGTTAATGCTTGTGGTTGCCTGACACCAGTCATGCTCTGATGTTATTGAACACAATGTTCAATCCACAAGGCTGTAGGGTGCCGAATCAAAAGGTCGGGTGCTGCTCCTCGAGCTTGGGTTGATTTTCACTGGAACACTGGAGCAGGCCAAAGACAGAAATGTTGACATGAGAGCAGGGGGGAGTGTTGAAATGGCAAGCAACCAGAAGCTCAGGGTCATGATTTCGGCCTGAGCAGAGGTGTTCCACCTAATCTGCATTTGGTCTCCCCAGTTTAGAGGAGACCACATTGTGAGCAGTGAATCCAGTATACATAATTGAAAGAAGTACAAGTAAATCGCTGCTTCACCTAAAAGGAGTGTTTGGGGCTTTGGATAATGAGCAGAGAGGAGGGAAAAGGGCAGGTATTATAACTCCTGCGATTGCATGGGAAGGTGCCTTGGAAAGGGGATGAGGTATCAGGGGTAATGGAGGAGTGGACCAGGGTGTCGCGGAGGGAACAATCCCTTCAGAATGTTGACAGGGGAGGGGAGGATGCGTTTGGTGGTGGCATCACGCTGGAGGTGGTGGAAATGGTGGAGGATGATCCTTTGGATGTGGAGGCAGGTGGGGTGGTAAGTGAGGACAAGGGGAACCCTGTCGCAGTTCTGGGAGGGAGGGGAAGGGGGAAGGCAGAGGTTGAGAGTCCTGTCAACCACACTGGGAGGGGGTGGGGGCGGAGTAGTCAATTATATCTGAGGGAAGAAATGAACAGAACTGGCAGCTCAAAACTGGACATCCATGAGGCACTGTGGGCCATCAGCAGCAGCAGAATTGTATTTAAACACAATATGTTACCTCATGGCCTGACATATCCCTGACTCTGCCATTACCATCAAGCCAAGGGAGCAATGGTGCTTCAATGAAGTGTGCAGGAGGGCATGTCAGGAGCAGCAACAAGCAGACCTAAAAATGAGTGAAGCTACAACACAGGATTACTTGCATGTCATACAGCGGAAGCAGCATGCAATAGACAGAGCTGAGTGATCTCACAACCAACAGATCAGATCAAAGCTCTGCAGTCCTGCCACATCCAGTCCTGAATGGTGGTGGATAATTAAACAATTAACAGGAGGACGAGGCTCCACAAATATCCCCATCCTTAATGACAGGGGAGACCAGTATATCAGTGCAAAATACAAGGTTGAATCATTTGCAAACATCTTCAGCCAGAAGTGCCAAGTAGATGATCCATCTCGGCCTCCTCCTGAGATCCCCAGCATCACAGGTGCCAACCTTCAGCTAAATCCACTTCACTCCAGATGATATCAAGAAATGGCTGAAGGCTCTGGATACTGAAAACATCCTGGCTGCAGTGCTGAAGACTTGTGCTCCAGAACTAGCCACGCCGCCTGCCAAGCTACACCACTGGCATCTACCCGGCAATGTGGAAAATTGCCCAGGTATGTCCTGTACACAAAAAGCAGGACAAATCCAACCCGGTCAATTACTGCCCCGTCAGCCTCCTCTTGATCATCAGTAAAGTGATGGAAGGTGTCGTTGACAGTGCGATCAAGCAGCACTTACACAGCAATAACCTGCTCACCGATGCTCATTTTGGTTTCCGCCAAGGCCACTCGGTTCCTGACCTCATTATGGCCTTGGTTCAAATATGGACAGAAGAGCTGAATTCAGGAGGTGAGGTGAGGTGACAGTGACTGCTCTTGCCAAGGGCATCAAGGAGCCCTTGCAAAATTGAAGTAAATGGCAATCAAGGAGAAAAACCTCCACTGGTTGGAGGCATACCTCTCGCAAAGGAATATGGTGCTGGTTGTTGGTGGCCAATCATCTCAGTACCAGACATCGCTCAGGAGTTACTCAGGGTAGTGTCCTAGGCCCCAACCGTCTTCAGTTGCTTCATCAATAAACTTCCTTCCATCATAAGGTCAGAAGTGGAAATGTTCACTGATGATTGCAAAATGTTCAGTTGCATTAGTAACTCCTCAGATACTGAAGCAGTCCGTGTCCAAATGTAGAGAGACCTGGGCAAGATTGGGCTTGGACTGATAAGTGGCAAGTAACATGCACGCCACAAAAATGCCAGGCAATGACCATTGCCAACAAGAGTGAATCTAACCATCTCCCCTTGACAGTCAATGACATTACCATTGCTGAATCCTTCACAATCAACATCCGGGGGGTTACCAATGAGCAGAAACTGAATTGGATCAGTCATATAAATACCGTAGCTACAAGAGCAGGTCAGAAGCTGGGAATTCTGCTGCAAGGAACTCACCTCCTGTCCACCATCTACAAGGCACAAGTCAGGAGTGTGATGCAATACTCCCCACTTGCCTGGATGAGTGGAGCTCCAACAACACCAAAGAAACTCAACACCATCCAGGACAAAGCAGATCGCTTGATCAGCACTCCATCGACTACTTTAAATATTCACTTCCTGCACCACCAGTGAACAGTGGCGGCAGTGTGTACCATCTACAAGATGCACTGCAGCAACTCACCAAGCCTCCTTCGACAGCACCTTCCAAACCCCCAACCTCGACCACCTAGAAGGATATTGGATGAATGGGAACACCACCATCTGCAAGCTCCCCTCCAAGTTACACACTGTCCTGACTGGGAACTATATCACCATTCCTTCACTGTCACTGGATCAAAATCTTGGAACTCCCTTCCTAACAGCACTGTGGGTTTACGTACAACACATGGACTGCAGCAGCTCCAAAAAGGCAGCTCACCACCACCTTCTCAAGGGCAATTAAGGATGGACAATGAAGGCTGCGTTTGCTGGCAGCGCAACCACTAGGTGGCACAACTCGCTTTCTCCCCCTGCTTTGCACCGGCCGATTCCACCCTCCACAGTCGCTCGCTCCAGACCTCACTGCTCCACCCCCCCGCTACTTCCCTGGCCGATTGTCTCCCGATCATGTCACCCCATTCTCCAGTCGTTCGCTCACTCCCCACCCCCCTCCCCTCCAGCCGCTTGCTCTAGGCTGCGCTGCTTCCCTTCTCTCGGCCACTTGCTCCCACGTTTGTCCAGTCTCCACGCGCCGCCCGAAGAAGCAAGGTGGGCTGCAAAGTGTGACGTAGGAGTGAGTAGTGAGTGGCCTAGAGGAGGGAAGTGGCACGGCCTAGAGCTAGCGGCTGGAGCGGGAGTTGGGGGCAGAGAGCAAGCGGCCATAGAGCTGGATGACGCGAGTGGGGAACAATTGTCCAGGGGAGCATCGAGGTGTAGAGCGAGCAGCTGAGGGGAGGAAGCGTCGAGGCCTGGAGCGAGTTGCCGAGGGGGGAGAGCTCCAGCCTCAAAGTCTCCTATTCAGCCGCTTCCTCCAGCTGAGTGAGGGGCTGGATACCCGATGATGCTTTCGCGCCCGTGTGCGAAGATGGACCAGGCGCGGATATGCGATGATGTTGGCGCTGCGCAATGACATCATCCTAGGCATGTGCCACTTAATCCTGGCAAGATGTAGCTGTGCCGATGCACAGCTTGGCACAGTCCGATGATGTCAGCGGGCCGCTGCGTTGACAGGAATCACATTGTATCAGCAGTGCCCACATCCCATGAAAGAATAAAAAAGAGATTTGCCACAATGGTAGCAGGGTGAGGGATTTCAGTTATGTGGAGAGATTGGAGAAGCTGGGGTTGTTCTCCTTGCAGCAGAGAAAATTCAGAAGAGATTTGACACATTTGTTCAAAATCATGAAGTTCTTCAATAGTTTAAATAAGGAGAAACTGTTTCCAGTGGTAAAAGGGTCAGTAAGCAGAGGACACAGATATCAGGTGATTGGCAGAAGAACCATTTTTTACACAGCAATGTGTTGTGATAAAGAAAGAAAAGACTTGCATTTATATAGCACCTTTCAAGACCACTGGACATATCAAAGCACTTTGTAAACAATGAAATACTTTTGAAGTGCAATCACTGTTGTAATGTCAGAAATGCAGCAGCTAATACCCACAAACAGCAATGTGATAATGACCAACTGATCTGAATGAGAGGCAAATATTGATCACAACACCAGGGAGAATTGCTCTTCACTTGTTTGAAATTGCAGCATGGGATCTTTTACATTCACCCAAACATGCAGACCAGGTCTTGGTTTAACATCACACCTGAAAGGCAGCACCTTCAACACCCTCAGTGCTGTGCTGGAGTGTCAGCTGTGAAATCTGAACCCAGAAGCTTGTGATTTCGAGGTGAGTGTGACCAACTGAGCCACAGATTTTACCTGAGTCTCAATCCTTCTACCAACAGTTTCTATCGGGTCTGTCACGACCCCTCATGATTGTGAACACCTCCATCAAATCTCCTCTCCAAGGAGAACAACCCCAGCTTCTCCAATCTATCCACATAACTGAAATGCTAACCACACGTTGCAGAAAGGAATTTTTCCTCAAGTTCCTTCTGGTTTTGTGAGTCACCTTAAATCTATAACCTTCGGTTATTGACCTTTCAGCAGTTAGAAACAGTTCCTCAGTATTTACTCTACCTCAAACCTTCAAGGAAGCTCTGCAAAGTAACTGAAAATCAAGTTGTCAGAAGTGGGATTTAAACACATGCCTCCAGTGAAAGCTGCAACCTGAAAAGAGAAGCTGAAACCGCTCAGTCACCTCAACTGTTCAGACCTTTTTGACCTCGTCATCACTTCTGTACTTTGAAAGGTTCACTCAGTTCAGGAACTTGTTCAATGTGACTGGAATGCTCAGTGACTGGGATATTAACTCCCCCGGGTTTTCCTGAGCTTGTTCTCGGTGTATGGGGATGTTTGATGTTTGTCCTGGGCTGTGGAATCTTGCATCACTGTAATGGACATTAACCCACTGATTGAATCTGTATTCACTGCTTTCCACTGGTGCTGGGTAATTGCAGAGTGTGGGGCCGGAATGTTGCTGCTTGTCCCGGCCTCACTCACTCTGGGAAAGAGTGAATAATTGATGCGTCTGTTTCTGTATCTGAAATGTGACTTCGATCTGCTGTTATTAACCGAGGCAGCGCTGCAGAAGGATACGTTAATAATCTCTCACTAATCAACTGCAAACAGTCAGAATGTGTAACTTTGAGCAGCGCTTTCTGCACCGTCAGGGCTGGAAAGTTGAGGGAGGGAGAGACAGTGTCAGTATCTGAGTGTGTACAGCACTGTACAGAGAAAGAGCCAACATACCGGGGCTGAGAAACAGTGCATCTTTTCACATTTAATCACAATAATATCCACAGTCAGGAGCTGAAAATGATGAAAAACCAAATAGCAAGAGCAAAAATAAGAAAAGTAAGTAATTATAAATTAGCTGATCAGCTTTCACTGTGTTACCTGGTAGTCTGCAGTTTTATATTCAATGCTCTCTCCACTGTGGCCAGGGAATGATTTCTTCTCAAAGGCTGAATATTAACAAAACTGCTTGTAATTTAACATCTTTTAAAAGTAATTCCATGGAGCGAATGGGGCAAAGTCAAATAACTGCACCAATTATAGGAGAGCTGGTTGGTGATGACGTGCGTATGTCTGCAGTGTGCAGGACCAGACTGTTTCTATAGATTCACAATGAATGTTCCATCTTTATTTATAACAGTAAAACTGATCGTGGACAATGGCTATTCTGGTTGCAGCAACCTGAAGCTTTAACTCATTAACACTCTCCTTTAGGGTAATTTAGAAAGCACAGCATGCAGCTCTGTCAGTTAGTGTGTTTGTTTGTTAACCCACAATTTGATGGTTCAAGCACATAAATGGATGAGGCTTTATTAACTTAAACTCTTCTACATCTGCTATATTACTCTTGCTGTTGATTTTTCAAAGATAAGGTTAATCAAGTCTTTCTTTGTGAAATCTATGCTGACTGTGTTTTATTATTTTTCATTTCCATCTGTATTTTCTACTTTGGAGGATTACAGGATATTATCATTTTTTTTATTCATTCATGGGAGGTGGGTGTCGCTGGCTCGGCCAGCATTTATTATCCATCCCTAATTGCCTTGAGAAGGTGGTGCTGTGCTGCCTTCTTGAACCACTGCAGTCCATGTGCTGCTGTAATGAAGAGAGTTCCAGGATTTTGACCCAGCAACAGTGAAGGAACGGTGATACAGTTACAATTCAGGATGGTGTGTGGCTTGGAGGGGAACTTGCAGGTTGTGGTGTTCCCATGCATCTGCTGCCCTTGTCCTTCTCGGTGATAAATGTCGCGGGTTTGGAAGGTGCTGTCTCAGGAGCCTTGGCGCATTGCTGCAGTGCATCTTGTGGATGGTACACACTGCTGCCACTGTGTGCCAGTGATGGAGGGCATGAATGTTGTAAATGGGGTGCCAATCAAGTGGGCTGCTTTGTCCTGTGGAGTTTCTTGAGTATTGTTGGAGCTGCACCCAGCCAGACAAGTGGAGAGTATTCCATCACACTCCTAACTTGTGGACAGGCTTTGGGGAGTCTTGGACGTAGAGACTTGGACGTAGAGACTCCACTTTCCATCAACATTGACCAGCTCACTTTGGAGGTTCTCAACAGCTTCACATACCTTGGATCAACAATCACCAGCAATCTGTCCCTTGATGCTGAAATCAGCACCAGGATTGTCAATGCTGCAGCTGTCATGTCAAAGTTGAGAAGACGGGTGTGAACCGACAGCAAACTGACCGAAAATACAAAACTCCACGTGTACCAGGCTTGTGTTCTCAGCACCCTCCTTTATAGTAGAGAAACATCAACAACTTATACAAGCCAAGAAAAGCGGCTGAACAGCTTCCACCTCCACTGCCTCAGATGGATATTGGGCATCTCCTGGCAGGACAGAGTGCCGAATGAGGAAGTACACCAGCGTGCAGGGATCCGCAGCATGTTTGCCCTCTTGAGTCAGAGGCGGCTCTGTTGACTGGGCCAAATGAATGACAGTCACATTGCCAAATACATGCTCTGTGGTGAGCTTGCTATAAGCACAAGACCAACAGGTCAGGGAACAAATCAAGTCATTTGGAGAGGTTTGAGTTAATTAAGGAGAGTGGGCATGGATTTATAAATGGAATTTCATGCTTGATGAATCTAACTGCATTTTTTGATAAACTATCTGAGAAAGTTGATGAAGGGAATGCAGTGGATGTTGTTTATATGGATTTTACAAAAGCATTTTATAAAGTACCACATAAAAGGGTGGTTAACAAAATTGAGGTTCATGGATTAGGAGGGTCAGTGTCCATTTGGATAGGAAATTGGTTTAAGGACAGAAAACAGCGAGTCATATGAAATGGTTCTTGGTCAGACCAGAGGATAGTCGACAGTGGTGTTCC
Source organism: Heterodontus francisci (assembly GCF_036365525.1). NCBI lineage: Eukaryota > Metazoa > Chordata > Chondrichthyes > Heterodontiformes > Heterodontidae > Heterodontus > Heterodontus francisci. The sequence continues at coordinate 5,099,768 of NW_027141441.1, read as the reverse complement.
CCAAGGGTCAGTGCGAGAACCATTGCTTTTTTTTGCTACAGATTAATGACTTGGATCTTGGAATATCGAGTAGAATCTCAAAATATGCCGATGACACCAAACTTGGAGGAGTGGCAAACAGTGAGGATGATATGAACTGCCTGAAATAGGATAGTTATCGGCTAGTAGGATGGGCAGACAGGTGGCAGATGGAATTTAATAGTGACAAGTGTGAGGTGATGCATTTTAGCAGAAGAAATAGGGAGAGGCAATATATACTCAATGCTACAGTTCTGAAGAGTGTGCTGGAATAGAGGGACCTGGAGTACATGTCCATCATTCTTTGAAGTTGGCAAGACATATTGCGAGAGTGGTTAGCAAAGCATGTGGGATCTTGGGCTTTATAAATAGAGACATTGTGTACAAAAGCAGGGTTGTTATGCTGAACTCTGGTTCGGCCCCAATTGGAGTGTTGCATCCAGATCTGCTCACCAATCTTTAGAAAGGATGTGCGGATTCTTGAGAGGATGCAGAGGAGATTTACCAGAATAGTTCCAGGGATGGAGGGTTTTAGTTTCAAGGTTAAGTTAGAAAAACAGGGTTTTTTCTGCCTGTATCAAAGGAGATTGAGGGGAGAATGGATAGAGGTGTCGAAGGCTCTGACAGTTTTAGATAAGTTGGCAAGGAAAAATTGTTCCCATTAACTATTGGTACAAGGACTAGGGGATTCAGATTGAAGGTTTTGGACAAGAGATGCAGGAGGAATGTGCGGAAGAGCTTTTTTACACAGTGATTGGTCATGATCTGTAACTCGCTGCCCCCGAGGGTGGAGGAAGTGGAGACAATCGTTGGTTATAAAAGGAATTTCGATGGGCATTTGAAGGAAATAAATTTACAGGGCTAGGGGGATCGAGCAGACGAGTGGGACTGACTGGATCGCTCCATGGAGAGCTGGCCTGTACTCGACGGTGCGAATGGCCTCCTTCTATACCACAAATGACCCAATGACTCGATGAGTCTATGTCACTCTCAGAATCAAGACAACAGAGTGACAGATTTAACACAACATTATAACATATGTTTGGTTTGACAAATTCAATAATAACTCGTCTCCACTCCTAGTATTTCTAAATCCCACACATTCACTATAATGTGAACAATTATTTCCTGTTGTGTCTCTCTCACATTTGTAAACTTCACTTTATTGGAGTGAGGTGACATCTACTGGCGGGAAGCAAGAACTGCAATCAAGCAGCAGAAACTCCACAGTCTGTCAGGGTTCAAGAAACATTGCAATATGAGGAAATAGTGAAGGGGTTTGATCGGGTTGATGGAAACATGATTCCACTTGTGGTATCATATGAAGCAAGGGCCAGAAATATAAAATTGTCGTTCATAAAAGAAATGAGGAATTCATGAAAAATGCATTTGCTTAGAGAATGGTTATCGAGATATACAGCACTGATATAGGCCCTTTGGCCCACTGAGTCTGCACTGACCATCAACCACCCATTTATACTAATCCTATGTTAACCCAGAATTCCCTACCACATCCCCACATTTCTCCTATCACCTACCCTCGGGCCAATTTACAACAGTCAATTTATCTATCAACCCACAAGTCTTTCATTGTGGGAGGAAACCAGAGTACCTTGTGGAAGCCCACATAAACAACTTGCAAACTCCACACAGGCAGTATACAGAACTGAATCGGGGTCATTGAAGTTGTGAAGCTGCAGTGCTCACCACTGCACCACCCTTAGAATGTGGATAGAGTAAAAAGTGAGATTGGATGGACAGAAGCAGTCTGAAAAGATGGCTCAAACAAAAGGTGAAAACCCTGAAATGTTAACTCTGTTTCTCTCTCCACAGATGCTGTCAGAGGTGCTGAGTATTTCCAGCACTTTTTGTTTTTATTTCAGCTTTGTAGGATATTGTTTTGATCTGAAAAAAATGCATGATCGGCTGTGGGTGCCAGTGAAATTCCACAGGAGCGAATAAAAACCATGCTCACGGTGGCTCGTTGGTCTAGGGGTATGATTCTCGCTTTGGGTATGTAAGTGATTAATATGTGAGAGGTCCTGGGTTCAAATACCAGACGAGCCCTTCTCTGTTGCCATTTTTAGTTTAAGGTCATCGATTGCTTTCAGCCTTCCAGAAAGCGGAATCGATTTCCAAACTGAGCCTGCTTGAGGACCGGGGAACTGGATTCAAAGAGCTTGTCGACAAAATTGAAATGAACAAAATATACAGATTGTCAAGTGGGAATATAAGGTTGCAACAGCAACTAAAGGCCTGCTCGGGTCAGCAAATGAAACCCGACCCAAGCTTGACAGCACCACATCCGACCTGGTCCGAGTCCTTTCATTTTTTCCCGTGCCCGAACTGACCACCAGAATGTTCAGTTAAACTTGCTTCCGTTTTTCACTTTTTAAGCTTGTGCAGGTAAGGCAACAAAAACTGTAACTGGACTTGAAAGGTTGTTTAAATGTACATTAAGATTAGAGCTACGTACCGGAGGTGATGAGCTGAAGATTGTTACCATAGAAGTTAGTGATTGTGAGGTCACGAGTTCAAGAGAAACTCATGGAGTTGTGCCCAGACAGGTTGTCCCACACTGTATTGATTAAAATATTGCCCGAAGGCTAGAAAATATCATTATACATTCCCTAGACTCCTGCTTTACAGGTTGAAATACTTTCTGCAAGTTTATCCAGAAAGCAGCTGAGATGCAGAGACCAGGAAGGTCTTGAGTGATTAATTATTATAAAATATACATTCTTATATTAAAGAGATTGTGCTCTAGCTTCGATGGAATCGCTCACTGCAGACTAGTGCGGAGTGTTTCCCTCCTTGACGTCCTGGCTGTCACTGGATCTTGAGTCCAGGCCTCTGGATTACTGTTCCAGTAATCTTTGAAATTTCTCCCTTGATCTAATATTTTAATCTGGTAAGTCAGATTTTACAAAAAAAATTAAATGATTTAAGACTGCTTCATGTTCAGCAGTGCCAAATGAATAAAGAAATTCAAATATATTCAAAATTATATATCAACTATTAAATACTAATGCCCAGCTTTGAATACAAAAAATGCCTCTAATTGTGTTCTGGTCTGGAATGGAATTCTTCAGTGTTTCTGTTTAGCTTGGATTGACTCAGCGATTTTCTTGTTTTTCACTTTGTCGATGCCTTTGAATAATTGTGGATCCTTCTTCAGGGAGTCTTCTTTCACCAGGTAGTTCTGACCTCTGATGATGTTGATCGTAATCAGCTTCAATTTGCTGATATTTTTGGAAGTGAGCAGATTTCCTTTGCTTGAGTTCACAACATGGAACTTCGTCTGACGTGTGAACCCATGGGAGGATTTGAAAGCTGCCCTTGCATTGGAGCATACAGTTGCATCCATCCAAACAGAGGGACAGTAGAAGTGACATATTCAGTTCAGTCTGTCGATCATGGGACTTTTAATCTCAGGGTTGTGAGTTTGAGCGCCATTTAGTTTTTCCATTTTTTAGGCTTCATTAGCAGAGAGTACAAGGAGTGTTTGAAATGAAATTCAACAACAGTATGAGAAACGCTCTCTTTCATTCGGGACTCTTAACTCTCTGCAGCATCTCGCTGTGAAAGATTGAACTTTATCTCATTTCTTTTTCAGCTGGGGGTCAGTGCAGCTCAGTGGGACTTCTGGCTGTCTCCCATCTCACAATTCATCAGTGCTGAGAAAGCAATGGGAAATATTACGCATGGCTGAGTAAGCAGAGGACACCGATTTAAGGTGAATGGGAAAAGAACCAAAGGCAATCTGAGGAAAAACCTTTTTTATGCAGCAAATGGTTAAGATCTGATATTTACTGCCTGAGAGTGTGACGGAGGAAGATTCAACCATAGCTTTCAAAAGGATATATGATAATTATCTGAAGGGAAAAAAAAATCAGGTTTTCATGGAATACACGAGGATGTGGCATGAGCTGAGTTGCTTGTGCAGTGAGGCAGCACAAGCACGATGAGATGAATCCCTCCTTTTGTGCTGTAAGTATTCTGTGATCTATGATTCTATACAAAGTGAAACCAACACTCACATATGAGAAACTGACAGGTACAGTGTAAACCCCACACTAACAAACCAGCAAATGCCAGGGACAGAGTAAAACCAACAGTCCTAGACAAGAAACTGACAGATACTGTGTGAAACCCAAAAATCACTTATCAGGATTTGGCAGTTAATGTGTAAAATCCTCTCTTCAATATCCATCCTGCAAGGTACAAAGAAAATTAGGTACAAACCCAGGCTCATACTTCGAAGACTGAGAGATGAAGAGCAAAACACAGACTCACCTACAAGAGGCTGACAAGTACAGAGAATAAAACAGAGGGGGTGCAGATTAAAAACACATGCATGGAACGGATACTGATAGGGATAGAATCAAACCCTTTCTCACACATGACATGAAAATTGGTGCTGTCGTAAATAGTGAGGAGGAAAGCCTTAGATTACAGGCCAATATAGATCGTCCGAGGCAGAGAATATAAGAGCAGGGAGGTTATGACGGAGCTGTATAAAATGCTAGTTAGGCCACAGCTGGAGTACTGTGTACTGTTCTGGGCACCACACTATAGGAAGGATGTGATTGCACTGGAGAGGGTACAGAAGAGAGTCACCAGGATGTTGCCTGGGCTGGAGCATTTCAGCTATGAAGAGAGACTGAAAAGGCTAGCGTTGTTTTCCTTAGAGCAGAGAAGGCTGAGGGGAGATAAGATTGAGGTTTACAAAATTATGAGGGGCATTGATGGGTTAGATGGGAAGGAACATTTTACCTTAGCGGAGGGGTCAATAACCAGGAGGCATAGATTTAAGGTAAGGGGCAGGAGGTTTAGATGGGATTTGAGGAAAAAAAAATTACCCAGAGGGTGGCTGGAATCTGGAAAGCACTCCCTGAAGAGGTGGTAGAGGCCGGAACCTTCACAACATTTAAGAAGTATTTACATGAGCACTTGAAATGCTATAGCATACAAGGCTACGGGCCAAATACTGGAAAATGGGATTAGAATAGTTAGGTGCTTGATGGACAGCACAGACTCAATGGGCTGAAGGGCCTGTTTCTGTGCTGTATAACTCTATGACTCTATATCAGAAATTGATAGATCTGGACAAAAGCTGATGTTCACATACAAGTTGTTGAAAGATATGTGGTGAAACTCACATTTATTTTTTATTTCCAAAATATACTTTATTCATAAAAATCTGTAAAAATTACATTCCCAAACAGTTTAAAACAGCATCAAGTCAAAAAATACAAACAGTGCAAAGGTGATCAGTTACCTTCTGTACAATCATGAGTTGCCTCACAACCCTTCCATTTCATTGTCATGCCATTTACATTTTTACATTTACAGCGCACAAAATTTCTCCGATACAGTTCTGGGGATTTCATATGGATCCAGCCCCTCAGTTCAGCTTGGTGGGGGGACCTTACACTGTGGTCTTTCCCCATTGAGCCTTTGCTGCGGCTGCCCCAAGCTTTCGTGCGTCCCTCAGCACGTAGTCCTGGACCTTGGAATGTGCCAGTCTGCAACATTCGGTGGTGGACAACTCTTTTCGCTGGAAGACCAGCAAGTTTCAGGCAGACCAAAGGGCGTCTTTCACCGAATTGATAGTCCTCCAGCAGCAGTTGATGTTTGTCTCTGTGTGCGTCCCTGGGAATAGCCCGGAGAGCACAGACTCCTGTGTTACCGAGCTGCTTGGGATGAAGATCGACAAAAACCACTGCATCTCTTTCCACAAAGTTAACTCACATAGCAATAGCAGAAACAGTCACAAACCAAAAACTGAAACATACAGAGTAAGAACCCACATTCTCACACCAGAAATTCACGGCTACAAAGTGAAGCTGACTCTCTCCTCCCAGGCACTGACAGGTACAAAAGAAAACACGCACTAACATACCAGGAAATGAAATGTAGGAAATAAAACCTGATTATCATGTCAGAGATTGGCATGAATGACAGTTGTGGTACCCAGAATGCTCTGCGCTCCAGAATCTGCCTTGTCTCTGATAAGGAGCAGGCGCGGTAGTGGCTGAGCTCCATCTGCAGCTGGAGCGGAATATTCACAAAGTGCAGGGAGACCGCGCCCGTAGCGGGTGCACACAGCTGGAGCAGGGCGTCAAGGCCACAATAGGATGGAATGATCCCGTTTGTGTCCCTGCGGGTGGCGTGAAGCTTTTCCCTGTGAGGCTTCCCGAAACTGCCCGCCAGCAAGGTCAACTGGTCAGAGAGCGTCTGTAATTGGATAGAAATTGGGGATTGGGCAGGGAGCGTCTCTAAATGAATAAGATTTGGGGACTGGACAAGGAGCGTCTGTAAATGGATAAGAATTGGGGATTTAGCAGGGAGCGTTTTTTTATCCGTTCGTGGGATGTGGGCGTCGCTGGCTCGATCTCAGCTACAGTAATGTGTCCAGTTCTGGGCACCAGGTTTCAGAAAGGACATCAAAGCTTTTGAGACAGTTTGGAGGAGATTTACGAGAATGATACCAGAGATGAGGGGTTTCAGTTCTCTGGACAGGGTGGTGAAGCTGGGATTGTTGGCCAAAATTGTCAAGGGGAGGTGAGGAGAGATCTTTTTACCCAGTTACTGATTCGGATTTGGAATGAATTGTCTGACAGGGTGGTGGAAACAGATTCAATTATAACTTTCATAAAGGAATTGGACAAATATTTAAAAGTGAATTTCTCCAGGACTATGGGGAAATAGGCAGGGGGTTGGACTAATTGCATCATTTTTTTCACAGATTCAGCACAGGCACAAAAGACCGATTGGCCTCCTTCTGTGCTGTATGATTCTATGAAATAGTGACAGTCAGTGCAAGTCTGTATAAGAAGGAGAAATGGAGACAGGTCAGGGAGAGCACATCACCAAAACTGGGAGATACTACATTGGACAGGGAGGGTCGGAGGGGGAGAGAGCACGTACATACAGTCAGAATCAGCACCTTCAGGGGAAGACAGAGAGAGGAACCAGTGAGTGTAGTACTGAACCCAGCCAGAGTCAACCTGCTGAAACACCAGTGAGTTCACACTGGGGAGAGATCATTTACCTGTTCCGTGTGTGGCAAGGGGTTCACTCAGTCATCCAACCTCACTGAACATCAACTTGTTCACACTGATCAGAGACCTTTTCAATGTCCTGACTGTGAGAAGAGCTTGAAAAGCAGTAATGATCTGCTGAAACACCAACACATTCACTCTGGGGAGAGGCCGTTCCCCTGCCATGTGTGTGGGAAGGGTTTTCACTCAGTCATTCAATCTGCTGCAACATCAGCAAGTTCACATGTAACTGCAGGGGTTGGATTCTGCTGTTGTTGCTGCTATTCATCACTTTCAGAGACAAAGTTGGGTCTTACTTTATAACCAGTGTAGTCCAGAGCAAAAGCGTCTTCTTAATGTTGAGATAAACGGGAGAAGAAACCGGGAAGTGGCGGCGAGGATGGGGAAGGTGCTGCACCATCACTTTAATGGTGCACCCTCCCTCCCCCGGGTCCTTGCTGCACGCCCGCCAGCCCTGGTGGCTCTGATTGGGGTCCTGAGAGCCCCTGAGACTCGGTGCAGCTGAGGCTGCGCTCACCCCCGCACAGCTCTGTTGTGATATTTAAAATACGAAAGGCCTGTTGGACTGAGAGCTGATCTGGAATTTAGAAAGCATCATTACTGGAGGCTCATTGCTGCTCAGCACAATCTAACCCCCGGCTCCTGGGAATTGTTGATTCTACACCCTGTAGTTCAGTTCTGCAATTAACTCGAGGGGGAGATGTGTGAGCAGAAAAACAGAGCGAAATGAAAACACAGCTGGACAGATGTGCAACAGGTCAATCCACTGTTACAATAACTCCATCTCTGACTCCCTCCTGACAGTAACCAGCCCTTTCACAGAGACTGTGGGTGGCTCTGAAAAGAGCCTTTGGTTTATTAGATGTCATTTTGGCCGCTTTACTTTTTCTGGGAGCTCTGAGCGCTGGTTTTCTTGGGCAGCAGCACAGCCTGGATATTAGGCAGCACCCCGCCCTGAGCGATGGCCACGTCTCCCAGCAGCTTGTTGAGCTCCTCGTTGTTGCGGATGGCCAGCTGCAGGTGTCTGGGGATGATGCGGGTCTTCTTGTTGTCCCGGGCCGCGTTACCGGCCAGCTCAAGGATTTCAGCGGTCAGGTACTCGAGCACAGCAGCAAGATAGACAGGGGCTCCAGCACCCACACGCTCAGCATAGTTGCCCTTTCTCAGGAGCCTGTGAACACGGCCCACCGGGAACTGCAGTCCAGCCCGGGAGGAGCGAGACTTGGCCTTGGACCGAGCTTTCCTGCCGGTCTTTCCTCTTCCAGACATTTCCACAATCTCACAAATACTTTCACAAAGAATGGATAATTTCTCAGCTTTTGTCGTAAGCTTGAAACAGTCAAGATGGCCGAGTGGTCGAAAGGGCTGTGTTCAGGTCGTAGTGTTTTCTGGAGGCGTGTGTTCAAATCCCAAATCTACCAAGTTGTGTTTTGACTGAACTGGAGGGATTTGGGAGCAGCGGTGAAGGGAGAACATGGAAGAATATTGACAAGTAAAATGAAAATGGACCCAAAGATGTTTCTTCAATACATTAGAGTAACAGGCAACTAAAGAAAGAGGAGTGCACTGAAAAGACCAAAAAATCACAGTGATTTTTGACATCTTGCCAGTATTGAGTGGCGCGTGCACGGGATGATGTCATTTTGCAGCGCCAACGTCATCACATTTCCGCAACAAATCCATCTTCGTGCATGCGTGATAAAGCGTCATTGGGTATCTAGCCACCCCATCCCCCCACCATTTGGCTCGAGGAAGTGGCTGAATGGGAGATTTTGAAGCTGTAGCTCTCCCCCCTCGGCAACTCACTCCAGGCCTCGACGATTCCCCCTCTCAGCCGCTCGCTCCAGACCTCGCTGCTTCCCCACCCCCCCCCACTCCCCTCTCCAGTTGTTCCTCGCTTCGCACCACCCCACTCTCTGGCCACTCGCTCCAGGCCGCGCCGCTTCCCTCCTCTCAGCCACTCACTCCTCCGTCGCCCTGTCACCCCTTGCGGCCCTCCTGCTGCTACAGGTGGCGCCTGGTGAAGAAATGTGGGAGCGAGTGTCACGGCCAGAGCTAGTAGCTGTGGGCTGGGCTGGGACAGGGTGGGGGGTGGGGTTGCGGAGAGCGAACAGACAGAGTGCGGAATTTCACCAGTAGGGAGGAGGGGGAGAAAGCGAGTTGCAGAGGGGGGAGAACGGTCAGTGGGGTGGGAGCTAGTAGCTGTGTTCGGGTGAAGTCAGTCCTGGTCAGTTATATAAACAAATCACAATAACGAATTGGCAGCACATTTTATCCTCTGCCCGATTTTCCTTTCCATCGATCGGGGTGCTAATTCACTATCTTCCAATGGAAATTCAATCATAAAATTCCTTTTGTATTTAATAGGATTACTGAAATGTTAAATGGATCTGAGGATTACAGTTAGTATTAGCAAACGCACCCGAGTGAATTAGCACCCAAATCGATGGAAAGGAAAATCGGGGTAAGTATAAAATGTGCCGCCAATTTCGTTATTGAGATTCGTTGAGTAATTCGATTCTGCCCAACACTGAAATTGGCGGCTTTTTTGACTTCAACCTTTCTGCCAGGACGACAATTAAAGCCAATGATTTGCTGTATTTTCTAATTCGAGGCTCGGCAATTGGTTAAGACATGCGAATGGGAAGAGGGTGACCAATCAGAAGTGGGCTCTGGATAGCGCGGGCTCAAACTGCGGGAATTCCAGGTCCCTGAATGACTGAGCTGAAACTGATCAGTTTCACAAACCCTGTCAGTTTCAGTGCAGGAAACACTGTCTCGGGGGAAATAACATCACAAGTGGGTCTGGTTCCAGCGATGGCTGCTGCAAAACTCCCGGATTCCCTCATTGCAGCGAAATCATTTTGAAATTCTATGAAAACAATGAGTGATTCTGGAGGAGTGATGTGGCTTTTCACTGAGGGCATGTGTCGACTGGAGAAATAACTAACTGTAGAGCCTCAGGCGCTGTTTGCACAGCCCGTTCAGAAAATCAAATCCACTGCACATCCTTGCTGCAAATGAAATGTCAAATTTGGGGATTCCAGTTTTGTATCTCGAACACAGCACAGATTTATTCTAGACAGTTCTAAACAGCCAATCCCAGCTCCCGTTTCCAGGTCACTGCTCTCTCTGTGAGGCGGTGGGTGGCTCTTAGAAGAGCCTTTGTTGTGTTTGCTGGAAAGGGTCGAGTTGTTCAGCCGCTGAATTCGTGGAGAGTGCGGCCCTGCCGTTTCAGAGCGGACACCACATCCATGGCAGTGACCCTCTTGCGCTTGGCGTGTTCAGTGTAGGTGACCGCATCCCTGATCACATTCTCCAGGAAAACCTTCAACACCCCGCGAGTCTCCTCACAGATCAAACCCGAGATCCGCTTGACCCCGCCACGGCGAGCCAGGCGGCGGATTGCTGGTTTGGTGATGCCCTGGATATTATCACGAAGCACTTTGCGGTGCCGCTTTGCTCCGCCTTTGCCCAGTCCTTTCCCTCCTTTACCTCTGCCAGACTTTCTTTTATTAATTTCCAAAATATACTTTATTCATAAAAATCTGTAAAAAAAAATACATTACAAAACAGTTCCAAAAAGCACCAAGTCAAACAATACAGAGAGTGCAAAGGAGATCAGTTTCCTTCAATACAGGAGTGAGTTGCCTCACAACCCTTCCATTTCATTGTCATGCCATGTACATTTTACAGCAAACAAATATTTTCTGGCTACAGTTCGAGTGGTTTCCCATGGATCCAGCCCCTCAGTTCAGCTTGGTGAGGGGACCTTACACAGTGGTCTTTCCACATTGAGCCTTTGCTGCAGCTGCCCCAAGCTTTAGTGCGTCCCTCAGCACGTAGTCCTGGACCTTGGAATGTGTCAGTCTGCAACATTCGGTCGTGGACAACTCTTTGCACTGGAAGACCAGCAAGTTTCGGGCAGACCAAAGAGCGTCTTTCAACGAATTGATAGTCCTCCAGCAACAGTTGATGTTTATCTAGGTGTGCGTCCCTGGGAACAGCCCGTCGAGCACAGACTCCTGTGCTACAGAGCTGCTTGGGATGAACCTCGACAAAAACCATTGCATCTCTTCCACACCTGCTTTGCAAAGACACATTCCAGAAAGAGGTGGGCAACGTCTCTTTTCCACCACAGCCACCTCGAGGACCGCGTGTGGATGGGGTGAGACTTCGGGTGTGCAGGAAGGATCTGACGGGGAGGGCTCTTCTCATCATCAGCCAGGCTACATTTTGGTGCTTGTTTGAAAGTTCTGGTGATGAGGCATTCTGCCAAATGACTTTGGACTTCTGCTCAGGGGACCATCCGACAGTATCCACCATCTCCTTTTCCCGTAGGGCCTTGAGGATATTCCGTGCAGACCACTGCCTGATGGATTGGTGGTCAAAGGTGTTTTTCCACAGAAACTTTTCCATGGAGGATAGGCAGTATGGCACAGTCCAACTGGATGGAGCATTCTGCGGCAATATGACCAGGCCCATCCTTTGCAACACCGGCGACAGATAGCACCTCAGCACGTAGTGACACTTGAAGTTTGCAAACTGGGGATCTACACACACAAAGGTAGCCAGAAGGATGAGGGCGACGTTGGGTATATTTTTCCCGCCCTTATCCAGAGGTTTGAACATCGTGTCCCTCCGGACTCGGACCATTTTGGATCCCCAGATGAAGCGGAAAATGGCTCAGGTGATCGCCACAGCGCAGGAATGCGGTATGGGTCAGACCAGCACCACGTACAGCAATGTGAGCACCTCGCCCTTGATGACCAGGTTCTTACCCATAATGGAGAGAGATCGCTGCTCCCACATGCTCAGCTTATGTTGTACCCTGGCTACTCGCTCCTTCCAGGTTTTGGTGCACGTCCCAGCCCTTCCAAACCATATCCCCAGCACCTTCAGGTAGTCTGACCTAACGGTGAAGGGGTCAAAGGATCGGTTAGCCCAGTTCCCAAAGAACATGGCCTCGCTCTTGCCATGTTTAACATTGGCTCCCAAGGCCAGTTCGAGCTGGTCGCAGATGCTCATTAGTCTGCGCACAGACAGTGGATCCGAGCATAAAACGGCGACTTTATCCATGCACAGGGAGGTTTTAACCTGAGTGCCTCCGCTGCCTGGGATTGTCACCCCTCTGATGCTCGCATTCTTCCTAATAGACTCAGCAAAGGGTTCAATACTGCAAACAAACAAGACAGGGGAGAGAGGACAGCCCTGTCTGACTCCAGATTGGATCGGGAAACTTTCTGATTCCCACCCATTGATTGAGACTGCACTACTGATGTTTGTGTAGACTAGTTTGATCCAATTGCAAATTCCCTCCCCAAACCCCATTTTGGAATGCACATCCATCATGTAAGTGTGCGATATCCTGTCAAAAGCCTTCTCCTGGTCCAGGCTGATGAGGCAGGTGTCCACCCTCCTGTCCCGTACATAGGTGATCATATCCCTGAGTAGCGCAATGCTATCAGAGATTGTCCTGCCTGGTGTAGTATAGGTCTGATCAGGGTGAATCACCAACTCCAGAGCAGACTTGAATCGACTGGCTATGACTTTTAACAGAATCTTATAGTCAGCATTAAGCAGTGAGATGGGCCACCAATTTCTTATTTCTGTCCGCTCCCCCTTCCGCTTGTCGATGAGGGTGATGATGCCTTTCCTCATGGATTCTAACATACTGCCAGCCTGGAGCATACTCTTGTTTACTGCCAGACATGTTGATTCTTGCCTCAAATCAGTGCACAATAAAAGAGACTGATTCCATCAGGCTCCTTTTTTTACAGGCCACCCGGACCTGGCTGAGAAAGGCAGAGTGAGAGCAGGGAGGGGAGGAGACAAGAGTGAAGATTAAACAGAGAGCTCGATGGAGGAGACACCCAGAGTGACAGACAGAGAGAGAACGGCCCCTCATCTTTCAGCTCCACCTCCAGTTTCCTCCGGGCTGCCAATTTCAAACCCTTTATTAACAGTAGAACCAAAACCCAGCTCTCCACACAAACCCTTCCAGACTCGGTCTTCATAGTCAAGGCTTTCCAGAAAGCTGGAGCTTTTAGATATGGTCCCGATGCAATTAACACTCAGTAATATTCCCACCTAAACACAGTCCATTCTATAACAAGAAACCTCCTCAGTAACATCACCATTTCCACACCCATCCGCTTCCAGCAGTTTACAACACCTTACTGTAGCTGTTTGGGGAATCTCCTGTGTTAAGATTGGAGTTGGAAAGCGGCCTTTACCCGGCAGTGTTATTGTCTCACACTGAATCTGCTAGACATCCTGTTCTCTTTATTGCGAGAGAGAAAGCACGGATTTAGGAAACGTTCATTTGAAATGATCTCTATTGAGAACGAGCCCGGCCGTGGGACAGGTATTCCAGTGCAAAGAGCTGTCCATGACCGAGTGTTGCAGACTGGCACATTGCAACGTCCAAGACTATGTGCTGTGGGACGGCATTAAAGCTTGGGGAAGCCACCATGGAGACTCAATGGGGAAAGGCTGCAGTCTGAGGCCCTAGTAGGCCATATTACAGTGAGGGGCTGGAACCCGTGTAAAACCCCTCGGACTGTTTGCACCAGAGAATGTTTGATGTGTAATGTAAATACTGTAAATATAACCTGTGCAGGCAGGGATAGTGAGATACATCATGTACATTATTGAAGGACACTGATCTGTATTGTACCTTATGTAATATTAAATTTGAACTGCTTTGCAATGTAATTGCACAAATTATATGAATAAATTACATTTTGTGCAAAAGAAAGCAGCTTTCCTGTCAACACACACCTTGTCTCAGGGCACAACTTTCCTGTGATCTTGTCATACCCAACTTCGCTCTATATCTTCTGACACACACACTTTACAGTCTGTCATTTCCAAAAACAAGCATTCTAAAATCAAAAGACCTTTTGTTTATTTCTCCTTTCTTTTCATTTCTCCTCTATTCTTCTCAATCACTCCCTTCAACAGTCCTATTCAGATCAAGGTGGAATGTGAATAGTGTCACAACTCACCTGACACTATTATTACCCTTCTCTTCTCTTGTCTCATTCAATGGGAAAGTTTTATTCACCAGTCTGTTGCTGTTTTACACTCTTGCCATACCATCTGGTATTGCATCCATCTGAATTCTGTGCTTTCATGGCCTTATATTTATTTTCCACTTCTGGATGATTTGTTTGCTTCAGTTCCATTCAACCAGGCTGGACCACAGAGAAGCTTAGAACCTTTGCCTTGGACGGGTCCACGTTGATCCATTACATTCAGAATCACCTCCTTGAAATAACTCCATAGTACAACTACAGTAACCACACAGCATCTGCTTCAAACACTCCTCCACATTTTATCTGTTCTGACCGTCAACACCTCCAGCTCTTTTGTTTAAGTGGAACCCATCAGGTGTGTATAGGCTCCTTCTATTCTGAAAGCTGTAGCACTGGTTCAGGGAATTCAGCCCTGTTTCTCTACTCAAAAGGATCAGCGCTGCTTGATCTGCCTCGTATTTTGCTTTTATTGCAACGTTACAAGACCTCCAATCCTCTGGCACCACACCTGTATCCAGTGAGGGATTGGAAAATGATGGTCAGACCTTCCACTATTTCTTCCCTGGCTTCTTTCAACAGCCTGGGGTACATTTCATCTGGTCCTGGTGATTTATCCACATTCAAGGATGCTCATCCCATTAAGACTTCCTCTCTCCTTAAGTTATCACGTCCAATACTTCACACTCCTCCTCCTTAATAACAATATCTGCATTACCCTCTCAATCGGGAAGACAGTAATGTATTCTTTCAGGATATTGGCAACATCTTCCACCCCGATACAAAGGTTACATTTTTGATCTTTTCTGTGCCCTGCTGTTTGCTTAGTTGCCTCTGACTCGAATGTTTTCATGCAACATCTTTGGGTTCATTGTTATTTTGTTTGCCCATGTTCTTTCCTGATTTTTCTTTGCTTTTTACCGCTGCTCCCAAACGCCACCAGTTCAATCAACACACAACTTGTCAGAAGTGGGATTCGAACCCACGCCTCCAGTGGAGACTGCGACCTGAACGCAGCGCCTTAGACCGCTCGGCCATCCTGACTGCCTGGGACAGGCTTTCAATGCTAAGGAAATTATTCATTCTTTGTGAAAGTATTTGTGAGATTGTGGAAATGGCTGGAAGAGGAAAGACCGGCGGGAAAGCTCGGGCCAAGGCCAAGTCTCGCTCCTCCCGGGCTGGACTGCAGTTCCCGGTGGGCCGTGTTCACAGGCTCCTGAGAAAGGGTAACTATGCTGAGCGTGTGGGTGCCGGAGCCCCGGTCGATCTGGCTGCTGTGCTCGAGTATCTGACCGCTGAAATCCTCGAGCTGGCCGGCAACGCGGCTCGGGACAACAAGAAGACCCGCATCATTCCCAGACACCTGCAGCTGGCAGTCCGCAACGACGAGGAGCTCAACAAGCTGCTGGGAGGGGTGACTATCGCTCATGGCGGGGTGCTGCCTAATATGCAGGCCGTGCTGCTGCCCAAGAAATCCAGCACTCAAGAGCTCCCGGAAAAAGTAAAGCGGCCAAAATGTCATCTAATAAACCAATGGCTCTTTTCAGAGCCACTCACAGTCTCTGTGAAAGGACTGGTTACTGTCAGGAAGGAGTCAGAGATGGAGTTATTGTCACAGTGGATTGACCTGTTCACATCTGTCCAGGTGTGTTTTCAGTTCCCTCTCTGGATTTCGCTCTGTTTCTCTGCTCACACATCTCCCCCTCTAGTTAAGTGAAGAACTGAACTACAGGGTGTCAGAATCAACAATTTAATAAATCCCACTGCCTTCGATTTGATAAATCCCGAGATTATCCCGGTACATTAACGGGAACTGGTTCGGAGCTGATGAATTAATTTAATAATGGAAGTGTCCGGGTTAATTCTCTGTTTTTCATTTGGACCGTTTGAATTGTGTCTTTTTTTTCTCTCTGGTGAGCTGAGCGCCACTTCTCAATGAGAATCTGCTCCCAGAACAGAGTAAATGCAGGAAGAAAGAGGCCATTCTCGGGCTGTGTGTTTCTCTCCTAACCTGATCTGTTTAGATCGCACTGTTCCCAGAGGACGGTATCAGTGAGAGTTGTTCACACACAGGAGCTGAGTCCATTGCAGCGCTTTAATATGTGCCTTCCCCCCGGCCCTCCCTATTCTGCGGACACAGAGCTGCCTGTTTCCCCCGGCGGCGGGATAGAGTCGGGGATTCTCTCCCCGCAGTGTCAGGGTCTGCAGCCCCGGGGAACTGGCGGTTTCAGTCAGAGTGACCGAGCTGCCTTACATATCCTGTGTACTGATCTCCAATGGATTCAAATATTAGTGAACTTATTGGGTAATGTTTGTAAATAACCCTCATGTGAACGGACCCGGCTCCATTAATGCCTTCCAAATAAAACTGGGATCCATTTCTTTTCCCCAAATGCCAGCTAACGGATCCCAGGAGCGGGGTTGAGATTGTGCTGAGCAGCAATGAGTCTCCGGTAATGCTGCTTTCTAAATTCCAGATCAGCTCTCAGTCCTACAGGCCTTTCGGGAAAGTGATGTGACAAAACAGAAACCATGTGGCCGCCCCTCCAATCTAATGGGTTTGATGATGAACAGAGATGGCAGCTCTTTCCTTTGCTGATTTGGTGGCTCTGAAAAGAGCCCTTGTTACACTTGTTACTGAAGCTGGGTTTTAGGTGCGTTCCCCGCAGATGCGGCGGGCCAGCTGGATGTCTTTGGCCATGATGGACCGGGATCAATCTGGTGAATCTGCTCATTTTCCGGCAGAAGCATCAGTCGCTGTTTGAACTGTTTAAAGTCAGGGGTGTATTAGCAGCCAGAAAGTGAAGGGCAGTTCATTGCTCCCTGCAGCATTATCCGAATCTTTCAGGAGAAAAGATCAGAAACCGCTCGTTTCTGTCAGTCCCCGAGAAGCCTGTGAGAAGCGGTTAGTCGCTAATTTGTTCCTTTTACAGAGTGGAAGCTGATACTTGTCCCGTTTTAAATTGCTGTACTGGACCTTCCTCCCGCCGCTTACAGTTAACAGATTGACAAATGAAAACGATTCCTAAAATCGCGTCAGGATTTTGTGACGGTAAATACAGTAAAACAGAACATAAAATGAGAGGTTTTAAAATTGTTGCCTGAAAATTGAAATTTTCCATCACTTCAATTCCTTCTGGCTCTGGAATTGCCAGGCTTTTTCCAATTGGAAAATCTAAGCCAATGAGAACTTCTATTTACTTATATGTGATTCTCCTATTGGTTAAGAATTGGATTGAGAAGCGGGTGACCAATCAGAGACAGAGTCAAACTGCGGGGATTCCAGGCCCCCAGTAACTGAGCTGAAACTGTTCAGATTGACAAACCCTGGCAGTAGCTTCACACATTGGACACTTCACACTGAGTCATTCAAGGGCTGGTGTGAGAGAAGCTTCAGATCCTGTCATTACTCTCTGACTCATTATTCATCTCGAACCAAACAATTAGTAAATGTGAAGCAGTGAAGAGACTTTTCATTCTCACTGCAGAATGTGTCATCTGGGGAAATAAGGAACTATTATTTTCGGAGATTCCAGGTACATTCCTCCCTGAACAAATCCATTCCAAACATTCCCGATCACAGCCTATCCCAGCTCCTGTTGTCACCCGACTCCAGCTGAATTGGAGAAACTCATGTGTTGGGGTTTGAGTTGTGAGGTGGGGTTTCTCCGCCAGTGTTACTGTCTTACAAACTCTCCCCCTGAATTTGTGAACTGAGACTGCACCGAACACATCCCCAGTTAGAGTGAGGGCCGGACATCCCTTTGTTTTATGACAGAGAGTGGGGAAAGGGCTGGGTGGAGGGGAGTCACCAGGGATCCTGGATTTACTCCAAATCATTTCCATGTGGAATCTGCAGACGGGGCCTGGACAGGGATCATTTGATCAGGGGATCAGCTCTTTCCTGAGAGATGTGGGTGGCTCTGAGAAGAGCCTTTGTGTTCAGATGTTTACAAGTTTCCCGCGCTTTCACTTCTTTCCAGACCCTGCTTTCTGAGACTTCGCTGCTTTCGGCTTGACCTTGCTCTTCCATGTCTGCACTTTCTTCAGCGCCTTTCCGCCCTCCGCCTGCCTTTTTTGACCTTCTTCGCAGGAGACTTTTTCTGAAGCGCTGCTTTCTTCACCGCCTTATTTGGCGTTGCCGCCGCCTTGCTGCTCGTTTTCTTGGCTGTTACTTTCTTTGTTGTCACTTTCTTGTCTGCTGGTTTCTTCACTAAAGATTTCTTGCCTGCTGGTTTCTTCACTGAAGATTTCTTGTCTGCTGGTTTCTTCACTAAAGATTTCTTGGCTGCTGGTTTCTTCACCTTCTTTCCCACTTTTCCTTGGGTTTTCCTTCTTGCTGATTCTGAAGGAGCCGGAGGCTCCCTGTCCCTTGCTCTGCACCAGGGAGCCTTTGTTCACATTCCTCTTGATACTTTGCTTGATCTGGGTCTTGAGCTTCTCCTGAGCGGTGGCAGACCTGCAAGGAATCAACTACCAGCTAGCGTATAAAGCGAGACCAAGGCTCAGGGCCTTCAGTTACCTGGAGGGGAGTCGGAGAGGCAGCGGATCCTGTGAGGAACCACAATCCAGGAAGGATGAGAAGGTCATTGTCAGGGTACAGAGGAGATTAAGTTAAAGATTTACCAGTTTATAAGCAAGCGCAGAGCCAAGGAACGGTGCTGGGGCAGATCAAATAATAGGAAGCTGTGATCAGTTGGAAGGCAAGAGTGATCAAATGACAGAAGAGATGATGGTGCAAGGCAAAAGTCAGGGAAAGAACAAATAACATTTTATAAGCACAGATACCAGGAGTGGGGTTTGAACCCACGCAGACACATGTCTATTGGATCTTAAGTCCAACGCCTTAACCACTCGGCCATCCTGGTACATTAACCCTCCACTGAAAATGAAATTTAATGTGATCCGGGTGCCATCTGGCCTTTTCCAATAGAAAGTTATGACTCCTCTCCCATGCCAAATTGGACCCTTCATTATTTATGAACCTCAATCGGATCACCCCTCAGTCTAGGGTTCTCTAAGGTGTAGGGTCCCAACTCTATTAGTCTAACTTGATAACCAAGATGTCTTATACTGGGAATTAGTCGAATGTCTCTCCTCTGTACCCTTTCCAATGCCTCAATATCACCCATCATGTGAGGAGACCAAGACTGGATACAATATTCCAAGTGAGTCCTGACCAAGGTTTCATTAAAGGACAAATTCGGGACATCTCAGATACAGAAGGAGTCCGTGTCCAGAAGCAGCAAGACCTGGACAACATTCAGACTTGGGCTGCTAAGTGGCAAGTAACATTCACACCACATAAGTACCAGGCAATGACCATCTCCAACAAGAGAGAATGTAACCATCTCCCTTTGACGATCAACAGCATTACCATCGCTGAATCCCCCCACCATCAACATCCTGGGGGTTACCATTGACAAAAGCTTAACTGGACCATTCATATACACACTCTGGCTACAAGAGTAAATCAGATAGTGGGCATTCTGTGATGAGCAACTCAGCTCAAGGCACGTGGTGAAATGCTCATTAGGAGAGCTGGAGAAATGGACTGGTCAGGTGGGCAGAAAAGTGGCAAATGGAACTCAACTTGGAGAAGTGTGAGGTGATGCCTTTGGTGAGGTCAAACACAGCAAAGGAATACACAATTAATGGGTGAATGCTGAGAGGTGTAGAGGAAGTGAGGGACCTTGAAGTGAATGTCCACAAATCCCTGAAAGTAGCAGGACAGGTTGTGAAGTTGGTTGAGAAGGCTTATGGAATCCTTTCCTTTATTAGCTGATGTATAGAATATAAGAGCAGGGAGGTTCTGCTGGAACTGTATCAATCATTAGTTAGGCCACAACTTGAGTTCTGTGTGCAGTTCTGGTCACCTCATTCCAGAAAGGATGTAATTGCACTAGAGAGGTTACATAGGAGGTTTACGAGGATGTTGCCAGCTCTGGAAAAATGCAGCGATGAGGAAAGATTGGATCAGCTGGTGTTGAATAGAGGAGGCTGAGGGGAGATTTGATTGAAATGTACAAAATTGTGAGGGGTCTGGATAGAATGGATGGGAAGGGTCTATTTACCTCAGTAGGGAGGTCAGTGACTAGGGGGCATAGATTTAAAGTGATGTGTTGAACAATTAGAGGGGAGATGAGGAAAGGTTTTTTCACCCAGTGGGCTGTGGGAGTCTGGAACTCACTGCCTGTAAGGGTAGCTGAGGCAGAAACCCTCAACTCATTTAAAAGGAGTCTGGATGTGCACCTCAAGTACCTGAACCTGCAGGGCTACGGTCCAAATGCTGGGCAATGGGATTCAGCTGGGTGGCTCGTTTTTTGGCCTGCCTGTGCTGTAAACTTTCTATGTTCTATGATTCTATGCAGACACAATGGGCCGAATGGCCTCCTTCTGCACTGCAATAATTTTGTGATTTTTGACTCTCCAAAACTTGTCAACCATCTACAAGGCACAAACCAGGATGAGTGCAGCACCAACAATACTCTAGAAACTCGACACTGTCCAGGACAAAGCAGCCGCCTTGATTGTCACCCCATTCACCACCTTAAACATTCACTCCCTTCATCACTGACGCACAGTGGCAGTAGTGTGTACCATCTACCAGATGCACTGCTGCAACTCACCAAGGCTCCGCAGACAGCACCTTCCAAACCGAAGACCTCCACCACCTTGAAGGACAAGGGCTGCAGATGCATGGAAACACCACCATGTGCAAGCTCCCCTCCAAGTCACACACCATCTGATCTGCAAATATATCGCTGTTCATGCACTGATGCTGGGTCAAAATTCTGGATCTCCCTTCCTAACAGCACTGTGGGTGTACCTACACCACATGGAGTGCAGCAATTCAAGAAGGGATCTCACCGCCACCTTGTCAAGGACAATTAGGGATGGGTAACAAATTCTGGACTTGTCAGTGTCGCTCACATCCCATGAAAGAATATGCCTCATCTTATACTCAATTGTCCTCTGAATGCAGCCCAACCCTCTATTTGCTCCAACTATCACTTCACAGCATTGCTGCTGTAACTTTCGAGATCTGTGCACGAGAACATCCAGATCTCTGCTCAAAATTATTCTCTTTTTTCCACCTACTTTAATGTTTTTCCCTGAAGGGTGTATGAATGTTGAACATTCGCCCTGTCCACATGAATAACACTGCACTTACCCAAATTAAACATCATTTACCAGTCATGAACCCAATCTCCCAACACATGAAGATCAGCCTGAAACAGTCGAGTATCGTCTACAGTCTAAACACTCGCACAGATCTTCAAATCATCTGTAAATTTACAGATGGTGCCCCCTACACCTACATCCAGATCATTAATAAAAATAGTAAAGAGCAACAGTCCCAACACCGATCCCTGTGGGACACCACTTGTAACTGGTCTCCAAACAGATCCAGATCCATCTGTAACTACTTTCTGCCTACGTCTGCCAGTCAGTTCCCAATCCAGATTAATATATTACCACTGATACCAGGGACTTTAATCTTATAGAGAAGCCTCTTGTGTGGAACCTTATCAAAATCTTTTGGCTAAGATCTGATAATTGAACACAGGCCGAGGATGAGGCCTAGGCCTGTCCTGCTTTGTGTGTGGGTCTCAGGACCACACAAGGTGAGATCAGCTCACTGAGCACAGGCCCATCCTGCTCTATATGGTGCTCAGTACCTCACCAAATGAGAATAACTAACACACCACAGGCCATGGAGCCTCGGCCCATCCTTCCCTGATTGCGGTTCAGTGCCAACCAGGTCAGATCAGCTAATTCAGCACAGGCCGGAGATGGAAGCTGGATCTTTCCTGCTCTGGGGACTCCGTACCATACCAGGTGCGATGAAGTAAAATACCACAGGCCGGGGATGGAGCCTGAGATTTCCCTGTTCTGTGTGGGGCTCTGCACAACAACGTGTGAGAAGAACTATCATGCCTCAGGCTGAGGAAGGAGCCTGGGCCCATTCTGTTCTGTGTGACTCCTACCACACTGAGTGGGATCAGTTAACACAACACAGGCCATGAATACAACCAGGCCCTTTCCTGCTCCGTGTGGCTCAGTATCACACCAGGTGGCATCAGCTAACACAGCACAGGCTGGGGCTGGGGCTGGAGCCTGGGCCCGCCCTGCTCTGTGGGCTCAGTAACAACCCGTAAGATGAACTTTTTTCAAAAGACTTCAGTGTATTTATCTCTGTCCAACACTCTGAGGCAGCTTTCTGTGTTTATAAAGCGTGTAATTTATTGACTGGTCTCTTGGATCAAACAGGGTAACAGACAGAGGTCTGTGTGCAGAGGGTTTGGGGGTGAGCTCTGATTCCTAACCCTTTCTGGATTGTGAGGAATAAAGAATGAATGAGAGAGAGAGAATGTGGGAGAAGGGATGATGGAAGAATTTGTCCGTGAACCTGATTAAAAGTGGCTCAAACGCAAGATAATATTAAGATATCAAGAGCAGAACATTAACATAATCTGAGTTCCGCGATCTGGTCGGGTCCCATTCCCCTGAAGTGAGGAATGAACGGGTGGGGAAATCCCGCCTGGAGTTATATTTGTCTCCAATGAAGATGAGTTCACAGTGAGGCTGGAATAGCTCAGTTGGGAGAACACTAGATTGAAGAACCAGGATACAATCCCTGGTTTCATCAGTTTTAATTTGGTGTCTCCTTCATTTTAAGGAGAGAGAATCAGAGGGGAGATTTTCCACTCTTGACCCCATGGGCTGAATTTTAAACTAACGGTGCGGCTCTCGGCAGAGGCACCGGAATTGGGTGTCGTCACCACACGAGTGAAATGTGGCCGACCGACCCCGATCACGGAGCAGCCGACCAATTAATGAAGGGGAGGCGTGGGGCCTATGTAAACAAGGACCAGAGGTCGGGAACGATGCACCGATGGCACCGACATCTGACACAACGGCAGGTGCTGGCACCATATTGAAAGGGCTGCCAGACCTGCATTCACTGCTGCCTGGTTTAAAGGAGTGTCTTCCTGAGAGCCCTCTGCTGCCCCAGGTCCCGTTCTGCTGCCTCTGCTGCCCCAGGTCCCGTTCTGCTGTCCCAGGACCCGTTCTGCTGCCCCAAGACCCGTTCTGCTGCCTCTGATGCCCCAGAACCCGTTCTGCTGCCTCTGCTGCTCCAGGACCCGATCTGCTGCCCCAGGACCCGTTCTACTGCCTCTGATGCCCCAGGACCCGTTCTGCTGCCCCAGGACCCGTTCTGCTGCCTCTGCTGCTCCAGGACCCGTTCTGCTGCCCCAGGACCCGTTCTGCTGCCTCTGATGCCCAAGGACCCGTTCTGCTGCCCCAGGACCTGTTCTGCTGCCTCTGCTGCTCCAGGACCCGTTCTGCTGCCCCAGGACCCGTTCTACTGCCTCTGATGCCCCAGGACCCGTTCTGCTGCCCCAGGACCCGTTCTGCTGCCTCTGCTGCTCCAGGACCCGTTCTGCTGCCCCAGGACCCGTTCTGCTGCCTCTGCTGCCCCAGGACCCGTTCTTCTGCCTCTGATGCCCCAGGATCCGTTCTGCTGCCCCAGGACCCGTTCTGCTGCCTCTGCTGCCCCAGGACCCGTTCTGCTGCCTCTGCTGCTCCAGGACCCGTTCTGCTGCATCTGCTGCCCCAGGACCTGTTCTGCTGCCTCCGCTGCCCCAGGACCTGTTCTGCTGCATCTGCTGCCCCAGGACCTGTTCTGCTGCCTCTGCTGCCCCAGGACCTGTTCTGCTGCCCCTGCTGCTCCAGGACCCGTTCTGCTGCCCCAGGACCCGTTCTGCTGCCTCTGCTGACCCAGGACCCGTTCTTCTGCCTCTGATGCCCCAGGACCCGTTCTGCTGCCCCAGGACCCGTTCTGCTGCCTCTGCTGCCCCAGGACCCGTTCTGCTGCCTCTGCTGCTCCAGGACCCGTTCTGCTGCATCTGCTGCCCCAGGACCTGTTCTGCTGCCTCCGCTGCCCCAGGACCTGTTCTGCTGCATCTGCTGCCCCAGGACCTGTTCTGCTGCCTCTGCTGCCCCAGGACCTGTTCTGCTGCCCCTGCTGCCCCAGGACCAGTTCTGCTGCATCTGCTGCCCCAGGACCTGTTCTGCTGCATCTGCTGCCCCAGGACCAGTTCTGCTGCATCTGCTGCCCCAGGACCAGTTCTGCTGCCTCCGCTGCCCCATGACCTGTTCTGCTGCATCTGCTGCCACAGGACCTGTTCTGCTGCATCTGCTGCCCCAGGACCTGTTCTGCTGCCTCTGCTGCCCAGGACCCGTTCTGCTGTCACTGATGCCCCAGGACCCGTTCTGCTGTCTCTGCTGCCTGATAGGTAAGGAGCTGAATGCGAGCCTGCAGTGACCATGGTCCAATGGTTTGGCGATGCCTTCCTGCAGGTTCGCCTCCAGGTGACAACAGATAGGTGGAAGATCCTCTTCCCCAGGGATGGGAGGTGGAGACCTGTCCACCTGACCAAGCAAAGCTGCTTTGAGATAGTAGGTGAAGTCAGCAGCCGTGGGGTCACCCCCAAGACATGGATCCAGTGCACGAAGTGGGTCAATGACCGGAACCGGGCTGCTCAGGCGCAAACTCAAAACACTTTGGACCCTTTGGACATTGCGCATGGCAGAGTGAGAGGGAGTGTTTGGTGGAAAGGGAGTGACCACCCAGTCATGTGTATTGGGGAAGGGCAGCAGGACATGCTGCCTGAGGCTTGGCTGCATCTCGGTGGGAGGTGCACATCAGTCATTGTATAAACTCACACAGTCCCTCGAGAGGGGCCACATGCAGGAGGAATATGTGTGTCCACATCATGGACTGCTGGACTATCACCATCAGAGATATTGTGCTTGCCCCCGCTGGGAGACTAACTTTGTTGATCATAGTGGCTGCAGGAGAAGACAGCCCACAATCGGAAAGAGCATGTCAAGACTGGCAGTGGATGCCTTATCTCCATGTCCTCATCCCGATGGAGGAGGAGGCCATGGAACAGGCAGGGCAGCAAAGCAGCTGCTCCATAGCTGATGGAGAGACAGGGACACCTACCTAAGAGAGTGAGTGAACATCTCCTGGGGCACAAGGGAGCATCCGCTGCAAAGGAGCCATACTGCTCATCTGTTCACCACTGCATCAATGGAGCTGCACAGTAGGGGTGGTTGGAATGTCACGATGGGCAGACCCTAACCCTTCAATGTCCCTGTTTTCACATGCAGGCTAGGATGAACGACAAGAGCGAAGAGCTGGAGAGACTGTGGGACAGCCAGACACCTCTGAGGAGGAGGAGGGAGCCTCAGATGGTGCACCTTCACCTCATTCCCCTGCACCCTCCACCAGCACAGAAACCCTCACTCGGTGGGTATCCACTTGATGATAGATTTGGGCACACAAGCTGGTGAGCACGTCACAGACAGGCCCAGGCAGCTGACGGAGGCTGTGACAGCCGAGGCCACTGGCAGTTGGAAGTCTGTGGGAGGCCAGGCCCATGCTGAGTCCCAGGCTGATGATGTGCCTCTGGTGTCACCAGGAAGACGGGAAATACTGCAGCTGCAGCAAGAGGTCAGGCAACATCTGGCAGAGTTGCCGGAGGTTATGTGTACCCAAGTTCGGATGATGGAGGAGTCCATCCAGGCCTTGCATGCTGCACTGTCTCTGATGGGGGTGTGTCTGGCTTCCTTCCTTGAGAGATTGGTGACTCTGATGGAGAGCCAGATCCAGCCGACCAATCAGTGGCTGCCGGAGATGCGCGCAGACTTGCACTCCATCGCTTTGTCCATGAGATCCATCCAGCGGTGACAAGGTGAGAGGGGGGACGAGGCACCTGAACTCTTCACCAAGTCCACATCCCTCTCAGGTCAGCAGGGAGGTACAAGTGTGTCTTATAAGGGGGAGGAGCAGCTGGCTGCGACATCTGGGGTCTCCTCTCAGGGTGCTGCTGGTGTGGACAGCAGCTCCAAAGCCCCTCTGCCAGTGACACAAGTGATGCCAGTGCCTGCCTCCATCACCCTCGATGACAGAGGGGGGTCCCTGTACCTGTGCAGGAGGCCCTCAGTGTGCCGGGGCCCTCCAGGCCTCAGGCAGCAAGAGGACGGCCACCAATGTCATCCCAAGCCATGGGGCAGCAAGGTCAGCAGCCTGTCTCCATCTCAGCTGACAGAGCAGGGGGAGCACCACGTAGGAGCACACGGAAAAGATTTAAGAAGAGCACCTAGATTCACTGAGGGGTTCACGGGTGAATGTACATTCCAGATGGATAGGGTTGTGTTTGGTGTCACACGGAATAAAGAAATGATGTTCTCTCACTATGTCTCCTTCTTATTGTTGATACCCTTTGGGACTTCATTTAAACCCTTCCTCCCAAGGGGCTGGAAGTGAGGGACCAAGCCCTGAGTTTACAAAGCTTCGGCCTTGTCACTGTGCGATGTGTACCTGGACGCTGCAGAACAGAAGGAAGGAGGTGACAACAGGGCTGCTTAAAGCTAAGACATTTTTTGCTGTGGTTCCAGAAGGTGGTAAGGCTCAAAGGAAACTTGAATGTATAAGGGTGTCTCATGTCTCCCTTGTGTGTATCTCATGGCCCCGTTCCTGCTGTGCCTGAGGTTCTTCATCTGGCACTGCTTGGGCAGCATCCTCCTCCACGTCCTCATCATCAGAGGAGACACCACACTCCACGATATCCTCACTAGTCAACACCTCACCCCTCTGTAATGCCAGATTGTGCTGTGCACAGCAAACCACCACGATATGTGAGACCCTCGCCGGGACATACTGAAGGGCTCCACTGGATCGATCTAGGCACCTGAATCTCATCTTCAGGAGACCAATGGCCTCCTTGATGGTCGCTCGGGTTGACCCGCAGCAGTTGTTGTACCTCTCCTCTGCATCGGTGCGTGGGTTCCTCACAGACGTCAGTAGTCATGTCCTCAGTGGGTAGCCCTTGTCTCCAAGGATCCATCTCTGAAAGCGGATGGGGCCGCGGAAAGGTTCTGGCACCTGGGAGTGCCTTGGTATGCAGGCGTTGTGGCTGCTTCCCGGGATTTGTGCACACACCTATGGGATCCATTTGCAGTGGTCGCAGACCAATTGCACACTGAGCAAGTGGAAGCCCTTCCTGTTGAAGGCTGCTGGCTGGTCTGCAGGAGCTTTGATGGTCACATGGGTGCAGTCAATGACACCCTACACCTGGTGGAATTCAGCGATGGCCCCGAATCCTATAGCTCTCTCAGCTTGACTGTTTGGATCAATGTGCACATAGTCACCGGCCCTCCTGAACAGGACATTGGTGACCTCCTTGAGGCACTGATTCACCAAAGACTGTGAGATTCCACACATATCTCCAGTGGATCCCCGCAATGATCTGGTGGTGAAGAAGTTCAGTGGCACAGTGACCTTCAGTGACACTGGCATCAGGTGCCCACCAAGTCGCATGGGGCACAGCTGCATCATGGCAGAGAGATCAGTGACGACCTCCGTGGAGAGGTGCAGTCTGCGGAGACACTGTCACTCGGACATCTGCAGGTAGTTGAACCTCGGCTGACGTGTTCCTCTGCCTCCTTCGAAGCCTCCTGTTCGAGGCTGGCCTTCCTGTGGGCTCCCAAGCTGCTGTGGTGCCCCTGCTGGTGCCTGTGCCTCCCTCCCTTCCTCTCTTCTCCTCCTCCTCCTCCTCAATGGGAGCCTCGAATCCAATGAGAGCCTCGAATGAGGCCCATGACAGGTTGCCCCTCCCTGAGTGCAAGGCCTTCACAGTAAACAACACCCAGCCACAATTACCTTACTTGTCACCCTTAATGAAGTGGCACTGCCCCAATGGCACCCTGGTGTTGTTCCCTCTGCAGAGCTGGCACATTGGCCCCCACTCCTGACAGTGTTTCCCGATGCCCTTTCCCCCTCCACCCTTGCTGCCAAGTTTTGCTGCCTCACCCGATAGCTTCCCAGTGAAGACAACCCTCAGCTCCCACCTCCCAGTCACCTCCTTTAACCAGGCGAGGCTCTGAAGCCCCGTGGTTCCCGTGTGCTATTAGTTCAATTGGATCCAGTGAATAAAATTGCTGACAATTGGACTCATAAATACTTTAAATGCCTTCTTGCCATGTGGATGTGCGAAGTCTGCCCTCCATGTCAGCCGCCGACTGAAAAATCCGGTCCAACGTCTTCCATCCCTATTTTATACACCCCCCCTCCCCCTCCCCGGCTCCATTCCCGTCTCCAACGGGCCCTTAAAATTCTGGCGCATGTCTCTAAGACTAATGGGAGTGAAACCAGATCTGCTCCTTAGACTGAACAGGGAGAGCTGCTCTCTCTGTGTTTAAAGTGAATGAATCTGCTCTTTACCTTGTCTTACTGGAACGTTCACTGTCTGGAGATGTCTGTTTGAAAATGTTTTCCTGTTATATTAATGGAGCAGAGGAGCAGATGTGAGGTACTGTTGAACAGAGAGGTTTGGAAGTGGGTGAAGGGGTGGAGTGACGGTGGGAGTGAGAGGCGCAGTGAGTTGGCCATTCTCAATAGAGTGTCAGGAATGAAGGTCAGAGGAACAGACCAGGCAGGAAACACAGAAAGAGCGAGGAGAAGCTAGTGTGAAAAACAGAGATTAAACAACAGGCTTGTTCATTTGGTTTGGATCTGGTGTTTACAATACCCGGAATCTGGGTTCACTTCCCTTCCAACTCAGTGAATTGTATCAACATTATGTTCATAAAACCATGGAATGATACCCAAAGAAGGAGACCATTTGGTCCATTGTGTCAGTGCTGTCTCCTGTAATCTGTACATTTTTCCTTCCAGTATTTATCCCTATCGCTTTTCAAAGTTACTACTGAATCTGCTTTCAAGTCCTGATCAGACAGTGCATTTCAGATCACAACACATCACTGTATAAAAAATCATTCCTCATTTCGCCTCTGGTTCTTTTCTCAATCACCTGATAAATACATCCTCTGGTTACTGACCCTTTTGCCACTGGAAACAATTTCTCCTTATTTAACTTTTTGAAAACCTTCTTGATGATGTCACATACTAGACTGCCAGTAAAACTGAAGCCCATGGAATAAAAGGGACAATGACAGCATGCATATGAAGTTTGCAGACTGATAGGAACATAGGAGCAGGAGTAGGCCATTTAGCCCATCGAGCCCACCCTGCCATTCAATATGATGATGACTGATCGTCCACTTCAATGCTTTTTTCCCACACTATCTCCATCTCCCCTATGTCATTTGTATTTAGAAATCTGTCAATCTCTGCTTTAAACATACTCAATGACTGAGCTTCCACAGCCCTCTGAGATAGAGAATTCCAAAGATTCACAACCCACTGAGTAAATAAATTTCTCCTCATCGCTGTCCTAAGTGGCTTTCCCCTTACGTTGAAATTGTGTCCCCTGGTTCTAGACGCCTCAACCGGGGGAAACATCTTAGCTTCATCTACCTGTCTATCCCTTTAAATATTTTGTAAGTTTCAATGAGATCACCTCTCGTTCCTCAAAACTCGAGAGAATACAGGCCCAGTTTCCCCAATCTCTCTTCATTTGACAGTCCCGCCATCCCGGGAACAAGTCTGGTGAACCTTCGTTGCACTCCCTCGATGGCAATGATATCCTTCCTAAGGTAAGGGGAACAAAACTTCACACAGTATTCCAAAGGTTATATACAACTGAAGCAAGACTTCACTACTCCTATACTCAAATCCTCTTGTGATAGAGGCTAACATATCATTCGTCTTCTGAATTGCTTGCTGCACCTGCATGTTAGCTTTCAGTCACTTATTGACAAGGACACCCAGGCCCCTTTGTACATTCACACTCTTACCATTTAACAAATAATCTGCACATCTGTTTCTCCTACCAAAGTGGATAACCTCACATTTTTACACATTATATTTCATGTGCCACTTTCTTGTCCACTCACTAAGTCTGTCCAAATTCCCTTGAAGCCGCTTTGCATTTTCCTCACAACACACATTCCCACCTAGTTTTGTGTCATCTGCAAACTTGGAAATACTACATTTGGCCCCCGCTTCCAAATCATGTGAACAGCTGGGTCACAGTGTGGTGGTGAACAGTTGCATTTCTGTCTGGTTTACAGTGGGTTCCCCATGGTGCAACATAACTTCAGTTATGTGCAGACACTGGAAAAGCTGGGGTTGTTCTCCTTGGAGCAGAGCAAGTTCAGAACAACTTTGACAGAGTTAGAATCAAGGAATCAAATGGTTACAGTACAGAAGGAGACCATTCAGTCCATCATGTCCATGACAGCTCTTTGCAAGAGCAGATCAGCGAATTCCACTCCTCTGCCCTTTCATTGTAGCCCTGCAAATTTTCTCTATTCAGGTGTTTATCCAATTCCCTTTTGAAAGCCACGATTGAATCTGCCTCCAGCACACTCTCAGGCAGTGTATTCCAGATCCGAACCACTCACTCTGTCCCACACCCCTGGTACCATTGCAGAAAATCTTTTCTGTTCATTTCATCCCTCATAAATAATTGAAATGAAATGTTTATTAG
Source organism: Heterodontus francisci (assembly GCF_036365525.1). Lineage (NCBI taxonomy): Eukaryota > Metazoa > Chordata > Chondrichthyes > Heterodontiformes > Heterodontidae > Heterodontus > Heterodontus francisci. Next base: position 5,069,177 of record NW_027141441.1, on the reverse strand, counting down.
GAAATGCACAACATAAAAAGGAGAGAGAAATACATGCTGAGTAAAATAGAAGTCAATGTTTGGAAGGTAAAAAGAGCAAAAGATGTAACTTTGATTCTGGATGACTGAGAGGAATATATCACACTTTGGGGATTTTGTAAGAGGATTTACTGATAAACCTGGGATTTGAAAGGAAGCTGGTTCATGGTTTACAGAACAAATTCAGCCCCTGGGGTGGAGCCAACAGCTGCACCGTCCAATAACAGACAGGCCGGGGGCACTGTCTTAGGCCGAGTGAGCTCAGTCGATGAAAACATGAAACTCTGAATCTCAAGTTTTTGAGTTTGAGCCCACGGTGGGTGTTTTTTATTTCCTTTTTAGGCTGATTTTCCAGGCGTTATCCAGCTCTGAATTCCTCGGCAGGGAGTTCAAGGAGTGTTTGAAATGAGATTCAACAGCAGTATGAGAAAGTCTCTCCTTGATTCAGGACTCTTACCTCTCTGCAGCATCTCACTGCTGAAGACTGAACTTTATCTCATTTCATTCTCAGCTCAGGGTCAGTGTGGTTCACTGGGACTTCTGGCTGTCTCCCACTTCACAATCCATCAGTGCTGAGAAATCAATGGGGAATATTACTCACATGTTGTAATGTTTTATAAATACTTGAATGTATTTCTCACTGTGTCTAACAGTGTGAATCTCCCCTGGTATATCAGCTCACCAACAATTCAACAGAACATTCACATAATGTGAGCTCTGAGATCTGTTCGAATCCCATTCCCAAGACCTGGAAAGTGGGATTGGGCTGGATCACTCTTTTTCAGCTGGCACAGACACGATTGCTAAATGGTCTCATTCTGTGCCATAAATGTTCTCCATTTTCTATGTTCTATGAAGTGAGGTGTGATTGGGAGGGGCAATTCCACCAGGGTTATATTTTCTACCAAAACAATGACACAAGGGATACTTCACATTTTTATTCATTCATTCATGCGATGTGGGCATCGCTGGCCAGGCCAGCATTTATTACCCATCCCTAATTGCCCATGAGAAGGTGGTGGGATGGGCTGCATTCTTGAACCACCGTGGTCCATGTGGGGTAGGTACACTCACAGTGCTGTGAGGAAGGGAGTTCCAGGATTTTGACCCAGCGACAGTGAAGGAACGGCGATATAGTTCCAAGTCAGGATGGTGTGTGGCTTGGAGGGGAACTTGCAGGTGGTGGTATCCCCTGCATTTGCTGCCCTTGCCCTTCTCGGTGGTAGAGGTTGCTGGGTTTGGAAGGTGCTGTCGAAGGAGTCTTGGTGCATTGCTGCAGTGCATCTTGTAGACGGTACACACTGCTGCCACTGTGTGCCGATGGTGGAGGGAGTGAATGTTTGTAGATGGGGTGCCAATCAAGTGGGCTGCTTTGTCCTGGACGGTGTTGAGATTCTTGAGTTGGAATTGCACCCATCCAGGCAAGTGGAGAGTATTCCATCACACTCTTGACTTGTGAATTGCAGATGGTGGACAGGCTTTGGGGAGTCAGGAGTCATGGATGAGTGAGAGGAATATATCACACTTTGGGGCTTTTGTAAGAGGATTTCTTGATAAATCTGGGATTTGAGAGGAAGCTGCTTCTTGGTTTACAGAACAAATTCAGCCCCTGGGGTGGAGCCAACAGCTGCACTGTAATTACTCGCCTCAGGATTCCAAGCCTCTGACCTGCTCTTGTAGTCACGTTATTTGTATGGCTACCCATGGTAACACCCATGATGTTGATAGTGGGGGATTCAGTGATTGTAATGCTATTGAATGTCAAGGGGAGATAGTTAGATTCTCTCTTGTTGCAGATGGTCATTGCCTGGCACTTGTGTGGTGCGAATGTTACTTGCCACTTATCATCCCAAGCCTGTGAGACTGAAATAGCTCAGTTGGGAGTGTGTTAGACTGAAGATCCCTGGTTCAATCTGGGGTTTTGGCAGTTCTCCTTTGTTCTGCATCGCCATTTGGTTTTGACTCTTGAGCTGCACAATTTGCACTGAAATTATTTCCCCAACTCTGAAGGCTGGATTGGAACAGAGAGATATCAAGGATGGGAAATATTTACATTGTCAGCTTTAGCTTATTCTCTATCGCCTTGTGTCCTTTTCCCCAGTTTTTGAATCTTTCGGGGTCGGGTGAACATTTGATTTGCTGCATTTGTCCCAAACTGAAGCCTTTTCCACATCTCTGGGTGGTTCGACTTGCTCTGTCTGTTTTTGCTGCTCGTGACCATTAACGAGAACAGGCCACGAGTTCAATGTTTATCAGCAAACGGAAGATAACTGGAAAGAATTCTGTGTTACTCCAGACCAGTGACAAAGATGCAATGGATGTTATTCAAAATAAATTCCCTCTGACATTTTATGTAAACTTGTTTGCATCGAAAAGTTGGATTTTAAGTGTTACAAAAATGTGTCAAATTAATGACTGACCATGTGACAGCGCACATGGGGATCAAATCCACAGCCTTGTTGTTATCAACACTGCGTCCTAACCAACTGAACTAAGCGGCCTATAGACAGAGCCAGGTATAGGTTTGAGCCGCACGCTGGGCGGTTTGTGTTTTATTTCTCACACTGGGTGACAGAGCGATTGTACAAACAATGGACACATCACATCCCTGAAACATTGTGCTGATATAAAACAGTGTGAAATAAGAACTGAGCATGGTAATGGAACGGTACCAGAAATCAGGACTTTAATCTATTGAAGTTGATCTTGAAATTCAACCATTCACTAAACATTCCAATCGATCGAACTCTCTTCTGATATAAAATCCAGGAACTTGAGCTGCTGTAAAACATAACTGAGCCTGACGTGATTTGAACACACAATCTTCTGATTTGTAGTCAGACGCGCTACCATTATGCCACTAGCTCACAAATAGAATAAAGTGCTTCATTCCTGACAGATTTACTTCTTGTTTAGATTCAGTGATTGAAATTAATTCAATCCTCATCTGACCTCCACTCTGTGAAGGCCTGCTACCCGACCTGAACCCGACGAGACCCGCGACCTGTGTCGGGTCCGGGTCGTGTCGGGTCGCTCTTCCGGGTCTGGCTTTCAGGCTCAGGTCAGGTCGGGCCAGGTTCGGGTCGGGCTGGGTCCAGGTCGGGCTGTGTCCGGGTCGGAAACACACAGGAAGTATTACATTTTGCTCTGCTGGGAAGTTGAGTTTAGTAAGTGTCAAAAGTTGAAAAGCCAACCTGAGCTGGGAGTCCGGGACATCAAGGAGGGAAACTCTGAGTCTGCTCAGTGAGCAAGTGAGCATCTCAATGATGTCATTGCGCTCATGCTGCAGCTTCCTGTAGATTCGGAATCGGGAGGTAGATAAAGTGAACATTCCGGTGGTCGGGTAAGGCTCGGGTCGTTTTGGGCGTGGGAATAAATGGAGATACTCGGGCCGGGTCGGGCTCGGGTCCAATGTGGCTCTGTTGGGTTCGGGTCGGGTTTTTTTTCCTGACCTGAGCAGGCCTTCACCGCTCTGTCAGTTCAGTGCCTGATTTAAACTATTACTTGGAGTTCTGTTTTACAGGGTCTCGGCTGTTTAAGTGTTTCCCAGACCCACAACTCTGATTAATCAGACATTTTGCTGCTAACTGCTGCTGCTACAATTGAAATGTAAAAAAGAATTTCCAGTGACCTGCAACCAATGGACAAATACATTTCAGAAAGATAAAGCTCATTCACCAATCCACAAATGTGTCTTTCTGCTTATATTTATAAACAACTCCTTCTCTCCACTATGAGAACTATACAATCACTACAGTTATTTGAAAGTTAGTATAAGATGTTCCAGTTCATCAATGTTAAAACTGCAGCAGGTATTTTCCAGAAAACTTCTCTGTTGGAACCTCAGTCCCATTTCGATTGAAAGTGGACAATTAATGTATTCACTTGTTCATTGTGGACAGGTGTCTGACTTCGAATAAATCTCATTAACTTTCAATGAGGTGGCAGTATTTCTGTGCTCCCATTTTACACAGTCTGCCCTGTTCATGCACCATGTTTTTATTCTCCTCTCCCATTCTCCACAGGATACAGATTACAAGCATCATCAATCTAGCTGTTGAAAAGCATTGGAAGATTCTGGTCACACAGGTATTGAAACATTCATTTGCTGCCATTTTACAAGTTGGTTGCTTTAAACACAGTGCGATGTGCAATCATCTTGAAAAGAGATTCTCTTCAATATCCAATACAAACTGAATTACAAACCTGACAGACAAACACAGGAGAACAAGTGACTAGTGAACACAAACCTCATGGTGCTCATTTTCAGATTTATTGCAGTCATCTGACAAAACAAGTGAAAGAATATTCCAGTCAAATGATTTGGAAAGTAGGTGTAACTTTTGTTGGTGCCTTTCTTTGCTCTATTGGTGAAACTTTCTTGCACCTGACTCCTGTTCATGTCTCTGTTTCCTCTATTGAATGAGGAAGGAGGTATTTGATCAGAAATCAACTGGATTGTGTACCTTTGAGAGGGGATTTCTGCACCATCAGGGATGGAAACAGGAGTGAGTGAAAGACAATGTGTGGAGTATGATTTTGTACAGAGGGAGAGCAAATCTAACAGGAGTGTGAGATATTGGCCTGGATTTTACAGCCCCAATAGCGGTGAACTCTGAGACTTTCACTGCTATTGAGGGTCTGAACAGCACTGCAACTGCTGGTACATGCACACACTAACACCAGCATCTGGAAGTTGTGGTGGTGAGAAATGTGCTTAGAAGGAGCCTCTGATCATAATCGCACCAGCGCACTCTTTAAAGTGACAGGGACCTGTAGTTCAGCAATTTGGGCTCATTGCCCACAATGTACCCTGATTTTTACCTGGGTTGGATTAAAGCCGGTACCAACAGGCTCAGGGCCGCTCGGGAAGGACTTTTCTGTTGACACAACAGCTCCACTATTCCAGGAAGACACCGGCAGCAGCAGGGGTCAACTTTCAGAAAGGAGTTCAGACATTTTAAATGTTGTATTTTATTTCTTAATTGTATGTAAGTTTTTAGCATGGCCTGATCAGAGTTCTTAAATTTACATCTGACTTTTTATTAACAAGATTGAAGTGTTTTTAAAAGATCTCTAAATATATATGACTTTTTATCAAGATTTACTTGGCTTCTTTGTAAAGACTCGAGTAAGATTGAAGTGACTTTTAAAAACTACATCTTATCCTTTAAAATCCTGCTTCCATGTAGATGACATTGGAAGATGACTTCAGAATAGCTTAGACTATCTTTCTAACGGGTACTGCAACAGCTTAAGACCTACTTTTCTGCAAAAGCTGGTGAATTACCTTCCGGGAGCGGAGAGGAGCGGAGCGGAGCAGACCTATATGGACCGATATGAGGAGAACGTTGAGAGCGGAGCCGACAAATCCAATCCGAGGATCGAGGCCCAGTCTCTTACCTTCCAGGAGTGCAGTGGAGATCTTCCAGTGTGCTGGAGTTTTGAAAAAAAGAAGCCAACTGTGATGTCAGAGGAGAGCTGCAAGGTGATTGGTTGGTGAGTCACTGCTGTTAGTGTATTTAAATATCATAAAGAAAAGGGCAACGTTTTTTAGTTGAAAAAAAACCTCTGCTGATAAGTTGAGTACTACTAAAGTGTTTTTTTTATTCAGTGTAACTTATGAAGGACTTTAGATTGTAGTGGGTAGAACAAGGCCCCGAGTGTCATTAGCATTTTTTAATTAAGGGAGTAACTAATTAATCTAAGGGTAAGTCATGGCAGGAGAACTCAGTCCCGTGATATGCTCCTCCTGCGCGATGTGGGGATTCAGGAACCCTCCCAGTCTCCATGACGACCATGTGTGCAGGAAGTGTATCCAGCTGCAGCTACTGGCTACTCGCATTATGGAGCTGGAACTGCGGGTGGTTTCACTGTGGAGCATCCACGAAGCTGAGGGTGTCATGGATAGCATGTTTAGTGAGGTGGTCGCACCGCAGGTAATGGATGCACAGGCAGAAAAGGGATGGGTGACCACCAGATGGAATAGTAGGAGCAGGCAGGTAGTGCAGGAGTCCCCTGTGGCCATCCCCCTCTCAAACAGAGATACTGCTTTGGTTACTGTTGGGGGGATGACCTCCCAGGGGAAAAGAGCAACAGCGCGGTCCGTGGCACCACAAAGGGTTCTGCCGCACAGCAGGGGAGGAAAAGGGGTGGAAGAGCTATTGTGATAGGGGATTCTATCATAAGGGGTGCAGATAGGCGTTTCTGTGGCCGCAAACGAGACTCCAGGATGGTATGTTGCCTCCCTAATACTAGGGTCAAGGATGTTTCTGAGCAGGTGGCGGAAATTCTGAAAGGGGAGGGTGTGCAGCCAGAGATCGTGGTCCATATTGGTACGAACGACATCGGCAGGAAGAGAGATGAGGTTCTGCAAAGTGAATATAGGGAGTTAGGCAGAAGGTTAAAGAGCAGGACCTCTAGGGTTGTAATCTCAGGATTACTCACTGTGACACGTGCTAGTGCGGGTAGGAATAGGAGGATTAGGCAAATGAATGCGTTGCTGAAGACTGGCGAAGGCGGGAGGGCTTCAGGTACTTGGATCATTGGGATCTCTTCTGGTGTAGAGGTGACCTGTACAAGAGGGACGGGTTGCATCTGAACTGGAAGGGGACCAATATCCTTGTAGGGAGATTTTATAGTAATACACTGGAGGGTTTAAACTAGTCTTGCAGCGGGGGTGGGACCCAAAGTAGTAGTCTCTCCGATGAGATAGTTGAGGCAAATGGAGAGGTTAAAGCAAGCAAGTCCAGTAGGCAGGCCAGGCAGGGGCAGGACAGGGAGCGTGGAAGGTCTGGTGGGCTAAACTGCATTTACTTTAATGCAAGTATCCTTACAGGTAAGGCAGATGAACTCAGAGCATGGATCGGTACATGGGATTGTGGTATTGTAGCTATTACGGAAACGTGGTTGAGGGATGGGCAGGACTGGCAGCTCAATGTTCCGCGGTACCGATCCTTCCGGCGTGACAGAGGTGGAGGTAAGAGAGGAGGGGGAGTTGCACTATTGATTAGGGAGGACATCACGGCAGTACTTAGAGAGGATATCCCGGGGTGAATGTCCAGTGAGGCCATACTGGTAGAATTTAGAAATAATAAAAGGGTGATCCCTTTGATGGGATTATACTATAGGCCCCCCAATAGTCAGAGGGAAGTGGAGGAGCATATATGTAGGGAAATCACAGATAGGTATAGGAATTATAGGGTTGTAATAGTAGGTGATTTTAACTTCCCTAATATTGACTGGGACTGCCTTAGTGCGAAGGGATCAGATGGGGAAGAATTTGTTAAGTGAGTCCAGGATAGTTTTCTGAAGCAGTACGTGGATGGCCCGACTAGAGAAGGGGCTACACTCGATCTCCTCTTGGGAAATGAGAATGGGCAGGTGGTTGATATGGCAGTGGGGGAGCACTTTGGGACCAGTGACCATAACTCTATGAGCTTCAAGATAGTTATGAAAAAGAATAGGACTGGTCCTCAGGTTGAAGTCCTAAATTGGGGGAAGGCTAATTTCCATGGCATCAGACAGGAACTCTCAAAAGTTGAATGGGAGAGGCTGTTTACAGGTAAAGGGACGTCTGGCAAGTGGGAGGCTTTTAAAAGTGAGATAGGAAGAGTTCAGGTCCAGCATGTTCCTGTTAGATGGAAGGGCAAGGCTGGCAAATTTAGGGAACCTTGGTTGACGAGGGACATTGAGGGTCTGGTCAGGACAAAGAAGGAGGCATACGTCAAGTATAGGCAGCTGGGATCGAGCGAGTCCCTCGAGACCTATAGGGGATGTAGGAGAACACTTAAGAAGGAAATTAGGAGGGCGAAATGGGGCCATGAGATTTCCCTGGCAGATAAGATAAAGGAGAATCCTAAAAGATTCTATAAGTATATTAAGAGTAAAAGGGTAGCTAGGGAGAGAGTAGGTCCCCTTAAGGATCAGTGTGGCAATCTATGTGTGAAGCCACGCGAAATGGGCGAGGTCTTAAATGAATATTTCTCGTCTGTATTTACCGTGGAGAAGGTCATGGAAGCTAGTGAGTTCAAGGGAGGGAACAGCGATATCCTGCAGCATATCAACATTACAAAGGAGGAGGTGTTGGAGGTTCTGAAGCGCATTAAGGTGGATAAATCCCCAGGGCCTGATCAGATGTATCCTAGGATGCTATGGGAAGCAAGGGAGGAGATTGCTGGGGCGCTGGCAGAGATTTTTGTATCATCGTTAGCCACGGGTGGGGTACCAGAAGACTGGAGGATACCTAATTTGTTAATTAATAAATTAAATAACAAATCATGTCGCCTCTTTCTCTTCTAAACTCTGGCGGAGACAAGCCTAGCTTGTCCAATCTTTCCTCATAAGACAGCCCACCCATTCCATGTATTAGTCTAGTAAACTTTCTCTGTGCTACCTCCAATGCATTTACATCCTTCCGCAAATAAGGAGACCAGTACTGTACTCAGTACTGCAGAAGAGGTCTCACCAATGTCCTGTATAGCTGAAGCATAACCTCCCTATTATTGTATTCAATTCCCATGGTGAGAAATGATAACATTCTATTAGCTTTCCTAACTAAGTGCTGGACCTGCATACTAACCTTTTGCAATTCATGCCCTCGGACACCCAGATTCCTCTGCAACTCAGAGCTCTGCAATCTCTCACCATTTAGAAATGATGCTTTTTTATTCTTCCTGCCATAGTGGACAATTTCCGACTTTCCCACATTATGCTCCATTTGCCAGGTCTTTGCCCAATCACTTAACCTATCTATATCCCTTTGTCGCCCCCTTATGTCCTCTTCACAACCTACTTTCCTACCTATCTTTGTGATCAGCAAATTTAGCAACAATACCTTCGGTCCCTTCATCTAAGTCATTTATATAAATTGTAAAAAGTTGAGGCCCCAGCACAGATCCCTGTGGCACACCACTCGTTACTTCTTGCCAACCATAAAATGACCCATTTATGCTGACTCTCTGTTTCCGGTCAGCTAGCCAATCTTCTATCCATGCCAATATGTTACCCCCGACACCACGAGCTTTTATTTTCTGCAATAACCTTTGATATGGCACCTTATCCTTCTGGAAATCGAAATACAATACATCCACTGGTTCCCCTTTATCCACAGCACATGTAACTCCCTCAAAGAACTCCAATAAATTGGTTAAACATGATTTCCCTTTCAAAAGACCATGTTGACTCTACCTGATTACCTTAATTTTTTCTAAATGCCCTGCTATAACATCCTCTGTAATAGCTCCAAACATTTTCCCTAAGACAAATGTTAAGCGAACTGGCCAGTCGTTTCCTGCTTTCTGTCTCCCTCCCTTTTTGAATAAATGAGTTACATTCACTCCTTTCCAATCTAACGGAACCTTCCCGAATCTAGGGAATTTTGGAATATTAAAACCAGCGCATCAACTATGTCACTAGCCAATTCTGGACCTGGCGACTTGTCAACCCGCAGCTCCAACAATTTGTTTAGTACCACTTCCCTGGTGATTGTAATTTTCTTGAGTTCCTCCATCCCTTCAATTTCCTGATATACGGCTAATACTGGGATGTTATTTGTATCCTCAATAGTGAAGACCGATGCAAAGTATCTGTTCAATTCATCTGCCATCTCTTAATTATCCATTATTAATTCCCCAGACACACTTTCTATGGGACCAACAGTCGCTTTGTTAACTCTTTTCTTTTTAAAATATCTATCGAAACTCTTACTAGTTGTCTTGAAATTTCTTGCGAGCTTTCTCTCATACTCTAATTTTACCTTCCTTATCAATCTTTTAGTCATTCTTTGCTGTTTTTTAAATATTCTGTCCAATCGTCTGACCTGCCTCCCACCTTTGCACAATTATAGGCTTTTTCTTTAAGTTTGATAGTATCTTTAACTGTTTTCGTGAACCATGGATGGTGAATCCCACCTTTGGAACTTTTCTTTCTCGTTGAAATGTATCTGTTCTGTGTATTCTGAAATATCCCCGTAAATGTCTGCCACTGCATCTCTATTGACTTATCCCTTAACCTAATTTGCCAGTTCACTTTAGCTAGCTCTGCTTTCATGACCTTATAATTGCCCTTATTTAAATTTAAAATACTCGTCTGGGACCCACTCTCCTCTCCCTCAAACTGAATGTAAAATTCAATCATATTATAATCGCTACTACTTAGGGGCACCTGAACTATGAGGTCATTAATTAATCCTATCTCGTTGCACAATGCCAGGTCTAGTATAGCCTGCTCTCTGGTTGGCTCCAGAATGTATTGTTCCAAGAAATTATCCCCAAAACATTCTATGTACTCCTCATCTAGGCTACCTCTGCCCATCTGAATTTTCCAGTCTATATGTACATTAAAATCCCCCATAATTATCACAGTACCATTCTGACAAGCTGCCATTATTTCTTCCTTCATATCCCATCCGACAGTGTGGTTAATGTTAGGTGGCCTGTACACCACCCCCACAAGTGACTTCTTGCCTTTATGATTTCTCATTTGTACCCAAACTGCTTCTACATCGTGATCTCCTGAACTTAGGTCATCCCTCTCTATTACGCTAATACCATTATTAATTAACAGAGCTACCCCACCACCTTTTCCTCGCTTCCTGTCCTTCCAAAATGCCATGTCACCTCCAATATTCACATCCCAATCTATGTCGCTCTGCAGCCATGTCTCTGGAATGACTATCAGATCGTACTTATTTATTCTATTTGTGCTCTCAGTTCATCTGTTTTGTTTCGAATGCTCCATGCATTCAGATACAGAGCATTTAGTTTTGTCCTTTTATTATTTTTGTCACCTCTAGCCTTATCTGTCGATTTACTCTTAGATTTGTACATTCTGTCCCTTCCTGTCACAGTCTGTTTATCATTTCCCATATTTATACCTTTCTCTCTTGCCTTGTCTCTCCTCCTTGATTCACCATATCTTCCCAAATTTGATCCCTTGCCCCCACTATTCAGTTTACAACCGTCTCTACTTCTCTAGTTATTTGGCTCGCTAGAACAACGGCACCAGCACGGTTCAGGTGTAGACCGTCCCAACGGTACAGCCACCACGTTCCCCAGTACTGGTGCCAATGCCCCACGAACCAGAACCCACAACTGCCACACCAGTCTTTCAGCCGCACATTACTTTCTCTAATCTTATTTGTCCGATGCCAATTTGCACATGGCTCAGGTAATAATCCAGAGATGATTAACTTTGAGGTTCTGCTTCTTAATTTGCTGCCTAGTTCCTCATACTGACTTTGCAGAACCTCTATCCTTGTCCTGCCTATGTCGTTGGTACCGACATGGACCACGACGACTGGATCCTCCCCCTCCCATTGTATGTTTCACTCCAGCCCTGAGCAGATGTCCTGAATCCTGGCACCGGCAGGCAATACAGCCGTCTGGACTCTTGCTCTTTGCTGCAGAGAACAGAGTCAATCCACCTTACTATACTGTCCCCTACTACCACTACATTCCTTTTTTCTCCCTCTTTGAGCCGCAAACGCTTACTGCAGACGTGTTTGCCCTGGATCACACTGGCATCCAGGAACTCCCACATGCTGCAGCTGTGACACATCACCTGTCCTGTCATCCTTAACGTGTTTCAATTAACTACTTAAATATTTTATTCAATTATTCATTTTACTGTATATTTTATTAAACTTACCACTAGTTTGTTTACTATTTTAAACGTGAGGACGAAAATGGACCTTAATCACTGAACAGATGTGCATCAAGCAGGTCGGTTCTTCCAAACCAATCAACTACCTGCTTGCCTGTGATGTCACAGCTTACCAGATCCTCACCAAACAGCTCCTTCCACTGCACCGAAGAAAGAACCAAATCCTGTCTGCTCACCCCAGCGGCTCTCTGTTTCCCTGCTCTCACTCTCCATTGTGACGTCACTCCTCGATTTTTTTCCCATGCTCTGCTCCTCTCTCTCCGAGTCTGTGCTTTTGACGCATTTCTTCATTTGCTGTTCCGTTGTGCTCCTCTGTTTCTGGTCCAAAATCTGACTCTGGTGGGATTTGAACCCACAACCTTTGAATATCTTCTTAATCAGTATTTAGAAGTCCAACACACTACTCATTGCGCCACAGAGCCTCACACATTTTTGCTTACATCACTAAGGCCTTTGATCTTGTCAGCAGAGACGTCCTCTTCAAACTGCGATGGAACATCGGCTGCCCTCCTGACCTCTTCGGCATCATCTCTTCTTTCCACGAGAACATGAACAGTTCCATCAGTTGCAATGGAGCAACATCAGATGCTTTCAAGATCAGCAGTGGGGTAAAGCAAGGCTGCACGCTGGCGCCAACTCTCTTAGGAACAGAGGAACATAGGAGTAAGCCATTCAGCCCGTCGATCCTGCTCTGCCATTCAATTCGATCATGGCTGATCACCTACCTCAAAGCCCCTTTCCCGTGCTATCCCCATATCCCTTGATGTCATGAGTATCAAGATTTCTATCAATTTCTGTCTTGAACATGCTCAATGATTGAGCTGCCACAGCCCTCTGGGGCACAGTATTCCAATGATTCACCACCGTCTGAGTGAAGAAATTCCACCCATCTCAGTTTTAAATGGCCTACTCCTTATTCTGAGACGATGTCCTGCTTTGTGTGTGGGTCTCAGGACCACACAAGGTGAGATCAGCTCACTGAGCACAGGCCCATCCTGCTCTATATGGTGCTCAGTACCTCACCAAATGAGAATAACTAACACACCACAGGCCATGGAGCCTCGGCCCATCCTTCCCTGATTGCGGTTCAGTGCCAACCAGGTCAGATCAGCTAATTCAGCACAGGCCGGAGATGGAAGCTGGATCTTTCCTGCTCTGGGGACTCCGTACCATACCAGGTGCGATGAAGTAAAATACCACAGGCCGGGGATGGAGCCTGAGATTTCCCTGTTCTGTGTGGGGCTCTGCACAACAACGTGTGAGAAGAACTATCATCCCTCAGGCTGAGGAAGGAGCCTGGGCCCATTCTGTTCTGTGTGACTCCTACCACACTGAGTGGGATCAGTTAACACAACACAGGCCATGAATACAACCAGGCCCTTTCCTGCTCCGTGTGGCTCAGTATCACACCAGGTGGCATCAGCTAACACAGCACAGGCTGGGGCTGGGGCTGGAGCCTGGGCCCGCCCTGCTCTGTGGGCTCAGTAACAACCCGTAAGATGAACTTTTTTCAAAAGACTTCAGTGTATTTATCTCTGTCCAACACTCTGAGGCAGCTTTCTGTGTTTATAAAGAGTGTAATTTATTGACTGGTCTCTTGGATCAAACAGGGTAACAGACAGAGGTCTGTGTGCAGAGGGTTTGGGGGTGAGCTCTGATTCCTAACCCTTTCTGGATTGTGAGGAATAAAGAATGAATGAGAGAGAGAGAATGTGGGAGAAGGGATGATGGAAGAATTTGTCCGTGAACCTGATTAAAAGTGGCTCAAACGCAAGATAATATTAAGATATCAAGAGCAGAACATTAACATAATCTGAGTTCCGCGATCTGGTCGGGTCCCATTCCCCTGAAGTGAGGAATGAACGGGTGGGGAAATCCCGCCTGGAGTTATATTTGTCTCCAATGAAGATGAGTTCACAGTGAGGCTGGAATAGCTCAGTTGGGAGAACACTAGATTGAAGAACCAGGATACAATCCCTGGTTTCATCAGTTTTAATTTGGTGTCTCCTTCATTTTAAGGAGAGAGAATCAGAGGGGAGATTTTCCACTCTTGACCCCATGGGCTGAATTTTAAACTAACGGTGCGGCTCTTGGCAGAGGCACCGGAATTGGGTGTCGTCACCACACGAGTGAAATGTGGCCGACCGACCCCGATCACGGAGCAGCCGACCAATTAATGAAGGGGAGGCGTGGGGCCTATGTAAACAAGGACCAGAGGTCGGGAACGATGCACCGATGGCACCGACATCTGACACAACGGCAGGTGCTGGCACCATATTGAAAGGGCTGCCAGACCTGCATTCACTGCTGCCTGGTTTAAAGGAGTGTCTTCCTGAGAGCCCTCTGCTGCCCCAGGTCCCGTTCTGCTGCCTCTGCTGTCCCAGAACCCGTTCTGCTGCCTCTGCTGCCCCAGGTCCCGTTCTGCTGTCCCAGGACCCGTTCTGCTGCCCCAAGACCCGTTCTGCTGCCTCTGATGCCCCAGAACCCGTTCTGCTGCCTCTGCTGCTCCAGGACCCGTTCTGCTGCCTCTGATGCCCCAGGACCCGTTCTGCTGCCCCAGGACCTGTTCTGCTGCCTCTGCTGCTCCAGGACCCGTTCTGCTGCCCCAGGACCCGTTCTACTGCCTCTGATGCCCCAGGACCCGTTCTGCTGCCCCAGGACCCGTTCTGCTGCCTCTGCTGCTCCAGGACCCGTTCTGCTGCCCCAGGACCCGTTCTGCTGCCTCTGCTGCCCCAGGACCCGTTCTTCTGCCTCTGATGCCCCAGGACCCGTTCTGCTGCCCCAGGACCCGTTCTGCTGCCTCTGCTGCCCCAGGACCCGTTCTGCTGCATCTGCTGCTCCAGGACCCGTTCTGCTGCATCTGCTGCCCCAGGACCTGTTCTGCTGCCTCTGCTGCCCCAGGACCTGTTCTGCTGCCTCTGCTGCCCCAGGACCTGTTCTGCTGCCCCTGCTGCTCCAGGACCCGTTCTGCTGCCCCAGGACCCGTTCTGCTGCCTCTGCTGCCCCAGGACCCGTTCTTCTGCCTCTGATGCCCCAGGACCCGTTCTGCTGCCCCAGGACCCGTTCTGCTGCCTCTGCTGCCCCAGGACCCGTTCTGCTGCCTCTGCTGCTCCAGGACCCGTTCTGCTGCATCTGCTGCCCCAGGACCTGTTCTGCTGCCTCCGCTGCCCCAGGACCTGTTCTGCTGCATCTGCTGCCCCAGGACCTGTTCTGCTGCCTCTGCTGCCCCAGGACCTGTTCTGCTGCCCCTGCTGCCCCAGGACCAGTTCTGCTGCATCTGCTGCCCCAGGACCTGTTCTGCTGCATCTGCTGCCCCAGGACCAGTTCTGCTGCATCTGCTGCCCCAGGACCAGTTCTGCTGCCTCCGCTGCCCCATGACCTGTTCTGCTGCATCTGCTGCCACAGGACCTGTTCTGCTGCATCTGCTGCCCCAGGACCTGTTCTGCTGCCTCTGCTGCCCAGGACCCGTTCTGCTGTCACTGATGCCCCAGGACCCGTTCTGCTGTCTCTGCTGCCTGATAGGTAAGGAGCTGAATGCGAGCCTGCAGTGACCATGGTCCAATGGTTAGGCGATGCCTTCCTGCAGGTTCGCCTCCAGGTGACAACAGATAGGTGGAAGATCCTCTTCCCCAGGGATGGGAGGTGGAGACCTGTCCACCTGACCAAGCAAAGCTGCTTTGAGATAGTAGGTGAAGTCAGCAGCCGTGGGGTCACCCCCAAGACATGGATCCAGTGCACGAAGTGGGTCAATGACCGGAACCGGGCTGCTCAGGTGCAAACTCAAAACACTTTGGACCCTTTGGACATTGTGCATGGCAGAGTGAGAGGGAGTGTTTGGTGGAAAGGGAGTGACCACCCAGTCATGTGTATTGGGGAAGGGCAGCAGGACATGCTGCCTGAGGCTTGGCTGCATCTCGGTGGGAAGTGCACATCAGTCATTGTATAAACTCACACAGTCCCTCGAGAGGGGCCACATGCAGGAGGAATATGTGTGTCCACATCATGGACTGCTGGACTATCACCATCAGAGATATTGTGCTTGCCCCCGCTGGGAGACTAACTTTGTTGATCATAGTGGCTGCAGGAGAAGACAGCCCACAATCGGAAAGAGCATGTCAAGACTGGCAGTGGATGCCTTATCTCCATGTCCTCATCCCGATGGAGGAGGAGGCCATGGAACAGGCAGGGCAGCAAAGCAGCTGCTCCATAGCTGATGGAGAGACAGGGACACCTACCTAAGAGAGTGAGTGAACATCTCCTGGGGCACAAGGGAGCATCCGCTGCAAAGGAGCCATACTGCTCATCTGTTCACCACTGCATCAATGGAGCTGCACAGTAGGGGTGGTTGGAATGTCACGATGGGCAGACCCTAACCCTTCAATGTCCCTGTTTTCACATGCAGGCTAGGATGAACGACAAGAGCGAAGAGCTGGAGAGACTGTGGGACAGCCAGACACCTCTGAGGAGGAGGAGGGAGCCTCAGATGGTGCACCTTCACCTCATTCCCCTGCACCCTCCACCAGCACAGAAACCCTCACTCGGTGGGTATCCACTTGATGATAGATTTGGGCACACAAGCTGGTGAGCACGTCACAGACAGGCCCAGGCAGCTGACGGAGGCTGTGACAGCCGAGGCCACTGGCAGTTGGAAGTCTGTGGGAGGCCAGGCCCATGCTGAGTCCCAGGCTGATGATGTGCCTCTGGTGTCACCAGGAAGACGGGAAATACTGCAGCTGCAGCAAGAGGTCAGGCAACATCTGGCAGAGTTGCCGGAGGTTATGTGTACCCAAGTTCGGATGATGGAGGAGTCCATCCAGGCCTTGCATGCTGCACTGTCTCTGATGGGGGTGTGTCTGGCTTCCTTCCTTGAGAGATTGGTGACTCTGATGGAGAGCCAGATCCAGCCGACCAATCAGTGGCTGCCGGAGATGCGCGCAGACTTGCACTCCATCGCTTTGTCCATGAGATCCATCCAGCGGTGACAAGGTGAGAGGGGGGACGAGGCACCTGAACTCTTCACCAGGTCCACATCCCTCTCAGGTCAGCAGGGAGGTACAAGTGTGTCTTATAAGGGGGAGGAGCAGCTGGCTGCGACATCTGGGGTCTCCTCTCAGGGTGCTGCTGGTGTGGACAGCAGCTCCAAAGCCCCTCTGCCAGTGACACAAGTGATGCCAGTGCCTGCCTCCATCACCCTCGATGACAGAGGGGGGTCCCTGTACCTGTGCAGGAGGCCCTCAGTGTGCCGGGGCCCTCCAGGCCTCAGGCAGCAAGAGGACGGCCACCAATGTCATCCCAAGCCATGGGGCAGCAAGGTCAGCAGCCTGTCTCCATCTCAGCTGACAGAGCAGGGGGAGCACCACGTAGGAGCACACGGAAAAGATTTAAGAAGAGCACCTAGATTCACTGAGGGGTTCACGGGTGAATGTACATTCCAGATGGATAGGGTTGTGTTTGGTGTCACACGGAATAAAGAAATGATGTTCTCTCACTATGTCTCCTTCTTATTGTTGATACCCTTTGGGACTTCATTTAAACCCTTCCTCCCAAGGGGCTGGAAGTGAGGGACCAAGCCCTGAGTTTACAAAGCTTCGGCCTTGTCACTGTGCGATGTGTACCTGGACGCTGCAGAACAGAAGGAAGGAGGTGACAACAGGGCTGCTTAAAGCTAAGACATTTTTTGCTGTGGTTCCAGAAGGTGGTAAGGCTCAAAGGAAACTTGAATGTATAAGGGTGTCTCATGTCTCCCTTGTGTGTATCTCATGGCCCCGTTCCTGCTGTGCCTGAGGTTCTTCATCTGGCACAGCTTGGGCAGCATCCTCCTCCACGTCCTCATCATCAGAGGAGACACCACACTCCACGATATCCTCACTAGTCAACACCTCACCCCTCTGTAATGCCAGATTGTGCTGTGCACAGCAAACCACCACGATATGCGAGACCCTCGCCGGGACATACTGAAGGGCTCCACTGGATCGATCTAGGCACCTGAATCTCGTCTTCAGGAGACCAATGGCCTCCTTGATGGTCGCTCGGGTTGACCCGCAGCAGTTGTTGTACCTCTCCTCTGCATCGGTGCGTGGGTTCCTCACAGACGTCAGTAGTCATGTCCTCAGTGGGTAGCCCTTGTCTCCAAGGATCCATCTCTGAAAGCGGATGGGGCCGCGGAAAGGTTCTGGCACCTGGGAGTGCCTTGGTATGCAGGCGTTGTGGCTGCTTCCCGGGATTTGTGCACACACCTATGGGATCCATTTGCAGTGGTCGCAGACCAATTGCACACTGAGCAAGTGGAAGCCCTTCCTGTTGAAGGCTGCTGGCTGGTCTGCAGGAGCTTTGATGGTCACATGGGTGCAGTCAATGACACCCTACACCTGGTGGAATTCAGCGATGGCCCCGAATCCTATAGCTCTCTCAGCTTGACTGTTTGGATCAATGTGCACATAGTCACCGGCCCTCCTGAACAGGACATTGGTGACCTCCTTGAGGCACTGATTCACCAAAGACTGTGAGATTCCACACATATCTCCAGTGGATCCCCGCAATGATCTGGTGGTGAAGAAGTTCAGTGGCACAGTGACCTTCAGTGACACTGGCATCAGGTGCCCACCAAGTCGCATGGGGCACAGCTGCATCATGGCAGAGAGATCAGTGACGACCTCCGTGGAGAGGTGCAGTCTGCGGAGACACTGTCACTCGGACATCTGCAGGTAGTTGAACCTCGGCTGACGTGTTCCTCTGCCTCCTTCGAAGCCTCCTGTTCGAGGCTGGCCTTCCTGTGGGCCCCCAAGCTGCTGTGGTGCCCCTGCTGGTGCCTGCGCCTCCCTCCCTTCCTCTCTTCTCCTCCTCCTCCTCCTCAATGGGAGCCTCGAATCCAAAGAGAGCCTCGAATGAGGCCCATGACAGGTTGCCCCTCCCTGAGTGCAAGGCCTTCACAGTAAACAACACCCAGCCACATTTACCTTACTTGTCACCCTCAATGAAGTGGCACTGCCCCAATGGCACCCTGGTGTTGTTCCCTCTGCAGAGCTGGCACATTGGCCCCCACTCCTGACAGTGTTTCCCGATGCCCTTTCCCCCTCCACCCTTGCTGCCAAGTTTTGCTGCCTCACCCGATAGCTTCCCAGTGAAGACAACCCTCAGCTCCCACCTCCCAGTCACCTCCTTTAACCAGGCGAGGCTCTGAAGCCCCGTGGTTCCCGTGTGCTATTAGTTCAATTGGATCCAGTGAATAAAATTGCTGACAATTGGACTCATAAATACTTTAAATGCCTTCTTGCCATGTGGATGTGCGAAGTCTGCCCTCCATGTCAGCCGCCGACTGAAAAATCCGGTCCAACGTCTTCCATCCCTATTTTATACACCCCCCCTCCCCCTCCCCGGCTCCATTCCCGTCTCCAACGGGCCCTTAAAATTCTGGCGCATGTCTCTAAGACTAATGGGAGTGAAACCAGATCTGCTCCTTAGACTGAACAGGGAGAGCTGCTCTCTCTGTGTTTAAAGTGAATGAATCTGCTCTTTACCTTGTCTTACTGGAACGTTCACTGTCTGGAGATGTCTGTTTGAAAATGTTTTCCTGTTATATTAATGGAGCAGAGGAGCAGATGTGAGGTACTGTTGAACAGAGAGGTTTGGAAGTGGGTGAAGGGGTGGAGTGACGGTGGGAGTGAGAGGCGCAGTGAGTTGGCCATTCTCAATAGAGTGTCAGGAATGAAGGTCAGAGGAACAGACCAGGCAGGAAACACAGAAAGAGCGAGGAGAAGCTAGTGTGAAAAACAGAGATTAAACAACAGGCTTGTTCATTTGGTTTGGATCTGGTGTTTACAATACCCGGAATCTGGGTTCACTTCCCTTCCAACTCAGTGAATTGTATCAACATTATGTTCATAAAACCATGGAATGATACCCAAAGAAGGAGACCATTTGGTCCATTGTGTCAGTGCTGTCTCCTGTAATCTGTACATTTTTCCTTCCAGTATTTATCCCTATCGCTTTTCAAAGTTACTACTGAATCTGCTTTCAAGTCCTGATCAGACAGTGCATTTCAGATCACAACACATCACTGTATAAAAAATCATTCCTCATTTCGCCTCTGGTTCTTTTCTCAATCACCTGATAAATACATCCTCTGGTTACTGACCCTTTTGCCACTGGAAACAATTTCTCCTTATTTAACTTTTTGAAAACCTTCTTGATGATGTCACATACTAGACTGCCAGTAAAACTGAAGCCCATGGAATAAAAGGGACAATGACAGCATGCATATGAAGTTTGCAGACTGATAGGAACATAGGAGCAGGAGTAGGCCATTTAGCCCATCGAGCCCACCCTGCCATTCAATATGATGATGACTGATCGTCCACTTCAATGCTTTTTTCCCACACTATCTCCATCTCCCCTATGTCATTTGTATTTAGAAATCTGTCAATCTCTGCTTTAAACATACTCAATGACTGAACTTCCACAGCCCTCTGAGATAGAGAATTCCAAAGATTCACAACCCACTGAGTAAATAAATTTCTCCTCATCGCTGTCCTAAGTGGCTTTCCCCTTACGTTGAAATTGTGTCCCCTGGTTCTAGACGCCTCAACCGGGGGAAACATCTTAGCTTCATCTACCTGTCTATCCCTTTAAATATTTTGTAAGTTTCAATGAGATCACCTCTCGTTCCTCAAAACTCGAGAGAATACAGGCCCAGTTTCCCCAATCTCTCTTCATTTGACAGTCCCGCCATCCCGGGAACAAGTCTGGTGAACCTTCGTTGCACTCCCTCGATGGCAATGATATCCTTCCTAAGGTAAGGGGAACAAAACTTCACACAGTATTCCAAAGGTTATATACAACTGAAGCAAGACTTCACTACTCCTATACTCAAATCCTCTTGTGATAGAGGCTAACATATCATTCGTCTTCTGAATTGCTTGCTGCACCTGCATGTTAGCTTTCAGTCACTTATTGACAAGGACACCCAGGCCCCTTTGTACATTCACACTCTTACCATTTAACAAATAATCTGCACATCTGTTTCTCCTACCAAAGTGGATAACCTCACACTTTTACACATTATATTTCATGTGCCACTTTCTTGTCCACTCACTAAGTCTGTCCAAATTCCCTTGAAGCCGCTTTGCATTTTCCTCACAACACACATTCCCACCTAGTTTTGTGTCATCTGCAAACTTGGAAATACTACATTTGGCCCCCGCTTCCAAATCATGTGAACAGCTGGGTCACAGTGTGGTGGTGAACAG
This sequence comes from Heterodontus francisci, assembly GCF_036365525.1. NCBI lineage: Eukaryota > Metazoa > Chordata > Chondrichthyes > Heterodontiformes > Heterodontidae > Heterodontus > Heterodontus francisci. Next base: position 5,048,250 of record NW_027141441.1, on the reverse strand, counting down.
TTGCATTTCTGTCTGGTTTACAGTGGGTTCCCCATGGTGCAACATAACTTCAGTTATGTGCAGACACTGGAAAAGCTGGGGTTGTTCTCCTTGGAGCAGAGCAAGTTCAGAACAACTTTGACAGAGTTAGAATCAAGGAATCAAATGGTTACAGTACAGAAGGAGACCATTCAGTCCATCATGTCCATGACAGCTCTTTGCAAGAGCAGATCAGCGAATTCCACTCCTCTGCCCTTTCATTGTAGCCCTGCAAATTTTCTCTATTCAGGTGTTTATCCAATTCCCTTTTGAAAGCCACGATTGAATCTGCCTCCAGCACACTCTCAGGCAGTGTATTCCAGATCCGAACCACTCACTCTGTCCCACACCCCTGGTACCATTGCAGAAAATCTTTTCTGTTCATTTCATCCCTCATAAATAATTGAAATGAAATGTTTATTAGGAAATGCACAACATAAAAAGGAGAGAGAAATACATGCTGAGTAAAATAGAAGTCAATGTTTGGAAGGTAAAAAGAGCAAAAGATGTAACTTTGATTCTGGATGACTGAGAGGAATATATCACACTTTGGGGATTTTGTAAGAGGATTTACTGATAAACCTGGGATTTGAAAGGAAGCTGGTTCATGGTTTACAGAACAAATTCAGCCCCTGGGGTGGAGCCAACAGCTGCACCGTCCAATAACAGACAGGCCGGGGGCACTGTCTTAGGCCGAGTGAGCTCAGTCGATGAAAACATGAAACTCTGAATCTCAAGTTTTTGAGTTTGAGCCCACGGTGGGTGTTTTTTATTTCCTTTTTAGGCTGATTTTCCAGGCGTTATCCAGCTCTGAATTCCTCGGCAGGGAGTTCAAGGAGTGTTTGAAATGAGATTCAACAGCAGTATGAGAAAGTCTCTCCTTGATTCAGGACTCTTACCTCTCTGCAGCATCTCACTGCTGAAGACTGAACTTTATCTCATTTCATTCTCAGCTCAGGGTCAGTGTGGTTCACTGGGACTTCTGGCTGTCTCCCACTTCACAATCCATCAGTGCTGAGAAATCAATGGGGAATATTACTCACATGTTGTAATGTTTTATAAATACTTGAATGTATTTCTCACTGTGTCTAACAGTGTGAATCTCCCCTGGTATATCAGCTCACCAACAATTCAACAGAACATTCACATAATGTGAGCTCTGAGATCTGTTCGAATCCCATTCCCAAGACCTGGAAAGTGGGATTGGGCTGGATCACTCTTTTTCAGCTGGCACAGACACGATTGCTAAATGGTCTCATTCTGTGCCATAAATGTTCTCCATTTTCTATGTTCTATGAAGTGAGGTGTGATTGGGAGGGGCAATTCCACCAGGGTTATATTTTCTACCAAAACAATGACACAAGGGATACTTCACATTTTTATTCATTCATTCATGCGATGTGGGCATCGCTGGCCAGGCCAGCATTTATTACCCATCCCTAATTGCCCATGAGAAGGTGGTGGGATGGGCTGCATTCTTGAACCACCGTGGTCCATGTGGGGTAGGTACACTCACAGTGCTGTGAGGAAGGGAGTTCCAGGATTTTGACCCAGCGACAGTGAAGGAACGGCGATATAGTTCCAAGTCAGGATGGTGTGTGGCTTGGAGGGGAACTTGCAGGTGGTGGTATCCCCTGCATTTGCTGCCCTTGCCCTTCTCGGTGGTAGAGGTTGCTGGGTTTGGAAGGTGCTGTCGAAGGAGTCTTGGTGCATTGCTGCAGTGCATCTTGTAGACGGTACACACTGCTGCCACTGTGTGCCGATGGTGGAGGGAGTGAATGTTTGTAGATGGGGTGCCAATCAAGTGGGCTGCTTTGTCCTGGACGGTGTTGAGATTCTTGAGTTGGAATTGCACCCATCCAGGCAAGTGGAGAGTATTCCATCACACTCTTGACTTGTGAATTGCAGATGGTGGACAGGCTTTGGGGAGTCAGGAGTCATGGATGAGTGAGAGGAATATATCACACTTTGGGGCTTTTGTAAGAGGATTTCTTGATAAATCTGGGATTTGAGAGGAAGCTGCTTCTTGGTTTACAGAACAAATTCAGCCCCTGGGGTGGAGCCAACAGCTGCACTGTAATTACTCGCCTCAGGATTCCAAGCCTCTGACCTGCTCTTGTAGTCACGTTATTTGTATGGCTACCCATGGTAACACCCATGATGTTGATAGTGGGGGATTCAGTGATTGTAATGCTATTGAATGTCAAGGGGAGATAGTTAGATTCTCTCTTGTTGCAGATGGTCATTGCCTGGCACTTGTGTGGTGCGAATGTTACTTGCCACTTATCATCCCAAGCCTGTGAGACTGAAATAGCTCAGTTGGGAGTGTATTAGACTGAAGATCCCTGGTTCAATCTGGGGTTTTGGCAGTTCTCCTTTGTTCTGCATCGCCATTTGGTTTTGACTCTTGAGCTGCACAATTTGCACTGAAATTATTTCCCCAACTCTGAAGGCTGGATTGGAACAGAGAGATATCAAGGATGGGAAATATTTACATTGTCAGCTTTAGCTTATTCTCTATCTCCTTGTGTCCTTTTCCCCAGTTTTTGAATCTTTCGGGGTCGGGTGAACATTTGATTTGCTGCATTTGTCCCAAACTGAAGCCTTTTCCACATCTCTGGGTGGTTCGACTTGCTCTGTCTGTTTTTGCTGCTCGTGACCATTAACGAGAACAGGCCACGAGTTCAATGTTTATCAGCAAACGGAAGATAACTGGAAAGAATTCTGTGTTACTCCAGACCAGTGACAAAGATGCAATGGATGTTATTCAAAATAAATTCCCTCTGACATTTTATGTAAACTTGTTTGCATCGAAAAGTTGGATTTTAAGTGTTACAAAAATGTGTCAAATTAATGACTGACCATGTGACAGCGCACATGGGGATCAAATCCACAGCCTTGTTGTTATCAACACTGCGTCCTAACCAACTGAACTAAGCGGCCTATAGACAGAGCCAGGTATAGGTTTGAGCCGCACGCTGGGCGGTTTGTGTTTTATTTCTCACACTGGGTGACAGAGCGATTGTACAAACAATGGACACATCACATCCCTGAAACATTGTGCTGATATAAAACAGTGTGAAATAAGAACTGAGCATGGTAATGGAACGGTACCAGAAATCAGGACTTTAATCTATTGAAGTTGATCTTGAAATTCAACCATTCACTAAACATTCCAATCGATCGAACTCTCTTCTGATATAAAATCCAGGAACTTGAGCTGCTGTAAAACATAACTGAGCCTGACGTGATTTGAACACACAATCTTCTGATTTGTAGTCAGACGCGCTACCATTATGCCACTAGCTCACAAATAGAATAAAGTGCTTCATTCCTGACAGATTTACTTCTTGTTTAGATTCAGTGATTGAAATTAATTCAATCCTCATCTGACCTCCACTCTGTGAAGGCCTGCTACCCGACCTGAACCCGACGAGACCCGCGACCTGTGTCGGGTCCGGGTCGTGTCGGGTCGCTCTTCCGGGTCTGGCTTTCAGGCTCAGGTCAGGTCGGGCCAGGTTCGGGTCGGGCTGGGTCCAGGTCGGGCTGTGTCCGGGTCGGAAACACACAGGAAGTATTACATTTTGCTCTGCTGGGAAGTTGAGTTTAGTAAGTGTCAAAAGTTGAAAAGCCAACCTGAGCTGGGAGTCCGGGACATCAAGGAGGGAAACTCTGAGTCTGCTCAGTGAGCAAGTGAGCATCTCAATGATGTCATTGCGCTCATGCTGCAGCTTCCTGTAGATTCGGAATCGGGAGGTAGATAAAGTGAACATTCCGGTGGTCGGGAAAGGCTCGGGTCGTTTTGGGCGTGGGAATAAATGGAGATACTCGGGCCGGGTCGGGCTCGGGTCCAATGTGGTTCTGTTGGGTTCGGGTCGGGTTTTTTTTCCTGACCTGAGCAGGCCTTCACCGCTCTGTCAGTTCAGTGCCTGATTTAAACTATTACTTGGAGTTCTGTTTTACAGGGTCTCGGCTGTTTAAGTGTTTCCCAGACCCACAACTCTGATTAATCAGACATTTTGCTGCTAACTGCTGCTGCTACAATTGAAATGTAAAAAAGAATTTCCAGTGACCTGCAACCAATGGACAAATACATTTCAGAAAGATAAAGCTCATTCACCAATCCACAAATGTGTCTTTCTGCTTATATTTATAAACAACTCCTTCTCTCCACTATGAGAACTATACAATCACTACAGTTATTTGAAAGTTAGTATAAGATGTTCCAGTTCATCAATGTTAAAACTGCAGCAGGTATTTTCCAGAAAACTTCTCTGTTGGAACCTCAGTCCCATTTCGATTGAAAGTGGACAATTAATGTATTCACTTGTTCATTGTGGACAGGTGTCTGACTTCGAATAAATCTCATTAACTTTCAATGAGGTGGCAGTATTTCTGTGCTCCCATTTTACACAGTCTGCCCTGTTCATGCACCATGTTTTTATTCTCCTCTCCCATTCTCCACAGGATACAGATTACAAGCATCATCAATCTAGCTGTTGAAAAGCATTGGAAGATTCTGGTCACACAGGTATTGAAACATTCATTTGCTGCCATTTTACAAGTTGGTTGCTTTAAACACAGTGCGATGTGCAATCATCTTGAAAAGAGATTCTCTTCAATATCCAATACAAACTGAATTACAAACCTGACAGACAAACACAGGAGAACAAGTGACTAGTGAACACAAACCTCATGGTGCTCATTTTCAGATTTATTGCAGTCATCTGACAAAACAAGTGAAAGAATATTCCAGTCAAATGATTTGGTAAGTAGGTGTAACTTTTGTTGGTGCCTTTCTTTGCTCTATTGGTGAAACTTTCTTGCACCTGACTCCTGTTCATGTCTCTGTTTCCTCTATTGAATGAGGAAGGAGGTATTTGATCAGAAATCAACTGGATTGTGTACCTTTGAGAGGGGATTTCTGCACCATCAGGGATGGAAACAGGAGTGAGTGAAAGACAATGTGTGGAGTATGATTTTGTACAGAGGGAGAGCAAATCTAACAGGAGTGTGAGATATTGGCCTGGATTTTACAGCCCCAATAGCGGTGAACTCTGAGACTTTCACAGCTATTGAGGGTCTGAACAGCACTGCAACTGCTGGTACATGCCCACACTAACACCAGCATCTGGAAGTTGCGGTGGTGAGAAATGTGCTTAGAAGGAGCCTCTGATCATAATCGCACCAGCCCACTCTTTAAAGTGACAGGGACCTGTAGTTCAGCAATTTGGGCTCATTGCCCACAATGTACCCTGATTTTTACCTGGGTTGGATTAAAGCCGGTACCAACAGGCTCAGGGCCGCTCAGGAAGGACTTTTCTGTTGACACAACAGCTCCACTATTCCAGGAAGACACCGGCAGCAGCAGGGGTCAACTTTCAGAAAGGAGTTCAGACATTTTAAATGTTGTATTTTATTTCTTAATTGTATGTAAGTTTTTAGCATGGCCTGATCAGAGTTCTTAAATTTACATCTGACTTTTTATTAACAAGATTGAAGTGTTTTTAAAAGATCTCTAAATATATATGACTTTTTATCAAGATTTACTTGGCTTCTTTGTAAAGACTCGAGTAAGATTGAAGTGACTTTTAAAAACTACATCTTATCCTTTAAAATCCTGCTTCCATGTAGATGACATTGGAAGATGACTTCAGAATAGCTTAGACTATCTTTCTAACGGGTACTGCAACAGCTTAAGACCTACTTTTCTGCAAAAGCTGGTGAATTACCTTCCGGGAGCGGAGAGGAGCGGAGCGGAGCAGACCTATATGGACCGATATGAGGAGAACGTTGAGAGCGGAGCCGACAAATCCAATCCGAGGATCGAGGCCCAGTCTCTTACCTTCCAGGAGTGCAGTGGAGATCTTCCAGTGTGCTGGAGTTTTGAAAAAAAGAAGCCAACTGTGATGTCAGAGGAGAGCTGCAAGGTGATTGGTTGGTGAGTCACTGCTGTTAGTGTATTTAAATATCATAAAGAAAAGGGCAACGTTTTTTAGTTGAAAACTAATTAATAAATTAAATAACAAATCATGTCGCCTCTTTCTCTTCTAAACTCTGGCGGAGACAAGCCTAGCTTGTCCAATCTTTCCTCATAAGACAGCCCACCCATTCCATGTATTAGTCTAGTAAACTTTCTCTGTGCTACCTCCAATGCATTTACATCCTTCCGCAAATAAGGAGACCAGTACTGTACTCTGTACTGCAGAAGAGGTCTCACCAATGTCCTGTATAGCTGAAGCATAACCTCCCTACTATTGTATTCAATTCCCATGGTGAGAAATGATAACATTCTATTAGCTTTCCTAACTAAGTGCTGGACCTGCATACTAACCTTTTGCAATTCATGCCCTCGGACACCCAGATTCCTCTGCAACTCAGAGCTCTGCAATCTCTCACCATTTAGAAATGATGCTTTTTTATTCTTCCTGCCATAGTGGACAATTTCCGACTTTCCCACATTATACTCCATTTGCCAGGTCTTTGCCCAATCACTTAACCTATCTATATCCCTTTGTCGCCCCCTTATGTCCTCTTCACAACCTACTTTCCTACCTATCTTTGTGATCAGCAAATTTAGCAACAATACCTTCGGTCCCTTCATCTAAGTCATTTATATAAATTGTAAAAAGTTGAGGCCCCAGCACAGATCCCTGTGGCACACCACTCGTTACTTCTTGCCAACCATAAAATGACCCATTTATGCTGACTCTCTGTTTCCGGTCAGCTAGCCAATCTTCTATCCATGCCAATATGTTACCCCCGACACCACGAGCTTTTATTTTCTGCAATAACCTTTGATATGGCACCTTATCCTTCTGGAAATCGAAATACAATACATCCACTGGTTCCCCTTTATCCACAGCACATGTAACTCCCTCAAAGAACTCCAATAAATTGTTTAAGCATGATTTCCCTTTCAAAAAACCATGTTGACTCTACCTGATTACCTTAATTTTTTCTAAATGTCCTGCTATAACATCCTCTGTAATAGCTCCAAACATTTTCCCTAAGACAAATGTTAAGCGAACTGGCCAGTCGTTTCCTGCTTTCTGTCTCCCTCCCTTTTTGAATAAATGAGTTACATTCACTCCTTTCCAATCTAACGGAACCTTCCCGAATCTAGGGAATTTTGGAATATTAAAACCAGCGCATCAACTATGTCACTAGCCAATTCTGGACCTGGCGACTTGTCAACCCGCAGCTCCAACAATTTGTTTAGTACCACTTCCCTGGTGATTGTAATTTTCTTGAGTTCCTCCATCCCTTCAATTTCCTGATATACGGCTAATACTGGGATGTTATTTGTATCCTCAATAGTGAAGACCGATGCAAAGTATCTGTTCAATTCATCTGCCATCTCTTAATTATCCATTATTAATTCCCCAGACACACTTTCTATGGGACCAACAGTCGCTTTGTTAACTCTTTTCTTTTTAAAATATCTATCGAAACTCTTACTAGTTGTCTTGAAATTTCTTGCGAGCTTTCTCTCATACTCTAATTTTACCTTCCTTATCAATCTTTTAGTCATTCTTTGCTGTTTTTTAAATATTCTGTCCAATCGTCTGACCTGCCTCCCACCTTTGCACAATTATAGGCTTTTTCTTTAAGTTTGATAGTATCTTTAACTGTTTTCGTGAACCATGGATGGTGAATCCCACCTTTGGAACTTTTCTTTCTCGTTGAAATGTATCTGTTCTGTGTATTCTGAAATATCCCCGTAAATGTCTGCCACTGCATCTCTATTGACTTATCCCTTAACCTAATTTGCCAGTTCACTTTAGCTAGCTCTGCTTTCATGACCTTATAATTGCCCTTATTTAAATTTAAAATACTCGTCTGGGACCCACTCTCCTCTCCCTCAAACTGAATGTAAAATTCAATCATATTATAATCGCTACTACTTAGGGGCACCTGAACTATGAGGTCATTAATTAATCCTATCTCGTTGCACAATGCCAGGTCTAGTATAGCCTGCTCTCTGGTTGGCTCCAGAATGTATTGTTCCAAGAAATTATCCCCAAAACATTCTATGTACTCCTCATCTAGGCTACCTCTGCCCATCTGAATTTTCCAGTCTATATGTACATTAAAATCCCCCATAATTATCACAGTACCATTCTGACAAGCTGCCATTATTTCTTCCTTCATATCCCATCCGACAGTGTGGTTAATGTTAGGTGGCCTGTACACCACCCCCACAAGTGACTTCTTGCCTTTATGATTTCTCATTTGTACCCAAACTGCTTCTACATCGTGATCTCCTGAACTTAGGTCATCCCTCTCTATTACGCTAATACCATTATTAATTAACAGAGCTACCCCACCACCTTTTCCTCGCTTCCTGTCCTTCCAAAATGCCATGTCACCTCCAATATTCACATCCCAATCTATGTCGCTCTGCAGCCATGTCTCTGGAATGACTATCAGATCGTACTTATTTATTCTATTTGTGCTCTCAGTTCATCTGTTTTGTTTCGAATGCTCCATGCATTCAGATACAGAGCATTTAGTTTTGTCCTTTTATTATTTTTGTCACCTCTAGCCTTATCTGTCGATTTACTCTTAGATTTGTACATTCTGTCCCTTCCTGTCACAGTCTGTTTATCATTTCCCATATTTATACCTTTCTCTCTTGCCTTGTCTCTCCTCCTTGATTCACCATATCTTCCCAAATTTGATCCCTTGCCCCCACTATTCAGTTTACAACCGTCTCTACTTCTCTAGTTATTTGGCTCGCTAGAACAACGGCACCAGCACGGTTCAGGTGTAGACCGTCCCAACGGTACAGCCACCACGTTCCCCAGTACTGGTGCCAATGCCCCACGAACCAGAACCCACAACTGCCACACCAGTCTTTCAGCCGCACATTACTTTCTCTAATCTTATTTGTCCGATGCCAATTTGCACATGGCTCAGGTAATAATCCAGAGATGATTAACTTTGAGGTTCTGCTTCTTAATTTGCTGCCTAGTTCCTCATACTGACTTTGCAGAACCTCTATCCTTGTCCTGCCTATGTCGTTGGTACCGACATGGACCACGACGACTGGATCCTCCCCCTCCCATTGTATGTTTCACTCCAGCCCTGAGCAGATGTCCTGAATCCTGGCACCGGCAGGCAATACAGCCGTCTGGACTCTTGCTCTTTGCTGCAGAGAACAGAGTCAATCCACCTTACTATACTGTCCCCTACTACCACTACATTCCTTTTTTCTCCCTCTTTGAGCCGCAAACGCTTACTGCAGACGTGTTTGCCCTGGATCACACTGGCATCCAGGAACTCCCACATGCTGCAGCTGTGACACATCACCTGTCCTGTCATCCTTAACGTGTTTCAATTAACTACTTAAATATTTTATTCAATTATTCATTTTACTGTATATTTTATTAAACTTACCACTAGTTTGTTTACTATTTTAAACGTGAGGACGAAAATGGACCTTAATCACTGAACAGATGTGCATCAAGCAGGTCGGTTCTTCCAAACCAATCAACTACCTGCTTGCCTGTGATGTCACAGCTTACCAGATCCTCACCAAACAGCTCCTTCCACTGCACCGAAGAAAGAACCAAATCCTGTCTGCTCACCCCAGCGGCTCTCTGTTTCCCTGCTCTCACTCTCCATTGTGACGTCACTCCTCGATTTTTTTTCCCATGCTCTGCTCCTCTCTCTCCGAGTCTGTGCTTTTGACGCATTTCTTCATTTGCTGTTCCGTTGTGCTCCTCTGTTTCTGGTCCAAAATCTGACTCTGGTGGGATTAGAACCCACAACCTTTGAATATCTTCTTAATCAGTATTTAGAAGTCCAACACACTACTCATTGCGCCACAGAGCCTCACACATTTTTACTTACATCACTAAGGCCTTTGATCTTGTCAGCAGAGACGTCCTCTTCAAACTGCGATGGAACATCGGCTGCCCTCCTGACCTCTTCGGCATCATCTCTTCTTTCCACGAGAACATGCACAGTTCCATCAGTTGCAATGGAGCAACATCAGATGCTTTCAAGATCAGCAGTGGGGTAAAGCAAGGCTGCACGCTGGCGCCAACTCTCTTAGGAACAGAGGAACATAGGAGTAAGCCATTCAGCCCGTTGATCCTGCTCTGCCATTCAATTCGATCATGGCTGATCACCTACCTCAAAGCCCCTTTCCCGTGCTATCCCCATATCCCTTGATGTCATGAGTATCAAGATTTCTATCAATTTCTGTCTTGAACATGCTCAATGATTGAGCTGCCACAGCCCTCTGGGGCACAGTATTCCAATGATTCACCACCGTCTGAGTGAAGAAATTCCACCCATCTCAGTTTTAAATGGCCTACTCCTTATTCTGAGACGATGTCCTGCTTTGTGTGTGGGTCTCAGGACCACACAAGGTGAGATCAGCTCACTGAGCACAGGCCCATCCTGCTCTATATGGTGCTCAGTACCTCACCAAATGAGAATAACTAACACACCACAGGCCATGGAGCCTCGGCCCATCCTTCCCTGATTGCGGTTCAGTGCCAACCAGGTCAGATCAGCTAATTCAGCACAGGCCGGAGATGGAAGCTGGATCTTTCCTGCTCTGGGGACTCCGTACCATACCAGGTGCGATGAAGTAAAATACCACAGGCCGGGGATGGAGCCTGAGATTTCCCTGTTCTGTGTGGGGCTCTGCACAACAACGTGTGAGAAGAACTATCATCCCTCAGGCTGAGGAAGGAGCCTGGGCCCATTCTGTTCTGTGTGACTCCTACCACACTGAGTGGGATCAGTTAACACAACACAGGCCATGAATACAACCAGGCCCTTTCCTGCTCCGTGTGGCTCAGTATCACACCAGGTGGCATCAGCTAACAGAGCACAGGCTGGGCTGGGGCTGGAGCCTGGGCCCGCCCTGCTCTGTGGGCTCAGTAACAACCCGTAAGATGAACTTTTTTCAAAAGACTTCAGTGTATTTATCTCTGTCCAACACTCTGAGGCAGCTTTCTGTGTTTATAAAGAGTGTAATTTATTGACTGGTCTCTTGGATCAAACAGGGTAACAGACAGAGGTCTGTGTGCAGAGGGTTTGGGGGTGAGCTCTGATTCCTAACCCTTTCTGGATTGTGAGGAATAAAGAATGAATGAGAGAGAGAGAATGTGGGAGAAGGGATGATGGAAGAATTTGTCCGTGAACCTGATTAAAAGTGGCTCAAACGCAAGATAATATTAAGATATCAAGAGCAGAACATTAACATAATCTGAGTTCCGCGATCTGGTCGGGTCCCATTCCCCTGAAGTGAGGAATGAACGGGTGGGGAAATCCCGCCTGGAGTTATATTTGTCTCCAATGAAGATGAGTTCACAGTGAGGCTGGAATAGCTCAGTTGGGAGAACACTAGATTGAAGAACCAGGATACAATCTCTGGTTTCATCAGTTTTAATTTGGTGTCTCCTTCATTTTAAGGAGAGAGAATCAGAGGGGAGATTTTCCACTCTTGACCCCATGGGCTGAATTTTAAACTAACGGTGCGGCTCTCGGCAGAGGCACCGGAATTGGGTGCCGTCACCACACGAGTGAAATGTGGCCGACCGACCCCGATCACGGAGCAGCCGACCAATTAATGAAGGGGAGGCATGGGGCCTATGTAAACAAGGACCAGAGGTCGGGAACGATGCACCGATGGCACCGACATCTGACACAACGGCAGGTGCTGGCACCATATTGAAAGGGCTGCCAGACCTGCATTCACTGCTGCCTGGTTTAAAGGAGTGTCTTCCTGAGAGCCCTCTGCTGCCCCAGGTCCCGTTCTGCTGCCTCTGCTGTCCCAGAACCCGTTCTGCTGCCTCTGCTGCCCCAGGTCCCGTTCTGCTGTCCCAGGACCCGTTCTGCTGCCCCAAGACCCGTTCTGCTGCCTCTGATGCCCCAGAACCCGTTCTGCTGCCTCTGCTGCTCCAGGACCCGTTCTGCTGCCTCTGATGCCCCAGGACCCGTTCTGCTGCCCCAGGACCTGTTCTGCTGCCTCTGCTGCTCCAGGACCCGTTCTGCTGCCCCAGGACCCGTTCTACTGCCTCTGATGCCCCAGGACCCGTTCTGCTGCCCCAGGACCCGTTCTGCTGCCTCTGCTGCTCCAGGACCCGTTCTGCTGCCCCAGGACCCGTTCTGCTGCCTCTGCTGCCCCAGGACCCGTTCTTCTGCCTCTGATGCCCCAGGACCCGTTCTGCTGCCCCAGGACCCGTTCTGCTGCCTCTGCTGCCCCAGGACCCGTTCTGCTGCCTCTGCTGCTCCAGGACCCGTTCTGCTGCATCTGCTGCCCCAGGACCTGTTCTGCTGCCTCCGCTGCCCCAGGACCTGTTCTGCTGCATCTGCTGCCCCAGGACCTGTTCTGCTGCCTCTGCTGCCCCAGGACCTGTTCTGCTGCCCCTGCTGCTCCAGGACCCGTTCTGCTGCCCCAGGACCCGTTCTGCTGCCTCTGCTGCCCCAGGACCCGTTCTTCTGCCTCTGATGCCCCAGGACCCGTTCTGCTGCCCCAGGACCCGTTCTGCTGCCTCTGCTGCCCCAGGACCCGTTCTGCTGCCTCTGCTGCTCCAGGACCCGTTCTGCTGCATCTGCTGCCCCAGGACCTGTTCTGCTGCCTCCGCTGCCCCAGGACCTGTTCTGCTGCATCTGCTGCCCCAGGACCTGTTCTGCTGCCTCTGCTGCCCCAGGACCTGTTCTGCTGCCCCTGCTGCCCCAGGACCAGTTCTGCTGCATCTGCTGCCCCAGGACCTGTTCTGCTGCATCTGCTGCCCCAGGACCAGTTCTGCTGCATCTGCTGCCCCAGGACCAGTTCTGCTGCCTCCGCTGCCCCATGACCTGTTCTGCTGCATCTGCTGCCACAGGACCTGTTCTGCTGCATCTGCTGCCCCAGGACCTGTTCTGCTGCCTCTGCTGCCCAGGACCCGTTCTGCTGTCACTGATGCCCCAGGACCCGTTCTGCTGTCTCTGCTGCCTGATAGGTAAGGAGCTGAATGCGAGCCTGCAGTGACCATGGTCCAATGGTTAGGCGATGCCTTCCTGCAGGTTCGCCTCCAGGTGACAACAGATAGGTGGAAGATCCTCTTCCCCAGGGATGGGAGGTGGAGACCTGTCCACCTGACCAAGCAAAGCTGCTTTGAGATAGTAGGTGAAGTCAGCAGCCGTGGGGTCACCCCCAAGACATGGATCCAGTGCACGAAGTGGGTCAATGACCGGAACCGGGCTGCTCAGGCGCAAACTCAAAACACTTTGGACCCTTTGGACATTGTGCATGGCAGAGTGAGAGGGAGTGTTTGGTGGAAAGGGAGTGACCACCCAGTCATGTGTATTGGGGAAGGGCAGCAGGACATGCTGCCTGAGGCTTGGCTGCATCTCGGTGGGAGGTGCACATCAGTCATTGTATAAACTCACACAGTCCCTCGAGAGGGGCCACATGCAGGAGAAATATGTGTGTCCACATCATGGACTGCTGGACTATCACCATCAGAGATATTGTGCTTGCCCCCGCTGGGAGACTAACTTTGTTGATCATAGTGGCTGCAGGAGAAGACAGCCCACAATCGGAAAGAGCATGTCAAGACTGGCAGTGGATGCCTTATCTCCATGTCCTCATCCCGATGGAGGAGGAGGCCATGGAACAGGCAGGGCAGCAAAGCAGCTGCTCCATAGCTGATGGAGAGACAGGGACACCTACCTAAGAGAGTGAGTGAACATCTCCTGGGGCACAAGGGAGCATCCGCTGCAAAGGAGCCATACTGCTCATCTGTTCACCACTGCATCAATGGAGCTGCACAGTAGGGGTGGTTGGAATGTCACGATGGGCAGACCCTAACCCTTCAATGTCCCTGTTTTCACATGCAGGCTAGGATGAACGACAAGAGCGAAGAGCTGGAGAGACTGTGGGACAGCCAGACACCTCTGAGGAGGAGGAGGGAGCCTCAGATGGTGCACCTTCACCTCATTCCCCTGCACCCTCCACCAGCACAGAAACCCTCACTCGGTGGGTATCCACTTGATGATAGATTTGGGCACACAAGCTGGTGAGCACGTCACAGACAGGCCCAGGCAGCTGACGGAGGCTGTGACAGCCGAGGCCACTGGCAGTTGGAAGTCTGTGGGAGGCCAGGCCCATGCTGAGTCCCAGGCTGATGATGTGCCTCTGGTGTCACCAGGAAGACGGGAAATACTGCAGCTGCAGCAAGAGGTCAGGCAACATCTGGCAGAGTTGCCGGAGGTTATGTGTACCCAAGTTCGGATGATGGAGGAGTCCATCCAGGCCTTGCATGCTGCACTGTCTCTGATGGGGGTGTGTCTGGCTTCCTTCCTTGAGAGATTGGTGACTCTGATGGAGAGCCAGATCCAGCCGACCAATCAGTGGCTGCCGGAGATGCGCGCAGACTTGCACTCCATCGCTTTGTCCATGAGATCCATCCAGCGGTGACAAGGTGAGAGGGGGGACGAGGCACCTGAACTCTTCACCAGGTCCACATCCCTCTCAGGTCAGCAGGGAGGTACAAGTGTGTCTTATAAGGGGGAGGAGCAGCTGGCTGCGACATCTGGGGTCTCCTCTCAGGGTGCTGCTGGTGTGGACAGCAGCTCCAAAGCCCCTCTGCCAGTGACACAAGTGATGCCAGTGCCTGCCTCCATCACCCTCGATGACAGAGGGGGGTCCCTGTACCTGTGCAGGAGGCCCTCAGTGTGCCGGGGCCCTCCAGGCCTCAGGCAGCAAGAGGACGGCCACCAATGTCATCCCAAGCCATGGGGCAGCAAGGTCAGCAGCCTGTCTCCATCTCAGCTGACAGAGCAGGGGGAGCACCACGTAGGAGCACACGGAAAAGATTTAAGAAGAGCACCTAGATTCACTGAGGGGTTCACGGGTGAATGTACATTCCAGATGGATAGGGTTGTGTTTGGTGTCACACGGAATAAAGAAATGATGTTCTCTCACTATGTCTCCTTCTTATTGTTGATACCCTTTGGGACTTCATTTAAACCCTTCCTCCCAAGGGGCTGGAAGTGAGGGACCAAGCCCTGAGTTTACAAAGCTTCGGCCTTGTCACTGTGCGATGTGTACCTGGACGCTGCAGAACAGAAGGAAGGAGGTGACAACAGGGCTGCTTAAAGCTAAGACATTTTTTGCTGTGGTTCCAGAAGGTGGTAAGGCTCAAAGGAAACTTGAATGTATAAGGGTGTCTCATGTCTCCCTTGTGTGTATCTCATGGCCCCGTTCCTGCTGTGCCTGAGGTTCTTCATCTGGCACAGCTTGGGCAGCATCCTCCTCCACGTCCTCATCATCAGAGGAGACACCACACTCCACGATATCCTCACTAGTCAACACCTCACCCCTCTGTAATGCCAGATTGTGCTGTGCACAGCAAACCACCACGATATGCGAGACCCTCGCCGGGACATACTGAAGGGCTCCACTGGATCGATCTAGGCACCTGAATCTCGTCTTCAGGAGACCAATGGCCTCCTTGATGGTCGCTCGGGTTGACCCGCAGCAGTTGTTGTACCTCTCCTCTGCATCGGTGCGTGGGTTCCTCACAGACGTCAGTAGTCATGTCCTCAGTGGGTAGCCCTTGTCTCCAAGGATCCATCTCTGAAAGCGGATGGGGCCGCGGAAAGGTTCTGGCACCTGGGAGTGCCTTGGTATGCAGGCGTTGTGGCTGCTTCCCGGGATTTGTGCACACACCTATGGGATCCATTTGCAGTGGTCGCAGACCAATTGCACACTGAGCAAGTGGAAGCCCTTCCTGTTGAAGGCTGCTGGCTGGTCTGCAGGAGCTTTGATGGTCACATGGGTGCAGTCAATGACACCCTACACCTGGTGGAATTCAGCGATGGCCCCGAATCCTATAGCTCTCTCAGCTTGACTGTTTGGATCAATGTGCACATAGTCACCGGCCCTCCTGAACAGGACATTGGTGACCTCCTTGAGGCACTGATTCACCAAAGACTGTGAGATTCCACACATATCTCCAGTGGATCCCCGCAATGATCTGGTGGTGAAGAAGTTCAGTGGCACAGTGACCTTCAGTGACACTGGCATCAGGTGCCCACCAAGTCGCATGGGGCACAGCTGCATCATGGCAGAGAGATCAGTGACGACCTCCGTGGAGAGGTGCAGTCTGCGGAGACACTGTCACTCGGACATCTGCAGGTAGTTGAACCTCGGCTGACGTGTTCCTCTGCCTCCTTCGAAGCCTCCTGTTCGAGGCTGGCCTTCCTGTGGGCCCCCAAGCTGCTGTGGTGCCCCTGCTGGTGCCTGCGCCTCCCTCCCTTCCTCTCTTCTCCTCCTCCTCCTCCTCAATGGGAGCCTCGAATCCAAAGAGAGCCTCGAATGAGGCCCATGACAGGTTGCCCCTCCCTGAGTGCAAGGCCTTCACAGTAAACAACACCCAGCCACATTTACCTTACTTGTCACCCTCAATGAAGTGGCACTGCCCCAATGGCACCCTGGTGTTGTTCCCTCTGCAGAGCTGGCACATTGGCCCCCACTCCTGACAGTGTTTCCCGATGCCCTTTCCCCCTCCACCCTTGCTGCCAAGTTTTGCTGCCTCACCCGATAGCTTCCCAGTGAAGACAACCCTCAGCTCCCACCTCCCAGTCACCTCCTTTAACCAGGCGAGGCTCTGAAGCCCCGTGGTTCCCGTGTGCTATTAGTTCAATTGGATCCAGTGAATAAAATTGCTGACAATTGGACTCATAAATACTTTAAATGCCTTCTTGCCATGTGGATGTGCGAAGTCTGCCCTCCATGTCAGCCGCCGACTGAAAAATCCGGTCCAACGTCTTCCATCCCTATTTTATACACCCCCCCTCCCCCTCCCCGGCTCCATTCCCGTCTCCAACGGGCCCTTAAAATTCTGGCGCATGTCTCTAAGACTAATGGGAGTGAAACCAGATCTGCTCCTTAGACTGAACAGGGAGAGCTGCTCTCTCTGTGTTTAAAGTGAATGAATCTGCTCTTTACCTTGTCTTACTGGAACGTTCACTGTCTGGAGATGTCTGTTTGAAAATGTTTTCCTGTTATATTAATGGAGCAGAGGAGCAGATGTGAGGTACTGTTGAACAGAGAGGTTTGGAAGTGGGTGAAGGGGTGGAGTGACGGTGGGAGTGAGAGGCGCAGTGAGTTGGCCATTCTCAATAGAGTGTCAGGAATGAAGGTCAGAGGAACAGACCAGGCAGGAAACACAGAAAGAGCGAGGAGAAGCTAGTGTGAAAAACAGAGATTAAACAACAGGCTTGTTCATTTGGTTTGGATCTGGTGTTTACAATACCCGGAATCTGGGTTCACTTCCCTTCCAACTCAGTGAATTGTATCAACATTATGTTCATAAAACCATGGAATGATACCCAAAGAAGGAGACCATTTGGTCCATTGTGTCAGTGCTGTCTCCTGTAATCTGTACATTTTTCCTTCCAGTATTTATCCCTATCGCTTTTCAAAGTTACTACTGAATCTGCTTTCAAGTCCTGATCAGACAGTGCATTTCAGATCACAACACATCACTGTATAAAAAATCATTCCTCATTTCGCCTCTGGTTCTTTTCTCAATCACCTGATAAATACATCCTCTGGTTACTGACCCTTTTGCCACTGGAAACAATTTCTCCTTATTTAACTTTTTGAAAACCTTCTTGATGATGTCACATACTAGACTGCCAGTAAAACTGAAGCCCATGGAATAAAAGGGACAATGACAGCATGCATATGAAGTTTGCAGACTGATAGGAACATAGGAGCAGGAGTAGGCCATTTAGCCCATCGAGCCCACCCTGCCATTCAATATGATGATGACTGATCGTCCACTTCAATGCTTTTTTCCCACACTATCTCCATCTCCCCTATGTCATTTGTATTTAGAAATCTGTCAATCTCTGCTTTAAACATACTCAATGACTGAACTTCCACAGCCCTCTGAGATAGAGAATTCCAAAGATTCACAACCCACTGAGTAAATAAATTTCTCCTCATCGCTGTCCTAAGTGGCTTTCCCCTTACGTTGAAATTGTGTCCCCTGGTTCTAGACGCCTCAACCGGGGGAAACATCTTAGCTTCATCTACCTGTCTATCCCTTTAAATATTTTGTAAGTTTCAATGAGATCACCTCTCGTTCCTCAAAACTCGAGAGAATACAGGCCCAGTTTCCCCAATCTCTCTTCATTTGACAGTCCCGCCATCCCGGGAACAAGTCTGGTGAACCTTCGTTGCACT
This sequence comes from Heterodontus francisci, assembly GCF_036365525.1. Classification (NCBI taxonomy): domain Eukaryota; kingdom Metazoa; phylum Chordata; class Chondrichthyes; order Heterodontiformes; family Heterodontidae; genus Heterodontus; species Heterodontus francisci. The sequence continues at coordinate 5,030,024 of NW_027141441.1, read as the reverse complement.
CCCTCGATGGCAATGATATCCTTCCTAAGGTAAGGGGAACAAAACTTCACACAGTATTCCAAAGGTTATATACAACTGAAGCAAGACTTCACTACTCCTATACTCAAATCCTCTTGTGATAGAGGCTAACATATCATTCGTCTTCTGAATTGCTTGCTGCACCTGCATGTTAGCTTTCAGTCACTTATTGACAAGGACACCCAGGCCCCTTTGTACATTCACACTCTTACCATTTAACAAATAATCTGCACATCTGTTTCTCCTACCAAAGTGGATAACCTCACATTTTTACACATTATATTTCATGTGCCACTTTCTTGTCCACTCACTAAGTCTGTCCAAATTCCCTTGAAGCCGCTTTGCATTTTCCTCACAACACACATTCCCACCTAGTGTTGTGTCATCTGCAAACTTGGAAATACTACATTTGGCCCCCGCTTCCAAATCATGTGAACAGCTGGGTCACAGTGTGGTGGTGAACAGTTGCATTTCTGTCTGGTTTACAGTGGGTTCCCCATGGTGCAACATAACTTCAGTTATGTGCAGACACTGGAAAAGCTGGGGTTGTTCTCCTTGGAGCAGAGCAAGTTCAGAACAACTTTGACAGAGTTAGAATCAAGGAATCAAATGGTTACAGTACAGAAGGAGACCATTCAGTCCATCATGTCCATGACAGCTCTTTGCAAGAGCAGATCAGCGAATTCCACTCCTCTGCCCTTTCATTGTAGCCCTGCAAATTTTCTCTATTCAGGTGTTTATCCAATTCCCTTTTGAAAGCCACGATTGAATCTGCCTCCAGCACACTCTCAGGCAGTGTATTCCAGATCCGAACCACTCACTCTGTCCCACACCCCTGGTACCATTGCAGAAAATCTTTTCTGTTCATTTCATCCCTCATAAATAATTGAAATGAAATGTTTATTAGGAAATGCACAACATAAAAAGGAGAGAGAAATACATGCTGAGTAAAATAGAAGTCAATGTTTGGAAGGTAAAAAGAGCAAAAGATGTAACTTTGATTCTGGATGACTGAGAGGAATATATCACACTTTGGGGATTTTGTAAGAGGATTTACTGATAAACCTGGGATTTGAAAGGAAGCTGGTTCATGGTTTACAGAACAAATTCAGCCCCTGGGGTGGAGCCAACAGCTGCACCGTCCAATAACAGACAGGCCGGGGGCACTGTCTTAGGCCGAGTGAGCTCAGTCGATGAAAACATGAAACTCTGAATCTCAAGTTTTTGAGTTTGAGCCCACGGTGGGTGTTTTTTATTTCCTTTTTAGGCTGATTTTCCAGGCGTTATCCAGCTCTGAATTCCTCGGCAGGGAGTTCAAGGAGTGTTTGAAATGAGATTCAACAGCAGTATGAGAAAGTCTCTCCTTGATTCAGGACTCTTACCTCTCTGCAGCATCTCACTGCTGAAGACTGAACTTTATCTCATTTCATTCTCAGCTCAGGGTCAGTGTGGTTCACTGGGACTTCTGGCTGTCTCCCACTTCACAATCCATCAGTGCTGAGAAATCAATGGGGAATATTACTCACATGTTGTAATGTTTTATAAATACTTGAATGTATTTCTCACTGTGTCTAACAGTGTGAATCTCCCCTGGTATATCAGCTCACCAACAATTCAACAGAACATTCACATAATGTGAGCTCTGAGATCTGTTCGAATCCCATTCCCAAGACCTGGAAAGTGGGATTGGGCTGGATCACTCTTTTTCAGCTGGCACAGACACGATTGCTAAATGGTCTCATTCTGTGCCATAAATGTTCTCCATTTTCTATGTTCTATGAAGTGAGGTGTGATTGGGAGGGGCAATTCCACCAGGGTTATATTTTCTACCAAAACAATGACACAAGGGATACTTCACATTTTTATTCATTCATTCATGCGATGTGGGCATCGCTGGCCAGGCCAGCATTTATTACCCATCCCTAATTGCCCATGAGAAGGTGGTGGGATGGGCTGCATTCTTGAACCACCGTGGTCCATGTGGGGTAGGTACACTCACAGTGCTGTGAGGAAGGGAGTTCCAGGATTTTGACCCAGCGACAGTGAAGGAACGGCGATATAGTTCCAAGTCAGGATGGTGTGTGGCTTGGAGGGGAACTTGCAGGTGGTGGTATCCCCTGCATTTGCTGCCCTTGCCCTTCTCGGTGGTAGAGGTTGCTGGGTTTGGAAGGTGCTGTCGAAGGAGTCTTGGTGCATTGCTGCAGTGCATCTTGTAGACGGTACACACTGCTGCCACTGTGTGCCGATGGTGGAGGGAGTGAATGTTTGTAGATGGGGTGCCAATCAAGTGGGCTGCTTTGTCCTGGACGGTGTTGAGATTCTTGAGTTGGAATTGCACCCATCCAGGCAAGTGGAGAGTATTCCATCACACTCTTGACTTGTGAATTGCAGATGGTGGACAGGCTTTGGGGAGTCAGGAGTCATGGATGAGTGAGAGGAATATATCACACTTTGGGGCTTTTGTAAGAGGATTTCTTGATAAATCTGGGATTTGAGAGGAAGCTGCTTCATGGTTTACAGAACAAATTCAGCCCCTGGGGTGGAGCCAACAGCTGCACTGTAATTACTCGCCTCAGGATTCCAAGCCTCTGACCTGCTCTTGTAGTCACGTTATTTGTATGGCTACCCATGGTAACACCCATGATGTTGATAGTGGGGGATTCAGTGATTGTAATGCTATTGAATGTCAAGGGGAGATAGTTAGATTCTCTCTTGTTGCAGATGGTCATTGCCTGGCACTTGTGTGGTGCGAATGTTACTTGCCACTTATCATCCCAAGCCTGTGAGACTGAAATAGCTCAGTTGGGAGTGTGTTAGACTGAAGATCCCTGGTTCAATCTGGGGTTTTGGCAGTTCTCCTTTGTTCTGCATCGCCATTTGGTTTTGACTCTTGAGCTGCACAATTTGCACTGAAATTATTTCCCCAACTCTGAAGGCTGGATTGGAACAGAGAGATATCAAGGATGGGAAATATTTACATTGTCAGCTTTAGCTTATTCTCTATCTCCTTGTGTCCTTTTCCCCAGTTTTTGAATCTTTCGGGGTCGGGTGAACATTTGATTTGCTGCATTTGTCCCAAACTGAAGCCTTTTCCACATCTCTGGGTGGTTCGACTTGCTCTGTCTGTTTTTGCTGCTCGTGACCATTAACGAGAACAGGCCACGAGTTCAATGTTTATCAGCAAACGGAAGATAACTGGAAAGAATTCTGTGTTACTCCAGACCAGTGACAAAGATGCAATGGATGTTATTCAAAATAAATTCCCTCTGACATTTTATGTAAACTTGTTTGCATCGAAAAGTTGGATTTTAAGTGTTACAAAAATGTGTCAAATTAATGACTGACCATGTGACAGCGCACATGGGGATCAAATCCACAGCCTTGTTGTTATCAACACTGCGTCCTAACCAACTGAACTAAGCGGCCTATAGACAGAGCCAGGTATGGGTTTGAGCCGCACGCTGGGCGGTTTGTGTTTTATTTCTCACACTGGGTGACAGAGCGATTGTACAAACAATGGACACATCACATCCCTGAAACATTGTGCTGATATAAAACAGTGTGAAATAAGAACTGAGCATGGAAATGGAACGGTACCAGAAATCAGGACTTTAATCTATTGAAGTTGATCTTGAAATTCAACCATTCACTAAACATTCCAATCGATCGAACTCTCTTCTGATATAAAATCCAGGAACTTGAGCTGCTGTAAAACATAACTGAGCCTGACGTGATTTGAACACACAATCTTCTGATTTGTAGTCAGACGCGCTACCATTATGCCACTAGCTCACAAATAGAATAAAGCGCTTCATTCCTGACAGATTTACTTCTTGTTTAGATTCAGTGATTGAAATTAATTCAATCCTCATCTGACCTCCACTCTGTGAAGGCCTGCTACCCGACCTGAACCCGGCGAGACCCGCGACCTGTGTCGGGTCCGGGTCGTGTCGGGTCGCTCTTCCGGGTCTGGCTTTCGGGCTCAGGTCAGGTCGGGCCAGGTTCGGGTCGGGCTGGGTCCAGGTCGGGCTGTGTCCGGGTCGGAAACACACAGGAAGTATTACATTTTGCTCTGCTGGGAAGTTGAGTTTAGTAAGTGTCAAAAGTTGAAAAGCCAACCTGAGCTGGGAGTCCGGGACATCAAGGAGGGAAACTCTGAGTCTGCTCAGTGAGCAAGTGAGCATCTCAATGATGTCATTGCGCTCATGCTGCAGCTTCCTGTAGATTCGGAATCGGGAGGTAGATAAAGTGAACATTCCGGTGGTCGGGTCAGGCTCGGGTCGTTTTGGGCGTGGGAATAAATGGAGATACTCGGTCCGGGTCGGGCTCGGGTCCAATGTGGTTCTGTTGGGTTCGGGTCGGGTTTTTTTTCCTGACCTGAGCTGGCCTTCACCGCTCTGTCAGTTCAGTGCCTGATTTAAACTATTACTTGGAGTTCTGTTTTACAGGGTCTCGGCTGTTTAAGTGTTTCCCAGACCCACAACTCTGATCAATCAGACATTTTGCTGCTAACTGCTGCTGCTACAATTGAAATGTAAAAAAGAATTTCCAGTGACCTGCAACCAATGGACAAATACATTTCAGAAAGATAAAGCTCATTCACCAATCCACAAATGTGTCTTTCTGCTTATATTTATAAACAACTCCTTCTCTCCACTATGAGAACTATACAATCACTACAGTTATTTGAAAGTTAGTATAAGATGTTCCAGTTCATCAATGTTAAAACTGCAGCAGGTATTTTCCAGAAAACTTCTCTGTTGGAACCTCAGTCCCATTTCGATTGAAAGTGGACAATTAATGTATTCACTTGTTCATTGTGGACAGGTGTCTGACTTCGAATAAATCTCATTAACTTTCAATGAGGTGGCAGTATTTCTGTGCTCCCATTTTACACAGTCTGCCCTGTTCATGCACCATGTTTTTATTCTCCTCTCCCATTCTCCACAGGATACAGATTACAAGCATCATCAATCTAGCTGTTGAAAAGCATTGGAAGATTCTGGTCACACAGGTATTGAAACATTCATTTGCTGCCATTTTACAAGTTGGTTGCTTTAAACACAGTGCGATGTGCAATCATCTTGAAAAGAGATTCTCTTCAATATCCAATACAAACTGAATTACAAACCTGACAGACAAACACAGGAGAACAAGTGACTAGTGAACACAAACCTCATGGTGCTCATTTTCAGATTTATTGCAGTCATCTGACAAAACAAGTGAAAGAATATTCCAGTCAAATGATTTGGTAAGTAGGTGTAACTTTTGTTGGTGCCTTTCTTTGCTCTATTGGTGAAACTTTCTTGCACCTGACTCCTGTTCATGTCTCTGTTTCCTCTATTGAATGAGGAAGGAGGTATTTGATCAGAAATCAACTGGATTGTGTACCTTTGAGAGGGGATTTCTGCACCATCAGGGATGGAAACAGGAGTGAGTGAAAGACAATGTGTGGAGTATGATTTTGTACAGAGGGAGAGCAAATCTAACAGGAGTGTGAGATATTGGCCTGGATTTTACAGCCCCAATAGCGGTGAACTCTGAGACTTTCACAGCTATTGAGGGTCTGAACAGCACTGCAACTGCTGGTACATGCCCACACTAACACCAGCATCTGGAAGTTGCGGTGGTGAGAAATGTGCTTAGAAGGAGCCTCTGATCATAATCGCACCAGCCCACTCTTTAAAGTGACAGGGACCTGTAGTTCAGCAATTTGGGCTCATTGCCCACAATGTACCCTGATTTTTACCTGGGTTGGATTAAAGCCGGTACCAACAGGCTCAGGGCCGCTCAGGAAGGACTTTTCTGTTGACACAACAGCTCCACTATTCCAGGAAGACACCGGCAGCAGCAGGGGTCAACTTTCAGAAAGGAGTTCAGACATTTTAAATGTTGTATTTTATTTCTTAATTGTATGTAAGTTTTTAGCATGGCCTGATCAGAGTTCTTAAATTTACATCTGACTTTTTATTAACAAGATTGAAGTGTTTTTAAAAGATCTCTAAATATATATGACTTTTTATCAAGATTTACTTGGCTTCTTTGTAAAGACTCGAGTAAGATTGAAGTGACTTTTAAAAACTACATCTTATCCTTTAAAATCCTGCTTCCATGTAGATGACATTGGAAGATGACTTCAGAATAGCTTAGACTATCTTTCTAACGGGTACTGCAACAGCTTAAGACCTACTTTTCTGCAAAAGCTGGTGAATTACCTTCCGGGAGCGGAGAGGAGCGGAGCGGAGCAGACCTATATGGACCGATATGAGGAGAACGTTGAGAGCGGAGCCGACAAATCCAATCCGAGGATCGAGGCCCAGTCTCTTACCTTCCAGGAGTGCAGTGGAGATCTTCCAGTGTGCTGGAGTTTTGAAAAAAAGAAGCCAACTGTGATGTCAGAGGAGAGCTGCAAGGTGATTGGTTGGTGAGTCACTGCTGTTAGTGTATTTAAATATCATAAAGAAAAGGGCAACGTTTTTTAGTTGAAAAAAAACCTCTGCTGATAAGTTGAGTACTACTAAAGTGTTTTTTTTATTCAGTGTAACTTATGAAGGACTTTAGATTGTAGTGGGTAGAACAAGGCCCCGAGTGTCATTAGCATTTTTTAATTAAGGGAGTAACTAATTAATCTAAGGGTAAGTCATGGCAGGAGAACTCAGTCCCGTGATATGCTCCTCCTGCGCGATGTGGGGATTCAGGAACCCTCCCAGTCTCCATGACGACCATGTGTGCAGGAAGTGTATCCAGCTGCAGCTACTGGCTACTCGCATTATGGAGCTGGAACTGCGGGTGGTTTCACTGTGGAGCATCCACGAAGCTGAGGGTGTCATGGATAGCATGTTTAGTGAGGTGGTCGCACCGCAGGTAATGGATGCACAGGCAGAAAAGGGATGGGTGACCACCAGATGGAATAGTAGGAGCAGGCAGGTAGTGCAGGAGTCCCCTGTGGCCATCCCCCTCTCAAACAGAGATACTGCTTTGGTTACTGTTGGGGGGATGACCTCCCAGGGGAAAAGAGCAACAGCGCGGTCCGTGGCACCACAAAGGGTTCTGCCGCACAGCAGGGGAGGAAAAGGGGTGGAAGAGCTATTGTGATAGGGGATTCTATCATAAGGGGTGCAGATAGGCGTTTCTGTGGCCGCAAACGAGACTCCAGGATGGTATGTTGCCTCCCTAATACTAGGGTCAAGGATGTTTCTGAGCAGCTGCCGGAAATTCTGAAAGGGGAGGGTGTGCAGCCAGAGATCGTGGTCCATATTGGTACGAACGACATAGGCAGGAAGAGAGATGAGCTTCTGCAAAGTGAATATAGGGAGTTAGGCAGAAGGTTAAAGAGCAGGACCTCTAGGGTTGTAATCTCAGGATTACTCACTGTGACACGTGCTAGTGCGGGTAGGAATAGGAGGATTAGGCAAATGAATGCGTTGCTGAAGACTGGCGAAGGCGGGAGGGCTTCAGGTACTTGGATCATTGGGATCTCTTCTGGTGTAGAGGTGACCAGTACAAGAGGGACGGGTTGTATCTGAACTGGAAGGGGACCAATATCCTTGTAGGGAGATTTTATAGTAATACACTGGAGGGTTTAAACTAGTCTTGCAGCGGGGGTGGGACCCAAAGTAGTAGTCTCTCCGATGAGATAGTTGAGGCAAATGGAGAGGTTAAAGCAAGCAAGTCCAGTAGGCAGGCCAGGCAGGGGCAGGACAGGGAGCGTGGAAGGTCTGGTGGGCTAAACTGCATTTACTTTAATGCAAGTATCCTTACAGGTAAGGCAGATGAACTCAGAGCATGGATCGGTACATGGGATTGTGGTATTGTAGCTATTACGGAAACGTGGTTGAGGGATGGGCAGGACTGGCAGCTCAATGTTCCGCGGTACCGATCCTTCCGGCGTGACAGAGGTGGAGGTAAGAGAGGAGGGGGAGTTGCACTATTGATTAGGGAGGACATCACGGCAGTACTTAGAGAGGATATCCCGGGGTGAATGTCCAGTGAGGCCATACTGGTAGAATTTAGAAATAATAAAAGGGTGATCCCTTTGATGGGATTATACTATAGGCCCCCCAATAGTCAGAGGGAAGTGGAGGAGCATATATGTAGGGAAATCACAGATAGGTATAGGAATTATAGGGTTGTAATAGTAGGTGATTTTAACTTCCCTAATATTGACTGGGACTGCCTTAGTGCTAAGGGATCAGATGGGGAAGAATTTGTTAAGTGAGTCCAGGATAGTTTTCTGAAGCAGTACGTGGATGGCCCGACTAGAGAAGGGGCTACACTCGATCTCCTCTTAGGAAATGAGAATGGGCAGGTGGTTGATATGGCAGTGGGGGAGCACTTTGGGACCAGTGACCATAACTCTATGAGCTTCAAGGTAGTTATGAAAAAGAATAGGACTGGTCCTCAGGTTGAAGTCCTAAATTGGGGGAAGGCTAATTTCCAGGGCATCAGACAGGAACTCTCAAAAGTTGAATGGGAGAGGCTGTTTACAGGTAAAGGGACGTCTGGCAAGTGGGAGGTTTTTAAAAGTGAGATAGGAAGAGTTCAGGGCCAGCATGTTCCTGTTCGATGGAAGGGCAAGGCTGGCAAGTTTAGGGAACCTTGGTTGACGAGGGATATTGAGGGTCTGGTCAGGACAAAGAAGGAGGCATACGCCAGGTGTAGGCAGCTGGGATCGAGCGAGTCCCTCGAGAAGTATAGGGGATATAGCAGTATACTTAAGAAGGAAATTAGGAGGGCGAAAAGGGGCCATGAGATTTCCCTGGCAGATAAGATAAAGGAGAATCCTAAAAGATTATATAAGTGTATTAAGAGTAAAAGGGTAGCCAGGGAGAGAGTAGGTCCCCTTAAGGATCAGTGTGGCAATCTATGTGTGAAGCCACGCGAAATGGGCGAGGTCTTAAATGAATATTTCTCGTCTGTATTTACCGTGGAGAAGGTCATGGAAGCGAGTGAGTTCAAGGGAGGGAACAGCGATATCCTGCAGCATATCAACATTACAAAGGAGGAGGTGTTGGAGGTTTTGAAGCGCATTAAGGTGGATATATCCCCAGGGCCTGATCAGATGTATCCTACGATGCTATGGGAAGCAAGGGAGGAGATTGCTGGGGCGCTGGCAGAGATTTTTGTATTATCGTTAGCCACGGGCGAGGTACCGGAAGACTGGAGGATAGCTAATTTGTTAATTAATAAATTAAATAACAAATCATGTCGCCTCTTTCTCTTCTAAACTCTTTCGGAGACAAGCCCAGCTTGTCCAATCTTTCCTCGTAAGACAGCCCACCCATTCCATATATTAGTCTCGTAAACTTTCTCTGTACTACCTCCAATGCATTTACATCCTTCCGCAAATAAGGAGACCAGTACAGTACTCAGTACTGCAGAAGAGGTCTCACCAATGTCCTGTATAGCTGAAGCATAACCTCCCTACTATTGTATTCAATTCCCATGTTGATAAATGATAACATTCTATAGCTTTCCTAATTACATGCTGGACCTGCATACTAACCTTTTGCAATTCATGCCCTCGGACACCCAGATCCCTCTGCATCTCAGAGCTCTGCAATCTCTCACCATTTAGATAATATGCGATTTTATTCTTCCTGCCATAGTGGACAATTTCCGACTTTCCCACATTATACTCCATTTGCCAGGTCTTTGCCCAATCACTTAACCTATCGATATACCTTTGTAGCCCCCTTATGTCCTCTTCACAACCTACTTTCCTACCTATCTTTGTGATCAGCAAATTTAGCAACAATACCTTCGGTCCCTTCATCTCAGTCATTTATATAAATTGTAAAAAGTTGAGGCCCCAGCACAGATCCCTGTGGCACACCACTCGTTACTTCTTGCCAACCAGAATGTGACCCATTTATGCTGACTCTCTGTTTCCTGTCAGCTAGCCAATCTTCTATCCATGCCAATATGTTACCCCCGACACCATGAGCTTTTATTTTCTGCAATAACCTTTGATATGGCACCTTATCCTTCTGGAAATCGAAATACAATACATCCACTGGTTCCCCTTTATCCACAGCACATGTAACTCCCTCAAAGAACTCCAATAAATTGGTTAAACATGATTTCCCTTTCAAAAAACCATGTTGACTCTGCCTGATTACCTTAATTTTTTCTAAATGCCCTGCTATAACATCCTCTGTAATAGCTCCAAACATTTTCCCCTCAGACAAATGTTAAGCTAACTGGCCTGTCGTTTCCTGCTTTCTGTCTCCCTCCCTTTTTGAATAAATGAGTTACATTCACTCTTTTCCAATCTAACGGAACCTTCTCGAATCTAGGGAATTTTGGAATATTAAAACCAGCGCATCAACTGTCTCACTAGCCAATTCAGGACCTGGCGACTTGTCAACCCGCAGCTCCAACAATTTGTTTAGTACCACTTCCCTGGTGGTTGTAATTTTCTTGAGTTCCTCCATCCCTTCAATTTCCTGATATACGGCTAATACTGGGATGTTATTTGTATCCTCAATAGTGAAGACCGATGCAAAGTATCTGTTCAATTCATCTGCCATCTCTTAATTATCCATTATTAATTCCCCAGACACACTTTCTATTGGACCAACAGTCGCTTTGTTAACTCTTTTCTTTTTAAAATATCTATCGAAACTCTTACTAGTTGTCTTGAAATTTCTTGCGAGCTTTCTCTCATACTCTAATTTTACCTTCCTTATCAATCTTTTAGTCATTCTTTGCTGTTTTATTTATATTCTGTCCAATCTTCTGACCTGCCTCCCACCTTTGCACAATTATAGGCTTTTTCTTTAAGTTTGATAGTATCTTTAACTGTTTTCGTGAACCATGGATGGTGAGTCCCACCTTTGGAACTTTTCTTTCTCGTTGAAATGTATCTATTCTGTGTATTCTGAAATATCCCCTTAAATGTCTGCCACTGCATCTCTATTGACTTATCCCTTAACCTAATTTGCCAGTTCACTTTAGCTAGCTCTGCTTTCATGACCTTATAATTGCCCTTATTAAAATTTAAAATACTAGTCTGGGACCCACTCTCCTCTCCCTCAAACTGAATGTAAAATTCAATCATATTATAATCGCTACTACCTAGGGGCACCTTAACTATGAGGTCATTAATTAATCCTATCTCGTTGCACAATGCCAGGTCTAGTATAGCCTGCTCTCTGGTTGGCTCCAGAATGTATTGTTCCAAGAAATTATCCCCAAAACATTCTATGTATTCCTCATCTAGGCTACCTCTGCCCATCTGAATTTTCCAATCTATATGTAGATTAAAATCCCCCATAATTATCACAGTACCTTTCTGACAAGCTGCCATTATTTCCTTCTTTATATCCCATCCGACAGTGTGGTTAATGTTAGGTGGCCTGTACACCACTCCCATAAGAGACTTCTTGCCTTTATGATTTCTCATTTGTACTCAAACTGCTTCTGCATCCTGATCTCCAGAACTCAGGTCATCCCTCTCTATTACGCTAATACCATCATTAATTAACAGAGCTACCCCGCCACCTTTTCCTAGCTTCCTGTCCTTCCAAAATGCCATGTCACCTCCAATATTCACATCCCAATCTATGTCGCCCTGCAGCCATGTCTCTGTAATGACTATCAGATCGTACTTATTTATTCTATTTGTGCTCCCAGTTCATCTGTTTTGTTTCAAATGCTCCATGCATTCAGATACAGAGCATTTAGTTTTGTCCTTTTATTATTTTTGTCACATCTAGCCTTATCTGTCGATTTACTCTCAGATTTGTACATTCTGTCCCTTCCTGTCACAGTCTGTTTATCATTTCCCATATTTATAATTTTCTCTCTTGCCTTGTCTCTCCTCCTTGATTCACCATATCTTCCCAAATTTGATCCCTTGCCCCCACTATTCAGTTTAAAACCTTCTCTACTTCCCTCGTTATGTGGCTCGCTGGAACACCGACACCGGCACGGTTCAGGTGCCGACAGTCCCAACGGTACAGCCACCTCTTTCCCCAGTACTGGTGCCAATGCCCCACGAACCAGAACCCACTACTACCACACCAGTCTTTCAGCCGCACATTACTTTCTCTAATCTTATTTGTCCTATGCCAATTTGCACATGGCTCAGGTAATAATCCAGAGATGATTAACTTTGAGGTTCTGCTTCTTAATTTGGTGCCTAGTTCCTCATACTGACTTTGCAGAACCTCTATCCTTGTCCTGCCTATGTCTTTGGTACCGACATGGACCACGACGACTGGATCCTCCCCCTCCCATTGTATGTTTCGCTCCAGCCCTGAGCAGACGTCCTGAATCCTGGCACCGGCAGGCAACACAGCCGTCTGGACTCTTGCTTTTGCTGCAGAGAACAGAGTCAATCCACCTTATTATACTGTCCCCTACTACAACTACATTCCTTTTTTCTCCCTCTTTGAGCCACAAACACTTACTGCAGACGTGTTTGCCCTGGATCACACTGGCATCCAGGAACTCCCACATGCTGCAGCTGTGACACATCACCTGTCCTGTCATCCTTAACGTGTTTCAATGAACTACTTAAATATTTTATTCAATTATTCATTTTATTGCATATTTTATTAAACTTACCACTAGTTTGTTTACTATTTTAAACGTTAGGACTGAAATGGATCTTAATCACTTACCAGATGCGCATCAAGCAGGTCGGTTCTTCCAAACCAATCAACTACCTGCTTGCCTGTGATGTCACAGCTTACCAGATCCTCACCAAACAGCTCCTTCCACTGCACCGAAGAAAGAACCAAATCCTGTAAACTCACCCCAGCGGCTCTCTGTTTCCCTGCTCTCACTCTCCATTGTGACATCACTCCTCGATTTTTTTTCCCCTGCTCTGCTCCTCTCTCTCTCGCTGTGTCTCCGAGTCTGTGCTTTTGGCGCATTTCTTCATTTGTTGTTCCGTTGTGCTCCTCTGTGTCTGGTCCAAAACCTGACGCTGGTGGGACTTGAACCCACAACCTTTGAATATCGTCTTAATCATTATTTAGAAGTCCAACACGCTATCCATTGCGCCACAGAACCTCACATATTTTTATTAACATCACTAAGGCCTTTGATCTTGTCAGCAGAGACGGCCTCTTCAAGCTGCGATGGAACATAGGCTGCCCTCCTGACCTCTTCGGCATCATCTCTTCTTTCCACGAGAACATGCACAGTTCCATCAGTTACAATGGAGCAACATCGGACGCTTTCAAGATCAGCAGTGGGGTAAAGCAGGGCTGCGCGCTGGCGCCAACTCTCTTAGGAACAGAGGAACATAGGAGTAAGCTATTCAGCCCGTCGAGCCTGCTCTGTCATTCAATTCGATCATGGCTGATCACCTACCTCAAAGCCCCTTTCCCATGCTATCCCCATATCCCTTGATGTCATGAGTATCAAGATTTCTATCAATTTCTGTCTTGAACATGCTCAATGATTGAGCTGCCACAGCCCTCTGGGGCACAGTATTCCAATGATTCACCACCGTCTGAGTGAAGAAATTCCACCCATCTCAGTTTTAAATGGCCTACTCCTTATTCTGAGACGATGTCCTTTGGTTTTAGACTCACCAACCAGGGCAAACATCCTGTCTACATCCACACTGTCACGCCCTGTAAGAATTTTGTCAGTTTCAATCAGATCACCTCTCATTCTTCTAAACTTTAAGGAATACAGGCCCAGTTTCCTCATCAGACAATCCCACCATCCCAGGGATTAGTCTGGTGACATAAAAACAAGAAATGCTGGAACCACTCAGCAGGTCTGGCAGCATCTGTGAAAAGAGAAGCAGAGTTAATGTTTCAGGTCAGTGACCCATCTTCAGAACTGACATATATTAGAAAAGTCACAGGTTATAAGCAAGTGGGGTGGGGGTGGGGCAAGAGATAACAAAGGAGAAGGTGTAGATTGGACAAGGCCACATAGCTGACCAAAAGGTCATGCAGCAAAGGCAAACAATATGTTAATGGTGTGTTGAAAGACAAAGCATTAGTACAGATTAGGTGTTAATGGACTGAATATTGAACAGCAGGAAGTACAAACCTGAAAAAAAACAGTAGGTAAGCAAACTGAACAAACTGAGATGAAATGAAATAAATGCAAAAAAAAGATTAGTCTGTTGACCCTCTGTTTCACCACCTCTATGGCAAGTGTATCCTTAGTAAGATGAGGAGACTAAACTGTACACAATATTCCAGTGCGGATTCACCAAGGCTCCATACAATTGCAGCAAGACATCTTTACTCCTGTAATCAAGACCCCTCGTGTGGGTACAACATACCATTTGCCTTCCTAATTGATTGCTGCACCTGCACAAGAGCTTTTAGTGTCTCAGGAACAAGGACACCCAGGTCCCTTTGGACATCGACACTTCCCAACCTCTCACCATTTAAGAAATACTCTGTCTTTCTGTTTATTCTACCAAAGTGAATAACTTCACACTTATTCACATTATATTCCATGTTCTTGCCCATTCACTTAGCCTCTCCAGGTCCCCTGGAAGCCTCTCTGCATCCTCCTCACAACTCACACTTCACCGAGCTTTGTGTCGTCTACAAACTTGGAAATATTACATTTAATCCCCACATCCAAATCATTTATATAGGTTGTTAACAGCTGTGGCTCCAACACTGATCCTTGCAGTACCCCAATAGTAACAGCCTGCCATCCTGAGAAGGACCCGTTATTCCTGCTCTCTGTTTTCGGTCTGTGAACCAATTCTCAATCCATATCAGTATATTATCCCCAAGCCTATGTGCTCTAATTTTGTTTACTCACCTCCTGTGTGGGACCTTACCAAAGGAAAATACAAATACCACACATCCACTGGTTCTCCTTTATCTGTTCTATAGGTAACATCCTCAAAAATTTCAACAGGTTTTTCAAACCTGTTTTCCTTTTCATAAATCTATGTTGACTCTGCCCAATTATGTCATCATTTTCGAACTGTCCAGTTATCACATCCTTTATAATTGGCATATTCTTCTCCATGCTGCTATTGTACACTTTCAATTACTCAGATATAGGTGTTCACCTGCACATCAGAGCTGACGACAAGCTGTTCAACTTGGCAAGACTGTGCGCCAAGACCAAAGTGGGTAAATTCCTAGTCTGTGACTTGCTATTTGCTGATGATGCTGTGCTGACATCCCATAATGAAGTTCAGTCACAGCAGCTTGGAGATCGGTTCTCCCTGGCCTGCAAAGAGTTTGGACTGACAATCAGCATCAGGAAGATGAAAGTTACGGGCCAGGACGTAGAGACTCCACTTTCCATCAACATCGACAACCTCACTTTGGAGGTTGTCAACAGCTTCACATACCTTCAATCAACAATCACCAGCAATCTGTCCCTTGATACTGAAATCAGCACCAGGATTGCCAATGCTGCAGCTGTCATGTCAAAGTTGAGAAGACAAGTGTGAACCGACAGCAAACTGACCGAAAATACAAAGCTCCACGTGTACCAGGCTTGTGTTCTCAGCACCGTCCTTTATAGTAGAGAAGCATCAACAACTTATACAAGCCAAAAAAAGCGGCTGTACAGCTTCCACCTCCACTGCCTCAGATGGATACTGGGCATCTCCTGGCAGGACAGAGTGCCGAATGCGGAAGTACACCAGCGTGCAGGGATCCGCAGCATGTTTCCCCTCTTGAGTCAGCGGTGACTCTGTTGACTGGGCCAAATGGATGACGGTCACATTGCCAAATACATGCTCTCTGGTGAGCTTGCTATCAGCATGAGATCAACAGGTCATGGAAAAAAATCAAGTCCTTTGGAGAGGTTTGAGTTAATTCAGGAGAGTGGGCATGGATTTATCAATGGGAGTTCATGCTTGACTAATCTAACTGCATTTGTTGATAAACTATCTGAGAATATTGATGAAGGGAATGCAGTGGATGTTGTTTATATGGATGTTACGAACGCATTTTATAAAGTACCACATAAACGGGTGGTTAACAAAATTGGGGTTCATGGATTAGGAGGGTCAGTGTCCATTTGGAGAGTAAATTGTTTTAAAGACTGAAAACAGCGAGTCATATTAAATGGTTCTTGGTCAGACTGGAGGATAGTCGACAGTGGTGTTCCCCAAGGGTCAGTGCCAGAACCACTGCTTTTTTTGCTAAAGGTAAGTGACTTGGATCTTGGAATACAGAGTAGAATCTCAAAATATGCCGATGACACCAAACTTGGAGGAGCGGCAAACAGTGAGGATGATATGAACTGCCTGCAACAGGACAGTGACAGGCTAGCAGAATGGGCAGACAGGTGGCAGATGGAATTTAATAGTGACAAGTGTGAGGTGATGTATTTTGGCATAAGGAATAGGGAGAGGCAATATATACTTAATGGCACAGTTATAAAGAGTGAGCTGGAATAGAGGGATTTGGGGTTCATGTGCATCAATCTTTGAAGGAGGCAAGTCATATTGCGAGAGTGGTTCGCAAAGCATATGGGATCTTGGGCTTTATAAATAGAGGCATTGAGTACAAAAGCAGGGAAGTTATGCTGAACCATTATAAAACTCTGGTTAGGCCCCAATTGGAGTGTTGCTTCCAGTTCTGCTCAGCAGACTTTAGAAAGAATGTGAGAGTCCTTGAGAGGACGCAGAGGCGATTTACCAGAATGGATCCAGGGATGGGGGATTTTAGTTACAAGGTTAGGTTGGAAAAGCTAGGATTATTCTGCCTTTCTCAAAGGAGATTGAGTGGAGAATTGATAGAGGTGTATAACAACTCCAGAGAACAGGCAATCCTGGACTGGGTATTGTGTAATGAGAAAGGATTAGTTAACAATCTTGTTGTGTGGGGTCCCTTGGGGAAGTGCACCCATAATATGATAAAATTCTTCATTAAGATGGAGAGTGAGAGAGTTGATTCCGAGACTCGGGTCCTGAATCTAAACAAAGAAAACTATGAAGGTATGAGGCGGGAGTTGGCTATGATAGATTGGGGAACGTTACTTAAAGGGTTGACAGTGGATAGGCAATGGCTAGCATTTAAAGAGCGCATGGATGAATTACAACAATTGTTCATTCCTGTCTGTGCAAAAGTAAAACAGGAAGGGTGGCTCAACTGTGGCTTACAAAAGAAATTAAGGAAAGTATTAGATCCAAGGAGGAGAAATATAAAATGGCCAGAACAAGCAGCAAACCTGAAGATTGTGAGCAGTTTGGAATTTAGCAGAGGAGGACAAAAGGATTGATTAAGAAGGGGGAAATAGAGTATGAGAGTAAGCTAGCAGAGAACATAAAAACTGACTGTAAAAGCTTCTATAGATATGTGTAGAGAAAAAGATTAGTGAAGACAAATGTGGGCCCTTTACAGTCAGAAACGGGGGAATTTATAATGGGGAACAAAGAAATGGCAGACCAATTAAATACATACTTTGGATCTGTCTTCACAAAGGAGGATACAAATTATCTCCCAGAAATGTTGGGGAACATAGGGTCTAGTGAGAAGGAGGAACTGGATGAAATCAGTATTAGTAGGGAATGTTTGGGAAATTGATGGGATTGAAGGCCGATAAATCCCCAGGGCCTGATAATCTACATCCCAGAGTACTTAAGGAAGTGGCCCTTGAAATAGCAGATGCAGTTCTGGTCTTTTTTCAAAATTCTATCGACTCTGGAACAGTTCCAATGGATTGGACGGTAGTTAATGTAACTCCACTATTTAAAAAAAGAGGCAGAAAGAAAACAGCGAATTATATACCGGTTAGCCTGACATCAGTCGTGGGGAAAATGCTGGAGTCCATTATAAAAGATGTAATAGCAGAGTGCAATAATAACTCGTCTCCACTCCTAGTATTTCTAAATCCCACACATTCACTATAATGTGAACAATTATTTCCTGTTGTGTCTCTCTCAGATTTGTAAACTTCACTGTATTGGAGTGAGGTGACATCTACTGGCAGAAAGCAAGAACTGCAATCAAACAGCAGAAACTCCACAGTCTGTCAGGGTGAAAGAAACATTGCAATGTGAGGCAACAGCGAAGTGGTTTGATTGGGTAGATGGAGACATGATTCCACTTGTGGTGGTGTGTGAAGCAAAGGCCAGAAATACAAAATTTTCATTAATAAAAGAAATGAGGAATTCATGAAAAATGTAGTAACGGAGTGAATGGTTAGAATGTGGATAGAATAGAAAGTGAGATTGGATGGACAGAAGCAGTCTGAAAGGATGGCTGAAACAAAAGGTGAGTGCCCTGAAATGTTAACTGTGTTTCTCACAGCACAGATGCTGCCAGAGCTGCTGAACATTTCCAGCACTTTCTGTTTTTATTTCAGCATTTGCAGGATGTTGCTTTGATCTGAAAAAAAATGGATGATTGGCTGGGGGGTTCCAGTGAAATTCCACAGCAGCTAATAAAATTTGACCTGTCAGTGGCTCGTTGGTCTAGGGGTATGATTCTTGTTTTGGGAGTATGGTTAATTAACATGCGAGAGATCCCGGGTTCAAGTCCCGGACGAGCCCTGGTCTGCTGGCATTTTTAGATTAAGGTTATCTATTGGTTTCAGCCTTGCAGAAGGTGGAATTGACTTCCCTCCGGAGCTGGCTTGAGGACCAGACAATTGGATTCAAAGAGCTTGTCGACAAAATTGTAATTAACTCAATGTACAGATAACCAACTGGGAATATAACGTTGTTGCAGTAATTGAGACCTGACTCCAAAAACAACAGGACTGGGTTCTGGACTGGAATGGAATGGAATTCTTCAGTGTTTCTGTTGTTTGGCTTGCATTGACTCATCGATTTTCTTGTTTTTCACTTTGTCGATGCCTTTGAATAATTGTGGATCCTTCTTCAGGGTGTCTTCTTTCACCAGGTAGTTCTGACTTCTGATGATGTTGATTGTAATCAGCTTCAATTCGCTGATAGTTTTGGAAGTGAGCAGATTTCCTTTGCTTGAGTCTGCAACATGGAACTCAGTCTGACATGTGGACCCATGGGAGGATTTGAATGCCACCCCTGCCTTGGAGTTGCATCCATCCAATAAGAGACCGAGTAGAAGTGACAGTTCTGTCAGTCGAATATGAGACTTTTAATGGCAGGGTTGTGAGTTTGAGTGCCATTCTGTTTTTCCCTTTTGTAAGGCTTCATGAGCAGAGAGTACAGGGAGTGGTTGAAATGAGCAAGTCTCGCTTTGATTCAGGTTTCTTACCTCTCAGCAGCATCTCACTATGAAAGATTGAATTTGATCTCATTTCATTCTCAGCACGGGGTCTGTGCGGCTCAGTGGCACTTCTGGCTGTCTCCCGCTTCACAATCCATCAGTACTGAGAAAGCAATGGGGAATATTACTCACATGTTGTGTTCTTTAATTTTTTGGAAAACTTGAATGTATGTATTTTCTTCCAAAACAAGGACACCAAGCCACTGTTAATGTAGGGCTGAAATAGCTCAGTTGGGAGAGCGTTAGACTGAAGATTTAAAGGTCCCTGATTCAATCCCGGGTTTCAGCAATTTTGCTTCCTTATGCGTCCCTTGCCTTGGTTCTGATTTTCCGGTTGCACAATTTACTTTGAGATTATTTACCAAGCACCAGTGGATTGAATTTGAGAAACAACACAGAGTCATTTACAGCACAGAAGGTGGTCGTTTGGCCTATCACGTCAATGCTGGCTCTCCCGGAGCAATCTAGTCAGTTCCACTCACCTGCTCGGTCCCTTTCCTCCTGCAAGTTTCTTTCCTTCAAGTATCCATCTAATTTCCTTTTCAAATCATTGATTGTCTCTGCTTCCACCACACTCGTGGGCCAAGACATTACTACCCACAGCATAAAAAATTCCACCTCATCAAGGATGGGAAATACTTATATCTTCTATATTTGCTTATTCTCTATTTCTATGAGAATAGACTGACAATCAACATGAAAGGAAACCCAAAAATCTGAGAGCAGCATGTAAATGATAAGTGGGTAGTAAGAGGTTGAGTCGGGCCTATGAGGGACAAAAAGGATAATATAAGCTTCGAGGTGCAGGGCAATGTTAATCTACTTAATGAGTACTTTGTATCAGTGATCACTGAGGAAGTGGAATTTGACAAAATGTCAGTCGAAGTGAAGAGAGTAGAGTCAATGGAGAGGGTACAAATTGAGAGAGGGAGGTTTTAAAAAGGCTGGCTGTGCTTAGGGAAGATAAATCACCTGGTCCGGATGGCTCACATCCCAGGTTGCGAAAGGAAATGCGGATGCAGATCACGGAAGGGCTTGCTATAGTCTTCCAATCTTCCCTGGATACGGGTGAGGTGCCAGAGGATTAAACAGTGGCAAATGCGACACCCTTATTCAAGAAAGGGTGTAAGGACAGTCCGGGTAACTACAGGCTAGTTAGATTAACAGCAGCGGTGGGTAAGGTTTTAGAAAGAATAATCAGGGTAAAAAATCAACAGTCACTTGGAGAGGTTCGAGTTAATTAAGGAGAGTGAGCATGGATTTATAAATGGGAGTTCATGCTTGACTAATCTAACTGCATTTTTTGATGAACTAACAGAGCAGGTTGATGAAGGGAATGCAGTGGATGTTGTTTATATGGATTTTAAGGAAGTGTTTGACAAGGTACCACATAAAAGGGCGGTTAACAAAATTGAGGTTCGTGGTTTAGGAGGGTCAGTGTCCAATTGGATAGAAAATTGGTTTAAGGACAGAAAACAGCGATTCTTATTAAATGGTTCTTTGTCAGACTGGAGGATAGTCGACAGTGGTGTTCCCCAAGGGTCAGTGCTCGAACCACTGCTTTTTTTGCTAAAGGTAAGTGACTTGGATCTTGGAATACAGAGTAGAATCTCAAAATATGCCGATGACACCAAACCTGGAGGAGCGGCAAACAGTGAAGATGATATGAACTGCCTGCAACAGGACAGTGATAGGCTAGCAGAATGGGCAGACAGGTGGCAGATGGAATTTAATAGTGACAAGTGTGAGGTGATGTATTTTGGCAGAAGGAATAGGGAGAGGCAATATTTACTTAATGGCACAGTTCTAAAGAGTGTACTGGAATAGAGGGACTTGGGGTTCATGTGCATCAATCTTTGAAGGAGGCAAGTCATATTGCGAGAGTGGTTCGCAAAGCATATGGGATCTTGGGCTTTATAAATAGAGGCATTGAGTACAAAAGCAGGGAAGTTATGCTGAACCATTATCAAGCTCTGGTTAGGCCCCAGTTGGCGTGTTGCTTCCAGTTTTGCTTACCACACTTAAGAAAGAATGTGAGCGTCCTTGAGAGGATGCAGAGGAAATTCACCAGAATGGATCCAGCTATGGAGGATTTTAGTTACAAGGTTAGGTTGGAAAAGCTAGGGTTGTTCTACCTGCATCAAAGGAGAGTGAGGGGAGAATTGATAGATGTGTTTTCGGCTCTGACAGTTTTAAATAAGTTGGCAAGGAAACATTGTTCCCGTTAACTATTGGTACAAGGACTAGGGGACACAGATTGAAGGTTTTGGACAGGAGATACAGGGGGAATGTGCGCAAGAACTTTCTTACACTGATTGGTGATGATCTGTAACTGGCTGCCCACGGGGGCAGTGGAAATGGAGACAATCGAGGATTACAAAAGGAATTTGAATGGGCACTTGAAGGAAATAATTTTACAGGGCAATGGGGATCGAGCAGACAAGTAATAACTCGTCTCCACTCCTAGTATTTCTAAATCCCACACATTCACTATAATGTGAACAATTCTTTCCTGTTGTGTCTCTCTCAGATTTGTAAACTTCACTGTATTGGAGTGAAGTGACATCTACTGGCAAGAAACAAGAACTGCCGTGATGAGATCAGCCATGATTGTATTGAATGGCAGAGCAGGCTCGAGTGGCTGACTTGCCGACTCCGGCTCCTCGTTCTTATGTTCATAGAATCATACAGCACAGAAGGAGGCCATTCGGCCCCATTGTGTCTCTGCTGACTCTCTGACAAAAAGATGCAATTAGTCCAACCCCCTGCCTATTTCCCCAAAATCCTGGAGAATTTCACTTTGAAATATTTGTCCAATTCCTTTATGAAAGTTATAATTGAATCTGTTTCCACCACCCTGTCAGACAATTCATTCCAAATCCGAATCAGTTACTGGGTAAAAAGATCTCTCCTCACTTCCCCTTGACATTTTTGGCCAATTATTTTAAATCTGTGTCCTCTGGTTACTGACCCCCAGGACAGTGGAAACAGTTTCTCCCTCTCTACCCTATGAAAATCCTTCATGATTCTGAACACCTCTATTAAATCTTCCCTTAACCTTCTCTACTCTGAAGAGAACAATCCCAGCTTCACCAGCATGTCCAGAGAACTGACACCCCGCATCTCTGGGATCATTCTCGTAAATCTCCTCTGAACTGTCTCAGAAGCTTTGATGTCCTTTCTAAAGCCTGGTGCCCAGAACTGGACACATTACTCGAGCTGAGATCGAGCCAGCGACGCCCACATCCCACGAACGAATAAAAAAACGCTCCCGAACCAGACCCCAATTCTTATCCATTTATAGACGCCGTTTCGGGGAGCCGGGAAAAGCTTCACCACCGCCATCCGCAGGGATACAGATGGGATTGTTCCATCTTATTGTGGCCCTGAGGCCCTGCTCCAGCTGTGTGAGCCCGCAAAGTCTTCTCGCACTTTGTGAATATCCAACTCCGAACCCGCAGCTCTTGCTGCTGACAAAGCTCTCTACCGCGCCTGCGCGCCCCGCTCCTGTCACAGATCGGGCGGATTCTAGGCCGCTGAGCATGCTGGGTATCACACCTGTCATTAATGCTATTCTTTCAGCTGAAAGGTTTTATGACGTACATTTCATGACCTGGAATCGTCGTGAGTGTTTTCTTTTGCACCTGTCAGTGCCTGGGAGGATAGAGTCAGCTTCACTTTGTAGCCATGAGTTTCTGGTGTGAGAAAGTGGTGTTTAACTCAGTATATTTCAGTTTTTGGTCTGTGACTGTGGGTATTATTCAGTACTTGTTTGTTTCTGCTATTTCTCTGTGAGTTTCACCACATATCTTTCAACAACTTGTATGTGAGCATCAGCTTTTGTCTATATCTATCAGTTTCTGAGAAGTGAGAAAGGGTTTGATTCTATCCCTATCAGTTTCTGTTACATGCATGTGTCTTGAATCTGCACCTCCTCTGAGTGTGTCTTCTTCTCTGTACTTGTAGGTGAGTATGTGTTTTGCTTTGTATCTCTCAGTCTTTGAAGTGTGAGCCTGGGTTTGTACCTAATTTCCTTTGTACCTTGCAGTTGGGATATGAAAGAAAGATTTTTACACGTTACCTGCCAACCGCTGCTACGTGACTGTGGGTTTCACACTGTATCTGTCAATTTCTTGTCTGGTAATGCGAAGTTTACAGTGTACCTGTCAGTTTCTTGTATGTGAGTGTTGATTTCACTCTGAAAAGAATCATAGATCATAGAATAGTTACAGAACAAAAGGAAGCCATTCAGCTCATCGTGCTTGTGCTGCTTCTATGCACGAGCAACTCAGCTCATGCCACAGACTCATGTATTCCATGAAAACATGCAATTTTTCCACTTCAGATAATTATATTATACCATTTTGAAAGCCATGGTTGAATCAGCCTCCATCACACTCTCAAGCAGTGCATATCAGATCTTAACCACTCGCTGTGCAAAAGAAGTTTTTCCTCATGTTGCCTTTGGTTCTTTTGCCATTCACCTTAAATCGGTGTCCTCTGGTTACAGAGCTTTGAATAATATTCCCCATTGCTTTCTCAGCACTGATGGATTGTGAAGCAGGAGACAGCCAGAAGTCCCACTGAGCCGCACTGACCCCGAGCTGAGAATGAAATGAGATGAAGTTCAATCTTTCACAGCGAGATGCTGCAGAGAGATGAGACCCGAATCAAAGTGAGACTTTCTCATACTTTTGCTGAATTTCATTTCAAACACTCTTTGTACTCTCTGCTAATGAAGCCTTAAAAAAGGGAAAACAAAATGGCACTCAAACTCACCACCCTGAAATTAAAAGTTTAATGTTTGACTGACTGAACTGTCACTTCTACTCGGTCTCTTATTGGATGGATGCAACTGTATTCTTCAACGCAGGGGTGGCATTCAAATCCTCCCATGGGTCCACATGTCAGACTGAGTTCCATGTTGTAGACTCAAGCAAAGGAAATCTGTTCAGTTCCAAAACTATCAGTGAGTTGAAGCTCATTACGATCATCATCATCAGAGGTCAGAACTACCTGGTGAAAGAAGACAATCTGAAGAAGGATCCACAATTATTCAAAGGCATAGACAAAGTGAAAAACAAGAAAATCGATGAGTCAATGCAAGCCAAACAGCAGAAACACTGAAGAATTCCATTCCATTCCAGTCCAGAACCCAGTCCTGTTGTTTTTGGAGTCAGGTCACAATTACTGCAACAACTTTATATTCCCACTTGGCTATCTGTACATTTAGCTAATCAAGCTCTTTGAATCCAGCTCTCTGGTCCTCAAGCAGGCTCCATATGGAAATCAATTCGCCTTCTGCAAGGCTGAAACCAATCAATGACCTTAAACTAAAAATGCCAAAGAAGAAGGGCTTGTCTAGGATTTGAACCCGGGATCTCTCACACATTAATTAATCCATCACCCTATGCAAGGATCATACCCCTAGATCAACATGCCACTGATATCAAAACTTCCTTTTAGCTCCTGTGGAATTTCACTGGCAGCCAAAGCCGACCATCCATTTTTTTTCAGATCAAAGCAACATCTGGCAAATTCTGAAATAAAAACAGAAAGTGTTGGAAATGTTCAGAAACTCTGGCAGCATCTGTGGAGAGAGAAACAGAGTTCACCTTTCAGGGCGTTTACCTTTCGTTTGAGCCATCCTTTCACACTGCTTCTGTCCACCCAATCTCACTTTCAATTTTATCTAGATTC
Organism: Heterodontus francisci; assembly: GCF_036365525.1. Taxonomy (NCBI): domain Eukaryota; kingdom Metazoa; phylum Chordata; class Chondrichthyes; order Heterodontiformes; family Heterodontidae; genus Heterodontus; species Heterodontus francisci. The sequence continues at coordinate 5,005,149 of NW_027141441.1, read as the reverse complement.
CACCCACTCACTACCTAAATACATTTATCATGAATTCCTCATATCTTTTAATAATGACAATTTTATATTTCTGGCCTTTGCTTTGGACTCCACCACAAGTGGAATCATGTCTCCATCAACCCAATCAAACCCATTCACTATTTCCTCACATTGCAATGTTTCTTTCACCCTGACAGATGATGGAATTTCTGCTGCTTGATTGCAGTTCTTGCTTTCTGCCAGTAGATGTCACCTCACTCCAGTACTGTGAAGGTGACAAATCTGAGAGCACACAACAAGAAGTAATTGTTCACGTTGTTCATTGTTCAGTGAACAGGTCCCTCTATTCCTGCACACTCTTTCGAACTGTGCCATTAAGTATATATTGCCTCTCCCTATTCCTTCTGCTAAAATGCATCACCTCACACTAGTCACTATTAAAATCCATCTGCACCTGTCTGCCCATTCTGCTGGCCTATCACTGTCTTGTTGCAGGTGGTTCATTTCATCCTCACTGTTTGCCACTTCTCCAAGTTTGGTGTTATCGGCATATTTTGAGATTCTACTCTATATTCCAAGATCCAAGTCATTTATTTGTCGCAAGTAAAAAGCAGTGGTTCCAGCAGTGACCCTTGGGGAACAGCACTGTCGACAACCTTCCAGTCTGAGAATGAATCATTTATAACGACTTGCTGTTTTCTGTCTTTAAGCCAATTTTCTATCCAATTGGACACTGACCCTCCTATTCCATGAACCTCAATGTTGTTAATCACCCTTTTATGTGTCGTTTCGAGCAGGTGAGTGGAACTGAGTTGTTGGCTCCGATAATTGCTGCAGTCACTGCGATCCCCCTTAATTTTGTACAAGGTGACAATGTTTGCAGCATGCATGTTTTGAGCCCTTGTTGAGCTCGACTATGGAGGGCTCACTGTCCAGTTCCTCCATGACAGGGAAGTCTGGAATGGCACTGAGAGCGACTTCAATGACAATGTTCTCCGTTATGTAGAGTTCAAGATAATGCTCCACTCACCTTTCCATCTGCTTGTTAGGTTCAGTGATGATCACCCCTCTCTTTGTCTTCAAAAGGTGCTGATTTAGTTACTACTGGGCCCATTGCTTTCTTAATTCCTTCATACATCCCTCTAGCATCCCCGGATTCATCAGCAGAGTTTTAACCAGTATTGATTGGTGCAGTGCCGAGCAGTCTGCAGAAACTTGATTCTGGCAGCTCTGAGAGCATTTAGATGTTGTTTGCTGGGGACTTGTTTGTAGTTCATGAGGGCTCTCCTCTTAGTTACAGTAACTGACTCCATTTCAGTCCAATAAGCCTCAAACCAGTCAGCATTCCTCCCATCTCTTTTCCTATACACAGTGAGTGCAGAGTTATAGATGGTGGTGTGCAGATGATTCCACTTTGACACTGCACTGAGGCCTTGAGCATTGTTGTCTGAAAGAGCCTGATCAAGGATGTTGAGGAACTCCTGGGTCCTTTCTGGATCAGTGGTTCGGCAAGTGTTGATCAGAAGACGAGCTTGCATCATGGATGGATGAAGCTTCCTTGGCTGAAGCCTGACCTTGTTACACACCAGGGAGTGATCAGTGTCACAGTCAGCGCTGTGATAGCTGCGAGTGATGAGGACACTGCTGAGGGTGTTATGTCTGGTGAAGATAAGGTCTAGCTGGTGCCAATGGCATGATCTCGGATGTCTCCAGGACACCTTGCAGCACAGCTTGACCTGGAAGTAGCTGTTCATCACACAGAATCCATGGTGACAGCATAGCTCCAGCAATCTCTGTCCATTTTCGTTCATCTTGCCAATCCCCTGGTGCCCTATGCACATTGGCAAAGCTGTGTAGTCAGTACCCAAGCTTGTGTTGAAGTCTCCTAGAAGGTACAGTCCCTCAGTGCTGGGAATTCTACTGATGGCAGTGTCAAGTGTCACATAGAATTGATCCTTGACATCTGGGGTGGAGGTGAGTGTCGGGACATAGATGCACATGAGATTAACTGGGCCCACACTTGTTGACTAGTGAAGAGGAAGAAGTCTCTCTGAGCCTACTGTGGGTGGTTCACTCATCTGAAGTGGCGTGTATTTTACTGTGAAACCCACTCCATGCTCACGAGTTGCCTCTTGGGCTTTCCCCTGCCAGAAGAAGGTGTAGTGTTTCTCTTTGAGGGATCCACTTTGAACAAGTCTAGTTTCTTGCAGCACAGCAATGTCCACATTGAGCCTTGTGAGTTCCTTGTCGATCACAGCTGTCTTGTGTGTGTCATCAACCTGCAGAAGGTTGTCGGTAAGGCCAGGACACATGGTCCTTACATTCCAGCTTGTGATGCGAAGGACTGGTGTCTTCTTTGTTGAGTTTGTTTTTCTCGGTGCATAGATAATCAATCCGCCTGTTGAGAGATGACTCTCTAAGCTCCAAGCACCCATTGAAGCAAGCAGGTCGTGGCTTCACAGCACCTCACTAACTGGGGGCTGCCCAGCTTGGAGTGAATGGTAGCTATCCAATGAGACACTAAGAGCTCTCCCACTGTCCGAAGTAACCCCTGGCGCTCATACTCTGCACCAATTGAATGAGAGCTTATAATCAGTAACTGTTTATTCCCGGGTTGTGCTCATGTTTAACCACAAAGCTGGAGTGTCCTCTCCAGGGCACAGGCCTGGGCAAACAGTATGGAGACCCTGAGCATCAGGACCCCCTCTCAGCATTGCTCGTATTGTCCAAAGGAAAGGAAAAGCCAGTACTGTTTGTTACCAGCTCTGCTGTCGGAGTTGCTGGAAAACTGCCTGATAAGTCACAGGTAACCGCCTCCAGGACTCCACTCCGGATTTACTGTCCAGGTTTACTGCCTCAGCCTTCTTATTTATTTATTTAGAGATACAGTACTGAAACAGGTCCTTCCAGCCCACCGAGTCTGTACCGACCATCAACCACCCATTTATACTAATCCTACATTAATCCCATATTCCTACCACATCCCCTCAATTCCCCCACCACCTACCTACACTAGTGGCAATTTACAATGGCCAATTTACCTATCAACCTGCAAGTCTTTGGCTGTGGGAGGAAACCAGAGCACCCGGCAGAAACCCACGCAGTCACAGGGAGAACTTGTAAACTCTGCACAGGCAGTACCCAGAATCGAACGCGGGTCACTAGAGGTGTGAGGCTGCTGTGCTAACCACTGTGCCACTGTGTCTTCTCGAGACACCCCTTGAGAAGTGAGACTTTTTGCCCAGAGATGGGGCTCTGTTTCTTGGCATCAGGATGGAACCACACACCAGTGGGCCTGCATGACATGCACAAGGATATCACACACTGCCCCATCTCTGGTACAGATCAGAGTCAGACACTGAACAGATTGCAACCCACAAGGACATCACAACCTTCCCGCTCTCTGGGACAGGTCAGTGTGATACACCAAACAAACAGCACCCCACAGGGACCTCACAAATGCCACGTCCCTGTGACAGATCAAGGTCAGACACTGCAAATATTGCAACCGCAGGAATGTCACAAATTGCCCCATCCCTCGGACAGCTCGGGGTCTGACATTGAACATATTGCAACAACAAGGACATTACTGTATAACTCCCTCCATTCTGAAAAACAAGCATTCACCCTACTTTTTACCCTGCAGCCAATTTTGGATCCACACTGCCACTGCCTCTTTAATCCCATCTGCTTGAATTTTGTTAGCAAGTCATAGAGAGATGCAAAACTGAAACAGGCCATCCGGCCCACTGAGTCTGTGTTGACCAACCACCACCCATTTATAGTAATCCGACAGCAATCCCATATTCCCTACCACGTCCCCACCATTCTCTTACCTACACTAGGAGCAATTTACAACAGCCAATTTACCTATCAACCTGCAGTCTTTGCTTGTGGGAGGAAACCGGAGCACCCAGCAGAAACACACACAGTCACAGGGAGAACTTGCAAACTCTGCACAGGCAGTACCCAGAACTGAACCTGGGTTGCGAGAGCTGTGAGGTTGCAGTGCCAACCACTGTGCCATTCAGGGCGGCACAGTGGCGCAGTGGTTAGCACTGCAGCCTCACAGCTCCAGGGACCCGGGTTCGATTCTGGGTACTGCTTGTGTGGAGTTTGTAAGTTCTCCCTGTGTCTGCGTGGGTTTTCTCCGGGTGCTCCGGTTTCCTCCCACAAGCCAAAAGACTTGCAGGTTGGTAGGTAAATTGACCATTATAAAATTGTCAGTAGTATAGGTAGGTGGTAGGGAAATATAGGGACAGGTGGGGATATTTGGTAGGAATATGGGATTAGTGTAGGATTAGTATAAATGGGTGGTTGATGGTCGGCACAGACTCGGTGGGCCGAAGGGCCTGTTTCAGTGCTGTATCTCTAATCTAATCTAATCATTGTGCTGCCCCAAGTCTAGTTTATGGTACCTTTTCAAACACAATTTTGATGTCCAGACACGTACCATCAACCTCACCACCCTCGTCAACTCTCTCTGAAACTTCATCAAAGAAATTAATTCATTAATTATTTCAGACACAATCTTCTGTTAACCAATCTGTACTGGCTGTCATTTATTAGCCCATGTTCTACCAAGTGACAGTTAATTTCCTCCTGGATAATTGTCTCTAAAAGTTTCCCCACCACCGACATTAGACTAATTGGTCTGTAGTTCCTGGGTTTATCTCTCTTTTTAAACAGGGCTGTAATATTCACAATCCTTGCAGACTTATCTTTTAATTCTGGAAAATCTATTGCAGATAATCACTTTGGGCATGACTTTAACCAATTTAAGCAACAGGATACTTGATTAATAAGTCCAGAACTTTTATTGAGAGTAAAATAGTACTTAATAATTGAAAGTAAAATTATACTTAACAAACTTGGGGAATATAACTTGACAGCTCTGGGGACTGGTCGAGCTTGGTCTCAGAGTGTCACGGTCCTCTTTGTCCAGTATAGATCCCTCATCAGGTGGAGAACTTGGTCGATGATCTGAGCCTTTACCCCTGAGATCTTCTAGTGTTCCTGCACACTGAAACCAGACAAGATCCCTACTTTTAACCCCTGGATGGCCATCACACCACCATGTAAAATAATAATTGGTCCCAGCTGTTGCTAGGTACATTTAATTAGTTCTTAATAATGTCTTCCACGAACAGTCACCTGTCCTCAGAATCTC